>NC_140992.1:219507333-220707333 GCF_052327205.1 Somniosus microcephalus
TCATAATAAGAGTCTTGTTAAAGGCAAGAATTTTTTTCCTGCTCATTTAATGTGCATGAATCCCAGTGAGACCACAGGAAACATGCAGCAGAAGCCTAGTCAAGGTCAATACAACAATGTTGCTTTTACCCTTGAGATAAGGAATATCTAGGCTGTGGATGCTGGGTCAATTGGAATTTTCAAGACTGAGATCGATAGATTTTTGTTAGGTAAAGGTATCAAGGGATATGGAACAACAGTGGGTAAATGGAGTTGAGGTACAGATCAGCCATGATCTAATTGATTGGTGGAAAAGGCTTGAGGGGCTGAATGGCCTAATCCAGTTCCTATGTTCCTATATTGCAGCTAAAACTTGCTGCTACTGTATGTTAAGATGGCAGTGATCCCAGTCTACTTTAATTGATGCGACTACTGTTCAGGAAAATAGATATAGATAGAACAAGTAAAATTAATGCTTTAATTAGTATCCTAAAATTAATGGGCCAAAAATTGTGGTTACATACATACGAACATACGAATTAGGAGCAGGACACTCGAGCCTGCTCCGCCATTCAATAAGATTATGGCTGATCTGATTACTCCACATTCCCGCCTACCCCTAATAACCTTTCACCCCCTTGCTTATCAAGAATCTATCTACCTCTGCCTTAAAAATATTCAAAGTCTCTGCTTCCACCGCCCTCTGAGGAAGAGAGTTCCAAAGACTCACGGCCCTCTGTGAGAAAAAAATTCTCCTCATCTGTCTTAAATGGGCGACCCCTTATTTTTAAACAGTGACCCCTAGTTCTAGATTCTCCCACAAGAGGAAACATCCTCTCCACATTCACCCTGTCAAGACCCCTCAGGATCTTATATGTTTCAATCAAGTCACCTCTTGCTCTTCTGAACTCCAACGGTTACAAGCCTAGCCGGTCCAACCTTTACTCATAAGACAACCCGCCCATTCCAGATATTAGTCTAGTAAACCTTTTCTGAACTGCTTCCAATGCCTCCGACCCGCGAAAGAATTACACACCTACCAGATGGCTGTGAGGCTACGAAAACTTGTGGCCTGAGGATGCGAGGCGGAGGGCAGCGCAATGGTCCACGGATCCCAGGGACGCAGCCTGTGCGGAAGCGTACCTGGGATCACATGGGCCTGGTCCTCCAATCACAAAGCAGAATTCCATTTTAATCATTTCTGAAGGGAATCTCAAAATGAGATGTAATGGAATCCTGAAATCTGATCTAATTACAATTTACAGAATTGGAATTTTATTCGTTATTAGCTTCATTCCACCAACCTCACTGACAATGTAATTTTTTGAAAACATTTGTAGACCTCATTAAAACTGTAATCCGGGCTAATATTTGCAGAAACTCATTTGATACAACGTATGTGTATAATTTACGATATGAAAATGTTTAATTAATGACTCAGGTATCCCTTTACGCTGAGGCAAACAGGCCCTTTTTTGTGGCCTGCGTGGATGGTCTGTCAACGCGTACGTTGACGGACCGCAAGTTATGGATTTCGCGCATGTGCATGCTGAAATCCCAAACTTGCGGTGGATTTCAAAGGAGGTATGGTGGCATACTCTGAGTACACCGCCATACCGACCGCAAAATCTGGGCCAAACCTTAAAAGACATCAGCCCATAGTCTCCAATGTAAATAAATATCACACTATGTAGATTGTCACTAAATATTTAAGTATTGATTACCTACTTAAAACTTAAGTATAAGTGGAGAACTGTGGACAATACCATGTTATCCAATGCATGATCAAAAGTGATTTGTTTTGTCTGATAGACTGGGGGAATTCTCCTCCATGACATAAAAAAACCTGCAAGGGGACATAGACAGGCTAAGTAAGTGGGCAGAGATTTGGCAGATGGAATACAATACTGGAAAGTGTGAGGTTATGCACTTTGGCAGGAAAAATCGTAGAGCAAGTTATTATCTTAATGGCAAGAAACTGGAAAGTACTGAAGTACAAAGGGATCTGGGGGTCCTGGTGCACGAAACTCAAAAGGTTAGTATGCAGGTGCAGCAAGTGATTAAGAAGGCCAATGGAATGTTGACTTTCATTGCTAGGGGGATAGAATATAAAAATAGGGAGGTATTGCTTCAGTTGTACAAGGTATTGGTGAGACCGCACCTGGAATACTGCATACAGTTTTGGTGTCCATACTTAAGAAAAGGCATACTTGCTCTCGAGTCAGTACAAAGAAGGTTCACTCGGTTAATCCCGGGGATGAGGGGATGGACATATGAGGAGGGGTTGAGTAGATTGGGACTCTACTCATTGGAGTTCAGAAGAATAAGAGGCGATCTTATTGAAACATATAAGATTGTGAAGGGGTTGGATCGGGTGGATGCGGGGAGGATGTTCCCGATGATGGGTGAAACTATAACTAGGGGGCATAGTCTTAGAATAAGGGGCTGCTCTTTCAAAACTGAGATGAGGAGGAACTACTTCACTCAGAGGGTGGTAGGTCCATGGAATATGCTGCCCCAAAAAACTGTAGAAGCTACATCATTACATAAATTTAAAACAGAAATAGACAGTTTCCTAGAAGTAAAGGGAATTAAGGGTTACGGGGAGTGGGCAGGAATTTGGACATGAGTCTAGGTTCGGATCGGTCATGGCCCTGTGGGTAGCGGAGCGGGCCCAGGGGCCATGTAGCCTGATCCTGCTCCTATTTCGTGTGTCTAATTCTGTTAGATTCAGGAGATGGTTCTGTGATAGTAGATTGGCGGTTAGGATCAGATCAGCCATGGTCTTATTGAATGGCGGAGCAGGCTCGAGGGGCCGATTGGCCTACTCCTGCTCCTATTTCTTATGTTCTTATGATCCTGCCCAGAATGGTCAGAGAATTTGGGCAATGAGGCCTATGGCTGCCTCGCTGCCTGAGCAAGATTTCTCTCCCCTCCCTCATCCCCACCGTGTCCACTGATGCCCGCTCCTTCCCCGTCCACTGCATGTAAATGGTAATCAGCGGTGGGTCCTGGTGGATTTCCCTGCTCTGTACCACACTTACTGTCACTTCCTGGGGCTGCCATATGCGAGGTGATGGTGGGCCTTGGGGAGTGACAGTAAATCCTCAAATGGAGGAAGCGGGCCATGTCGCGGCCTCCTCTCCCTCCAAACAGCCCCACAAACATACCTGTTGAAGGCCTCGGCCTTGGCCTTGTACTGATCTGCCCCTTTAAACCCTGTCGGTCCTTCAGGTGTTGCAGCAGCGTCCCCACAGCAGCACCACCGAAGCCCTGACCCAGGAAAATATGTTGGTGCTGAGGCAGACATGGAGGGGCAGCCGGAAGTGCAGTCTGGCCAAATCCCCACCCCGAATAGGAAAATCCAGAACATTGTCATTTAACACAGAAAAACCATAAAAGGATGCGTTTTTGGATGATTATGACTGTGCTGGCTCTTTGCTAGAGCAATCCAAAACGAATCCCATTGCTATGCTATCTCCCCGTTGCTTTGGATCTAAATCTGTTTAAAACACTTATCCACTTTTCCTTTAAAAGTTGCAATGGTCCCTGCATCACCTATTTCCTGTGGCAAAGCATTGCATGCTCCAACAGTGCTCTGTATAAAGATATTTCTACTAGCCTCTCACCTAACTGCCTTAGTGACAATTTTAAATTGATGACGCCTTTTCACTGACTTCCATCAGTGAGAGGAAAGAGTCTTTCCCTATTCACCCTATCAAAATCCTTCTTAATTAAAAAAAATCTTTATTAAATCTCCTATTCGCCTTCTTTGCTTCAAAGGAAATAGTCTCTGGGGGGAAAAATTCAGTTGGTTAGCACTTCCCGTTAGCATCTGCAGATGGCGGTAATGGGGCGCTGATGCAGTAGCGGCGAGGCGAATCGAACGGAGCACGGCAAATCCGGACCCCCCGTTGCACCGCCGGTATGAGGTACCACCGGGGACTTCAACGCCAGGCAGATCGTGATGTCAGTAATGCTCACTGGGTGCCGGATCTGCAAAATTGATTTTCGCCAGTTACCTTTGCGCCTTGACCCGACAGCGACAGGGAGAGGGGTCACACAGCTGCAGGACGCTGTCTCCAGGGATATTATTTAAAGGCATCCGCATTAATCACTCGCAGTTGCCAGGGCAGGTTGGTTTCAGTGGTTTCTTGTCAGTTTCAGCCGGTGGATCACTTTGTACGAGTAATTTCAAGGTTCTTTTTTATCAGCAGTGTTCTGGCAAGAGCAAAGTGCCTACATTTTTTTTTATTCGTTCATGGTATGTGGGTGTCACTGGCAAGGCCAGCATTTATTGCCCATCCCTAATGGCCCTTGAGATGGTGGTGGTGAGCTGTCTTCTTGAACCGCTGCAGCCCATGTGGTGTTCCTATGCGCCTGCTGCTCTTGTCCTTCTAGGTGGTAGAGGTCATAGGTTTGGGAGGTGCTGCCGAAGAAGCCTTGGCGAGTTGCTGCAGTGCATCCTGTAGATGGTATACACTGCAGCCATGGTACGCCGGTGGTGGAGGGAGTGAATGTTTAAGGTGGCGGATGGGGTGCCAATCAAGCGGGCTGCTTTGCCCTGGATGGTGTCGAGCTTCTTGAGTTGGAGCTGCACTCATCCTGGCAAGTGGAGAGTATTCCATCACACTCCTTACTTGTGCCTTGTAGATGGTAGAAAGGCTTTGGGGAGTCAGGAGATGAGACACTCGCCGCAGAATACCCAGCCTCTGATCTGCTCTTGTAGCCACAGTATTTATGTGGCTGGTCCAGTTAAGTTTCTGGTTAATGTTGACCCCCAGGATGTTGATGGTGGAGGATTCGACGATGGTAATGCCGTTGAATGTCAAGGGGTGGTGGTTAGACTCTCGCTTGTTGGAGGTAGTAATTGCCTGGCACTTCTGTGGCGCGAATGTTACCTGCCGCTTATCAGCCCAAGCCTGAACGTCGTTCAGTTCTTGTTGCATGTGGGCATGGACTGCTTCATTATCTGAGGAGTTGTGAATGGCACTAAACACTGTGCAGTCATCAGCGAACATCCCCATTTCTGACCTTCTGTTGGAGGGAAGGTCATTGATGAAGTAGCTGAAGATGATTGGGCCTAGGACACTGCCCTGAGGAACTCCTGCAGCGATGTCCTGGGGCTGTGATGATTGACCTGCAACCACTACAACCATATTCCTTTGTGCTACGTATAACTCCAGCCAGTGGAGAGTTTTCCCTCCGATTCCTATTGACTCCAGTTTTACTAGGGCTCCTTGATGCCACACTCGGTCAAATGCCGCCTTGATGTCAAGGGCAGTCACTCTCACCTCACCTCTGGAATTCAGCTCCTTTGTCCATGTTTGGGCCAAGGCTGTAATTAGGTCGGGTGCCAAGTGGTTTTGGCAGAACCCAAACTGGGCATCAATGAGCAGGTTATTGGTGAGTAAGTGCCGCTTGATAGCACTGTTGATGACACCTTCCATCACTTTGCTGATTATTGAGAGTAGACTGATGGGGCGGTAATTGGCCGGATTGGATATGTACTGTCCTGATTTAAGGTAAGATAAATCTATTCTCATTGATGATTGCAAGAAAAGCTTAGGGCCTAGAAATTCGGTTGTTAGCGCCGACGATTAGCACCTAATGAGTCTGAAATGTGGGGCGTTACCCAATGTTCAGGCGGGCGCAATGAAGATAACGACACCTCCCATATTGACTATACATTTAACGCCTGCGCTAACTGTTAGTGCGCGCCCGCATGCGCAGGCAGATCATGACGTCATTTCAGTGTGCAACGCCTTTTAGGCGCCCCGACCGGATATTCGGTGGCGCCCGGAACCTTTCCGCCTAGTGCTATTAGTGACAGTTCGATGGAACGTTACCAGGCCCTTCTCGGAGTCGGGGGGCGCTATTTAAAGGGGACAGCTCTAGTATAAAAGCTGCAGCCACTTGGCCTGTTCATTGTGATCGTTGCTGGAGAGAGTTGGTGAGCTACTGATGAGCAGATTTTTTTGGATTTAGCCTTAGTATACGTGGGACCTTCAGACCTGTCCGGAGCAGTTGGAGCGCTACACCTAACACCCTTTTGCCCGACTGGCATTGGAATGGGAGCTGCTTTGGAGGGCCACGTCCTCATGGCCGGACACTTTGAAGGGGCACAGAGATGGCAGGAGAGAGGGACAGGATTGGCCAGAAGGAGGAGGGGCAATGGAGTTCGGCCAATCCGAGGGTACGCTGCGAGGGTATTCAGGCAGCAGGTGTCATACCTTGCCATGTCGGAGGAGCAGTGTGTTCGAAGGCTCCTGTTGTATCCGTGTGTTAATGGAGACACGGAATGCAGGAGTTGGTTTAACAGGTGTTTCCTAAACAAAGTCTGGAGGTGAACTAAAAGACACAAGACACTATACAGGCTTATATAGCCCGAGTGGCCACTACCGGCATTACAGTACACAGGGCCTCTTAAAGGCACATACACCACAATTCCTCCCCTTTTAGACAACCAGTACATAACATTTTAAGTAATCATTAATTAACATGTTTACAAGAACAATAATCTACACATTTGCTGCAGTTAATCAATTATAAGTCAGTCTCTCTGGAGGCTTCCTGACTCGGTCCGGATAATGCCTCGGTGGTGTAGTAGTTTTCGGTGGTGTAGTAGGTTCTTTTGGCAAGGTCGAATCGGCTTGAATGCCAGTGTCGGGTTCATCTGGTTCCAGTATCACCGGATCGGAGGTAGATACTATGGGTATCTCTGCTTCATCATTAGGTGTATAGAGTTGTGGTGTAGGTTGTCCCTTTTCGGATGACTCTATGATCTGGTCAGCATGGCGCCTTATTATGCTTTCTCCAATGTCCACGGTATACATCAGCAGTCCTAGTCGTGTGCAAATAGTTCCAGGCTGCCATTTCTCGGTACGGTAGTCCCGGGCCAAAACTTGTTGACCTATCTGGAAGGTTCTAGTTGGCCTTTCATTCATGCCTTGAAATTGCTGGTTCTCTACGTCCCTTCTGATGTTTGGCTTGATCAAATCCAGCCGGCATCTTAGTCTTCTATTGAAAAACATCATGGCGGGAGTTTGGTTTGTAACCACATGTGTTGCATTCCTGTATGCAAACAAGAAGTTATCTACCTTATGCTGTAGATTTATGTCTTCATTACCCATGGCCTTTATGGCCTTCTTGAAGGTCTGGACAAACCTTTCAGCCAATCCATTGGTGGCGGGATGGTATGGGGCGGACGTGTAATGCTTAACCCCATTGTTTTTTAAGAACTTCCTGAATTCTTCGGACACAAATTGCGGTCCATTATCAGAACAGATCTGTTCAGGCAGCCCATTCCTGGCAAATATGGTCCTTAATACTGTGATGGTTTTTTCCGTGGTGGTGGAGGACATCTTTATTACCTCCGGCCACTTGGAGTGTGCATCAACCGCGATTAAGAACATTGGCCTAGAAATTCAGTGGGCCTTGTGCCCACTTAGCACCTAAAGAGGTCTTTTGCGCCGGCGGGGTGGTAGCGCTGAAATTGAGTGCAGCGGTATTGGCGGCGGTAGCCGTTAGCGCTGCGCCGGGACCGATGACGTCATCGGTGTGCGCGGTGACCCGTAACGCCCCGAAACCGCGCCGATCCCCATATTTATTTGCGCCCGCCTCCTCTGACGCGGGCGCAAACAGCGAACAGAAAACGGGGCCGTCCTGCTGCCATAGTGGGGCGCTTTAAAGCTGAAGGTGCGGCCGGCCGCTTTTTCGGCGGCCGCCTGCCCGCACCTCCTTCCCCGGCCTCCTCCCCCCCCCCCCGCGGCATTGCCGGCTGGTTTCCGTGGAGCCCGGCACTTCTCTGTTGTGCCGGGCTCTTTTGCCGGCACTCGCGATCGGGGCTCTGGCCGTTGCAGGCACCTCCCCCTTAAGAGAAGGGGGAGGCCTACAGTACCGCAGCCTGCCGCACCGCATCGGGTGGCGCTGCGGCAACTAGCGCACCGATATTCAGTTGCAGCGCCCCAAACGGAGGCGGGCACACCCTGGTATAGCGCCCGCTTCCGAATTGGGGCGCAGAAGACGAATATACGGCGTGTGCTAATGCCTCCCCGCCCAGCGCTAACTTTTGGGCGCGAGCGAGCTGCCCGCGCCCAAGTGAATTTCTAGGCCATTGAGTCCAGAAATGGACCAGCAAAGTCGATGTGTACCCTTTGCCATGGAGATGAGGGCCACTCCCATGGATGTAGAGGGGCTTGTGGTGGGGCGTTTTGGACCTTCTGGCATCCTAGGCAGCTCTTGGTCATGTCTTCGATGTCTCCATCGATACCTGGCCACCACACAAATGCTCTGGCTAGGTTCTTCATTTTCACTCCACCCAGATACCCCTCGTGAAGCTCCTTTAGCACTTTATCCTGGAGTTTGGGTGGAATCACCACTCTGGATCCACACATCAAGGTTCCCCAGCACACTGACAGCTGTTCTCTTCTTTGCGAGAATGCTGGCAACAGTGGTTCGCCATGTGCTGGCCATCCCTTCACCGTTAAATCGTAGACTCGTGAGAGAGTCGGGTCATTTCTCGTTTCCTTTTCAATGGTAGAATTTGTTACTGGTAGACATTCCACTATGGTTGAGTGGAACATCTCCACTGGTTCCACTGTAGGTGCCTCTTCTACCGTTGGCAACGGTAGACGCGATAACCCGTCAGCATTTCCATGCTGTTTTGATCCTTTGTATTCTATGTCATATTGGTGTGCCCCTAGGAAAAGTGACCACCTCTGTAGCCTTTGCGCTGTCATAATGGGAACGCCCTTTTTAGGGTTGAATATGGAGATGAGGGGTTGATGGTCAGTCAACAAGGTAAATTTTTGTCCGTGTAGGTAATGGTTGAATTTCTTCACTCCCCATACCAGGCTGAGTGCTTCCCTGTCGATCTGGGCATAGTTACGCTCAGCTGAGTTCAATGAGCGTGACGCAAAAGCTATCGGCCGCTCCGAGCCATCAGGGAATCTATGCGATAATACCACTCCTACGCCGTAAGGGGATGCATCGCACGCCAGTCTGATTGGCAGTGATGGGTTGTAATGAGCCAAAACTTCCTTGGACGTGATCAAGACTTTGCATTTATGGAAGGCACGTTTACAGTCTTCGCTCCATTTCCAAATTACTCCCGTTTGTAGCAGTTCGTTAAGAGGGTGCAGAACAGTTGACAAGTTCGGTAAAAATTTATGATAGTAATTTATCAATCCCAGGAACGACCTTAATTGTGAGACATTTTCAGGTGCTGGGGTTTTTATGACCTCTTCAATTTTTTTCAGGTGACTTATGCAACCCTTCTTCGTTAATTATGTGACCACAATATGATATTTGTTTCTGGAAAAATTCGCACTTGGGGCGACTTGCTCCTAGGACCCGTTCTCTCAGCCTAGTGAGCACCTGCTTCAAATTGGCAAGGTGCTCGTTGTCGTTTTCTCCTGTTACAAGGATGTCGTCTAGGTAGCATTGAGTCCCCGGAATCCCTTGCAGGACTTGCTCCATAGCTCTTTGCCAGATAGCTGGAGCTGATGCTACTCCAAAAACCAGTCGATTGTACTGGTACAGGCCTTTGTGTGTGTTTATCGTGAGATACTTTTTAGAGGCCTCTTCAACCTCCATCTGTAGATATGCCTGTGCCAAGTCAATTTTGGTGAAACGTTTCCCTCCGGATAGTGAGGCGAAAATATCTTCTATCCTCGGAAGAGGATACTGTACCGTGTGAAGGACCGGGTTTACAGTCACCTTGAAGTCCCCACAGATGCGAATTTTTCTCTGTTCTTCAGATTTATCATTATTCAACGTTTTCTTCATGACTGGGACGATGGGTGTTGCCCACTCGCTCCAATCTATCTTAGATAACACGCCTGCCTTTTCCAAATTCTCCAGCTCTGCCTCGACTGCTGGACGAATTGCGTATGGCACCGGCCTTGCCTTAAAAAACTTGGGAATTGCCGCATCTTCCACTTTTATTGAGGCGGTGACGCCTTTCAAGGTTCCTAGTTCCTGTTGAAACACTTCTTTGGCGTTGGCCAAGATGTCTTTTAATCGTTCAGGTATGACGTCATCATCATTTTTTTTCTTACTGGTCACCGTCAGTGCCTGAATGGAGTGCCAGTCTAAACATATCTTCCTGATCCATTCACGTCCCAACAGCGGTGGACCACCATCTTGCAGAACGTATAAATACAACTTCTGTATTTCCTTGCCGTTGTATACAACAGGCACCCTTATTTTCCCTCTGGGGTATACTTTCTGCCCCGTATATGTTTTTAAGATAATGGATGTGTCTTTCAAAGGTATATGCGGAAATAGCCGCTCGTAATCCCGTCGACTTATGACGGTCAGGGCTGATCCTGTATCTAGCTCCATTTTAACTGGGGACCCCGCTATCGTGAGGGTAACCCAAATGGTCTGGTAATCTTCTTTGGCAATTACATTATGTAATTTGAGACAGCTTAGTCTCTTGTTTCCGGAGTCGCTATCGCTCTTCTGGTCTTCGGAGCTCCTGTCTGTCATCATTTGTACCTTTCTGTACTTTTCCTTATTGATTTTTTTTCTGTCAGTGGATTTTTTGTTTCCAGATCGGCATACACGTGCAATGTGTCCCATCTTTCCACATTGCCTGCATGCTTTGTCCTTGAACCAGCAGTCCCTCTGGTCATGGGTGGATCTGCCGCAGCGATAACATCTCTCGAAACCCTGTATCATTTCATGGGTGCCGAAGTCCTGTGGCTTTTGCTGTATCTCTGCAGCTCCTCTTGCTGCTGCTTCGTATGATACAGCCACACTGAAAGCCTTGTCCAGTGTTAAATCTTTCTCAGAACGTAGCCTTTTCTGTGTTCCTTCACTTAGGAGACCGCAGACGAATTTGTCTCGAAGAGAATCTGCCAGTCCTGCCCCGAATTGGCAGTGCTTTGACAGCTTCCTTAATTCGGTGAGGTAATCAGCGTAACTTTCATTCTTGTGCTGATTCCTCCTGAAGAATTTGAATCGTTCCGCTATAAGCAGCGGTGTTGGGTTTAAGTGCTCCTGTAGGGTATCAACAATCTCCTTAAAATTCTTGTCCATCGGTTTGGCTGGAGTGATTAAGTTTCGTAACAGCCCGTATGTTCTTGCGCCCATTAGATTTAGAAGTACCGATGCCTTTTTATCATCCTCTATTTCATTCGCTGTGCAATATACCTCCACTCTTTCCACATATGTGGTCCAATCCTCTACATCACTATCGAAAGCAGTAATATTGCCAGCCTTAGGCATCCTGAAAAAAAAATGGCGCCTCCCGCGCTTTCCTTTCTTCACTGCCGAGAAAAAATGGCGCCTCCCGCGCTTTCCCGCCGTTGCCGCTGCTGACAACGCTGTTCTCCGCGGTTTTTATTTATACAGATATTTTTTAATAGTTGGAGACTCGTTCCCGCCGGACTCTCTGGGACTTTTCCCTCCCTCTGCTTGGTCCGAACGCCGACCTGCTTTGCAGCGCTGGCTGTCTCCCGAGCGCTCCACCCTCCGTCTCTGTTTGCCTCCGCCTTTGCTGCTCGGCCCCGCTGCAGAGCCAGCCGATCGAGCCCCAGCCCGCCGCCCAGGAAGGATTATTGCAGTACCTGCCACCAGCCCGGCTAGCTGGTGAAACCACAGTTTTTTCTTTTTTTTTTCTTCTTCGACCTTCTTCTGAGGAATCGATCTCCTTGAGGTGCTGCCGAATTGCAGGTAAGTCCGTTTCCAATTCGTCGCCACTGTTGTATCCGTGTGTTAATGGAGACACGGAATGCAGGAGTTGGTTTAACAGGTGTTTACTGAACAAAGTCTGGAGGTGAACTAAAAGATACAAGACACTATACAGGCTTATATAGCTCGAGTGGCCACTACCGGCATTACAGTACACAGGGGCTCTTAAAGGCACACATACACCACAGCTCCGATTCGGTAAGGAGGTTGTAACTGAGCTGTGCCACCTGCTTGCTGAGGATCTGCAGCTGCGTCTCCGGTGCAGGACCTCTCTGTCGGTGGCCGCCAAAGTGACTGTTGCCCTCAATTTCTATTCCAGCGGATCCTTTCAGTCAGCCACTGGGGACATTGCGAATATCTCTCAGTTTGCAGTGCATTGTTGCATCCGGCAAGTGACAGCTGCCCTTTATAGAAGAAGGCGTCAATTCATCACCTTCCCTCTGACCCTGGAGAAGCAGGCGGAGCGCGCGCAGGGCTTCGCTGCTATTGCAGACTTCCCCATGGTGCAGGGGGCGATTGATTGCACACATGTGGCTTTGCGGGCGCCATTACTGAATCCTGAGGACTTCCGCAACCGCAAGGGGTTCCACTCCCTCAATGTGCAGCTGGTCTGTGACCACCGCCAAATGATCATGGCAGTCAACGCCCAATTCCCAGGGAGCAGCCACGATGCGTTCAACCTGCGGCAGACCTCAGTTTGTGACCTTTTTGAGGGGCCGGCTCACCCACGAGGCTGGCTTCTTGGGGACAAGGGCTATCCTCTCTGCCCATGGCTCATGACACCATTCCGTTTGGCCGCCACCCCAGCAGAAGAGCTGTACAACAGCAGCCATCAGGCGACCAGGAACATTGTGGAGCACACTATTTGTGTGCTCAAACAGCGTTTCCGCTGTCTAGACCATTCGGGGGGAGCCGTGCAGCACTTGCCGGAGCAAGTGGGTCACATCGTCGTCGTCTGCTGCATGCTCCACAACTTGGCCATTCGACGCACCCAGCCAATGCCAGCTGTCCCTCAAGATCCAGCAGAGCAGGCGGACGAGGAGGAGGAGGAGGAGGACGAGCAGGCGGACGAGGAGGAGGAGGAGGAGCATGCGGACGAGGAGGAGGAGGAGGAGGAGGAAGAGGAGGAAGATGGGAGGGCTCCTGAAAGTGGAAGGGCCATCCGTCAGAGGCTCATCGGGAGTCGGTTCGAGGCCCCTCTGACGGAATGATGGGTGTCATTCGTCCTGCGCACTTAGTATCTTTCAAAGCCTCTGAAGGCCAGCATGACTGTAAATAGTAACGTGTACCATTGCAAATTAAAACTTTTCTTTATTGTCAAAAAAGTCCTTCCTTCCAGCATAACAACGTCATGTCAACAGAAACCATAACTAACAAAATAACAGTTAACTCTTCGGCAAAGCCGCAAAACTAAACAAACCATTTCCAACAATCACAACAGGTGAGGGAGTCCTTGAATTTGGCCAAAGAAACGTCTCAGCACCTCCCTCTACTGCTGGCCCCTTGATGGAGAACGACTTCTCTTTCGCGGTCGGCCCCTTCCCTCCCTGCTGCTCCTACGTAATTGAACCCCAGTGGCGGGGTCAAGGCTGGGGGACGCCTGCTGACTGTGTGGAAGCGCAGAAGCCCCTGAGGGACGGCCTGGACGACCTCTGGTCTTGGAGGGTGCGGAGGCTGGCTTCTTGATCTGAGCATGGCTGGATGCAGTGTGCCCTGCTGGTGGTGGCAGCTGCACTGCAGACGTACCAGCGGTGGCATGAGCAATGGTCACCTGCCGAGAGAGGACACCTGCACCATGGTCGGACGACACACTGGCTCTCTGAGGGGACCGGTTCGGCTCATCCGCCACAATCGACTGCTCCACTGATTCCTGGCCTCGTATGGTACTGGAAGGGCCCAGGGTGATCCTATCTGATGCAGATAGGGTGGCTGCAGTGAGAGTTCGCGTTGCCTCAATCTGGGTGTGGACGAGGCCAGCAAGTGACTGCGTGGCAGCAGTGAGGACCTGTGTGGCAGGTGCCAGTGCTTCGGAGAAGCCCTGGACAGTTCTTTCCATTGCTTCGGACAAGGCCGGAGCAGTCCGTTCCACTGCCTCGGACAAGCCCTGGACAGACCTTTCCAGGGATTGTCCGAAGCTCTGAACAGTCTTTTCCATAGCAGCCTCAAAGCCCTGGACAGTCCTCTCCATTGCTGCCCCGAAGCCCTGGACAGTCCTCCCCATTGCTGCTCCAAAGTCCAGCACACTCTTTGCCAGTGTTTCTATCGACTGAGGCATCCTCCCCACTGCAGCCATCAGCTCAGTGTGCCTGAGCCGGGCCTGGGTGCTCATTTCAGCCAGGCTACGCACCTCCTCTGCACTCTGTGCAGCAGTCATCGCTCCCTGCCTTGCCCTCCAGGGAGCCGGTGGCCGAACGTGCCTACCCCCCTCGCGTTGCTGTAGCCGCTTGTTCCGGCAA
The DNA here is from genome assembly GCF_052327205.1 of Somniosus microcephalus. Lineage (NCBI taxonomy): Eukaryota > Metazoa > Chordata > Chondrichthyes > Squaliformes > Somniosidae > Somniosus > Somniosus microcephalus. Next base: position 219,521,469 of record NC_140992.1, read on the forward strand.
CTGGCTCATCATCAGAGCACCCCCCCTCCCCTCCAGGGAACTACTATCCCCAGTCTGCAGATGTGTAGGCTCCCCTGAGGCTGGAACGGATGCTCCGGCTTCCTCCTGATCCTCGCCTCCGGAGGCACTGGCACTGGCAGCTTCAGGGCGCAGATCCCGAGTTGGTGATGCAGCATCTGAAAGCAGGGAGGTGGAAGAGTGGCTTTAGCAAAAGGACAGGTTGGCGGCAAGGCATGCCAGATTGCGGCAAGGCTCTGACATGGCTGCACACTGAGAAAGTATGCTGGCGGGGGGACCAAGTGGAAGGAGACAGCTGAAAAAGGTGAGAGCCTTACCCTCGCTGTCGACAATGGGGTCGGCAGCTGAAGTGGTAACAGGACCACTCAGACGTCCTCCAAGAATCTGGTGCACTCCCTCCTCGAGATCCGTGAGAGTGACCACTTGTGGAGGTCCGCCACCGGTTCGAAGCTGGTCCTTGCGGATCGTCACCAGCTTGGACTGCAGGGGAAAGAAGGGGAAGTTCTGTTACATGATGCCCTGAGTGATCATCTCATGCCCTCCGTGGTGCAAGAGCCCTTACATGATGCCTTGAGTGATCATCTCATGCCCCCCATGGTGCAAGAGCCCTTACATGATGCCTTGAGTCAAATGTGCATGTGTGTGCCCAGAAAGGGCCATGGGTGCTTGCTGACAGATGGCCATTGGGGCATCATGGCTACAGGGTGCGCGAAGTCAGGTGCAGATGGAGGGCATCAGAAGTTTGCATAAACAACACTCACCCTAACGACCCGAGTGAGGTCGTTGAATTTCTTCCTGCACTGAACAGGGCTCCTGGTCACCATGCTGCTGGAGTTGACCCTCTGACAAACATCCCTCCAAGCTCGGCGGTACTCCTTTTGATTCGGCCTCCTGCCATTGTCAGGATAGAGAACATCTCGACGGTGCTCCACTGCGGACACCAACTGCTCCAGAGCCTCAGTGCTGAAGCGCTCTGCTCTCTGTCTCACCTTCTCCATCTTGACCAAGTTTTTTGTGCCAGAGAAGGGCGAGCGCCGATTCTGAGGCCTACAGGGCGATGAGTGTGGAAGCTGAGGCTGACTGACCCACCCCTTTAAGAGCTGGCCGGCGCCTGGATGTCTCGTGGTTATCGGTAATTGAGATCACCTGCGCTGCGCCTGTCCGCGCCGATATTGGGTAGCGCCGGAAGTTTTGCGCCTTAGGAGGCCCGTGCAATGTCTGAATTCGCACCTCAATCCCCTTTGGGGGCGATTCAACCCAATATCGCGCCAGGCGGCGATAAGTTTCGTCTGGCTATAAACTTTGCGCAGCGCCATTTCTAACACCTCAAGCGGGGCTATACCCAATTTCTAGGCCCTATAGGTCTGATAAGTAAGGAATTGAGTTGTTCAATTATATTGAAAGATTCTCCTGGGAATGTACAAGGTTGTTATAATGACTATAGTAATAATAAGGAGAATTTTTGATTTTCCATTTTACATCAACAGATTTTGGGAAAGTAGTTCTTGAACATTTAAAAAGCTATAAAGACATTTAAGATAGAAAGGGGGAGATAATTGATAAACTAATCAAACTTAGAGAGGATAAAACCCCTGGTCCGGATGGATTGCATCCACGCATATCAAAAGAAGTTAGGGAAGAGATAGCAGAAGCACTAGTACATAGATATAAACATTCATTAGGAAAGGGAATAGTGCCAGAGGACTGGGGGACAGCTAATGCAGTTCTGATATTTAAAAAGGGAGATAGAACAAGTCCAGGGAACTATAGACCAATTGGTTTAACGTCGGTGATAGGAAAGATAATGGAATCCTTACTCAAAGGTGTAATAGTAAAACATCTAGAAACTGAAAATATAATAAAGAATAGCCAGCACAGATTTAAAAAAGGAAGGTCATGCTTGACCAATCTTATTGAATTCTTTAAAGAAGTAACAGAAAGGGTAGATAAGGGTAATGTAGTAAATGTAATATATTTTGATTTTCAAATGGCCATTGATAAGGTACCACATAGTAGACTCATGATTAAGGTCAGAACATGTGGAATCAGGGGACAAGTAGCAGAATGGATAGCAAGCTGGCTACAAACCAGAAAACAGAGAGTAGGGGTTAAAGGTAGTCACTCAGATCGGCAAAAGGTGAGAAGTGGTGTTCCACAAGGACTGGTGCTGGAACCACTGTTGTTCGCCATTTCCATAAATGATGTGGATTCAGGAACTGGAAGTACGATTTCAAAATTTGTGGACAACAACAAAATGACAACAAACTGGCTGTTGCTACAAATCTACAAGTATTTGGTGCTTTCTATAGTTGCTTAAATTTGCTACAATCTACAGGAAGTGCTGAAGGACTTTTTCCTGACTTCAAGGCTTCTGCTCAAACCACTTGCTGATAGACATTGGTGCATTAATAGGAGTTCCCTTGGAATAAAGCATGAATGGAGAACGAGCAGAGGGTATGCAGAGCAGAACAAGCTGCTGAAGGAGGAGGGGGAGGAGGAGGGGGAGAAGGGATCTTAGCAGGAGGCCCTATCTACCCAGGGTGTTCAGGGAGCAATTATCCTACCTGAACCTCAGCGAGGAACAATGTGTGAGATGTCTGCATTTCAGTAAGGACGTCATCACTGAAATCTGTCACCTGCTGCAACTACAGCTGCAACCTCAGTGCAGAGTGAGGAACGCATTGCCAATGGCTGTGAAGGTGACCATGGTATGAACTTTTATGCATAGGTATCCTTCCAGGCTGCAGCTAGAAATATTTGCACCATCTCGGCATGAGCGACAGCAGTCTGGGCTTGTTGGTTGACAGGTATCTGCAAGGGCACTGACGGCGTGGCTGGGGTGGGAGGATGAATGCTGTCATCCTGAAAGAGGACAACAGGTTCGTGCTTCACTGTCACCCCTGGGGTGGCTCCTCAGCAATCCTAGTAATTTATTGGAGGACAGATTGTTGGACTGCTGTGATACCCTGCAAGCTCGTTTGAACACTGGAATCCAGAGCCATGATGGCAGCAGTCTAAGCATGCAAGGCAGCAAGCTGAGCCTGCATGATTTCAGTCTGAGCTTCCACTGCATCACACAGACATTGGGTGGCTTGTACTTGTGCTGCAATGGAAGCTGAGACATCAGCCATCAGGCCATGCATCTTGGTTGGGTCCACAAATGTGCTAATGGAGCTGGCCACCACTTCCATGCTGGAAAGGATGGGCTTCAAGCTCTGCGCAAAGCCCTGTGCCAAGTTGGTGCTGGACTTCTCCATGCTCCTTGATATTGAGTGCAGGCTTTCATTGTGCATAGCTATCAGCCTTCTGTCTCCTGCCTAATCAAAGTCCTCATCTGAGTCCTCTGCAGCAGAATTCATGTGCGACCTCACCTTCTGGCGAGCTGGCACCTGCGCAATCCTTGCCCCTTGACCTGGCTGCAGGCCAGTTGTGTCTGGTCTCTCACCACGTGCAGATCCCGCTTCTATGCTATGCTCTAAATTACACGCAGTGTCACTATCTGGCTGCGAGTGTGAAATCGAGTGATGGTGTTTCTTCATCATCACTGTCTTATAGCGTTTCTACCTGTTGCTCTTCCACCACTGCCTGGCCAGGTTGCAGTTCTTGGGCATCTGAAAGGAGAAAGGCACAAGGGTAAGGTTGTGGTGATGGGGTGGAAACAACAGGTGCATGCTTACACCATCTGCAACTTGTAAATCAGAAGCGATTGTGGGATGAGGGGGAAGTGGGATGCGAGAAGGAGGATAAGGAATGAGGACGCCATAATCTTCTATGGTTTCAGCCCCACCACTGGCCACGGTCTCAGCAATGGCCTTTCCATGAGGGTGAGCACTGTCTCCTCCATGGGATAAGGACATGCAGCCATGCCTGTCCTCCACGGTTAGGTCCTGCTGCTTCTGGTTGTGCGCCACCGTGTCCTGCAAGAGAGAACGAAGTGTGTCAATGAATGTCGTGCAATCTGTTTGAGTGATGTGGCTGTGATGGTTGGATAGCTAGCAGTGTGTAGAAGCTGTGAGATGTGGGTGTGAGGCTTGTAAGTGTCTGAGGGCGAGATGAAGCTATGAATGTTAGGTATCAGTCCTGTCTGACAGAGATTGGTGAATGATGTTGGTGTGGTATATTGTGCAGTTGCTGAGGCTGGTGGTGCAGTTGATGGGATATGGCATTTGAAGATGAATTCACTGACCTTGATCACTCATGTGAGATTATTGAATTTTTTTACGGCACTGCATCCAGTTCCTCGGGGCTTGACTCCTGGCATTGACCACCATGGCTACCTGGTCCCAAAGCCTTCTGAATGTGTGTCTGAATGTTTGTCTGGAGGTCCTCTTGGCCCCCTGTGGATACAGCACTTCTTTCCTCCTGTCCACCTCCTCCAGTGCAGTGTTCGAGAACCTTGGAGCCCGCTCTCTCATGTTGTGCCATTATTGAGTGTTATCCAGGTCAGATCCACTTGCAGAACGACTTCCACCACCTGCTCCAGCTACAATGCACCTCCCCTTTAAGAGGTGCAGGCTGGTTTTAATTAGTGCAGGCTAGCTTTAGGTGGTGCTAACCTCTCACGATTTTGGGCAGCCAATGAACAGTGCAGTTAGCGCTGGCCGCATGCTACAATCGTGGAAATGAGCAGGCAGCTCAAAGTTAGTGTGCTGCTTACATCACATTGAACGGGCATGGGTTAATCGCGGTCTCCGCGCCCCTCTCTATAACTGAAAATGACCTCTTCTCTTAGGAAATTGTCAAAATCCTTATAAAGGATTGTAATGAATCCATACTCATCATGTGTTTCAGTAGTAAAAACAGAAAATGCTGAAAATACTCAGCAGGTCAGGCAGCTCCTGTGGAGAGAATTTGTTAACTATATTTTTCTCGCCACAGGTGCTGCCTGACCTTCTGAGTATTTCCAGAATTTTCTGTTTTTATTTCAGATTTCCAGCATATGCAGTATTTTGCTTTTATATGTGTGTTTCAGTAGTCTGTTCCAGAGGGCGGTGACTCTTTTCAAGAGGAATATTTCCTAACCTAATTCTTTGCATAGCCTTTAGTCCCACTATACTGATCCATCTCAAATAATTTATCCTACTGTACTGAATCTAATCACTTGAAAATTTTTAAAACTTCAATCATATCCTCCCACGCCTCTGTTTCTCTAGATTAAATTGCCCTAATGCTTGGAACCAATTCTAATAGCCCTAAGGCTAAGCATCATTCTAGCCATCCTCCTCTGCACCTTCTCCAGAGCTTCAATATCCTTCATCATGATAAGGGACCAAAATGAGGAACAGTACTCAAATGTGCAGTCAGAACAAAGCCTTCAAAAGCCACTTTGCTTTATACTCAGTGAGTGTTTTGTTTTAAACTCAATGGGGGAAAAATTGAGTCGCGCCCCCGCGACCAAAATTGATCGGTAGTGCCCCAAGAGGGAAGTGGGGCGCGACTCGAAGCTCCCCGCCTCCCTCTTGGGGCGCTGTGAGTGAATATGGTGGTGCTATGTGCAGCAGTGCCATGCTCTGCGGCACATCGCGCTGCGATGCTGCAGGCCTTCCTCCCATTATTAAAGGGAAGGGGCCTTGCGCAGCATGACCCAGGGCCCAGCTGGGCCACCAGGGATCAGAGTGCTGGCAAAAGAGCCCGGCACTCAAGAGAAGTGCTGGGCTCACGGAGCGCTGCCAGCTCTCCGCGGGGGGACTTCAGAGGAGGCCAGGGATGGCAACAGGGGCAGGTGTTGGCAGGCAGCCAGCAACAAAAATGGACGCCCAGCATCTTCCCTTTAATTAGCGCCGCCCTGGCCGCAGGTAGGCCCCCCTGACCCCGTCAGACATAGCGTCCGGCGGTAAGTCAGGGGGCGCTCCTGAAAATCATGGCCGGGGCGCGAGCAGGGTGCTGCGCACAGCGATGATATCGCGGTGGTGCAGCACCGCAGGGTACTAATGGTTACCGCCGCCGCTATCCACCCGCTGAATTTCGTGGGAGGCGTTGGTGGCGCTGTGCCCGGGCGCTTGTTGCTTTGCGCCCCATTAGCGCCCTTTTAGGGCACTAACGGGAGGCGCAAAGCAACCAAATTTTTAGGCCAATGATCCTAGCAATACAACCTGAAACCCTATTTTCTTTCTCTCTAGCCACTTCATAATATTTCTGCATTTTTAATGAGTAGTCAACTATTACACCCAGGTGTCTTTCTCAATAACTTTTAATGCATACACCTGAATGGTATAAACATGCCTGGAGTTTCCCAAACCCATTTGCATGACACTGTGTTGTCCACATTAAGGAACAACTGGCATACAGAAAGACCTCTTCCCTTATTTTGTCTAGATCAGCCTGCAAACTACTGATTGGTCTAAATTACTAACCCCTGTGCACATTTTGCGTCATCGATGAATTTAAGAATGATTGTATTAATGCCTTCATCTAAATCATTAATGAAAATGAAAAACAGCAACAATCCCTGACGTAAGAAAACTACTAGGCACTTGGTCTAAGCGTTAAACAAAGCTTTAATCAACTGTTTTACAACATGGCGGTCTAGCTGTGTCCTTCACTAGTTCCTGTTAAGAATGTCCTGCGCAAGCTGGGCCTGTGCCCGAGTATTTATACTCTCCCTGGACAGCGCCGCCAATAGGCCGCTCAGTATTATTTCATAAGTCTTTCTTTCATGAATGACTGATTCATGTCAATCCCAATATTGAGCCTTGTGGAACTCCACTTGACCAGGCCCCATTCAAACCCACTCCAACAACAACAACTTCCATTTCACAACTTCACAATTAATGGGAAGGACACATCACCATTATTTTTCAGATTTTTATTGATCATTGATATAGAACTAAAACCAAAATGGAAAATGGAAAATGCACATTGTCAAAAGAATGGCACTAAGGTAAAACATTTCCAAATGCTCTTTGGCTTGTTACCTCAGTGTATAATCAATGTTCCCAAGTTCTTAACGAAAAAAAAATTGTTGTCAAATTGATTCATTTTTGGAAGTAACCGTTGTTGTTGGTGAAGTTGAAGTCTTGTTCCATAAAATACACACTACAATGAGCGTCCCTAAGGAATCAAATATGTGTAGCCTCTCCTGAACACTAGCAGAATATAATATGCAGTTAACAGCCAGAGGAGTGATTACTACAAGTGATAACCTTGTCCATGGATAGATCAATAACTAACTAAACGTTTATCAGATAACCTGCCTGATAACCTCTTCAGAAGTTAGTAATGAAGCTACTTTCCATGTGCATACAAACTGCTCTAGCCAAAATGTTGTTAAAATGAGGAAACTAAATCTATGATGGAGATAAAAAGAGACACTGTGAATGCTGGAAATCGGAAATAAAAACAGAAAATCTTAGAAAGATAGATCCGTATTTTGGATGGGAGTCTTTATCACAATGCTATTGATAGAGTTTCTGACCTTGTGGGGGTGACCCATCATTGTCTTTCAGATGCTGATTGATCTGTCATATGTCTACACTACATTGGATAAGAAAAACTAGAATAAAATGAACTTACTGAATTACTGGTGATAAAATGATAAAGAGATTTGATACAATAGATACAATGGGGGAGAAATTGAGTATAGCCCCGTTTGGGGCGCCAGGGCGCTAAAAGTAGCGCCCCGGAAACATTCGTGGCCGCCCGCCGGAAATTGAGTGGTAGCGCCCCAAAGGGAAGCGCGGCGTTACTGGAGGCGCCCCGCATCCCTCTTGGGGCGCTGCGACTGAATATCGTGGCGCAACGTGATCTGGGGCCCAGCTGGGCCCCCGAGGATCGCGAGTGCAAGCAAAAGAGCCCGGCACCGAGGAGACATGCCGGGCTCTTGGAACGCAGCCGGCACTCCACGGGGGGGTTCAGGAGGCCGGGGACGGGAGCGCAGGCAGGTGCTGGCAGGCGGCCAACAACAAAAATGGCCGCCCCGCACCTCTCCTTTAATTTGCGCCTCCCCGGCCGCAGGTAGGCCCCACTGAACCGGTCGGACATAGCGTCCGGCGGTAAATCAGGGGGCGCTTCCAAATATCACGGCCGGGGCATCAGCGGGGCGCTGCGCACACCGATGACGTCATCAGTAGTGGTGCAGCGCTAATGGCTAGTGCCACCACTAGCGTCCCACGAAATTTAGCGGGAGGCGTGGACAGTGCCGCGCCCGGGCGCCAGTTGGCTTGTGACCCACTTAGCGGCCTCTTAAGGCGCTAACGGGTGGCGCAGCCAACTGAATTTCTCCCCCAGAGAAATTATTTCCTCTGGTGGGGAATCCAGAACAAGGGGACATAATCTTAAAATTAGAGATCAGGAAGCACTTTTTCACAAAGAGTAGTTGAACTCACTCACTCAAAAGCCTGTTGTAGGGGGTGGCGTGTGCCCAGTCAGCTCTGCCCCTGACTGTCCCTGAGCGGTTCGAATCGCTCCCACACCCCTGGGTTCTAGACACCGGACTTAGGTACAGGTGGCGATACAGAAAAATCGAGTAGACATGTGGTTTGGTATAAGAAAACCGCAATTTTTATTAAAGGCACAATAAAATCACAACACTGAGAATTACTAGAATAATTACAGGCATATAAAATTACACTTATTTGGGAATGGGGAACACACGGCACATCGAGGGAAACAAACACATTAAAATCCCCTTATCCTTATCCCACCCCCAATACCTAACTAGATTAAGCTATGAGGGGCCAGGGATCCATGCTCACCAATTCGAAACCTGTTGAGTTAACTGGTTGTGGGTTTTGGGGTTCGCTCTTGTTGTCCTTTGGGGTTCATCGTCGCCACGTGGTCACAGGGCGTGGCGATGGAGTTGTTTGTGTGAAGCACCCTCCTTTTCCTCCATCAACGTCTTCGTTGGGTACTTTGTCGCGATGGGTCTTCTTCTTCTTCTGGTGGTTTGGTCGCTGACGGTTTTATTACGGTTGGGGCTCAGTTGGCGGTCTATATTATCAATATGATTTTACTACCCATGCTTCGAATGCCAGTTTATTCATCAAACGCCAGCTTATAACTAGGCCGCTTGTCCCCCAACGCGTCTTTCCGCTGCCCTTCTCTGCCTTTATCGGATTTACCGGTTTTCTCGTCTCGTCTCATCTCGTCTCGTTTGTTCGTGGCCCCGTGTGTCCTGTGCGTTTTTGATTGAAGTCTCGTTCTCCTCCCGTGGTCGGCCCTCGGTGTAGTAATGGGCGTCCTTGGTGTTGAACGGCGCGGGGAGGGAGAAGAGAGCCCGCGACGAGGCACGAAGCAAGAGGCCAGGGGCAAGAGCGAAGAGCATGAGATAGCTTGGCTGCCGGTGGGCCTACAATTATACCCGGTTCTTTATCCCTTATCTGCGCACCAAATCAGGTCAGTTCTGTAATGTATATACCTTTAAGGGGGGAACTACCTTTTACAGCTCATGTATACTGCAGTACCGGCAGTGACCACACCTGTATATAGCACTGAGTAGTAATCTGTACAGATCAGTTCCAATGAGAGCCACGTTGAGTAAACACCTGTTGTACCGTTCTCCTGCAGTCTGTGTCTTATTATACACGGACACAACATTGGCGACAAGGCAAGTTCGAACCTACCTGCAACTCTGCATCACCTCCCGGGGATTCATTCCTGGAGATCAGTGGATTGGAGGTCAAGGCAAGAGACTCGGGCGTCGACCACGGGCAACCGCCCAGTCATCCAGCAGAGACTCGAGAATTGCGGGGGAGGCTGTCGAGAGCCAGGCTTGGCTTTCCAGTTGAGGTGGCCCAGCGAAATGGGCTGGCAACAGGTAGTGCGCAGACCCTTCCCGGACAGCGGCGGGCTAGAGCCCACCAAGCGGCACAGCAAAGGGCCGAGCAGCGTCGACGGGGGAGAGAGAGCGAGGGCAGAGCACACAGGGTGCAGCAGGTGTTCAGGGGCCAAGCAGCGTCGAAGAGAGGGAGAGAGAGACGTACAGCAACCCGCGAGGCGCCGCCATTGCCACAAGGACCGCCGAGAGCGGCGTTGGCAACAGCGCAGGAGAAGTGCGCGAAACCTACAGGGTGCTGCCATTGCCACGAGAACCGCCGGGAGCGGCGTTGGCAGCAGCGGGGGAGGAAGGAAAGCGCGGGAGACGCCATTTTAAGCCATTGGGAGACGCCATTTTAAACCACACCCAAAATGCCGAAGAGTGGCAGTATCACCGCATTTGACAATGAAGTCGAAGATTGGACTACATATGTCGAACGAATAGAGGTATGCTGCAAGGCAAATGAGGTGTCAGATGACAAGAAAGCGTTGGTATTGTTAAATTTAATGGGTGCAAAGACGTATGGTTTATTACGAAATCTAGTAACCCCAACGAAGCCAATGGAAAAGAGTTTTGAAGACATAGTAACGATACTACAGGAACATTTAAACCCCACACCACTGCTGATAGCAGAAAGATTCAAGTTTCACAAATGGAACCAGCATAAGGATGAAAGCAATGCTGATTATTTAACAGAACTGCGCAAACTATCGAAACACTGCCAGTTTGGAGCGGGACTGGCAGATACCTTAAGGGACAAGTTTGTGTGTGGGCTTCAAAGTGAAGGAACCCAGAAACGGCTTTTATCTGAAAAGGACCTTACGCTGGAAAAGGCTTTCAGCATTGCGGTATCATATGAAGCAGCAGCACGGGGCGCTGCAGAGATACAACAGAGACCGCAAGAATATGGCACAAACGAAATGTCATATAGAACAGAGAAGTGCTATTGCTGTGGCAGAATAACACATGACCAGAATGATTGCTGGTTCAAAGACAAAGTGTGCAGACAGTGTGGAAAAGTAGGACACATAGCACGAGTCTGCAGGTCGGGAAAGAAAACCAGCAATAAGAAACCTACCAAAGGAAAGTACAAGAAGGTACATAAGATGACGGAGAATAGTTCAGACGAACAAAAGAGTGATAACGACTCCGAAAGCAGGGAACTGAGTTGTCTGAAACTACATAATGTGATCACAACGGAGGATCACCGAAACATTTGGGTCACTCTCAAGATAGCAGGAGTCCAGGTAAAGATGGAATTGGACACAGGATCAGCCCTAACAGTCATAAACAGACGGGACTATGAGCAGCTATTCTCACACATACCCTTGAGAGACACAAAAATTATTTTGAAGACGTACACGGGGCAAAAAGTCTACCCCAAAGGAAAAATAAGGGTGACCGTTATATATAACGGTAAGGAAACACCAAAACTAGACCTGTATGTATTGCAAGATGGAGGACCACCATTACTGAGATGTGAATGGATCCGGAAAATACAACTGGATTGGTATTCCATACAGGCACTGACTGTGGCTGACAAAAAGGATGACGACGTCACACCTGGGCGACTGTCAAAGATCCTAACTGACGCGAAAGAAGTGTTCCAGCAAGGACTCGGAACACTGAAAGGCATGACAGCGACGATTAAAATTGAAGAAAACGCAAGCCCAAATTTTTTAAGACCAGACCGGTACCTTATGCGATCCGCCCAGCCGTCGAAGCAGAGCTGGAGAGTCTGGTGCGTTCAGGTGTACTGTCCAAGGTAGACTGGAGCGAGTGGGCTACACCCATCATCCCTGTGATGAAAAAGTCGTTGAGCAGCATGCCTGGGGAACCAAGGAATATTTGCATCTGTGAGGACTTTAAGGTAACAGTGAACCCGGTCCGTCACACCGTACAATATCCACTTCCGCGGATTGAAGATGTTTTCACCTCGCTATCTGGAGGGAAACGCTTCACTAAGATTGATCTGGCCCAGGCGTATCTGCAAATGGAGGTAGAAGAAGCATCAAAAAAAGACCTCACAATCAACACCCATAAAGGTCTCTACCAATACAACTGGCTGGTATTCGGGGTAGCATCAGCTCCGGCTATTTGGCAGAGGGCAATGGAACAAGTCCTGCAAGGGATCCCAGGGACCCAGTGTTATTTGGACGACATCCTGGTCACGGGCGAAAATGACAGTGATCACCTCGCCAACCTGGAGCAGGTGCTCACTAGTTTGCAGGAATATGGGCTCCGAGCTAACCGCCCCAAATGCGAGTTTTTTAGAACACTGATCTCGTATTGTGGCCACGTTATCGATAAAGAGGGGTTACATAAGTCCCCAGAGAAGATTGAGGCAGTAGTCAAGGCTCCAGCACCGGAAAATGTGTCACAACTGAGGTCGTTCCTCCGGCTGGTAAACTACTACCATAAGTTCTTGCCAAATTTGTCTACAATACTACACCCACTGAACACCCTACTGCAAACTGGGGTGCCATGGAAGTGGAGTGACGAATGTAGACGAGCTTTCCAGAAGAGCAAAACACTAATCACATCGAAAGAGGTATTGGCCCATTACAACCCAGCATTACCAATTCAGTTGGCATGTGATGCGTCACCCTACGGCATTGGAGCGGTGCTGTCGCACAAATTCCCGGACGGCTCAGAGAGGCCAATAGCCTTTGCATCACGATCACGAATCTCAGCCGAGCGTAACTGCGCCCAGATTGACAGGGAGGCCCTCAGCCTAGTGTGGGGAGTGAAAAAGTTCAATCACAATCTGCACGGGCAGAAATTCACCTTGCTGACTGATCACCAGCCTCTTGTCTCCATTTTTAATCGGAAGAAGGGCGTTCCGGTGATGACTGCGCAACGACTACAAAGATGGTCACTTTTTCTAGGGGCGCACCACTATGAGATTGAATATAAGGGCACGAAACAGCATGGAAATGTTGATGGGCTATCACGCCTGCCACTGCCTACTGCGGAGGAAGCACCAGCAGTGGATCCTGTCGAAATATTCCATTCGACTATAGTTGAATACCTACCGGTAACTAACGCTTGTATCGAAAAGGAAACCCGAAATGACCCGACACTGTCTCGGGTATGTGATTTGACGGTGAAGGGATGGCCAGCACATGGCAACTCACTGTTGCCAGCATTCTCAACAAGGAGAGAACAGCTGTCAGTGTGCCGGGGGACCTTGATGTGTGGATCCCGAGTGATAATTCCACCCAAGTTAAGGGATAGAGTGCTCAATGAGCTTCATGAGGGTCATCTGGGAGGGGTAAAAATGAAAAGCCTAGCCAGGACTTATGTGTGGTGGCCGGGAATCGATAAACAAATCGAGGACCTGACCAAGAGCTGCTCAGGATGCCAGAAAGTCCAAAATGCACCACCACAGGCCCCTCTACAGCCATGGGAGTGGCCCTCATCTCCATGGCAATGGCTGCATATTGATTTTGCCGGTCCATTCATGGACGCAATGTTTTTAATAGCCGTGGATGCGCGCTCGAAATGGCCTGAGGTCATCAAAATGTCCTCCACCACCACGGAGAAAACTATTGCAGTCCTACGGACCATTTTTGCCAGGAATGGCTTGCCAGAACAGATTTGCTCCGACAACGGGCCACAGTTTGTGTCTGAAGAGTTCCGGAGGTTCTTGAAAAAGAATGGGGTAAGGCATTACACATCTGCCCCGTATCATCCAGCCACAAATGGATTGGCTGAGAGGTTCGTACAAATCTTTAAGAAGGCAATAAAGGCTATGTACAATGACAACATTCTGCTGCAGCACAAGGTGGACAATTTCCTGTTCGCCTACCGGAATGCGACACATGCAGTCACCAACCAGGCCCCAGCCATGATGTTCTTTAACTGAAGGTTAAGATCTCGCCTGGATTTGCTCAGACCAAACGTATGAAGAGATGTTGAGAGTAAGCAATTCCAGCACATCCATGAGAAGCCAACAAGGAGCTTCAATGTAGGGCAACCAGTCTTGGCCCACGACTACCGAACAGAAAAATGGCAGCCAGGAACGATATGCACACGGCAGGGCCCACTAATGTACACAGTGGACATTGGGGAGAGCATCGTGAGACGCCATGCTGACCAGATCCTAGAGTCACAGAAACAAGTCAACCCCATGCCTCGCCCATACGTACCTGGTGATGAACCCGACGTACAGGTCGCATCTACCCCAGAAACAGTAGCATCAGAAGCTGATGAACCAACCGACGACAGGGGGCCAGAGTCGCCTCCACACCAAGAGCAAGACACTCGGGAAAGGCACTAACCAGAAAGGATCAGGAAGCCTCCCCAAAGACTGAATATATAAATAGACTATTTTCAGCTAATGTTGCATGTTAAAAGTGTTAATTGTAATTAGTTTGATATTTAATTGTTAAACGAGTGTTATGGTACTGTTAATCTAAAAGGGGAGGAATTGTAATGTATATACCTTTAAGGGGGGAACTATCTTTTACAGCTCATGTATACTGCAGTACCGGCAGTGACCACACCTGTATATAGCACTGAGTAGTAATCTGTACAGATCAGTTCCAATGAGAGCCACGTTGAGTAAACACCTGTTGTACCGTTCTCCTGCAGTCTGTGTCTTATTATACACGGACACAACAAGTTCACTGTCTAACTTTTGGCGGGCTCATCTAAAATGATTACAGTCACTTACTTTACTGACTTCTGGGGCGGTTGTCTCCTGGTTTAATGGCTTCGATGTCCTGGCTGTTTATTATTTATGAAACTTAATCGGGTTTTCCTGGCTCGGTGGCCACGTTGATCTGTTACCGATTATGTATGCAAAAAGTTGATGGCCTCAAGATTAGGCCCATCCTGACTTGATCTGTTCCAAGATGAAGAATGCATATTCTGTGTTTACCTAGCTGTCTGGCTTCACAAAGTCTTTCACAGATTCATGCATGTTAGGTTTCGTTTCAGGTTTTGAAAGTGCCTGCCTTTTGCAGGGCCTTGCTTTTAAAATCCTGTCGGTTTTGGTCACGAGGTTTCAGAAGCCATTTTGGGTACCCTTTTTAATAACTTGTTCATGCGGAGTCCCTTTATCCATAACTTTTTGGGGAATGTGGGAATTTTGAGAACCCTACACTGTGGATGGTGGATCAATTGAAATTTTCAAGACTGATATCGCTAGAGTTTTGTTAGGTAAGGGTATCAAGGAATATGGAGCAAAGGCGGGTAAATGGAGTTGAGGTACAAATCTAATGGAATGGCAGAACAGGCTTGACGTTCTGAATGGTCTAATCTTGTTCGTGTGTTTCTTTCAGTCAAGCATGCTTTGGGAGAGAAGTGGCAGTGAATTCTCAGATGTACTAATAAAAATATGTCGGTCGGCAATATCAATGATTAGCCTCTTCTAATTTCCATTAGATGAAATTCCATGGATTAAATTTTTATTAGTTGCAAAGTTTATCCTTCAAAGGAAGATACATACAGTATCATATGTAAGCATTATCAGAATTATCACAAACTAATGTGACTAAAATTTCTGGGTTGAAGTCTTGTACTTTGTGGCATTATTAGCCAATGATAGCTGCCCTATTAAGGCTTAGAACATGATAATATTGGATATTTATCTGCTTTCCTTATCTTCAGAACTCCACTCGCCTTCTATCCTTTTTGTATCTAATATGTTTTTGTCTTTATGGATTGTGAGAAAAGACTGAGACCCAAGATTCCTTTCATAAAAGATTAGGCATATGTACCCAAAATGACTTCTGCAAGACCCAACCTAGGAAGAATGTTTGTCTTTTCTGCTCCTGGAGAATCAGAAAATGCTAATTCAGTTGAGGTGATGGTCAGGATTTAATTTTACTCTGCTCAAGAAAAGGACAGCAGCATCTTGGGTAATAAATGAACCAAAATCTTTTCATGTGTGGCATCTGTAGAATACTTAAGGGTTGATTCAGCAATCTGATCTAGTGCCAGGATGCTTTTCACCCGTGGGACTTTGTGTGACTAGAATGGCCAGCTGACTTGGCCAATTCAGGAGGTCAGCTCGTGCATATAGTTAGAACATGCTCCTGTGCATTTTTCATATGTGCAGGGTGCTCAATGAATTGCGGGGCGTAAGGGTGGGATATCTATAGGACAACCCCTCCCACTAGCCTATATTTGGCAACCTCAGGACAGAAGTAGGAGTTGGACGAGGGACTATTGAATCATAGAATATTACAGAACAGAGTAGGCCATTTGGTTCATCGTGTTTATGCCAGGATATTTCTTCACCAGCAACCTAGTCTCATCCCACTCTCCTGCTTGTTTCCATATTTCTTAATACTCCTCTTTTTCAAGTAACTAATTCCCTTTAAGAGTCTCAAGGGAAACTAGGGATGGTGACCTTGCTAGCGATGCCCATATCCCAAGAATGAATTTAAAAATAAAGTGAATTGTTGATGGACAGTTGGACTGTAATGGAGATCATAGAAACACTGTATTTTACGCAATAGGATAAGACTGTTCATACAGGGGCTAGATCACAGACCTGACTTTATGGTGCCAAGGCAGGTGGATTGAATTAAGATACAGATCAGCCATGATCTCATTGAAGGGCGGAACAGGCTCGAGTGGCTGGATGGCCTACTCCTGTTCCTATGTTCCTACTCCCAGTGAGAAGCAGTGCTCACAAGAAGGGTATTACAAGGAATCTCATTGGCTGTGCTTCTGCAATACCTGGGAATGCTAGAGCATGGAATCAGCCCCAATTTCCTGTGAATTACCTGCTGATGGATGAGCCTGTTTGGCTTCAAGTCACTTTCAGTCATATTCTCCTCCTCCAAGTTTTGAGGCTGTGTCTCCTGATCTTCCCACTCCATAATTTATTTGTCTCTAAATGGCAAAATCCTGCAATGTGCAGAAGGCTATGATTTTGGACACCTTTTTTGAACTATAGAGCAGGACACCCCCTCCCTATCTCTCCAAATACTGGAATCTCTACTTGAACATGCCAATCATATGTTCCACCAGAATTAGGCAGAGCCAGGAGCTTCATTTATCTGCCTTGCGTGTGTGTTCTTGGGTTTCTCAACACAGTCAGCAGTCAGAGCTACAGTGGGTATTCTTGATCCTGTAGCAGTCGTCCGTCTAGTCTGCCTGCTCCTTCAAATATTGCGGCAATGGGCAGATACAAAATTAGGCATCATGGTTGTTGCAATGGTATTGCACATACATTGCATGATTTGTTCTTGTGGTCCAAGACTATTCGCATTAATGAAATGGAAGCCATTCCTATTCTTGTAATCATGGGATTGGTGTTAGGGGCCTGAAGGGCCATATGTGTAGTCATCAGTGAGACTCTGCACTTTTGGAAAGGCTTCCATGCAGTAAAATTGCTTTGCCCTCTCAAGCTGCTGCCTCCTTTCCATGGGGAAAGCATTTCCCCTGAAAAACAAAGCCACTGACACTTGTCTGTCGCAGTGGCGCACAGAAGACTGACAGACTGACTTGGCAAATTTCACTGTTGGTGGCTTGGAAGGATCAGTCACATCAAAATTTAACACTGTGGTCATCTTCACACAGCAAAGCTGTGGTGGATGTCATTTGGAGATCTGGCTTTAGGAGGCAGCACAACGCTGGTGAATGTCTCCCTTGTGAAGCACTGATAATGAAGGCCGGTCTCTTCTGACATACCCAGGTGTGTGTTCCTAGGTCTCAGAACATAGCCATTGGGATGAAGGTGAATGGGTGCCAATGACTCCAGTGCAATTGCACCTGCCTGTCTTATTTCTTCAGAAACTCCGCTTCTTCTTCCAAATCTAGAAGTGCCATAGAATGCTCAAAGGAATTCTGGAACTGAGCAATTTGCCTGCTGCAAGTGGAATGGTAACTGTCAGTGTTAAGGGATCAAGAGCAAGTGAGGAATGCATTTTGTATTGGGCCCAAAGGCTAAAAGCCTGTAGAACTTTGCTGTCAGTGGCAGTCTTCGCAGAGGTCACAAACGGCCTGATCGAGGTCAAAACAACACATTGATTACACTTAATTCTGAACTATCTCTGAAATTCATGCATACTTAGAGACTAAGTATCTGTAGTATAGCATAAATAGATATAGTCTATGCTTTACTTAATCCAAATATCAACAGGTTAACTTGACCCTGTAACTTCTTAATAAAGACTGGCAGGAGCTGGTGCAGAGCGTATAAAGGACATGGAATGTGTGCGAAGTAATATAGATAGAAAGGTAGAAAAAGGGCAAGATTGTAATCTGGAGTTAGAAGATGAAGCAGATGGAAGCGATCTAGAAAGTTGAGCTCAATGACTGTAAGATGTGATCTTCCACAGCAAAGCATGTTTGTGAGTATGTTCATTTAGTCCTTAATAATGTAAGTGTTTGACTCCTACATCTAGAACTCTCAATTCTGGTACATAGACAAGGATGGGCAATAAATGCTGGCTTTGCCAGTGATGCCCACATCCCAGGAACGAATAAAAAAAAATTGCAGCCTCCAGGACTGGAGAAAAATAGTCTTTCAATGCATAAAAAATTACCAAACACCACAGGAAGTAATGCAATAAACAGAATGCAGATAGATATCTAAAAAGCAACCTTCACACCCATCCCGCGCCCCCCACCCCCACCATCAATCTTTATTAGTAATGGTAAACATTCCAAAAGAAACCTATAAGACAAATTCCTGAGCACACATTGTCCAGTACGTTTGAGGCTTTCTGCGACCGGTGGGCACCGCAGAGACTGGGGGACATATTGGACACGGGTGGCAATATTATTATTTAATTTGGTAAGATTCCTGTGAAATTTTTCTGATGAATTTTCTATTAGTTGTGGCCCTTTAAAAGAGGGCTCTTTTGTTAGATGTTTGGGTTGATGACACTGGGGCAACCCAGTGTCTCCTTATTCATCCAATTAAAAGAGAAGACAAATTGCCAAAGGCTAGAGCAGCAAATGCCAGCAGCACCTCTTTTATGCAGGCGAGCAGTGCTAATGGTTGACCAGCTGAGAAGAATTATTGACTTCAATGGGGGACCAATTTACCTGGGTTTGTCTGAAATTAACAGCTGGCGTGAGGCTCTCACATGCTCATTGTAAGTTTTCCAGAAAGTTTAAAAAAGATTTTTAATGCAGAATGTGGTATCTTGTACATTGGATTTTCCAGCGGCTTGCCCAGTTCACTGAGGCGCACTCCTGGGATGTATGGGTATGCTCACAGAACGCACTAGTGCTGAATGAGGCCTGCATTGCCAAGCTGGTAATGGTATTTGAATGGTAATACTTCTACCTTCAGGCTAGAACCTAAACCATAAGTCCTCTGTATGGGATGTGGAATAGTGTATATTATTGCTTTTAACTTTGCATCATTGTATTGAGATCATTGCGAGACATTACTTTAATGGAAAAAGAAACAACATTATTCTTGGACCAGGATCATTTTATTTCATTCATTTAGATACGTCATTAATTTGAGTAACAAATGGACATTTTTGTGTTAACTTTTACTTGCATGCCCTATTGGTTTTCTAGGATATGAGTATTACTAATGATTGTGACCTTTCAGTATGTGTTTTTATACAATGATTGATCCTCAGTCACTGTACTTGTAAAATCATAGATTGCAACCGTGACCACTGAACAACATTTGTGAACAAATGGACTCTCTTGAATCTGTGTTCCAATAACAGATACATTTGGACAAATGAGAGTCATTACTTGAATAATTGAATATACTAGTGGATATCACCTGGCATTGCTCACAGTGAATCAGAGGGTATGTTGTGTTATAGTACCGTCCCACTAAGCCCTGGAACCAACCTTCTTTCTTGCTCCCAAATATGCTTGTTCCCACTAACAGAGTTTTACTCCTTTTCCCTTCCCTCTACTCAACTGGGTGTTTGTTTTCCCCAATTAGTTCTCTCCTCACATCTCACAACATGGTATCTCACTCCCTGTCTTCTTGCTTCTTGCTCAGCTTGCTCCCTTGTTCTATCTATCCAATTAATCCCATTCCCCTGACTTTTCCCCATAATCCTGCAAATGTTATCCTTCAAGTACTTATCCAATAACCTTTTGAAAGTTATTATTAAATCTGCTTCGACCACTCTTTCAGGCGGTGCATTCCAGGTCATAACAACTCGCTGCATAAAAAATTCTCCCCATCTTGCCTCTGGTTCTTTTGCTAATTACCTTAAATCTGTGTCCTCTGGTTACCAGTCACTGGAAACAGTTTCCTTATTTACTCTATCAAAACCATTCATGATGTTGAACACCTCTATCAAATCTCCTCTTACCCTTCTTCGCTCTAAGAAGAACAACCCCAGCTTCTCCAGTTTCTCCACATAACTTAAGTCCCGCATCCCTGGTACCATTCCAGTAAATCTCCTTTGTACCCTGTCTGAGGCCTTGACATTCTTCCTAAAGTGTGCTGGCCAGAATTGGACACAATACTCCAGCTGGGGCCTAACCAGTGATTTATAAAGGTTTAGCATAACTTCCTTGCTTTTGTACTCTATTCCTCTGTTTATAAAGCTAAGGAGCCCATGCGCTTTTTTTTAACAGCTTTCTTAAACTTGTTCTGCCATCTTTAATTAATTGTGTATTGTTGCGTCCGTGTATAATAAGACACAGACTGCGGAGAACGGTACAACAGGTGTTTACTCAACGTGGCTCACACTGCAACTGATCTGTACAGATTACTACTCAGTGCTGTATACAGGTGTGGTCACTGCCGGTACTACAGTATACATGAGTTGTAAAAAGTAGTTCCCCCCCCTTAAAGGTATATACATTACAATTCCTCCCCTTTTAGATTAACAGTACCATAACACTCATTTAACAATTAAATATCAAACTAATTACAATTAACACTTTTAACATGCAACATTAGCTGAAAATAGTCTATTTATATATTCAGTCTTTGTACCTGATCCTTTCTGGATAGCGCCTTTCCCGAGTGTCTTGCTCTTGGTGCGGAGGCGATTCTGGCCCCCTGTCGTCGGTTGGTTCATCAGCTTCCGATGCTACTGTTTCTGGGGTAGATGCGACCTGTACGTCGGGTTCATCACCAGGTACGTATGGGCGAGGCATGGGGTTGACTTGTTCCTGTGACTCTAGGATCTGGTCAGCATGGCGTCTCACGATGCTCTCCCCAACGTCCACTCTGTACATTAGTGGCCCCTGCCGTGTGCATATCGTTCCTGGCTGCCATTTTTCTGTTCGGTAGCCGCGGGCCAAGACTGGTTGCCCTACATTGAAGCTGTTGTGTATGTAATATGTGTGCTACTTTGAACCTATGGACAGGACTGCACTACTTGTTGGGCGTAGTGATACGCAGTACCACTCCTGGCCAGAGGGGTATAAATAGTACTGTGGGTACTGATCCCCCTCAGTTCCCGCCTGTGGGCATGAAGTAAAGACCTATGTATAGTCCCTACCTCCAACCAGTAAAGACCTGTTTGAGTTATACGTTTAAGTCTTTGTGTTAATTGTTCAATACAATACACATACTTAACACTGGTGACGAGTCGGTTCGAACCCTGCGGCAGTTATTCCACAGCGGCTTCGTCCAAAGACAGGACGTTGAAGAGAGGTTCCAATCCTCAACACCCCACTGAAAACTGAAGGGCAGCAGAAATCCTGACAGCTTCCAGCGACTGGAAGCGACAGGCATTAGGACCCTGAAGCCTCCATAACCTCGTGGGTAAGCCAGAGCCCGGGAGGGCGCGAGCGGGTAAGCCAGAGCCCGGGAGGGAGCGAGCAAGAGCCGCCGAGCGGGTGAGCCAGAGGCCGGGAGCCGCTTCAAGCGGGAGGCGCTTAGCGGGCCAGCGATCGCACCAGTGATAAGGGCTGAGAACCGTTTCGGGCGGGCGGCGCACCAGCGATCGCACAGGAGATAAGAGCCGCAGTCGGGCTGAAAGTCAGCGACGAGAAGCGCGGGAAAACCACCATTGAAGTGGGCGGGGAGAGCGAGAAACGCGGGAAAGCCGCCATTTTTCGCGGGAAAACCGCTGGGGAAGAAGGCAGAAGCGGGAAAACCGCCATTTTGTGGGCGGAGGACGACGGCAAGAGCGGGAAGCCGCCATCTTGGATAACAGTAAAAAAAAAAATCTGAGAAATTGCAAATCTGATAAAGTACTACAATGCCTAAACACGGGAATATTAGCAACTTTGATAGTGACATCGAAGATTGGGCCATATATGTTGAACGAGTTAAAAATTATTGTAAGGCCAATAAAATTCGTGAGGCTGATAAAGCACTAACATTATTAAATTTAATGGGTGCGAAGACATACGGGCAATTGAAACACCTCTTATCACCAGATGAACCGGCGGATAAGACGTTCGATGAGATTGTTACTGTCCTGAAAGATCATCTAAACCCCACGCCGCTGATGCTAGCGGAACGATTTAAATTTTACGACAGAAGGCAGCTACAGCATGAAAGCAATGCTGATTATTTGCTGGAATTGCGTAAATTAGCGAAATATTGCCAGTTTGGAACGGGACTGACAGAGGCACTTCGAGACAAATTTGTGTGTGGTTTATTTAAACAGGATACACAAAAGCGACTGCTCGAGGAGAATGAGCTGACGCTTGAGAAGGCGGTCACTATGGCAGCAGCACACGAAGCCGCAGCGAGAGGCACGGCAGTAATGCAGCTACGGTCACCGGAGCTCAGTGCACACAAATTGGGTGTGAGTTCTGGCAAATGTTATCGTTGTGGAAAGACAACGCATGATCAGAACCAGTGTTGGTTTAAAAACCAAGAATGTAGAACTTGTGGTAGGCTTGGACATATAGCTAGAGTATGCAGGTCAGGGAAGAAGACCAGCAACAAGAAGTCACCGCAAGGAAAATACGCAAAGGTACACAAGGTGACCGAACAGGAGTCTGATTCAGTCGCTAGCAGTAATGAACTGGCTAGCTTAAGCTGTAATGAACTGGCTAGCTTAAGAGTACTCAACGCTGGTAAGGGTGCAGACCTCCAGACAATTTGGGTCACTCTTCAGATAGAAGGAGTCCAAGTAAAACTGGAATTGGACACTGGATCGGCATTGACGGTCATAAATAAGAAAGATTACAGAAAGTTATTCCAACATATTCCCCTACAGGATACGGGGATTATATTGAAAACATACACGGGGCAAAGAGTGTACCCCATCGGGAAAATAGAGGTTGCAGTGGTCCACAAGGGCGAAGACAGTCAAATAATGGACTTATATGTGATATCTGAAGGAGGTCCTCCACTACTAGGACGGGAGTGGATTAGGAAAATGAATATGGACTGGCATTTCCTACAAACAATAACGAGTGAGAACTCGGTGAAGATAGTCGGCCCAGACTCTGGAACGGATGATGGTAAGCCCAACTCAGGTGCAAAAGACAAAGTTTCAGCACAGAATTCCACTGAGCAACAACAACATAGTTTAACTGTGGATTCTGAGTCTGGCAAGTCTACTGATGTGCCCATTTCTGAGGGACACCGGGCTCGAACTCAACTCCATTTCAAACTACAACAGCAATTAGAACAAATGCTTCGCCGTTTTGAGCAAGAGTTGAATGCAACGAAAGAGTTCTTTGATATAGAGTTGGAGAATCTGGAAAGACAACAGAAGCAGCTGATGGAGAAAATGGAGCAGGAGCACACAAAACGTCTGATGTCAGAGGAGTTAACGGTCAGCCAACTCCTGCATATGCTGAAGGACAGGACTCTGAAATGGGAAAAACTTGAACATGAACTTCAATATTCAAACGAAAGGGGTTCGGAGCTCTCAAAGGTTATTGGAAGAGCTGAGGTGGCAACACAGACTGAGATGACTGCAACAGAGCAGCCCTTGGATGCCAAAAGTACGCTGACTCATGTCAACGTAGAACAACAGACCGCTGAAACAGCTGCTCCGGTAGAGGGATTGCATAGTCCGATCAATCAATCTCCAAAGGAAGTTGGAGTATTAAAATCACAAATGAGGTCACTAGTAAACGACTTGCTGAAAGCCCAGAAAAAGCTGGATGCAGAGGTACACATGAAGAAGTCTCTTCAGGAAAGATGTCTGGATTTGGAACAAGAGCTGGCTAACGTCCAGCTGGGTATGGAGGAAATAGACGACCCTCTCACTGGTCTAGCTCAGGACGACACCGAATATTACGATGTCCTGTCCTGCCCAGCTTGTAACTTCGACTCCCAAAGTGCAGAAATCATGGAGGAGCACCAAAAGTCTACGGAACATCGGGAGAAGCTGGCTCTACGACGGAAACAGGAGGAAGAGAAGGAGGAACTGCGCATGCAGCTGGCAGCTGTGGCAGCTGACAATGGAGCCCAGAGAGTCTCCAAGAAGCAGAAAAGGAAAAGTAAAAACAGAAGATGACCCATCTGAACCATTATCACCTCTACCAGATCACACACGTGGTCCCTCCGAACGGAGCCAATTCAGTTTGGAAGTTCAAACTGTTAAATCCATGGAAGGACTATTGAATGAGTCACTCCAGCAACGTGAACCGACTACACCACAGAGATTGAATCTGTGAACTGTTTTCCGCAGAGACTGAATCTGTGATCTGTTTTGACATGAAGTTATCTATGTATCTATGTTATTCTGTTATGTAAACCTGAAGTTATATATGTATACATGTTATTACGTTATGTTAAATGGGGAGATGACTGTAAAGCTAGGAAGGGAGGAATGTTGTGTATGTAATATGTGTGCTACTTTGAACCTATGGACAGGACTGCACTACTTGTTGGGCGTAGTGATACGCAGTACCACTCCTGGCCATAGGGGTATAAATAGTACTGTGGGTACTGATCCCCCTCAGTTCCCGCCTGTGGGCATGAAGTAAAGACCTATGTATAGTCCCTACCTCCAACCAGTAAAGACCTGTTTGAGTTATACGTTTAAGTCTTTGTGTTAATTGTTCAATACAATACACATACTTAACAGAAGCTCCTTGTTGGCTTCTCATGGATGTGCTGGAATTGCTTACTCTCAACATCTCTTCGTACGTTTGGTCTGAGCAAATCCAGGCGAGATCTTAACCTTCGGTTAAAGAACATCATAGCTGGGGCCTGGTTGGTGACTGCATGTATCGCATTCCGGTAGGCGAACAGGAAATTGTCCACCTTGTGCTGCAGCGGAATATTGTCATTGTACATAGTCTTTATTGTCTTCTTAAAGGTTTGTACGAACCTCTCAGCCAATCCATTTGTGGCTGGATGATACGGGGTGGATGTGTAATGCCTTACCCCATTCTTTTTCAAGAACCTCCGGAACTCTTCGGACACAAACTGTGGTCCGTTGTCGGAGCAAATCTGTTCTGGCAAGCCATTCCTGGCAAAAATGGTCCGTAGGACTGCAATAGTTTTCTCCGTGGTGGTGGAGGACATTTTGATGACCTCAGGCCATTTCGAGTGCGCATCCACGGCTATTAAAAACATTGAGTCCATGAATGGACCAGCAAAATCAATATGCACCTGTTGCCATGGAGATGAGGGCCACTCCCATGGGTGTAGAGGGGCCTGTGGTGGTGCATTTTGGACTATCTGGCATCCTGAGCAGCTCTTGGTCAGGTCCTCGATTTGTTTATCGATTCCTGGCCACCACACATAAGCCCTGGCTAGGCTTTTCATTTTTACCCCTCCCAGATGATCCTCATGAAGTTCATTGAGCACTCTATCCCTTAACTTGGGTGGAATTAACACTCGGGATCCACACATCAAGGTCCCCCGGCACACTGACAGCTGTTCTCTCCTTGTCGAGAATGCTGGCAACAGTGAGTCGCCATGTGCTGGCCATCCCTTCACCATCAAATCACATACCCGAGACAGTGTCGGGTAATTTCGGGTTTCCTTTTCGATACAAGCGTTAATTACCGGTAGGTATTCAACTATAGTCGAATGGAATATTTCGACAGGATCTACTGCTGGTGCTTCCTCCGCAGTAGGCAGTGGCAGGCGTGATAGCTCATCAGCATTTCCATGCTGTTTCGTGCCCTTATATTCAATCTCATAGTGGTGCGCCCCTAGAAAAAGTGACACTCTTTGTAGTCGTTGCGCAGTCATCACCGGAACGCCCTTCTTCTGATTAAAAATGGAGACAAGAGGCTGGTGATCAGTCAGCAAGGTGAATTTCTGCCCGTGCAGATAGTGATTGAACTTTTTCACTCCCCACACTAGGCTGAGGGCCTCCCTGTCAATCTGGGCGTAGTTACGCTCGGCTGAGGTTAGTGATCGTGACGCAAAGGCTATTGGCCTCTCTGAGCCATCCGAGAATTTGTGCGACAGCACCGCTCCAATGCCGTAGGGTGACGCATCACATGCCAACCGAATTGGTAATGCTGGGTTGAAATGGGCCAATACCTCTTTCGATGTGATTAGTGTTTTGCTCTTCTGGAAAGCTCGTCTACATTCATCACTCCACTTCCATGGCACCCCAGTTTGCAGTAGGGTGTTCAGTGGGTGTAGTATTGTAGACAAATTTGGCAAGAACTTATGGTAGTAGTTTACCAGCCCGAGGAACGACCTCAGTTGTGACACATTTTCCGGTGCTGGAGCCTTGACTACTGCCTCAATCTTCTCTGGGGACTTATGTAACCCCTCTTTATCGATAACGTGGCCACAATACGAGATCTGTTTTCTAAAAAACTCGCATTTGAGGCGGTTAGCTTGGAGCCCATATTCCTGCAATCTAGTGAGCACCTGCTCCAGGTTGGCAAGGTGATCACTGTCATTTTTGCCCGTGACCAGGATGTCGTCCAAATAACACTGGGTCCCTGGGATCCCTTGCAGGACTTGTTCCATTGCCCTCTGCCAAATAGCCGGAGCTGATGCTACCCCGAATACCAGCCGGTTGTATTGGTAGAGACCTTTATGGGTGTTGATTGTGAGGTATTTTTTTGATGCTTCTTCTACCTCCATTTGCAGATAAGCCTGGGCCAGATCAATCTTAATGAAGCATTTCCCTCCAGATAGCGAGGCGAAAATATCTTCAATTCGTGGAAGTGGATATTGTACGGTGTGAAGGACCGGGTTCACTGTTACCTTTAAGTCTCCACAGATGCGAACCTTCCTTGGATCCCCAGGCGTGCTGCTCAACGACTTTTTCATCACAGGGACGATGGGTGTAGCCCACTCACTCCAGTCTACCTTGGACAGTACACCTGAGCGTTCCAGACTCGCCAGCTCTGCTTCGACGGCTGGTCGGATCGCATAAGGTCTGGTCTTAAAAAATTTTGGGCTTGCGTTTTCTTCAATTTTAATCGTCGCTGTCATGCCTTTTAGTGTTCCGAGTCCTTGCTGGAACACTTCTTTCGCGTCAGTTAGGATCTTTGACAGTCGCCCAGGTGTGACGTCGTCATCCTTTTTGTCAGCCACAGTCAGTGCCTGTATGGAATGCCAATCCAGTTATATTTTCCGGATCCATTCACGTCCCAGTAATGGTGGTCCTCCATCTTGCAATACATACAGGTCTAGTTTTGGTGTTTCCTTACCGTTATATATAACGGTCACCCTTATTTTTTCTTTGGGGTAGAATTTTTGCCCCGTGTACATCTTCAAAATAATTTTTGTGTCTCTCAAGGGTATGTGTGAGAATAGCCGCTCGTAGTCCCGTCGGTTTATGACTGTTAAGGCTGATCCTGTGTCCAATTCCATCTTTACCTGGACTCCTGCTAACTTGAGAGTGACCCAAATGGTTCGGTGATCCTCCGTTGTGATCACATTATGTAGTTTCAGACAACTCAGTTCCCTGCTTTCGGAGTCGTTATCACTCTTTTGTTCATCTGAACTATTCTCCGTCATCTTATGTACCTTCTTGTACTTTCCTTTGGTAGGTTTCTTATTGCTGGTTTTCTTTCCCGACCTGCAGACTCATGCTATGTGTTCTACTTTTCCACACTGTCTGCACACTTTGTCTTTGAAGCAGCAATCATTCTGGTCATGTGTTGTTCTGCCGCAGCGATAGCACTTCTCTGTTCCATATGACATTTCGTTTGTGCCATATTCTTGCGGTCTCTGTTGTATTTCTGCAGCGCCCCATGCTGCTGCTTCATATGATACCGCAATGCTGAAAGCCTTTTCCAGCGTAAGGTCCTTTTCAGGTTAAAGCCGTTTCTGGGTTCCTTCACTTTGAAGCCCACACACAAACTTGCCCCTTAAGGTATCTGCCAGTCCCGCTCCAAACTGGCAGTGGTTCGATAGTTTGCGCAGTTCTGTTAAATAATCAGCATTGCTTTCATCCTTGTGCTGGTTCCGTTTGTGAAACTTGAATCTTTCTGCTATCGGCAGCGGTGTGGGGTTTAAATGTTCCTTTAGTATCGTTACTATGTCTTCAAAACTCTTTTCCATTGGCTTCCTTGGGGTTACTAGATTTCGTAATAAACCATACGTCTTTGCACCCATTAAATTTAACAATACCGACGCTTTCTTGTCATCTGACACCTCATTTGCCTTGCAGTACACCTCTATTCGTTCGACATATGTAGTCCAATCTTCGACTTCATTGTCAAATGCGGTGATACTGCCACTCTTCGGCATTTTGGGTGTGGTTTAAAATGGCGTCTCCCAATGGCTTAAAATGGCGTCTCCCGCGCTTTCCTTCCTCCCCCGCTGCTGCCAACACCACTCCTGGCGGTTCTCGTGGCAATGGCGGCGCCCTGTAGGTTTCGCGCGCTTCTCCTGTGCTGCTGCCAATGCCACTCTCGGCGGTCCTCGTGGCAATGGCGGTGCCTCGCGGGTTTCTGCATGTCTCTCTCTCTCTCTCTCCAACGCTGCTTGGCTCCTGAACACCAGCTGCGCCCTGTGCGCTCTGCCATCGCTCTCTCTCCCCCGTCGACGCTGCTCGGCCCTTTGCTGTGCCGCTCGGTCGGGCTCTAGCCCGCCGCTGTCCGGGAAGGGTCTGCGCACTACCTGTTGCCAGCCCGTTTCGCCTGACCACCTCGATGGGAAAGCCAAGCCTGGCTCTCGACAGCCTCCCCCGCAATTCTCGAGTCTCTGCTGGATGACTGGGCGGTTGCCCGTGGTCGACGCCCGAGTCTCTGGCCTTGACTTCCAATCCACTGATCTCCAGGAACGAATCCCCGGGAGGTGATGCAGAGTTGCAGGTAGGTTCGAACCTGCCTCGTCGCCAATGTTGCGTCCGTGTATAATAAGACACAGACTGCAGGAGAACGGTACAACAGGTGTTTACTCAACATGGCTCACACTGCAACTGATCTGTACGGATTACTACTCAGTGCTATATACAGGTGTGGTCACTGCCGGTACTACAGTATACATGAGCTGTAAAAAGTAGTTCCCCCCTTAAAGGGGTACTCTCCCAGGTCCCTCTGTTCCTGCACTCCCTTTAATATTATACAATTTAGTTTATGTTACCCCTCCTCTTTCTTCCTACCAAAATGCATCACTTCACACTTCTCTGCATTAAATTTCATCTGCTATGAGTCTGCCCATTTCACCAGTCTGTCTATGTCCTCCTGAAGTCTTACTATGCTTTTCACTGTTTACTACATTTGAGTTTCGTGTCATCTGCAAACTTTGAAATTATGCCTTGTATACCCAAGTCCAGGTCATTCATGTATATCAAAAAGAGCAGTGGTGCGGTGGATTGTGAGCCCCTCCTGAAATCCGATCCCCACAACTTACCTGAGTGCTGGGGACATTTCACTCCGGCCTGCTGGCCAGCAATCACTTCCCGCAGGTTTCAGGCAGGCAACTGCCCAGGCTCATGCAGGTGAGGCCCAGGAGTTAAAATCACCTGGGCTTTATGCGGCCAAGGTCAGGGGGGTTTGTTGCTCGCCTCACGCCCACGCACCCAATTCCCACTCTGAATTAAAATCGGCACTATTGTGGTGTTTATAGAAATGTGCAAATGAAAGTTTTGGAGTCAAATTGAAGGATGAACTTGTAACTGAATTTTTTGATGTGTTTGTG
Source organism: Somniosus microcephalus (assembly GCF_052327205.1). Taxonomy (NCBI): domain Eukaryota; kingdom Metazoa; phylum Chordata; class Chondrichthyes; order Squaliformes; family Somniosidae; genus Somniosus; species Somniosus microcephalus. The sequence continues at coordinate 219,551,135 of NC_140992.1, forward strand.
TGACAAATTGTACTTTCAGGGGTGGTTGAGGAGCTGTCATGGTGTGTCAGAGGCCAGTGTCGGGAGGAGCAGAGAGCGGCGGTACAGTGAGTATTTAAACTCACTTTCGTGGGCTATCTTTCAGAGGCCAGTGTCGGGAGGAGCAGAGAGCGGCGGTACAGTGAGTATTTAAACTCACTTTTGCAGGCTTTCTTTCAGAGGCCAGTGTTGGGAGGAGCAGAGAGCGGCGGTACAGTGAGTACTTAAACTCACTTTCGCGGGCTTTCTTTCTGAGGCCAGTGTCGGGAGGAGCAGAGAGCGGTGGTACAGTGAGTATTTAAACTCACTTTCACGGGGCTTTCTTTCAGAGGCCAGTGTCGGGAGGAGCAGAGAGCGGTGGTACAGTGAGTATTTAAACTCACTTTCATGGGATTTTTTGCAGAGGCCAGTGTCGGGAGGAGCAGAGAGCAGCGGTACAGTGAGTACTTAAACTCACTTTCGCGGGCTTTTTACAGAGGCCAGTGTCGGGAAGAGCAGAGAGCAGTGGTACAGTGAGTATTAAACTTATTTCGCGGGCTTTTTCAGAGAATTACCAATCTCACAGACCGGCGGCGGCATTCTGGAGCCACGTCACGATTCAAAAAGTGATGCGGGCAAGAGCAAGCAGCTGATTGGGTGAGTATGGCCAGGTGAATATTTATACTACTCTATAGTTTGACAGTTAAGATGAATAGTTTACAAAATTTAGAAGGTCTTCATTTTTGTGGTTATACTTTCTAAGGTCTTTGTTGTGCAGCGGGGAGTGCTAATAACCAAGGGCCCTTGCGTATATCATTTAATTGTAGTGTAATTAGTGCTATTGATTTGATTTAATTTAATTTAAATTAATTAAAGGGTAAGTAATGGCAGGACAGATCGGCCCTGTGGCATGTTCCTCCTGTGCTATGTGGGAAATCAGGGACACTTCCTGAGTCCCTGACGACCATGTGTGCGAGAAGTGTATCCAGCTGCAGCTACTGACAGACCACATTGTGGTGTTGGAGCTGCGAATGGACACATACTGGAGCATTCACGATGCTGAGGACATCATGGATAGCACGTTTAGGAAGTTGGTCACACCGCAGGTAAAGGCTGCACAGGCAGGAAGGGAATGGGTGACCACCAGGCAGACTAGTAGGTGCAGGCAGGTAGTGCAGGGGTCCCCTGTGGCCATCCCCCTCTCAAACAGATATACCACTTTGGATATTGTTGAGGGAGATGGCTTATCGGGGGAAGGCAGCAGCAGCCAACTTCCTGGCACCATGGGTGGTTCTGCTGCACAGGACGGGAGGAAAAAGAGTGGGAGAGCTATAGTGATAGGGGATTCTATTGTAAGGGGAATAGATAGGCCTTTCTGCGGCCACAAATGAGACTCCAGGATGGTATGTTGCCTCCCTGGTGCAAGGGTCAAGGATGTCTCGGGGCAGCTGCAGGGCATTCTGGAGGGGGAGGGTGAACAACCAGTTGTCGTGGTGCATATAGGTACCAACGATATAGGTAAAACATGGGATGAGGTTCTAAAAGCTGAATATAGGGAGTTAGGAGGTAAATTAAAAAATAGGACCTCAAAGGTAGTAATCTCAGGAATGCTACCAGTGCCACGTGCTAGTCAGAGTAGAAATAGAAGGATATTTCAGATGAATACGTGGCTAGAGGAATGGTGCAAGGGGGAGGGATTCAAATTCCTGGGACATTGGAACTGGTTCTGGGGGAGGTGGGACTAGTACAAACTGGACGGTTTGCACCTGGGTGGGACCACGACCGATGTCCTAGGGGGAGTGTTTGCTAGTGCCCTGGGGGAGGGTTTAAACTAAAATGGTAGGGGGTTGGGAACCTGTGCAGGCAGACAGAGGAAAGGGAAGCAAGGATAGAAACAAAAGACAGGAAGGAGAAAAGCAAAAGTGGAAGGCAGAGAAATCAAGGGTGTAAATCAAATAGGGCTACGGTAAATAATAATTCTAAAAGGACTAAGAGAGTTAGAAAAACAAGCCTGAAGGCTTTGTGTCTGAATGCGAGGAGCATTTGTAATAAGGTGGATGAATTAGCAGCGCAAATAAATGTAAACGGATATGATGTAATCGGAATTATGGAGACATGGCCCCAGGGTGAACAAGGCTGGGAATTCAACATCCAGGGGTATTCAATATTCAGGAAGGACAGGCAAAAAGGAAAAGGAGGTGGGGTAGCATTGCTGGTTAAAGAAGAGATTAACACAATAGTAAGGAAGGATATTAGCTCTGATGATGTGGAATCTGTATGGGTAGAGGTGAGAAATACCAAGGGGCAGAAAACGTTAGTGGGCGTTGTATACAGACCCCCAAACAGTAATGCTGAGGTTGGGGATGGCATTAAATGGGAAATTAGAGATGCGTGCAATAAGGGCACAGCAGTTATCATGGGTGACTTTAATCTACATATAGATTGGGCTAACCAAATTAGTAAGAATACTGTGGAGGAGGAATTCCTAGAGTGTATACGGGATGGTTTCCTGGATCAATATGTTGAGGAACCAACTAGAGATCAGGCCATCTTAGACTGGGTATTATGTAATGAGAAAGGATTGATTAGCAATGTTGTTTTGTGAGGCCCCTTGGGGAGGAGCGATCATAATATGGTAGAATTCTTCATTAAGATAGAGAGTGAAGTAGTTGACTCAGAGACGAGGGTCCTGAATTTAAATAAAGGAAACTACGATGGTATGAGGCGCGAGTTGGCTAGAATGGATTGGGGAACGTTACTTAAAGGGTTGACGGTGGATAGGCAATGGCAAACATTTAAAGATCGCATGGATGGACTACAGAATTTGTTCATCCCTGTTTGGCATAAAAATAAAACAAAAAAGGTGATTCAACCATGGCTAACAAGGGGAATTAGAGATAGCATAAGATCCAAGGAGAGGACATATAAATTGGCCAGAAAAAGCAGCAAATCACAGAATCACAGAATCACAGAAACCCCACAGTGCATTTCGGCCCATCGAGCCTGCACCGACACATATCCCACCCTATCCCTGTAACCCCACGTATTTAATCCCCCTAACACTAAGGGTCAATTTATCATAGCCAATCAACCTAACCCGCACATCTTTGGACTGTGGGAGGAAACCGGAGCACCCGGAGAAAACCCACGCAAACACGGGGAGAATGTGCAAACTCCACACAGACAGTCGCCCGAGGCCGGATTCGAACCTGGGTCTCTGGCGCTGTGAGGCAACAGTGCTAACCACTATGCCACCGTGCTGAGGATTGGGAGCAGTTTAGGATTCAGCAAAGGAGGATAAAGGGATTAATTAAGAGGGGGAAAATAGAATATGAGAGTAAGCTTGCAGGGAACATAAAAACTGACTGTAAATGCTTCTATAGATATATGAAGAGAAAAAGATTGGTGAAGTCAAGCGTCGGTCCCTTGCGGTCAGAATCAGGGGAATTTATAATGGGGAACATAGAAATGGCAGACCAATTAAATACATACTTTGGTTCTGTCTTCAGGCCGAATGGCCTACTCCTGCTCCTATCTTCTATGTTTCTATGTATACCTTAGTGGCATGTGATTGGATATAACTTTTTTTTGGTAGAATATAAGTTGGGAGCAAATTTTTTTTAAATTGGGAGCATTTCTTTTTCATTCGTTCATGGGATGTGGGCATCACTAGCAAGGCCAGCATTTATTGCCCATCCCTAATTGCCGCCGCCTTGAACCGCTGCAGTCCGTGTGGTGAAGGTACTCCCACAGTGCTGTTAGGGAGGGAGTTCCATGTGTAATATGATGAAATGACCAATTAAGAAAAAGAAAACCAGAGACTTAACTAATGAGCTAAAAGGAATAGACATTCTAATGAGGAAGAATAAAATTGAAGTGTACATGATAGTCAAAACAAACGATAGGCGTGACATATATGACATACACAAGAAATGTTATTAAATTTTATATATATTTCAAAATTTTATATACACACCATGTTGACAAAATCACGAGACCACCAGTAGGTCACAGAAGTACCTTTGCATATGACCATGCAAGGTTGTTCTGATTTTTTTCTAACAAAAGTATCATTAAAATATTGTTCAACTTCCATTACAACAGTCATCCTAGAAAGCTTTCTTATAGAATGAAATTTCCCCTGATAAACCAGCGGGGGGCAGTAATTATTTAGTGTGCAAAGTCACAATGTAATTTAACTGCACTAAAAAAAATTTACAAGCTTACTGAAGGATTTCTTTTCTTAAACAAATATTGGCAAATCTATAAATATTCCTTGTTTTCCTTTCATGAGATCTATACATTCAACTTTCTAATATTGTTGCAACAAATCTGCAGTTCTTGTATTTGTACAGAAAATTTACATTAGACAGCGATTTTAGTTCTACCAAACAGTAAACAGTCATTATGGACTCATCCAGACTGTAATTAAGAACGAGTGAGGTTATGAACTGCAGACCTATTCTCAATGTAAGAATATTTATATTTAAACAAACTAGAAATATTTACGTGTGTTATGCAACAGCTGTTATTCCCCCCATGAAAACTCTATTATTTAAGCAATACAACAGCAAAACTAATAACTTTTCAGACTTTTTCAGTCAGCTTGGTGTCTGCCGTGTAGAAATCGAGCAACATGCTTAACCAAACTACTGAGAAATAAACATAAGTAAACTGTTATAACAACAGAAAATGTTGGAAACACTCAGCAGACCAGGCAGCATCCGTGGAGAGAGAAACAGAATTAACGTTTCAGGTCTGTGACCCTTCGTCAGAACAGAATAAGTAAACTATTCGTTTGCTTGACATGGAATGCATACTCTTCTCCAGAGGGTCACAGCCTGCTTAATTTGACTTGGCTCACTTGGTAGTGTGCTCACTTCGGAATGTGTTCAAGTCCCACTCCAGGACTTGTGCACCTAATCAAGGCTGATGCTCCAGTGTTGCAGTGAAGGAGTTCTACAATATTGCAGGTGCTATTCTTTGGATGGAACATTAAACCATCTCTAGTCAAAGTGTCCTAGCAAACCCCCTACGACTAAAATAACTGTTATTCATCCCATTGCTGGTGGGATCGTGGCTGTGCTCAAAATGGCTGCCAGGTTTGCCTGATAAACAAATAATTGCACCTCAAAGTAACTCATCATATAAGAAATGCTTTGAGATGTTTCTCAGACTTACATGATCAATGTAAGTTTATTTTTTTAAAACCTTAGCAACAAACAAGTTGGCAAGAGACCAAAGTTTAGAGACAACTTACACTTAATATAGCATTTTTACATAATAAATATTACATTGGGCTGTGCACACTGCTGGAATTTAAACAGCTTCAAGCATCCAGCACTGAGCACTTTACCTTGCTTGTCTAGCTAGGACAACTCTGTTACAGATCATGCTTTACCCCAACATCTTTGTTTTATCTTCAAGGCTAACGGCAGTTTCCATAAATAGAGCCAGTCTTCCATGAAACGAAACCTGTGCTCTTGGGTATGTGTTGGTGTATCCAAGATTAACAATTAACACCTGATTATGGGAAAATAGTAACTGGAGAATAAGGGCTGAATTTTGCCACTGCTCAGAGTGCGGGTTTGGAGGTGGGTCCGCTGTCAAAATCGAAATGATTGACAGCGGGTTGGGAAGCCTGCTCCGAACCCGCCTCCATGTAATTTTCCAAAGTGTTGGGTCTGTGATTTCAGAACAGACCTGACGCCAAGTGGTGGGGGAGGCATTTAAGATAGTTAACTGCTTGTTAAACGCTTGTTAACTACTATTTTGCCAGCCTATTTCTATTTTCCCATTTTTTTAACAAGGTACACATCGTTCGGAGATCACGTCAGGTAAGTAGGTCGGGTTCTCTATGTCTCCCCATTGCTGTGAATAGGTGACAGCTGTAAAAGTGGTATGACAGCTACCATTTCACAGCTGTTCACTTTCCAATGTCAGAAGCTTGAGCCTTCAGGATGTTTGAGCTGTATGCAGTTTGGAAGTGTTTGGAGTAAACTCTCTATCCACTGTCATATCCTTGGAGCAAGCTCTCTCACCATTGACAGATCACTTGTGTCATCTCAACTTCAGCTGCCATCTATTCCAGCAACATCGGTGCCCTTGAAATAATATCACCTTGGTCCTCTGAATCCCTCCACGATCAGCCTCAACCCCAACATCATCAGGCACACCAACATCACCAACAACAACACCAACCCTCTCCGCAATCACCTGATGCTGCACAAGACACAGGGTATCAGCACCCGACCACATTGCTGCCAGGAAGGCCAAGGATGGCATCACCATGTCCAGATTTACTTCACTTGATGCTGTACACCCTGGCTGCCACATGATGCGTCAGGCTGACACCACCCCACACCAGCTCCATAAAGCATCCCTACAATGACCAAGCCATTCCTTTCAGACTCATCACAATTGTGGGGTGGGGTGTGGAAGTTATGTCTCAACATTCACTGGAACGCACTAAGACACTTCCAAAGGTGAGCACAGATCTGTCCAATAAGGTAAAGTGTTGAAAATATAGATTTCAATGTTTGACAACACATTAACAGGAAATTTAAATGAGCATTGGCTAAACCACCCAGGTGCCTACCCTTGTGTGTTGTTAGTTGGTATGAATGCACTAGGATGAGGGTGAGTACAAGAGGTGGCTACTGAGATGGGGAAGTGATATTGTAGATAGAGAGGGATGGGTGGAGGTGCAAGGTAAGTTGGTGTGAGTAAGAATGTGCAGGAGTAGAGTAGGGAAGGCAGAGTGATGGGGATGTAATGAGTGGCACAGCAGGATGAAGTTGGGTGTGGATTTGCAGTAACGTTTCGTGATCTACTGAGATCATTAAAAGGTTTACGCCACTGCAGCCTGGTCCTCCTGACCACATCCCTGCTTATGCCCTCCTGGGCAATGTGCAACCAGGCTGCGTTGGTCTCCTGGGGAGGTCTCTTCCACCCTTGGAAGGGAAGAGAACTTTCCTGCGTGCTGTGACTCCCTCCATAAGCATATGGAGGGAGTCATGCGAGAGCCTGGGTGCAGCCATCCACCTCTGTGCAGTGCTTGTCAGTGTTTGCAGCACCTCAATGCTGTAGAACACTGACAGCACAACTGTCAAAATCAATGTGGACATGGTCCCTTTAAGGAAACCGGCTGATGACGCGCCATCAAATGATGTCATCAGGCTCACTTCCTTTTAATTGGCCAGGAACCTCACAGGGCGGGCTTAACAAGCCCAATCAGGGGAAAATCCATTTAACAGAGTGGTTGGAGCGGGACCGGGACTCGCCAACGACCTCTCCCACTGCGATCCCGCCTAGGCGTGCATACCGCATTCTCCTATCATTTCCACAAAGCATAAAATAACACATCGTCAGTCCAATGTATACCTGCTAAAGCTACATGGTTAGATTTACATAAATAATGATGCATAGAGGCAGTAAAGTACAGCAAGATACTGAAAGCATAATAACAAGACTTGTCTGAATAATAGTTTCTGATTGAAATGAGCCCTTCAAATTGGAACCATTCCGATGAAGCTCTGCAATCCCTTCAAAATAGGCACAGAAACCTGGATACAGGAACATCTTTTCACATACATTTAGATATAATAGGTATCTCTGAAACCACGTTAGATAATTGCGATGGATTGGAAGTGCAGTTGAAAAGTTGTAAGGATAAATTGGACCACATGGGAAGTGGTGTGGTGTTATTTGTAAAAGATGATATAAATCTGAATTGAATGGGAGGATATTGGTCAGCAGGAGGGAGTGGTTGTAATGGTTTTGATGCATTTGGAGCCTGGAGTTGGTCGTAAGTTGATTGTTGGCACATATTATTGGCCTCTAGGATAACAGGAAGAGCTAGACCAGGAACAGATTAAAGAAGCAGCAAAATAGCACAGTGTTGTTACCATAGGGGATTTCAACCATCCTTTCATTAAGTAGGAGAGCAAAATACTGCAGATGCTGGAAATCCGAAATAACAACAGAAAATGCTGGAAAAACTCAGCAGGCCAGGCAACATCCGTGGAGAGAGAAATAGTCAACGTTTCAGGTCAAGACTGAAAAAGCACAGGAAATGAAACAAATTAAAAGGCCAGTTTGGAGGCTGGGAGAGAACAAAAGAGAAGTGAAGAGACATTAATAGGTATTCAAAACGAGACGAGATGGTGATAGGACTAGTGGAGACAAAAGACGGCTCTAGATTAGATGTGAAATGCGCTGGCAGAATGAGAAACAGCTGCCATGTGGGAGAGAAAAAAAGGGGGGGAGGGCCAAAACAAAGGTGTGGATAAAAAATATAAGTAAAAATGTAATGGGGGCTGAGGTTATGATCTGAAATTGTTGAACTCGATATTGAGTCCGGAAGGCTGTAAAGTACCTAATCGGAAGATGAGGTGCTGTTCCTCGAGCTTACGCTGAGCTTCCATGGAACAATACAAAAGCCCGAATATGGTAAGGTCTGAGTGGGAATGGGGTGGTGAATTAAAATGACAGGTGACCGGAAGCTCGGGATCATCCTTACGGACTGAACGGAGGTGTTCCACAAAGTGGTCACCCAATCTGCGTTTGGTCTCCCCAATGTAGAGGAGACCACATCGTGAGCAGCGAATACAGTATACTAGATTGCAAGAAGTACAAGTAAATCGCTGTTTCACCTGGAAGGAGTGTTTGGGGCCCTGGACAGTGGGAAGAGGGGAGGTATAAGGGCAGGTGTTGCATCTCCTGCGCTTGCACGGGAAGGTGCCGGGTGAAGGGAAAGGGGTGCTGGGGATAATAGAGGAGTGGACTAGGGTGTCTCAGAGGGAGCGGTCCTTACGGAATGCTGAAAGGGGAGGGGAGGGGAAGATGCGTTTGGTGGTGGGATCACGTTGGAGGTGGCGGAAATGGCGGAGGATGATCCGTTGAATGTGGAGGCTGGTGGGGTGAAAGGTGAGGACAAGGGGAACCCTATCGTGGTTCCGGGAGGGAGGGGCAGGGGTGAGGGCAGAAGTGCGGGAGATAGAACGGACACGGTCAAGGGCCGTATCAACCATTCAGTTGTGTCAACTATTTCATTAAGTAGTCCAGTATGAGATAGCGGAGTGTAGCGAAGTTCAGATAAGGGTTGCTTTTTGATGCTGTTAATGATTGTTTCCTTGTTTAACATGTTAGGGCCAGTACCAGAGGTGACAACTCATTAGATTTAATATTTAGCAGTGAGTTGGAGATATTATGATCTTTATGTGGGGAAGCACCTGTGGCAATAATGATTACATTGTTTCATTTAAACTGCTGAGATGACTTAATCCTACTGACAATTTAATATTATAATATTTAATAATATTTAGTATCTAATTTCAGGAGGGCTAAGTTTTAATTTAGGAGGAAATATTTGGGGAGATACATTGGAGTACAGCTGTTGGGCAATAGTATCTGCTTTACTAATGAAAAATTGATTAATTTTAAATGATAGTGAAGGGCAAGAATGCCTTGTATAACCCTAAGAATAAAAGAAGGGTTTAAGGCAAGGTGAAACCTCAATAGCTAAACAGAGATTTTCCTAAAGCCATTAACCTAAAGAACAGGTATTTCACTGTATACAGAAGTTACAATTGTCAAAAAATAGTGACAAATATAATCAAAATCAGTATTGGGAATGCTAATGGCATTTAGGAAAAAGAAAAGTGAACAGTTGCAAAGGTAATGGCAAGACTTTTTACAATTCTCTTAAGATGCTGAGAACAACCAAGGACCACACTGATCCTCTGTATGGTTTGTCAGAGCAGGTTTTGGGTGAAGATAAGGAAATGGCTGATGAGTTAATTAGACATTTGCATTTGTTTTCCCGTATGAAGATGACACGATAGATGATGGGTGTGTAGCTACAATTGCTTCAGTGAAAGTAACCACAGAAATGGTTTTAGCTATGATTAATGTTCCTTAATGTTGATTGTGTTGTATAATGCAATTCCTTTTATCCCAGGGAAATGCGAGAGGTGTAAGCGTACCACAGACTTATTGACCCAATCTTGACTGGGGCAGATTTGTGAGTGGGGGGTGGGGGTGGAGGGGGAGCCCCGCGCGTTGTGCTGTTTTAATGTATTTTTTTCCAGCAGGTTCCCCGCCTGGAAGCCAGCCTGATTCACAGGCTTGGCTCCCTGTCAGGTGGGAAACGCTCCAGAGGAGGCTGCATGTTGGGAGCAAGTCGGGAGCCTGCAGCTGGTCTAGTGGTAGCTTGGAGTTGGGGGGAGGGGGGGTTCCGGATCTAGATATGACTTATTTTGAAATGTGCTTGCAGTTAAAGCTTGCTTTTAAAGGGGTTAGTTTGTTGGGACAGTTCAGTGCTGGGTTATTTATCCAAAGGCAGAGGAAAGGTGTTTCATATGCTGATAGGAAGTTATTTTTCTCAGAGACCAAACAGTAAGCTTGTCTTCATAAGAAATAAATATATGGAACCCATTGTGCTGGGCAGTTTTGATTTTTTACTGACTGTGAACAGTCAGGAATAAGATTCGATAGACACCAAGGAAATTGACTTTTTTAAAATCAAGACTGTACTGCGGGTAGATTGAAAAGACAGAAGACTGCAGGGATAGAGATTCTGTCCTGGGCTGTAGGATAGGTTGCAGAGAGATTATTTAGTTTAATTCAATGATCTACTGGAGTGCGGGTAGTATCCTGTATTTTTTAAATTTTGTATCACTACACAAATACAAGTTGTACTGATTGAATTAAGCAATTCTGATCAATCGCATTGTTCTATATATTGACGTACAATAGAATAAAACATCTTATGATTCCAAACAAACTTTGCTTTATGTAATATTAACTCGGTCTGCCTTCAAAGAGCTTAAAAAAGTAGATGCATGAGATGCTGATATCTGGTCCAGATTGCAAGAGAATTTCATTGTTACACTTTAGGGTCCTGCTACTGTACAAATTGATACAGGACACAGAGTCAACACCCATAAAAGTAAGGTCCTCAGGTCTAATTAGCGTCACTGAACCCAAGAAGGGCTCAATGGCTGACTCGACTTCATAATGTCCACACATATTGAATCACTCATTGATGTCTGGATTCCCAAGGATAGCAGGCTCATGTGGTCCTGTTATATAAGAAAGTAAAAAAAGCCAGACCCTGGTAATTATAGGGAAAGGGTTGGAAAGTATTTTGTGCAATGTGATATTTAATCACATTGGAGTAGGGGGGTTATTAGGGATACCCAACATGGCTTTAGGATGAGCAGGTGCTGCCTCACTATCTTGATTGAGTTCTTTGAAGAAATGTCCAGAATGAGGGCAGGTAGTCTGGTGGACATTGTTTTCCAAAAGGTGTTTGATAAAGTTCCTCATATCTGGTTATTAGAAAGAAAACAGATCTCATGGGATTACCAGTCAGTTGGCACAATGGATAAGCCCAAGAGTGACATGTGGGCAGTGTAGTGTTATGTACATGGGGCTAGGAAAACTGGCATGTCTATACTGTACTACTTAGGGTTGCCTGTAAAATGAAACTGGGAGCATAGATGATCACCCATTAAAGGCTAACAATTATTGTGAGGTAGTTATAGGAAAAACAAATTGAGTTTTAAAGTTGTATTGCTAGGACTACTGAGTGGAAAACAAAGAGTACACTACTTAAGCAATGTAAGGCTTTGGTACATCTACACTTGTAACATTGTGTCTTGCATCTGATGAAGGATATTAAGAACTAGAGTGATTGCAGATGAGGGTTGCCAGGTTGAAGATAAGTTCCAAGAGTTAGGGGGAAAAAATGAGCTTTTTAAAATGATAAAGGGATTGGATGTTGTCCAGTTAGATAGGTTATTTGAATTATATAGAGCTGGTAGGACTAGAGGTCATGTCTATAAAATCCATGGGCAAAGTAGGCAACAGGAACTACTACATATCGCAGTGACCTGTGGGGCGCTACAGACCATTAACAGGGAACCTGACAAGTTTTTGAGAGGAGGACATTGCTAACCATGAAAGTAAGAAGTTATTTAATTTAAATTGTGATGAACCATGGCCAACTTTGCTCTGCTGGAGCTTGCTTGATTACCTTGAGGATTTTGAGAGCAATTTTTACTGAATTGGCCACAGTTTCCCCCCCCCCCACCCCCTTTTCTTCCTCACCAGTGCTAAAGTTGATGGTGTGTGATGTTGCATTGTCTATTTCTTTTCATATGTACTCAGCCTCTGAGTAATTCTTTTCAGCAGCTGCCATTACAAGCTTTAAAGTTTCCTCACCAGGTATATGATGGACTTTAGAATAGTGGAAGGACCTACAGAGGGCAGATTTTGATGTGTGACCTTGTCAGACCTTGATGGTCTAGACCAGGGGTTCTTAACCTTTTTGCTTCTGAGGCTCCCCCCCACCCCCACCGCAGTGTTATAAAAATTCCACGGACCCCCTGTAATACAACACAAGTATTTTTCTGTATAAAAATTAGTTATACAATTAAACATATATATTTATTATTATTATTTTTGTTTTACTTACTTAATGTGGCTAATTAGGAAGAGAAATTCCAATCATATATTAACCCCACCCCCTTTAATTGATAACTGGAAATGAGATGCAATTTTATTTTTCAACTACCGTCAAGTCAGAGACAAACTAATACAAGATCTGACCTGAACCAGGCCCTAAACCCCAGCATCACTGGCACCACCGGACTGAGTGGGTGTAAAGAGGAAGCTCTCCTTTGGTGACTCTATTGTTACTGCTGGTTATTTATTATTCACTGGCTGTTGCTCCTTACCGAATGAGTTGAGGAAATCCGCTATCTTTTTGATGCTGCTGGTGATAACCTCAGTGTGCTGCCTGTTGGCCCAGTCCTGGTATATCTCTCTCTGCACTGGATCGCCCTGCCCCGTCATGTCTGAAGCACAACGACATCCCCTGACCCGACCCCGCATGTAATCGCTGTGCTGATTGGCTTTGCATTGTCCGTCCAAAGCGCCAAATAAATTGAACAACCAGATTGGCCACATCTAACCCAAAAGTGCGAGTTAGGCAATGATTATTGGTCAGGAGGGCGATGGATTCAGATGATGGATGAAACAAGAGGTTAAATGGAAAGGAGGGCTCAGACTTTGGAGCAAAAGAAGAATCTGATTGGTTAATTGATTGGCGAGGTTACATCTGGATTTCGATTGGTTTCATTGAAGAAACAATGAGAAATATGATTGGTTTAACTTGGGTTAGCGCTATTTTGGCGGATCCTTTGAAATCTTCCTGCGGACCCCCGGTTGAGAACCTCTGGTCTGATGCCCAAGTCTAATGCTGAGTAACAGGTTTACCACATCAAGTCTATGTCATTGTGCAAGAGGCATTCACAAAGAAATCACTAAAAGCTAATGGACAGGTACAAAAAAATAATTAAAATGGCTAATGGAATGTTGGCCTTTATCTCAAAGGGGCTGGAATACAAAGGGGCGGAAGTTATGTTACAGTTGTGCAAAACTTTGGTTAGATCCCCATTTAGAGTACTGCATTCAGTTCTGGGCACCACACCTCAGGAAGGATAAATTGGCCCTGGAGGGGGTGCAGCGCTGATTCACCAGAACAATACTGGGCTAAAATGGTTAAAAATATGAGGTCAGGTTCCGTAGACTAGGCTTGTATTCCCTTGAGTACAGAAGATTAAAGGGTGATCTAATTGAGGTGTTTAAATGATTAATGGAGTTGATAGGGTAGATAGAGAGAAACTATTTCCTCTGGTGTGGAAGTCCAGAACAAGAGTATGTAACTTTAAAATTAGAGCTAGGCTGTTCAGGGGTGATGTCAGAAAGCACTTCTTCACACAAAGGGTAGTGCTAACCCCCAAAAAGCTGTTGAGGCTGGGGGTCAATTGAAAATTTCAAAACTGAGATTGATAGATTTTTGTTAGGCAAGGGTATTAAGGGTTACGGAATCAAGGTGTGGAGATTGAGTTAAGATTCAGAACAACCATGACCTAATTGAATGGCAGAACAGGCCCGAGAGGCTGAATGGCTTACTCCTGTTCGTATGTTCCAGATATGCTCGTCATGAGCCTAGCTTTTCCGCCGCACAGAACAGGTAAGTATAGGCCAAAGTCCACCCTCCCTATGCAACCATTTTATCCTTTGTGCCACAAATCTATCTTTGCCCTGAATGTGGCCTTTCCATTGTCTGCCAAGGAGCTCTGGACTGTGAAGGACTTAACACAAACAGGGACTTTGTTGGCATTGGCGATCAGAAAGTCCAACGTATACTTTGTTCCTTCTCATGCAATCCTGAAAAAACTCCATCCAAGCTAAAGTTAACATCCACTAGAAATTCAAAGTACTGATATGAATCAGCAACTGGGGCAACTACCTCCTGTATCTTACAACCATTACCTACAAAACTGCTATTGCGGTGCACAGAACCATAATGTTGTACTCCAGGGCACCCACCTGCAAAAAGACGTGTTGCAATTCTTTATGAAGTGTCTGAAACCAATATGCTGAAGCTATCCATTAAAATGCCATCTAAAGCCTCATTGGTAAAGAGTGTCTAGTCAGCTAGATGACAGTAGACAACATTGCCTTGTTCCTTTTGAGAGAGATAGGCTCAGTAAGTCTCCCATCTACCATTTATAGGTCATCTCCATCAATGTAGCCCCAAAACAGCGGCGGCAACAGAAACAATGCCGCAGGAAAATCAATACTAGAGCACTCAAAGACCCTACTGATAAAGCCCTATTCAGCCTGAGCCTCACAATCAACCTGACGACTCCCAGTGATTCAGAGACACAGAGTGTCCACAGCACCTGGTCTGCACTCAAGGCCTCCATAATCAGCACCTGTGAAGAGACGCTCGGTCACTCGACCAGGAAACACCATGACTGGTTCGATGAGAATGACCAGGAGATCCAGGAGCTAATCAGTCGCAAGCGCAAGGCATTCCTGATCTGGAAACAGCAACACAGCTCGAGAGCAAGAAAGCAGCTCTACAGATGCCTGAAGGCCGAGGTCCAACAAAAATCCCGCGACCTAAGGAACAGATGGTGGGTGGAGAAAGCGCAGGAGATCCAGCAGCTTAGCCAACAACCACGACGTGTGTGGATTCTTTAGCGCAGTCAAGACCACCTATGGCCCAAGCACCCAAGGTCCTACCCCACTGCGGGCCAAGAACAGAGAGGTACTCATCAAGGACAAAGAGGCAGTCAGTGCCCGCTGGAAGGAGCACTGCGAAGACATCCTTAACCGAGACTCTGTCTTCGACGTGAGTGTCCTCAACTCCATCCCGCAGCATGCTACCTGCCAACACCACAGCACAACCCCAGCCCGGCATGAGATTGAAAAGGCCATCCGACAACTGAAGAACAACAAGGCCTCAGGAGCAGCTAGAATCCCTGCCGAGGCACTAAAGCACGGCGGAGAAGCACTATTGGCTTGAATGCATGAACTCATTTCTCTTATTTGGAAGGAGGAGAGCATGCCAGGGGATCTCAGAGATGCCGTAATTGTGACAATCTTCAAGAAAGGTGATAAGTCTGAATCTGGTAATTACAGAGGAGTTTCCCTGCTGCCTGCCACAGGGAAAGTCATCACAAGAATCCTCCTCAATTGCCTTCTCCCAGTGGCTGAAGAGCTCCTCCCAGAGTCACAATGCGGATTCCGCCCACTAAGGGGCATAATGGACATGATCTTCACCGCGTGTCAAATACAAGAGAAATGCAGGGAACAGCATCAACCGCTGTACATGACCTCCTTTGACCTCACAAAGGCCTTTGACACTGTCAACCATGAGGGATTATGGAGTGTCCTCCTCAAATTCGGCTGCCCCCAAAAGTTTGTCACCATCCACCGGCTGCTTCACGATGACATGCAAGCCGTGATCCTGACCAACGGATCCACCACAGACCCAATTCACGTACGGACCGGGGTCAAGCAAGGCTGTGTCATCGCACCAACGCTCTTCTCGAGCTGCCTTGCTGCAATGCTCCATCTCACCCTCAGTAAGCTCTCCGCTGGAGTGGAGCTAATCTACAGAACAAACGGGAAACTGTTCAACCTCCGTTGCCTCCAGTCCAGATCCAAGGTCATCCTATCCTATCCAGATGATGCTTGCATCTGCGCACACTTGGAGGTCGAACTCCAAACCATCATCAACACCTTCACCGAAGCGTACGAGAGCATGGGCCTTACAGTAAACATCCGTAAGACAAAGGTCCTCTACTAACCTGCCCCTGCCACACAGTACTGCCCCCCTGATTATCAAAATCCACAATGAGGCCTTGGACAACGTGGACCACTTTCCATACCTCGGGAGCCTACTGTCAACAAGGGCAGACGTCGATGATGAAGTCCAATACCACCTTCAATGTGCCAGTGCAGTCTTCGGTCACCTGAGGAAGAGAGTGTTTGAAGACCAGGACCTCAAACCCGGCACCAAGCTCATGGTCTACAGAGCAGTGGTGAAGTCCTCCTGTACGCTTCAGAGAGATGGACCATGTACAGCAGGCACCTCAAAGCACTGGAGAGGTACCACCAACGCTGCCTCCACAAGATCCTGCAAATCCATTGGTAGGATAGGCATAAGCGCAGGAGGCACCGTCTTAATCAGCGGGGAAGAAGGCAAAGCGCAGGAGGCGCCATTTTGTTAAATCGGGGAAGAAGGCAAAGTGCGGGAGGCGCCATTTTAGATTGCAAGATGCCGAAGACTGGCTGTATCACTGCTTTTGATAATACAATAGAGGACTGGACCACGTATGTGGAAAGAGTCGAGGTATACTTCGAGGCAAACGAAATAGCGGAGGAGAAAAAGGCATCGATATTGCTAAACTTAATGGGCGCTAGAACGTACGGCCTATTGCGGGACCTGATTACTCCAGCCAAACCGAAGGCGAAGAGTTTTAACGAAATTGTTGCTGTCCTACAGGAACACCTAAACCCTGCACCGCTGTTGATAGCAGAAAGATTTAAATTCCACAGGAGAACTCAGCATAAAGATGAGAGCAATGTTGAGTACCTTACGGAACTACGCAAGCTATCAAAGCACTGCCAGTTCGGAGCAGGACTGGCAGATACCCTACGGGACAAATTTGTCTGTGGACTCCTGAGTGAAGGAACACAGAAGAAGTTACTCTCAGAGAAAGAGCTGACGCTAGATAAGGCTTTCAGCGTGGCAGTATCGTATGAAGCAGCAGCCAGGGGAGCTGCAGAAATTCAACAAAAACCACAGGAATACGGCACCCACGAAATGACACGGGGATTTGCAAAATGTTATCGTTGCGGCAGAACTAACCATGACCAGAAGGACTGCTGGTCCAAAGACAAAATATGCAGGCAATGCGGGAAGATGGGACACATTGCACAAGTTTGCAGGTCTGGGATGAAGACCAGCGACAACAAAAAGGCTACTAAGGAACCGTACAAGAAAGTACAAAAGATGACGGACAGTAGTTCCGAAGACCAGATGAGCGATAGTGAATCCGGGAACAGGAGACTAAGCTGTCTCAAACTTCACAATGTAATCACAAAAGAGGATCACCGAACCATTTGGGTCACCCTCACGATAGCTGGGTCCCAAGTTAAAATGGAATTGGATACAGGATCAGCGCTAACCGTCATGAATCGACGAGACTATGAGCGGCTATTTTCACACATACCCTTGAGAGAGACATCCATCGTCTTGATGACGTATACGGGGCAAAAAGTATACCCCAGAGGAAAAATAAGGGTGCCTGTCGAATACAACGGCAAGAAAATACGGAAATTGTATCTCTACATACTGCCAAATGGTGGACCACCGTTATTGGGATGGGAATGGATCAGGAAGATAAACTTAGATTGGCACTCTATTCATGCAATGATGGTGGATGGTAAAAAAGATGAAGACGTCACTCCTGGACGATTGTCAACAATCTTAGCTAACGCCAAAGAGGTATTTCAACAAGAACTGGGCATGCTTAAAGGCGTAACCGCCTCGATAAAAATAGAAGAGAATGCAGTTCCCAAGTTTTTCAAAGCAAGACCGGTACCATATGCAATTCGCCCAGCCGTCGAGGCAGAGCTGGAGAATCTGGAGAAGGTAGGCGTGTTGTCTAAGGTCGACTGGAGCGAGTGGGCGACACCCATCGTTCCTGTCATGAAGAAAACGTTAAGCAATAAGTCCGGGGAGCCAAGGAAGATTCGCATCTGTGGGGATTTCAAGGTGACGGTGAACCCAGTCCTTCACACAGTACAATATCCACTTCCAAGGATAGAAGACATCTTCGCCTCACTGTCTGGAGGGAAGCGTTTTACAAAAATTGACCTAGCACAAGCATATTTGCAGATGGAGGTTGAAGAGTCCTCTAGGAAGTATCTCACGATAAACACTCACAAAGATCTTTACCAGTATCATCGATTGGTATTCGGAGTAGCATCGGCTCCGGCGATATGGCAAAGAGCGATGGAACAAGTCCTGCAAGGGATTCTGGGGACTCAGTGTTACTTGGACGACATCCTTGTGACAGGTGAAGATGACAGTGAACACTTTAACAACCTAGAACAGGTGCTCACTAGACTACGGGAACATGAGCTGCGAGCCAACCGCCCCAAGTGCGAATTTTTTAAGAAACAGATATCGTATTGTGGCCACGTGATTGATGAAGAGGGGTTACATAAGTCCCCTGACAAAATTGAAGCGGTTGTTAAGGCCCCAGCGCCTGAAAATGTGTCGCAACTGAGGTCATTCCTTGGATTGGTGAATTACTATCATAAGTTTTTGCCGAATTTGTCGACAATTCTGCACCCACTGAACGCCCTGCTACGAACGGGGGAAGCACGGAAATGGAGCGATGATTGTAAGCGTGCCTTTCAGAAGAGTAAGGACTTAATCACTTCAAGGGAAGTATTGGCTCATTACAACCCAGCACTGCCGATCAGACTGGCGTGTGATGCGTCTCCCTACGGCATTGGGGCGGTACTGTCACATAAATTCCTTGATGGTTTAGAGAGGCCGATAGCTTTTGCATCACGCTCGTTAACTTCTGCCGAGCGTAACTATGCCCAGATTGACAGAGAGGCCCTCAGCCTAGTGTGGGGGGGTGAAGAAGTTCAATCACTACCTGCACGGTCAAAAATTTACTCTACTAACCGATCATCAACCTCTTGTCTCCATTTTCAACCCTCAGAAGGGCGTACCGATAATGACAGCACAACAGCTGCAGAGATGGTCCCTTTTCCTAGAGGCACACCAATATGACATCGAGTACAAAGGAACTAAACAGCATGGAAATGCTGATGGATTGTCACGCCTACCATTGCCGACGGTGGAAGAAGAAGACCTTGCAGTGGATCCAATGGAGTTATTCCACTCGACCATAGTCGAATGTCTCCCTGTGACGAATGCAAACATAGAAAAGGAAACACGGAATGACCCGACACTATCATGGGTCTATGATTTAATGGTGAAGGGATGGCCAGCACATGGCGAACCACTGCTGCCAACATTCTCGCCGAGAAGAGAACAGCTGTCAGTGTGCAGAGGAACCTTGATGTGTGGATCCAGAGTAGTAATTCCACCTAAGTTGACGGATAGAGTGCTCAATGAGCTTCATGAGGGTCATCTGGGTGGGGTAAAAATGAAGAACTTAGCCAGAGCGTTTGTGTGGTGGCCGGGAATCGATAGAGAAATCGAAGAGATGACCAAGAGCTGTGCAGGATGCCAGAAGGTCCAAAACGCCCCACCAGAAGGTCCAAAACGCCCCACCACAAGCTCCTCTGCATCCATGGGAGTGGCCCTCATCTCCATGGCAAAGGGTGCACATTGATTTTGCTGGTCCCTTCATGGACTCGATGTTTTTAATTGCGGTGGATGCACATTCAAAGTGGCCAGAGGTAATAAAAATGTCGTCAACCACCACGGAAAAAACTATCACAGTTTTACGAACCATATTCGCCAGGAATGGGCTGCCTGAACAGATTTGCTCTGACAATGGACCACAGTTTGTGTCTGAAGAGCTCCGGAAGTTCTTAAAGAACAATAGTGTTAAGCATTACACATCTGCCCCATATCATCCAGCCACTAATGGATTGGCCGAGTGGTTTGTCCAAACATTCAAGAAGGCTATCAAGGCAATGTGTAATGAAGATATACCCCTACAACACAAGGTGGACAACTTCTTGTTTGCCTACCGGAATGTGACACATGCGGTTACCAACCAAATTCCAGCCATGATGTTCTTCAATCGAAGACTACGATGCCGCTTGGATTTGGTTAAGCCAAACGTCCGAAGAGATGTGGAGAACAGGCAGTTTCAGAATATGCATGAAAGGCCGACCAGGAGTTTTAAGATAGGTCAACCAGTTTTGGCCCGGGACTACTGCACTGAGAAATGGCAGCCAGGAACGATTTGTACACGACAAGGACCTCTCATTTATACCGTGGACGTTGGGGAGAGCATTGTAAGACGCCATGCTGACCAGATTCTAGAGTCACTGGAAAACGTCAACGCCACACCACGATCTGATACACCTGGTATTGAAATCGACGTTCCAATTGCAGCTACCGCAGAACCGGTAATATTGGAAGCAGATGAACCAAACAACGACATTGATCCCGACTCAACATTGCCAGAAGAACCTGATACCCCAAAGAGGCGTTATCCAGACAGAATCAGGAAGCCTCCTCAAAGACTGAACTTATAATTGCTTAAACTTAACCAATGTATCTAGCAACCGTAATTGTGATTGTAATTAGTTATCATTTAGTTGTTAAATGAATGTTATGTACTGTTTATCTAAAAGGGGAGGAATTGTTGTGTATGTACCTTTAAGAGAATAACTGGTCTCAGGCTGCAGTACCGGCAGTGACCACCCATGTATAAAAGGCGCTAGTGAGCCTCGGTTGTTTCAGTTTCACTATTGACTTCCATCAGTAAAGACTTATTTTGTTCCACTCCTGCTGTCCGTGTCTCAATGATTCACGGACGTAATACCGAACACCTCGAGTCTCTTCGCCGGGAGCAAGCGGAAGCCAAGCGCAGGCAGCGCAAGAAGCGCACGTCAACCCAAGCACCCCACCCACCCGCCCCTTCAACCACTGTCTGCCCCACCTGCGACAGAGACTGTAGGTCCCACATTGGGCTCATCAGTCACCTGAGAACTCATTTTTAGTGTGGAAGCAAGTCATCCTTGGTTCTGAGGCACTGCCTAAGAAGCAGATACAAATTTTGTAGCTAGAGCACACATCCTGAATAAAATCCAGGATTCAGCCATGCGCTCCAGTTTATAGCTTCCAGTTTGTTCATATGTGCTGCATTAAGCACCATTTAAAAGCCTTCTGAAAAGGATAAAAGCATTGTAAATGGGTTTTTCATGACCCTTGCAACTTTTTTGCAATGATATTTAGCTAGCTTAATCCGTTGTC
The DNA here is from genome assembly GCF_052327205.1 of Somniosus microcephalus. Taxonomy (NCBI): domain Eukaryota; kingdom Metazoa; phylum Chordata; class Chondrichthyes; order Squaliformes; family Somniosidae; genus Somniosus; species Somniosus microcephalus. The sequence goes on from NC_140992.1 coordinate 219,572,481, forward strand.
CAGCTGACAGTCCACATTGCATAACATAGCCAAAATTTTCCACTCTGGCTTGATTGCAGACTGTAACTGAGATTTTCTGCTTTGGCATTGTTGCTGACAGGTGGGATTTCCACCCATTCAATGAAGTCAGCACTGGCTACAGCAAATTGTCCACAGTCAGTTTAATTAAGTATTTTTGTTTAGCTCCTGGTATTATATCCACCTGTGCTTAGGAATTCATCACAGTGGGGGCCACAGGCAACCTTGATGGAGTTTTTTTTTGTTAGCTCGGAGTAACTGGCTAATAGCTTCCGATCTGCAGTATTCATTGATGGACCCTCCTTTGATTCAACACATGGCTTCGGCCCTTTATAATTTTCGATACATTTAAGCATCGCTAAGCAATCTTGGACACCTGTTCTGTTTTGGCACTCCTAGTGTTCAACTTTGCTAAAGTGACACCAACAGAAATTGTAACATATAATGTCATTCCCAGTATTTGGGGCAGGAGCTTCCAGTGGTTGTCAATCCTGGTGGAAATAGTTCAGCTTGTGTGTTCATTTCAAAATATTTGTAAAGAAAGTTAAGCACTACAGGGCTAAAGGTCTATAACGTGAGCCCACCTATGGATGACTTGTCAATATGCCTGTTTAGAAATGGATCCTAAATCCCATGACCTTTTGAAGCGTGGTTGGCTAATATCAAAGGCTGATATCGATCAGACTGGGATACTGAAAACAAACACTGCATTCAATACTGTAGTACAGTGATCTCTCCTTTTATAGAGCTTATAAGAAAAGAATCAGACAACCAAGATCATAAGAAACCTTATCAGGAATTCATCTGCTCGTATAAAACCACCTCCTCGTCACTGACCAGAGATATGACCCCATGGTCAGATGCAAAGGGTGATTCTCAGAAAGTTCAAAGCACTGGTGGAAGGTTTCTTCCCAAAGGCATGGGTGTTCTGGTTCTCAAAGCTCTATTTGAACAAATGGCACCAACTCATCAGTTTTATCTGCCTTTGTGAGCCGCGGTTGTTCCATCTGAGCCTAAAGCAGCAATCATTCTCCTTAGCCAAATGAAAGCATCAAAATCACATGCTTGACAACTGCAAACTTGCACTCAAATATGATCTCATCCAAAATTAGGTTCTATTTGCTAATGTCACTTCCACCCACAGAGTGGCTAACTGTTCATCTGAAAGACAAGTGCTGATCAATTAGATCCAAGTAGGCGTGAAAGCATTAGAAGAAAAGACTTGCATTTATTTAGCACCCTTCACAACCTCAGGACATCCCAAAGCGCTTTACAGCCAATGAATTACTTTTGAAGCGTGCTCACTGTTGTAATGTAGGAAATGCGGCAGCCAATTGTGCACAGCAAGGTCCCACAAACAGCAATGTGCTAATGACCAGATCATCTGTTTTTGTGATATTGATTGAGGGATTAATATTGGCCAGGACACCAGGTATAACTCCTCTGCTCTTCTTCGAAATAGTGCCATGGGATGTTTTACATCCACCTGAGAGAGCAAACGGAGAAACGGAGCCTCGGTTTAAAGTCTCATCAGAAAGACGGCACCTCCAACAGTGCAGCACTCCCTCAGTACTGCACTGGAGTGACAGACTAGATTTTTGTATTCAAGTCTCTGCAGTAGGATTTGAACCCACAACCTTCTGACTCAGAGGCGAGATTGAACCACTGAACCACAGCTGACAGACAAGACATGTATTTTTGAATGTTGTTTAAAGCCTTATTTTGGATATTATAAATTTCACTTACTGAGGAAAAAAATGGTGAATGGAAATTTTTCAGAAAGCACTGAGCAATTTGTGTGGAAAAGTTTGCATGGCACCACCAAGTAGCTAGAGCCTCTAATGGCATAATAACAGGAACCAGTTTACGTAAGTGTTTTACCATTATAAATATTGACATAGGAAATGAATGGTGAGCAGAAAAATGGTGTGTCTTTAGCACCAAGAGGAGCAAATGAATAACTCTGGTCATACAGACTGATATTTCCCACTTACCACTTAAGGTAGCAATTTCTCTTTGGCTACAAAAGTTCAGTTTTTTGCTTTATTTGTGACATTCAGTCTGCTTTGGGGAAAACAAATGGCAAAGGTTGCTAGAAAGGCTGGTAGGAAGCATGAATCCTCAGAGAAACACAGCTACTCATCACTATTGCTAATGTTAATATTCCACAAAGTCCACTGTATTCTATCTCTATTTGTCAGGCTGCAGAGGAAAATGTCAATTGCTCCTGGACTCGGCACAATCCAAAGACATGTAAGATCAGTGGCTGGGATGAGGATGGTCTGCTCTCTACCAAAGTCTGTCTGGTCCAACATCTAAGAGATAGGATCATAGCAGTGGGAATTCAATGCAAGATTCCCAAGCTGCCTACAACAAGCAGTCTTCAAACATAAAATACAGTAACAGGTGGTCATTGTGAGGCTGCATTAAATACAAAGATAGCTTCCTTTATCTATATATACACGTGAGCAGATTTCCTTGGGATTGTTTACAGTGACTCAGTGACTATGCTGTTGAAAGAAATTTCTGGGGTGTGGGAGAAGGGAAAAGGTGCATATCGCTGCTGAAAGGAGGTTTTAGAAAGTTTGTAAAAGGTTTCATCCGACCCAATGCAGTAGTGCTTCTTAATTGGTTCCTGAAAAATGGTGTTTTCCTTATTCACTGCAAACAGATAAATAGTTAAATTTGTTCTATCGCCATAATTGTCCATCTGTTTTAGGGGATGAATTTTTATAGCAAGAGCCAAGAGATATAGAACATTTAGGAAAAGATTAAACTAATTTGCATTTTCTTTCCTTCTTCACTTATATCTCTGCGGTAATACTTAGTATTACTCAAAGATTGCTTAAATAAATACCTTTAAATGCAAGGCTTTTAGCCAGAACCTCTGTCCAAACCTGCACAATTGTACAGGCCTTCTACAATTTCTCTTTTGGTCAAATGTGAGATAATTGCATGAATACACTAATGAACATTACGTTTCACCTCAGAAGTTGAAGAGTTTGATCTTTATCTTGTTTTGATGTTTTATGCATGCTCCCAAACATCATCTCTCTGCATTGTTTCTCAGTAATTTTCCATTGGTATTAAACATTCACGCCTAGACCATGTGACCTAAACAAAAACGTGCACCGAATGCTGTATGCTCTGAAAAAATATGGTTAAGATGAACAGTAAAGGTAAGAGTTGCTCTTCCATATCACTTGCAGTGATCTGTTTATTTAGGTGTATAACTGTGGTATGCGAGGGGACCACATCTAATTATCTAATTGCAGTGGAGCAAAATCAAGAAACACTTGTTTACCTTCTCTGAGGAGATCTTTTACAAATTGCTTTCCAGTGGAGACGTGCACCTCTGCTGCACTCCCACACCCCAACCCCCTCCCTTGCAAAGCATGGTCAACAACACAGGAAATCAGCAGCAAAAGGTTTTGTAACAATTCAGAATTCTAATTTACTTCAGCATTCAGTTATTATTGATTAGCACCCTGCAAAATTCAAATAGGTGACGGTGCTGACGAAAGTTGACTTACTTTCTACATTCCTATTTCCAGTGATGCTATCCAAACATTAAAATTATCTCGCAGTCCAAGACGCTCTTCTGCCCCCCGCCCCCCCACTTCTCCCATTAGTTGTTTTTACATTGGGCCAACAAACAGTGCAATAGACCACCAAAAAATAATTAAATTAATATCAATTAAATATTACATTTATTCCAATAATTTACATTTGATATTCTATATTAAAAAAAAATCCTTTTCTTGTACCAAATAAACCTCCACAGAATGCTGTAAGCTCTGAAGGGAATATGGTTCAGAAGATCATTTGCTAGGGAGTGAGAGACATGAGAAAGATACAGTTCTGTTGCAGCAATAGACAAGCACAGTGGTCACCAAGGCAACCTGAGTAAATGTTCAGTGAGGCCTGTTTGCATGCATAGTAGTAACCAGATGTTGTGGAGGAAGATGAGTATCAAGCAAAAGTTGTGGTAGGAAGTGCAGAAGGATGGCAAAACAGGTTTAGAAGCTCACAATATAAACTATATTTGATGAAAGAGGAGAATTCAAATATTGCCCTGGGGGCGTGCCTCAATTCCCCCCCCCCCCCAGCCAAGTGACTTAAGCTACTTGTTCAATACTATCTGCTAAATAGTAGAGAAATAAATCCTTGTGTTAAAACAAGATAACTATTTAATAGTGGTCCCACATACTCCCTTACATCTTACACCCTCCCCCCCACCCCGACCCCAAGATACAGGGTAGATGATCTTTACGGCAACTTAAACCTTTTCTATGGTCCCATTAAGCCAACTGCTTATATGCAGGATGGAATTTTGCCTAGCTGGGCGGGTCTGGTGCGGGTGGTGTCCGTGGCAGGTCGCGACCCTGCTGCTGGCTCCGTCCCGCTGTTGAAAATGAGCTTACCTTAATGGGGCCTATTAAGCCTAGACCAGAGAACCTCTTCATAATTGGAGCTTAAAGAAAGACTTTCATTTACATAGTGCCTTTCACAACCTCAGGACATCTCAAAGCACATTACAGCTAACGAAGTACTTTTTTTTAGAGTGTGGTCACTGTTGTAATGTAGGAAATGTGGCAATGAAGATCCCACAAACAGCAACGTGATAATGGGGATGTAATAGAACATAGAGCTATGACAATGATTTGCTTCATAACTTTGAGAAAAGTTTAGTCCAATGGGAGACCAAGGGGGAGAAATTCAGTTGCTTTGTGCCTCCCGTTAACGCCCTAGGGCGCTAACGGGGCGCAAAGCAACTAGCGTCCTGGCGCGGCGCTGCTAACGCCTCCCGCGAAATTCAGCGGGAGGTTAGCAGTGGGGGTAACCATTAGTGCTCCATGGTGCTGCGCCGCTGGCGATGACGTCATTACCGTGCGCAGCACCCCACTTGCGCCCCGGCCGCGATCTTCGGTAGTGCCCCCTGTAAGTGGTTTCCTCTGATACTGGTCCCCCGTTACACACAGTTCTTGGACATCAGGATTTATAAGAACAAAATACACACGGCAGAGGGTTTTGGCTCAACCTTTGATTCGTTTGTTTATTGAACACACATAATTACTTCCCTAGTATTAATCCCTACGATTTATATCAGGCTAACAACCCCAAAATACAAACCCCTATGCAAGGGTCATTTGCATCGACACAATATGACACAGTTAAACCCGTCCGCGATTTAACTATTACATATAAAGTTACCCAGTGTAGCGATTCGTGTGCATTGCCACTAAATAATCGAGTTCGACTTCGACGAACTATAAATAAGTTGTTTATTTACAGGAACTGGTTAAATACAACAGGTAAGGTAGCAGGTAAGATGGCTGACTGTAGGAGCACTGTGGTGCAGGTCTTTCCCCAGCGGGGATGCTATGAGGACTAACTAGAGGTTTCCCAGCTCAACTGCCAGCAGGTTCCGAGCTCTACTGTTGGAAGGTTCCAAGCTCTGACGTCATGACGCAGAGTACAGGAGAGAAGCCTGAGTGTAGTAATAGATACATACAGTAAGGTAAGTTAAAGGGAATTATGTATCTCAATGTAAGGGACAATCGGTGGTACCGCCACATAGGCCCCCCCAGAATTCGCTTTAACGAAAGTCCAAGGATGAAATGGTCTGACGAGCTGGTGGTCACGGCGGTCGTGCTGTCTCGACTTGGTAGGCGAGATCTGAAGATGCTGCTCGTAAGCGGATCCTTACGCGCGTCGTGGCGAAAAAAACGTATCCGTCAGGCGAAGGACCGTAGAGATGTGTGAAACAGCAGGCCTTGTCAGAGTGACGGGCAGGTTGGGCGGACGCGGGCGATGTCTCCGTTGATGTTGAAACAAGTCCTTGTTCCGACGATCTCTGCAGGAACGCCAAACGAGCGATCCAGAAGGACTTGACAGGCGAGGTCGGTGAACTCGCCGACAGGTGAGCGAAACCTTCGGGAGGCTGGAACGCACGGAACGGTGCGTGCCATAGTGCTACGACGATAACACAACGGAGGGTGAAGAGTTGCTGCGTTGATCAGTGATCGGTGAGGCCAGCAACTTTCACATGGCTGATCACGGCCGCAGGATGCCCGTTGGACCCGTCCTCGATGTGTGCAGCATCAGTAGAGGTTTGCGTTTGTTAAAGGGAAAACTGGAGAAAGGGCGGCAACGGTCCAGGTTGTTGTTGCTTTCAGGAGGGGTCAACTCTGCCTGGAGGGCGGCAACACTTGTAACTGTTGTAGATTTAGGAGAACACAGCCGGGAGGGCGGCACGCTTTTTGTTCACGCCGAATCATGTAGTAGGTAACACAACCAGCAGGCTGAAGGGCTGGTGCATCGTCGGCGGAGAAGGAGTTGTCGTTTTTCACGAGGGATAGGTCCTCGTGGTTCGCGAGGGATGGGTCCTCGTGCGTGAGGAGTGCGTCCTCGTGTTTCGTGGGGGTGAGTCCTCGTGGTATCCCCGCAGGGCGCGCTCTGATTTTGTGGGCCCGAACATGCTGTACCCCACGCTTGGAGAGATGTATACTTGCTGTTGCTTTGGATGTAGAGGCGGACGATCCGTGTGGCGGTAGGCAAGACGAGTACGGGGACCGTAAGCAAGTGCGTGGTCGGCGCCGCATCGATGTTCTCGTCGAACGGGGCTTCTACCTTTATAAAGCACGAGGGAGACTGTGGCTCCCTGGATTGCGGTAGCAACAGCAAAACGGCTGGTGCTTCCATGGCGTGCTTCTTTTGTGAAAATTGGTCACAAAAAAACGGGGTCCGGTTGAGTTTTGTCCGTGTCAAACAGGATCTGCTCCAGGCTGCGCTTACCTTGCGAATACGTTCACAAAGACGGGGTCGCCTTTAGAGGAATCGGTGTTAGGCGGTTGCTGTTCCGTGGTTGTTCATCGGTTGTGCGTCGGTCGTCTTGTGGGAAGACGAGGTTCAGGCTGCGCGTTGCTTCCGTGAAAATCGTTCATGGATACGGGGTCACCAATTGTAGTGTAGGAATTGATGAGCTCCCGTACTCACGTCGTTGGGTCACCAATGTAGCGATTCGTGTGCATCGCCACTAAATAATTGAGTTCGACTTCGACGAACTATAAATAAGTTGTTTATTTACAGGAACTGGTTAAATACAACAGGTAAGGTAGCAGGTAAGATGGCTGACTGTAGGAGCACCGTGGTGTAGGTCTTTCCCCAGCGGGGACGCCATGAGGACTAACTAAAAGTTTCCCAGCTCAACTGCCAGCAGATTCCGAGCTCAACTGCCAGCAGGTTCCGAGCTCTACTGTTGGAAGGTTCCGAGCTCTGACGTCATGACGCAGAGTACAGGAGAGAAGCCTGAGTATAGTAATAGATACATACAGTAAGGTAAGTTAAAGGGAATTATGTATCTCAATGTAAGGGACAACCGGTGGTACCGCCACACCAGATTCAATCACAAAACCCTTATTGTGATCTTACAGAAACTCACAAACTTACTCAGACTCAATCATAAAAGCCCCCTCTATGATTTGGCTGAAATATACAATAACCACTCCCGATCGGCTGTCTCTTGGAGTTGATTGTACGCCCGAATCGTTCTGTTCGCTGTTCTGCCGTCGGCTTCCCACACCACTGCCTTCAAAGTGATCTTACTTTAAACCAAAACCAACTTGCAGTATTTCCTGGCCCCCTTCTGAGCATACGATTCGTTTCAAAATATGTGAATTGTCCATTGATTTGAGAGATCTTTCTGACAATGCAATCCTCCCAAAGTGACTGCATATGCGAGGCTGTTGGTTTCTGTTAGCATTCGTATTCAAAAGGTTCGAGGCCCAGCCCGTTGTCTCGGCCTGCACTGAAACTGGATATTCGGGGGCCGTGGTCTAAGGTGGACAATGTAACCCCTTAAGGTAAATGAATATGCGAATGTTCTTGTTCAGAAGCATTCGTATTTTAGATTGTCTGTAATTCAGTCATAGTTTCGGCTGCAATGTTTGAATTAATCCTTTATTGCCGAGCCCTTTTCGCTGGCTCTGCAGTTCTGGGTTTTTATATTTCATAGTCCAATTTTTATCGTTGGGGGGAGGAACGGATCCTACACCTCTGACTTACCGCCAGACATTATGTCCGTCGGGGTCAGGGGGGCCTACCTGCAGCTGGTGCGGCGCTAATTAAAGGCGAGGTGCCGAGCGGCCATTTTTGTTGCTGGCCGCCTGCCAACACCTGCCTCCGTTGCCAACCCTGGCCTCTTGAGCAACCCCCCCGCGGAGTGCCGGCTGCACTCCATGAGCCCGGCACTTCTCTTGAGTGCCGGGCTCTTTTGCTGGCACTCTGAGCCTCGGTGGCCCAGCTGGGCCCCGGGTCGCGCTGCACAAGGCCCCCCCCCCTTTAAGAAGGGGAGGAAGGCCTGCAGTACCGCTGCAGCGCGTGGTGCTGTGGCACATAGCGCCGCGATATTGCCTCACAGCGCCCCAAGAGGGAGGCGGGGTGCTTCCAGTAACACCCCGCTTCCCTCTTGGGACGCTACTGATGAATTTCAGCCGCGGGGGCGCTAATTTTTTTGGGGCACTAAAAGTAGTGCCCCGGCGAAGTTAGCACCCCAATGGGGGCGTGCCTCAATTTTTCCCCCCAAGTGACTTAAGCTAGTTGTTCAATACTATCTGCTAAGTAACAGAGAAATAAGTCCTTGTGTTAAAACAAGATACCTATTTAACAGTGGTCCCACATACTCCCTTACACCTTCCCCCTCCCCCCACCCCGACCCCAAGATACAAGGTAGATGATCTTTACGGCAACTTAAACCTTTTCTATGGTCCCATTAAGCCAACTGCTTATATGCAGGATGGAATTTTGCCAACTGGGCGGGTCCGGTGCGGGCGGTGTCCGTGGCAGGTCGCGACCCTGCCGCTGTTGAAAATGAACTTACCTTAATGGGGCTTATTAAGCCCGCCCAGCGCGTTACCCGGCCCAATGAGATGGAGCGGGTCTGGTGATGTCATTCATGGCGCGTTTTCAGCTGGGATCTTTAAAGGGACCATGGCCACATTAGATTTAAAGTTTAATCTAACATAGTGCTGTCAGTGCACTACAGCTTTGGAGTGCTGCAAACACTGACAATGACTGCACAGAGGCAGAGGGCTGCAGCCAGGTTCTCCGATAACTCCCTCCATATGCTTATGGAGGGAGTCAGAGCACGCAGGGAGGTCCTTTTCCTTTCCGATGGACGGAAGAGACCGCCCCAGGAGACCAACAAAGCCTGGTTGCAGATTGCAGAGGAGGTCACAAGCAGGGATGTGGCCAGGAGGACCTGGGTGCAGCGCTGCAAACATTTCAATGATCTCATTAGATCAGGAAACGTTTGTACAAAGCCACACTCAGCTGCACCCTGCTGTGCCTCTCATCACATCCCCATTACATTGCCTTCCCTACCCTACTCCTGCACATCCTTACTCACTCCAACATACCTTGCACCTCCACCCATCCCGCTCTCTCTACCTACATTATCACATCCCCATCTCACCAGTCACTCCTCACACTCACCCTCATCCTAGTGCAATCATACCAACTAACAACACACAAGGGTAGCCACTTGGGTGTTTTATCCAATGTTTATGTAAAGTTTCTGTTAATGTGGTGTCAAACATAAAAATCTTTATTTTCAACACTTGAACAGATTTGTGTGCACCTTTGGAAGTGGCTTAGTGAGTTGCAGTGAATGGTGAGACATAACGATACCCCCGCAATGGTGGTGTGAAAGGAATGGCTTGATCATTGTAGGGATGCTTTATGGTGTTGGTGTGGGGTGGTGCCAACCTGGCACATCATGTGGCAATCATATGGATGTACTGCATAAAGTTAACTAAATCTGGCCATGATGAGGCCATCCCTGGCCTCCCGGGCAGTAATGTGCTCGGGTGCTGATGCCCTTTGTCCTGTGCAGCATCAGGTGATTGCGGAGAACGTTGGTGCTGCTGGTGCGCCTGGTGCTGCTGGTGTTGGGGCTCATCGTGGTCCAATTCTGAGGACCAAGGCGAGACAGTATAAACGGCACACATGTTGATGGAATAGATGGCAGGTGAAGTACAGATTCTGTCAATGGTGAGAGAGTTCTTCCAATGAGGTGACACTGGATGGAGACTTTGCTGGAAACACTTGCAACCTGCAGAATCTGTGCTGTAAATGGACTGAGCAACAGCTTCTGCCTGAGGAAAGTGATCATCTGTCAGGTGGGAGCTTCTACTGTACATTTGATGCTGTCAAGTAATCAGCTGGAGCAATGGCCACGGAACTCCCGCCTCAGGTTGACAGACGTGGTTCCCGAGCTGCATGAATCCCGTGGCTATGCAGGGAAATTTAAAAAGTAAGTGAAAAAAGGCTCATAAGTGATAATTATTTCAATTGGGTCACCCACTGCTGCCGGTCGGGTCAGCTCCGTGATGACAGACGTGCCTGGGGGAAAGGCACATGGGAGCGAGATGATAGCGGGTTCCTAAGCGCTGTCAAAAATAACAATTTTCCCACCCGACCCTCCACCGATCACGTTCACTACCACTCTGGAAAATTCTGGTTGTAGTGTTACTTTCTCTGTCGTGACCTCATCTCACTTCAGAAGCAAACTTTCCCACTCTAGGCACTCTTGACTGTTCTTCATATATTCTGAATTAGCTCACTCACTAGACCGACCAATTTCTGCAGTCCAATGTAACTTCCCAATTGCAGTTTTGTGCAGAATTTCTGTCACTTTGTAATCTGCAAAGTCTCAGTGGCACTTTCATTAGAGGTCTCGACTGCTATTGAACCACAAAAGGCTATTACTGATTCACATTTGATATGAGTGTTCAGCCCGAATGGGGGCCATGTAGAAAGAGAAAGCAAGTTAAATCAAAAATCTATAGTGCATGCAGTTTAGTGCCCCAGTACATATGTGAAGATATGTTGTATTGTCAAGTAGTTTCATGCAGATTTATCTTGTATCTCCCTGCCCGCCAAATAATTTACCATGTTGCAAATTCCCAATCTTAGCTGAGTCATTTAGGATAGTGGAAGAGAAGGCTAGGGAAGGAATATCAACTGGAAAGTTGTGCTGGGACAACAAACGGGTCAGGAAATGGTGTATAGCATAAAAAGATGTGGAAGCAGGAGAAAATATTGTAGGAGAAAATAGGGGAAATGGAGAATGGAAAAAAAAGAGAATATAAACAGCATGTTCACTGAGAACTTGTTCAATACAGTACCATAAAGAGTAATCTTATGGTCTGACCTTTACAAAATGAGGTTAGCTCTATTTTTGGAAATGTGCAATACTGAGTGTTCTCCATATAGGTCTGTATTCAAAATCTGTGTTACTTTTTTTCAATGATTTATCTAGAAATCTCTTTATAAACTTGCTGGCTAGAAATGTTGCATAGTGCTGATAACCAACAATGGTCAGATGGAGGACTGATATTCATGTGTCTTGGGACGTTTGTGTTGCTGGTATTGTCACCGCCATTTGTATTTGTGGCACTCTTTGTAGTTCTGAATGTTATGCAGTATCAAGCTGCTGATTTGAGTAGTTCCTGCAACAATGCCGATTCTAGTGCAAAACTTAATTTTGCCTATTGAACTGCACAAATTATGATCACTGTATTCTTTAAGCTTTACTGCACTGCAAAAATTGGCATTATTGGTATGGTTTTGTGAGGATTATTTGGACATCTTGGGGGTGATTTTCCCCGGATACTTTAGGCACTAGAGTGTCTGCTGTGGCTCAGTTGGTAGCACCCTTGCTTCTGAGTCAGAAGGTTGTGGGTTCAAATTATGGTAAGCAGCAATTAGGCCCAAAATTGTGTACTAAAACCAGACTTTCAAACAGGAGTGTCTTACGAGCACAGCACCCACTTAGCATCTGTTTACACACTTTCACCAAAATAAACCCCACATTTGCTGACCATTTTGGTAAACATAATTCCATTTCACTTTCCCTTCCTCAGTCTTTATATGGTGCTCTTTTAGAAGTTTTAAAAAACTTACTCAAATTTTAAGTTTACTAATCTCTCCCCTTACTTTGTGTTCATCATGTGAGACAGATGGCCTCTTTCTATTGCTATATGTGGATAGAACAAATGAAGGACAGAGACACGATGAGTTGCTAGTCAAGGTGCTTGTTTAGTAGGCCAGAGCGAACTGAGCATGCTTATACTAAACCATGTGATAATACATTACACTGCTTTCCCCTTAAAAAAATGTACATATTCCCCTCTCAAATACAACAAAACGATGGTCTCACTGTTCTGGACCGATGGACTATTTTATGTGTGCAGATAGCACCCTCTGGTGGTGGTTATTGTGTTAGCAGTGTGTTTGTATGAAGCAGAGGTCATTTGACCTTTGTTCCTTTCTTCCTGTGTGAGGTCATTTGACCTTTGTTCCTTTCTTCCTGTGTGAGGTCATTTGACCTTTGTTCCTTTCTTCCTGTGAGAGGTCATTGGACCTTCGCACCTTTCTTATTGTGTAACACAGGAAGTAGAATTCCAGGAAGAACCTGGCAGTAATGGAGGATTCCATAAGGGTTTCACAATCCAACGTAATCTGATTTCATATGTTAGGCCAAGCGCAATATCTGTGAGTATCTTTGTTTCTTAGCATAATAGCAATGTTGTCAGAGTAGTATTTTGATAACACTATGTTTATAAAAGGTTAATATTTGATAGTTATAGAAGTTAGTCCAAATGTTAGTTAGTTATACAATTAATCTATTCTACTGTTGTAAATATGTTATATCTTATGTAATATCGAATGTATAGTACTCAGTTTGTGTACAAAACATACTTTATCTTTGTTTACAGTTTCACAAAATTGTTCAAGTAAAGGCTTCAAACAGCAAACGGCTTCACGAAGAATTATTTTGAATAAGTGTTTAACTTGCTGGATAACTAGATAGGAGCACGTCTAGCGCGGCCAGTACACTCACCTTTCCCAGCATTACATATACCACATAAGAAAAACTCCTGGCTTTTTTAAAATCAACTGCAAATGCTACAAATGAACTACAAATCCAGTTTAATAACAGGTTTGCGGAGCCTTCCTGATCTCCTTACAAAAGATTTTGGTGTTGAACCAATTTTTGGGCTGTTCTGTTCTGGATCTGAAGTCAATGATGATCCTGTTTTGATCTCAGATTTGTTTGAACCTGGTACTTCAGTTTCTGAAGTCTGAACGAAGTCAAACTCATGTATTTGTTCATGATCAAGGGGTTCAAGATCATGTCTTGGTTCCTCTCTAATAGAGATCATTTGATCTACATGAACACTTCTGATGTTGTCACCAATTTCAACTAAATATCTCTTGGTTCCACCAACCTCTACTATGGTTCCTACATCCCACTTGTGTGAACTCGACTTGCCAGGATGACTGAGAACACAAACACACTTGTTCTGTCTGAAACTGCGTTCTTTCTGATTGCTGTCATAATAACGTTCCTGACTCAACTGTTTCTGTTCAACTCTTGAGGCTAAATTTGGTTGAACAAGACTCAATCGTGTTCTCAATCTCCTCTTCATCAAGAGTTCTGCTGGGGTATATCCAGTTGTAGTGTGCGGAGTAGTTCTGTACTTCAGCAAGAAATTTGCCAAACGTTGCTTCATGCTGAGTCCCGAACAATCCTGCAACACTTGCTTCTTGAGAGCTTCTTTTACTATTCTGCTGCTGCTCCATTTGATGCTGGATGATATGGTGGAACGAGAGTGTGTTTGATACCGTTCCATTTCATGAACTCTTGGAATAGAGCAGAACGTAACTGAGGGCCATTGTCAGAAACAAGCTCTTCAGGTAAGCCATGACGTGCGAAGATAGACCTCAACTCATCAATGGTACATTCAGTTGCAATATTTGAACCAATGTGTTTCACTTCAATCCACTTTGACTGACTATCTACAAGTACCAGGAAATAATCATTTGCTTTCTCACAGAAGTCTACATGTACTCTTTGAAAAGGTCTACTTGGCCATGACCAGGGTTGTAGTGGAGTTTTGAGTGGTTTGTTTTTGCAATTTTGGCAAACGCTGCATTTGCTGACAAGTGATTCAAGATCACTGTCCAAACCAGGCCAGTAAACAAAGCGTACATAGGATATAAGACACAGAAACATTCCATTCGGCCCAACGAGTCCATGCTGGCATTTATGCTCCACTCAAGCCTCCTCTCGTCTTTCCTCATCTAAATCTATCAGCATAACCCTCTATTCCCTTTTCCCTCATATGCTTGTCTAGCCTCCCCTTAAATTCATCCATACTATTCACTTCAACCATTCTCTGTGGTAGTGAGTTCCACATTCTCACCACTCTTTGGGTAAAGAAGTTTCTTCTGAATTCCCTATTGGATTTCTTGGTGACTATCTTATATTGATGGCCTTTGTTATGCTCTTCCCACTGTATCCACTCTATCAATATTTTTCATAATTTTAAAGACCTCTATTAGCTCACCCCTCAGCCTTCTTTTTTCAAGTGAAAAGAGACCCAGCCTGTTCACTTTTTCCTGATATGTATATCTTTGCATTTCTGGTATCATCCTTGTAAATCTTCTCTGCACCCTCTCCAGTGCCTCTATATCCTTTTTATAACATGTCGACCAGAATTGTACGCAGTACTCTGAGTGTGGTCTAACCAAGGTTCTATACAAGTTTAGGATAACCTCCCTACTTTTCAATTCTATACCTCTAGAAATAAACCTTAGTGCTTAGTTTGCTTTTTTTTATGGCCTTGCTAACCTGTGTCACAACTTTTAGTGATTTGTGTATTTGTACTCCAAGATCCCTTTGTTCCTCTACCCCACCTAGACTCGCACCCTCCAAGTGATAAGTGACCTCCCTATTCTTCCTACCAAAATGTAATACCTCACCTTTATCGGTGTTGAACTTCATTTGCCAATTATATGCCCATTCTGCAAGTTTATTAATCTCCTCCTGTAATTTGTTGCAGTCCTCCTCAGTATTGACTATCCCCCCCAATTTGGTGTCATCTGCAAATTTAGAAATTGTTTTTTTGATTCCAAAGGCTAAATCGTTAATATAAATTGTGAACAGCAGTGGTCCCAACACTGATCCTTATGGAACACCACTACCCACCTCCTGCTGAAGGGATTATTACTAGTCCTAGCCCCTTTAGGGCTAGCCTGGATCAGGCGTATTCCTCAGACGTTCACTTTCAACTGAAGTTTGAGGTAGCCGAATCCTAAAGACGCTTAATTGAGTCTAAAGGTCCGGACTATCTCTCCCTAAAGGAAAGGAACAACCTGAAAATGTTACCGTCCTCCAGATAGCACTTTTAATAAGTTTAGCTAGACTGTAATGATCCGGATATTATGAGGGTCCAGAAAACTCCCCCAGAATTCTGCAACTCCTCACCAAAGAGTGTACAGAGATTGAGTTCGCGAGTTTGATACAGAAAATATTGTGAGACAATTCTAAAAATATATAGATTTATTAAAGAACCGACATATAATTTACAGTTGGTGAGTCAATCACAACATTAACAGTTCCAAGAAGAGAAAGCTTACAATTCTATTATCAGAGAACCTACTCTCAAATCTTAACTTTGCTACAGTTTTACAGTTCTTAGTTTTCTACAGGATATCCACCAAAATCAAATACCTTTGATCCTCGAGGTACAAAGAGTTGGAGACTTACAGAGCCGCCTCTGAAGCCGAGAATCACTTTGCCCCTTTAAAGCAAGTCTACTATCCCATTTGAGAGTTCAGTATTTATACCCTTTTCCAGTGGTATTTCCTTTAAGGTTTTCTGCTGATGTAAGCTAATTATCTGTAGTCATTTTTCTGCTGACCCCTGCAATTCTTACAGTCACCTCAGCTGGTAGCATTACAGAATTATGTCTCTCCTCTAGGTGTTCTAAGTTTATCATAAAAAACGGTGTAACAGCAGGTGCGTTTTACTTGATGCCATTTTTACAAAGGCAGATGTTTGTGCTTCTTTACGAAGTGTAAATTAGAACACCTTGTACAGGGTGAACTATTGTCTTGTTCCCAAAGGTTCAGACTGTCAGGAGCCTTTAACCTTCTGTTTCAATAAGGTTATTGATTCAGTGTCAACAACTATCTTATCTCGATAGCCAGAATGCTATCACAGCTTTTTCATCGTTCGGTTTCTAGATTTCCAGACCCAGTTTGTCATGTTTTAACAAGGCCAGAATTCTTTCACAGAATGGTGTATTTTTCTGAATAGGTTATGTGATAAAAATAATAACTTCCGGGAAGTTATGTCATCACTTCCTGTGAACTGTGAACTGTGAACTATGAACTATGAACTGTGTACATACCTCACTTCCTGTCATGTGTCACTTCCTGTTGGACTGGTATAAATACTGGTCTGTTCAGTATTGTAAGAGGCTTCTACCAGAGGCATGGTAAAGACCTCTCTTGTATATAGTGTGTTTATAAGTTACTTAAAGCTTACTTTAAAGTTACTTGATGGTAAGCCTCCTTTTTCTTACATCAGGTTATATGGCTTATTCCTTCACACTGCCACTGTGATTAGCTACCCTTTACTCCTACTCTCTGCTTTTTGTCCCCTGACTCCACATTCTCTGACCTTGTTCATCAGTCTATTATGGGGTACCTTATGAAAATCCAGATAAATTACAGCTACTGCATTACCATTGTCTACTCTTTCTGTTACCGCTTCAAAAAATTCAATAAGGTTGGTCAAGCAAGACTTTCCCTTTTGAAATTCATGCTGACTATTCATTATTATATTTTTGGTTTCTAGATGTTCTTCTATTTTCTCCTTTAGTAGGGATTCCATTACTTTTCCTACGACTAATGTTAAGCTGACTGGTCTATAATTCCCTCAAAATGTTCTATCCCCCTTCTTGCAATTGATTTCATACTGACGATCCTTGGATGTTCAGTATGAAATTAGGCCAGAATTCTATCTCTCAAAGAAGTAGGTACCACCACTTTGCTTCCCCACTTGATACAACCTTGCTCACAAGACAATTCAGTATGATGGTTATGGAATGGTTTCAACTCAGTGTCCAGTCTCTGATCAGTCCATCCATTCAAGGTGTTTTCATACACTCTTTTCAGTACTGAGTCCTTTTGAGTCTCATTTGCAATCTCAGTTGCATTCATGGGAAGGTCTTTGTCAACTGCACCTAGCGTGAAAATCTCACCTTCACTTCCAACACATGAGTCTTCATGTGGCAACCTGGACAAGGCATCTGCAATTGCGTTTATCTTTGAAGTGCGATATCCAATCGTGTAGTTCTATTGTAACAACACTGCCCAACGTTGCATTCTTGATGCGGTCACTGCAGGGATGGCAGATTTGGGCCCCAATATTGCTAGGAGTGGTTTGTGATCAGTTATCAGGGTAAACCTTCTGCTGATCAGGCACTGTTGGAATTTCTTGATTCCAAACACTGGCGAGTGCTTCCTTTTCAATTCGCGCAGTCTCTTTTCTCTTTGTGAGGGTTTGCGATGTGAACACGATTGGTTTCTCTTGGCCATCATCCATTATGTGGCTTATGACAGCTCCCACACCATAGCTAGAAGCATCACACGCTAACTTAAGCTGACGCTCTGTGTCGTAGTGCACAAGGAGGGTATGCTGTGAGGAGGATGTCGTGAAACTCCAGCACGATTTGGACAGGTTGGGTGATTGGGCAGAAACATGGCAAATGCACTATAATGTGGATAAATGTGAGGTTATCCACTTTGGTGGCAAAAATAGGAAGGCAGATTATTATTTGAATGGTAATAGATTGGGAGAAGGGGAAGTGCAAAGAGACCTGGGTGTTCTTGTACACCAGTCGCTGAAGGTAAGCATGCAGGTGCAGCAGGCGGTTAAGAAGGCAAATGGTATGTTGGCCTTCGTAGCAAGAGGGTTCGAGTACAAGAACAAGGATGTCTTGCTGCAGTTGTACAGGGCCTTGGTGAGACCGCACCTTGAGTATTGTGTGCAGTTTTGGTCGCCTTACCTGAGGAAGGACGTTCTTGCCATGGAAGGAGTGCAGCGAAGATTCACCAGGCTGATACCTGGGATGGCAGGAATGACGTATGAGGAGAGATTGTGTCGATTGGGCTTATACTCACTGGAGTTTAGAAGATTGAGAGGGGATCTCATCGAAACCTATAAAATTCTGTCAGGCCTGGACAGACTAGATGCAGGAAGGATGTTTCTGATGGCCGGGGAGTCCAGAACCAGGGGTCATAGTCTAAGGATAAGGGGTAAGCCATTTAGGACTGAAATGAGGAGGAATTTCTTCACCCAGAGAGTGGTGAACCTGTAGAATTCTCTGCCACAGAGGGCGGTGGAGGCCAGTTCATTAAGTATAGTCAAGAAAGAGTTGGATATATTTCTTAAGGCTAAAGGGATCAAGGGATATGGGGAGAAGGCAGGGACCGGGTACTGAATTTGGATGATCAGCCATGATCTCATTGAATGGCGGAGCAGGCTCGAAGGGCCGAATGGCCTACTCCTGCTCCTATCTTCTATGTATCTATGTATCTATGTAAGTAGCGCATTGCTAGAGAGACTTCTCTTACAAGCGTCGTAAACTTCCAAGGAAATATCTTAAATCAGACACATCCTGTGGCTTTGGAGCATTGACGACAGCATCAACCTTTTCCTTAACTGGTTGCAAGCCATTTGCATCAACTTTCAGACCAAGGTACACAACCTCAGGCTGCACAAAAGCACATTTGCTCCTTTTCAATTTGACATTGTGGGAATTCAACCTTTGAAGCACTAAATCTAACACTTCTAGATTTTCTTCCTCGCTGCTTATTGCGATCAGCGTCTTGATTGCATGAGCAATTTGGAATTCCTTGCAAAATCTTATCCGTCGTAGCCTGGAAGATTTTGGGGGAGGACTTTACACCATACGGCAGCTTGGTAAACGAGTACAGTCCCTTGTATGTGTTGATAGTGAGATACTGTTGACTCGCTTTGTCAACATTCAGCTGAGCGTAAGCATGCGACAGGTCAAACTTGGAGAAAACCTTTGACCAAGAGAGTGCTGCAATACTTTTGTCAGTTTTTACTAGCATTCTGTTCTCTCTCAGTTTCTCTAGCTCTTCCTCCAGCTCTTCCTCCACATGATTTTGAATACATAGGGGACCAGCCTTGCCTTACAATAGACAGGCTTTGCATTGGACTTGATGTGGATATGTGCGTCATACCCAGTGATGCCCTCATAACTGTCTGAGAACATGCTTTTATACTTGTTCAGCATTGTGTCGAGTCGCTTCTTTGAAGAATCTACACTGAAGTTGTTTTTCCAGTATAGTTTTAACTTTCTCAACCAGTCTTTGCCTGTCAGGGTTGGCCTGTTGTTGTAGCTCACTACAATAAAAGGCAGCTTTACTGACTGACCATTGTGCTGAACTGTACATTCCATTTGTCCACATGTCTCTAGGATTTCTCCAGAGTAGGTTTTAACTCTGTGGGACACTTTGTAAGTGGTATTTGATTAAACTTACTCTCATATGTGTCCTTACTCATGATAGAGCAGTCTGCCGCCATAGAGTTTTACAGCACAGAAAGAGGCCATTCGGCCCATCGCGTCCGCGCCGGCCATCAAGCCCTGTCTAATCTAATCCCATTTTCCAGCATTTGGTCCGTAGCCTTGTATGCTATGGCATTTCAAGTGCTCATCCAAATGCTCCTTGAATGTTGTGAGGGTTCCTGCCTCTACCACCCTTTCAGGCAGTGAGTTCCAGATTCCAACCACCCTCTGGGTGAAAAAGTTTTTCCTCAAATCCCCTCTAAACCTCCTGCCCCTTACCTTGAATCTATGCCCCCTTGTTATTGACCCCTCTACTAAGGGGAAAAGTTCCTTTCTATCTACCCTATCTATGCCCCTCATAATTTTGTACACCTCAATCAGGTCCCCACTCAGCCTTCTCTGCTCCAAGGAAAACAACCCCAGCCTGTCCAGTCTTTCTTCATAGCTGAAGCGCTCCAGCCCAGGTAACATCCTGGTAAATCTCCTCTGCACCCTCTCCAAAGCAATCACATCCTTCCTATAGTGTGGTGACCAGAAATGCACACAGTACTCCAGCTGTGGCCTTACCAGCGTTTTGTACAGCTCCATCATAACCTCCCTGCTCTTATATTCTATGCCTCGGCTAATGAAGCCAAGTATCCCATATGCCTTTTTAACCACCTTATCCACCTGTTCTGCTGCCTTCAGGGATCTATGTACATACACACCAAGGTCCCTCTGATCCTCTGTCTTTCCTAGGGTCTTACCATCCATTGTGTATTCCCTTGCCTTGTTAGTCCGCCAAAATGCATCACCCCACACTTTTCAGGGTTAAATTCCATTTGTCACTGTTCCGCCCATCTGAGCAACCCATCCATATCGTCCTGTAGCCTTAGGCTTCCCTCCTTGCTATTTACCACATCACCAATTTTCGTGTCATCTGCGAACTTACTGATCATACCTTTTACATTCACATCCAAATCATTAGTGTAGACCACAAACAGCAAGGGACCCAGCACCGACCCTTGTGGTACCCCACTGGACACAGGCTTCCAGTCACAAAAACAACCTTCCACCATCACCCTCTGCCTTCTGCCACTAAGCCAGTTTTGGATCCAATGTGCCAAGGCACCCTGGATCCCATGGGCTCTTACCTTCCTGACCAGTCTCCTATGCGGGACTTTATCAAAAGCCTTACTGAAATCCATGTAAACCACATCCACTGCACTACCCTCATCCACACACTTAGTCACCCCCTCGAAAAATTCAATCAATTTGGTCAGACATTATCTTCCCTCGACAAAGCCATGCTGGCTATCCCTAATTAATCCTTGCCTCTCCAAGTGGAGACTAATTCTGTCCCTCAGAATTTTTTCCAGTAATTTCCCTACCACTGATGTTAGGCTCACTGGCCTGTAATTCCCTGGTTTATCCCTACTACCCTTCTTGAATAATGGTACTACGTTAGCTGTTCTCCAGTCCTCTGGCAAATCCCCTGTGGTCAGAGAGGTTCTGAAAATTTGTGTCAGAGCCCCTGCAATCTCCTCCTTTGCCTCACATAGTAGCCTGGGATACATCTCGTCCGGGCCTGGGGATTTATCCACTTTTAAGCCTGCTAAAACCGCTGGTACCTCCTCCCTCTCGATGCTAATATGTTCAAGTATATCACAGTCCCCCTGCCTGATTTCTACGTCCACATCGTCCTTCTCCATAGTGAACACAGATGTAAAAAATTCATTTAAAACCCCACCTACATCTTCTGGCTCTACACACAGCTTGCCACTTTGGTCCCTAATGGGCCCTACTCTTTCCCTAGTTATCCTCTTGCCCTTAATATACTTATAAAACACCTTAGGATTTTCCTTTATTTTCCTCGCCAGTGTTATTTCATGGCCCCTCCTCGCTCTCCTAATTTCTTTTTTAAGTATCCCCCTGCACTTTTTATACTCCTCTAGGGCTTCCTCTGTCTTTAGTCCTTTGTATCTGCCAAAAGCCCCCCTTTTTTTCCTAATCTATTCTCGTATATCCCTTGACATCCAAGGTTCCCTGGGCTTGTTGGTCCCACCCTTGACCTTTACGGGAACATGTTGCCATTGTACTCTCTCAATTTCCTTTCTGAAAGACTCCCATTGCTCCGATGTGGATTTTCCTTCAAGTAGCTGATCCCAGTCCACATTGGCCAGATCCTGCCTTATCATATTAAAATCGGCCTTCCCCCAATTTAGAACCTTTATTTCCGGTCCATCCTTGTCCTTTTCCATGACTACCTTAAATCTCACCAAATTATGGTCACTGTCACCAAAGTGCTCACCTACTAACACTTCTATCACTTGCCCGGCCACATTCCCTAGAATTAGGTCCAGTACCGCCCCCTCTCTTGTAGGACTTTCTACATGCTGGCTCAAAAAGCTCTCCTGGATGCACTTTAAGAATTCTGCACCCTCTAAGCCTTTCACACTCTGACTATCCCAGTTAATATTGGGGAAGTTGAAATCCCCCACTATAATTACCCTATTATTTGCACACTTCTCTGAGATTTGCCTACATATCTGTTCCTCTATCTCCCCCTGGCTGTTTGGGGGCCTATAGCACACTCCCAGCAAAGTGCTAGCCCCCTTTTTGTTTTTAAGTTCAACCCATCTGGCCTCATTAGAGGAACCTGTTAATATATCATCCCTCCTTACAGCAGTAATTGACTCCTTAATTAATATTGCGACACCCCCTCCTCTTTTACCCCCCCTTCTGTCTCGCCTGAAGATTCTATACCCCGGAATATTGAGCTGCCAGTCTTGCCCCTCCCTCAACCATATCTCTGTGATAGCAACAATATCATACTCCCATGTGTTCATCAACAACTTCAGTTCATCCACCTTATTCGTAAGACTCCTTGCATTAAAATAAATGCCATTTAGCCTTGCCCTACTCCCTTGTGCCGTTACATATTTGCTCTGCCTTCCAGTCTGACTTATTTTTTCCTCTATATTTGGCTGTACATCACCCCCTATTATAGCTTCACTCTGTATCCCATCCCCCTGCCAAGTTAGTTTAAATCCCCCCGAACAGTGCTAGCAAACCTCCCCGCAAGGATATTTGTCCCGTTCTGGTTCAGGTGCAACCCGTCCAATTTGTACAAGTCCCACCTTCCCCAGAAGCAGGCCCAATGATCCAGGAAACTAAAACCCTCCCTCCTGCACCAACTCTTTAGCCACTCATTCATCTGCTCTGTCCTCCTATTCCTATACTCACTAGCACGTGGCACCGGGAGTAATCCAGAGATGACAACCTTTGAGGTCTTGCTCTTTAATCTGCTACCTAGCTCCCTAAATTCTTGCTGCAGGACCTCATCCCTCTTCCTACCCATGTCATTGGTCCCAATGTGAACCACGACCTCTGACTGTTCACCCTCCCCCTTCAGAATGCCCTGCAGCCATTCAGTGACATGTCGATACACATATCAATATATTGATCATTGATCAGAAGTTTTGTATGGATGTCTTTCTCATGACTGCTAGCATTGCCACTAGTGGCATAGGTACTGTAGATGCATAGTTCTTCAACATCAGGTGTGTTCACTTCAATATTGTGAATTCCTCTCTTTTGTTGTCACTGCTTTGCATTGCCACTAGAGTGGTCCTTACTTCCTGCTTTAGATCTAGCTCTGCAAGCTGTTGAAATATGGCCTTGCTTCTGACAGTGAAAACACTTCGGGGGGAAAAATTCGATTGATTTGTGCCTCCCATTAGCGCCCTAAAAGGGCGCTAACGAGGCATAAAGCAACTAGCACCTGGATGCGGCGCTGCTAACGCCTCCCGCGAAATTCAGCAGGAAGTTAGCGGCGGCGGTAACCGCTAGCGCCCTACGGCGCTGCACCTCCGGTGATGATGTCATCACTGTGCGCAGCACCTGCTCGCGCCCTGGCTGCGATCTTCGGAAGCCCCCCGCTGATTTACCGCCCAACGCTATGTCCAACAGGGCCTACCTGCAGCTGGAGCAGCGCAAATTAAAGGGGAGGTGCTGGGTGGCCATTTTTGTTGCTGGCCACCTGCCAGCTGTCCCCGGCCTCCTGTGCAGTCCCCCATGGAGTGCTGGCTGCCTTCCGTGAGCCTGGCACTTCTCTTGAGTGCCGGGCTCTTTTGCCGGCACTCCGATCCATGGTGGCCTGGCTGGGTTGCACTGCACTAATAAGGGGAGGAAGGCCTGCAGTACCGCAGCACAATGTGCTGCAGCTTGGCACTGCTGCACATTGCACCGCGATATTCACTCGCAGCGCCCCCAAGAGGGAGGCGGGCACTTCCAGTAGCGCCCCGCCTCCCTCTTGGCGCGCTACCAGTGAATTTCTGGCACGGGGGTGCTAACTTTTTCGGGGTGCTAAAAGTATCGTCCCGGCGAAGTTAGCGCCCCAAAGGGGGCGTGACCCAATTATACCCCCTTTGCATTTCTGTATTGGCAGGTCTGTGGTGAGTGATTTCTATTGCAGCGATAACAATTCACTGAACTGCTCTCACCGACATGCTTTTGACTCAGTCTCACAACTTTAGGTTTGGCGGTGGTTTTGTGACTGTTGGCCTCAGCTGCACTAGTCACTTGAGTTGGACAGAGCCTCCTAGCATTCTTAGATGCCATCTTCATAGATAGGGCATTTTGCAAGCTATGTCAAATGTTAGGTTTGGAGTGTTCAGTAACTTGGACTGTGTGTGCTCATCCACCAGTCCACACAAACTTATCTTGCAACGCACGATCTATAAATGTGCCGAAGTTACAATGCAAAGACAGATTTTTAAGAGCTACAATGTACTCACTGATGGGTTCACTTTGTTTTTGGTTTCTGGTACCAAACTTATAGCTCTCTGCTATTTCTAATGGTTTTGGGTCGAAATGGTCCTCGAGTTTCTCGACAATGTCTTCAAACGACACATCCTTCGCTTTCTCTGGCGCGAGTAGGTTTGTCAATGGTCCGTAGACAGCTGGCCCGATCTCCGTTAGAAAAATTGCTTTCTTCCATTCACAAATTACTTTATTTTGAGCTTGCACATGATAATACATTACACTGTGGGAGACTACAGTCTCCCGCGTAAAGAAATAGGCAACACAGCGAGCTACAAGAAATAGGTCTTTACTCCAACTCTCACAATACAGTACTCAATTCGTAAAGCCCGCGAACCTGTGATGACTCACGGATTGGTCACCTGCTGGAACCTGATTGGTTTTCCTTCTCTCAGCAGCAGGCGAGTCTGAACATGCCTTATTCCTCTCAGCTTGCAACTGTCTTGCGGGGGGAGGGGAATACAGCAGTTAAAAGGGAATTATACAAGTTTATCTACATACACAGTGTTTCCCCAATGTGGTAACGCCACATACGCCCCCCCCAGAATCCTCGTTAACTGTAAAAGTCAGTCTCTGCGGAGGTTTGACCAAACGGCCGTAGCGGCTGTAGTAGCCATCTGGCGTGTGAGGAGGGCTGTCTGGGAGGTCGGCCGGTTGGTTCGTCGGCTGGTCTGGCGGCTGGTCTGCCGGTGGGCTGGCTGGACGGGCTGCTGGCGAAGGTGGGGCGGCGGCCGGGAAGTAAGGTTCTGGCGTGTCTTGGTCCTCTTGTGGGGCCGCCGCCAACGCGGGAGGTCTGCCCTGCCGTGGGGGAAGAGCCAGACGAAACGGGAAGCTGAGGTCCAGGTGCGCCGGTTTGAGGCGGTCTACTGAAATAAGGTCCGGCTTCCCGCCGACGTCGATAAGAAAAGCTTTGTCCCCCGTCTCCAATACTGAGAAGGGGCCGGTGTATGGTGCCTGCAGTGGGCCTCTGTGCACGTCCCGGCGCATGAAGACGAACTCCGCATGTCGTAAGTCCCGAGGCACGTAGGACGGCTGCGGGCCGTGTTGCGAAGTGGGCACTGGACGGAATTGCTGGGCCGCGTCCTGGTGCAGGGAAAGCTGTCTGGCGGCCGACCACGGCTCCGTTGTCAGGGGGAGGAAGTCGCCTGGTACTCTGAGCGGTTGGCCATAGACCATCTCGGCCGCGGAGGCGCGGAGGTCCTCTTTGGGCGCGGTGCACAATCCCAGGAGGACCCAGGGTAGTTTGTCGATCCAGCTGGTGTCGGCCAGGCTGGCGCGGAGGGAGGCTTTCAAGGAACGATGAAAGCGCTCACAGAGCCCGTTGGCCTGCGGGTGGTAGGCTGTTGTCCTGTGCAACTTGGTGCCGAGGCCGGCGGTGATGGCATTCCACAAGTGGGAGGTGAACTGGGGGCCTCTGTCCGAGGATATGTCGGTCGGCACGCCGAACCAGGCCACCCATGTCGAGACGAATGCTCGCGCGACGTCGGTCGTGGTGGTGGAGGCGAGGGGAACCGCCTCGGGCCATCTGGTGGTGCGGTCGACGAGCGTGAGCAGGTGTGTGAAACCGTGCGACGGCGGCAAGGGGCCTACCAGATCGACGTGGATGTGGTCGAAACGCCTCTCGGGCACTGGGAAACACTCCAATGGCGCCTTGGTGTGCTGCTGGACCTTAGCGCGCTGACACGGCACGCATGTGTTGGTCCAGTCTCTCACATCCTTGTGGAGTCCAGGCCAGATGAACTTGGCGGACATGAGTTTCTGAGACGCACGCATCCCTGGATGTGAGAGGCCGTGGATGATGTCGAAAACTCGCTTGCGCCAGGCGGATGGGACGACCGGCCTAGGTGAGGGGACTGAGACGTCGCACAGGAGGGTTGTGCCGGCTGCGTGGAAGTGGATGTCGGCCAGAGTGAGGCTGGTGGTTGACGTCCTGAGGGCCTGGAACTCCGCGTCGGCGGCCTGGTCTCTCGCCATGCTGGCGTAGTCGACGCCCAGGTGCACTGCGTGGAGCGAGGGTCTTGAGAGGCAGTCGGCCACCAAATTGTCCTTGCCGGCGACGTGGCGGATGTCCATGGTGAACTCCGAGATGAAGTTGAGTTGGCGCTGTTGGCGCGCGGACCAGGGTTCGGTTACTTTGGCCATGGCGAAAGTGAGCGGCTTGTGGTCCACGAATGCGGTGAACGGCCGGCCTTCCAGGAGGAAACGGAAGTGCCGGATTGCCAGGAACAGGGCCAGGAGCTCTCTGTCGAACGTGCTGTAGGCCTGCTCGTTCTTGCGCAGCTGTCGGCTGAAAAATGCCAGTGGCTGCCACGCGCCTTCGACCCACTGTTGCTGGACAGCGCCGACGGCGTAATCCGAGGCGTCTGTGGTGAGGGCGGTCTTGGCGCCCGGGATGGGGTGGGCCAGTAGTGTGGCGTTGGCCAAGGCGCTTTTGGTCTGGTGGAAGGCTGTCGCCATCTCGCTGGACCAGGTGAGTTGCTCTTTGCCCGTTTTGCCCCTGGTGGCTTCGTAGAGGGGGCGCATGAGTGAGGCGGCCTTGGGCACGAAACGGTGATAGAAATTGACCATCCCCAAAAATTCCTGCAGCGCCTTGACCGAGGTGGGCTGGGGAAAGTCCGCCACCGCCTGCACCTTGGCGAGATTCTGTGGCCGAGAAAGTCAATTTGGGCTGCTCCGAACTGGCATTTGGCCGGGTTGACGATTAGCCCGTGTTGGCTGAGGCGCTGGAAAAGAGAGCGCAAATGCGCGATGTGCTCGGCCTTGCTGGTGCTGGCCACGAGGATATCGTCCAGATAGATGAACAGGAAGCTCAGGTCCCGTAGGACGGAATCCATGAGCCGTTGGAAGGCCTGTGCGGCATTCTTGAGCCCGAAGGGCATGCGCAGGAACTCGAACAGTCCGAAGGGGGTGATGACCGCCGTCTTCTGGACGTCTGCGTGGTGGACGGGGACCTGATGGTAGCCGCGAATCAGGTTGACCTTGGAAAAGACGAACTTTCCTGCTAGGTGTGCCGAGAAGTCTTGGGTGTGCGGAATGGGGTATCTATCGGGCGTGGTGGCATCGTTGAGCCGTCTGTAGTCGCCGCAGGGGCGCCAGCCACCGCCCGGCTTGGGCACAATGTGGAGGGGGGACGACCAGGGGCTGTTCGAGCGGCGGATGATGCCCAGTTTCTCCATCGTGGCGAATTCTTCCTTGGCCACCGCCATCTTAGCTGGATCCAGGCGTCTGGCTCGGGCGAACACTGGTGGTCCCGTAGTGGCGATGTGGTGCTCGACACCATGCTTGGCTGCCGCGGCTGAGAAGGTCGGTTGTGTGAGCCTCGGGAAATCTGCGAGTAGGCGGACGTAGTCGTCATCCGCCGGGGCAGAGCAGGACCCGACGAGGGCCGGGCTGTTGCTCTGCTGGCAGGCCAGTGAAGCGAAAGTTGCTGCGTCGATCAGGCGCCTGTCACGGACGTCGACCAGGAGTCCGTGGGCGCAAAGAAAATCGGCGCCCAGCAAGGGATGTGCCACCGAGGCCGTCACAAAATCCCACGTAAATCGCTGGCCGTTGAAACAAACCTCGGCCCGTCACTTTCCAAAAGTAGCGATGGCTGTGCCATTTGCCGCCATGAGGGGTGGGCCGCTGCAGCCTGCCTGGATGTCGAGCTGGGAGGCAGGAATTATGCTGCATTGGGCTCCGGTGGCGCAAAGGAATCTGCGCCCTGAAAGGGAGTCGGTTATGTACAGCAGTTTACCTGCGGTGCCGATGGCCATCGTGGCGGCAGGGGTGCGGTCGAGCAGGCCTAGACGGCGGCGCGGGGCTGGCGCGTTGGGCCGGGTGGCCATCTTGGTTTGATTGAAAGAGCAGGGTGCTCTGCAGCGTTGGGCCTTGTGGCCGAAACGCGCGTGGTAGTAGCATAGTTCTGCGGCCTGGCGTGGCGGCGCGTGCTCGGTGGTGTTGGGGAGCCTCGTGGCTGCACAGCCGAGTTGGGCGACGGCGAAGACTTTGTCCACGGCGGTTGCCAGTTGTACGCAGTCCGTGATCGGGGACCCCACGAGGGCAGTCTGTACCTGCTGCGGAAGCAGGCTGAGGAAAAGAGCCCGAAACAAGAAGCACTGCGGTTCAGAGCCCAGGAGCGCAAGCATCCGGCTCATCAACTGGGTCGGGGTAGAGTCGCCGAGGCCTGGTAGTGAAAGAAGCCTACGGGCCCTCTCCTCCCCGGACAGGCCGTAAGCCTGCAGCAAGCGGCCCTTAATGGTTGAGTACTTGCCGGTCTGTGGTGGGTTCCCCAGCAGGTCGAGAACTTCGGCGGCGGTGGAGCTTGCTAGTGCTGAGACTACGTGGAGGTACCTTTCTTCATCGTCTTGAACCCAGCGAAGGGTGAATTGGGCCTCCGTGTGCGTGAACCAAGCTGGTGCTTGGTGTTCCCAGAAGGTGGGGAGCTTCAAGGACGCGGCGCCGGCCGACATCGGGCTGCTGCTGGTTGCCGTCGGGTCTTTGCTGGCCTCTGTAGGGCACGTGAGTCGGGGGCTTCGGCTGCCGACATTCGGGGTCACCAATGTGGGAGACTACAGTCTCCCGCGTAAAGAAATAGGCAACACAGCGAGCTACAAGAAATAGGTCTTTACTCCAACTCTCACAATACAGTACTCAATTCGTAAAGCCCGCGAACCTGTGATGACTCACGGATTGGTCACCTGCTGGAACCTGATTGGTTTTCCTTCTCTCAGCAGCAGGCGAGTCTGAACATGCCTTATTCCTCTCAGCTTGCAACTGTCTTGCGAGGGGAGGGGAATACAGCAGTTAAAAGGGGATTATACAGGTTTATCTACATACACACAGTGTTTCCCCAATGTGGTAACGCCACAACACTATTGATGCAGTTGCTGGGGGTGGCGGTGGGTAGAGGAAAAGTTTAGTGCCTGTAATAGTCAAGCCAATGCTGCCTGTGGGAAAGTGCACTGTTTCTGCTCAGCACCTTCCTCTGATGGAATAGCTGAAAATGCAAACTTGTGTGGGAACTCAGGTTTAAATATGCATCCTGCCTTTCTTCGGTACAGCACAATAGAGCATGAGTGTGCTGTGCTGTCACTATTTATAAAGCGTTTAGGGGCTTTTCCCATAACCATTTATTTTAAAGTTCCAAAATAAAGGTAAACATCACAAGGTTCTGCATCAAACCTGCAATTTGTGCTTAGAACAGACATTTAGTTTAAATTTGTAAAACCTTCCTTCACGGCTACCCCCTCGACCGTGCCATCTGACTTCCATGGTCTTGATCACAGATAAGACTATCTCTGGCAAATTCCTTGTATCTCTCACCACCCATAACCCTTGCCCCCTTCCAACCTCACTTCCTTGTGCACCTGCAACTGGAGACAATCCTCCCCTGAGTCACTTATAATGCATTCTCAAGCAGCCAGCTGCTTAACCGTTAGCCTTCCATTCACCATGATTCTTCTGCAGCTGTTGATCTGTTCAAGAACTCACGTACCTCCACCTTTGATGCTCTTATTCCCCGTTAAAACCTTTACTCTCTCCAATC
Source organism: Somniosus microcephalus (assembly GCF_052327205.1). NCBI lineage: Eukaryota > Metazoa > Chordata > Chondrichthyes > Squaliformes > Somniosidae > Somniosus > Somniosus microcephalus. Next base: position 219,602,286 of record NC_140992.1, read on the forward strand.
CTGGTCATTCCTCCTGGTATGCTCCCATCTTCACTTCCTCAAGGCATGCAGACTTGAGTGTATCTGGCGTATGACTGATTTAGCCATGCATCGTCAGATGTGGCTGGAATAAATCAGCAGCTATTGGGACTCACTCTCCTTTATTAAACTTTCCACTATCCATGGATCATCCTGGAGGAAAAATAAAAATCCCTGGCTTCATTTCTCCAATACCAACCATCTCCTTGAACCCCTCTCACCTCCCCCCTCCATCCTCGGCTCCAACAATAAGTGCGAGGAGCTCATGGAATTCATTATCACTAAGATTTGAAATAATCAATTCTGCTGCTTCACCGCCTCCCCACCCCACCGCCACCCCTTCAACTTCTCTATGCCCACCATATCAAACCTCGCCCAAAGCTTCTCACCACCATAGCCCTGAACCTACGTCTTTCTCTAGTTTTTCCTCCTGTCTTGCCTCTTGCACTCTCGGAGCTCATCTTGTTCATGAGACCTACCTCCTGCTCCCTTGAACCCTATTCCATGTTTCTATCTCTCCAAAATGGTTTCTATCCCTGCCACAACATTGAAACAGCCCTAATCAAAATCACAAATGAAATCCTCTGTGAATGTGACCATGGTGCATCTTTCCGCCTTGCCCTCCTCGACGTCACTGCAATCTTTGACACGGTGGACCACACCATCCTCCCATCATCTCTTGAGACTGCTCTTGCTTGGTTTCACTCTTAAGTATCCAATTGTAGCTAGAGAATCTCCAGCAATGGCTTCTTGTCCTGTCCCCGCACCGTTACCTACGGAATTCCCCAAGGATCTATCCTTGGGCCCCTCCTTTTCCTCATCTACATCTTGCCCTTTTGACAACATAATCGACAGACATAGAGTCAGCTTCCACATATATGTTGATGGCACTCAGCTCTACCTCTCCTCCACCTCTCTTGACTGCTCCACTGTCTCTGTGCTATCAGAATGCTTGACTGACATCCATTCTTGGATGAGTCACAGTTTCCTCCATTTAAACATTGGGAAGGCCAAAGCCACCACCTTTGGCCCCACTACAAACAACGTGCCATTGCTATTGATTCCAACCTGCTCCCTAGCCACTGTTTAAGGTTGAACCAGTCTGTTCACAATCTCAGCATCCTATTCCACCCCAAACTAAGCTTCTGCCCCCATATCCCTGCCATCACAAAGACCACCTACTTCCACCTCTAACATGGTCTGCCTTTGCTTCTGCCTCAGTCAATCTGTTGCTGAAACCCTCATTCAGCCTCCAGGCTCAACTATACCAATGCTTTCCTGGCTGGTCTCCCATCTCCAGCTCTGTAAACTTCAGCTCATCCAAACCTTGAATGCCCGCATCCTAACCCACACCAAGTCCCACTCACCCATCAACAGCAACAACAACAACAACTTGTATTTAAAGTAGTAAAACGTCCAAGGCGCTTTACAGGAGGATTAAAAGACACAAAATTTGACACTGAGCCACATGAGAAATTAGGGCAGGTCAAACAAGTAGGTTTTAAGGAGAATCATAAAGGAGGAAAGAGAGGAAGTGAGGCAGAGAGGTTTAGACTGGGAATTCCAGAGCTTAGGGCCTAGGCAACAGAAGGCACAGCCACCAATGGTTGAGCAATTATAATCAGGGATGCTCAAGAAGGCAGAATTAGAGGAGCGCAGATATCTTGGGGGGTTGTGGGGCTGAAGGAGATTACAGAGATAGGGATGGGCGAGGCCATGGAGGAATTTGAAAACAAGGATGAGAATTTTGAAATCGAGGCGTTGCTTAAGTGGGAGCCAATGTAGGTCAGTGAGCACAGGTGTAGGGGGTTTCTCTTGCTCGTTCTGGTCTCCTGCCAGGCTTCGTGCAATAATTACCCTTGAGTGGTTCGACCCACTCCCCTTACGGTTCTAGACCTTGGACTTAGATGCAGAGAACAGTAGTGCAGAGAAAGGACTCAATAGACCAGGTTGAATAGCACGAAATGGATGCTTTTATTTTTAAACAGTTTGAAGCATTACAAAATACATGTCATAGGCACAGATTAAAGTAACTACAATCATGCACAAATTTATGAACTTGACTCTATGGAAATGGGGAACACACGGCACATCGTAAAAGGGAAAACACATTATGATTACCCTTAACTCCCTCCCCTATACCTAAACGAAGTTTCGACCTGGGGAACTTGGGATCATGCTCACCACTTTCAAAATCGCGAAAAAAAAAAGGGGTTCGCAGCCTTTTGGCACCGCTTTCCGTCGTCACATGGATTTGGAAACTTCTGGCGCAGTCGATATTCTCTCTCTCTCTCTCTCTCTCTCTCTCTCTCTCTCTCTCTCTCTCTCTCTCTCTCTCTCTCTCGAGGCAGCGGGGTAGACACAGCCTCGATGAGCGCTCGTCAAGGTTGAAGATCCCTAAGTCTGTTGTCGATTTTGGTTCATGGAGCAGACCAACAACCAGATGGGATGTTGAGACACGGAAGTGTCAGGCCCGGAATGTCCTTTTTCTCCGGCCTGGCTCGTCGGTTTTCCAGAGGGTTTCTTCTCCTTCGGCCTGGGTCGTCGATGATCTCCCGACCCCAGTACCCGGGCCACCCTCGTCGTCTTCTCGTCGTGGCCGAGCCTTGTCTGGCTGAACACCGACCACGTTGTCTTTTCACCGAAATTGTCCGTCCGAAGCGTCTTTAAAAAGACAAAGCATCTTCATCGATTCCGAAGCTACCGAGGTAGAAGAGGCGCCGATCCTGGCACCGTCCGTCCTTCGTTCGTCTGTTCGTTCCGTCGATCACTCCGATAACGTCGATCGTGTTTCCTCCGATCGTTCCTTGTAACTTTTGATGGACTTTCAATCCATAGTTATACCCTTTTGGGACAGTCTTATCTCCCGCCAAATCATAGTCCTGTCTTTGTATTAATTTTGGCGGGCAGAAATCTCTGCAGGGGCGCTTTGTCTTGTAACGGGAGCCGGTGATAACTTAACTGGCCTTCCTGGCCGATAATGTCTTTTTAAGTCTTTTACATTGTCATCGCGACTCGGTTCGCATATTGATCGGTCCGGAGATTTTCTTGATGGCTGTTAAACGGTTTCTCCTTTGTACAATAAATGGGTATAAGTGTTTTTGCATTGTCCGCCCATATCTTGATGGGCCCCATCCTGTACTTAGAATCCATTGAATATGTATGCTGTTTCCGTGAGTTTCGGTTCCCAGATACTGGCTTTCGCGGGCTTACTGTCTTCAATCCACAAGCCTGTCTGGCTTGCAGTAACAGAAATAAAATGGTCCAGAAAACTGATCACGAGGCCCGGTGGCCATTTTGTATGCCCTTTTATCAAAGGTTTTTCTGTGCAAGCTTACTTTGGTCAATAAACAGTCTTACTTTATCCGGTTTTCTTGCGTGATTATTGCTGAAAATTTCAAATCTGTGATACTGATAGCTTGCTTAAAGTATCAATTATCCTTGGTGAGCAAATTTTCCCTGATTCCCCACATCCAAACATTCCTGGCACTTAACTATCTATGATCCTCACGACACATGCAGTTCCCATTTCCGAAAAAAAACGAAAATTACCTTTTGCACACTTGGACAATCATAGGCAGCATTTCTTAAACTATAATACATTCATCTGTCAGATGTGCAGGGGTTGATACCCCCTTGCACCACCTGCATACACCTTTTATTAATCCCAAAAAAACTTAAGAACGACTAATAACATAACAATATTCATATCCTTAAAACCAAAAACAAAACACGCAAATGGCCAAAATCTAAAAATGGAGGGACGCTTAACGTTCAATTCCAGCAGCTTAGAGTGGGGTGTCTTCTTCCCCCATTCGCACATAGCGTTCTCTCCATTCTCCTGTGTTCTCGTGCCTCTGGAGGCGTTTGCCTCTTTTGCAATGCACGAAGAGCAAAAATATCACAATTAAAACCTGACACACTACTAGGATGTGGGATGCTATTCTAATCCAGGCTGGGACCTCTATGTTAGTGAACAAGTCCCACCATGGTGGGATGGTTATGCCCAATATGTCTTTTCCTATCTCTAAAGTCTTCTGCTCCAGTGTGTAAAAATGTTTCTGTGAAACTATAACGGCTTTTAAAATCTTGGTGAGGTGTTCGGGAAGAGGGGGAATGACATAACCAAAATGCGCGACGAATCGTTGCAAGTCTGTGAAATTCTCTTTGACAGTGAGGTGAACGGTGGAGGGTGCAGGAATGGGAACAATTCGTTGTTGTGCCACTTGAACCTCGGCCCTGGGTTTGAAACAGAAACTGCTATCACTGATCGAACACCACTCGTGTTGTCCGTGGCGGTAGTGAGGCGCTGCAGTGGTGACGCAGTATGTCCCACCCCCGATATATGCTACCTGCGGGGGCACATGGTCCTCTGCCATTGCCTCCATGGTGCAATTTATCGGCTTCGCGCTAGCGGTTCTGAACCCGCACTGTGGTTTCAAAAAGGCATTCAAGTGCTGGGGACACAGGATGATGTGTGCTCCCCGGCTCCGACATCCCAAGAGGTCGGTGCCTGTCATTGTACGCTCCCATCTGATGACGTAAGGTGGGACCACTGCGTAACGAATGTGTGCACCCCCCTGAATGACTCCAATGTTCTCTACCCTGTATACCGGGGCGGGCTTTGCTGCGGGACCCAACACCGGCATTCTTACCACTATTCCCATGATAGTATGATTCGAACGTCCGCAGTCCACTGGGACTGGGTACGCTTCTGCAGCTAGTCTGAGCTGGCACGGGCTTAATGCATTCTCAAAAGGGTGGAGCACTTGCAAGTGCTTGTTGCTGATCCAGGACGGGACCAAACCCTGTTTTAAATCCTCAAGATTACTGCGGCCCTCGCCCAGTAACCACGCCCCGTATAGCACACAGGCCTCGTTTTGTGCAGCTTGATCGGACGCATTCCGATCCTCCTTAATGAGCGCATTTACCGTTCTCGCGTGTTTCTCCAGCTCAGCTATTATTTCCTTAAAGTGTAGTGTCATGGCCTGGTCCTCATGTAACTCCGAACCCACTACCTTATTTTCATCTGTCAGTATGTTCCTTAACTGGGCTTTTAAACCGTTGATCTGTGTCTGCAGCTCCACGTTATCTAGAGCGTTGACGACAGATGTCCCGGTATTAAAAGCAGTGAATATGTCATTTACCGTACCCCTTCTTTGCCTCCCGACTCGATCCAAAACTTCTGGCGGTGTGGTGTATAATTTGTCTTTGTCGATGTCGGCAAAGTCAAATTTGTAAAACTGTCTAAACATTCGGGTTAACAGGACCTGGTATAATTGTTCCGTTTCTTTGGGACACCACTCCGGCAATCGTACCTCCGTGAGATTTAAAATCACTGAGGCCACCGCGTAGTGTACCCCTTGGTACAGCACCTGACCGGTGGGTACCAATAGTAAACCGTTCCCGGGTCCCTTGGTGGTGGTTGGGCACCCTTCTTTCTGGGCTAGTGCTACCGGAAGCGTGGGCAGGGGCTTGCGTGGGCGGGTGATGAGTTCAGTAGCGTATACCGGAATAGGGGAGTATGGGGCTCCACACGCTCGAGTGCTGACATCCCATCTCATCCCCTTTCCTTCATCCTGCCACTGCCTCTGGAAGAAGATGGATACGCCCTTGGGGCAAACATGTCTCGAACCCCACATACAGACATATATTCCTTCATCTGGTTCCCACCATTTGTCCCAACACACACGTAATTGTCCGTGAGTCCCCGTAATAGTCCGATGGGTATTATTACCCAGTCGCTCCCACTCGACCGTAGAGTTTCTCATGTCCTTTCCCAGCTTTCGCAGCCACCACCATCGCCTTAGTGGTACGTTCCCATTACACACCAGACAGATCCTCTTTCCTACGATAACGCTGACTCTGGGTGCAAGGATCCTCACCCGAGGGCATGTTAACGAAGTCTCTTGGTAGGCAAAACCGAAATTGCTGGAGTATTCCGTAGAATTCGTCCCCAGCCAACTTGGCCATCTCCCCTGGTGGAAGTAGGTGGCGGTTTCCTCAACCTCTCGCTCCCCTGTCCCATCCGTTGCGATGGGGGCCGTGTCCCCGGAACACCCGAAGATGATGACGTCCTTGGTGCGGCCTCGGTAGGCCCACCCGCACCCGATCGCCACGAACACGATGAGAATCTTTTTCATCATATCCCAGGTTTCTGTAACCAATAAAATGATGTAGCCGGGCTCCCAATAGGTGCTGGCCTAATTAAATGGACGCACGGGTTCCTGGACCCCGCTCCCAAACAAACACACATACCGGGCAGACTTCAAAATCGTACTCATAACATTCCTTAACACCGTATACTTTATATTCCTTAAACTATCACCATAATTACCTAACTTAACTTATGTACAGCGCCGCCCTCCGCGGGGCGGCTTGCCTAATCCCTGTGAGGGCTGTCGCGCGCCACACCCTGCGGTGGGGCTGCACTGGCCCTCGGCTTTGATCCCCCGCAGCCTGTCGCTGTTGAACGGGAACCATGCCTTCCTGGGGCTGCTCTAAGCCGAGGTTGGGAAAAATGGGGAGAATCTGGCCAAAACTTTCTGGGCTGGGGCGCTCGAGCCGACCTACGAGGGGCTGCTTTGGGTTGGGCTCCCGGGGCTGATGGACCGGGGGTTGGGACTGTCACCGTCACAGCCTGTGGTTCCTCCACAGCTGCCGGCTCCAGCTCCCTTCCCTCAGGCTCCGCCCCCCCGGGGTCAGGATCTGTGGCTTCCGACTCCACCTCACCTGTCCCTACAGGTAGTGAGTCTCCGCCCCCATTCCCTACCTCCCCCAAGCTTGAGTCGAGGGCGGGATCGTCGTCCTCTGACTCCTCCTCCTCCGTGATTGGGTCTAAGGCGAGGTCGAGCTGTTCGGGCTCTTCCTCGTCCGAATCCCATTCTAGAGGGGAGACCTCCCACTCGAATGGGATGGCCTCTCCCTTCACGTAGGCTACTGTTCCAGCCTGTGTGGTCGGTGACTCTGTTACAGGCTGAGGATCTTTGTTCTCAGACCTGGTCCCCTTCGATGGCCCTTGTGCACCCGGTTTAAACAGTTTACACTGGTTAATGTGAAACCATTTGGTACGTCGGGGCACCTTCACTGCATAAACCATGGGGCTGGCCTTGTCCACAATGCTGTAAGGCCCCATGTACAATGGTTCAAAACTCCCTACCCTGGCGTAGTTTCGGACCATGACCTGGTCTCCGACTACCCACTCTTGTTGCTTACGAGGTTCCAGTAACAGTCTATTTCCCTGGTGCTGTCTTCCCATTTTCCCAGCCGCCTGCCCATAAATCTGTTTCAGGCGCTCCAAAAGGGTTTGGACGAATTTGTCTCGTTTCACCTCTCGGAGCTGGCCCTCAGTGAGCACCGGGGCTAGCACATGCGTGAGGGTTCGCATGATCCTTCCAGTCATTAATTCGTGCGGGGAATACCCCGTACTTTTGGACTGGCTGGCTCGGATCCCCATGAGGACTAAAGGCAGGACCTCCGCCCATTTCTGGGGCGAGCCCATTGTCTCTTTCCTCAGCTTTTCCTTGAGGGTCCGATTCATGCGTTCAACAATCCCGGATGACTGGGGATTGTATGCTATGTGCCACTTCCCCTCAATGCCCAAGAGCATGAGGGCGTTCTGCATTACTTGACCGGTGAACTGACTCCCTTGGTCGGACTCTACAAAACGGGGGAGTCCCCACCGTGAGAACACTTCCCGAATCAAGATCTTAGCAGTGCCCAGTGCTGTAGCTGTTCTGCACGGGAAAGCTTCTACCCATTTGGTGAACACATCTACCAGGACAAGGCAGTACTTATATCCTCCCTGGGCGGCGGGCAGGGGCCCTATGTAGTCGACCTGAATCGACTGCCATGGTCCCTCTACCCTCCTGATGTGCCCCATGGGCACCTTCCTTTTGTGGGGGTCTAGGTTGTTTGCAGCGCACACAAGACAGCTTGTGCAGAATTCGCGGACATCGTCCCGAAGTCCCGGCCACCATCCCGCCTGCTCTACCCGTTGCCAGGTGACCTCAGGCCCGGGGTGTCCCGCTCCTGGACCCTCGTGGGCCAGTTGCAGGAATTCCCTCCGGTGCTGCTGCGGCACAACCCACTGCTCCTTTTGGAACAGCATGCCTTCTTTGACTGTGAGGGCTGCCGTACTGTACGGACCCTCTACCTGCTTGCCTTCTGTGATGGCTTTTATGCCTGTTTTTAGGGCGGGATCCAGGGTTTGGACGGTCTTTCGGTCTGGGGGCGGTGTCACCCCTGTGTTCCCTGGAATCCCCTCCCTGCCTTGGATCGCCGCCACGGGTCCGGGTTCATATGGGTCCCAGAGAATGCCGTTGCGGGCACCCTCCCTGGCTAGCGCATCCGCCTGCTGGTTGCCCTGACTGCGGGGTTCTGTGGTGGAATGAGCCTTCACCTTATGGATGAACACCTCCCCTTCCTCTCCCACAGCTGCCAGGATCTTTTCCAGCAAGGGCTTAACTGTTAAAGGCCGCCCGTCCGCGGAGGTATATCCGCGTCGGGACCAGATGGCGAGGTACTCTGTACACGAATTGCATGTGAACATGCTGTCTGAGCAAATCGTGTATGGGGTTGGGAAAATCTCAGGGTGGGTAACCACGTACGCCATCGCAGACAGTTCAGCCTGCTGTGCGCTCATAGTGCTGGGGAGCTTAATTGCCAGGGCAATGTTTGCCGCAGGGTCATAAACTCCACACCCTGTGAGTCGTTCGCCAGCAGATACAGTGCTAGAACCATCTACGTAGATTTCACGGCCTGTGGGGTGTATCCCGGCCCGTAAACCTATGTTGACCTCCCATACCCCTTCTACGGAACACCGATGGGCTGTCCCGGGATATGCCATGTTGGCTGCGAGCCTTGGCGTGCAGAGGCCTTTAACTTTGAGATCCATCTGGGAAAGGAGGAGGGTCCAGCGCGCAATCCGAGCGCTGCTTACGGTCCCATCCTTGATCCTCCCATCCAGAAGCATCTTTGTGGGGGTGTGATGGGTGAGGAGCGTGATGGGAGAGGTTCCTGTGAAGATCACTGATCTGTTCACAGCCCAATGCGTGGCCAGGAGATGCCGTTCGCAATTGGAGAAACTCCTCTCTACATCCGTGAGCACCCTGGAGGAATAAACTACCGGTCTCAGCTTGCCGTGCCGCTTCTGGAGCAACACTGCGCTCAGGCTGTCCCCACTAGCGGCTACCTCCAGGAAGAACTCCTCTCCCCCATCTATGGCCCCTAGGGCTGGCGCGGTCTGCAGATCTCTTATCAATTTCTCGAATGCTGCCTGGCACCCCTCATCCCAAGACCACTCGACTCCCTTGTGTAAGAGTCGAAGTAGCGGGGCTGCTGTGGCAGCATAGTCCTCGATGAAATCTCTGCAGTACCCAGTCAATCCCAAAAAGGACCTTACACCCATTACTGTGTTGGGGATCGGCAGATCTTGTCTTGATTCCCTTCTGGCCTTATCTATGGCTCTTTCCCCAGCGCGGATGGCCAGACCCAGGAATTTGACTTCCTGCCGGCCGATCTGGGCTTTCTTCGGGTTTACTTTGAAACCCTTCCTTTCTAACAGTTCCAACAATTCGGCTAATAGTGGGCCGTGCTCCTCCCTTGTGTCCGTGAACAGGAGTAGGTCGTCCACATACTGTACTATCTGGTTGGGCTGGCTAAACTCTTTTAAACTCCCCGCCATGCACTGATGGAAAATGCTGGGGCTGTTGTGAAAACCCTGTGGTAAGCAGTTCCAAGTGTACTGTTGCCCTTTGAAAGTAAAGGCAAACTTGTACTGATCCTCCCGCCGCAGCGGAATGGACCAGAAACCGTTCGAGATGTCCAGCACCGTGAACGTGGTCGCCGATGCTGGAATACTCCCTATTAGGTCTGCAACTGCTGCTACCGTGGGCGCGCAGGCTGGGATGTTACTATTGAGGACTCTGTAGTCCACCGTGGCTCTCCACGAATTGTCCGGCTTCTTTACCGGCCATAATGGGGAGTTCACGTGAGTGGCTATTGTTCTCAATATGCCCTGCTGCACCAACGAAGATATTGCGGTCTCCATGTCGGGTTCTGCCTCCTTGGGGAAATTATACTGCTTTTGGGGTCGGATCATGGGGTCCCCGTCTACGCTGACTTCAAACCCAGTGACTCTCCCACAGTCGTGCTTGTGGGTGGCAAACGCGGTCAGATTTTCCGACACGCACGCCTGCAAGTCCGTTGGGACGTTCGCTACCATGAGCTCAAGATCGTAACCTCCTGACGGCTTCATGGTGCACAGGGCCCCCTTTTCTTCCTTCCCTGGGATTACGACTACCTTACCTAAACCGCTCTCGGCTCCCCAGAGACAGTGATTTCTCAGGTCCCCGAGGATCCCGTGTTCCACCAAGAAATCAGCCCCGAGGATGCCTTTTCCACCCCCCTCACTCCACTTCAATAGGATGCACGTCCATGTGGTGTGGAGTGCTCCCAACTGAATGGAGAGCGGGAGGGAGTACGCGCCAGCCTGTTCTCTGCCTGTGAAACCCGCTACTAAGTATGGAGCCTGGGCGGACAGAGGTGAGGCAAAAGGTTTATCTGTGTGGATCACGGTACACGAAGCTCCCGTATCCAACAGGTAACTACCCTTTTGTCTTTCCACCTCCATCTCCACCACAGGTCTTCTCCAGGCGTCATAGCGGAGCGGACACAAGTAGACGGGCTGCGCAGGCGTCAGTCATTTAGGTGTTTCGGTTGGGGTCTCGGGAGCGATAGGGCTGTTGGCGACCGCTACCTTCCCCTGCCAGGTCATCAGAGACCGCATAGTCTCCAAGACTGACTCGATCGCAGCGGGGTCCACAACCGCACCACCCCCGGTGGTTGGGGCAGGGGCTACGGTTGGGTTCTGGACTGGTGCTGGGGCAGCGGTCTGGGCTTGGACTTGGACTGGTGTTGGGACAATGATCTGGCCGTGGGCTAGGACTTGGGCTTGGGCTCGGGCTTGGGCTGCGGCGAACGCTCTCTCTCTCTTATCCTTCCATGGATTCCTACAGTCCTTGCGCCAATGACCCTCCTTCCCACACCCGTAACAACTGCTGTTGGCTTGGGGAGGGCGATTTCCCTCCTGATGCCATTCCTTTTTAGCAGAAGCTGCGGGCCTCGCCTCATGCACCTTTCCTTTTAAAGCAGGCGTTTTCCTACCCTTGTTGTTCCTGTAACTGATCGTGAGCTGATCAAGTACTAGTTCCTCCGTGGAGCGGGCGTTAGTGGGGTCAAACCATGCTTTGGCCTGCTCCCTCACTACTGGCAAGCAACCTGCTACCAGGCACCGAAGCCAATGAGCCCTTTGTTCATCATTTAGCGCGTTCCGTTCCGGTCCTCCCGGGCAGCTGCGCCGATACACGGGCCACAACCTTCCGGCGAAAACCCGTGGGGGTTCTCCCTCTAGCTGCACTGTCTTTTCTAAACGGAGGAACGGCGTTCCGTCCCCCTCTCCTATAATCTCCAGGATCTCATCCCGTAGCAACTCATAGTCCCTGTGCCCTCTCTTGCTCTCGTCAGGTTGACACTGGAGGAGCGAGCTGTCCAGGGAGAACAGCAGCATTTTAGACTGTTCAACCCCGTCGCAGTCATTGACTGCTGCGGTCTGCTCCACGTCCCTGAAATGCACGGAGGGATCTCCTGACTCGGAGAGTTTTGGGATGTGACTTATCATTTCCCTTAGCTGTCGTGCACTATGGGGCATTATGATCTGACTCTCAAGGGGTCCGTCATCGCCATTGTCTTCATTTGGACCGAGCCTCCGGTGTCTAGTTGGACACATCGGCGCCGGCCCTGACTCTACTATCTGGGGTTGCTCTACCTCAGGAATCTCTTCCTCTACCGTCTCCGTCTCCTTCCCCGGAGTCCAAGACTCATCATAAGCAGGAGGCGCAGAGGGTTCGGGGGTCGGTTCCCGAACTATCTCTTGTGGAATCGGTCTTTTGGATTCCTTGGCTAGCAATAGCTGGCTCGCTGGTGGATTTATGAGACACACCAACCCGTTTGCCTTGGCTAGGGCCATTCTCAGGTCCTCTTGCTCCCGGCGGCAAGCGCTGTGGTCGGTGCTCTCAGATCTATCCTCCATGGCCATCTTACATGCTGCCCTGGCTCCCAGAAGTTTTTCCTCTTGGGCCTCTATTTGCTTAGCTAGACGGAAACACCTGTCTCTCATTCTACCTTCACTGGCCTTGGCCTCAATGACCTGACATTTTATATACTCTACCCGGGTTTCGTGGCAGCGAATTATGGAGTGGCGTTCCTGATTCAGCGCGTTAAGCGATTCAATCAGTTTTTGACCTCCCGCAACCTTTTCCTCTACGTCTGTAAGCAACCCTTTGATCTGGGCTGTCTGTGCTGCAACGACCTGGTCCAAAAGCTGGACTTGCTTCTTGTAGCACATCAGCCAGACCGCCTTTTCTACAGATTTCTTATGCTCTTTACCCTCTGTCCACTTGATGGCTGCGTCTAGCGGGCGCCTATCCCTTAATAGGTCAGATATCCATTGTTTTGTGAGGTTGACTTTTCCAAAAACATAATCTGCTATTCTTTCATCCATCACATTTCGTTTATTCAGACCTTGATCTAACACACTACTTTCCTGCTGCCAAGGTCCTGCCGCGGTCGCCATTTCTGTAGGGGGTTTCTCTTGCTCGTTCTGGTCTCCTGCCAGGCTTCGTGCAATAATTACCCTTGAGTGGTTCGACCCACTCCCCCTACGGTTCTAGACCTTGGACTTAGATGCAGAGAACAGTAGTGCAGAGAAAGGACTCAATAGACCAGGTTGAATAGCACGAAATGGATGTTTTTATTTTTAAACAGTTTGAAGCATTACAAAATACATGTCATAGGCACAGATTAAAGTAACTACAATCATGCACAAATTTATGAACTTGACTCTATGGAAATGGGGAACACACGGCACATCGTAAAAGGGAAAACACATTACGATTACCCTTAACTCCCTCCCCTATACCTAAACGAAGTTTCGACCTGGGGAACTTGGGATCATGCTCACCACTCTCAAAATCGCGAAAAAAAAAGGGGTTCGCAGCCTTTTGGCACCGCTTTCCGTCGTCACGTGGATTTGGAAACTTCTGGCGCAGTCGATATTCTCTCTCTCTCTCTCTCTCTCTCTCTCTCTCTCTCGAGGCGGCGGGGTAGACACAGCCTCGATGAGCGCTCGTCAAGGTTGAAGATCCCTAAGTCTGTTGTCGATTTTGGTTCATGGAGCAGACCAACAACCAGATGGGATGTTGAGACACGGAAGTGTCAGGCCCGGAATGTCCTTTTTCTCCGGCCTGGATCGTCGGTTTTCCAGAGGGTTTCTTCTCCTTCGGCCTGGGTCGTCGATGATCTCCCGACCCCAGTACCCGGGCCACCCTCGTCGTCTTCTCGTCATGGCCGAGCCTTGTCTGGCTGAACACCGACCACGTTGTCTTTTCACCGAAATTGTCCGTCCGAAGCGTCTTTAAAAAGCCGAAGCTTCTTCATCGATTCCGAAGCTACCGAGGTAGAAGAGGCGCCGATCCTGGCACCGTCCGTCCTTCGTTCGTCCGTTCGTTCCATCGATCACTCCGATAACGTCGATCGTGTTTCCTCCGATCGTTCCTTGTAACATTTGATGGACTTTCAATCCATAGTTATACCCTTTTGGGACAGTCTTATCTCCCGCCAAATCATAGTCCTGTCTTTGTATTAATTTTGGCGGGCAGAAATCTCTGCAGGGGCGCTTTGTCTTGTAACGGGAGCCGGTGATAACTTAACTGGCCTTCCTGGCTGATAATGTCTTTTTAAGTCTTTTACATTGTCATCGCGACTTGGTTCGCATATTGATCGGTCCGGAGATTTTCTTGATGGCTGTTAAACGGTTTCTCCTTTGTACAATAAATGGGTATAAGTGTTTTTGCATTGTCCGCCCATATCTTGATGGGCCCCATCCTGTACTTAGAATCCATTGAATATGTATGCTGTTTCCGTGAGTTTCGGTTCCCAGATACTGGCTTTCGCGGGCTTACTGTCTTCAATCCACAAGCCTGTCTGGCTTGCAGTAACAGAAATAAAATGGTCCAGAAAACTGATCACGAGGCCCGGTGGCCATTTTGTATGCCCTTTTATCAAAGGTTTTTCTGTGCAAGCTTACTTTGGTCAATAAACAGTCTTATTTTATCCGGTTTTCTTGCGTGATTATTGCTGAAAATTTCGAATCTTACACAGGTGTGATGGGTGAGCAGGACCTAGTGCGAGTTAGGACATGGGCAGCCGAGTTCTGGGTCACCTCAAGTTTACGTAGGGTAGAATGTGGGAGGCCAGCCAGGAGTGCATTGGAATAGTCAAGTCTGGAGGTAACAAAGGCATGGATGAGGGTTTCAGCAGCGGATGAGCTGAGGCAAGGGCAGAGACGGGCAATGTTACGGAGGTGGAAATAGGCGGTCTTAGTTACGCTGTGGATATGTGGTCGGAAGCTCATTTCAGGGTCAAATATGACACCAAGGTTGCAAACAGTATGGTTCAGCCTCAGACAGATGTTAGGGAGAGGGATGGAGTCAGTGGCTAGGGAATGGAGTTTGTGGCGAGGACCGAAAACAATGGCTTCGGTCTTCCCAATATTTAATTGGGGAAAATTTCTGCTCATCTGGCTGTCAGACAAGCAACCTGACAATTTAGAGACCGTGGAGGGTTCGAGAGAAGGGGAAGTGAGGTAGAGCTGGGTATCATCAGCGTACATGTGGAAACTGACGCTGTGTTTTTGGATGATGTCACCAAAAGGCAACATGTAGATGAGAAATCACACTTGTCCTCACTGATCGTCATTGGCTGCTGGTCCCCCAAAGCCTCCAATTTAAATACACATCCTCGTGTTATTTTTCTATTCATTCACTAAATGTGGGCATCGCTGGCATGGCCAGCATTTATTGCCCATCCCTAATTGCCCTTGAGACAGTGGTGGTGAGCCGCCTCTTGAACCACTGCAGTCTGTGTGGTGAATATATACCCACAGTACTGTTAGGGAGGGAGTTCCAGGATTTTGACCCAGCGACGATGAAGGGACGGCGATATACTTCCAAATCAGGATGGTGTGTGATTTGGAGGAGACTTGGAGGTGGTGGTGTTCCCATGTGTCCACTGCCATTGTCCTTCTAGGTGGTAGAGGTCGCAGTTTTGTGAGTACTGTCGAAGAAGCCTTGGCGATTTGCTGCAGTGCATCTTGTAGATGGTACACATTGCAGACATGGTGCTTCGGTGGTGGAGTGAGTGACTGCTTAAGGTGGTGGATGGAGTGCCAATCAAGTGGACTGTTTTGTCCTGGATGGTGTTGAGCTTCTTGAGTGTTGATGGAGCTGCACTCATCCAAGCAAGTGGGAAGTATTCCATCACACTCCTGACTTGTGCCTTGTAGATGGTGGAAAGGCTTTGGGGAGTCAGGAGGTGAGACACTCACCGCACAATACACAGCCTCTGACCTGCTCTTGTAGCCACAGTATTTATTTAGCTGGTCAAGCTAAGTTTCTGGTCAATGGTGACCCCCAGGATGTTGATGGTGTGAAGGGATATTTACTAGTCCTAGGCCCTTTGGGGCTATCCCGGATCAGGCGTATTTCTCAGACGTTCACTTTCAACTAAAGTTTGAGGTAGCCGAATCCTAAAGACGCTTAATTGGGTCTAAAGGTCCGGCCTATATCTTCCTAAAGGAAAGGAACAACCCAAGAATGTTACCATCCTCTAGATAGCACTTTTAATAAGTTTAGCTAGACTGTAAAGTCCCGGATATTATGAAGGTCCGGAGATCTCCTTCAAAATTCTGTAACTCTTCACCAAAGAGTGTACAGAGATTGAGTTTGCGAGTTATTGATACAGAAGACTTATGTGAGACAATTCTAAAAATATATAGAGATTTATTAAAGAGCAGACATGCAGTTTACAGTTGGTGAATCAGTCAATCGCAATGTTAACAGTTCTAAAAAGAGAAAAAATACTATCTTATTATTAACAGAAAATCTTACTTTTAAATCTTAACTTCGCTACAGTATTACAGTTCTTAAAGTTTTCTGTACAGGATATCCATCAATATCAAATACCTTTGATCCCTGAGGTACAAAGAGTTGAAGACCACAGCGCTACCTCTATAGCTGAGAATTGCCTTACCTGATTAAAGCAACTCTGCTATCTCATTTGAAACTTCAATATTTATACCTTTTTCAGTGGTATTTCCTTAACATTTCTGCTGATGCAAGTTTGTGAAGGAATAAGCCATATTTCAGAAAAATTCACCATCATATGAACAGAATTCTGATTTTATTAATACATGATATACTTGGTTTAAAAATCTAAAGTCTCAATGACGCAAGCTGTGCAAACAGGCTTCTGAGATAGGATGAAGTGTTAACACACAAGCTTTTGAAATGGGAATTGGTTAAAAATATTAAACAATGGCCCTATTGAAATAGCAGTTTGGTGCTTCCAGATGGTCTGGAGTTTGGGAGAAACACAATGGAATGACCCAAGTAAAGTGTTAAAAACTAACACTTCGAACAGGAACACAGAATATTAAAAAACCATGTGCCTTTGTAAAAGTAACATCAAATGAAACAGGAAACAAGATTATAATATAACCAACTAAGATGGCTAGGAAAACAAACACCCTAGTTGAAGTGTCTTTAATTTACATGTTGCAAATGTGATACCAACAGAACACTTTGAAGTTATGACTTCAATAGATGCACCAAGCAATCACATGGTTTTTGTATTGGACTTGGAACACCATGGAGACAGGAGTCTGTGGTTGTAACCAGTTAAGGTGGTTTTAGAATTGAATGGAAGACCTTTCGATAAGAATGGCATCAAAGAGATAAACCTGTAATCACAATTTTATATGTTAAGTTTTTGGAACACCTAAAGGTAGAGACATAATTATGCATGCAGCAGCTAAATTGACAGTAAGTATAGAGAAAAGTCAACAGGAAGATGACTAGAGATAATTAGCTTACATCAGCAGAAAACTTCAAAGGATAAACCACTTAAAAAAGGTATAAAAATAGAGCTTTTCAGATAGACAGTCAGAAGTTGCTGGAAAGGGGCAAAGCGATTCTCTCAACTTCAGAGGCACGCTCTGTAAGTCTTTAACTCTGAGTCTCGGGGGTCAAGGTACTTTTAATTTGATTTTGGTGGATATTCTGGATTAGAATTAAGAATAAGAAATGTAAAAATGTATGAAGTTAAGATTTGAGAATAAGGATCTCTGAGGATAAGAAATGTAAGCTATTTGTTTTTGAACTGTTAAAGTTGCAATTGACTCACAAGCTGTCAACTGTATGGCGGCTCTTAAATAAATCTATATATTTTTAGAATTGTCTCAAGTAGTATTTCTGTATCAAACTCGCAAACTCAATTTCTGTACACTCTTTTGTGAGGAGTTGCAGAATTCTGGGGGGTATTCCGGACCCTCATAATATCCGGAAGGTTACAGTCTAGTTAAACTTATTAAAAGTGTTATCCGGAGGACGGTAACATCTTCACGTCGTTCCTTTCCTTTAGGGAGAGATAGTCTGAATCTTTATACCCAATTAAGCGTCTTATAGAATTCGGCTATCTTTAACTTTAGTTGAAGGTGAACATCTGGGGAATACGCCTGATCTGGGGTAGCCCGAAAAGGGCTAGGACTAGTAATTATCCCTTCAAGTTAATTATCCCTATTCATCTTTCTAGCGACCTCTGCAATCCTTACTGCTACATCTTGTAATATTCCAGAATCTTGTCTCATCTCCAGGTGTTCTGGGTTGACCTTATAAAAATGATGTGAAGGGCGGGTGTTCCTTATTTTATGTCATCTTTATGAGGGCAGATGTTCCTTATCTTATGTGCTATCTTTACAAAGTTTAAATTAAAACACCTTATCCAGGGTGAACCATTGTTTTTGTTCCCAAAGGTCAGCCTGTCAGAGTCATGCACCTTCTGTTTCAATAAGGTTATTTATTCAGGGTCAACAACTGTCATATCTCAATAGCCAGAATTCTTTCATAGCTATTTCATAGTTAGGTTTCTAAATTTCCAAACCCAGTTTGTCATGTTTTAAAGAATTTATAAGGTAGAGTTCCTTATTTCGTGAGAGATTTGACGATGGTAATGTCGTTGAATGTCAAGGGGCAGTGGTTAGACTCTCTCTTGTTGGAGATGGTCATTGCCTGGCACTTGTGTGGCATGAATGTTACTTGCCACTTATAGGCCAAGACTGAATGTTGTCCAGATCTTGCTGCATGCGGGCATGGACTGCTTCATTATCTGAGGAGTTGCAAATGGAAGTGAACACTGTGCAATCATCAGACAACATCCCTACTTCTGACCTTATGATGGAGGGAAGGTCATTGAGGAAGCAGCTGAAGATGGTTGGGTCTAGGACACTGCCCTGAGGAACTCTTGCAGTGATGTCCTGGGGCTGTGATGATTGACCACCAATAACTACAACCATCTTCCTTTGTGCTAGGTATGACTCTAGCCAGTGGAGAGTTCCTCCTGATTCCCATTGACTTCAGTTTTACTAGGGCTCCTAGATGCCACACTCAGTCAAATGCTGCCTTGATATCAAGGGCAGTCACTCTCACCTCACCTCTGGAATTCAGCTCCTTTGTTCATGTTTGGACCAAGGCTGTAATGGGGTCTGTAGCCGAGTGGTCCTGGCAGAACCCAAACTGAGCATCAGTGAGCAATTTATTGGTAAGTGTTGCTTGATGGCACTATCTATGACACCTTCCTTAACTTTAGTGATGATTGAGAGTAGACGGATGGGGTAATTGGCCAAATTGGATTTGTCCTGCTTTTTGTGGACCGGACATCCCATGGCAATTTCCCACTTTGTCGGGTGGATGCCAGTGTTGTAGCTGTACTGGAACAGCTTGGCTAGAGGCGTGGCTATTTCTGGAGCGCAAGTCTTCAGGACGACAGCCGGGATGTTGTCGGGGCCCATAGCCTTTGCTGTATCCAGTGCACTCAGCCGTTTCTTGATATTACATGGAGTGAATCGAATTGGCTGAAGACTAGCTTTTGTGATGGTGAGGACCTCAGGAGGAGGCTGAGGTGGAGCATCCACTGGGCACTTCTGGCTGAAGATGGTTGCAAATTCTTCAGCCTTGTCTTTTGCACTCATGTGCTGGGCTCCGCCATCTTTGAGGATGGAGATGTTTGTGGAGCCTCCTCCTCCCATTAGTTATTTTGTTGTCCATCACCATTCACGACTGGATGCGACAGGACTGCAGAACTTTGATCTGCTCTGTTAGTTGTGGAGTCACTTAGCTCTGTTTATAGCATGCTGCTTCTGCTGTTTAGCATGCATGTAATCCTGTGGTGTAGCTTCACCAGGTTGGCACCTCATGTCCTTGTTCCTCACCCTCACCATCTCTCCTACAACCAACCCCCAGAACTCTCTGCTCTTCTGACTCTGGCCTCTTGTGCATCCCCTAGTCCCTTTGCTGTCTAGGCCCCACGCACTGTATTACTCCCCCACGCACTGTGTTACCCCCCTCCTCCCCCTCTAAACCCCTGTGCCTCTCCATCTCTCACTCGTTGTTTAAGACTCTCCCGAAAATCTATCAAGTTTTTGGTCACTCCTCCTAATATCCATTTTGGTTTGGTGTCTATTCTGTTGTCTGATTACATCTCTGTGAAGTGCCTTGGGATGTTTTTCTACATTAAGGGCACTAGAAAAATGCAAGCTGCTGTTGCAAAATCTACAAAAAAAACCTTTATTACAGATTTTGTTTTAATCTTTTATTAAAATCTGTAATTTAAATATTATAAAGCAAATAAGCAATGGTTGAGAATAGTGCTCTAAATCCATATTTCTAAATAGACTTTCTGAAACATAGGAATCTGATAAACTCTATTTGTTTGATACTATTTGCACAATCTTTGAGAAATGATTGCCTCACTGCAAGTAAATTCAGCACAACACATGGACAGAATGCTGACAGGAATATTAACTGGGGAAAGCTGGCAATATGGAATATAGATGAGTTTTTTAGACTGCAGAGCACAACACACTGATGTATAGACTTCTCACTTCATAATAAATCACTGGCTTCTCGACAGCTCTGTGCACTTAGGATATTGTTTAATGTGGTATCAAATGTAACAGTTATGTGAATATTACAAAGGGTATTGTGTAGGTTTGTCTTGATGTCAAGAATAGAAATTAAATTGTACATGACTCAGAATATGCATTTAAATTCAACATCATTTATTCTATTTCTTGTAAGATAAACGGGCTGTATATTACCTTGATAAATAATGCAAGTAATATTTAACTGATAAATGACTTTTTGATGGCAAGGTTGTTGCTGTATGAATCGCATGCATAGCTTTTTCATGAATATGGTGATTTTTCTATTGGAAAACAATTACCTATGTGAGAATAATTCCTAGGGTGAGATTCTGAATCAAGCCTCCGAAAAATTCTCTGTGAAACTGCCTCTAATTATTTTGTGATTATATTGCCCACTATTTTAATTGCTCAATTCTAATCCATATTTAAAATAATTGCTAATTGTACTTTTCTGACCCTCATTCATTATGAAGCAACTTAACTTCACTGAGAAATTCACGACTCAAAAATCAGAGTAGTTTTAAGAATGTGCTTGTTGTTTGAATGATGGTTGTGAATTGGTAGAATTGCCCACTCTAATCTCAGAGCAACACCTCATACATTTCATAGTCTTGCACCACTGGAAGATTTAGAAATTAAATGTAAAGAGACTTTTACTGAAAGGGATATATTTGTTATTAGATTCAGAGTTTAAAATTATGTCACAACTTGCTGAGGACAGTAATTATGTGAATCCCTACAGCTAACTTTTACTGCAGCTGGGGTGGTAGCAGCCTGAAAATAGCATTGGGTCACTCACCACCCTGTTTACGCTAATGATGCTGTCATCTTGACAGGAGCCTTTAAATGGACAGTTGGAGTGTTTTTCCATTTCAAGTGGGAGGCCACATTCAGTAGGCAGATTGGGGTCCTATGACTTACACAGAGCTTCCAGCAGGATTCCTGCCATTGAGGGGGAAGCTACTAATGCAAAGGAGGACAATCCTAATGGTGCTGGAGAGGGGAAGCTTCTGCAGCAGCAGAAGCTCCGGTGAGAGACCTTAAAGGGGCAGAACTGGCCTCAAAATTGATGCATCACTAATAGTCTCAGCTGAGACCGGCTCCTTAAACAGGTGAGTGTTGGTGGTTGAATGGAGGGCTAGGAGACTGCTACAAGGACCTCTTGCTCCATGGGGACACCTTGGGGCCATTCCTGCCACTTCCTGGAACCTATAGCCACCTTCCCAGGAAGCGGTGGTAACACTGGTGAAAAGAAGAAAAATCTACTGGGGATCAGGGCCCCATCCCCATCACATGTGACATCACGGGCAAGGAGCGGGCATTGACAATTCTGATGAGGGCATTGGCAGGGAAATCCTGGTTGAGGCTATTGAGGCAATGGTAGCCCTCAGCATCATCTCCATTTCACATGTTTCCGCCATGAAATTGGGCGTGATCGCAGGGAGAATTCCCCACCCCCACCAAGGTGTTTGAGGATAGTGAAGTCCATGGATGTAGGGAAGTAGGAAGTAGTTTTCTGCAGACCCTAAAACTTTAGATTGGCTTTAAGTACTCCTTAGTCAATGGAGGAACCACCATGTAAAAGAGCAACGTTGTGGATAACAATACTCCATGCACTTATATTTCTCTCCTTCAATGAAAAGAGTTTCAGGCTGGTATTCAATCTAAACACGCAACAAAGAGCAAAAATTGCAAACCCATGTACACAATAAAAATTGAATTTGAATTGATCTTGGGCACAATCCAAGTGGCAAACTACCCAATGACAGATGCAGAAATCAATCTTTTCCAATATTTGTCCTCAGCATCATCTCCACATTAATGTATGACATCGGCATTCCTAATTTGTCAATCTAGTTTGTCAACTTGCTAAACTATACAGATTTCAATTATTGTTGATGCTATTTCATATAAGTCACAGTATCTCACTGTGTTTGGTTTCTAGATTAATTTACTTAAGTTATAAAATACTTTGGGAAAAAATTGCAAGACAGAGCATCCATTTTATTGTTAAGTTTGACATTGACAGCAGAAAGAAAATACAGCAATTTTAAAAGGCGCATATAGGGACTCATTAACATATAAATGAGCTCTGCTGCTTGTGCACTGTGATCTCCAGTTGTTCTGAAAACCTATCCCAGCAGTCTTTTATGGAACACATATATTTTGTCTCAATCAATCTTTTTTCTGAGAATTAAAAGCAACACATTTTTATGCTAAATTTAGCTCATTATTTTCTTTAATACAGCTATTCAAATCATTTTATTGTTATTTTTGGCCTTTTTATAAGGTTCCTTTTAAAACCTGCATTATTTTAATTTTGGTGTATTTCCATTTTTTTCCAGTTGAGTTAGGAGCTAGTGTACTATCTTTCACTGGTCATTTAAAAAAAAACAAATTTTCTTTTTTTTTCAATCTTTCCCATAAATGCTTCTCTGCAAGTTATAAAATAACCTTTCCACATGCTCCAGTGAATTGATTTGTTTTGTTATCTATGCAAACTGGAACTTTGTACCTTTCCAAGTTGTAGCTCCATAGTTTATGACCAGCCAATGAAATAAAATCCCATGATGGCTGTATTGATTTTGCCAGGTATTCCAATGTAACTCAGCAATATTTTAATAGCAACGTTAAATGATTAAAATATCCATACTTTGAGTTTGAAGGAAATGCATAGATTATGGAAAATGAAAATTGCAGCCTTTGAATCTAATCTCACTGTACTGTGGCTAAACATGAAGTCCCAGTGGTTCATCAATTTAAATTAAGGCTTTGAGCTGGGGAAGTACCTTAATATTGTTAGGAATCAGACAGAAGCCCTGCAGACATGCTAGGCTGCCCCACTGTGCACAAGTACAGTCATCGCCCTATGCCCCAGATTCCCGATCTGATCAAGCAGTGATGTATTTGATTGTCATTGTATTGAAGTGAATTACCTCTGGGAAGGAGCTAATTTACAGCACAAAATGAGTTTAGAGTTAGAAGATACTTCAGCTCTGTATCATAACCGATTCATTAAATGTAGGACGTAGATGAGTGGGATCAGACTTCTTAAATCAATGTTGTATCTTTTAAATCTGATGACAAGTAAAAGCTGAATAAGCTTCTCTAACAGTGAGTTAACCTGTTGTATATATTTTAAGCTTATGATCTAATTAGCTCTTGCATTCAAAAAAAAGTCCTTATATTACATTCATCACTACAGTCACAAAATATTCTAATATCTGCAGGTTGCAGGAATTTAAATTGCTATTGGAAAACTATTCATTATTTAAGATTTTTACATAATGTGGGCCTGGAGTTTCCGCTTCGGATGCAAACTCATTTGCATATCACCGAACGTACAATCTGCCATAAGTCAGCGCAGTCAGACAGCTTTTTAGAAGGTAATTTTTTTCAAAAACTGTTTGCTTTAAAAAATATTCCTTGATTATATTTAAGAGTGGTAACTTGGTGCAGTTTGATTAATACAGCTGAAAATGGGTTTATCACAAAAAATAAGCATTTTAATCAGAGTGCCTAGTTCAGCACTTGTAAGTAATCTGATTTTAATAACTGAAAATTACCTATACAGAACCATTTGCTAGTTATATTGGGATACAGAAGTCAGTTTCTTAGTAAATGAAAAAAAATTATATTCAAAAGCTTTTAATACGTGCCTATTAGCGCCCAAAACAACCAACTTAATTTTAAGAGCCTCCTCAAAGGCCCACAAATTAGCGGAAACTCCCAATGGTGTTAATTCAATTGGGGGTGTGGCCAGAATTGTGGGCGGGGCCAGTTTCTAACACAACGTTTTTTAAACGAGTGCAAAAGATCGCGGATGTCCAATTTGAGTTGAGCATAATTTGCGCTTAGAATTCTGCGAACTTTTGCACTGGTTTCGACAATTTCGTGCGAATTGTGCCAATAAAACCAGCGCAACCGAGCTGAAACTCCAGGCCATGGAGTTTATGTGGTATAAATGTTAATGCTAGTTTTTTTAGCTAAAATTTTAATGTAAGCATTTTATACAACCTATACGACTTTTGGCCTTAATTGGTACGGCTACTCATTGGATAACTTCACCACCAAATTTACTTTCAACAGACCACAGTCCTTTGATTGCTATGTTAATAGTTCTCTAAGTGGAAATTTAACTTAAACAAATTGGGCTTTTACATTCTCAGAGTTAAGATAGGTTATAGATAATCGCTTAGTTGATGAAATCTTTTAGCTGAATGACTGAATAGTAGTCATTGAGCAAACATGTCAGTGACTGATGGTTTTTACCAGGAAACCATCAAGTGTTGACAATACAAGCTCACAAGTATAGCGGACATGAGTAAGTTATTACACGATTAGTTTATTTTCCATAAATAAGTGATCTCCAATGTACATTTAATTTACACAACACATATAGTATTTCTTCAGATACAGTGTGGTTGTTTGTTTAGTATTCAAAAAGGAGGTATTTACATTTAATATTTCACCATTTTGGGTGAACTGATTGCTCTGACTGTGAGTGACCCATATTATGTTGGCTGTTGTGGCTTTGTCACAAGTACATTTTACTGTCTCTTTGCATACAACGTGATTGTTAAAATGTCAGGTAACCAATGGCATGAGTAATAACATTCTGGGTGGAATTCAGTGGAAGTATTAATCACTAACCATAACTTACTGTTATATATAATGTAATGATGGATTCTGAAGAAAAATAATTTGCAACGAGTTCCTCATTTCTCAGCAATAATGGAGAATTAATCCTGAATTAATACACTGAATTCAAAAATGTTCATTGACTCTGTGTTCTGTTGCAAAATGACCTCCATTGTGGAGCTGGAATAACCCTGATAATTTACCCTAAATTCTTACTTAGCATGTTATTTTTAAAATGGGTGTGAAGAGAGGTAAAACACCACATGGTTATGTAGAGTAGTAAATCATCAAACATACTAACAGTCTCAGCTAAAAATGAATCATATATATTTCTAGTTGATGCCTATATACTACACATTGCACAAAACTGCCCACAGTTGAAGAAGGTGAGATTGTTTTACCCATTCATAGGCAATGGGCAGAAAATTTAGGCAAAAATGGGTAATCTAAAACATAACTGAAGTGGGGGGGGGGTAATCAGATGACATGGCACAGAATGCTTTCTGAGATTTCCATTAAGCACCACTGTTGGACCAGAGTGGATGGAGATATAGGGGGAAAAGTTCGGTACCTTAGCACCTCTCATTAGCACCTCCGGGGGTGCTAATGGGGCACTACCGGCTTTGTGACTGGGTGCGGCGATAGTACCGACGTCTGCAAAATTGACGTGGAGGTTTGCGGCGGTATAACCAACAGCACCACAATCTCCTGTGCCCGGAGATCATGACGTCATCCGGTTGTGCAGCGCCCCAGTAGCTCCCCGGATCAGAAATTTCCTCTCACCCCCTGCCTGAGTGCCTGCCGTTAGCAACGACAGGTAGAGGAGGTGGTATGCAGTCGGAGCAGCGGTATATAAAGGCATCAACATCTGGTTTATTTTTAGTCGGCAAAGAATGTTGCCTTGTCAGTTTGACATAGGCAAACAGGCGTTTGGAGTGATTTCAGCATTTTTCACTTGAAGGAGCCTTCTGTCTCAGAAAAATTATTCACTTTCACTTAGGTGAGATTTTAAAGTGCAACATTTCCATACTTTAATGGGGGCTGTACTGGCACTGGACCTCGCACTCCAGCGTCAACGTCGGAGGCAGCGGAGATAGAGAGAAAATTGCAAAATGTGGCCAGAGGGAGGAGGGCCAACAGGGCTCTTAACAGGAGGTCTTACCCTCCCAGGGTGTTCCAGCAGAATTTCTCCTACATCAATTTCACTGAGGAACAGTGTCTTAGAAGGCTCCGCTTCACCAAGTACATGGTCACAGAGCTCTGCCACCTCCTGCAGTCAGACCTCGAGCCTCAGAACAGGAGCACCACAGCTCTCTCAGTGGCCGTCAAGGTGACCGTCGCCCTCAATTTCTATGCCAGTGGATCCTTCCAATGTGCAACAGGAGTCATATCTAGCATATTGCAGTTTGCCATCCATTGCTGCATCTGCGAGGTCGCAGAGGCTCTTTACAGTAGGAGAAGGGACTACATTTCCTTCCCCATGACCAGAGAGAAGGGGCGCGAGTGTGCATGGTGCAGGGCACCATTGATTGCACCCACATCGCTTTGTGGGCACCGCATAACAATCCTGAGGTATTCCGTAACCGCAAAGGCTACCACTCACTTAATGTGCAGTTGGTGTGCGACCACACACAGAGAATCCTCACCGTCAATGCCCACTATCCTGGCAGCAGCCACAATGCCTTTATCCTGCGCCAGACCGGTGTGCCAGCACTCTTCCAGCCATCACATCAAGCTCGCTGCTGGCTGCTGGGAGACAAGGGGTATCCGCTCTCCACCTGGCTCATGATTCCCCTCCGCAACCCCAACACTCCTACCCAGCACTCATATAATGAGAACCATGCTTCCACCAGGAACATCATTGAGCAGACCATTGGAGTGTTGAAGCAATGGTTCTGCTGCCTTGACCGCTAAGGAGGAGCCCTCCAGTACTCGGCTGAGCGGGTGTCTTTTTTTGTCAGCGTCTGCTGCAGCTGCACAACTTTGCCATCATGAGGGCGCAACCATTGCCACCAGGCATAGCCGCACCACCTCAGGAGGTGGAGGAGGAGGAGGAGGAATAGGAGCATGAACAGCAGCGACGGAGGATCAGCCACTCCATCAGCCATGTGGAAGGGCGGTCTGTGACCACCCCATCAGACTTCGGTTCCAATGAATTCGATGCCACATCCCGGTTACTCATCCAGTCCCCATCATTCCATCAATTTCTCATTGTTTAACACACCCCAAAGCTGAAATGAGAGACAGCACCAAATCTACCACATTCCAACAATAAATGTATTCAAATTCAGTAACCACATATATACAACAACAATATTAACTAGTCACCCTGTGCAAACCTTTACTTCCCCTCTTTACAGTGCCTTTTCCTAATCTACTACTCCTACATAGTGTCTCCCCAGTGGCTGCAGCAGGGCTGGTGGAAGGCTGCTGAGTGTCAGTGACAGTGACTTCAGATGGCCTTGCAGGGCGCCCTTGACCAGCTCTGGGCCTGGAAGGACCGGCTGTACACTGCGCCACCTCAGGATGGGCGGCGGCAGTCTGGGCTGGCTGGATGACAGGCAGCGACAAGTGCAATGGCGGAGTGGCAGTGGTGGGATCAGAAATGTTGTCATCCTGAGAGAGGATAGCTGGTGCCTGCTCCACTGACCCACTGCCACTCCCCCGGGGCAGCACCTCAGCATCCCTACCAATCTGCTGGAGCACAGATTGCTGGCATGCTGCGACAGCGTGAGATCCCCGGTAGACTGTGGAGGACCCAACGACAATGGCAGCAGTCAGAGCTTGCGTGGCATCAAGCTGAGACTGCATGAGAGCAGTCTGAGACTCGATGCCACCAATCATTGCCTGCATTACAGCACTAAGGCGTTGCGTCACTTCCGCCTGTGTTGCAATGAAAGCTGCCACATCGCCCATGACACGCGACATGAGGCCTGGATCCGCACGGTTTCTCTGGGAGTCCACCATCCTCAGCAGAGTGGAAATGATGGGCTCCATGGTGTGCGCAGAACACTGTGCAATGTTGGAGGCAGACTCCTCCATGCTCCTTACCATTGCTGAGAGGCTCTTGGGCACCCTTGACATTGCACCTATCATCTTGGAGTGCATGCCCATCACCCTTCTTGTGAATCCCTCTCCATCGAGGTCCTCATTTGAGTCCTGTGCAGCAGAAATCGCGCGCGAACTCGCCCTCTGGGGAGCTGGCTCCCGAGCTACCCTTTCATAGAAACATAGAAGATAGGAGCAGGAGTAGGCCAATCGGCCCCTCGAGCCTGTTCCGCCATTTAATGAGATCATGGCTGATCATCCAAATTCAGTACCCTGTCCCTGCTTTTTCCCCATATCCCTTGATCCCTTTAGCCTTAAGAAATATATCCAACTCCTTCTTGAATATATTTAATGAATTGGCCGCAACTGCCTTGTGTGGTCGTGAATTCCACAAGTTCACCACTCTCTGGATGAAGAAATTCCTCCTCATCTCTGTCCTAAATGGCTTACCCCTTATCCTTAGACTGTGACCCCTGGTTCTGGACTCCCCCCCCCATCGGGATCATCCTTCTTGCATCTAGTCTGTCTAGTCCTGTTAGAATTTTATAAGTTTCAATGAGATCCCCTCTCATTCTTCTAAACTCTAGTGAATATAAGCCTAATCGACCCAATCTCTCTCATACGTCATTCCTGCCATCTCAGGTATCAGTCTGGTGAATCTTCGCTGCACTCTCTCCATGGCAAGAACATCCTTCCTCAGATAAGGCGACCAAAACTGCACACAATACTCAAGGTGTGGTCTCACCAAGGCCTTGTACAACTGCAGCAAGACATCCTTGCTCCTGTACTCGAATCCTCTCGCTATGAAAACCGACATACCGTTTGCCTGCTTAACCGTCTGCTGATCCTGCATGCTTACCTTCAGCGACTGGTGCACAAGGACACCCAGGTCTCTTTGCACTCCCCCTTCTCCAAATCTATTGCCGTTCAGATAATAATCTGTCTTCCTGTTTTTGCCATCGAAGTGGATAACCTCGCATTTATCCACATTATACTGCATCTGCCATACATCTGACCAATCACCCAACCTGTCCAAATCATACTGGAGTTTCTCTGCATCCTCCTCATGGCACACACGCCCACCCAGCTTTGTGTCATCTGCAAACTTGGAGATGTTACATCTAGTTCCCTCGTCTAGATTATTTATATATATTATGAATAGCTGGGGTCCTAACACCGATCACTGCGGTACCCCACTAGTCACTGCCTGCCACTTGGAAAAAGACCCGTTTATTCCAACTCTTTGCTTCCTGTCTGCCAACCAGTTCTCTATCCAAGACAGTACCTTACCCCCAATCCCATGTGCTTTAACTTTACATGCTAATCTCTTATGCGGGACCTTGTCGAAAGCCTTCTGAAAGTCCAAATACACCACATCCACTGGTTCTCCCTTATCTATTCTACCAGATACATCCTCAAAAAATTCCAGTAGATTATTCAAGCATGATTTACTTTTTGTAAATCCATGTTGACTTTGTCCGATCCTGTCACTGTTTTCCAAGTGCTCTGCTATTACATCTTTTATAATGGACTCTAGCATTTTCCCCACTACCGATGTCAGGCTTACCGGTCTGTAATTCCCCATTTTCTCTCTACCACCTTTTTTGAATAGTGGGGTTACATTAACTACCCTCCAATCCATGGGAACTGTTCCAGAGTCTATAGAATTTTGAAAGATGACCAGCAATGCATCTACTATTTCCAGGGCCACTTCCTTAAGTACCCTAGGATGTAGATTATCAGGCCCTGGGGATTTATCGGCCTTCAATCCCGTCAATTTCCCTAACACCATTTCCCTACAAATACTGATTTCATTCAGTTCCTCCCCTTCATCAGACCCTATGTTCCCCGACATCTCTGGGAGGTTATTTGTGTCCTCCTTTGTGAAGACAGAACCAAAATATGTATTTAATTGGTCCGCCATTTCTTTGTTCCCCATTATAAATTCCCCTGATTCTGACTGCAAGGGACCTACGCTTGACTTCACCAATCTTTTTCTCTTCACATATCTATAGAAGCTTTTACAGTCAGGTTTTATGTTCCCTGCAAACGTACTCTCATAATCTATTCACCCCCTCTTAATTAATCCCTTTGTCCTCCTTTGCTGAATCCTAAACTGCTCCCAATCCTCAGGTTTGCTGCTTTTTCTGGCCAATTTATATGCCCTCTCCTTGGATCTTATGCTATCCCTAATTTCCCTTGTTAGCCACGGTTGAGTCACCTTTTTTGTTTTATTTTTATGCCAAACTGGGATGAACAAATTCTGTAGTTCATCCATGCGGTCTTTGAATGTTTGCCATTGCCCATCCACCGCAAACCCTTTAAGTAACATTACCCAATCCATCCTAGCCAACTCGTGCCTCAAACCATTGTAGTTTCCTTTATTTAAATTCAGGACCCTAGTCTCTGAGTCAGCTACTTCACTCTCCATCGTAATGAAGAATTCGATCACATTATGATCGCTCCTCCCCAAGGGGCCTCGCACAACAAGATTGCTAATTAATCCTTTCTCATTACATAATACCCAGTCTAAGGTGGCCTGATCTCTAGTTGGTTCCTCAACATATTGGCCCCGGAAACCATCCCATATACACTCTAGGAATTCCTCCTCCAGAGTATTGTTACTAATTTGGTTAGCCCAATCTATATATAGATTAAAGTCACCCATGATAACTGCTGTGCCCTTATTGCACGCATCTCTAACTTCACGTTTAATGCCATACCCAATCTCAGCATTACTATTTGGGGGTCTGCATACAACTCCCACTAACGTTTTCTGCCCCATGGTATTTCTCAGCTCTGCCCATACAGATTCCACATTATCAGAGCTAATATCCTTCCTTACTATTGTGTTAATCTCCTCTTTAACCAGCAATGCTACCCCACCTCTTTTTCCCGTCCTTCCTGAATATTGAATACCCCTGGATGTTGAATTCCCAGTCTTGGTCACCCTGGAGCCATGTCTCCGTAATCCCAATTATATCATATCCATTTACATCTATTTACGCAGCTAATTCATCCACCTTATTATGAATGCTCCTCGCATTAAGACACAAAGCCTTCAAGCTTGATTTTTTAACGCTCTTAGTCATTTTAGAATTATTATTTACTGTGGCCCTGTTTGATTTACACTCGTGATTTCTCTGCCTTCCACTTTTGCTTTTCTCCTTCCTGTCTTTTGTTTCTATCCTTGCTTCCCTTTCCTCGGTTCCCAACCCCCTGCCATTTTAGTTAAAACCCTCCCCAAAGCACTAGCAAACACTCCCCCTAGGACATCGGATCCGGTCCCACCCAAGTGCAAACCGTCCAGTTTGTACTGGTCCCACCTCCCCCAAAACTGATTCCAATGTCCCAGGAATTTGAATCCCTCCCCCTTGCCCCATTCCTCTAGCCACATATTTATCTGAAATATCCTTCTATTTCTACTCTGACTAGCACGTGGCACTGGTAGGAATCCTGAGATTACTACCTTTGAGGTCCTATTTTTTTAATTTACCTCCTAACTCCCTATATTCAGCTTTTAGGACCTCATCCCATTTTTTACCTATATCATTGGTACCTATATGCACCACAACAATTGGCTGTTCACCCTCCCCCTCCAGAATGCCTTGCAGCCGCCCCGAGACATCCTTGACCCGTGCACCAGGGAGGCAACATACCATCCTGGAGTCTCATTTGCGGCCGCAGAAATGCCTATCTACTCCCCTTACAATAGAATCCCCTATCACTATAGCTCTCCCCCTCTTTTTCCTCCCACCCATGGTGCCAGGAAGTTGGCTGCTGCTGCCTTCCTCTGATAAGCCATCTCCCTCAACAATGTCCCTCACCCCTGCGCTACCTGCCTGCCCCTACTACTCTGCCTGGTGGTCACCCATTCTCTTCCTGCCTGTGCAGCGTTTACCTGCGGTGTGACCAACTCCCTAAATGTGCTAGCCACGATGTCCTCAGCATCACAAATGCTCCAGTATGTATCCATTTGCAGCTCCAGCGCCGCAATGCGGCCTGCCAGTAGCTGCAGCTTGATACGCTTCCCGCACACATGGTCATTAGGGACACAGGAAGTGTCCCTAATTTCCCACATAGTGCAGGAGGAGCATGCCACGGGGCCGAGCTGTGCTGCCATGATTACCCTTTAATTAATTCAAATTAAATTAAATCAAATCAATACCGCTAATTACACAAAAATTAAATGATATACTCAAGGGCCCTTGTTTATTAGCACGCCCCGCTACACAACAGAGACCCTAGAAACTACAAACCACAAAAATGAAGTTTGGAAAAAAGTGAGAAAGAGAAGCACTCACCAACCAATCACTTACCTGCATTCTGGTGACGTCACACTTCGATTACTTTTTACTTCTCTCTGCTGCCGCTGGTGAGTCTGAGCCGCTATCTCTCTCCCCGCTCCTTAAATCCGCGGTCTCCGCACTCAGTCTCCACCAACGGCCGCTCTCTCTGCTGCCGCCGCCGGTGTGTCTGGGCCGCTCTCTCTCTCCCCGCTCCTTAAATCCTCGGTGCTGTGCTCAGTTTCCACCCAGGGCCGCTCTCACTGCTGCCACCGGTGAGTCTCTTTCCTCCTGGCCTTGCTGCAGCCGGCTTGTCCCCAGTGCATCACCCAGTGCAGACCCCTCTACTAAACTTGCCTGTAAAAATCACGTAGTACCCGCGGGTGAGAGATGCAGTGACGTGGTGCGTTCCTCCTCCTCCTCTTCTCCTGCCTCACTCTCACTGGGGGGCTCAGGGACAGGCTGGTCATCTGGTCGCTGATTCTCTGAAAACATAAAGGCACAAGACTTGCATTAAGGTGAGGGCAGTGGGGCAGGAAGGGAGCAAGGAATTCAGACATTATCAGGAGTTGGAAAGTGGGAAAGGCTTGTGGTGTGAGGGGGAAGTGTGATGAGAGAAAGAGAGGGGATGAACATACCGCTGTTACCCCCAAGGGGGTCGATGTTGGCGACAGCCACGCCTGCTGCCCAATGAGTCGCAGCACTCGCTCCTCCAGGTCTGAAAGCTGCTGGAGCTGCGCATCACACCCACCTGTTCTCTGGTGCTCCCTCCTATTGTGGGCCATCTTGGCCTGCAGGAGAAACGAATGTGTGTGAGTCAGAGTCCAGCTATGTGTTTGGGAGATATGCCTGCCGTAGTTGAATAGCTGTGATTGTAGGCAAGGCGTGAGATGTGGATGTGAGTTTGAGTAGGTGCAGATGCTTGGTGGGTGAGTGGTGGGGGTGTGGTGGTTTGTGCAGTGTGTACAGACTGAGGTTCAAATGCTGGTATGTAGGACTTGTTGAAGCATGTACTCACCTTGACCACCCAAGTGAGGTCGTTGAATTTCTTCTGGCACTGTGTCAGGCTGCGTACGACCACACTCCTGGGCCACTTCCCTTCACATTGCCCTGAAGACCTGGGGCAATGGCCTCCTTCCTGTGTCCGGGAACAGCACTGCCCTCCTTCGCTCCACTCCCGCGAACAATGCCACCAATGCCTCGTTCGTGAAATGACGTGATCTCTCCCTGGGAGTGGGATCAGCCATCACGATCAGGGGATTGAGTTGGTTGCAGGTCACCCTCACAGCCAGCAATGCTGATAATGAGGATCTGCACAATGAAGCAACCTCCCCTTTAAGAGCAGGAAGGAGCCAGTGTGAAGGATCATTCCCGATTGCATTACACCTGAAATTCATTATCGCTCTGCCTGGCACTAATTTGTCATGATTTCTAAAATTAGCGCCCCAAACGGGGTGATACCGAATTTCTCCCCCATAGCACTGTATCTGCCCATGTTATAAACGGGGAGGTTTCATGCCAATACTGAACAACCAAAGTAGAAAATGCACTCTCTTCCCCAATACTGATATTTTTCACCTTGATTTCCACCAAATTAACTAAGAAAGAGATTGGGTATTCGCTGTGTTTTTGTTCATTTATCAGTCATTCAGTCCACTTCGATTAAAATGGTAATTGAAAGGATTTAATCAGGAATATTGGGCCAGTAATTCCGGTCCCAATGCGTGAGTATGGACGGGGTACTCACGCGTGGGCCCGTTGGAAGTGCCGGATTTCAGCATGCACAGCGCATGCGCGGGAAACCGGCATTTCCTCCAAGGGGTTCAGGGGTCCAACGCGTGCGCGCAGGACTCTGCGCGCACGCGTTGAACTTCCTTCTTTTTGACAGGTTTGCCCATGTGTAAGGACCTGAACTTTTTAGACATATAAAAAGGAGGCGTAAGGACTTGATTATTTAAGGTAAGTGGTCTATTATTTAAAATTATAACATTTTTTCCATAGCTTTATTGTTTTTACGGACTTTACAGTAAGGTAAGTTTATTTTTAGACCCGATTTCTTAAAAAATTATTTTTTTCAAAAATTTGATTAATTGTTTAAAATAGTTTTTTTAAAGTTATTTATAGTTTATTTAATTATTAGGATTTAAAAATTTTTTAATTTAAAGTTAAACTAGTCTTTTGGGCGCCCATACTTTTCATGAGTTTGACAGTTCTTACTATCAAACTCATGAATGAAGTTTCCCCTCCCCTGATTGGCTGCACAGTGCTCACCTGATCCCAGCCGGCACATCGCACTAACTACGCCGCTGGATCAGGCAAGCACAGCGCGCCGACATCTGAACCGGGCCAGTGACAGGAATTCCAAGCAGGCCCAGGCTTCAGATGTCGGCGCGCCGGGTGAGTGCACATCGGGGGCTTGCACGCGCGGCAAGCCCCCGAACCTAATTTCTGGGCCAGTATCTTCCTTATTTTTTTGCGCACTCGCAGGAACATACAGGTTCATTCACAGCACATAATACTACCAACTGTAGCACAGGATGAGAAAATCAAGTCTAGCATAACGCACCTCATCAATAGGAGGGCTCTTCGATTTTTATGAATGGGTGAGTGACAGCACTTCTGCTTTCAGAAAATTTTGGATGTTCTGTTGGAAGAAATGAGTTGGAAGATAGCCACAAATGCAGATGAGGTGAAACTGAGGAGAGTAGCCCTAAACAAGGTGGAGAGGAATCCTCCCCTGTGACTAAATGTGCAGCATACGTGGCAGGAGGTGGCTGATAGTCAATGTTGTCTCCCACATCCATAGATCATAAAAGCAGATGAGGATGAAATGTTCTGTTGTGAGGAAGAGTGTCAAGGTAAGGTTGCCTGCAGGTTGACAACACATAAGTCTATACTATGCAGGCCAGCAGCATTGCGCTCTCAATATGATCAGCGTCAGCAATAGAAAGCACTGGCATAATCCCTCACCACATGTTTCTGACAAAAACTTCCAAGACTGTAATGCTTCAGTTTGAATTTTGTGGCTGGCACAGAGAAATGCTTCTAACGTGATACTTACCTGTTGCATGCTGTGCCACTAAATCAAAATGCCATCTTAAATTACTTGCCTGTTGTGTAGCCATCCATTCACACAAGGCTGAATTTAGGCTGGCCACAGGGGTGCCATTTATACTTTCAGCATTTATATCTAATATATGTTTTGTCTGCTTTTGAAGGTTGTCCACGACCATAGAGATTAAAGCCATGCAAGTGGGCTCTGACCATCCTGCCAACATGTGTCCTCTGAGCCATCATTAGAAGACAGGGGTGCAGACCGTAGAGGGCTTGGGCCAATGAGAGATTGGGGCTGCTTCTAAGTCCAATAAGACAAATGCTGTTGTAAACAGCTTCTTGCTGCTTCCTCTTCAAACTCACTCATTCACTAACAGAGGCATCTCTGTCCAATAACGATTACAAGACCATATGCAGGGGAGCCTCCGAGGACAGACGTCTTGTAAAAGTTGTGACTGCGGCTATTAGGACCTTGGGCTTCAGCTAACGCCAGGCACTCAGTTCTGCCTTGGAAGGGCTAAGGCATCGGCTTCAGAATTCCTTCACGGTGGGCTTTACACTTCTATCTGGTGCCAAGCGTCTGTTCTCACAAAGACCCCATATCATTTGCAAGGGACAACCAAAATCTGGGGCATGGGAGAAGGAAGAACAGATGAGGCAGTTACTTCTCAGGATGATGGCGTGTTTGTCCAATCCAGCCATTCTACTACAAGGACTGAGAAAGTGGCAGCCAAGTGTAGGGGCTGAAATGGTGGCAGTAGTTGCAGGTCCATCTAATGACCTAGAACAAAGAGGTAAAGCACCACAGCCATGTCGAGATGCCCTTATTGAGGTGCAACATGCTGCCACTGCATTCCCACTGAGCTGAGCTTAGAAGGAGCACAAGGTGAGATATCACACATCATACACTAACTACAGGCAAGAATCAGGAAAGCAAATGTACACTAATAGCTGCTTTGCCATACAATGCATCAATTTATTTCCAGAAAGGAAAGGAAATGAGAAGTATGCAATGGGGTTTCTGTTGTTATTTCGGGTCTCCCAGGGGTTGGCTTTGGAACTATTGCTTTTCTTGTTATATATAAATTACCTGGACTTGGGTGTAGGGAGTACAATTTTGAAGTTTGCGGATGATACAAAACTTGACAATGTACTAAATAGTGATCAGGACAGTAGCAGACTTCAGGAGGACATAGTCAGACTGGTGAAATGGGCAGACACATGGCAGATGCATTTTAATGCGGATAAGTGTGAAGTAATGCACTTTGGGAAAATCAACATGGCGAAATTGTATAATCTAAATGGTACTATTTTGATGGGGATGCAAGAACAGAGGGACCTGGGGTTACATATTCACAAATTTTTGAAGGTGGCAGGGCAAGTTGATAAGGCAGTTAAGAAAGTGTATGGAATACTTTGCTATGTAAATAGGGGCATACAAAAAACAAGGAAGTCATGCTAAACCTTTACAAATCTCTGGTTAGGCCTCAGCTGGAGTATTGTGTACAATTTTGACAGGGATGGTAGTAGAGGCAGTGGTGGTTAGGCAGACCATGTTGTTCATCTTGCCAATACAATTATAAGAAAGACCACGTAACTGTTAATGCAAGACCACGTTTACAGATTTTAACTAAAAGTTGTATCAATCACCAGTTTTCCTGGCCACATGTTATCTTCATCATTTCTGCTTCCTTCTATTCCTCCTTCACCAAACTCAATGGAATTCCCATGCTAAGTATTGTTGTTGTCAAAAGTCTCTATTAAAGATGTTTTGCAGTATGGGAATGGTATCGTAGCGGTAATGTCACTGGGCTAGTAATCCAGAGGCCATTGTGAGTTCAAATCCCACACGGCAGCTGGGGAATTTAATTTCAGTTAATTAAATAAATCTGGAATAATTACTAGTATTAGTAATGGTAATCATGAAACTATCGAAATGTTGTAAAAACCCATCTGGTTCACTAATGTCCTTTAAGGAAGGAAACCTGCTGTCCTTACCTGGCCTATATGTGACTCCAGACCCACAGTAATGTGATTAACTCTTAACTGCCCTCTGAAATGGCCTAACAAGCCACTCAGTTGTAACTAACCACTACAAAACAAAATAATAAGAATGAAACTGGACGGACCACCTGGCATCGACCTTGGCACCGGCTACGGACACGGCAACGGCACACCCAGCCCAGTCGACCCTGCAAAGTCCTCCTCACCAATATCTGGGGACTTGTGCCAAAATTGGGAGAGCTGTCCCACAGACTAGTCAACCAACAGCCTGACATAGTCATACTCATAGAATCACACCTTTCAGCCAATGTCCCAAACTCCTCCATCACCATCCCTGGGTATGTCCTATCCCACTGGCAGGACAGACCCACCAGTGGTACTGGCACAGTGGTATACAGTCGGGAAGGAGTGGCCCTGGGAGTCCTCAACATTGACTCTGGACCCCATGAAGTCTCATGGTTTCAGGTCAGGCATAGGCAAGGAAACCTCCTGCTGATTACCGCCTACCGCCCTCCCTCAGCTGATGAATCAGTACTCCTCCATGTTGAACACCACTTGGAAGAAGCACTGAGAGTAGCAAGGGCACAGAATGTACTCTGGGTGGGGGAACTTCAATGTCCATCACCAAGAGTGGCTCGGTAGCACCACAGCTGGCCGAGTCCTGAAGGACATAACTGCAAAACTGGGCCTGCGACAGGTGGCGAGTGAACCAACACGAGGGAAAATCCTACTTGACCTCGTCCTCACCAATCTACCTGTCGCAGATGCATCTGTCCATGACAGCATTGGTAGCAGTAACCACCACACAGTTATTGTGGAGACGAGGTCCCGTCCTCACATTGAGAACACCCTGCATCATGTTGTGTGGCACTACCACCGTGCTAAATGGGATAGATTCAGAACAGATCCAGCAGCTCAAAACTGGGCATCCATAAGGCGCTGTGGGACAGCAGCAGAATTGTATTCCACCACAATCTGTAAACTCATAGCTCGGTATACCCCTCACTCTACCATTACCACCAAGCCAGGGGACAAACCCTGGTTCAACAAGGAGTGTAGAAGAGTATGTCAGGAGCAGCATCAGGCGTACCTAAAAATGAGGTGCCAATCTGGGGAAGCTGCAACACAGGACTACATGCATGTTAAAAAGCAGAAGCAGCATGCTATAGACAGGGCTAAGCAATCTCATAATCAACGGATCAGATCAAAGCTCTGCAGTCCTGCCACATCCAATCGTGAATGGTGGTGGACCATTAAACAACTAACGGGAAGAGGAGGCTCCAAGAATATCCCCATCCTCAATGATGGTGGAGCCCAGCACGGGAGAGCAAAAGACAAGACTGAAGCGTTTGCAACCAACTTCAGCCAGAAGTGCCGAGTGGATGATCCATATTGGCCTACTCCTGTGGTCCCCACCATCACAGAAGCCAGTCTTCAGCCAATTTGATTCACTCCATGTGATATCAAGAAACAGCTGAGTGCACTGGATACAGCTAAGGCTATGGGCCCCGACAACATCCCGCCTATCATGCTGAAGACTTGTGCTCCAGAACTAGCCACGCCTCTAGCCAAGCTGTTCCAGTACAGCTACAAAACTGGCATCTATCCGACAATGTGGAAAACTGCCCAGGTATGTCCTGTTCACAAAAAGCAGGACAAATCCAAACCGTCCAATTACTGCCCCATCAGTCTACTCTCAATCATCAGCAAAGTGATTGAAACTGTCATCGACAGTGCTATCAAGCGGCACTTACTCACCAATAACCTGCTCACTGATGGCCAGTTTGGGTTTCACCAATACCACTCGGCTCCCGACCTCATTACAGCCTTGGTCCAAACATGGACAAAGGAGCTGAATTCCAGAGGGGAGGTGAGAGTGACTGCCCTTGACATCAAGGCAGCATTTGACCGAGTCTGGCATCAAGGAGCCCTAGTAAAACTGAAGTCAATGGGAATCAGGGGGAAAACTCTCCACTGGCTGGAGTCATACCTAGCACAAAGGAAGATGTTTGTGGTGGTTGAAGGACAATCATCACAGCCCCAGGACATCGCTGCAGGAGTTCCTCAGGGCAGTGTCCTAGGCCTAACCAACTTCAACTGCTTCATCAATGACCTTCCCTCCAACATATTGTCAGAAATGGGGACGTTCGCTGATGACTGCACAGTGTTCAGCACCGTTCACAACTCCTCAGATAATGAAGCAGTCCATGCCCACATGCAACAAGACCTGGATGACGTTCAGGCTTGGGCTGATAAGCGGCAGGTAACATTCGCGCCACAGAAGTGCTAGGCAATGGCTATCTCCAACAAGCGAGAGTCTAACCACCTCCCCTTGCCATTCAACGGCATTACTATCGCTGAATCCCCCACTATCAACATCCTAGGGTCACTATTAACCAGAAACTTAACTGGACCAGCCACATAAATACTGTGGCAACAAGAGCAGATCAGAGGCTGGGTATTCTGTGATGAGCGTCTCACCTCCTGACTCCCCAAGGTCTAAGAGCATTAAAAAAACAAGCCTGAAGACTTTGGCCTAGAAATTCACTATGGCCCCGCCAGCTGGCTAACGGCCAAAAGTTAGGGCTGGGCGCGGAGCCATGTGCGACCGTCAAATATTCACTTTTCGCACCCCAAGTCGGAACCGGGCGCTATTCCAGGGTGTGCCCGCCACCGCTTGGGGCGCTGAAACTGAATATCAGCGCTCTAAGTGCCGCTGCGCCACCCGATGCGGTGCGGCAGGCTGCGGTACTGCAGGCCTCCTCCTTCTCTTAAGGTGGAGGTGCCTGCAACGGGGAGATCGCCGCTGGATTGTGCCGGCAAATGAGCCCGGCACCACGAAGAAGTGCCGGGCTCGCGGAAAGCAGCCGGCAATGCCGCAGGGGGGGGGGGGTGGGTGGAGGAGGCCGGGGAAGGAGGTGCGGGCAGGCGGCCGCCGAAAAAGCGGCCGGCCGCACCTCCACCTTAAAGCGCCCCAGTAGCGCAGCAGTACGGCCCCATTTTTCAATCGCTGTTTGCGGCCGCTGCAGAAGAGGCGGCCGCAACTAAATATGGGGTTTGGGCCGGAAGCGGGGCGGGACCGTGGCACTGCGCACACCGATGACGTCATCGGTGTCGGCGCAGCGCTACCGGCTACCGCCGCCATTACCGCAGCGCTGAATATCAGCGCACCCTCTTACACTGGCGCAGAAACCCTATTTGGGCGGTAACTGGGCGCAAAGCCCACTGAATTTCTAGCCCTTTGTGTCTTAATGCGAGGAGCATTTGTAATATGGTGGATGAATTAGCTGCACAAATAGAGGTAAACGAACATGATTTGATTGGGATTACGGAAACATGGCCCCAGGGTGGACAAGGCTGGGAACTCAACATCCAGGGGTATTCAATATTCAGGAAAGATAGGCAAAAAGGAAAGTGAGGTGGGGTAGCATTGCTGGTTAAAGAAGGGATTAACACAATTGTAAGGAAGGATATTAGCTCTGATGATGTGGAATCTGTATGCGTAGAACTGAGAAATGCCAAGGGGCAGAAAACGTTAGTGGGAGTGGTATATAGAACTCCAAACAGTAATGCAGAGGTTGGGGATGGCATTTAAATGGAAATTAGAGAAGCGTGCAATAAGGGCACAGCATTCATCATGGGTGACTTTAATCTACATATAGATTGGGCTAACCAAATTAGTAACAATACTGTGGAGGAGGAATTCCTGGAGTGTTTACGGGATAGTTTCCCGGACCAATATGTTAAGGAACCAACCAGAGATCAGGCCATCTTAGACTGGGTATTATGTAACGAGAAAGGATTAATTAGCAATCTTGTTGTACGAGGCCCCTTGGGTCGGAGCAATCATAATATGATCGAATTCTTCATTAAGATAGAGAATGAAGTAGTTGACTCAGAGACTAGGGTCCTGAATTTAAATAAAGGAAACTACGATGGTCTGAGGCGCAAGTTGGGTAGGATTGATTGGGGATTGTCACTCAAAGGGTTGACGGTGGATAGGCAATGGCAAACATTCAAAGACCGCATGGATGAACTACAGAATTTGTTCATCCCAGTTTGGCATAAAAATAAAACAAAAAAGGTGACTCGACCGTGACTAACAAGGGAAATTAGGGATAGCATAAGATCCAAGGAGAGGACATATAAATTGGCCAGAAAAAGCAGCAAACCTGAGGATTGGGAGCAGTTTAGGATTCAACAAAGGAGGACAAAGGGATTAATTAAGAAAGGGAAAATAGAATATGAGAGTAAGCTTGCAGGGAACATAAAAACTGAATGTAAAAGCTTTTATAGATATGTGAAGAGAAAAAGATTGGTGAAGTCAAGCGTAGGTCCCTTGCAGTCAGAATCAGGGGAATTTATAATGGGGAACAAAGAAATGGCGGACCAATTAAATACATATTTTGGTTCTGTCTTCACAGAGGAGGACACAAATAACCTCCCAGAGATGTCGGGGAACATAGGGTCTGTGAAAAGGAGGAACTGAAAGAAATCAATATTTGTAGGGAAATGGTGTTAGGGAAATTGATGGGATTAAAGGCCGATAAAACCGCAGGGCCTGATAATCTACATCCTAGGGTACTTAAGGAAGTGGCCCTAGAAATAGTAGATGCATTGCTGATCATCTTCCAACATTCGATGGAATCTGAAACAGTACTCATGGATTGGAGGGTAGCTAATGTTACCCCACTATTCAAGAAAGGTGGTAGAGAGAAAATGGGGAATTACAGACCGGTAAGCCTGACATCGGTAGTGGGGAAAATGCTAGAGTCCATTATAAAAGATGTAATAGCAGAGCACTTGGAAAACAGTGACAGGATCGGACAAAGTCAACATGGATTTACAAAAGGTAAATCATGCTTGACTAATCTACTGGAATTTTTGAGGATGTAACTGGTAGAATAGATAAGGGAGAACCAGTGGATGTGGTGTATTTGGACTTTCAGAAGACTTTCAATAAGGTCCCGCATAAGAGATTAGCATGTAAAGTTAAGGCACATGGGATTGGGGGCAAGGTATTGACTTGGATAGAGAACTGGTTGGCAGACAGAAAGCAAAGAGTTGGAATAAACGGGTCTTTTTCTGAGTGGCAGGCAGTGACTAGTGGGGTACCGCAGGGATCGGACCTTGGACCCCAGCTATTCACAATATATATTAATGATCTAGACAAGGGAACTAGATGTAATATCTCCAAACTTGCAGACGACACAAAGCTGGGTGGGCGTGTGTGCTGTTAGGAGGATGCCGAGAAACTACAGGATGATTTGGACAGGTTGGGTGATTGGGCAGAAGCATGGCAGATGCAATATAATGTGGATAAATGTGAGGTTATCCACTTTGGTGGCAAAAACAGGAAGGCAGATTATTATCTGAATGGCAATAGATTGGGAGAAGGGGAAGTGCAATGAGACCTGGGTGTCCTTGTGCACCAGTCGCTGAAGGTATGCATGCAGGTGCAGCAGGCGGTTAAGAAGGCAAATGATATGTTGGCCTTCGTAGCGAGAGGGTTTGAGTACAGGAACAAGGATGTCTTTCTGCAGTTGTACAGGGCCTTGGTGAGACCACAACTTGAGTATTGTGTGAAGTTTTGGTCGCCTTATCTGAGGAAGGATATTCTTGCCATGGAAGGAGTTCAGCGAAGATTCACCAGGCTGATACCTGGGATGGTAGGAATGACGTATGAGGAGAGATTGGGACAGTTGGGCTTGTACTCGCTGGAGTTTAGAAGAATGAGAGGGGATCTCATTGAAACTTATAAAATTCTGACAGGACTGGACAGACTAGATGCAGGAAGGATGTTCCCGATGGTTGGGGAGTCCAGAACCAGGGGTCACAGTCTAAGGATAAGGGGTAGGCCATTTAGGACAGAAATGAGGAGGAATTTCTTCACCCAGAGAGTGGTGAACCTGTGGAATTCTCTACCACAGAAGGCAGTAGAGGCCAATTCATTAAATATAATCAAGAAGGAGTTGGATATATTTCTTAAGGCTAAAGGGATCAAGGGGTATGGGGAGAAAGCAGGGACCAGGTACTGAATTTGGATGATCAGCCATGATCTCATTGAATGGCAGAGCAGGCTCGAGGGGCCGAATGGCCTACTCCTGCTCCTATCTTCTATGTTTCTATGTTTCTATGTTTCCACCATCTACAAGGCACAAGTAAGGAGTGTGATGGAATACTCTCCACTTGCCTGGATGAGTGCAGCTCTAACAACATTCAAGAAGCTCGACACCATCCAGGACAAAGCAGCCTGCTTGATTGGCACCCCATCCATCACCTTAAACATTCATTCCCTCCACCACCGGCGTACCGTGGCTGCAGTGTGTACCAACTACAAGATGCTCTGCAGCAGCTCGCCAAGGCTTCTTCGGCAGCTCCTCCCAAACCCGCGACCTCTTCCACCTAGAAGGACAAGGGCAGCAGGCGAATGGGAACACCACCACCTCCAAGTTTCCCTCCAAGTCACAGACCATCCTGACTTAGAAGTATATCGCTGATCCTTCATCGTTGCTGTGTCAAAATCCTGGAACTCCCTCCCTAACAGCACTGTGGGAGTACCTTCACCACACAGACTGCAGCAGTTCAAGAAGGCGGCTCACCACCACCTTCTCAAGGGCAATTAGGGATGGGCAATAAATGCTGGGCTTGCCAACGCCGCCCACATCCCATAAACGAATAAAAGAAAAATGCTGTAGCAGAAAGTAATGCTGTAAAGATAATGCAAAAACTGCAGTATGAAAAGTCCAAAAAATGACAACATCCAACACCATTGTAACACTTCAAAAATACAAGTTCTGAAGGAACTTTCAAAAGGCAATTGGATATGTACTTGAAGATATGTACTTGAAGTTGTTCAAAAAAGAGGAGAAGGATAAACCTGACAATTACAGGGCAGTCAGTTTAACGTCGGTGTTGGGGAAGCATTTCGAAACAATAATCCAGGAGATAATTAACAACCACTTGGACATGCATGGACTAATAAAGGGCAAATCATGTTTGATTAACTTGATTGAGTTTTTTGGTGAGGTAACAGAGAGGGTGGATGAGGGAA
The DNA here is from genome assembly GCF_052327205.1 of Somniosus microcephalus. Classification (NCBI taxonomy): domain Eukaryota; kingdom Metazoa; phylum Chordata; class Chondrichthyes; order Squaliformes; family Somniosidae; genus Somniosus; species Somniosus microcephalus. Next base: position 219,646,489 of record NC_140992.1, read on the forward strand.
ATGCAGTTGATGTGCTAATGGACTTCCAAAAGGCATTTGGTAAAGTAACACATATTAGGATTGTTAGCAAAATTGAAGCCCATGAGATAAAAGGGGCAGTAGCAGCATGGATACAAAATTGGATAATGGATAGAAAACAGAGAATTGTGGTGAATGGCTGTTTTTCAGACTGGAGTTCCCCAGGGTTCAGTTCTAGGACCACTGCAGTTTTTGACATACATTGATGACTTGGTCTTGGGGTTGAAAGGATATTTACTAGTCAGAGCCCCTTTGGGGCTATTCCGAATCAGGCGTATTTCTCAGATGTTCACTTTCCACTAAAGCTTGAGGTAGCCGAATGCTAAAGACGCTTAACTGAGTCTAAAGGTCCGGGCTATCTCTCCCTAAAGGAAAGGAACAACCCGAGAATGTTACTGTCCTCCAAATAGCGCTTTTAATAAGCTTAGCTAGACTGTAACGCCCCGGATATTCTGAGTGTCCGGAGATCTCCTTCAGAAATGTAACTCTTCACCAAAGAGTGTACAGAGATTGAGTTCGTGAGTTATTGATGCAGAAGACTTATGTGAGACAATTCTAAAAATATATAGAGATTTATTAAAAGAACCAACATGCAATTTACAGTTGGTGAATCAGTCAATCGCAACGTTAACAGTTCTAAAAAGAGAAAAAATACGATCTTATTTTTAACTGAGAATCTTACTTTTAAATGTTAACTTTGCTACGGTATTACAGTTCTTAAAACTTTCTATACAGGATATCCATCAATATCAAATGCCTTTGATCACCGAGGTACAAAGAGTGGAAGACCACAGAGCCGCCTCTGCAGTCGAGAATCACTTTGCCCGATTAAAGCGAGTCTGCTATCTCATTTGAGACTTCAATATTTATACCCTTTTTCAGTTGTATTTCCTTTAAGGTTTCTGCTGATGCAAGTTAATTATCACTATTCATCTTTCTGCTGACCTCTGTAATCCTTTATTGCCACATCAGCTTGTAATATTCCAGAATCTGCCGCATTGCCAGGTGTTCTGGGTTCACCATATAAAAGGTGTGAAAGGCAGATGTCCCTTATTTTATGTGTCATTTTTACAAGAGCAGATGTTTCTTATCTTATGTGCCATCTTTACGAAGTTTAATTTATATCACATAGCCGGGGTTGACCATTGTTTAATTTAAAAAAAACAAGCCAGTCGGAGCCATCCCATTCTTCTGTTTCAATAAGGTTATTTATTCAGGGTCAACAACTTGTTCTGTTTCAACAAGGCCAGAATTCTTTCATAAGATAGTGTATTTTTCTAAAAAGACTATATAGTATATTCCTTCACAGGACACAGTTTTGAAATTTGCAGATGACACAAAATTTGGAAGTGTAGTAAACAGTGAGGAGGATAACAACAAGAAGACATAGACAGGCTGGTGGAATGGGCGGACACATGGCAGATGAAATTCAATGCAGAAAAGTGTGAGGTGATACATTTTGGTAGGAAGCATGAGAGACAATACATGCTAAATGCTACAATTTTAAAGGGGGCACAAGTTAGAGAGAGACCTGGGGGTGTTTGTGCACAAATCTCTGAAAATGGCAGGACAGGTTAATGAAGCAGTTAATAAAGCATATGGGATTCTGAACTTCATAAATAGTGGCATAGAATACAAAAGTCAGGAAATTATGCTAAACCTATATAAAACACTAGTTTGGCCCCAGCTGGATTATTGCGTCCAATTCTGGGCACCACACTTTCGGAAGGATGTGAAGACTTTGGAGAATGTGCAGAAGAGCTTTACTAGAATGGTTCCAGGGATGAGAAATTACCATTATGTGGATAGACTGGAGAAGCTGGGGTTGTTCTCCTTAGAGCAGAGAAGGCTAAGCGGAGATTTGATAGAGGTGTTTAAAATCATGATAGGTTTAGATAGAGTAAATAAAGAGAAATTGTTTCCAATGGCTGAAGGGTTGATAACCAGAGGGCACAGGTTTAAGGTTTTGGTAAAAGAACCAGCGGTGATATGAGGAAAAACTATTTTACACAATGAATGGTTAGGATTTGGAATGCACTGACTGATAGGGTGGTCGATACAGATTAAATAGTAGTCTTTAAAAGGGAATTAGATAAATACTTGGAGGAGAAAAAAATTGCAGGGATATGGGGAAAGAGCGGGGGAGTGGGACTAACGGGATTTCTGTTCGAAAGAGCCGGTGCAGACTCGATGGGCTGAATGGCCTCCTTCTGTGCTGTACTATTCTGTGATTCTATGAAGGCCAGAGCAGGGAAGCTCAGAAGCACTGGTCTTAAACCGGTGAGGGGGTGAGTACTGGAACAAATTATGGAATTTGTTGTGGGACCAATTTACACACAATTGACTACAATTAAAAGATTTAATGAGGCCCACACATGCTCTGGGTACTGCCTCCATAATATTTGGACCACTGAATTTGGTGCCTTGTGATTCCAGCACTTAGAACATAAGAACATAAGAAATAGGAGCAGGAGTAGGCCAATCGGCCCCTCGAGCCTGCTCCGTCATTCAATAAGATCATGGCTGATCTGATCCTAACCGCCAATCCACTATCACAGAACCATCTCCTGAATCTAACAGAATTAGACACACGAAATAGGAGCAGGATCAGGCTACACGGCCCCTGGGCCCGCTCCGCTACCCACAGGGCCATGTCCAATCCGAACCTAGACTCATGTCCAAATTCCTGCTCGCTCCCCATAACCCTTAATTCCCTTTACTTCTAGGAAACTGTCTATTTCTGTTTTAAATTTATGTAATGATGTAGCTTCTACAGCTTTTTGGGGCAGCATATTCCATGGACCTACCACCCTCTGAGTGAAGTAGTTCCTCCTCATCTCAGTCTTGAAAGAGCAGCCCCTTATTCTAAGACTATGCCCCCTAGTTCTAGTTTCACCCATCATCGGGAACATCCTCCCCGCATCCACCCGATCCAACCCCTTCACAATCTTATATGTTTCAATAAGATCGCCTCTCATTCTTCTGAACTCCAATGAGTAGAGTCCCAATCTACTCAACCTCTCCTCATATGTCCATCCCCTCATCCCCGGGATTAACCGAGTGAACCTTCTTTGTACTGACTCGAGAGCAAGTATGTCCTTTCTTAAGTATGGACACCAAAACTGTACGCAGTATTCCAGGTGCGGTCTCACCAATACCTTGTACAACTGAAGCAATACCTCCCTATTTTTATATTCTATCCCCCTAGCAATGAAAGTCAACATTCCATTGGCCTTCTTAATCACTTGCTGCACCTGCATACTAACCTTTTGAGTTTCGTGCACCAGGACCCCCAGATCCCTTTGTACTTCAGTACTTTCCAGTTTCTTGCCATTAAGATAATAACTTGCTCTACAATATTTCCTGCCAAAGTGCATAACCTCACACTTTCCAGTATTGTATTCCATCTGCCAAATCTCTGCCCACTTACTTAGCCTGTCTATGTCCCCTTGCAGGTTTTTTATGTCCTCCTCACTCACTACTTTCCCTCCCATCTTAGTATCATCTTGAAACTTTGATATGTTACACTTGGTCCCCTCCTCCAAATCGTTAATATAGATTGTAAAGAGTTGGGGACCCAGCACTGACCCCTGCGGAACACCACTAGTTACTGATTGCCAGTCTGAGAATGAACCATTTATCCCAACTCTCTGCCTTCTGTTAGATAGTCAATCCTCTATCCATGCCAGGCCTACTTGCCCGATTCAGGCGGCATACATGTGAAATATGTGGATGCAGCCTGTGAGTATACAATTGTAGCATCATGCCAGCATGTGCTGTCATTGTAACAAGATAAAAAAAGATTTGCATTTATATAGCGCCTTTCACGACCACCGGGCACCTCAAAGCACTTTACAGCCAATGAAGTACTTTTGAAGTGGAGTCACTGTTGTAATGTAGGAATATACAGTAGATAAATTATGGTGCCCATATGTTAAGCCCGTGCCACCTATTTTGTTCCACAGAAAGGCCATAAACTCAAGAGGAGGAAGCTAATGATGTGAGGCTGTTGCGCACATTATTTGAAGGAGACGCTAGCCCGGATTGTGGAGGGTATTGGTCATCTTGACAAGTCAGCCCAAGGTGAATTACTGATTACAGGTGACCAAATGGCAAAGGAGGTGGATGAAGTTGTCCGGCTGTTGCTGTGTCTAGGATAATGAAACCAGGAATCCTTCACGAGCATGAAATGGTGAGAAAGTCACCTGTCTCATTGCATGAGATGATGTAAGAAGTTTTTGATAGAGTTACACATTCTACCATCTAGTTGGAAGATATCTTGCAGCAAGTGTTACCTGCTCTGCAGGATGCCATTGAGCAGCACACAGTATTAGTGGCAGTCACATAGGGGACCTTGGGTATGCCATAAGTGTATGTGTGGAGCATCTCAGTAATTCTTCTGCTAATGTTGAGGCATTGAAGTCCAGAGTCTAAGTCATAATAAAGACTAATTTTGATGTGTTTGGAAACACTGAATGAGGGGTTCAGAGATCTCACAACAGTTCAAGTCTGTTTAAATGACACTGCTGGGTTGATGTGACACCCATGCTGAAGAGTTAACTGGAAGACTAAAGCTCTGCTCACCCGTGGACTCTGCAGGTTTCCTCAAATGGTTTAACACCAGCTTTTAATGCGATAATAAATAAACTCCTGAGTAAATTTGCACATTTTGTTATTAGTGTCTGCTTAATAAGCTATTAACAAATCTTAAAATAACCAAAAAAGAATATGGGTTAATATTACTTAATCCGAGAAGGAGGTTTTGGAATGTGGGCAAAAGTTTGCACCCTCTCAATTAATGCTAAATCACAAATTTATATTCCTTAAGGCACAGCTAGTGTGTGTGCTCGCTCTAACACCATTGCAATTTGAACCTGATGTATGGATTTTTTTAAATGTGTAATTTTATTTTTAATAAAGATTGTTACAATTGCAGAGTTTTTTTTTAAACAATCCCTGTTATGTCTCTTGTTTCTCTCACCAGACAAAACTAACTTCTATCAATTAAAATCCATTGCAGGTGGGAAACTATTATTATTTGAGTACTCTACGAGCAATTCCCAGAATGATCTTGAATATTTAACTTCGTGCCTTCATAAAGGCTGAATTTAAACAGACTGCTAAATATATCATTGTATGGTGTGCAGAACAGAAGGTGACTCTCAGGACATCAGTTCTGTCCAGTGAGTGATAAGTAAAGTACTAAAGCCATCAAAAAACTTTTGCTTAGATAATTCCAGCTGTACTGTTATCGCAGTGGTTGAGAAATCTCTTATCACACTTAAGTGTGGTAACTTTTTATCTATCAAAACACCTGCTGCACAAACTGATTTTAAATACCACCTTTTAACTGCTCGTATTTTTTTAGAATAGAGGGTTACAGTTTGCAACCTCTGATTTGACACTGCTCCCTCTCGCCATCAATTATCACAAAACATAGAATGGACCTGTATGTCCCTATGTGTACAGTAAACAAATTGACTAAGCTTATATGTGCAAGAATGGATAATTACAAGAGTATTACATTTTGGTGTAAGTTTGCACTGCCAATATCTTAGACCTGTTGTCTTTCCTTATAAACTATTTGATTACTTGTGCAGTTCACCCACTCTAACACAAGATTCACCATAAGAAAAGCCCAGTAGATTTTTGGATAACAAAAAGGATACTGTGAGATGAATGACAAAGGTTGCATACATTATTGATTTTTGGTGCCCCACTTGTTTGTCTGGTGTCACAAAAGCAAGTCAAGACTGTGTGCATCATTCATCAGTTGTTGTAATATATGTTAACATCCCTGTTTTTGTGTGTTTCTTTTCCTTCTGGTTGGGTACCTTCACAGTGTACAATCTTGTTAGCAATGATTTTATGGTATCTTTTTAGCATAACAACAAATTCTTAAACATTTCTGATATATGCTCAAATTTAAGGCACTATCTTGTACCTTCTTTATGACGCTTGTGAAAACCTACCTTTTTTAAATTCGCTTATGGGATGTGGGCGTCGCTGGCGAGGTCAGCATTTATTGCCCATCCCTAGTTGCCCTTGAGAAGGTGGTGGTGAGCCGCCTTCTTGAACCGCTGCAGTCCGTGTGGTGAAGGTACTCCCATAATGCTGTTTGGTAGGGAGTTCCAGGATTTTGACCCAGCGACGATGAAGGATCGACAATATACTTCTAAGTCAGGATGGTCTGTGACTGGGAGGGGAACTTGGAGGTGGTGGTGTTCCATTGTGCCTGCTGCCCTTGTCCTTCCAGGTGGAAGAGGTCGCGGGTTTGGGAGGTGCTGCCGAAGAAGTCTTGGCGAATTGCTGTAGTGCATCTTGTAGATGGTACACACTGCAGCCACGGTACACCGGTGGTGGAGGGAGTGAATGTTTAAGGTGGTGGATGGGGTGCCAATCAAACAGGCTGCTTTGTCCTGGATGGTGTCGAGCTTCTTGAGTGTTGTTGCAACTGCACTCATCCAGGCAAGTGGAGAGTATTCCATCACACTCCTTACTTGTGCCTTGTAGATGGTGGAAAGGCTTTGGGGAATCAGGAGGTGAGATACTTGCCACAGAATACCTAGCCTCTGACCTGCTCTTGTTGCCACAGTATTTATGTGGCTGGTCCAGTTAAGTTTCTGATCAATGGTGATCCCCAGGATGTTGATGGTAGGGGATTCGGTGATGGTAATACCGTTGAATGTCAAGGGGAGGTGGTTAGATCCTCGTTTGTTGGAGATAGTCATTGCCTGGCACTTGTGTGGCGCAAATGTTACCTGCCACTTATCAGCCCAAGCCTGAGCCTCGTCCAGGTCTTGTTGCATGCGATCATGGACTGCTTCATTATCTGAGGAGTTGTGAATGGCGCTGAACACTGTGCAGTCATCAGCAAACCCATTCCTGACCTTATGTTAGAGGGAAGGTCATTGATGAAGCAGCTGAAGATGGTTGGGCCTAGGACATTGCCCTGAGGAACTCCTGCAGCGATGTCCTGGGGCTGTGATGATTGACCTCCAACCACCACAACCATATTCCTTTGTGCTAGATATGACTCCAGCCAGTGGAGAGTTTTCCCTCCGATTCCTATTGACTTCAGTTTTACTAGGGCTCCTTGATGTGTAGGATTCGCAAAATTCCCACATTCCCCCAAGGTTATTAATAAAAGGGACCCTGTACGGACAATTTAAAAAGGGTACCCAAAAAGATGGCGTCTGCACCTCGTGACCAAAAGCCTGTAAGATTTTAAAAGCTTGGACTCTGCAGCAGAACAGGCAGCTTTGGGAAATCAAAACTTAAAATGCATTTCTGTGAAAAAGACTTTGTGTTTGAAAAGCCAGACAGCTAGGCAAACACTGAATATGCATTGCGTCAGATTGGAACAGATCAAACTCAGTTAGGCCTAAGCATGAGGCCATTAGTTTGTCTGCATAAATAATCGGAAACAGCTTAAGGAAGCCACCAAGGCTGGACAGGCCAATTAAAATGCATTAATGGCAATACAACTCAGACATCAGGCCATCAGGTGCGATAAATGGCCATCTAAAGCCAGTTAGTTTTAGATTGGTATAATCATTTAAAACAGCCCGCCAAAAGTTAAACAATGGACTGACCTGATTTGGCGCGCAGATAAGGGCCTTCGGAAGGAGTATAATTGTAGGCCCATGAGTAGCAATCGCGCTCCTCTCTTGACTCTGACCTCTTGTTTGGTCTTGGGCGGCTGCCGCTCGTACTTGTGCCCCGGCCTCGTGGCGGGTTCTCTTCTCGCTCCCTGTATTGGGTGCAACCAAGGACATCCATACCAATCGCGGAGATGGGAACGAGACCCGAGTCCAAAGTCATACAGGACACATGGGCCACAAAAAGGGGCAGACGAAACAAGACGAGACAAAGCAAGACGAAGAAAAAGGTAAAGACCCGCCAAGAGCAGAGAAGGGCAGCAGAAGACACATTGATAAAGACCGAGCGCCTAGTTATAAGCTGGCGCTTGGGGAAGAAAATATATGTATGGACAGTGAGAATAAGTTGGCTATTGAACACTGCGAATAAGCTGGCGTTAAACGCAGGTGTCCACGCCGCAACGAATATATCGGTGTTCAAAGAATGGGTAGAAAAATCTAAGCAGTGAAGACTGCCAACTGTCCCACAAACGCAACGTCACCGCCGACGACCGCCAAAGGGAGAAGAAGAAGACAACCCATCGCGACGAGACGACGATGGTAGCTGAGGAGAGGAAAGGTGTGTCGCAGCAACAGCTCCAGCACCGCGCCCTGAGACCATGTGGCGATGGAGTACCCCAAAGGACAGGAGACCAAACCTCAAAACTCACAACTGTTAAAGCAACAGGCCTTGGATTGGTGAGCATGAATTCCTGGCCCCTCATAGCTTAATCTAGTTAGGTATAGGGGGTGGGATAAGGATAAGGGGATTGTTAATGTAGTTTGTTTTCCCTCAATGTGCCGTGTGTTCCCCATTCCCTGTATAAGTATAGTTATTTGTTTATGCCTGTAATTGTTTATCAGTAATTTCTCATAAGACTGCGTTTTATTCCTGTTTTAATAAAATCTTGGTTTTTCTTACGCCAAACCACTTGTCTACTCGATGGGGTGTGTGGGGGGTGGGGGAATGTGGGGAGGGGGTGGGGGAATGTGGGGATGGGGTGGGGGGTGTGGGGGGTGTGGTGGGGGTTGTGAGGGATGGGGTGGGGGTGGGGGGTGGAGAGGGTGTGGGGTGGAAGTGTGGGGTGAGTGGGGTGTTGGGGTTGTGGGGTGGGGGGCTGTGGGGGATGGGGTGGGGGGGTGGAGAGGGTGTGGGGTGGGGGGGTGGGGTGGGGGCTGTGGGGGATGGGGTAGGGATGGAGGGGGTTTGGGGGGGTGGGTTTAGGAGGTGTGGGGAGGGGGTGGGGTGGGGGTGTGGGGTGGGGAGTTGTGGCGGATAGGGTGGTGGGTGGGGGCGGGGGTCTGTGGGGGGGTGGGTTGGGGGGCTGGGGTGAGTGGGAGGGTGGGGGGATGTGGGGGGTGGGTGGTGGATGGGTGGGTTGGTGGGATGTGGGGGATGGGGTAGGGGGTGGGCGGGTGGAGAGGGGGTGGGGTATGGATGTGGGGTGGGGGGCTGTGGGGGATGGGTTGGGGTGGAGGTGGTTTGGGGGGCTGGGTTTGGGGGGGGTGGGGAGGGGGTGGGGTTTGGGTGTGGGGTGGGGGGCTGTGGGGGATGGGGTGGGGGTGGGGGGGTGGAGAGGGTGTGGGGTGGGTGTGGGGTGGGGGGCTGTGTGGGATGGGATGGGGGTGGAGGGGGTTTGGAGTGTGTGTGGGGAGGGGGTGGGGTGGGGGTGTGGGGTGGGGAGTTGTGGAGGATAGGGTGGGGGTGGGGGTTAGTGGGTGGGGATGGTGCGGTGTGGGGGGGGTGGGTTGGGGGGCTGTGGGGGATTGGGTAGGGGGTGGTGGTGGAGGGTGTGTGGTGGGTGGCTGTGGGTGATAGGGTTGGGGGGGTGGCGGGTGGGGGGTGTGGGGAGGGGCTGAGGTGGGGGTGTGGGGTGGGGAGTTGTGGAGGATGGGGTGGGGTGTAGTGGGTGGAGGTGGAGGGGGTGGGTTGGGGGGGTGGGGTGAGTGGGAGGGGTGGGGGCATGGTGGGGAAGGTAGAAAGGTAGAAACTATGCTCTGAATATGATTAGGCCAACAGAGTAGCAAGAGAATAGTCCAGCTGAGGAGGAAAGGCCTGGCAAAGGAGATGGAATTATAATGTAGCCTAGCAATTTGAAGAGTACAGAGAAAATAAAGAAGAAACCTTAGATGCTGCCTTTGTCGAGCTTTTAAGTGCAAATGTCATACTGGGTAAAAAGAATGCATGCAAAGGTAAAAGTTAATTAAATTTCAAGAGATAAAATGATGATACTCGTAGAAAAAGCTAGTGGTGTAGCTCCTTGATTAAAGAAGGCAAAGGCCAACACTGAACACCTGGAGTCAGTTGCATGGAAAACCTAAGCAGTAATCAATGCTGCCAGCAATAACAAGTGCAGAAGGTTGTGAAAGAAATGTTAGTTAGCGAGAGAGGGTTTAACATAAACTAACCATGACAAGGGCATATGTTTGAAAAGCAACATGTGTTGAATAACATAAAGCCAGTTAGCTATTCTTGAATTAATGCAGAGATGCATTTTTTGTTTGTAGAAAAATTCTCACGGGCACAAGAGATGAGAGGCTAAAAATTCGATTGTGTAGCGTCCATTGTTTAGGCACTACGGGTGCTGTTTTGGGTCAAAAATGGCATCTGAGCCACGCATGCAACTGGTGTGATGAAACTGTTCAACTACTATTACAGCGCTGATTTGATGCCAGCACTCCCATTTTCATCCTCAACGCTGGAGCTAATGCCTTGTGTTAACCTCACACAGCTAAACAGGTGTTCAGCAGCTGCAAGCATGGCTGGTGGAAGACTGTTGATTTTCAGTGGGGGAGACTGCAGATGGCCTTGCAGGACGACCTTGAGCACCTCTGGGCCTAGAAGGCCCAGCTTTGGACTGCACCACTTTGAATGGGCGGCAGCAGTCCGGGCTGACTGGCTGTCAGGCAACTGCAAGGGCCTTGATGGCAGCAGTCTGAGCTTGCGTGGCAGCAAGCTGAGCTTCCACTGCAACACTCAGACATTGGATGGCTTCTGCTTGTGCTCCACTGGAAGCTGAGACGTCAGCCATAAGATGCTGCATGATGGTTGGGTCTACAAGTGCACTAATGGAGTGGGCCATCACTTCCATCCTGGAAATCATGGGATCTAAGCTCTGCGCAAAGACCTGTGCAAGGTTGGTGCATGACTGCTCCATGCTCCTTGACATTGCACTCAGGCTTTTTGTCAGGCCTGCCAATTGTTGTGCATACCCATCCGCGTTCTTCTGTAGTCTGCCCCATCAAATTCCACATCTGAGTCCTCTGCAGCAGAACTCATGTGCAACCTTGCCCTCCGGGGAGCTGGCACCTGTGCTACCCTTTCCCCCTGCCCTGGCTGCAGCACACTCATACCCGGTGTCTCACCACGTGCAGATCCCACCTCTAAGCTTCCCTCTAAACTCTGTACAGTGCCACTATCTGAGCTGGTGGTTGCGAGTTTCAGATCAAGTGATGGTGTGTCTTCTTCTTCATCGTCACCCTCCTCTCCCTCTTTTTCTTGAACCACTGGTTGGGCAGATTGGATTTCTGGGGTCTCTGAAATGAGAAAGGCACAAGTGTAGGGTTGTGGTGAGGGCAGGGGGGAAAGCAAGAGGTGCAAGCTTACTCCATGTGCAGCTTGTAAATCAGAAGCGATTGTGGGATGAGGGTGAAGTGGGATGTGAGAAGGACAATAGTATACGAGGATACCGGCATCTTGTATTCTTTCAGCCCCGCCGCTGGCCATGGGCTCAGCCATGTGGCTCCCAGGAATGGTCAATGTACTGAGTATTACAAGAAAGTGTTGTGAAATAAAGGCCGGAGTTTTTACTTGCGAGGCAAGTCAGGTGCGGGGGGTGGGGAGGTGGGGGGTGGGGCTACATAGCGGGTCGGCCTCACGCAGCATTTGACAGCGCGCTGTCCACCTTGTCTTTAGCTCAATTAGATTAATTGAGACAGGCCTGCGAGTTTCCCGGCCAATTAAATGGAGTGGGTCTGATGACGTCATCAATGACTCGCCTTGACTCAGATATTTAAAGGGGCCTTCCACACATCACTTGAAGGTTGATGAAGGAGAATCACAGGTCTTTGGGAGAGGTGTGGTTGTTGAGAAACTAAAGATTTTCAATCTGAGGCTTGAGGGAAACATACAGTCCCAACGGCAGAAGGCAGTGCCCAGATTCTCCGACTTCTCCCTGGAAGTCCTGCTCCAGCAAGTTCGAGCATGCAAGGACATCTGTTCCCTGGGGATGGGCGTAAGAGACCTTCCAGTGAGACCAAGAGGGCATGGTTGGAGATCACGGAGGAGGTCAGCAGCAGGGATGTAGTCAGGATCTAGAGTACTGGATCCAGTGCCGCAAAAAATTTAATGATCTCATGAGGTCAGGAAAGGTGAGTGCAATGCCACATTCAACTACATCCTGATGTGCGTGTCACCCCAACCCCCTCACTCTGCCTTCCCAAACCTACTCCTGCATCTACCTTGCAAGGTGCACCCATCCCTTACTCTCTATGCACCTACTTACATCCCCATCTGACGAACCATCACTGACATTCACCCTCATCCTAATGCACTCATAGGAAGTAACGCCACAGAAAGAGGCCATTTGGCAATTTCAGACCACTCTCTCATAGTCACCCTCTACAGATGTAGCCCATCCATTCCTTACACTCATTCCATCACTCTCACTCAAAGTTCTCTTCTTTCCCTCCTTGCAGGAGAAGAGAGCCCAGAACATCAGGGAGAGGCAACGAACCGGAAATGGCCCTCCAATGTACACCAACTTGACTCCAGCAGAGGAGGAGGCACTGCAAATCACTGGAGTTGCAGAGCAGCTGGCGGTGGGAGACAGAGATAAAGGACCTCCCAACAACCTGGTGACAGAATTAAATCTCATACAGCCACATGGCATGCAGCATCACTCATGGTGACTTGATGTCAGCAGCCAGTGAAATGTCATCACGTGCATAATAGTAACATTAAACATTCTTATCATTACATTTCTAATTCATCCCTTGACTCTCCCACAGGTTCATCAAGTGGCCACCCCACCCCACTGTCCAGCCGGAGGAGGAAGATGACTCCTCAGAGGAAGCTCCACTCCCTGAGGGTGCACCGTCAACAGACCCATGCGCACCCAGCACCAGCGCAGATACGCGCACCTCGGTGGGTCCAGCGAGACATAAAGTAGTGTTATCACCTGGTGTCTCACAGAATACAAGTGAGCAAGAGCAGATGGTGGAGGCAGGGACAGCCGTGGAGAGTCCTCGTTGGAAGGCACAGGACACTCAGCTACATGCAGATTCAGGGGCTGTTGACAAAGAGGGTGATCTTGGAGGAGCAGCAATAATTGCGTGAGGGTCTGGCAGCTTTTCCAGCCGCAATGTGCGCGATTGTCCAGAGAATGGAGGAGTCCATCTCCAACATGAGCACCACCATCTCGCACGTGATGGCGACGATGTGCAAAGGATAGCCATCTGCATGGAGCAGTAAATGCGCTAGTCAAACGAGAACATGCTTGCTGTGAACAACAGATTGCAGACTCTCATTGACCTCATCTCTAGGAGGAATACCAACTTAAACTTGGGCGTTCATCGTCCCACTGATGTGCAGCAAGGTGCTGTCCAGCTCCTTGCTAGCAGGGAAGTGTGGGTGGCCCATGAGAGGGATGGTGCTGAGAGGGGACATGGAAGTGGGGGCTCTGCTCAAAATGCTCCCACTTCTCCCCTGTTGCCTCCCCCTCAGTCAGAGCCCCACATGCTGCCTCGGATCTTGATGGCTGAGTCTGCCCCTGCACAGTTGCAGGAGGAGCAATCTTTGGCGGGGCCATCACAGGCTCCAAAACCCAGAGGACGTCCGCCAAAAGTGTCAAAGCAGTCGCAGCAGGGAAGTGAGCAGCCTAACTCTACCTCTGCTGAAGCCACAGGGGTTGCATCTCGTAGAAGCACTCGGAAAAGAAAAAAGACACAATCCTAGATGCACAAGGGTATGTACATGGGTGTACGCCAAAATATTAGTGTTAAGTTTCAGTTCTATTTATGATGCACATAAATTTATTTCTTTGCACTACTTTCCCATCTTGTCCATTTTTGCCTGCTACCTGGGAAGTGGCTTTGTCACTTGGAGTGAATGGTGAAACATTACTTAACCTCGAGCAATGGGGGTTTGGTTGACAGGAATGGCTTGGTCATTGTAGGACTGCTTTGTGGTGTTGTTGGGGGGTGGGGGGGCGGAGTTGGTACAGGATCTGGGAGCCATATGGGTGCACTGGTGCAAGTTAAGTAAATCGGGCCATTATGAGGCCAGCCCTGGCAGTAATGCACACTGCTGCTGGTGCCATCTCCACCTTAGATTCCTCCTCCTCTGAAGAAGAAGCTGTGCGCTCTACACCATGCTCGTTCTGCAGCTCCAATCCTCGCTGCTGTGCTATGTTGTGCAGCGCACAGCAGACGACGATGATTCTGGAGACTCTGGCTGGTGTGTACTGAAGGGCTCCTCCAGATCTGTCAAGGCACCTTCAGCTTTGCTTGCTCTATGGCACATCTAGTGGACATGTGACTACCATTCTAACGCTCCTCGGCCTCATTGCTTGACCTCCTCATCAGCCACATCTTCAGTGGATAGCCCTTGTGTCCAAGCAGCCAGCCGGTAAGTCTGTTTGGCGGTGCAAAGAGCTGAGGGAGGGTGGACTGGCGCAACACAAACGACAGCTGCCAGGGAATCTGGCGCACACATGCATGATGATCTTGTTATGGTTGCAGATGAGCTGCACATTGAGGGAGTGGAAGCCCATGCGGGTCACAAATAATCCTTGGTGATGTCGAGGTGCCTTGATGCCCACATGTGTGCAGTTGATGATGCCCTGCATCTGTGAGAAGCCAGCCAGAGCCGCAAAGCTGAGCGCCCGCTCAGTAACACTGGCTTCATCAATGGCAACATTCACATAATTGGCTGACTTGTGAAACATGGCATCAGTCACCTGGGTGATGCATCTGTGGGTGGCTGACTGCTAGATCCTGCAAATGTCTGCTGCAGTTCCCTGGAAGGAACCTGAGGAGAAGAAGTTGATGGCAGTGGTGACTTTGGCAGCCACTGGTAAGGCGTGTCCACCAGGCCCTCTGGACAGCGGGTCTTCTTCCAACTAGCTACAAACGTCTGCCATGTCCTGGCATGATAGCCTGAGCCTCCTGAAGCACTGCTGCTCAGTCAAGTCCAGGAAGCTCATCCTCTGCCTGTATACCCTGTGTTGGGGGTATCGCCTCCGGTGCGGTGCAGCCCTGTGCTGACCCCTCGCTCTCCTGTGGAGCATCAGGTCAGTGGTGAGAAGGCTGCTGGTGTGGTTGCTGCTACTGCTGGTGTGACTGGTGTTGATGTTGCTGGGAGTCATCTTGGTCCGAATCTGAGTCCAAGCATAAGCGGCATCCTTGCTGACCTAATGCCAGGTAAAGTGGAGGTCAGGGGCACAATCTTGCAATGTGGTGAGAGTGGCTGCCAAGGTTGCAGAAATCACCTGCAAACACCTGAAAGCCAAATCTCTGCACAAAATGGTGTCAGCAAGAGCCTTTCCCTTGGGCATGGAAGCAGGTGTAAGGTGTGTGTATTTATATGCTTTTTCCAGCTGTCACTTAATGAAGTAGTACAATGACCACTGAGCTCCTGCCTCCCCTTCACAGGGAGCTTCCCGAGATCCGTGAATCCCTTGCGCAACCAGTTAAAGTCCAAACCTGATGTTAAGGGTCTTGTGATGAAATATGCCATTCATCACTCATCTGTATTCTCTGTGTGATTGTGCCTGTGACTGTGGTTTAGTTTTAGTTTCATTTCCCTTACCTCAGTTCCGTTTCCTCACCTTGTATTGTATTGTGTGTAGGGCTCCGCCCATACCTGGCCCCTATGTAAGCAGGCTCAGCGTGCCTCACATCCAGTACTGCAGACCTCTGGATGGAAGACACCTCTCCACTGTGTGTTACCTTCTAAGTTAATAAAAGCCTTGTTTTGTTCCGCTAACATTGAGTCTCGGATTTATTGAGGCACATCAGGTCTGTAAACTGACAGTTAAGCACCTCAATGAGGTCGCCCGCCTCTCCTGAGCGGGTCCGTGGCGCGCCTCGAAACGCACCCCAGTGAAAGGCAGAAGTCGGCGGGATGATGGCATGTTCCTGACACGCTGTCAATTTCAGAGCTATTAACTGCTGACCCGCACGCTCTGCAATGTGAAAATTCCAACCAAAGTGTTTGGGGTAAGGGGAAAAGAGAACAATTCGTTCTATTTAATGTTATAATCTCAATGAAATTCATGCTAGAATTTGACAAGTCTAAGGATAATAAACAGACTTAGAAAGCTGTGGCATCTGACAGGATGAGTATATTTCACTTTGTAAATGGGTATGTTTTAATTTGAGCATTACGTGTCAAACAACTGGCTTGAAGAGCAGAGGTGGTATCATTGCGTTTTTCACTAGAAGGCAGAGTGGATGCATACACTGAATTTATTGTGACTTGTGTTCAAGGTGTGATTATGAAGCCAAGGGCAAGTGAATTGACCAGAACAGTCCCAGTCAAAGCAAACATCTGGTCTATTTAACCAAAATAAAATATGGCAAACTGGTTTTATTTTAATTTTTATTCCATATGGTGATGCTCCTTGAAAAATCCCATTATTGTCATACATTGTGTTTGAAATTCCACTCTGGGTAGAATTACAAATTTGAGGTTGTAGGTACCAAACTTGTATAGTACAATTACTAGCTTAATTATAGAGCTGAATAAGTTGTTTTAATAGCTATTGCATTTGTTTTGCTAAATTTTATTATTATCCAATGTAATAAATTTTCAGCATATAACTGCAGCTACATATTCAAGATTTTTTTTAATCAATTGAAAGACTGTCAAATCTCAAGTTATTTTGGTTAGTGAATTTACATTTTGGGGTGGGAGAGAATAGCAACATCCTTTGTGTCTGTACACAGCCTGCCCTCATTATCATGGTCTCGTATAAAATGCTACCTCAGTTACAGTATACTGGTACTGCTGGTTGGATGCCAATTATTCTTTTGTTCTGCTAGCAGACATCTGGTATCTGAAGCACAAAGGAACTCATTGTGATCCAGCCAGCAGCACCGCTATAAATCCAACCCAAATGGAAATATTAAATTGACTTTTTTACGTTGCATTTTCTTTAATATTTTCATTTTACACAGCATGTGCTGTTGTGAAATCGCAAATTGAGCACTTCATAAAGTTCCTTTTTATAGCTTCGTATATTGTGAACATTTGTGGGGTAACTCAACACATTTCCCCAATAAGGACGATTTTATTGAAAATTCTGCAAAGCTCTATAAATGAATTTTCGATGTGTACTTTAAGTATGTGCACTTTGTTTATAAATGTGTTGAACGCCATTAAGGCAGGAATCATGCAAACTGAACAGAGGCCAGAACCATTTGTAAACAAAACTGCCAGTCAGCATCTTGCTCTCCACTGTACAAAGACTACCCCAGCACTGAACGGCATCTCATTTTCAGTAGAACAAATGAGAGCATGTTGAATGTGGTTGCTTATATAAGCCAGACAGTGTTATGCAGCAACCAGAATGCATGTGTTCCTTCCTGTGATATCCCAGTCCTGCTACCAACTAGTCTGATTTAGCGATGCCTCAAGAAAACCCCCCAGATCTGTACTGAAATCATTTGAAAACAAAGCAGCTTTACTGCAAATCCAAAGTATCCATTGGTTCATACAACCTTTCTATTCTGTGAAGCTGAACACCATTAAAGTAAACAGGCTGACTGCCTACACTTTAAGCGGGAGCTTACTCTTGTAGTCTGGAGTACAAATTTTACAATATTTTGTCACATTCCCTCATGGTGAAATAACCTTTTAACAGAAGACACAATTGTATGGCAACTTGGAGTAGCAAAAAGTCAAGACTGACTCAGGTGACTGTCCCTTTTTATTTCCCTCCCTCCATGTGCCTTCGACTCAGCATCTTCCTGCAAGAGCATGGTTGAAATCTGGAATTCAGCAAACTGCAGGCACAGAGCTGTAATTTGTTGTTCCATATTGTAATGCATTGGTGCACTTTTGGAAAGCTCCTATGTGTTACATAAGGCATTGCCCCCTCCCTCCTTTCCTCCCCCATAAATATCCGACCTCGCAATTGTTTCGACAGTTCTTTTCTTCCATCTCCTAAGTAAAGTTATTGAGTCTTTGGGCTATTTCAGCATAAGGTGGCTAACCTTTAATGTGTACCCAAGGAAACAGAATCCCTGATTACTGAAGAAATGTTTTGAGAGATAGGGGTGAATAGTAACCTAAAAAAAATGGGTGTGTTTGGAGCGTGGGGGTAGTTAAATTGTTAAAAATTGGATTCCCGACCTGATACCGCCTTCAACTCGCCCACTTTTGGTTTTAACGGAAATGAGCGGGGCAGCAGGACAGGGGCGGGCAGCCAACCCGCTCCCAGGAGGCGATATGTCAATTTAAATATTTTATTGAGTCTGGAAGCCTCTTTTTTAACCTCCATTTTGTTTTTAATTGCATGTGGACGGGTTTTATACAATTTGTAAAACCCAGCAGTTACAGCAAGGCGGGGACTGCTGCATCCAGGAGGTAAGTGTCTTTATACCAGTCAGCTGTGGCTCAGTTGGTAGCACGATTCGTCTCTGAGTCAGAAGGTTGTGGGTTCAAGTCCCACTCTATGGACTCGAGCACATAAAGCTAGGCCGACACGCCCAGTGTAGTGCTGAGGGAGTGCTGCACTGTCGGAGGTGCCGTCTTTCAGATGAGACATTAAACCGAGGCCCCGTCTGCTTGCTCAGGTGGACGTAAAAGATCCCATGGCACTATTTTGAAGAAAAATAGGGGAGTTAACTCCGGTATCCTGGCCAATATTTATCCCTCAACCACCATAACAAAAACAGATTATCTGGTCATTATCATATTGCTGTTTGTGGGAGCTTGCTGTGCGCAAATTGGCTGCCGCGTTTCCCACATTACAACATTGATTACACTCCAAAAGTACTTCATTGGCTGTAAAGCGCTTTGAGATATCCAATGGTCATGAAAGGTGCTATATAAATGCAAGTCTTTCTTTTTTCCTGGATCCAGGGTCTGCCTAACCCCCCCCCCCCCCCCACGATCAGAGACCCCTTTTAACGGTCTGAGGTCTCTGATCACCCCCCAGGCCTCCCCCTCCCACTGATGGTTCTGAGGCCAGTCCTGATCATCTGTCCGACCCCCACCCCCCCCCACCCTGATCCTTTAAACAGCCTGGCCCGATCTTTGCCCCCCCCCCACCGATCCTTTTAACGGGCTCGATCTGATCCCCGATCTCTGCCCGACCCCCCACCGATCCATTTAATGGCCTGAACCCTGATCCCTCCCTCCCTCCTCTATGCGGCCTAGTGCCGCAGGCCTACCCACCCACAGCCAGCCAGCCTCTCAATCTGGCTGGCTGCAGGTGGGAAACCGAGGCCTCGCATGCAAATCAGGCCCGGCCGCTAAAGTTGGCAGGGCCTGCGGGAAACCCGGCCTCCCGGGTTTCCCGACTGCCTCGGAGCCCCGTCAACCCACTCTCCTCCTTAAAATCCAGCCCATAATCTATGCTTTGGGTTTCTAGAAATGAGGAGCAACAAAACCAACTGCAGCAGTTTTTCAGAGAATAGTAGGAGATTGCCCTTGTTCTAGCTGTAAGCAGATTGTAATGCAGTAGACAATTCTACACATCATATAATATTACATAGAATTTACAGCACAGAGACAAACCATTCAGTCCAACCAGTGTTTATGTTACACACAAGCCTGTAGGAGGGCATCTTTTTCGGGGTTTATGGTAATTTACCTTCCTTTACCTGGTTTACAGTAATTCACCTGGTCAGGCAGCCTTTTGCTACTGCACTCTGACCAATCCCAAACAGCGGTTTCGAATCGCTAAACCCACACTTTCAGTTCTGACTGGAGGACTTATAATTAATGATATATATTAAAACGGACAACTGGTCTGGATGTGAGAAAGTCAAACTTTATTAAACTAAAGAAAACTACACCACACGATTTTAGTAATCACTGTACAATTGCTTAAATGGGGGAAGACAGACGGCAAAATGAGGGATAAATGGCTACAATGTTAATTAAACAATCTTAGCAATTTCCCTTAAATTACCACCCCCTTTAACTCCTTACTAGATTGCCTTGCTGAGGAGTCAGAAACCTGCTCACCTGTGGTCCAAGGAAAATAAGAGAGAGAGATAGCTTCTCAGGAGCTATCTTTATATCCTGCCAGCTCCTGCTGTTTGGCGCTGAAAGGGTCTGTGTGCAAAATTCGCGCTGAAAAGTTCGAATACACAAGAGAAAGGCTGTGATTGGCTGATTCAAATAAAGCTTGGAGTGGTTTGAATGTGTCTACATTCTGGGGCCGAAGTGTTCCCGCCTACATCCGGAGTTTATGGGCTAACCAAAGGGGACACACCTGAATAATGGGTGATTCAAAACCCATTCATTCCAAACTGTTCTCTTTCAAAAATCCTTTTCTGGAGTTTTGATGTGTCTCATTGTATGTAAGGGGCTTTGAATGGGTTGGATTACTTGGTAAACAGAAGCCCTTTGTCCTGCGGTCAGTCTCAAGTGGTTTAAACCCTTATGTCAACATCCTGCAGTTTCTTGTAAATAAACATCACTTATCGGCAGGGAAGGGAGACTCCCGTTTTGATTGACAGAATCTGATTGCCGCTGCTTGATCCTCCCACTTTCACAGACATCTACGAGCTGCTGGCTGCTTTCCCAAGCCCCATTATCTCGGCCATGCTTTTCTGACGGCCATTTTTAAACCCCTTTGTAATTTACCAAACTCCAGGAAACAATTTTATAAATAAAATGTACTATCTTAAAGTGTGCGAATTTTTCCACAAAGTTCCTCGATTCCGGTGTTGTCCACGTGCTGTCCATCTCAATGCAGCCTTTTGTGGTTCTGGGCACGTTTTAAAACATTGTCCAATCCAGAGGCAATTTCCACGATGTAGATTAATATCTCCAGTAGCTTCGGGGTTGAGGGGATTTTGCGAACCCCTACATTCCCCCCTTTGGATACTTCCAACTTGCTTGTAGTATCCACTCAAAGAAGTGAGCAAAATTTTCTGACCCCAGACAAGCAACCATCCCCTGTATTTCCCTAATAGGTACCTACCACTGATCCCCCGACCCGTCTATTCCCCTCAAATTTGAGAAAAAACCGTGGTACGGTAGGCATCTACAGATACATCAATTTATAATAAGGGGTCTCATACCTCTGCATCACCCGTTACATTATAGCATATTACAAAATGTTGCAATCTTGGTTATACAATGTAATCACAATGATCCCAAGCACAGAGAGGGTCCTACCCCTCTGCTCAGCTTGGAGTTGTCACAAAATGATCCCAAGCACGGAGAGGGTCCTACTCCTCTGCTCAGCTTGGAGTTGTCACAAAATGATCCCAAGCACGGAGAGGGTCCTACGCCTCTGCTCAGCTTGGAGCTGTAACAAAATACAAAAAAAATCTTGTTTAACAACATGCTTAAATAAACCCCGCCCATCATGTGTTAATGATGGGTCACGAAATTTGAGTGGGTATTGCTCCTCCCACCCGGGCAGTAAATGTTCCTTCCACACCCCCCTTGAATGGTCTTAAACCTTTTAAAAACAGAAGAATGGATTTTACAGAACAGTCTGCTCCACCAGCCCCAAGCTGTTCCCTTGTCCCTTTGTGGAGGCGGGGTACCCCTCCTGTTTCATAGACCGAGCCCGGAGAGTATGTGATCGCGACTCCCAGTCCCTCCCCCTCCCATCTTCCCTCGACTGGCTGGAGAGAATGATGGGTGCCTGTGTGGCGGCTCTCCCTGGCCACACACTCAAACTTGGATCCCAGATCCGGCCACCCACTCATCCTCCCCAGCCACACTTACACTCTAACTTTTCCCGTGGGCCCCGGGTGAGTTCCTCCCTTCCCCGAATGCACCCACATGACTCTTGGGTCTCCCCCTCCCCTTTACAATCTTTCCCGGGCCATCACCACCCACTCCCGGGGAACGCGTCCCTATCTGACAAGGCACCCGCGCTTCCCCACCATGACTCCTCAACAGCGAGGTCTCCCGCAAGTGAACTTCGGTCAGGATAGTGCTGGGTTGGGGCCGTGTCCCACCCAGTTGGGGCCATCTCTTCTGCGTAGGAGGAGTAGGCAAGTTCCTCCGGACCCTGTCCGGTTTCTCCCAAAGGTCGCTGCGGGGTCTCCTCCTGGATTCGTCCAGTGGCGAGGTGATCCCCAACATTCTGTATCCATATCTTCATTCGATGCCCAGCTTGGGCTGAGCGAACAGGGCTGCTCCTTGGTTCATTCTCCTGAAAAAAACTTAAAAGGACATGCAGCCAGGTCTCTCACTGACCTGCTGCCTTAGGTGGAGACATGGTCGGGTCCCTCGACCTCGGACCAAAATAAAAGCATTTGGCACACTTGTAAACTTAAACTTTAAACTTAAACTCAAAACTACAAAATGTTAATTCTAAACATAAAATTCACCTTAAAAGCACGCTATATTCAAAATGATAATCAAACCAAAGCTATAATACAAATGCCGCCCGTCTCTGGATGGCCAGGCTAATCTCTGGCACTGTCGCAGATTACTGCTGCCTGCAGCGAAGCTGGACTGCCTTCTGCTTTTGGTCCCTTGCAGCTTATGGCTGCTGATTGGGGACCCCTGTGTTCCGTTTCCTCCTGGGCTCGGGAGATTGCTCTCTGTGGCAGGTACTCTGGTGACCATCTTTTCTTGGGCTTGCGGACCCGCTGAGACCTTCTGAGGGGCGTCTCTGTGGGGGAAACTTTGGCTGGTGGACCCTGAGCTTGAGTCGCAGCCCTAGCTGGCTGGGAACCTTCTCTCCCTGGTGCAAACAGCCCGGACTGTATAATATACCTGGCAGCCTGCCGGTACTCCGGGTTTGTCTCCTTTTCCCTACCCACTCCTGTACTGGGGGCAGGTATACCCTCACCACCCGCTGCTGATGGCTGAAAATCTTCCTCTCCAGGTCCAAAACCTGGTACCGGCTCCCCTGCAAGAGGGACTGCTATCCCTGCCTCCCCAGGGTTCCACACCATAGGGAGGACCACTCTAGAAGCGGGCTGGGAAGCTTGTTCCTTCAAGCAGGCGACTGCGCCTGCACAAACTTCCTCCCCTGAGTCCCTCAGCAGAGGCTGTGAAGCCTCTGTCTTCAAGCAGGCGACTGCGCCTGCGCAAACCTCCTCCCCGCAGTCCCTCGGCAGAGGCTGTGAAGCCTTTGTCTTCAAGCAGGCGACTGCGCCTGCACAAACCTCCTCCCCGGAGTCCCTCGGCAGAGGCTGTAAAGCCTCTGTATCCAAACAGGCGACTGCGCCTGAGCGGGAAAACTGAGAAAGAGTCGCTGTGGTCCCGCAGGCAACTGCGCCTGCGCAAATCTCCTCCCCGGAGTCCCGCGGCAGAGGCTGTGAAGCCTCTGTCTTCAAACAGGTGACTGCGCCTGCATGGGAAAGCCGAAGAGGAGCCGCTGGGGTACCGCAGGCAACTGCGCCTGCGTGTTTGATTTGGCTGAAAAGGGTAGGAAGAACCGCTGGGTCTTCCAAGCAGGCTACTGTGCCTGCGCGTATAGATTGTGAAGCGGGGACCTTTAAACGGCTGACTGCACCTGCGCGCTCGGCCTCACAGAGACTAGGAGTCGTTGGGGGTTCCGAGTCCACGACTGCGCCTGCGCGAACCCGGTGTTGGGAAACCTCTCCCCTCAGGCGCGCGACTGCGCCTGCACGGGAAAACTGAAAAGGAGCCGCTGGGGGTACGGGCTGGGGAACCGCGCCTGCGTGAGCAGTCTCTGTGAATGGATTTGCAGCAGCCTGCAGATTTCTAATCTCAGGTTGCTGTTTCTCTGTTTCTGAGCCACATAACTTGTTCAAATTTAAACTTTGGCCAAAACTTAGGTCCCACTGGGGCAGGGAAGTGTCCCAATTTGTGGGCTGGGCAACTTTTCCCTGGAAACAAGCCACAGCGCCTGTCTTTACAGGCTGTGAACTTGAACTTGTCTTGTCAGATTTATACAATTTTCCTGATTTTCCCTGTGTCCCACCCCTGCCTGTAATTGCTGCCACTGGCCCGGACCCATATGGGTCCCAGAAAGTGCCTGCACATGCACCCTCCTTGGCCAGCATACCGGCCAGTCATTGTGGGGAGGCAGAGGTGGGCGAGGGGGCTGCAGCACCACTGATGGCTGCCACCTTTCCCTGGTTGGTCAGAAGAGACCGCATTGCCTCCAGTAGCGACTCGGCTGAGGCGGGGGAAGTTCCTGTCTCTACCCTTTGAGTTGGGGCTGCGGGGGTCCTGGCTTTATCGTCTCTCCCAGGCTTTTTACAATCCCTGCGCCAGTGGCCATCCTCCCCGCACTTGTAACAAGTGACCTTGTTCTGGGAGGGATGGCTCCCCTCCTGGTGCCACTCTTTCTTACATTGAGCCCCAGGTTTAACCTCATGGACTTTACCCTTTTCCTGGGGGGTCTCACTATTCCTCCTGTTCCTATATGCTACCGTGAGCTGCTGGATTACAGTCTCTTCGGTTACTAGGGGGTCTCGGTGGTCAAACCAAGTATCAGCTTTTACCTTTATCTGGGGTAGGCAATTGGACACCAGGCAACGAAACCATTGGGTCCGCTACCTCTTGTTCAGGTGTGCCCTATGTTGTCCCCCTGTACACGCGCTGTTGTAGACTGGCCACAGCCTGTCTGCAAATGCCTGTGGGTTCTCCCCTTCCTTCTGCAGGGTTTTCCCTATGCGATCAAACGGATTGCCGTCGTTCACACCCATGGCTTCCAGTATTTCCTCCTTCAGGTCCTCAAAACCCTTCTGCCTTCTCTTAGCCTCATCTGAAAGGGTCTGATAGAGCTTGCTATCCACAGAGAAAAGCAACATTTTGGCTTTCTCTTCATCATCACAGCCGTTAACACCGGCTGCCTGTTCTACTTGTTGGAAGTGCATTGAGGGGTCTCCCTTTTCAGAGAGCATGGGAATATGTTTCACTAGGCCTCTGAGCTGTTGGGTATCATAGGGTACCAGGTAGGTATGCTGAACAGCCCCTGGGTTATTATCGCTCACGGGCGGACCGTACCTCCGTTGTCGGAGGGGGTACAGTGGTCCTGGTCCCCGCCTGCCTAGCGGGACCTGCTGGTGTTCTCCTACCACCCCATTGTCCACCCCTTCTTGCTGCCAGAGCTCCTCAAAACCCGGAGCTGCGGGCTGCTGTCTTGGGATCCCTAATTCCCTAGCCAGCCTTTCCCTGGGTGTTGCCTGTGGGGCGGTTTGATTTGGGCTGCTGGTAAAATCCGGCTGACCTGCCTTCGGGCCGATCAGGCAAATCATCCCCCTTGCTCCTTTTAAAGCCATGTTAAGGCTTTCTATCTCTGCCCTACAGGGGCCATGATCTGCTTCACTAAACCTTTGGTCGCAGGCCAGCTTATAAGCTGCTGTAACTTCTGAGATGAGGCGGACATTCTCTTCCCGCAGTCTCATCTCGCTATCTCTGGCCTCAGTGGCTTCCTGCACAAGGCGCTCTATCTCTGCCTGGCATTTTTCCAACTCTGACTCCCGATTCTTGGCCTCTGTCACCTGCTCCTGCTTCCTCATCTCACCCTTCTTAACCCAGCCACCTATGCTATAATAGGTCAGCTGACATGCTGCCGCTAACATCTGCAGGGCTACCCACAGACTGAAAACAAGAGAAACAAGAGCCGACGCTTTCTCCAGATCCAGACCACTCATCATATCAAGAACTGCCTCCAGTCCTGCCGCGGTCCCCAATTTGTAGGAGGGCATCTTTTTCGGGGTTTACAGTAATTTACCTTCCTTTACCTGGTTTACAGTAATTCACCTGGTCAGGCAGCCTTTTGCTACTACACTCTGACCAATCCCAAACAGCGGTTTCGAATCGCTAAACCCACCCTTCTAGTTCTGACTGGAGGACTTATAATTAATGATATATATTAAAACGGACAACTGGTCTGGATGTGAGAAAGTCAAACTTTATTAAACTAAAGAAAACTACACCACACGATTTTAGTAATCACTGTACAATTGCTTAAATGGGGGAAGACAGACGGCAAAATGAGGGATAAATGGCTACAATGTTAATTAAACAATCTTAGCAATTTCCCTTAAATTACCACCCCCTTTAACTCCTTACTAGATTGCCTTGCTGAGGAGTCAGAAACCTGCTCACCTGTGGTCCAAGGAAAATAAGAGAGAGAGATAGCTTCTCAGGAGCTATCTTTATATCCTGCCAGCTCCTGCTGTTTGGCGCTGAAAGGGTCTGTGTGCAAAATTTGCACTGAAAAGTTCGAATACACAAGAGAAAGGCTGTGATTGGCTGATTCAAATAAAGCTTGGAGTGGTTTGAATGTGTCTACATTCTGGGGCCGAAGTGTTCCCGCCTACATCCGGAGTTTATGGGCTAACCAAAGGGGACACACCTGAATAATGGGTGATTCAAAACCCATTCATTCCAAACTGTTCTCTTTCAAAAATCCTTTTCTGGAGTTTTGGTGTGTCTCATTGTGTGTAAGGGGCTTTGAATGGGTTGGATTACTTGGTAAACAGAAGCCCTTTGTCCTGCTGTCAGTCTCAAGTGGTTTAATCCCTTATGTCAACATCCTGCAGTTTCTTGTAAATAAACATCGATTGTTGACAGGGAAGGGAAACTCCCGTTTTGATTGACAGAATCTGACTGCCACTGCTTGATCCTCCCACTTTCACAGACATCTACGAGCTGCTGGCTGCTTTCCCAAGCCCCATTGTCTCGGCCATGCTTTTCTGATGGCCATTTTTAAACCCCTTTGTAATTTACCAAACTCCAGGGAACAATTTTATAAATAAAATGTACTGCCTTAAAGTGTGCGAATTTTTCCATGAAGTTCCTCGATTCCGGTGTTGTCCATGTGCTGTCCATCTCAATGCAGCCTTTTGCAGTTCTGGGCATGTTTTAAAACATTGTCCAACCCAGAGGCAATTTCCACGATGTAGATTAATATCTTCAGTAGCTTCGGGGTTGAGGGGATTTTGCGAACCCCTACAAGCCTCCTCCCACCCCTCTTCATCTAACCCAATCAGCATACTATGTTGTTGAAAGCCTCCTGGCATTCAGAGTAAGCAGCTTGTCGTACTCCTAGTGAGGAGAAATGTATTTGGATATGGATACCATATTGACAAATGACATTGTACTGCTCAGCTGGTATGCCGAGCTAAATATATGAGATAACCAGGGATAGATAGTCTTTTACCTGAGTAATAAATTGCTACCTTTATGACCTAAATTTTCTGAGTATGCACTGGCAGTGAAGGATCAACAATAACCACAATATAATGACGTTTAAGGTTAAACGCCTGATGAAAAAGAGATTGAGCAAAACATTCAACTTCAGAAAGGCAGAATATGAGGGGTGAGTCAAGGAAACTGGGCTGGACAAGAGGGGAAAAGTGGATCACTTTTAGAATACCTTGCACAGGGTGCAGAGAAAATACATACCACTAAAAAAGAAGAGTAACAGGGAAAAGACTGATGCGGGTAACTTGGAAGTAACGTGGCAAATAAGGGCAAAAAAGAAATTGTTCTTAAGTATAAAGCAATGGTAGTACAGTGGACCTAGAACAAATATAAAAACAAAATAAAGGAAGTTAAGAAACTGGCAGGCGAGCTAAAACAGAGAATGAGGTTAGGATAGCAGGAAATATTATAAGGAATGCTAATATTTCTATAAATGTATTCGCAACAAGCAAATGAAAAAAGAAATGATGGGGCTTTTGAAATATCCCAATGGGTGTCATGCTGTCAGGTGACCAAGGAATAGCAAATATACCAAATTAATTCTTCTTCTCATGGAGGAGAACTTGGGTATTCTCCCCAGGACAGAATTTGAAATTGCAGGGAGGGTGGAGGGTATACAAAAAGAAGACACATGCTTGCCACTATCTTTAGGGAATCATTAGAGATGGGAGTAGTGCCCAAGGATTGGAAAGTAGCTCACATAACAGCAATCATTAAATAAGAGCATGGCGATTACACAGGAAAGCACAGCAGTAAGCCAAACATCTGTTGTGGGCAAAGTATTAGGAGGCTTTCTGTAAGAGGAGATCATGAAACACCTAGATAGGTATGGCAAGAAGGAGTCTGCATATGTTTATGGGAGGAAGGTCTAACAAATTTAATTTAGTTCTTTAAGGAAATGACAGGCCCTGTGATGATGGAAATTCTGTGGCTGTGATAGAAACATAGAAGATAGGAGCAGGAGTAGGCCATTCGGCCCTTCAAGCCTGCTCCGCCATTCAACGAGATCATGGCTGATCATCCAAACCCTAGCACCTGGTCCCTACACCGACAGCCATCCCACCCAAGCCCTATCCCCGTAACCCCACGTATTTAATCCCCCCTAACACTAAGGGCCAATTTTTATCATGGCCAATCAACCTAACCCGCACATCTTTGGACTGTGGGAGGAAACCGGAGCACCCGGAAGATTTCAGCAAGGTTTTTGATAACGTGCCACACACATGACTATGCCGCAAGTTAGGAAAGCTTAGCATAGGAGACAAGCCCCTGAAGTGGTTTGAAAATTGGCTAACTCAGGGAAAGCAAAGGGTGGTTGTTAATAGAGTTTCATTGACATAGCAAGGGGTCACCAATGGATTGCCACATTGATCAGTGCTGGTCATTACTTGTTAACGATTTATAAATGATTTGGAGCCGTTGACAGAAAGAAGGCTGTCTAAAATTGCAGGTGACACCAAATTGGGACGTTCAAACAATAAGAACAGGCAAATCAAATACAAAGAGATCTGGATAGGTAGGGAAGGTGGGCTGATGAGTGGCAAATTTTATTTACAGTAGATAAATGCAGAGTCTTGAGACTAAAGAAGGGAAATAAACATTAGAACTACACATTCTATGGCTCCAGGCAACAGTACAGAGAGAGAGATATGGTGGTATTAGTAAAAAGTGTACTGAAACCAACAGTGCCGTGTACGGCAGCAGTAAGGAAAGCTAACCAGATCTTGGGATAGAGGGATAGAGCACAAATCCAAGGAGGTAATAATGAGTCTGTAAAGGCACTGGTATGGCCATACCTGGAGTACTGTGTACTGTTTTGGTTGCTGTATTATAGCAAGGATATCCAGGCACTGGAAGTAGTGCTGAAACCAAACTGATACCTAGGTTCAGGCATCTGAGCTATGATGAGAGCCTGGGATTGTTTACTCTGGAGAAGGCACAGGGGAGGCATTATTCAAGATTATTAATTGAAGAGATTGTAAAGTCTCTGTTTGAAGAATGGACTCAGTCAAGAATATTTTGTGGACTTTATGGGCTGAGGGTGTTTTCCCTGTGGTGGGATCGCCCTGTGCAGATGCATGGGGGACTGGTTTGTTAAAACTCCAGAGAACGCATAGCAGTTGGCAGTGACAAAAGAACTGTCGGTCATCCCGAATGTATGGGTTCGCCCGACAGTCCTGGAAAAAGGAAGGGGGCCATTGAACTTGAACTTATTAGAAAGCCACTCTAATATGCAAAAGTACTTCTCACCTCCATCTCAGAAGAGAAGCAGAACAATGAACCCACTAGCCTCAGCCAGCCGAAGAGGAGCAAGTTTTTCCCAACACAAAGACCGAAAGATATGTCCCAGACTTAGGGCCATTAATCCAATCACGGAATACTCATGGGTCCGATGATCACTGATTAAGCAC
The DNA here is from genome assembly GCF_052327205.1 of Somniosus microcephalus. Lineage (NCBI taxonomy): Eukaryota > Metazoa > Chordata > Chondrichthyes > Squaliformes > Somniosidae > Somniosus > Somniosus microcephalus. Next base: position 219,675,897 of record NC_140992.1, read on the forward strand.
CGGAGTGCTTAGAAACAAAGGATTTTAAAGATTGGCGGGAAAGATAGGGGTAGCCAGACTCCTATAAAGATAGATTCTTTTCCACCATTCTCTCTCTCTCTCTCATTCTTTCGCTCCACCAAGATCGACCTAACAAGAAGTACCAGAGGAAGAAGTCGCTGAGCGAAGCGATCGAGGCCGACCATGTGTGGTGGTAAGCATAGTCTCGAGTGTCCCGAGCCAGTAACCAGATATCCCAGGCAAGCTGGGTGAGGTGGAAGGGGCACAGGGTTTTCCTCAGAAGTGAAGTTTTTGGGCTATTCCGAGGGGGAGCTTCGTTTGGTTCAGCCAGGCGAAGGGGTTTATGCGACTGGGCAATTCGTTGGTAGGGGCGGAATTAGAGTCCACCATAGCAACAAGGGAATTACTGCTTGTCATAGTCCCCAGTTTTGTACTGTATGTATGTTGTTTGTAACCTGGATCTTATTCTCCACAGAGACAGTGATTTCGTTTAGTAGTGCATGTTTTAGCCAGTGTATGTTAGACCAAATAAATATAAGTTTGAATTTTCACTGAGGCATTCCTGTCCGTGACTTACTTCATTTACACTCTGAAAAATAATTCCCGGGTATAGAACTTTCGTACGGCGGGGCGATTCGAACCATCCATCTAGCAATTGGGCTAGGATCAGAAACCGCTTACATCTCTTGGTGACCAGCAGCAGGACTTGGGTTAAAGGAGTGTAAATCAGTCATGGATAGCGCTTCTGGCGAAAGATCCCAAATGGAGGAAAGGATTTCTTCATATGTGTTTAAGAAGGTTAATGTCACTAAGAAGTGGGTGCTAGGCTTGTTGCGTGCTGAGCGTCCGGTGGATGCAGCAGCAGAATGGACGGAGGGCAAGGAGCATAGGCGCAGCATTGAATAGGCGATATGGCTCATCTGTCTACAAAGACAAGTTCAACTGATAGATAAGCAGGTTGCTAAGTTAGAGGCAGAGCTCAGGGAGTCCGAGGCACAGTCAGACGCAAGGGCTGTAGTAGGGAGCAGGTTATGCACGGAGCTAAGGGATGAGAAGCAGGGCAGAATAAGCCAGGAGGAAACCTTCTGTAACCATAAGGAGTTCCTGCAATGCCAGGTAACTGAGGCAAAGGTGAACGAGAGGGTGGTTAGGGAGGAGAACGCTCGCTTGTCGAGTGAGGTAAATGTGCTGGGAGAGCAGTTGAAGGATATTCAGGTGGCAGGGAACAGCACCAACATGGTCTTCTTTGATCTCACAAAGGCCTTCGACACTGTCAACCATGAGGGATTATGGAGTGTCCTCCTCAAATTCGGCTGCCCTCAAAAGTTTGTCACCATCCTCCACCTGCTTCACGACGACATGCAAGCCGTGATCCTGACCAATGGTGCCATCACAGACCCAATTCACGTACGAACCGGGGTCAAACAAGGATGTGTCATCGCACCAACACTTTTCTCGATCTTCCTTGCTGCAATGCTCCATCTCAACCTCAGTAAGCTCCCCACTGGAGTGGAGCTAATTTACAGAACAAACGGGAAACTGTTCAACCTCTGTCGCCTCCAGTCCAGATCCAAGGTCGACCCATCCTCTGTCGTCGAATTACAGTATGCAGACGACGCTTGCGTCTGCGCTCACTTGGAGGTCGAACTCCAAACCATCGTCTACACCTTCACCAAAGCATACGAGAGCATGGGCCTTACACTAAACATCCGTAAGACAAAGGTCCTCTACCAACCTGTCCCCGCCACACATTACTGCCCCCCGATTATCAAAATCCACAACAAGGCCTTGGACAACGTGGACCACTTTCCATACCTTGGGAGTCTACTGTCAACAGGGGCAGATGTCGACGACGAAGTCCAACACCACCTTCAGTGTGCCAGTGCAGCCTTCGGTTGCCTGAGGAAGAGAGTGTTTGAAGATCAGGACCTCAAACCCGGCACTAAGCTCATGGTCTACAGAGCAGCAGTGATAGCCGCCCTACTGTATGCCTCAGAGACATGGACCAGGGACAGCAGGCACCTCAAAGCACTGGAGAGGTACCACCAACGCTGCCTCCGCAAGATCCTGCAAATCCATTGGCAGGATAGGCGCACCAACGTCAGTGTTCTTGCTCAGGCCAACATCCCCAGCACCGAAGCTTTGACCATGTTCAATCAGCTCTGATGGACGAGTCACATTGTCCGCATGCCCAATACGAGACTCCCAAGACAAACGCTCTACTCGGAGCTCTGGCACAGCAAGAGAGCCCCAGGTGGGCAGAGGAAACGCTTCAAGGATACCCTCAAAGCCTCCTTGAAAAAGTGTAACATCTCTATCGACACCTGGGAATCCCTGGCCCAAGACCGCACAAATTGGAGGAGAAGCATCCGGGAAGGCGCCGAACACCTCGAGTCTCTTCGCCGGGAGCAAGCGGAAGCCAAGCGCAGGCAGCGCAAGGAGCGCACGTCAACCCAAGCACCCTACCCACCCGCCCCTTCAACCACCGTCTGCCCCACCTGTGACAGAGACTGTAGTTCCCGCATTGGACTCATCAGTCACCTGCGAACTCATTTTTAATGTGGAAGCAAGTCATCCTCGGTTCTGAGGGACTGCCTAAGAAGAAGATACAGAGTCGCCAGTACAGGAGGGTTTGATATGGGTAATCATGGCCCTTGCCAGGAGCAGATCCGGATTTTGACCGATGCTCTATCTTAGGCCAAAGGGATTGTCTGTTCGGTAGCTCCGGGAGTGGCCTGGGTAGATGAGAAAGAGCAGGAGGGAGATAAGGAGCACTGTAAGGCAGATGAGGACGCTCGACCACCGCCCGAGGTGCCGGTAGCAGGACCCATTTGCCCTGTCCAGCAGCGGAAATACGGTGCGCCCATAGACAGTCAAGAGCAAGGAGCACTGCAGAGTGACTTCATGGTCCTGTATACGACCCCCAGCTTGAAGCAATGGTCTCGAACCTGAACAAACTGACCAGTACAGGGGCCCCATCTGTCCATTTTATGGACGTGGAGCAGGTGGGGGGGATCAATAATTGTAACGCAGCTGAGACAGCCAAATTACTTTTATTTTCCCTGGATAGTAGGTTGTACCAGTCACTCTCAGCGGGTAGCAAGAGGGGGCAGGGTACGTTAGATGGGATAAAGGATGACATCCTAGAGGCTATGGGCTTCAATGATGGAAGTCCCTTCTCCCGAGTGGAAAGGACACTGCAGTCAGCTGGGGAGGCATCGCAGGCTTTCGTGGACAGGCTTTGGCCCGTCTACCGGAGTGCCTGTGCGGGGGTGCCCGACTGGGCGCAGCTGCAGGGGGCGCCTAGGGCTCATTGGCTGAGGACCCTGGTGGCGAACAGCCTGCCCAGGATCATGGCCAAAGCAGAGGGGTGGTTCGATTCCAGGGATCCCCAGACCACAGAAGAGAGTGTGATCCGGCAGTTAACTCTCTCTTTTAAGAATGGTAGGGGTGAGGATGACAAACCAAAGGGCAGAGTATACGAGTTAAAGCCTAGTGGAGGCAACGTTAGAAGAGAGTGGCGCCAGGAAGTGGGTAGCTCAGGGAAGAAGCAGGATTGTTATGGGTGCGGGAGTAAAGGGCACTGGAGGAAAGACTGCACAGTCTCTGAAAAAAAGGAGCGGGAAAGGGGATCCTCCAGCGCCAGTGCAGAAAGCCGCAGCTGTGGCAGGAAGCAGCACTGATCCGTTCGCGATATTAGTGGCTGCTCTCTGTGCAGTCTTTCCGGCAGGGCAGGGTAGGGTGGACACGGCAGCGGGCAGTGTACTCCCATCCGCCCCGAACAATCCTGACCCATGACTAGGGCCTTCTCAGCCCGTTTACCTGTGCCCACTTAGTTATGATGCTTGGAAGAGACCGTGCGTGAAGATGGGGGTGGAGAAGGTGCAAGGGACCTATCTGCTGGACACTGGAGCTTCAAACACCATTGTCTATGCGGATAACCCGACCACATCACCTCTATCGAGCGGGGTCCGATATAACTTAGTGGGGTTCACCAGGAACGAACAGGCTGGGTCTTTCTCCATCCCGCTAGCCATCGATCTGGGTACACTCCATACGGAGTAGAAATGTGTCCTGATGCAGTGGGAGCGGGAGGGAAAAGACATTTTGGGGGCAGACTTCATATTGGCCCACAAGATATTGGTGGATTTCCGGAATCACTGTCTTTGGGGGGCAGTCTGCACGGGAAAGGAGAAGGAGGTGGTAGTTATACCAGGGAAGCAAGGCAAAGGAACCGTGTGTACGATGAAGCCCAAGGGTAGTTATGACCTTGAACTTTTGGTCACTTCTACCCCGGCGGAGTACATAGCGGATGTGTGAGCCAACCTTGCGGCATTCGCTACACACAAGCACGACTGTGGGAGGGTAATGGGGTGGAGGTCAGAGTAGAAGGAGACCCCATGGCCCGACCACAGAAACAGTACAACTTCCCCAGAGAGGCAGAGTCGGATTTAGAGACGGCAGTGGGATCACTGGTTGAGCAGGGTGTGTTGAGACCCATAGCAACACATGTGAACTCTCCGATTTGGCCCAGCCTGTGCCCCCACTGTCGCAGCCATAGCCGACCTGTTCGGGAGTATCCCAGCATCCGCGAAAACATTCACGGTGCTGGACATTTCAAACGGATTCTGGTCTATCCCTCTCAAAAGGGAGGAACAGTATAAGTTCGCATTCACTTTCAAGGGTCAGCAGTACACATGGACCTGCCTTCCCCAAGGGTTTCAAAACAGTCCTTCTATTTTCCACCAATGTATGGCCAACTGTTTAAAAGGGTTCAGCAGACCGCAGCGGCTTTCGCAGTACGTGGACGACCTGCTTTTGTTCTCCAACGAGGGGGAGGAGCATAGCCCACTGCTGACTGAACTGCTGAGTCTGTTAAAGGAAGTTGGGTTCAAGGCTAATCCCAAGAAAGCACAGATCGGCCAGCAGGAAGTAAAATTCCTTGGGCTGACCGTGTGTGCTGGGGAGAGGGCCATCGATGAGGCGAGGAGGAAGGTGGTACAGGAGCTACCTGCCCCGACCACGGTAATGGGGGTAAGATCCTTCCTGGGACTCACAGGGTACTGCAGGGATTTCATAGAGGACTATGCTGCTACGGCAGCTCCTCTACTCTGGCTCCTCCACAAGGGAGTGGGCTGGGAGTGGGATGAGGACTGCATGGCAGCTTTTAGTCGTCTGAAGAGAGATCTGCAGACCGCACCGCCTTTAGGAGTGATTGATGGGGGAAAGGAGTTCTTTTTGGAGGTAGCTGCCACAGGGGACAGTGTGAGCACAGTGTTGCTCCAGGAGCGGCATGGCAAGCTGAGGCCTGTGGTATACTCATCAAGAATCCTCAGAGATGTAGAGAGTGGGTACTCCAATTGTGAGAGGCACCTGCTTGCCACACATTGGGCCGTGAGGAGATCACAAATCTTCACGGGGGCATCCCCGATAACTCTCTTAACCCATCAGATGCTTCTGGATGGGAGGATAAAGGACGGCATGGTGAGCAGTGTACGCATTGCTCGCTCGACCTTATTGCTCTCTCAGATGAATTTGAGTGTGAAAGGCCTCTGTGAGCCCAAGCTCGCCGCAAATTTGATCTACCCAGCGGTGGCCCACAAATGTTCTGTTGAAGGGGTATGGGACGTAGATATAGGGTTTCGGGCTGGGATCCAGCCCACGGGCCGCGAGATCTATGTAGACGGGTCCAGTACAGTGGTGGCCGGGGAGCGACTCACTGGATGTGGGATTTTTGACCCAAAGGCAGGCATTAAACTCCCAAGCACCATGAGCGCCCTGCACGCTGAACTGTTGGCGGTGGTGTATGTGGTTACCCACCCCGAAGAGTTTCCTACACCCTACACAATTTGCTCGGACAGCATGTTCACTTGCAATTCGTGCACAGAATATTTAGCCATTTGGTCTCGTCGCGGGTTCACATCTGCAGACGGGAAACCGCTAGCAACCAAGCCATTGTTGTGACAGGTCATAACATCGATAGGAACCAAGGTGGATTTCTATATCCACAAAGTCAAGGCCCATTCTAAGACAGAACCCCATGCGGATCACAATCAGCAGGCCGACGTGCTGGCCAAAGAGGGTGCTCGAATGGACATGTTTTGGGATCCATATGGGTCGAGTCTAGAAGCAGTGATCAGAGACAGAGGTGGGACCCAAAGGAATGCAGGGGCAGCATTGCCCCGGACTTAAAGGTGGTCCAGGCACGGGATCCCGCCCTAAAAACTGTTCTGGAGACGCTGGCTAAGGTACATAAGGTAGAGGGTCCATACGGAGTGGCAGGTATTACGGTAAAGGAAGAAGCCTTCCCATGCCGAACAGTCACAGCTTTGGGGACAGCAAGGATTCTAGTGAGAGAAGTGTTCTCTAGGTGAGGGCTACCACTGTATGTGGAGTCTGATCAGAGGAGTCACTTCACAGGGGCAGTCATACAGGCGACTCTGAAGATGCTAGGTGTAGAGGGTAAATGGCACATCGCACACAACCCGCAGTCATCGGGATTGTGGAGCGGATGAATAGGACCATCAAGGAAAAGTTACGGAAGGAGACGGGAAACTCGCCTAGAAAATGGGCGGAGGTCTTGCCGTTAGTTCTGATGGGGGTCCAAGCCAGCCCGTCTAGGAGCACAGGGTATTCCCCGCATGAGTGCGTGACTGGCAGGGTCATGAGAACGTCCAGTCATGTACTGGCCCCGGTTCTCGCGGAAGGTCTGTTGAGTGAGGTGAACCGGGACAGGTTTGTTAAGAATTTGCTTGGGCATCTCAGACAGATCCATTGGCAGGCTGCCGGTAACATGGGGAAGCAACATCGTAGAAATTGTTTCTTGCTTGAGCCTCAGAGGCACCACGAGTGGAAGGTCGGAGATCAAGTAATGGTTAGAAACTTCGCCAGGGTAGGCACATTTGAACTGCTATACATGGGACCATACAGTATCGTGGATAGGGCAAGTCCAATGGTATATGCGGTCAAAATGCCCCGACGCACTAAGTGGTTCCATATCAATCAGTGCAAGCTTTTCAACCCTGGGGAAAGAGCTGATAAGAGGAGGAAACAGCAGGGAGTGGTGAGCTGCGCTACAGGTGTGGGTCTCCAGCCCCTAATCTAGGACTGTGAGGAGCCCACAGAGGGACCAGTCATTCTGCCTGTGGGGGCAGGAGTGAGAAGGAGTGCCAGGATCCCACGGCCGAGGGTGCCGTGCACACCTCCTTACACACCAGTGAACGAAGGAAGCCGGAGTCGTAAGAGGCCCAGGGTTGAGGAGACCTAATGTGGCCACCCAGAGACGGGTGGCACTGTACATAACTTCTTTCTCTCCTGTCTGTCACCTTAGCTTGTCTGTATAGTTTGGATTTACATGTATGCTGTGGATACCAAATATAATCATGTGTAGCTGCATCTGGAAAGGTGAGGCATCACCCAAGGACAACATTGCATTCTGTGTGTTTTCAGGGAACGCCTAAGAACAAGATGAAGTCAGTCATGGTAGTCCTGATCATCATGATTGAAGCCAGCATGAGTCACAGGGGTGACACCGAGGAATCGGTTGTCTTCAGCTGCACCGGCGGAGACGGACCGACTGTGACCACTGGAGGTGGTTCGAAGGATGGGGCGAGCGTCTATCTCCACGAGGGAAGATAGCCTGGATGGCTGGGGTCGAATGCCACCCGGTATTCCAGCCATGACAAGTTCACCTATGGTGAAGCGTCCATCCCATGCCCGAGAATAGGGGTTACCACCTCCCGGGTTAGGGTAACAGAGGGTAAACAGGTGTGCCTTAGCTGTAGGGGACACATTCCACTGGGAAGGTGGTGGTGGCTCAGGAAACTGTGCGCGGATACAGGGGACCAGACAGCTGACTGGGAAAGACTAAGTAATGACACGTACCGGACGATCACGGGTTCTCAGGGAGGAGTGAATGCGTGTTGGGATAAGTGGTGGGAATCCAAGGAAGGGATTTATGCGTGCATGTGGGTGTCGGAAAAGATCTGCTCAGTGGGTGTGTTGATTGTGTTTAGCAGGCGATGGCAGGACGCTGGGGGTGGGATTGGTTGAGATCGGAGTGTGGACTCCCAAAACCCCCGAACACCATCAACGCCACAGAGCTCATCTCATACACCAGGAAGCCCCCGCCCAGAGCCCCGAAGGTACAGACGACTGTAGATGGGTGTCCCACCACCACCAGGGGTCCAGGGAATGGGTTGGTGTTAATCCCTACTCACAAAGTGTTGTTTCAGAATGTGCACTACGCCGTGGCATCCGTGATCCTAAACCTGACTGAAGTCCATCTGCCTGTGTGGTGTCCAAGGAAGACGGAGAAGCTTTATGAAGCTCTGTTAAAAGCGATGTTTCAGGAATTTTATGAACTGGACTAGAGAAAGAACAGCTTTATAATCTGAATGTTGGGGATAGCGTGGGGTCCAGGAGGCAGAGAAGAGGGACCTGGAATGATGTAGCCACAGCGTTCAGTACAGGAATGGGTATTGTTAATAGTATGGATGATGTACAACTCCAGATGCAGATCACTGGGTTAAAGAACCAATTGCGTAAGATTCTAGGGGAAGAGAATACAATGGTGGGTTCAGAGCTTCATGAGGACCAGGCAATGACCGTTCATTTAAAGGAGGTCATTGCGGAGCTGGAGAGGCATGCAAAAACTTAATGATTTGATACGGGAGGACAGGAACGCCTCGGAGCTGGCTGCACGGAATGAGGTGTGTGTGTTGTATGGAGCATGGTTGCTGGGTGAGGGCCGCAGTAACCTGGAGGACCTGAGGCAAGGTCACATCCCTTCATGGTTAAGCAACAAGCATCTCGCTGCGCTGCACCCGTATAGCAATTCGTTGAGCCCGTGCCAGATTCGTTTAGCCTCTGAAGCCTACCCTGTCCCTGTAGATTGCGGGCGGTCCAACCATATAGTGATGGGAATTGTAGTGAGGATGCCAGTAATGGGCGGGTCATTCCAGCCAGCACAGGGTTATACAGGGTTGAGAATATCGGGGTCATTTGTGGAGGAGTACATGTTCATTTTAAAGCGAGCATACGTAGGGAGTGGGACATATTGTGTCACTACAAGTGCGCTCCGCTACCGGTACAGCCAGGACATGTGGTGTCCGGTGAGCGAGAGCAGTTTTTGCTTCAAACCCAAGTCTGAGGTTCAAGTGGCACAAGAGTGAATTACTCCCATCCCCGAACCTTCGAGCATTCGCCTCACTGTGAACAACACCTTGACGCGTCTCCAGGACTATGTGGAGCATTTCGGGTACCCGATTCCTTTTCTGATGGAACACCTCACTGAGTTAATAAAGACCGTTGAGCTCTCCCAGAAACATTTTTACACTTTAGAGCAAAAGACAGTAGAAGTGGGGGAGGAGATCAAAGGGATTGTCTCGCCATCATGGTGGAACATCGGTCTGAGTATAGAGATTCCTCCCTGGTTCCGCATCTGTTCCCGTGCATTAGTTATCATACAATTGTTGCTTGTAAGCTACTTGTTTTACACCAGCTGCAGGCGACGGAGCCAGATGCTCCAAGCGCGGTGGCAAGGGGTGTTGGATCAATCCGGAAAGGTGTAATTGATTTATGCTGATGATGGTTTCTCCCTGCCAAAACTTGTAATGTACCAAAGTTCTGTAAGCAAGTGTATTGTATTCTGGTTATTGTTTTACACTCTGTATTGCGCGATGTGTGCTGTTGCATTTTTGTAATGTATTACCACCTGTCAATGCTGTACTGTGTGATGTGTGCGGTGACTTTTTGGTAACATCCTGTGGATCTTATTAATGTTCTGTATTTTGACTTGAAGTTTGTTGGTGGGAATTGGAACCCAGCCGTTTGAATGTGTTAAGAAACCGTTTCGCTGATGTTTTGACTCGGTAGAAGGGAACTATGACACGCAGTAAGTGTAGTGTATGTGCCTTTAAGTCAGAACTACTTTTTACAGCTCCTGTATACTGTAGTACCGGCAGTGACCACACCGGTATATAAGCTGTGCGCATGCCTCTGTACCCCAGTCTAGAGATTACCTTCCTCCAGTAAAGACCTGTTATTTGTTAATATACAGCATCCGTGTGATTATTTATCCACTGAACCACAGATCTAACAGTGGCGACGAGTGTCGATTCGAATCTACCTGAAACATATAAAAAAAAAATAGTCGAGTCCAGGAACACGGACGTCGACCGTGAGCAACTGCCCAGCAGTCAGGCAGAGATCCAACTTCGCTGGGGAGGCTGTGGAGAGCCGGGCTTGGTTCTCCAGCCACAATGAGCAGTAAGAGATTGGCGACAGGTCCAGAGCAGACCCTTCCCGAGCAGCGGCGGCTGGAGCTGACCGATGGCAGAGAGAGAGCCGAGCAGCGTCGATGGGGTAAGAAAGAGGGTGAAGAGAGCAGGGCGCAGCCGGGGGTTGATCACCGAGTGGCATCGAGGAAAAATACTGCAAACCGGAGAGAGAGAGGGTAAGAAACAGCCGGGTTCTAGACTGAGCGGCGTCGACAAGTATCAAGAGAAGAACGCGCAGAGCACAGCCAGGGATCACGGGCTGATCAGGAGCCGCGGAGAAGCAGGGAGAGCGCGGGAGACGCCATTGAGCCGCGGAGAAGCAGGGAGAGCGCGGGAGGCGCCATTGAGCCGCGGAGAAGAAGGAAGAGCGTGGGAGACGCCATTTTGCGAAGCCACAGCGGAGAAGACGGGCGAGCACGAGAAGGAAGGAAAGCGCGGGAGACGCCATTTTGTGCCAGCGGAGAAGAAGGGGAAGCGCAGGAGGCGCCATTGGTGATAGTTAACGCACAACCAAGGATGCTGAAGAGTGGCAGTATCTCTACATTCGACAATGAAGTCGAAGATTGGGCGACATATGTGGAACGTATTGAGGTGTACTGCAGGGCGAATGAAGTGCCAGATGCTAATAAAGCACTGGTTCTGTTAAATTCCATGGGTGCAAAAACTTATGGGTTACTGCGAAATCTAATAGCCCCAGAGAAGCCGGTAAACAAGAATTTTGAAAGCATAGTAGAAATCCTACAGGACCACTTAAACCCCACACCGCTGCTGATTGCAGAACGATTTAAGTTCCATAAAAGGAACCAACACAAAGACGAAAGCAATGCTGAGTACCTAACGGAACTGCGCAAGCTATCGAAATACTGCCAGTTTGGAGCAGGACTAGCAGACACGTTAAGGGACAAGTTTGTGTGTGGGCTACAAAGTGAAGGAACCCAGAAACGGCTTCTATCAGAAAAGGACCTTACGCTGGACAAAGCTTTCAGTATGGCAGTATCACACGAAGCAGCCGCAAGGGGCGCTGCAGAGATACAACGGAGACCGCAAGAATATGGCACCAACGAAATGACCTATGGAACAGGGAAGTGCTATCGCTGCGGCAGAACAACACATGACCAGAAAGATTGTTGGTTCAAGGACCAAGTGTGCAGACAGTGTGGGAAAGCAGGACATATAGCAAGAGTCTGCAGGTCTGGGAAGAAAACCAACAGTAAGAAATCTCCACAGGAGAAGTAAAAAAGGTACACCAGGTGATGGACAGTGGTTCAGACGAACAGAAAAGTGACACAGACTCCGGAAGCAAGGAGCTGGGTTGTCTGAAACTACATAATGTAACCGAAATGGAGGATCACCAGACTACCTGGGTTACAATCAAGATAGACGGAGTCCAAGTGTAAATGGAATTGGACACAGGGTCAGCTCTAACAGTCATAAATCAAAGAGACTACAAGCGGCTATTTTCACACATACCCTTGAAAGCTACAGAGATTGTCTTGAAGACGTATACGGGGCAAAAAGTCTACCCCAAAGGGAAAATAAGGGTGAAAGTGACATATAAAGGTCAGGTAATACCTAAAATGGATATATATGTATTGCCAAATGGAGGACCACCACTGCTAGGACGTGAATGGATCCGGAAGATACAATTTGTAGTGTCCGTGTGTAGATAAAGACACTGAAGACAGGAGTTGGTTCATAGGTATTTACTAAGCAAGTCTGGGGGGGGTTTCTAAAGGATATACACAATACACAGGCTTATATAGCCCAAGTGGCAATTACCGGCATTACGCACACCTGGGGCTCTTAAAGGCACATACACCATAATTGCTCCTAAAGGCACATACACCACAATTCCTCCCCTTCTAGCTAACTAGTACATCATATTTTAAGTAATTATTAATTACATGTTATATGCAAAATAATATACATTGCTGTATTAATTAATTATAAGTTAGTCTCTCAGGAGGCTTCCTGACTCGGTCCGGATAACGCCTCGGGGGTGTAGTAGTTTCTGGTGGTGTAGTAGGTTCTTCTGGCAAGGCTGATTCGGCTTGAAGGCCAGTGTCGGGTTCATCGGGCTCCAGTATCACCGGATCGGAGGTAGATATGGGTATCTCTACTTCATCGTTAGATGTATAGAGTGGTGGTGTAGGTTGTCCCTTTTCGGATGACTTGATGATTTGGTCAGCATGGCGCCTTATTATGCTGTCTCCGATGTCCACGGTATACATCAGTGGTCCTAATCGTGTGCAGATAGTTCCAGGCTGCCATTTCTTGGTACGGTAGTCCCGGGCCAAAACCGGTTGGCCTATCTGGAAGGCCCTAGTTGGCCTTTCATTCATGCCCTGAAACTACCGGTTCTCCACGTCCCTTCGGATGTTGGGCTTGACCAAATCCAGCCGGCATCTTAGGTTTCTATTGTAGAACATCATGGCGGGAGTTTGGTTAGTAACCATATGCGTTGCATTCCTATATGCAAATAAGAAGTTATCCACCTTGTGCTGAAGTTTTATGTCTTCATTACCCATGGCCTTGATGGCCTTCTTGAAGGTCTGGACAAACCTTTCAGCCAATCCATTGGTGGCGGGATGGTATGGGGCGGACGTGTAGTGCTTTACCCCATTGTTCTTTAAGAACTTTCTGAATTTTTCGGACACAAATTGCGGTCCATTATCAGAACATATCTGCTCCGGCAGCCCATTCCTGGCAAATATGGTCCTTAATACTGTGATGGTTTTTTCCGTGGTGGTGGAGGACATCTTTATTACCTCCGGCCACTTGGAGTGTGCATCAACTGCGATTAAGAACATTGAGTCCATAAATGGACCAGCAAAGTCGATGTGCACCCTTTGCCAGGGAGATGAGGGCCACTCCCATGGATGTAGAGGGGCCTGTGGCGGAGCATTTTGGACCTTCTGGCATCCTAGGCAGCTCTTGGTCATGTCTTCGATGTCTCCATCGATACCTGGCCACCATACAAACGCCCTAGCTAGGTTCTTCATTTTCACTCCACCCAGATGCCCCTCGTGAAGCTCCTTTAGCACTCTATCCTGGAGTTTGGGTGGAATCACCACTCTGGATCCACACATCAAGGTTCCTCGGCGCACTGACAGCTGTTCTCTTCTTTGCGAGAATGCTGGCAACAATGGTTCGCCATGTGCTGGCCATCCCTTCACTGTTAAATCGTAGACCCATGAGAGAGTAGGGTCATTTCTTGTCTCCCTTTCAATGGCAGAATTTGTCACCGGTAGACATTCCACTATGGTAGAGTGGAATATCTCTACTGGGTCTACTGTAGGTGCCTCTTCTATCGTTGGCAACGGTAGGCGTGATAAACCGTCAGCATTCCCATGCTGTTTTGACCCTTTGTATTCAATGTTGTATTGGTGTGCCCCTAGAAAAAGGGACCACCTCTGTAGTCTTTGTGCCGTCATAATGGGGACACCTTTTTTAGGGTTGAATATGGAGATGAGGGGTTGATGGTCAGTCAGCAAGGTAAATTTTTGTCCGTGTAGGTAATGGTTGAATTTCTTCACTCCCCATACCAGGCTGAGTGCTTCCCTGTCTATCTGGGCATAGTTACGCTCAGCTGAGTTCAATGAGCGTGACGCAAAAGCTATCGGCCGTTCCGAGCCATCAGGGAATCTATGGGACAACACCGCTCCTATGCCGTAAGGGGATGCATCGCACGCCAGTCTGATTGGTAGTGATGGGTTGTAATGAGCCAAAATTTTCTCGGATGTGATTAAGTCTTTACATTTATGGAAGGCACGTTTACAGTCTTCGTTCCATTTCCAAATCACTCCTGTCTGTAGAAGATCATTAAGAGGGTGTAGAATAGTTGATAAGTTCGGTAAAAATTTATGATAGTAATTTATTAATCCCAGGAATGACCTTAATTGTGAAACATTTTCAGGTGCTGGGGCTTTTATAACTGCTTCAATTTTTTCAGGTGACTTATGCAACCCTTCCTTATTAATTATGTGGCCACAATATGATATCTGATTTTGGAAAAATTCGCACTTGGGGCGATTTGCTCGTAGGCCCCGTTCTTTCAGCCTAGTGAGCACCTGCTCCAAATTGGCAAGGTGCTCGTTGTCATTTTCTCCTGTTATAAGGATGTCGTCTAGGTAGCATTGAGTCCCCGGAATCCCTTGCAGGACTTGCTCCATAGCTCTTTGCCAGATAGCTGGAGCTGATGCTATTCCAAAAACCAGTCGATTGTACTGGTACAGGCCTTTGTGTGTGTTTATTGTGAGATACTTTTTAGAGGTCTCCTCAAGCTCCATCTGTAGATATGCCTGTGCCAAGTCAATTTTTGTGAAACGTTTCCCTCCGGATAGTGAGGCGAAAATACCTTCTATCCTCGGAAGAGGATACTGTACCGTGTGAAGGACCGGGTTTACAGTCACCTTAAAGTCCCCACAGATGCGAATTTTTTTCTGTTTCTCACAGTTATTTTTCAATGTTTTTTTCATGACTGGAACGATGGGTGTTGCCCATTCGCTCCAATCTATTTTGGATAATACGCCTGCCTTTTCCAAATTCTTCAGCTCTGCCTCGACTGCCGGACGTATTGCGTATGGCACCGGTCTTGCCTTAAAAAATTTTGGAATTGCTGTATCTTCCACTTTTATTGAGGCGGTGATGCCTTTCAAGGTTCCTAGTTTCTCTTGAAACACTTCTTTGGCGTTGGCCAAGATGTCTTTTAATCGTTCAGGTATGATGTCATCATTGTTTTTTTCCTTACTGGTCACCGTCAGTGCCTGAATGGAGTGCCAGTCTAAACGTATCTTCCTTATCCATTCACGTCCCAACAACGGTGGACCACCATCTTGTAGAATGTATAAATACAACTTTTGTATTTCTTTGCCGTTGTATACCACAGGCACCCTTATTTTTCCTTTGGGGTAGACTTTCTGCCCCGTATATGTTTTTAAGATAATGGATGTGTCTTTTAGAGGTATATGCGAAAATAGCCTCTCGTAATCTCGTCGTTTTATTACGGTTAGAGCTGATCCTGTATCTAGCTCCATTTTAACTGGGGACCCTGCTATTGTGAGGGTAACCCAAATGGTTTGGTAATCCTCTTTGGCAAGTACATTATGTAATTTGAGACAGCTTAGTCTCTTGTTTCCGGAGTCGCTATCGCTATTCTGGTCTTCGGAGCCATTGTCCGTCATCATTTGTACCTTCCTGTACTTTTCTTTATTGATTTTTTGTTTTCTGTCAGTGGATTTATTTTGTCCAGATTGGCATACCCGTGCAATGTGTCCAATCTTACCACATTGCCTGCATGCTTTGCCCTTGAACCAGCAGTCCCTCTGGTTATGGGTGGATCTGCCGCAGCGATAACATCTTCCGAACTCCTGTGTCATTTTATGGGTGCCGAAGTCCTGTGTCTCTTGTTGTATCTCTGCAGCTCCTTTTGCTGCTGCTTCGTATGATACAGCCATACTGAAAGCTTTGTCCAATGTTAAATCTTTTTCAGAAAGCAGTCTTTTTTGTGTTCCTTCACGTAAGAGACCGCAAACAAATTTGTCTCGAAGATAACCCGATAGTCCTGCTCCGAATTGGCAGTACTTTGATAGCTTTCTTAATTCGTTTAGGTAATCAGCGTTACTTTCATTCTTGTGTTGATTTCTCTTGAAGAATTTGAATCGTTCCGCTATCAGCAGCGGTGTTGGGTTTAAATGCTCCTGCAGGGTATCAACAATTTCTTTAAAAGTCTTGTCCTTTGGTTTGGCTGGAGTGATTAAATTTCGTAACAGCCCGTATGTCTTCGCGCCCATTAAGTTCAGAAGTACTGAAGCTTTTTTTTCATCTGTTATTCCATTTGCAGTGCAATAAACCTCTACTCTTTCCACGTATGTGGTCCAATCTTCTATTTCGCCATCAAAAGCCTCAATATTACCAGATTTAGGCATTTCAGAAAAGATATGGCGCTTCCCGCGCTTTTTTTTTTCTTCTCTCTGTAGCAACGATATGGCGCTTCCCGCGCTTTCCCGCCGCTGCTACCGATAACAACGCTGTTTTACTGTGGTTTCCGTTTATTCACTGTTGGAGACTCGTTCCCGACGGAGGTCTAAACGCTGACCTGCTTGCCGCGCTGGCCGTCTCTCGAGTGCACCCTCCCAGTCCGTTATTGCTTGCCTCCGATTTCGCTGCCTGTCTCAGCTGTAGAGCCCGCCGCTGGAGCTCCAGCCTGACGCCCAGGAAGGATTAGCGCAGTACCTGTCACCAGCTTGGCCAGCTGGTGAAACCACAGTTTCTCTTACTTCCTTGAGTCTTCTGGACGCAGGAGGAATCGATGTCCTTGAGGTGCTGCCGAATTGCAGGTAAGTCCGTTTCCACTTCGTCGCCACTGTCGTGTCCGCGTGTAGATAAAGACACTGAAGACAGGAGTTGGTTCATAGGTATTTACTAAGCAAGTCTGGGGGGGGTTTCTAAAGGATATACACAATACACAGGCTTATATAGCCCAAGTGGCAATTACCGGCATTACGCACACCTGGGGCTCTTAAAGGCACATACACCATAATTGCTCTTAAAGGCACATACACCACACAATTAGATTGGCATTCCATACAGGCACTGAAGGTTGAGGCCAAAAAGGATGACGACGTCACACCTGGACGACAGTCAAAAATGCTAACTGACGCAAAAGAAGTGTTCCAGGAGGGACTAGGAACACTAAAAGGAATAACAGCAACAATTAAAATAGAGGAAAATGCAAGCCCAAAGTTTCTGAAGGTCAGACCAGTGCCTTATGCGATCAGACCAGCGGTTGAAGCAGAGCTGGAAGGGTTGGAACATTCAGGAGTACTGTCCAAAGTGGACTGGAGCGAGTGGGCTACACCCATCGTTCCTGTAATGAAGAGGTCGTTGAGTAATACGCCTGGGGAACCAAAGAAGGTCTGCATCTGTGGGGATTTTAAGGTGACAGTGAACCCAGTCCTTCACACGGTGCAATATCCGCTTCCACGAATTGAGGATATTTTCGCCTCGCTATCTGGTGGTAAACGCTTCACCAAAATTGATCTAGCCCAGGCGTACTTGCAAATGGAGGTAGAAGAAGCTTCGAAACATTACCTTATGATCAACACCCATAAAGGTCTCTATCAATACAACCGGCTGGTGTTTGGAGTAGCCTCGGCTCCGGCTATCTGGCAAAGGGCGATGGATCAGGTCCTGCAAGGTATTCCAGGGACCCAGTGTTATTTGGACGACATCTTGGTCACGGGCGAAAATGACGGTGATCACCTCGCTAACTTGGAGAAGGTGCTCGCCAGATTAAAGGAATATGGGCTACGAGCTAATCGCCACAAGTGCGAGTTTTTCCAGAAACAGATCTCGTATTGCGGCCACGTCATTGATGAAGAGGGTTACATAAGTCCCCTGACAAGATTGAGGCAGTAGTCAAGGCTCCAGCGCCGGAAAATGTGTCACAACTGAGGTCGTTCCTCGGGCTGGTAAACTATTACCACAAGTTCTTACCAAATTTGTCTACGGTATTACACCCGCTGAACACCCTACTGCAAACAGGGGTACCATGGAAGTGGGATGACGAACGTAGACGAGCTTTCCAGAAGTGTAAAGAATTGATCACGTAAAAAGAGGTGTTGGCCCATTTCAACCCAGCACTACCAATTCGTTTGGCATGTGATGCATCACCCTACGGCATTGGAGCGGTGCTGTCGCACAAATTCCCAGACGGGTTGGAGAGGCCAGTAGCCTTTGCGTCTCGGTCACTAACCTCAGCCGAGCACAACTACGCCCAGATTGACAGGGAGGCCCTCAGCCTAGTATGGGGAGTAAAAAAATTCAACCACTATCTGCATGGGCAGAAGTTCACCTTGCTGACTGACCACCAACCACTTGTCTCCATCTTTAATCCTAAGAAGGGCGTGCCAGTAATGACTGCACAGCGGTTACAAAGATGGTCCCTGTTTCTAGGGGCGAATCAATATGAAATAGAATATAAAGGCACGAAACAGCATGGGAACACTGATGGGCTATCGCGCCTGCCATTGCCTACTGTGGAGGAAGCACCAGCAGTGGACCCTATCGAGATATTTTATTCGTCGATAATTGAACGATTGCCAGTAACAAACGCGGACATAGAAAAGGAGACCCGCAATGATCTGACGCTGTCACGGGTATATGAATTGACGGTGAGGGGATGGCCAACACATGGCGACTCACTGTTGCCGGCATTCTCATCCAGAAGAGAACAGCTGTCAGTATGCCAGGGGACAGTGATGTGTGGATCCAGAGTGGTGATTCCACCCAAGTTAAGGGAGAGAGTGCTAAATGAGCTACATGAAGGTCATCTGGGGGGAGTGAAAATG
Source organism: Somniosus microcephalus (assembly GCF_052327205.1). Lineage (NCBI taxonomy): Eukaryota > Metazoa > Chordata > Chondrichthyes > Squaliformes > Somniosidae > Somniosus > Somniosus microcephalus. The sequence goes on from NC_140992.1 coordinate 219,694,528, forward strand.
AAAAGCCTTGCTAGGGCTTATGTGTGGTGGCCGGGAATCGATCAACAAATCGAAGACCTAACTAAGAGCTGCTTAGGATGCCAGAAGGTCCAAAATGCACCACCACATGCCCCTCTACACCCATGGGAGTGGCCCTCCTCTCCATGGCAATGGGTGCACATTGATTTCGCTGGTCCATTCATGGACTCAATGTTCTTAATAGCAGTGGATGCTCATTCAAAGTGGCCTGAGGTGATAAAGATGTCTTCAACCACTACAGAGAAAATGATTGCAGTCCTACGGACCATATTTGCCAGAAACAGTTTGCCAGAGCAGATCTGCTCTGATAATGGACCACAGTTTGTGTCCGACGATTTCCAAAAATTCATGAAAATGAATGGGGTAAGGCATTACACATCCGCCCCGTATCATCCAGCCACCAATGGATTGGCTGAGAGGTTCGTACAAACCTTTAAGAAGGCGATAAAGGCCATGTGCAACGAGGGAATTCCACTGCAGCATAAGATGGACAATTTCTTATTAGCCTACCGAGACGCGACACATGCAGTTACCAACCAGACCCCGGCCATGATGTTCTTTAACCGAAGGTTGAGATCTCGTCTGGACTTGCTCAGACCAAATGTGCAAAGAAATGTTGAGGACAAACAATTCCAGCACATCAATGAGAAGCCGACAAGGAGCTTCAATGTAGGGCAACCATGTCTTGGCCCGGGACTATCGAACAGAGAAGTGGCAACCCGGAACGATATGTACAAGGCAGGGGCCATTAATGTACACAGTGGATGTCGGGGAGAAAATTGTGAGACGCCACGTCGATCAGATCTTAACATCACAGGAATGCTTCAACCCCATGTCTCGAGTACCTGGGGATGAACCCGACATACCGGTAGCATCTACTTCAGACCCAGTAGCAGTGGAACCCGATGAACTACCCGATGAAAAGGGGTCAGAATCGCCTCTGCACCAAGAACAAGAACCTCTGGAAAGGCGCTATCCCGAAAGGGTCAGGAAGCCGCCCCAAAGACTGAATCTATAAATGGACTTTTGTTATTGAATGTACATGTAAAAATGTAATAGTTATTTGAACATTAAGGGGGTATTATTAATCTGAAAAGGGAGGAATTGTAGTGTATGTGCCTTTAAGTCAGAACTACTTTTTACAGCTCCTGTATACTGTAGTACCGGCAGTGACCACACTGGTATATAAGCTGTGTGCATGCCTCTGTACCCTAGTCTAGAGATTACCCTCCTCCAGTAAAGACCTGTTATTTGTTAATGTACAGCATCCGTGTGATTATTTATCCACTGAACCACGTATCTAACAGTAAGGGGTACAGTTCTGGGGTTTAAAAAGTAAAATCAGGGAAACAGCTTCACTTGTGGGAGACTTTGGCCTTTGATCTCTCGTCGAGTGATGCTTTGTGGAAAGAAAAGCATCAAACGGGGGATTGAAGAGATCACAAAGTCTCTGTTTGAAGAATGGACTCAATCAAGAATATTTTGTGGACTTTATGGGTTGAGGGTGTTTTCCCTGTGGTGGGATCGTCCTGTGCAGATGCGTGGGGGACTGGTTTGTTAAAACTCCAGAGAGTGCATGGCAGTTGGCTGTGACAGAAGAACTGTCAGTCATCCCGAATGTATGGGTTCGCCCGACAGTCCTGGAAAAAGGAAGGGGGCCATTGAACTTGAACTTATTAGAAAGCCACTCTAATATGCAAAAGCACTTCTCACCTCCATCTCAGAAGAGAAGCAGAACAATGAACCCACTAGCCTCAGCCAGCCGAAGAGGAGCCAGTTTTTCCCAACACAAAGACCGAAGATATGTCCCAGACTTAGGGCCATTAATCCAATCACGAAATACTCATGGGTCAGATGATGACCCATCACTGATTAAGCACCGGAGTGCTTAGAAACAAAGGATTTTAAAGATTGGCGGGAAAGATAGGGGTAGCCAGACTCCTATAAAGATAGATTCTTTTCCACCATTCTCTCTCTCTCTCACTCTCTCGCACCACCAAGGTCAATCTAACAAGAAGTACCAGAGGGAGAAGCCACTGAGTGAAGTCATTGAGACCGACCGTGTGTGGTGGTAAGCATAGTCTCGAGTGTCCCGAGCCAGTAACCAGATATCCCAGGCAAGCTGGGTGAGGTGGAAGGGGCTCAGGGTTTTCCTCAGAAGTGAAGCTTTTGGGCTATTCTGGGGTTGGAGCTTCGTTTGGTTCAGCCAGGCGAAGGGGCTTATGCGACTGGGTAGTTCGTTGGTAGGGGTGGAATTAGAGTCCACCATAGCAACAAGGGAATTACTGCTTGTTATAGTCCCCAGTTTTGTACTGTATGTATGTTGTTTGTAACCTGGATTTTATTCTCCACAGAGACAGTGATTTTGTTTAGTAGTGCATGTTTTAGCCAGTGTATGTTAGACCAAATAAATATAAGTTTGATTTTTCACCGAGGCATTCCTATCCATGACTTATTCCATTTACACTCTGAATAATAATTCCCGGGTAAAGCGGGGGCGATTCGAACCATCCGTCTAGCAATTGGGCTAGGATCAAAAATTGCTTACATAATGGAATAGATAAATTGAACACATATGTTCAAAATTGCCAGAAACTCAAACACCATAGCACACAGGCTCAAATTTAAAAGGGGCAAGGTGCACAGACTATTTTTCATAGAGGGTGCTGAATGTGTAGAATAAACTGCACAGGGAAGCAGTGGAGGCAGATAGTCTGGAAAAACATAAGAGAGAATTGGATAGACTATTGAGGGAGTGGGCGATTGAGAGTGTTAATTTTGGGGACCGGCCAGATGCACTGCAAAGCATTTTCTAGTCCTGTACTTCCTGATATTCCTAATTCCATCTGGCACCAGAAATCACTTCCTCCGTATAAGTATGGAAAGGAATACAAGTATCATTATCTGAATATGAGAAGAGATCTCTAGCATTATGGAATTATAGAATTATAGAATCATCAGGGAAAAATTGGGTGGTGCCCCTTTTGGGACGCTAACGTTGGGGCCCGAAAAAGTTAGCGTTCTTCCGCTGTAAATTCAGTAGTGGCGCCCCAAGCAAGAGGTGGGGCCCTACTGGAAGCGCTCCACCTCCTCCTTGGGGCGCTACCAGTGAAGTTCACGGCGCTACGTGCAACCGCGCCATGCACGGCAGCACGTAGCGCTGCATAATTGCAGGCCCCCTCCCCAGATTAAAGGGGAGGGGCCTAGCGCTGTGTACTCAAGAGGAGTGCCGAGCCGAGCAATCGTGGCTGGCACCCCGCATTAAAAAGGGATAGGGTGCAGGTGCTGGCAGTCGGCCAAAATAAAAATGGCTGCCCGACACCTGCCCCTTTAACTACCGCCGCTGTAAAAACGCCCCCTGACCCTGTTGGACATATCGTCCAGCGATAGGTATGGGAGCGCAAGGGAAGTTTGCGGCGGGGCACAAGCAGAGCGCTGCACATGGCGATGATACAGCCCCGCTAACCTCCTGCTGAATTTTGTGGGAGGCATTAGCAGTGCCGCGCCTGGGCACTAACGAGAGGCACAAACCAACCCAATTTTTCCCCCATAGAGTCTTAAAGCATAGAAGGAAGTAATTCGGCCCATCGTGCCTGTGGCAGCTCTTTGAAGGAGCTGTCCGACTTAGCACCACATCCCAGCTTTTTCCCCATAAACCTGTAAATGTCTCCTCTTCAAGTACATATCCGATTGCTTTTTGAAAATTACTGTGGAACCTGATTCCACCACACTTTCAGGTAGTGCACTCCAGATATTAACAACCCTCTGTGTGAAGAAATTTCTCCCATTTCTCCTCTAGGCCTTTTGCCAATTTTTTTAAACCTATGACCTCTGGTTACTGACCCACTTGCCAGAGGAAATAGTTTCTCCCTATTTGCTCTATCAATACCCCACATAATTATACCCCTAACCTTCTCTGCTCTAAGGATAAAAATCCCAGCTTGACAGAGTAGATGCTGGGAGGATGTTTCCCCTGGCTGGAAAGTCTAGAACTATGGGTCACAGTCTCAGAATAACAGGTAAGCCATTTAGGACAGAGATGAGGAGACATTTCTTTACTCAAAGGGTTGTGAATCTTTGGAATTCTCTACCCCAGAGAGCTGTGAATGCTCAGTCTTTGAGTATATATAGAGTTTTGGATACTAAGGGAATCAAGGGATATGGGGATAGTGCAGGAAGGTGGAGTTGAGGTAGAAGGTAGATACTCCTGCTTCTATTTCTTATGTTCTCCAATCTCTCCACATAACTGAAGTCCCTTATCCATTGTATCATCCTGGTAAACCTCCTTTGTACCGCCTCCCGGGCCTTGACATCCTTCCTGAAGTGTGGTGTAGACAGAATGAGAATTGTCAGAAAATCCACTCAATTGTTTGAATTCTATGGCAGTAAAAGTTTGAAGTAGTGTTACAAAGGAGACAATGGTTTATTAATTTGATAGAATGTATATGACCTTGCTATCAGGAAGCTGGCCATTAAAGGATTGAAAATGACAGATCAGCATCTGATATTCAATAAAATGCCTTGGAAAGTCTGCCCCACAAAGAGCCTCTGTTTAGTTCGCACTTGCATCCTACCTCCATGCAGTACATTATAAAAGGCAGATGTCAATGGTGTACATGCAACACCATAAAACCACTAGATTCTAGAAAACTGGAACTCTTAAGTCAGGATTGACAGGTTCCCTGAGTTAATACCTTCAGGTTGGATATTAACCCATCCATAAGTAGTGGGAGCTCATGGTGAAGGAAATAAGAAGAATGCAGAAGAACTATCCAATGGTACCCACCACAGGAGGACATTGGGAAGACATGGTATTTTTTATTTCCCATGAAAATGTAATGGCTGAACACAGTATAGGCTTCTGTACTTGCTTCCTCTGAGCCTTCTTAGAGGTACAGAGAAACCATATAGTAGGTCTACCTTCCTCCCATGTGTGAGGTCTGGAACCATGTTGTGAGGTGGATTTGTGCCAAAAGGAGGAAAAGACTTTATGGAAGGAAGGTATTAGCCTACACCTACTTCTGATGAAGGGTCCCAGACCTGAAACGTTAACTCTGTTTCTCTCTCCATGGATGCTGCCTGGCCTGCTGAGTATTTCCAGCATTTTCTGTTGTTATTAGCCTACACCAACCTGTTACTTTAAGCCCTTCACATGATTAAGCAGTTGATGATGATGAGCAAGCCTGGTATGTAGCACTGGAGGGAAGGATTGCAGGTGAGCACGGTCTCTCTGAAGTTAAGGTGGCAGCAAGGTTACATCCCAGAGATGAAAGATTGGAACCAAGTCAACACTCAGAGGCAAACTTGGTAATGTAATACGTGAAGCAGATAGGCTTGTCTGTCCATGCCAGATTTCTTTTCTCAAGTGGCAGTTTGTTTATTCTGCTCAGTGCTCAGTGGTGGCAGAAGGTTTACCGGGGTTGAAGGAGAAGTGGGGTTCTGGGTTCACCAGACCAATGTCCATTGCATTATATTTCTGCTTAGTGGTGGGTTGAGTACAATGTCCAAGGCCCAATTTGTATGCTCATGGGGAGTGAGGGGATTGGGATTAACAGGGCAATTTTTGGGGTTAGATTGCTTCGGTCTGTGGGAGGCACGGAGGCCTGTATTCATGGACTGATCTGGCTGCTTATTGGGGTAGGGGACCACACAGGCTGCATTACAGGTACCATCCAGTAATATTATCGGGTAAGTGGTGGGTGCACAGCAGTGCGGATGGATTAAGGATGTCAAGCATTTAAGCTTTCTGTTGATGTGTGTAAGGGGGAATTCAGTTTTACAAGTGGTCCAGCGAGCAATCAGAAGCAAAGTCATCTTCTGGAGGTTTGGGAAAGTCAAGGCCATTCATGGGAAACTTTATCAGCAGGAATGAGTCGTCAAAGGAATGTATGCAATCTTTGAAGCTGTTCCATCTTTCTGTTTCTACATATTACTGGTAATGCCAGAATAAGAAGGAGGCAGGAATTGGACTTTCCTTTAGGTTTGCCAAGTTAAGACGCTGAGGGTGTTGATTGGGGATTTCTGGTTTGTACAGTGGTGCTGTCACAGCAATGTTAGTTAAACCCCACTGTACTTAATGAGTCACATAACATGAGTCTCCCAGTGCCACCTACAGGCACTGCACCTGCAGAATGTTGTAGCCACTCGGCATTTTTAATATAGATTGTGTACAGTTCTGAAGATGAAAGTTTATTAGTAATTCGTTAGTAATTTGCGTACTGAAATAATTTGTTGTGCAAGTAATCTTTTGCCTTGTGGCCATCTTGCCTGCTCCATGGCTATGCCCTTTTATAGGGCAATGCTGTGCAGGACACAGTAAATTATAGACCTTGACTAGCACTCGCCTGATCTGTCTAATTACCTAAATCGCTGCTTGAGAATGCTGACAGTGTGCTTAATTGAGATCCTGGTGGAAACGTACATAGCAGTGTGTCTCTCCTCTCATCTTGTCCTTGGGCTACATGGTGGTGTCATCAGCCCTGGGTGCAATGCATATGCTTGGTATCTCAGTAGCTGTCCATGCAGTTTTCTTGGCATAAAAAATAATGATGGCACTATTGACTGCTGTAGAAAAAAAAGAATCATAGGAACTGCCAGGGGAATGGGTATTCATGCGCATAATTCTGTTCCTATGGTTGTAGACCAGCTGCTCATGAATGAAGTACCACTGGGGGTAGGGATGAACGTTGTTGCATGAGCAGAGTCAATTATGTCCTACATTCTGGGGAATCCTGCCACACAGTTGAAGTGGAGAACTACCTCCTGCTGCTGGCTGCTTTCCAAAGGAAAACTACTGAATTCACAGGCTCTGGCAACAATGTATTAGTGACTTGCGTGCTGCAAGTTGAGAGATGTGACCCAGTTGCTTGGAAGGAGCCTGTTGTGTAAATGTTCAACACAGCTATAACCTTCACAGCCATTGGCAGAGGCATCCCCTATCCTGGAAATGGTTCCCATGCAGGAATAAGCATAGTTCTGTTATACCTATCTTGGAGAATATTAGCCAGGTGATGTAAGGACAGGTCCTAATGGAAGTGTCTGAGGCACAAATACACCTGGCTGGTATACCTCCTGTGATCCTCCTCCTCTCAAATCTGCAATGCATAGATAGGCCCATAGGATTGTGTCAAATTTTTTGTCTTACAATACTCCTGTGCAGCACCTTGGGACGTTTGTCTATGTTAAAGGCGCTATATAAATGCAAGTTGTTGGTGTTGTTGTTGTTGATTCCCCATAGCTCGTCCCTAGAGTTGCCAACTCTGATTGGACGGTATTGTTGGAGGTTTCATCACATGACCTCCTGCCTTCAACCACTCCACCCAATCAAACAGCTTTATTCCCCATCGACAACATTTTATAACCAATGAACAAAAATGGTCAAAGAAAATGAAAAAAAAGGCATGATTTTTTTTTTATGGCCCTATGATATTTCTCCCAGGTTGCTCACTGCAGCATTCAAGTGATTAATCTTGAATTCCTGGAGACACCAACACAATCCAGGGGGAGTTCAAACCTACTCCTCCCTAATCAGCCAACTAGCACCATTTTCTGGACAAACAGGTGCAGATAAGAGATGCAGTATAGCTTTAAGAAGCCATCAGGTAGGCTTCAAGAAGTTTCAATACCTACTTTTGTCCAACAACAGCAATATAGTAGAGAAACAGTGACTTGCAAACAGATACACCATAAACAACAATTAAACTTTTAAGGGTAAGGGCCTAACTGAAGGGAAACGGACCTCTTTGCGTTTCCCATTTTATATGGGCACTGAGCCAATGGAGTGCTGGTTAGACACTCCACTCACAAAATGAGGACCTCCTCTCATTTGAACAGGTTTGGAGCTTTAATGGGCCTAGTGCACAACTGCACATGAGACACTTCTGGATCACATTATTGAGTGCTGTGTGCTATGTAGGCCTCAGGCCTCAGTGCCCCATAATGTGGGGAGCCAGCACCTGATATACAGCAGTGCTATGGTGCCAAAGATTGCATTACCGACCCCATAATTGAAAGAGCAGATTGGTATCGGCTCTTACCCATGATGCCAATACCTCTATTTTAATTTATTGCTTTTGATAATGTACAAAAATGTTATAGAATGGGAATGTTTTAATTGTTTTTCACTCTTAATGACGAATCCTTCAAAATCCAAATGGAATATCATAATTTTACTATTGTAACGGGCATTGTGAAAATATGCCTCATTCCTAGTAAGAACTGAATAAAACAGTGAGTACATTCTTGTGGCTATCTTCAGAAATGTTAAAAAAGTTAAAGACAGATTAAAGGGGAAAAATTCGCTAGCGACCATTTTGGGTTGCTAACATTGCCTGGGCGCTAAATTTAGCACCCGGCAAGAAATAGCGCTGGCGATCACTAAAGAGGGAGGTGGAGCGCTAATTCAAGCACTCCACTTCCTTCTTAGAGTGCTAACCCCGAATATTGGGGCGGTGCGTTCTGCAGTGCTAAGCATTGGGCCACATTGCGCTGCCGCATGGAAGGGCTCTTCCCCTTATTAAAGGGGGGGGCCCAAGACCACAACTGTGCAGGGCCCTACCTGGACTATCGGGGAGCAGGGTGCCAATCCAGCAGCCTGGCATACAAGAGGAGTGCCAGATCGCGGCATGGACCCCGCGTTCAAAGATGCAACGGGCCACGACAATTTAGTCGGGCGATTTTTTCTTTTTTCCCCGCCCTCCACCTCCCCTTTACTTAGCGCCCTGCGAGTCTCCTGCCGCTCTGTTCCCGCCCCTCTGAATCGGTCGCTGTCATTGCCCGGTGCAGATTCAGGGTTTGAGGCCAATTTTGCAGGTGGGGCAAAAATGGGGCGCTGTGCACGACGATTATGTCGTCATTGCCTGCGCAGCAGAGCTTGGCGCGACCGATTACTGCCGCCGCTAAACCCCAGCTGAATTTAGCGGGAGCTGTTAGCGGGGCCGCGCCCAGGCAAAAAGTCATTTGCTCCCCGTTAGCACCCCCGAGAGGCGCAAATGCACTGAATTTCTAGCCCTTATAAAGGTGAGATTTACCAGAAGATACAGCTTTAGGAGACATACGGGTCCACATGAATTCTGACATCCTTTCAAAATTTTAGTTGTTTGAACGTTTCAAACTGGTGTTTAGATTTATTACAAAAATACTTGGCTGTTTAGAATTTTTATTGCACTTTTAAATTAGATTTCATTGCAAAGACAGAACAAATTGGCAAGAACTGACAAATGATTTATACTTGCATGTCCAGAATGTTAATTTGAGTATTTTTATTCTCTGTCTTAACACATTGAACTGATGGTTTAATTCTTTGTTAAATGCTAATGAATATGCACCGATCTCTTTGATAAGATTATTAGTTTGACTCAATATCTGTATGGCAGAGGTGTCCAAACTGTGACCTATGAGCCACCTGTGGCCCCAGAGCCCTAGCAATCCTATGTGAGCAACTCAATCTATTTGTGCTTATATTTATTATTCACTATCTGTCCTATTTAATTTTCTGGGCCCAGAGGTTTGGAAATTGGTTTTCTTAGCACTGTTGCCTCATTGTTAGATAAATTCTACATCAGAACATCAAGATCTGATAGCATCAGCAACTCAAGATTTATATAACTTTATGGGAACATGGTGGTGGGGGGGGGGGGGCGGGCGGGGGAGAAATTGGGCTCTGTAGGGCCTGTTTTTAAGCACTACGCGGCCTCCTATAACTCGAAAATTGCATCCGAGATGTGCGCGACACTTCCAACGGGAAGTGCGCCGGATGCCATCTTGCTAAAGGGGTTTGTGCGCTCGTGCCTAACGAACGCCGGCAGCATGCAGAACAGGCAGATTATGATGTCAATCAGTGTGCTGCTAGACGCAATGTTGATTGGCTGCACGCAGCAATCATGTACAACAGCAGGCTGTACAAATTTACCGTGCTGCCTGCAATTCAATGAACAGGCGGGGGTTAATCACGGACCACCATCCCTGCTCCCGTTTTCGGGGGTTAGCTAATTTCTCCCCCAAGGATTTTAACTTTATTGCAAGTGAAATTCAGTTTTGATGGAGGCGCAAAACCGATGGTAGTGGATCGGCCACCTGTTATACATCCTGCTGTTATACATTTTCCTTTCCATTGATGGTAACCCATTTTGCACCTCCACCAAAATTGGATTTCGCCTCTATATGTGGCTCCGAGGCACCCTGGTGTGCACCTGTGCAGCCTTTTTATCAATAGGATCCTATCCAGACATACGCATTAATTTGCCTAATACAGTAACCTGATTTGATTGTGTATTTAGGGCCTCTGTTTCACAAGATAGGTTCAATTGAAGAAAGCTTTTCAGCCTACTTGATCTGATCTTTTCAGAACATCAGTGTTGCCACCTTCCCATTACAGCATGTAGCTGTTTCTTAATAGTCCAATGTCCTGGCATCAAAACCTCTTCCTGGAAACCTCTTCCAGCTGCTTATCACCCTCTGCATCAAGAACTACTTCCTGATGACTATCCTTAATTTGCCCTTTACAACCCTGAAACTCGGCCCTCTTGCTTCACTATCCTAACATATCTGAAAGTGTTGGTTTGGGTTCACTTTCCTACACCATTAAATATCTTGTATAACTCTTAAGATTTCCCCTGAGATATCTCTTTATAAGGCTGAAGAGCGATAGTTTATCAAGTCTTTCCTTTCAGTTCTTCCTTCTGATACGTTCAACCTTGTTACTGAGCTTTGCACTGTCTCTGGGGCTTGGATGGGTCCATTATGTTTTGGTGAAGAGAGTTGTAGACAATACTCCAAACATGGCCTGACCAAGGCACTATACAACTTCAGCTTGACTTCTGGATATTTGAATGCACTTAATTGATAATATCATCTACTATCCTATTGTACTCTTTAACTGGCTAACTAGACTAAATATCAATAACTTAGATCTATGACCTCATTTGAAAGAAAATGGTTTTGTTTGTAACATTTTTTCTCTGAGTAAATATTAAAATATACAGAGGACAATTTTCCAGTGCCCCTGTGCCTGAGCACCAGGCAGGCGAAGCCTATCCCTTGTGTGCTCCACCTGCAATGATCTGAACCTACCTGTATTTCAGGGTTCAGGTCATTATCCGACCCTAATATGCCCCCATTGGAGGCCTCATCCGGCAGGGCCTTGCACCTAAAAATGGAGGTGGGTTGGTTGCTAACTTTGGGGTCTTTTGGCTACTGTGTAAAAACAGCAGCCAGAGGCTTCAGACTTGAAGGTCTATGAAAAAAATGGTTGCACTTACCCTTTTGGCCACCCTTGTCTTGTAGCCAGCCCCTCCAAGATCGTTCAATCAGAAGAGGGCCAGCTGCCAATTCCTTCTGGTACCCGTGTTTAAATGCCTTTCTGGCAAACCTGGAGGAAAATGATGCAAGAATGCCGGGAATGCCCTCTCCAACCTCATTGTCATATCTGCCCTTTGTTTGTCCCTGTGGTAAGCAACATAAAGTGGGCGGAGACCCAGTGTCATTAGTCTCAAGTTGAGACTCTCAACCGTCTTTTACTCTCCTTCTCAGAGCTGAGCATTGTCCAAGTATATTTAAGACATGGTCTTGGAATTAATCTGGAAAAATATGCTAATTTGTGGTTTCTTCCTGGCAACAAGTTTTCACAATGTGGGTGAGTCAGTACACGAGTACATTCGGGTAGAATTCAATGGGCAATATGAATGAGGGAGGAGCTAACTAACAACCATGTCTGATTAGTAGGGGATTGGGTGTCTGTTTTTGGAGGTAATTCTTAAATAGTACAGTCCATGAAAGGAGGCCATATGTCATTTCAAAATTGAGAATCTGCTTTATGCAACTGACCTAAAACCCTTGCAATGAAATTCTACTATCTGAACATTTTCACCAAATACATTACTTTGTGGAACAGAAATGTTTCTTGGAATTTCAAGTAAAACCAACTTCAAACTGTATCTTAAGGATTCTTTACAAATAAATGTAAATTGCTCATTCCTATGCAAAACAGCTATAAACCTGGCCGTGAGCAGAAAAATGTACTTCATTCTGGAATTTTTGTTGCAACAATACTAATAATCCAAAATGTATATTTTTTATACTAGGCGTGCAGTATTGTGCCATTGCATTTTATTTTTCATTTGTGTTGTCCCTGCTTCCTCTGCAGCAGAATTATAATCTGAATTATTCTTGACCTTTATTGTCTTCTCTTAGAACTCCAAGGAGCACAGAATGACAGATGAATTCTCTCTATTTGGCTACTCTCCTCACCTTTAAGGAAACAGATACATAACCAACTGGAGAACATTTATCTCTGTCAAGTGAACAGATCAAAAGAAACATTGCTCAATGATACAAAAGAGTATAACGAGAGGTAAGCAGGCAGTGGAGACTTTATGGGTAGAATTAAGGATTTAAGATTGTAGTGGGAGTTGTGTATAGGCCCCCTGGTAGCAGCTGTGAAGTGCTAGATTGTATAAATGCAGAGATTAAATAAGCGTGTAGTAAAGGCGGAGTGGTTTTAATAGGGGGCTTTAACTTACATATAGATTGGGATAAGACTAGCACCTGTCATAAAGATAGTGAATTTCTTGAGCATGTCCGGGATAGCTTTCTACAAGAATATGTCCTAGAGGCAACAAGGGGGCATGTCATAATAGATTTAGTAATGAGTAATGAGCCAGATTTAGTTAACAGCCTAACTGTGCATGAACATTTATCCAATAGCGATCATTACATGATTGAGTTCAACGTAGCAGATGAAAGGGAGAAATGCTACTAAGATTCTAGATTTGGGTAAGGCTGGCTTCAATGGGATGAGGCAGAGACTGTCCACAGTAAACTGGGCAAATCTGTGAATGGGTAAAATGACAGATGATCAGTGGGAGATGTTAACATTTTTTTAAGGTAATACAGAACCAGTTTATACCCCTGAGGGGCAAGGGCTCTACTTGCCAAGAAAAGCAGCCATGGACAACTAAAGAGGTGAGAGACAGCATAAAACTAAAAGAAAAAGCATACAAAAATGCAAAAAAATAGCACAGATCCTGGTGAATGGGAAAGATACAAAGAACAGCAAAGGGTTACAAAACAGATAGCAAGATCTACAAAAGCGTGTATGAAAAGAAACTTCAAGGGATATCAAAATCAACACAAAGAATTTTTACAATTATATTAGGAAAAAGATGGTAGCCAAGAGCAATGTTGGCCCCTTAAAAACTGAAAGCGGTGATATTGTCAATGATAATAAGGAAATGGCAGACATAATTACTTTGCATCAGTATTTACAGTAGAGGCATGCCAGAAATCCCAAGGAAACTAATATTGAATCAGGTACAGGGACCCAATAAAATTAATGTAAGTAAAATAACAGTAATGAAGAAAATAATGGCACTAAAGAGTGACAAATCCCCAGGACCAGGTGGTTTCCATCCCAAGGTTTTAAAGGAAGTAGGTGAGCACATTGCAGAGTTCTCTCGATTCAGGAACCATTCCTTTAGATTGGAAAATTCTGCATGTCACTCTGCTATTTAAGAATGGTGAGAGAGGGAAACCAAGGATATATAGACCAGTTAGCCTAACATCTGATGTCAGGAAATTGCTAGAGTCTTTAATTAAGGATAGGGTGACTGAACACCTCGAAACTTTTCAGTTGATCAGAGAGAGCCAGCATGGATTTGTGAAAGGTAGGTCATGCCTGATAAACCTGATGAATTTTTTGAGGTAACTAAAACAGTGGACAGGGGAATGTCTATGGATGTTATTTATATGGCATTTGATAAAGTTCCACATAAGAGACTGTTCACTAAGGTAGAAGCCCACAGAATTGAGGGCAAATTATTGACCTGGTTAGGAAATTGGCTGAGTGACAGGAGACAGGCAGTAGGGATAATGGGTAGGTACTCAAATTGGCAGGATGTGACAAGTGGTGTCCCTCAGGGATCTGTGCCAGGGCCTCAACTATTCACAGTATTTATTAACGACTTAGATGATGGCATAGAAAGCCATATATCCAGACTTGCCGATGACACAAAGATAGGCGGCAATGTAGGCAGTGTAGATAAAAGCATAAAATTACAAAGGGATATTGACAGATAAAGTGAATGGGCAAAATTGTGGCAAATGGATTTCAATGTAGGCAAATGTGATGTCATCCATGTTGGACCTAAAAGGGATAGAACAGGGTACTTTCTAAATGGTGAAAGGCTAAAAACAGTGGAGGTCCAAAGAGACTTGGGGGTCCAGGTACATAGATCATTAAAATGTCATGAACAGGTACAGAAAATAATCAAAAAGGCTAATAGAATGCTGGCCTTTATATCTAGAGGACTAGAATACAAGGGGGTAGAAGTTGTGCTGCAACTGTACAAAACCCTAGTTAGTACCTGGAATACTGTGAGCAGTTTTGGGCACCACACCTTAGGCAGGATATATTGGCTTTGGAGGGAGTGCAGCGTAGGTTTACCAGAATGATATCCGGACTTCAAGGGTTAAGTTACAAGGCGAGATTACACAAATTAGGGTCATATGCCGTAGAATTTAGAAGGATAAGGGGTGATCTGATCGAAGTTTTCAAGGTATTAAGGGGAACAAATAGGGTAGATAGAAAGAAACTATTTCCGCTTGTTGGAGATTCCAGGACTAGGGGCATAGACTAAAAATTAGAGCCAGACCTTTCAGGAGTGAAATTAAGAAACACTTCTACATGCAAATGGTGGTAGAAGTTTGGAACTCTCTTCCGCAAACGGCAATTGATGCTAGATCAATTGTTAATTTGAAATTAGAGATTGATAGCCTTTTGTTAACCAAAGGTATTAAGGGTTATGGGCCAAAGTCGGGTATATGGAGTTAGGTCGTAGATCAGCCATGATCTCATTGAATGGCAGAACAGGCTCGAGGGGCTCAATGGCCTACTCCTGTTCCTAAGTTTCTGGCTGTTAGATTTTTGAATTATAAACCATTTTCTAGTGAAGTAGGTGAATTGCATTTCTATTTTAACAATGGCACATTAATGAAACTGCAATACTCACTGGTGTATTAAAACACCAGTGTTATCTAAAAACAAGGGCCATGAAATTCGTGTGGTTTGTGCCATCTGTTAGCGCGGCGTAATGTCAAGAAAGGCCACACATCTGCCAGCTGGTGGCGGGTTCTGCGGCGTCCTTCATTTTCCCAGGCCCGGTAGTGCTGCCATTAAGAGGTATTGCCCTGCACAGAAAAATGGCAGATTGGTGACGTCAGTCGGCGTCCAATGCCGACTTAACGTCGCCATGGCGAACTTTGACCCAATCGCTGAGTTCAGCATTGGGTCCTAAGCTCGCCATGTAAACCTAATGTGCAAGCAGACTCACAGAGGCGCTGTCAGCACCTCTTAAAGGGACATACACATCTGGAACTCAACATCCAGGGGTATTCAATATTCAGGAAAGATAGGCAAAAAGAAAGGGAGGTGGGGTAGCATTGCTGGTTAAAGAAGGGATTAACACAATTGTAAGGAAGGATATTAGCTCTGATGATGTGGAATATGTATGGGTAGAACTGAGAAATACCAAGGGGCAGAAAACGTTAGTGGGAGTGGTATATAGACCTCCAAACAGTAAATGCGGAGGTTGGGGGTGGCATTAAAAGGGAAATTAGAGAAGCGTGCAATAAGGGCACAGCAGTCATCATGGGTGACTTTAATCTACATATAGATTGGGCTAACCAAATTAGTAACAATACTGTGGAGGAGGAATTCCTGGAGTGTTTACGGGATGGTTTCCTGGACCAATATGTCGAGGAAACAACCAGAGATCAGGCCATCTTAGATTGGGTATTATGTAGTGAGAAAGAATTAATTAGCAGTCTTGTTGTATGAGGCCACTTGGGTCAGAGCAATCATAATATGATTGAATTCTTCATTAAGATGGAGAATGAAGTAGTTGACTCAGAGACTAGGATCCTGAATTTAAATAAAGGAAACTATGATGGTCTGAGGCGCGAGTTGGGTAGGATTGATTGGGGAATGTCACTCAAAGGGTTGACGGTGGATAGGCAATGGCAAGCATTCAAAGACTGCATGGATGAACTACAGAAATTGTTCATCCCAGTATGGCATAAAAATAAAACAAAAAAGGTGACTCAACCCTGGCTAACAAGGGAAATTAGGGATAGCATAAGATCCAAGGAGAGGACATATAAATTGGCCAGAAAAAGCAGTAAACCTGAGGAATGGGAGCAGTTTAGGATTCAACAAAGGAGGACAAAGGGATTAATTAAGAAGGGGAAAATAGAATATGAGAGTAAGCTTGCAGGGAACATAAAAACTGACTGTAAAAGCTTTTATAGATATGTGAAGAGAAAAAGATTGGTGAAGTCAAGCATAGGTCCCTTGCAGTCAGAATCAGGGGAATTTATAATGGGGAACAAAGAAATGGCAGACCAATTAAATACATATTTTGGTTCTGTCTTCACAAAGGAGGACACAAATAACCTCCCAGAGATGTCGGGGAACATAGGGTCGGATGAAAGGGAGGAACTGAAAGAAATCAGTATTTGTAAGGAAATGGTGTTAAGGAAATTGATGGGACTGAAGGCCGATAAATCCCCAGGGCCTGATAATCTACATCCTAGGGTACTTAAGGAAGTGGCCCTACAAATAGTAGATGCATTGCTGATCATCTTCCAACATTCGATGGAATCTGGAACAGTACCCATGGATTGGAGGGTAGCTAATGTTACCCCACTATTCAAAAAAGGTGGTAGGGAGAAAATGGGGAATTACAGACCGGTAAGCCTGACATCGGTAGTGGGGAAAATGCTGGAGTCCATTATAAAGGATTTAATAGCTGAGCACTTGGAAAACAGTGGCAGGATCAGACAAAGTCAACATGGATTTACAAAAGCTAAATCGTGCTTGACTAATCTACTGGAATTTTTTGAGGATGTAACTGGTAAAATAGGTAAGGGAGAACCAGTGGATGTGGTATATTTGGACTTTCAGAAGGCTTTCGATAAGGTCCCGGATAAGAGGTTAGCGTGTAAAGTTAAGGCACATGGGATTGGGGGCAAGGTATTGACTTGGATGGAAAACTGGTCGGCAGACAGAAAGCAAAGGGTTGGAATAAACGGGTCTTTTTCCGAGTGGCAGGCAGTGACTAGTGGGGTACCGCAGGGATCGGTCCTTGTACCCCAGCTATTCACAATATATATTAATGATCTAGACGAGGGAACTAGATGTAATATCTCCAAATTTGCAGATGACACAAAGTTGGGTGGGCATGTGTGCTGTGAGAAGGATGCCGAGAAACCCCAGGATCATTTGGACAGGTTGGGTGATTGGGCAGAAGCATGGCAGATGCAATATAACGTGGATAAATGTGAGGTTATCCACTTTGGTGGCAAAAACAGGAAGGCAGATTATTATCTGAATGGCAATAGATTGGGCGAAGGGGAAGTGCAACGAGACCTGGGTGTCCTTGTGCACCAGTCACTGAAGGTAAGCATGCAGGTGCAGCAGGCGGTTAAGAAGGCAAATGGTATGTTGGCCTTCGTAGCGAGAGGCTTTGAGTACAGGAAGAAGGATGTCTTGCTGCAGTTGTACAGGGCCTTGGTGAGACCACATCTTGAGTATTGTGTGCAGTTTTGGTCACCTTATCTGAGGAAGGATGTTCTTTCCATGGAAGGAGTTCAGTGAAGATTCACCAGGCTGATACCTGGGATGGCAGGAATGACGTATGAAGAGAGATTGGGTCGATTGGGCTTATACTCACTGGAGTTTAGAAGAATGAGAGGGGATCTCATTGAAACTTTTAAAATTCTGACAGGACTGGACAGACTAGATGCAGGAAGGATGTTCCTGATGGTCGGGGAGTTCAGAACCAGGGGTCACAGTCTAAGGATAAAGGGTATGCCATTTAGGACAGAAATGAGGAGGAATTTCTTCACCCAGAGAGTGGTGAACCTGTGGAATTCTCTACCACAGAAGGCAGTAGAGGCCAATTCATTAAATATAATCAAGAAGGAGTTGGATATATTTCTTAAGGCTAAAGGGATCAAGGGGTATGGGGAGAAAGCAGGGACCGGGTACTGAATTTGAATGATCAGCCATGATCTCATTGAATGGCGGAGCAGGCTCGAGGGGCCGAATGGCCTACTCCTGCTTCTATCTTCTATGTTTCAGGTAAGTTTGCATTTAAGCTTTTGGACTTTTTTTTTGATTTTACTGATGTAGTAGCTTGCTGCAATAGATGTTAAAAGTTTTTAAGTGTGTAGGGATTGCTAATGGACGTTTACAAGGCCTCAGATGGTAAAGGAAGGTCTCTGAGAAGACAGAAAATGCTGCAAATACTCAGCAGGTCAGGCAACATCCATGGAGAGAGAAACAAAGTTCACATCTCAGGTCGAGATGCTGCCTGACCTGCTGAGTATTTCCAGCATTTTATGCTGTCATTTCAGATTCACAACACCCGCTCGCAGAGGGAGGAGGAAGAAGCCGAAGAGGAAGAAGCCGAAGAGGAAGAAGCCAAAGAGGAGGAAGCAGAAGAGGAAGAAGCAGAAGGCAGGATGCATCCCAGACAGCCCCTTTCTGGCCGGGATATCCAGGATGGAATCATCCGCTTGCGGTACCAGTGACCAGAACCCCAATTCCCCTTTCAACATTTGTCCCACACCTTCCCTTCCCTCTGCTACTGAACATCACAGCACCCTCTTGGCCATGATGCTGAAATAAAAGCCACCACAAAGCCAACTTTCCAATCCAACTTTATACATCTATCCATCCAATGTGACATCAAGAAGTCAACTAATTACCCTTGTGCATTCCCTTAGTGACTGTCTTGTGTGTGTCTTTGCCTATCCTACTGATGTCATGTAGTGCTACCCCAGTGGCTGCAGCATGGCTGGTGGAAGGCTGCTGACTCTCAGTGGGGGACACTGCAAATGGCCTTGCTGGTCGACTTTCAGGTGCAGGTGGCTGGGAGTGTGAAATCGAGTGACGGTGTTTCTTCTTCTTCTTCGCTCTCCTCTCCCTCTTCTTTGTCAACCCACTGGCCGGGCAGGCTGCTTTCCCTGGGTGTGTGAAATGAGGAAGGTACAAGGGCGGAGTTGTGGTGAGGGGAGGGCATGAAAGGTACAGATTGTTGGTAGGTGAGTGATTGTGGCGGGGCGGGGGGGTGGTGGGGAGTCATGCATTGAACAGTGTATGAGGCTAGTGATTCAGTTGATAGGAGACAGCTTTTGAAGTTGCATTCACTGATCTTGTGGGTAGAGGACCTCTCTTGCAGTGTTGACCCCCGCACAAAGCTGGATTGCTACCCCGGGTGCCCCTTCCCTGGCTTGCTGAGCCATTTGTGTTAGTGCTGAAACACTTTTTCCCTTTTTTGAGGTTTGGAAGGGAATTCAGCTTTAAGTGCAGAAATCTCCCATTTGGGGCTTCTTTTTAATGTTAATTTTTTTTTAAAAGGCAGTAAATGCTGAAAACTGCATTTTTTCATTTCATTGTAATTTTTATTTGTTCTGAACGCATTGTCCCTTTAATTCATAGCCCCTTTAATTGCCACAATGCCTTGTGAACTCCACAGCCTCGCTCCCAGAGGCTGTTTGAAGCTGGAACGCCACTTCAGGACGGGAACTTTGACTTCCAGGCCTGTACTAACGCCACCAGGAGGGCGTTACACAGTAAGTTGGAGCGTGGCTAAAAATCTTTAGCCCCCAGCGCAACTCTTTCTCGGGTATCACTGTATCCATTTTCAGCGGTCGTTAACCCAACCGACAGCTCTGGTGGCGGCCACGAATTTCTAGGCCAAGATCTTCTAAGAAAGAATTCTAATCAAGGTGTGTGTGTCATACTTTGCAGTATTTGATAATGGTATTTAAATAGGATCAGCAGATATTGCATGTTAGGTGGCCACTGTAGCTATATATAAGCATGAGGTTTTACTTCGTGTGCAATGTATTGTCTGGTAGAACAATTTGAAATCCTTGGTTAGGATTCAAAATGTGTTCCTGGTGTAGTTTTTCAGTTGAGCTTGGGCTTTACAACTATTGCTTATTTGAGATTCTTTGAAATTGAGTTTTCTGCCAGCAGCTATATCTTGTTACTGTAGCTGGAGAAAAATCCATTACTGTCATGCAAGAGAATAATCAGCAGTGCATAGCTTTTATACTTACAAACATTTTGGGGAAAAACATGCAGCAATGCCCAATAATTCATGATGTAGGAATGAAAGGAATATCAAACTACAACTAATTACAGGTAATAGCAACTTGAGCCCAAGTTTTACTTGTGTGTTTTCTTGAAGTTAGAAAGTCAGATATTGTTTTACTTGTGATGATGTTATTTCATTTCCAGCTAGGAGCTGTGCCAACCTCAATAACTGTACTGGTAAATGAAGGGAAGTGATCATGAATTAGAATTTCAGAAAACTTCCTTCCATGCCACTTTGAACATTTAGGGAATTGCATTGCACTACATTATTTAATACTAACACCCTATGGCCTAGAAATTGAGTGGGCTTAGCGCCCAATTAGTGGCGCTAGAGGGCCTTGCGCCGGACTTATAGCCGTTTTGCAAATTGACTTGGGCCTTACCATCGGCGTTAGCCAGTAGCGCTGCGCCGGCACCGATGACGTCATCGGTGTGCGCAGCGTCCCGGTTGCCGTGGTAACCCGGCCCCAAGCCCAAATTCAGTTGCGCCCGCCTCGCCCGTGGCAGGCGCAACTAATGAATGTGAAAAGTGTTCTTACACGCCTTTGCGCCGGCGCATAAAGGTGGAGCGGCAGCCGGCCGCGTTCCCGGCGGCCGCCTGCCCGCACCTCCCTTCCCGGACTCCTGCATCACCCCCCCCGCGGCCCTGATGAGTGTGTGCTGCGAGCCCGGCACTTCCCCGAGGTGCCGGGCTCAGATGTCGGGGGAATCCGCCGGACAGTTGTCGGCTGCAGGCAGCTCCTCCTTAACAGAAGGAGGAGGCCTGCAGTTCCCCAGCCTGCCGCACCGCATCGGGTGCCGCAGCGGGGGATTAGCGCCGGGAAACCCAATTCAACGCCCGTTTTCAGGCGCTAAAACCCTCCTTTAGCGCCCGCCGCCGTCTGGGGCCGGCGCAACCGAATTTTCGTCGGGCGCTGCTGCATTAACGCTGGCGCAAAATTTCTGGCGCTACAGCCCTGGCGAGCCCACAACCCAATTTCTAGGCCTATGTATCTTAACAGCTTCAATCATGCCAGCAATGCTATGGTGCAGATATGTAAAAGGCTATTTATCTGGAATTATCACTTGTTCTTAACTTAAAAATATTGCATTTGACCCTTAATTATTCATAGAATTAAGTACATATTTTTGTGGTTAAGAATGTAAACTGATCCCACCCCCCTCTGACCTCACCAGCTACAAAAACAAGTCCTCAACCTATCACTAAACCACGGCATCATATAAAAAATGAACACCATTAGATTCCTTCTATTAAAACACAAACCTTCTGCTGGACTTGATGCAGGACAGAATTACTTTTGGGAAGCAATAGCGGAGTCCTCTGCTCACCTGCTTTCCAAATTGCAGGCGTAGGTCATGCTGAGGGAGGAGAACATTTCAAAGGAATGTTTTTGGCAGAGCATTTCTCATTAGCAATACAGTAAACTCTTTCGTATCCAGCACCGACGGGACCGGGATGGTACTGGTTGATTAAAAATTCTGGATAATAGATGGTTAGGCAATTGTTAACGCAAAAAAAAATAAAAACCAGTGACTAACTCGGCCACCGCGGGAAACTCGGACTCGGATTCGGCAAGATTATCGGTTACAGGAAACTTTGGTTTATCCAGAGGTTAACTGTCCGGAATGCTCGAGTCACCGGCAAAAATCAGGAGCCGTTTCGTTAGTTTCTTTTTCTTTTTGTTGCTTTTTTTTCACCAGTCAGGCTCTGCAAGGTCTCGCTGAAGCTGTTGCTAAGCTACAGAGACGCTTGCAAGGTACGGCCGACTGTTTAGAAGCTGTAGGGTTTGTTGCCAGATATGGAGCTCAAAATCTCCGTATGTTTCAACATTAGCGCTGGTTTGTCCGGCAGTTTTGATGGGACGGCAACAGCTCGGTCCCGTCGGTGCCAGATAGCACAGAGTTTCCTGTATCTATTTTGCTGGTTATTAAAGAATTCCAGTTGATTAGGTGCCGTTTAAACAAGAGTTTACTATATATTGACTGACTTATAGTATATAAATGTATTTTCATCTCAGCTAACATTTCTTCTTGATATAATTTCTTTTTAGAATATTTGTAGCAAATTGGAATTTTGCCCAGGTCATTGTCTCATAAATAAAAAGCCTTTTTGTCATGCTGCAGTTTCTTCGTGTCATTGTAAACATGATTGAAATGCTTCTTTAAGCATTTTTAAACTTTCTAACAGTATTGATGAGATGCTTTGATAGGGCACGGATGTTGATTGAAAGCATCACATTGATCTTATAATAAACACAGGGTAAGTAAATAGAAGTTACATGCTGAAGGTGGAAAGCAATTGCCCTAATGTATCATAAAAGGTTGGGCTGACCAATCAATTAAATTGGGGACTAATAAGTCAACAGAACAGCCTTATTTTGGTGTGTTGCAGCGTACAAGATTATTGCCGAGGAAATTAAACTCGGGGGTTGATTTTAACCTTAACCGCTCGGCGGACGCCAGACGGGTGTGCAATTAAAATTGACCGGGTGACTTACCCACTGATGTCCCATCATACCGCTGCAGCAGCTTTTACAATGTTCAAGCGCAGCATACGCTTCACCCATTGGTACCTCAAAATAGCAATCGGAGTCCTGTGAAAGTCATAGGACCCCGATTTGCATTTTGCAAATGGCTTCCCACCTCAGCCAGGCAGGTGCTCCTGTTGCCCATTTGAGGACCCCACCCAATATGATAAACCAACCTAACTGAGGCCATAAGTGACCCGACACCATTTTGAAGCTGCTAATGCCCATTTGTGCCAGGCAAGGGCCCTTAAATTTGGCTCCAGTGTGGGTAAAATGAGGAAAAATTGGAAAATTAAAAATCTTTACTGTCAACTGTGTAATTCATTACAGTTTTGCTGTGATAATTGTGAATTTCTATTGATTCCTCTCACCTACCATAGCGATCTGGCACTTGCCCTGCCTAACTGTTTCTCCCCAGAAAGTTTTTGAACATCCATCGAAAACTACTTTACTGTGATAGGCATTAATTAATTTTTTTTTTAATCAAAGCTTACAAATATAAAATTACTGCAGCTATAGCACAGGGATAGAATTTTCTTAAAATAAATTAAGTGAATGCAGTTTTACTGACAAATGCACTGAGATATTCCCTTAATGGAAAACAACAGCCTTAAAATAGCTTTAAAGAAAAAGACATCACAATTGAACCATAAGCTAAACAGTTTACAGTAAATAAGCTATTCAGATGAACTGTAGTTTTTAGACATTGAAAGATAAGGAGGAATGTAATGATTTCTATCTTAATAGAATTGCCAAACCTGATTTTACGTGATGCCAGGTGTGAGATGCATGCCAAGATATGTGTTTCTGTTCCATACGACTGGTGTAAAATGATATAAACATACCATTGAGCCACTTAGGTAAACAATCTCAGAATAGGAGATTACAAGTTAATACATGCCAGGACTTTTGAGAGATGATAGAAAATCTTGGTTGTTGTCATATATATTTGAATAATTTATTTTAATATTCCAATAAATCACTTAGCTACTTGCAAGGTAGTTGAATATCAGCGTAGTAAATTATGACTCTAGGCTAATTTTCCAATTTTTATCAACTGAAAATAGTATGACCGTAAAAGGCTCCTAGGCTGTTATATACAATAAACACTTTACACATGCTATTAGCAAGTAAAGATTATGTGCAAAATAATGTATTAAAAATACTAAGCACAATTAGACTGACAGTATTTCTTGGATGTGCTCCTTGAACAAAAGGAATAAAATGAGATTGTAAAATTCTCATCCTTGTTTTCAAATCCCACCTCGGCCTTGCCCCTCCCTATCTCTCTAACCTCCTCCAGCCATGCAAACCTCCTGAGATCTCTGCGCTCCTCCAATTGTGGCCTCTTGCGCATCCTCGATTTCCATCGCTCCACCATTGGCGGCCGTGCCTTCAGCTGCCTAGGTGCTAAGCTCTGGAATTCCCTCCCTGAAACTCTCTGCCTCTCTACCTCTTTCTCTTCCTTTAAGACGCTCCTTAAAACCTACCTCTTTGACCAAGCTTCCTGGCCTAATATCTCCTTATGTGGCTCGGTGTCAAAGTTTGTTTTATAACACTCCTGTGAAGCGCCTTGGGACATTTTACTATGTTAAAGGCATTATATAAATGCAAGTTGTTGTTTGATGATTAAAACCCAAGTTAAATTTCTCTTGTGCG
Source organism: Somniosus microcephalus (assembly GCF_052327205.1). NCBI lineage: Eukaryota > Metazoa > Chordata > Chondrichthyes > Squaliformes > Somniosidae > Somniosus > Somniosus microcephalus. Next base: position 219,718,894 of record NC_140992.1, read on the forward strand.
TAGCAGCCCATAGTTTGCAATATGTGGCAGAGAATTCTATATCAACGTAAATTGTAGGATCAAGAAAGAAAAAATTGTAGGATATCAGCAGCAATTGAAATAAAGCTATATATTTATAATACATAGTTCCCTCCTCTTCCACATCTTGCTGGAGCTGATGTTTCTTGCGAGCATAAGCCTTGAAATTGAAATTGAGAAACACTAGGACAATCAATCAAGATTGTTAAACACCATTTTAAATGTTAAAGGACAGGTGAAAAGAAAAAGACTTGTTCGTTCTTGGTAACCAGATGTCTTTACAGTTGTCATCTGTGTTCCAAGCTGCTGATCTTCATTTCAGTGATTGATGTTCACGTGCGTGGGGAAATGGAGTGCAGGTTGGCACGTTCAAATATAATTTAAAGATCACAGCTGCGCTATTCCCTTAGCTTGATTGCAAAAACTGTCGCAAAACACTGATGGACACAAATCAGCTTAATAAAGCAGTTTAAGCTAGTTTAAACTGAATTAACCTGCATTTGAATTAAATGCATAACCCCCATGATAAACAAGGAACAAAAACTGAGTTTATAGCAGTAAGTAAGAAATATGATATGGTGCAGGCATACAGCCCATTTTTCAAAATACAGTACTTGTGTTGGTGCAAACATCCTTACCCTGTGCTCAATTTTAAATTTGGCAGCATATATTTTGAGAGGGAAAAATCTGTAATACCTGACATGTTTAATGTTAAGAAAAATATTATGTAAGACTTTTTTTTAAGTAATTTTATCAAAATGGGACTAATTTTCCTGGAGTCAGTGCCCTGGGGAATGGCTTTTCACTTGGCACAAAGGCCAGTAAAAAGAAGGCACAGACTCATTACAGCAGCTAATTGACAGCAGCAGGTAACCCATGATTTTCAGGGCTTCCCCTGAGGGGAAACATGGGTCTGCACTTGCAATAGGCAAAGACCAAATGCTGCCATGGAAATGAGATGTTCCCAAACATCCCGCTTCACTTTTCTGTTGCCACCCTTGCAGAGAGCCCAGACATAAGGGCACCTGAATAAGCTAGCAGCAGTAGGCCTCGAGCCTGGACCCCTCTCAGATTGGATTATCTGAGGGGATTAGGCGAGGGTGACCATAGGTCCCCGTTTTCCGGGGACAGTCCTCGGATGAGGTACTGTGTCCCCGGGAAAATAATGTACCCGGAAGAGTTCACAAAACTCGTCCCCGAAGTGTACCCCTGGGCAGTGATTGTACCCCCCCCCCCGAGCTGTCAGTTTGAGGCTCTAAGGCTAAATTAAACAACAACTTGTACAATGGCCAGAGTGATTCACTGCGCGTGTGGGACTGGGTGGGCTTCCAGTTGTTGTTTCTGAGTTTCCGGCCGGGCTCATGCTGCTGGATTGTCGGTGCTGGAAGTGCCTGGGAGCACGGCAACCGGAGCGGATGAGGGAAACGCCGCGGGGAAGGGCCCGGTCACAGTCACTGGGGGGAGCGGGTTGCAGGCTAATCCTAGACACTGTGGTGGGGGTGGGGGGTGGGTGTCAGGTGTGACCTCAGTCACTGAGGGGGCGGGGGGGGGAGGTCAGGTGTCTTCAATAATGTGACGTCACATCCATGGTAATTATATGCACATTTGTTTTGCATTTGTAGTGTATATGTGTAACTGTTAAAATATAGGCTGCTAAAAAATTTTGCCTTCTATGCTGCGCAACCTACATTTTCTGTCCTGGCTACTTTGCTGTGCTCCCACCCTGTATGTCCCGGATTCGGTTTAGAAAATATGGTCACCCTAGTTTAGGCAGCAAGGGAAGAAAAGGCCCAGAAGGTGCGTGGCCTACTTTTTCTTGCAGCGCCTTCTCTAACAGCAGCCAGAATGCAGCAAAGTCGGAGGACAGTCCTGCAGCTACAAGCCTCTTAGGCTGTGCTTCTGTTATCTCCTTCAATTCTTGGGGCAAGGTCCTGCCAGGGGACAGGCCTGTCCAGGGGTTTGACTGGGTCACGGTAATGATCAAACCCTTTGAGTGCATAGAGTCGTGGACAGGCGGGACACACTGTGCCCATACCTTGCTCTGGCAAGCGGGGGGGGGAGGGGGCGGGGTGAGGGGAGGGGGTGGCGACTGGAAGATTAGCGCCAATGTTTCATCCACTTATGCGTTATTTTCTTCCATGATCTATTGGATTTCCCTGCACAGTTTTTCAACCATGTGGATAGGAAAGGTGGCTTTTCCCAGGCTTCTGCTTTTGAAATGGCCGTGACTGGTGTGAGAACAGTAGAACTGATGGGTTAAGTGGTATAGGGAATATACTGTATGCACAGGCATAAGCCAAACTAGTGTTCTACCACTCTATTTGAGAGCCATGTTAGTATAGTAAGTGCAGTACCACAAGTCCTCCTCACCCAACTATGACTTGTCATCCAAGGCACTAACTTGGGATGATTCTTAAGGGTCCTGTAGAAATTTCTGGGTACCTTTGGTGGCAAGAAAGCATCATTTAAATATTCATGATGTGCAATTTTTAATATTCCCATAACCACAGTAAACATTTTTCAAATAAAACATGGTGCAGTTGTATCAATTCCTTAAAGTAAAACTTTTTGTTTGTTATATTTTATGTGAACTGCAGGTACCATGGAACATAATATTTAATATTGCTATATAACCATAACAAGGGTATTGTTTATGGTATGAATCAGCTTAGGTCGTTTAATCTCTCTCTCTTTCCCTCTCTCCCTCTCTCTCTCACTCTAACTCTCTACTCATTCTTTATTTGGGTAACTGTGTGCCCAGGCCCACTGCCACAGTGGTTTGTTGGCTCCAGGTCATGAAAAGGTAAATCATTTTTTTCTTTAAAATAAAACGTTCCCGTGGAGCCAGGGGGAGCAGGAGTGCCCCCACACCCCCGTCCCATAGCCCACTCCAATGTCCCCTCCTGGGACATATGGGCAAGGCAAACAACCCGGCATTGATCTCTTTGCTCGGGCGACTTGCCTTTGGAGGTGTGACTAGCTTGTGCCAAGTGTGCTGATGAGGCCTGAGGACCAACTTCCAACCGATCCACTGGCCTCTCGATTTAGGTGCCGCTGGTCGCGCAGTGCTTAGTCTGGGCCTGAAGAAGGCCCCAGACCTAAATCTACCCTTGTGTGTTACTGAATCTATTGTGGATTTATGGTTTTATAAGGCTGAATTATTCCAATGCCCGAGTAGTTTATATAAAAAACATTTGAAGTACTTTGACCTTGTGCCATATGCTGGCTGTGAAGTTTATGTAAATTTTATGAGGCAAGTTTAGACTCCACTATAACTGGGTATGTATAGTTTGGCAGAATTGTCTTCATCTATCTTGGATTCTGTCAAAAAATTACACCTGAGGCAACCTTTCTCTTTACAGATGCTAATTGATTTGATCTGTGTTATTTTCAGCATTTGCAGTGTTCTCTTTTTTATTACAGGGTATTTGTTTTGGTCTGTCCAAAGTCTACCCTTTAAAAAAGTGCTACATTCGAAGAATTAACAATGTGGTAAGGAAGGGATTGAATGAAGGTGAAAGGTAGACCACTTATTGAAAGAGCCAACGACCTCATTTTTTAAACTGTGAATGCAAATTGGGGATCCATTAGATACAATATTTATCCAACAGATGGACCCAACAAAACAGAAGTCACAAGAGAGGCTGGTGTCAGGAGCAGTGAGACCGGAGACCCAGTGAGTATTTAAACTCACTTTCGCCGGCTTTCTTTACAGAGGCTGGTGTCGGGAGCAGTGAGACCGGAGGCCCAGTGAGTATTTAAACTCACTTTCGCGGGCTTTCTCTGCAGAGGCTGGTGTCGGGAGCAGTGAGACCGGAGACCCAGTGAGTATTTAAACTCACTTTCGCGGGCTTTCTTTGCAGAGGCTGGTATCAGGAGCAGTGAGACCGGAGACCCAGTGAGTATTTAAACCCACTTTTGCGGGCTTTCTTTACAGAGGCTTACCAATCTCGCAGACCAGCAGTGGCGTTCCAGAGCCACGTCACGATTTAAAACGTGACGCGGGCAGGAGGGAGCAGCTGATTGGGTGAATACGGCCAGGGAGTATTTATACTACTCTATAGTGTGACAGTTAAGGTTCATAGTTTATAAAGTTTAGAAGGTCTTAATTTTTTTGTGGTTATAGTTTCTAGTGCTGGTAACCAAGGACCCTTGAGTATATCATTTAATTGCAGTGTAATTAGTGGTATTGATGTGATTTAAGTTAATTTAAATTAATTGAAGGGTAAGTCATGGCAGGACAGCTCGGTGCCAAGGTATGCTCCTCCTGCACTATGTGGGAAATCAGGGACACTGCTTGTGTCTCTGATGACCATGTGTGCGGGAAGTGTATCCAGCTGCAGCTACTGGCAGACCGCATTGCGGCGCTGGAGCTGCAAATGGATACATACTGGAGCATTTGTGATGCTGAGGACATCGTGGAAAGCACATTTAGGGAGTTGGTCACACCGCAGGTAAAGGCGGCACAGGCAGGAAGGGAATGGGTGACCGCCAGGCAGAGCAGTAGGCGCAGGCAGGTAGTGCAGGGGTCCCCTGTGGCCATCCTCCTCTCAAACAGATATACCACTTTGGAAATTGTTGGGGGGATGGCTTATCGGGGGAAGACAGCAGCAGCCAACTTCCTGGCACCATGGGTGGTGCTGCTGCACAGGACAGGAGGAAAAAGAGTGGGAGAGCTATAGTAATAGGGGATTCTATTGTAAGGGGAATAGATCGGCGTTTCTGTGGCCACAAAGGAGACTCCAGGATGGTATGTTGCCTCCCTGGTGCAAGGGTCAATGATGTCTTGGAGCGGCTGCAGAGCATTCTGGAGGGGGAGGGTGAGCAGCCAGTTGTCGTGGTGCATATAGGTACCAACGATATAGGTAAAAACTGGGACGAGGTCCTAAAAGCTGAATATAGGGAGTTAGGAGGTAAATTTTAAAAAAGGACCTCAAAGGTAGTAATCTCAGGATTGCTACCAGTGCCACGTGCTAGTCAGAGTAGAAATAGAAGGATATTTCAGATGAATACGTGGCTAGAGGAATGGTGCAAAGGGGAGGGATTCAAATTCCTGGGACATTGGAACCGGTTCTGGGGGATGTGGGACCAGTACAAACTGGACGGTTTGCACCTGGGCAGGACTGGGACCAATGTCCTAGGGGGAGTGTTTGCTAGTGCTGTTGGGGCGGGTTTAAACTAAAATGGCAGGGGGTTGGGAACCTGTGCAGGGAGACAGAGGAATGGGAAACAAGGATAGAAGCAAAAGACAGGAAGGAGAAAAGCAAAAGAGGAAGGCAGAGAAGTCAAGGGTTTAAATCAAACATGGCCACAGTAAATAAAAGGTCTAAGAGTATTAAAAGAGCAAGCCTGAAGGCTTGGTGTCTTAATGCGAGGAGCATTCGTAATAAGGTGGATGAATTAGCTGCGCAAATAGATGTAAATGGATATGATATGATTGGGATTACGGAAACATGGCTCCAGGTGGCCAAGGCTGGGAACTCAACATCCAGGGGTATTCAATATTCAGGAAAGACAGGCAAAAAGGAAAAAGAGGTGGGGTAGCATTGTCAGTTAATGAGGAGATTAACACAATAGTAAGGAAGGATATTAGCTCTGATGATGTGGAATCTGTATGGGTAGAGCTGAGAAACACCAAGGGGCAGAAAATGTTAGTGGGAGTTGTATACAGACCCCAAACAGTAATGCCGAGATTCGGGATGGTATTAAATGAGAAATTAGAGATGCGTGCAATAAGGGCACAGCAGTTATCATGGGTGACTTTAATCTACATATAGATTGGGCTAACCAAATTAGTAACAATACTGTGGAGGAGGAATTCCTGGAGTGTATACAGGATGGTTTCATGGACCAATATGTTGAGGAACCAACTAGAGATCAGGCCATCTTAGACTGAGTATTATGTAATGAGAAAGGATTAATTAGCAACCTTGTTGTGCGAGGCCCTTGGTGCGGAGCGATCATAATATGATAGAATTCTTCATTAAGATGGAGAGTGAAGTATTTGACTCAGAGACTAGGGTCCTGAATTTAAATAAAGGAAACTACGATGGTATGAGGTGCGAGTTGGGTAGGATGGATTGGGGAATGTTACTTAAAGGGTTGACGGTGAATAGGCAATGGCAAACATTTAAAGGTCGCATGGATGAACTACAGAATTTGTTCATCCCTGTTTGGCATAAAAATAAAACAAAAAAGGTGACTCAACCGTGGCTAACAAGGGAAATTAGTGATAGCATAGATCCAAGGAGAGGACATATAACTTGGCCAGAAAAAGCAGCAAACCTGAGGATTGGGAGCAGTTTAGGTTTCAGCAAAGGAGGACAAAGGGATTAATTAAGAGGGGGAAAATAGAGTATGAGAGTAAGCTTGCAGAGAACATAAAAACTGCCTGTAAAAGCTTCTATAGATATGTGAAGAGAAAAAGATTGGTGAAGTCAAGTGTTGGTCCCTTGCAGTCAGAATCAGGGGAATTTATAATGGGGAACAAAGAAATGGCAGACCAATTAAATACATACTTTGGTTCTGTCTTCACAAAGGAGGACACAAATGACCTCCAAGAGATGTCGGGGAACATAGGCCTAGAAATTCAGTTGGTTGCGCCAGCCATTAGCGCCTTAGGAGGAGTAGATGTCAGGCGCTAGGCGGCTAGCGCCCGGGCGCAGCGCGATCTGCGCCTCGCCCCAACTTCACTAGAGATTTAGCGGCGGCGCAAAGTCTTTGCGCGCGCTCAGCTGCGCGCGCAGATCATGACGTCATTTCCTCGTGCAACGCCCTTTGTGCGCCCCCAACCGGAACTTCAGTGGCGACGCCCCATTGCGCGCCTGGCGCCCCTAGCGACTGTTAGAGTGGAACGGTGCTCAGCCGATGCGGGGCGCGGGGGGGCAAATTAAAGGGCACTCCTCCTGCACTATAAAAGGCTGCCATTTCGCAGCACTCCTTCTTGAGAAACGGATCTTTGGAGAGAGACCAAGGTAGATAGCTTTCTGCTTTGGCCCAACACTCGGACAGGTACTTCTGGCTTCAGGCCACAGCTTTCCACTAGTCTTTGCCTTCATTGACATCTCATTGTTTGCCAGCATATTATGGGGGCTGCAATGGGTGTCAACGCTGGCTTTCTCAATTACATCCAAAGGGCTCACAGACGCCGTGAGAGAGTGGCAGCCCTGGCTAGACGGAGAGGGGGCAACAGGCGTCGGGAAAGGAGGCCTTACCCACCCAGGGTATACCGCCAGCAGTTCTCCTATCTCAACATGTCTGACGAGCAGTGTGTTCGGAGGCTGCGATTCCGAAGGGACGTGGTCACAGAGATCTGCCAGCTGCTTGGCGGTGATCTGCAGCCACAGCTGAGGAGCAGGATATCTCTGTCAGTGGAAGTGAAGGTGACGTTGGCTCTCAACTTCTATGCCACCGGCTCCTTCCAATCCGCTACTGGGGACATTGCCAACATCTCCCAGTTCGCCGTGCATTGCTGCATCCGCCAGGTGACCAATGCCCTTTTCAAAAGGAGATGTCAGTTCATCTCCTTCTCCATGGCCCTTGCCAAGCAGCAACAGTGTGCAATGGGCTTTGCAGCATTCGCGGGCTTCCCCATGGTGCAGGGCGCCATTGACTGCACGCATGTGGCTTTGCGGGCACCTCTGGAGAATGCCGAGGATTACCGCAACCGGAAGGGCTACCATTCGCTGAACGTCCAGCTGGTGTGTGACCACAGGCAGCTCATCCTAGCTGTCAATGCCCGCTTTCCAGGCAGCAGCCACGATGCCTTCATCCTGCGACAGACTTCTGTGGCAGACGTGTTCCAGGCACAGCCTCACCCACGAGGATGGCTTATCGGGGACAAAGGCTATCCTTTGTGTACCTGGCTGATGACCCCGCTCCGTGCGCCCAGCACCCCTGCTGAAGAGGGATACAACGAGAGCCATCAAGCGACCAAGAACATCATCGAACAAACAATCGGCGTCCTGAAGCAACGGTTCCGCTGTCTGGATCGTTCCAGTGGAGCCCTACAGTATTCGCTGGAGCGAGTCTCCCATTTCGTGGTCGTTTGCTGCATGCTGCACAACCTGGCTATCCACAGGACTCAGGCACTGCCACCAGAGATTGGAGGACCACCTCAGGAGGAGGAGGAGGAGGAGGAGGAGGAGGAGGAGGACCAGCACAGGAGGGAGGCACAAAGTGCAAGGGCCACCCGTCGCCGGCTTATTGAACGTCGGTTCTAGGCCCCCTCTCAGGGAATGGCTTGTGCCAATGTCAGCAGATGAATGTAGCCGCTCCACAAGCCCTCAGCCGAGCAGGGCAACCAGGACTTAACAAAAAAACCATGCACACTGCAATTTAACAACAATAATTTATTGCAAACCTCTGCCCTTCCCACATTACATCCTCATGTGGAGGAGCCCCCTCCAAAAACACAAAACTACCAGTCTCGGCCTTACAAAAAGAAAGAAAGACACCAGTCTCAGCCTTACAAAAAGAAAGAAAGACACCAGTCTCGGCCTTACACAAACACAACTGCACCAGTCTCAGCCTTACAACAAGCACCAGGCATTTGTGCATACCTCTACTTTTTGCCCTGCGAGGGCGATGCCTTGCGCATCCTTGCCTGGCCCCTGCCCGCCCTGCAGCTCCTCCTCAATGGGAGCCCAGCGGCTGCAGCAAGGCTGGGGGAAGGCTGCTGAGGGGCAGATGGCGAGACGGCAGATGCCCTTGGGGGTCGGCCTGCACCAGCTCTGGCCTTGGAGTGGCCGGCTGCTGACTGCTCCAACTCTGGCTGGGTGGCAGCAGTCTGTCCAGCGGCTCGTGGCAGCTGCAATGGCGGAGTGGCAGTGTCGGCTGCAGGAATGGTGGCAACCTGGCAGATCGCAGGTGCTCGCTGGTCGCCTGAGACATTGGCACTCGCACGGGCCAGCACTGCAGCATGCGCAGCAAACAGCTGAAGAACAGACTGCTGGGCTGCTGCTGCGCGGCGAGTGCCCTGGCGATGCCTGGCTGATCCAGCGAGGGTGGCAGCAGTTAGTGCCTGTGTGGCCCTGGTCTGTGTCCGCATGACACCAGCCAGTGAATGGACGGCACGACTGAGCACTTGGCTAGAAGCCGACTGTGCTGCTGCGAAGTCCTGCAGACTCCTGGCCTGTGCTGCACTGAATTGTTCCAGACTCCTGGCCTGTGCTGCACTGAATTGTTGCAGACTCCTGGCCTGTGCTGCTCCGAATTGCTGCACACTCCTTGACAGAGACTCTATGGAGTCAGGCATCCTTGCCACTGCAGCCATGAGCTCAGTGTGCCTGCGCTCAGCCTGGACGGCCATTTCCTCTAGGAGGCGCACCTCCTCTGCGCTCACCGTCGCAGGACTGGAGGCTGCACTCACCCTCTGGGGAGAAGTCCGCCGAGCTTTCCCACCCCTCCCGCGTTGCTGCAGGCCGCTGGGCCCCGGAGCTTCACTCTCCTCCGACCCTTCCCCCCGGCTCCCCTCCAGGGAAGACGTGTCCCCTACATCGCCATGGGCTGGCGCGGCTGAGGGTGGCACTGATGGGCCAGCTTCCTCTTCCTCCTCCTCGTATTCTGAAGCGCTGACAGTGGTAGCTTGAGGGCCCACCTCCTCACCTGGCGATTCACCATCTGAAAGCAGGAAGGCACAAGAGTAGCTTTAGAGTGAGGACAGGGCGGCAGCGAGGGAGGCATGAGTGCTGCCATTCACCGCATTGGTCGGACAGTGGCAAAAGATGCTGATCTCATGTGCAAGTGGAACGAGAGAGGTCCAAAAGGTGATGCCCTTACCATTGGTGCCCAGAACAGGGTCGGCATCTCCACTGGTGATGGGGCCAATCAGCCGGCCTGCCATAATGCGCTCCACACGCTGGTCGAGGTCGGAGAGCTCTTTGAGGTCAGGACGGCCTCCCCCGGTCTCAGTTCGGTTGCGCCAGTTGTGCGCCACCTTGGCCTGCAAGAGAAAGGACGGCCTCTAAGTACAGTGTGAAGCCCTGATCTTGTCTGCACTGCCTCCCATGGTCGAATAGCTTGTACAGTGTGTAGCCCTTATCTTGTCTGCACTGCCTCCCATGGTCGAATAGCTTGTACAGTGTGTAGCCCTGATCTTGTCTGCAATGCCTCCCATGGTCAAAGAGCTTGTACAGTGTGTAAAGTGCTGAATGAGCAAGTGATTTTCATGCCAGTCCCATAGCTGCTGGATGAGGGCTGGCCATTAGGGCTTTCAGGTCCCTTTGCCCATAAAGTGAGGTGCACATGCAGGGATGAGGAGGACACTGGAAAGGGTACTCACCCTGACAACCCGAGTGAGGTCGTTGAACTTCTTCCGGCATTGCACAGGGGTCCTGGCAACCACGCTGTTGGAAGACACCCTGTTTGAGACCTCCCTCCAGGCTTTCCGGTAGGCGCTGGGCAGCGGCCTCTTGCCACCTTCTGGGAACAGAACATGGCGCCTGCGCTCCACTCCACCAACCAGCAGCCTCAGGTCACCGTCGCTGAAGCGCTGCGCTCTCTCCCTGGCCTTCTCAATAGCCCTGGGCGTTGTGCAGGTGAAGCTGAAGTGGTCAGGCCTAGGTTGAGGGCTGCAGTGTGCAGGGCGTGGCAGACAAACAAATCGACCCTCCCCCTTTAAGAGCTGACCGGCGCCAGAGTGTCTGCCGTTAATCAAGAACTCGCCGCACCGGCGCTGCGCCCGGCCTCGGGGGTATCGCTCAGCACCGCCGGCTTAGCACCTAAAGATAGTCGTGCATCGCCTGTTTTAGCGCAGCAGCAACCTCTTGGGGCGATGCGACTGAATATCGGCGAAGGGGGCGCGACTTTGCGCCGGGCGCAAACTTTAGCGGCTGCCCGACTTTAGCCCACCAAAAGTGGCTAGACTGAATTTCTAGGCCATAGGGTCTAATGAGAGGGAGGAACTGAATGAAATCTGTATTTGTAGGGAAATGGTGTTAGGGAAATTGACGGGATTGAAGGCCGATAAATCCCCAGGGCCTGATAATCCACATCCTAGGGTACTTAAGGAAGTGGCCCTAGAAATAGTCGATGCATTGCTGGTCATCTTCCAAAATTCTATAGATTCTGGAACAGTTCCCATGGATTGGAGGGTAGCTAATGTTACCCCACTATTCAAAAAAGTTGGTAGAGAGAAAATGGGGAATTATAGACCGGTAAGCCTGACGTCGGTAATGGGGAAAATGCTAGAGTCCATTATAAAAGATGTAATAGCAGAGCACTTGGAAAACAGCGACCGGATTGGACAAAGACAACATGGATTTACAAACGGTAAATCGTGCTTGACTAATCTACTGGAATTTTTTGAGGATGTAACTGGTAGAATAGATAAGGGAGAACCAGTGGATGTGGTGTATTTGGACTTTCAGAAGGCTTTCGATAAGGTCCCGCATAAGAGATTAGCGTGTAAAGTTAAAGCACATGGGATTGGGGGCAAGGTACTGACTTGGATAGAGAACTGGCTGGCAGACAGAAAGCAAAGAGTTGGAATAAATGGCTCTTTTTCCCGAATGGCAGGCAGTGACTAGTGGGGTACCGCAGGGATTGGTGCTAGGACCCCAGCTATTCACAATATATATTAATGATCTAGACGAGAGAACTAGATGTAATATCTCCAAGTTTGCAGACGACACAAAGCTGGGTGGGCGTGTGTGCTGTGAGGAGGATGCCGAGAAACTCCAGTATGATTTGGACAGGTTGGGTGATTGGGCAGAAGCATGGCAGATGCAGTATAGTGTGGATAAATGCGAGGTTATCCACTTTGGTGGCAAAAACAGGAAGGCAGATTATTATCTGAACGGCAATAGATTGGGAGAAGGGAAAGTGCAACGAGACCTGGGTGTCCTTGTGCACCAGTCACTGAAGGTAAGCATGCAGGTGCAGCAGGCGGTTAAGAAGGCAAATGGTATGTTGGCCTTCGTAGCGAGAGGGTTTGAGTACAGGAACAAGGATGTCTTGCTGCAGTTGTACAGGGCCTTGGTGAGACCACATCTTGAGTATTGTGTGCAGTTTTGGTCGCCTTATCTGAGGAAGGATGTTCTTGCCATGGAGGGCGTGCAGCGAAGATTCACCAGACTGAAACCTGGGATGGCAGGAATGACGTATGAAGAGAGATTGGGTCGATTGGGCTTATACTCGATGGAGTTCAGAAGAATGAGAGGGGATCTCATTGAAACTTATAAAATTCAAACAGGAGTAGACAGACAAGATGCAGGAAGGATGTTCCCGATGGCGGGGAGTCCAGAACCAGGGGTCACAGTCTAAAGATAAGGGGTAAGCCATTTATGACAGAGATGAGGAGGAATTTCTTCATCCAGAGAGTGGTGAACCTATAGAATTCTCTACAACAGAAGGCAGTTGAGGCCAATTCATTAACTATATTCAAGAAGGAGTTGGATATATTTCATAAGGCTAAAGGGATCAAGGGATATGGGGAGAAGGCAGGGGCAGGGTACTGAGTTTGAATGATCAGCCATGATCTCATTGAATGGCGGAGCAGGCTTGAGGGGCCGAATGGCCTACTCCTGCTCCTCTCTTCTATGTTTCTATGTTAATTATCATGTCAGGCCTACATGGTAACTGATGGAAAGGGCGGACACACGGCAGATGAAATTCAATGCAGAAAAGTGTGAGGTGATAAATTTTGGTAGGAAGAATGAGGAGAGACCATGCACACTAAATGGTACAATTTTAAAGGGGTGCAAGAACAGAGAGGCCTGGGAACAAATCTTTGAAGGTGGCAGGACAGGTTAACTAAGCAGTTAATAAAGCACATGGGATCTGATGTAAGAAAACTACTAGGCACTTGGTCTAAGCGTTAAACAAAGCTTTAATCAACATTTTTAAAACATGGAGATCTAGTTGTGTCCTTCACTAGTTCCTGTAAAAGAATGTTCTGAGCAAGCTGGGCCCATGCCCGAGCATTTATACTCTCCCTGGACAGTGCCACCAGCAGGCCGCCCAGTATTATTTCATAAGTTATTTCCACATGAATGACAAGATTAATGTCAGAATCCTTCATAAATAGAGGCCGAGAGTACAAAATCCAGGAAGTTATGCTAACCCTATATAAAACAATAGTTCGGCCCCAGCTGGCGTATTGTGTCCAATTCTGTGCACCACACTTTAGGAAGGATGTGATGGCTTTGGAGAGGGTACAGAAGAGATTTACTAGAATGGTTCCAGGGATGAGGGAGTACAGTTAGATGGATAGACTAGAGAAGCTGGGGTTGTTCTCCTTAGAACCGAGAAGGCTAAGAGGAGATTTGATAGAGGTGTTTAAAATCATAAAGGATTTAGATAGAGTAAATAAAGAGAAACAGTTTCCAATGGCTGAAGGGTCGATAATCAGAGGGCACAGATTTAAGGTGATTGGCAAAAGAACCAGAGGCGACACGAGGAATAACTTTTTTACACAACGAGTGGTTAGGGTTTGGAATGCACTGGGTGGTGGATACAGATTCAATAGTAGCCTTCAAAAGGGAATTGGATAAATACTTGAAGGAGAAAAAATTGTCGGGATATGGGGAAAGGGCCGGGGAGTGGGACTAACTGGATTGCTCTTCGAAAGAGCCGACACAGACTCGATGGGCCGAATGGCCTCCTTTTGTGCTGCACGATTCTATGATTCTATGATTCTGTATATGAATCACATTCACTGACTTTCCGCAGTTTTCCTTGTTTATAACAATAGATTTAATTTTTAGGGCACAACAGGACCGGATGAAATGAGAAGGATTCCTTATATGGATATGTGATGTGACGTGTACAGTCAAGATAACATCATATAAAGCATGATATTGTTAGAAAAAAAGAATTGCTCCTGTTGGTGGTTGTCACAGCTGTGTGGGCAAGAATTGTATATTGATTAGTTTAATAAAGCGTTTTCAGGGATAATATTGCGTAGCACATGTTGCTGAAGGAAATTTAGGGGCCAATTTTCGTCCCCATTTTTGGATAGGAAAATCATGTCACAGCATGTAGTAATCTGCTGCCAATGGTGTCCGGCCTACGGGAGAGCAGTACTCCCATCTGAACAGGACAGAGCTTACTTACAATGTGCAAATCAGGGCCCGACTAGAGCCCTGTCGCAATTTGGGTGTTCCACTAGCTGAAGTGTGCGCTGTGCCCAATAGAAGTGAATGTTGGGCAACCGAACTAACAGTCCTTAAAGGGACCGCTGCAAGCTGATATGAAAACACGGAAAAAGAAATCTCCGTGGCACTCATTGTTTGAGGCCAGGAGGAGCACGCATGCTCCCCCTGCCTCGGCAAAAATCTTCCCACTCACTGATGTCCCTCCATGTCTCCCTGGGATTGCCTTCCCCCTCTCCCCAGCCCAGTTAAAGTTCCCACTTCTGGCCTGGATTTTCACACTCGCCCTGTCGGCCTGAAACTCGCTCTGGGTTAAAATTGACCCTAATTTTTTTTCCAAATTGGGCAAATTCTGGTAAAAACAAATCAATCCAATAGAGCTCAATTCCTTTCTTTGAATGTTTCAGCGCTCATCCCTGTGATGTATGTGAACCGTTATTTTGCAGGACATTTACAGGTTTGCTAATTATCCCTGAATCAGCCAGAGGTGACTTAATGCCAGATATTTACTGATATGAAGATCCCTGGTATTAATGTACAGAGTCATTTGAGATTTGATCTTTTGATGCTTTGTGTGAACGGTTATTTGGATATTAATGCAATCATTTTCTGATGTGTACTGGAGGCAGTTATACTTACCTTGGTGTCTTCTGGCAGATTTGGCACTGTGCGGTCCTCCTGGGATTTTAAGTTAGAAAATCGTGTTGCGGCACCAGTTACGTCATCAGGCCATGGCCGTCACATTTTAATTAGGCCCCCTCTTGCCTGTGGCGGGTGGCCTCCGCGCTGCTGGATCCCGGCAATTAAAATAGCAAGGCAGGAACACTGCAGGAACGGTGGCAGCACGGTGGCATAGTGGTTAGCACTGTTGCCTCACAGCGCCAGGGACCCGGGTTCAAATCCGGCCTCGGGTGACTGTCTGTGTGGAGTTTGCACATTCTCCCCGTGTTTGCGTGGGTTTTCTCCAGGTACTCCAGTTTCCTCCCACAGTCCAAAGATGTGCGGGTTAGGTTGATTGGCCATGATAAAAAAAAATTGACCCTTAGTGTTAGGGGGGATTAAATACGTGGGGTTACGGGGATAGGGCTTGTGTGGGATGGCTGTTGGTGTAGGGACCGGGTGCTAGGGTTTGGATGATCAGCCATGATCTCGTTGAATGGCGGAGCAGGCTCGAAGGGCCGAATGGCCTACTCCTGCTCCTATCTTCTATGTTTCTATGTTTCTATGAACGCAGTGGCCACTGCCCAGGCGCCATTTTAACCCCATGCCTGCACCGTTCCTGACGAGCAGGGTGAATCATTCAACACTGGCGGAGTAGGAGGTGGCGATAGTGGAAAGGAGAGAGCAGGAGATGGCTGGCCGCAGGTAAACTCGCCTCCTAGCTCTGTTGAAGATGATGGGGCTGTAGTGCCCCAGTGTTCAAAAGAAAGATCTTTCACATGCAGCAGCAATTGCCGAACTTGGCCTTCTCCCTGCCAACAAGCCTCTCAGCTCCCAAATTTCTCTGCTTTCAGTCTGAGTGACTCCAAACCGAGCTTGCTCTCTGTCTTTCTCTCTGGTACACAATGCCTGGGTGATTCCAAATCTCTCCCCGCTCCACCACACCTGGGCAATGCCATGCAAGATCAACCAGTACATAATATATTCTTTATAGTTTCATTCTATTATTCTTAGGATCAAGCGAGAACTTATCAGTGGAAGACACTGGCATAGTATACATCTGAAAGAGCAAAGGATGGTGTAATGAAATCTGTTTGTCTTGATCCTGTATTCGTTTTTCACTCATGTATATTACCCTCCCCCACTGTGTATAGTTTCACTTCTTCTTTCCCGACTAACCTGGGAGGTTCCAGGTCTTGGCTCTTGGCTCCGCCCCTGACTTCTCTTACATAAAGATCCCAGGATCTGTATGACTCATTCCTGTGAACCAGTTGGCATGTTGAGATGTTAGCTCTGATCTTAGTGATTAAAAGCCAACTTGTTTAAGTCTATAACTTCTAGTTTTGTGGTTATTGAAGGCCCATCAATTTTAATCACTAAAGAATACTAGGATGGATCGACTCCTAAAACCAGAGCGTCTGGACTTGGATCCACATTCTGCTGAAGCATCAAATCAATTTGGACACTGGCTCAAATGTTTCGAACTCTTCGCGGGGGCCTCACCTGCTAGCGAGGTAGATAAACTGAGTCTACTGACTGCTCACGTAAGTCATCGGATTTATTCGTTCATCCGGGACGCCACCTCTTACACGGAGGCCATCACTATCCTGAAGGCCCAATACCAGAGGCCGGTAAACGAAGTGTATGCCAGACATCTGCTGGCTACACACAGGCAGCGACCAGAGGAATCAATGGACGATTTCTTACAGGGCCTAAAGGACCTGGTCCGGGACTGTAACTGCAAGGCCGTGACGGCCAACGCGTACTCTGACGAATTGGTCCGCGATTCCTTCATCACGGGCCTCAAATCGAATTATATCCGGCAGAGACTGCTGGAGAAGGAGGTCCTGGACTTTAAAAAGGCAGTGGCCACTGCGCGATTGCTGGACGTGGCCCAGAAAAACTCTGACTCTTATTCTTCCGGCCATGTGGCCCTCACCGCCTCGTGCGCGCTGAGGGGGCCGCCTTCTTGGAATCAGCCATCTTCCCCATCCAGGTCTCAGACCAGCTCTACGCCACCGGAGTCCCCACACAGAAGTTCACCCAGGAGTCCTACTACAGCGGCAATGTCTTGAGGCCCGAAATGCTACTTCTGCGGCCAGGCCAAGCACCCCAGACAACGATGCCCAGCGAAGGACGCTACATGCTTCAAATGTAAGAAAAAGGGGCATTTTAGCAAAGTCTGCAGGGGGAATCCGATTTCCAACTCCGTCACCGCCTCGTGCGTGCTGTGCGGGCCGCCATCTTGGGATCCGCCATCTTTTCCCGACTCAACGGACGCCCAGGGCCCAACAGTGGCTTCGATCACGGTGGATCAATCCAGGCCACACCCGTTGACAAAATCCATGATGGACATACAGGTAAATGGGAATTTAACGAAATGTTTAATTGACTGTGGGAGTACCGAGAGTTTTATCCACCCTGGCCTGGTACGGCGGCACTCATTAACGGTAACCCCTACACGGAGCAGAATTGCTATGGCTGCTAAGCCCCACACTTCGGACATTTTGGGCTACTGTGTGGTAACACTGACTGTAAAAGGCACGGACTACAAGGATTTTAAACTCCTCGTGATGCCAGAACTCTGTGTTAATGTAATCTTGGGCCTGGACTTCCAGTGCCACCACGAAAGTGTCACGCTAGCATATGGCGGGTCCCAGCCGCCACTCACAGTCTGTGGCCTATCAACCTTAAAAATCAGCCCGCCCTCTTTATTCGCTAATCTCACTCCGAACTGTAGGCCCATAGCGACCAAAAGTAGACGGTACAGCCTGGAAGACAGACACTTTATCAAGGCGGAAGTGGACAGACTCCTGCGGGAAGGCATTGTTGAATGCAGTACCAGCCCGTGGCGTGCCCAAGTAGTCATAGTTAAAAATAGCGAAAAGAAACGGATGGTAATTGACTACAGCCAGACTGTTAATATTTATACCCAGCTGGACGCCTACCCTTTACCCCGCATATCAGAAATGGTCAACCAGATTGCGCAATACCGAGTCTTCTCGACTATCGACCTCAAATCCGCGTATCACCAGCTCCCCATTAGAACGGAGGACCGCCCATACACCGCCTTCGAGGCGAACGGGCGCCTCTACCATTTTCTCAGAGTGCCCTTCGGGGTAACAAATGGGGTCTCAGGGCTAGATTTTCAGTCGCTTGCGCCAGCAGTTAGCGCCTTAAGAGAAGTGTTTTTCGGGCGCTAGGCGTGTAGCGCCCGGGCGCAGCGCAGTTTGCGCCCCGCCCCAAATTAAGTTGCCCGTTAGCGCCGGCGCAAAGTTTAGCGCCCGCCCGGATGCGCGTGCAGAAAATGACGTCACATCCTCGTGCAACGCCCTTTGTGCGCCCCGATTCCAAACTTCAGTCGGACCGCCCCATTGTGCGGCTGGCGGCCGGAGCGTTTGGGAAAAGGAATGCAACACAACCAGCGCGGGCCCCGGGGGGCGCAAATTAAAGGGGACGTACTCTCCAGTATAAAGGCCAGCCTTTTTTCAGAAAACACTCTTGTGCAACGCATTTCTGGAGACACAACAAGGAGGATAGCTAACTGGTTTCAAGCAGCAAGAGCCAGGTATTTTTGGACTCAGGCCAGAGCGCTGCAAGTGGCCTTTTGGAAATTAGAGTGTTTGCCAGGATTTGATGGGGGTTGCATGGGGTGCCAACGCGGAGCTGCAGCTCCATGTCCGTAGGGCTCGCAGACGCATTGTGAGAGGGGCAGCCCTGGCTAGAGGCAGAGGGGGCTACAGGCGTCGGCCACGTAGGCCTTACCCAGTCAGGCTATACCGCCAGCAGCGCTCCTACCTAAACATGAGTGCCGCGCGATGTGTTAAAAGGCTCCGATTCCGAAAGGAGGTGATTGCAGAGATCTGCCACCTGCTTTGCCGAGATCTGCGGCCAAAGCTCAGGTGCAGGACGTCTCTGTCGGTGGAAGTGAAGGTGACGGTGGCATTGAACTTCTATGCCACCGGCTCCTTCCAATACGCTGCTGGGGACATAGCAAACATCTCCCAGTACGGCGCGCATCGCTGCATCCGCCAGGTGACCGAAGCACTGTTCAGAAGGAGAAGCCAATTCATCTCCTTCCCCATGGCCCTGGAGAGCCAGCATCAGCGCGCATTGGGATTTTCCAGACTCGGGGAATTCCCCTTGGTGCAGGGCGCCATTGATTGTACGCATGTGGCTTTGCGGGCCCCTCTGGAGCATGGCGAGCAGTATCGCAACAGGAAGGGCTACCATTCTCTGAATGTGTAGCTGGTCTGTGACCACAAGCAGCGCATCATGGCAGTCAATGCCAGCTTCCCAGGCAGCAGCCACGATGCCTTTATCCTGCGGCAGAGTACTGTGCATGACATGTTCCAGGCACAGCCTCCCCCAAGAGGATGGCTACTCGGGGACAAAGGCTATCCTTTGTGCACCTGGCTCATGACCCCGCTTCGCGCGCCCAGGACCGCTGCTGAAGAGGCCTACAACGAGAGCCATCAAACCACCCGCAACATCATCGAGCTAACTATTGGGGTCCTCAAGCAGCGGTTCCGCTGCCTTGATCGCTCCGGAGGAGCTCTCCAGTATTCGCCGGACCGGGTCTCCCAATTTGTGGTGGTTTGCAGCATGCTACACAACCTGGCTATCCGCAGGACTCAGGCACTGCCACCTGACGTTGGACCAGCACCTCAGGAGGAGGAGCAGGAGGAGCATGAGGAGGAGGAGGAGCAGGAGTACGTTCCCAGGAGGGAGCGACCAGGGCCAAGGGCCGCACGACGCCATCTTATTACACGGTACTTCTAAGCCCCCTGTCAGGGAATGGCCAGGGGCCATGAGGGAAGATGAATGCAGCCGCTCCGCAACCCCTCAGCCGGCGAAGCCAACAAACACTAAGAAGAACAACCATGGAGACTGCATGAATAAAGATAATTTTTTATTACACAAAAATGAAAAGCCCTTCCCACATGAATCCCCAAAAACAATAAACGGGCCCCACAAAAAGCCCAACAAACGACTCACTCCCACAAACTGGGGAGGAGTCACTCCACCTTTCTTCAAACCGGGCCTCAACGTCGGCCTAACGCAAAAAATAAGCCCTCCAACAACACAACCATGGGCAAAATAAAGATGGCCACCGCCATATAAAAGGAAAGCTGCGCACACCCTCTACTGAGTGGCCCGCGAGAGCGAGACCTTGCCCAGCCTTTTGCCTCCCCTGCCCGGCCTGCTGCTCCTTCGCAAGCTCTGCCCAGTGGCTGCTGCGAGGCTGGGGGAAGGTGCCTGAGGCTCAGATGCCCTTCCGCCAGATGCCGCTGGGGGGCGGCCTACACGGCGTTTGGGCCTCGAGGGGCCGTCTGCTGAGTGGCGCACCTGAGCCTGGCCACCATCAGCTGCAGCCGCTTGCCCTTGACGCCCCAGTGGGGGAATGGCGGCGACGGATGGCGCAATGTGGGCCAGCTGGCGTGTGGGATGCGCTGGCTGGTGCTGTGGCGCGGTGGCACTCGGCCGGGCCCGCACTGCAGGATCCGCAACAATCAGCCGAGGGGCGGCTTGCTGGGATGGTCCAGCGCGGCGGCTGCCCTGGCGATGCCTGCCTGAGACAGCGCGTGTGGCAGCAGTGAGTGCCCCTGTGGTCCTGGTGTGCGCGCGCATCACAGCTGTCAGGGTCTTGATGGCATCAGTCAGCATGCGGCCACTCGCGGCAGTTGCTGCCCCGAACTCGCGCACACTGGTCGCCAGCGACTCGATGGCCTCAGGCATGCGCCCCACCACGCTCATGAGCTCCGTGTGGCGCCGGTCCGAATCCTCGGCCATCTTATCCAGCTTCCGCACCTCCTCCGAGGTGAAGGTGTCCGGACTGGAGTCGCGACTCTCCCGCTGGGGAGGAGGGGGCCGAACTAGGGGACCCTTGCCGCGTTGGTGGCGGCGAGTGTGCCGAACAGCAGCACTCCCCTCTGATCCTTCCCCCCTTTGGGGGGAAGGCCGCGGGCCACGCGCACGGCTCCTGGGTGGCTGGACGCCACTGGTCCCAGAAGCTGCATTGCCCTGCGACAGTTCCTCCAGGCACTCGTCCAGTGAGGAGGTGTCAAGCATTTCCTCCTCTCCTGCGGGACGTGACTGTTCCCCCGAAGGTCCGGCTTGCTCCTCCTCCTCCTCCTGGTCGGAGGTGCTGTCACTGGCAGCTTCAGGGTCCTGGTCGTCACCAGCTGAAAGCAGGAATGCACAAGAGTAGCTTCAGAGTGAGGAGACGGTGTCAGCGAGGGAGTTAGGACTGGTGGCATTCAGCGCATTGGTGGGACAGTGGCAAAGGAGGTAGCTCGGATGGGCCAGTGCGACGCGAGAGGGCCAAAAGGCGAGGTCCTTACCATTGCCGGGCAGTGGAGGGTCGGATACTCCGCACGCTGTGGGGACAATCACACGGGCTCCCATGAGCACACACACGCGCTCCTCCAGCCGAGTGAGCTTCTGCAGCTTGGCGCGGCCACCCCTGGCACGCGCCTGGCGATTAAACGCTACTTTAGCCTGCAAGAGAAAGGACGGGCTGTAAGTGCGCAGTGAAGCCCTGATGTAGTGTGCACTGCCTCCCATGGTGGAATAGCGTGGACAGAGTGAAGCCCTGATGTAGTGTGCACTGCCTCCCATGGTGGAATAGCTTGGACAGAGTGAAGCCCTGATGTAGTGTGCACTGCCTCCCATGGTGGAATAGCGTGGACAGAGTGAAGCCCTGATGTAGTGTGCACTGCCTCCCATGGTGGAATATCTTGGACAGAGTGCAGCCCTGATGTAGTGTGCACTGCCTCCCATGGTGGAATAGCGTGGACAGAGTGAAGCCCTGATGTAGTGTGCACTGCCTCCCATGGTGGAACAGCTTGGACAAAGTGTAGAGTGCCGAATGGCCATGTGATGCTCATGACTGTCCCAATGCTGCTGGCTGAGGGCTGGCCAATAGGACTTTCAGCTCCCTTTGCCCATCATGTCAGGTGTACATGCAAGAATGAGGAGGAGACTGGAAAGGCTACTCACCTTCACAATCCTGGTCAGATCGTTGTATTTTTTACAACATTGTTTGTGGGTCCTGGGGGCATCGCCGGTGAACGTCACCCTCTGGGCGATCTGCTTCCAGGCTTTGGTGTAGTCGTGGTGGGTTGGATTCCTCCCACTCTCTGGGAACAAGATCTTGCGCCTCACCTCCAGAGCTGTGACCATTATGTCCAGATCACCCTCTGAGAAGCGCAGGGCACGCTGACGGGCCTTCTCTGGCGTTGCCATGACTCCCTGGGGCTGAGCAGCAGTGTTGAGGCCTCTTTGCAAGGCTGCAGTGTGCAGGGCGTGGCAGCAGACCAATTCGTCCCTTCCCCCTTTAAGAGCTGGTCGGCGCCACGGGGTCTGCTGTCAGTCCAAAAATGACCGCACCCGCGCTGCGCCCTGCCTGGGCGCTATCCCTCTGGACCGCCGGCTTAGCGCCTAAAGATAGGAGTGGAACACCTCTTTTAGCGCTCCACCAATCTCTTAGGGCGAAGCCACTGAATTTCCGGCAACGGGGCGCTACTTTGGGGCGGGCGCTAACTTCGGGCGGGCGCTAAGGTTAGCGCCCCAAAACTGTCTATACTGAAAATCTAGCCCTCAGTCTTCCAATGTGAGATGGACCGCATGGTTGACGAGAATAAACTACAAGCTACCTACCCCTATCTGGACAATGTCACTATCTGCGGGCACAACCAGCAAGACCACGATCTAAATCTTGCGAGATTTTTAAAAACTGCCCTAAAGCTGAATCTAACCTACAACGAAGACAAATGTGTCTTCAACACAACCCGTCTCTGTATCCTCGGCTGTGTGGTGGAAGATGGGGTAATTGGACCGGACCCTGACCGATTACGCCCCCTAAAGGAACTGCCCCTGCCACACAATCCCAAAGCTTTAAAAAGGTGCCTGGGATTTTTTTCGTATTATGCCCAATGGGTGCCCAATTACTCTGATAAGGCCCGACCCCTCATTAAATCGACGTCCTTCCCACTATCAGCTGAAGCTCGGGAGGCTTTCACCAGTATTAAACAGGACATTGAAAGGGCTGCAGTGTGTGCAGTGGACGAATGCATTCCCTTTCAAGTCGAAAGCGATGCGTCAGACTTTGCCTTAGCTGCGACCCTCAATCAGGCTGGGAGACCTGTGGCCTTCTTCTCCCGAACCCTTCAGGGACCTGAAATCAGGCACTCTTCTGTCGAGAAGGAGGCACAGGCTATAGTGGAGGCAGTGCGACACTGGAGACACTACCTAGCTGGCAAACGTTTCACCCTGCTCACCGACCAGCGGTCGGTGGCTTTCATGTTTAATAACAAACAAAGGGGGATAATCAAGAATGACAAAATATTCAGGTGGAGGATCGAACTATCCACATTCGACTATGATATTATGTATAGGCCGGGAGCCCTTAATGAACCCCCAGACGCCCTATCGCGGGGAATGTGTGCCAGCATTTATACGGACAAATTACAGGGTCTCCACAACGACCTCTGTCACCCAGGGGTCACCCGACTATACCATTTTATATAGTCCCGCAATCTGCCCCACTCCATCGAGGAGGTCAGGGCAATGACCAGAGCCTGCCGCATCTGTGCGGAATGCAAGCCTCGTTTCTACAGGCCTGACCGTGCACACCTTATCAAAGCCACACGGCCATTTGAGCGCCTAAGTCTGGACTTCAAAGGACCCCTTCCCTCTGCCGACCGTAACGTATACTTCCTCAATATCATTGATGAATATTCCCGCTTCCCCTTCGCCATTCCCTGCCCAGACATGACCAGTGCCACGGTCATCAAGTGTCTCTGTAATCTATTCTGCATGTTTGGCATGCCGAACTACATACACAGCGATAGGGGGACGTCATTCATGAGTGACGAGCTGCGCCAGTTCTTGCTCTCGAAGGGGATAGCCACTAGCAGAACCACTAGCTACAACCCCCGGGGTAATGGGCAAGTGGAAAGGGAGAATGCTACTGTTTGGAAGGCTGTCACGTTAGCCTTAAAGTCAAAAGGCCTTCCGACCTCCCGCTGGCAGGAAGTCCTCCCAGACGTGCTCCACTCCATAAGGTCTCTGTTATGTACTGCCACTAATGCTACCGCTCACGAAAAGATGTTCGTTTTCCCCCGGAAATCCACCTCGGGCATATCTCTACCCGCGTGGCTGACGTCTCCGGGGACAGTACTATTGCGGAAGCACGTGAGAGGCCATAAAACGGACCCCCTTGTGGAAAAGGTACAGCTCCTCCATGCAAACCCTCAGTACGCCTATATCGAATACTCTGACGGGCGAGAGGACACTGTTTCCATAAAAGACCTCGCTCCCTCGGGGAGCGGAGAGAACGATGGGAGACTACCCGATGAAGACCTACACTACAAAGAGACAGGACACCCAGAGGTATCAATACCCAACTTTAACCTGGAGGACACTGCAGATAACCTGGAAGACACTGCGGAGGCCCGGACAGCGGAGGAACCAGAATCCACTCCCCTAGAGGCACCCCAACCGGCTTTGCGCCGATCACTGAGAACTGCAAAACCTCCTGACAGACTCACTTATACCAACTTTTAAGAAACATCACCCCGATGGACTAAATCTATAGAAGGGGTGAATGTAATGAAATCTGTTTGTCTTGATCCTGTATTCGTTTTGCACTCATGTATATTATCCTCCCCCACTGTGTATAGTTTCACTTCCTCTTTCCTGACTAACCTGGGAGGTTCCAGGTCTTGGCTCTTGGCTCCGCCCCTGACTTCTCTTACATAAAGATCCCAGGATCTGTATGACTCATTCCTGTGAACCAGTCGGCGTGTTGAGATGTTAGCTCTGATCTTAGTGATTAAAAGCCAACTTGTTTAAGTCTATAACTTCTAGTTTTGTGGTTATTGAAGGCCCATCAGATGGCAACGGATGGCCAAGGATAGAAACATAGAAGATAGGAGCAGGAGTAGGCCATTCGGCACCTCGAGCCTGCTCCGCCATTCAATGCGATCATGGCTGATCATCCAAATTCAGTACTCAGTCCCTGCTTTCTCCCCAGACCCCTTGATCCCTTTAGCCTTAAGAAATATGTAAGGGGGGGCATCTTTTTGCTGGTTTATGGTAATTTACCTGGCCAGCAGCCTTTGCCTCTGAGCTCTGACCAATTCCAACCTTTTACCTGGTTTACGGTAATTCACCTGGTCAGCAGCCTTTTGCTGCTGCACTCTAAACCAATTTACAAACAGCGGTTTCGAATCGCTACCCCTCCTTTAGTTCTGAGTGGAGGAACTTATAATTAATGATATTAAAACGGACAAGTGGTTTGGATGAGAGAAAAATCAAGTTTTATTACCTAAATAAACTACAATCAAAAGAATAAACTATGCCACACAAACACAGTAATTACAGTAAAACTATATAACAGGGGGTTGCAGACGGCGAAAACGAGGGATGAAATGACTACAATGTTATTTAAACAATCTTAGCAATTCCCTTAAATCACCACCCCAAACTCCTGCTAGGTTGCCTTGTTGAGGAGTCAGAACACCCTGCTCACCTGTGGTCCAGCGAAGTTAAAAGAGAGCGATGGCTTCTCAGCAGCTATCTTATATACCTGGTGAGCCCCCTGCCATTCTGTCTTGCAAGGGCTGTGTGCAAAATTCCCACCCAAAGGGTCCAATACACAAGAGAAAGCTGTGATTGGCTAACTCGGAGTGGTTGGACTGGGTTAATGTGTCTTCCGGAGCTCCCTGGGCTGAAACAAAAGGGAAATACAACTGCTCTATTGTCCAGAATGCTAGGTGATTTAGACCCATTCAGTTCTTAAACGGTCCCCATTCAAGATCCAAAAGTCTCTTCTGCAGTTTAGATGTATCCACTCGATATTCAAACAAATGCTAATAGCATTCAATTGCTTTGTAAACAAAGCATTGTCCTGTGGTCATCTGGAACCACTATTGATAAACAGGCATCGATTGTCCTGCTGCAGGGGGGGGGGTGGGGACACCCCTTTGATTAGCAGCTCCATTGAACCTTACTTCCAGACACAGAAAGCTGCTTTCCAAGTCCTTTGTCTTCGGCCATGTGGTGACAGCCATTTTTATCCCATGAAATTTAAAAGCACAACGCCCAGGGATTCTTTAATCAAAAAAATTAATCTTCAGAAGTGTAAATTATTGCAAATTCTTACAAATATATCCAACTTCTTCTTGAATATATTTAATGAATTGGCCTCTACAGCCTTCTGTGGTAGAGAATTCCACAGGTTCACCACTCTCTGGGTGAAGAAATTCCCCTTCATTTCTGTCCTAAATGGCCAACCCCTTATCCTTAGACTGTGAACCCTGATTATGGACTCCCCTACCATCGGGAACATCCTTCCTGCATCTAGCCTGTCCAGTCCTGTCAGAATTATATAAGTTTCAATGAGATCCCCTCTCATTCTTCTAAACTCCAGCGAGTACAAGCCCAATCGACCCAATCTCTCCTCATACGTCATTCCTGCCATCCCAGGTATCAGCCTGGTGAATCTTCACTGAACTCCTTCCATGGCAAGAACATCCTTCCTCAGATAAGGTGACCAAAACTGCACACAATACTCAAGATGTGGTCTCACCATGGCCCTGTACAACTGCAGCAAGACATCCTTGTTCCTGTACTCAAACCCTCTCGCTATGAAGGCCAACATACCATTTGCCTTCTTAACCGCCTGCTGCACCTGCATGCTTACCTTCAGTGACTGGTGCACAAGGACACCCAGGTCTCGTTGCACTTCCCCTTCTCCCAATCTATTGCCATTCAGATAATAATCTGCCTTCCTGTTTTTGCCACCAAAGTGGATAACCTAACATTTATCCATGTTATATTGCATCTGCCATGCTTCTGCCCAATCACCCAACCTGTCCAAATCACCCTGGAGTTTCTCGGCATCCTCCTCACAGCACACACGCCCACCCAGCTTTGTGTCGTCTGCAAATTTGGAGATATTCTAGTTCCCTTGTCTAGATCATTAATATATATTGTGAATAGCTGGGGTCCAAGGACTGATCCCTGCGGTACCCCACTAGTAACTGCCTGCCACTCGGAAAAAGATCCGTTTATTCCAACTCTTTGCTTTCTGTCTGCCAACCAGTTTTCTATCCAAGTCAATACCTTGCCCCCAATCCCATGTGCCTTAACTTTACACGCTAATCTCTTATGCGGGACCTTATCGAAAGCCTTCTGAAAGTCCAAATATATCACATCCACTGGTTCTCCCTTATCTATTTTACCAGTTACATCCTCAAAAAATTCCAGTAGATTAGTCAAGCACGATTTACCTTTTGTAAATCCATGTTGACTTTGTCCGATCCTGTCACTGTTTTCCAAGTGCTCTGCTATTACATCTTTTATAATGGACTCTAGCATTTTCCCCACTACCGATGTCAGGCTTACCAGTCTGTAATTCCCCGTTTTCTCCCTACCACCTTTTTTGAATAGTGGGGTAACATTAGCTACCCTCCAATCCATGGGTACTGTTCCAGATTCCATCGAATGTTGGAAGATGATCAGCAATGCATCTACTATTTGTCGGGCCACTTCTTGAAGTACCCTAGGATGTAGATTATCAGGCCCTGGGGATTTATCGGCCTTCAATCCCATCAATTTCCTTAACACCATTTCCCTACAAATACTGATTTCTTTCAGTTCCTCCCTTTCATCCGACCCTATGTTCCCCGACATCTCTGGGAGGTTATTTGTGTCCTCCTTTGTGAAGACAGAACCAAAATATATATTTAATTGGTCCCCATTATATATTCCCCTGATTCTGACTGCAAGTGACCCATGCTTGACTTCACCAATCCTTTTCTCTTCACATATCTATAGAAGCTTTTACAGTCAGTTTTTATGTTCCCTGCAAGCTTACTCTCATATTCTATTGGGATGGCAAAGGAGCTCCCCAGGGAGCTGCCAGCCCAGGAACCATCTTGTAACATCCTCAGTGCTGCATTCGTCCTCAGTACTCACACTCGGAGGTTGAACTCCAAACCATCGTCAACACCTTCACCGAAGCGTACGAGAGCATGGGCCTTACACTAAACATCCGTAAGACAAAGGTCCTCTACCAACCTGCCCCCACCACACAGTACTGCTCCCCGATTATCAAAATCCACAACAAGGCCTTGGACAACGTGGACCACTTTCCATACCTCGGGAGCCTACTGTCAACAAGGGCAGACGACGAAGTCCAACACCACCTTCAGTGTGCCAGTGCAGCCTTTGGTCGCCTGAGGAAGAGAGTGTTTGAAGACCAGGACCTGAAATCCAGCACCAAGCTCATGGTCTACAGAGCAGTAGTAATACCCGCCCTCCTGTATGCCTCAGAGACATGGACCATGTACAGCAGGCACCTCAAAGCACTGGAGAGGTACCACCAACGCTTCCTCCGCAAGATCCTGCAAATCCATTGGCAGGATAGGTGCACCAACGTCAGTGTTCACGCTCAGACCAACATCCCCAGCATCGAAGCTTTGACCACGCTCAATCAGCTCCAATAGCTGGGTCACATCGTCCGCATGCCCAAAACAAGCGCTCTACTCGGAGCTCCGACACGGCAAGAGAGCCCCAGGTGGGTAGAGGAAATGCTTCAAGGACACCCTCAAAGCCTCCTTGGAAAAGTTCAACATCCCCACCGACACCTGGGAATCTCTGGCCCAAGACCACACAAAGTGGAGGAGAAGCATCCGGGAAGGCGCCGAACACCTCGAGTCTCTTTACCGGGAGCAAGCGCAAGCCAAGTGCAAGCAGCTCAAGTCAACCCAAGCACCCCACCCACCCGCCCCTTCAACCACCGTCTGCCCCTTCAACCACCGTCTGCCCCACCTGTGACAGAGACTGTAGGTCCCGCATTGGACTCATCAGTCACCTGATAACTCATTTTTAATGTGGAAGCAAGTCATGGGACTGCCTAAGAAGAAGAGTATACATCTCTATAATTTGCTATTTGGGGACTTAATAAATGTGTTCTTGTTGCAGGTGCCTTATGGAGACAGTGTTATTTCATACTACAGTCTGATATATCAGAGAGTGTTCTTGTGAGGGACTACTTTAGTTCTATTAAACAAAAGTAGATAAAAAGACAGAGTAATTTGTGTCAGTTTACGGGGGCTATTTTCTCCACTGTAGCGCCGGTAGTTGAGGTGCTAAAGAGCCTCCGAGGTGGCCAAGTTGGGGTCTTGAGCTGAAGTGCCGGGTTAGCCCTCCTTTAGCACAAGACGCCATCTTGGTAAAGAAGTTTAAGTGTGTGCTAGGAATGGCCCTCCCGAGGGTGATTAAGCCTCTGATGACCAATTAAATCAGTTCCTAATGCTCATTAAAGAGGCTTCACACCATTTTGCGAGTTAGCGCTGCAATTAACGACCTCTCCCAACAGCAACCAGCTGAACAGGAGTAAAGAAGTCGTTGGTCAGGATTGCGAGCGCTATTTAAAGCCATGCTCAGCTTTCACTGTTCACTTGCTGATTGAGATCGACTGACTACTCTGCGTTTGAAGAGGACTTTTGATACACATTAGGAGACTTTCTGGGACACTTTGTCAAGACTTCACCAACACTCTATCAACATTTGTTCTGGAAATTCTCTGAGGACTTCATGTAAAAAAAGTCAGTGCAGTGCTACTCTATCGTACTAGAGACCTTATAGGAGTCACCAGGAGAAAGGGAGTGCTTGGTCATGAGGATCTTGCCAGGGGTCTGCCTTGGTCTGGAGGAGGAATGGGAGGAGGAGATGAGGCCAGGCAGAGCAGCACCAGAGAGAGGAGGGTGAGGAGGGCTCGCAGCAGGAGGCCCTATCCACCCAGGGTCTTCAGAGAGCACTACTGCTACATTCACATGACCCAAGACCAATGCATGAGGAGGCTGCGCTTTACCAAGGAGGTCATCACAGAGATCTGTGGCCTTGTGGAACAAAGACTCAGACCTCGCAGCACGGCCAGGACTGCATTGCCTGTGCCAGTCAAGGCCACAGTAGCATTTAATTTAATGCTGCAGGAAACTTCCAGTCTGCCACAGGTGCTATCAGTCACATATCCCAATCCTCTGTGCACTTCTACATAAGGGAGGTCTCAGAGGCTCTATACGCTTTGAGCAATGACTATATACCATTCCCTATTGCCAGAGAAGACCAGAGGCAGAGAGCTCTCGGATTCGACAGGATTGCAGGATTCCCCATGGTCCAGGGAGCCATTGACTGCACACATGAGGCCGTATGAGCCTCTCATTTAAACTCCGAGGTGTTCGGGAATAGGAAGGGTTTCCATTCCCTCAGTGTGCAGCTTGTGTGCGACCACCAGCAACGCATCATGCAGGTAAATGCCTGCTATCCAGGGAGCTGCCACAATGTGTTTTTAATGAGACAGTCCCACAGATCTTTGAGCCCCAACACAATGTGCATGACTGGCTACGAGGTGACAAGGGATACCCTCTGATGCCATGGCTCTTGAGTCACCTGGGAAACTCCCAGACACCAGCTGAGTAATCATACAATGAGAGCCAGTCAACCACCAGGACTATCATTGAGCAGACCATTGGGGTCCTCAAACAGAGGTTTAGATGCCTTGATTGGTCAGGAGGTGCCCGATAGTACTCGGCAAAGGAGGTGTCCACATTTGTGGTGACTTGCTGCATGCTGCACTATCTGGTGATCATGAGAAACCGGCCATTACCAGCAGCAATTGTGCCAGAGGATCAAGCTCAGGAGCTACAAAAGGAGGAGGAGGAGGTTGAAGAGGAGGAGGAAGACGAGGGGGACCAGGAGGAGCATTAGAGGGTTCCAGGTAAACGACCTGCACCTGGGAGTGATGCTCGCCGCCATCTAATTGAAGAGCACTTTTGAGAGATGTCCTCCACCATCAGACTCCGGAGCACTGTTGCAACATGCCTTACCTTCCGCATCTGAGGGTCCATCAAAATGTCCACCATCTGCACTCAATCCTTTCAACTCCTTCCCCATGAACAACACAATAAAAAAGTCCACCAATTCCAGCACTACCTAATTATCATAATCGCTCTTTATACCAAAAACAAACAGTGTAAACATTGCAACAACCAATGTCACTCACAAATATTAAGCTATTTGTTAAGTATGTGTATTGTATTGAACAATTAACACAAAGACTTAAACGTATAACTCAAACAGGTCTTTACTGGTTGGAGGTAGGGACTATACATAGGTCTTTACTTCATGCCCACAGGTGGGAACTGAGGGGGATCAGTACCCACAGTACTATTTATACCCCTATGGCCAGGAGTGGTACTGCGTATCACTACGCCCAACAAGTAGTGCAGTCCTGTCCATAGGTTCAAAGTAGCACACATATTACATACACAACATTCCTCCCTTCCTAGCTTTACAGTCATCTCCCCATTTAACATAACGTAATAACATATATACATATATAACTTTAGGTTTACATAACAGAATAACATAGATACATAGATAACTTCATGTCAAAACAGATCACAGATTCAGTCTCTGCGGAAAACAGTTCACAGATTCAATCTCTGTGGTGTAGTCGGTTCACGTTGCTGGAGTGACTCATTCAATAGTCCTTCCATGGATTTAACAGTTTGAACTTCCGAACTGAATTGGCTCCGTTCGGAGGGACCACGTGTGTGATCTGGTAGAGGTGATAATGGTTCAGATGGGTCATCTTCTGTTTTTCCTTTTCCTTTTCTGCTTCTTGGAGACTCTCTGGGCTCCATTGTCAGCTGCCACAGCTGCCAGCTGCATGCGCAGTTCCTCCTTCTCTTCCTCCTGTTTCCGTCGTAGAGCCAGCTTCTCCCGATGTTCCGTAGACTTTTGGTGCTCCTCCATGATTTCTGCACTTTGGGAGTCGAAGTTACAAGCTGGGCAGGACAGGACATCGTAATATTCGGTGTCGTCCTGAGCTAGACCAGTGAGAGGGTCGTCTATTTCCTCCATACCCAGCTGGACGTTAGCCAGCTCTTGTTCCAAATCCAGACATCTTTCCTGAAGAGACTTCTTCATGTGTACCTCTGCATCCAGCTTTTTCTGGGCTTTCAGCAAGTCGTTTACTAGTGACCTCATTTGTGATTTTAATACTTCAACTTCCTTTGGAGATTGATTGATCGGACTATGCAATCCCTCTACCGGAGCAGCTGTTTCAGCGGTCTGTTGTTCTACGTTGACGTGAGTCAGCGTACTTTTGGCATCCAAGGGCTGCTCTGTTGCAGTCATCTCAGTCTGTGTTGCCACCTCAGCTCTTCCAATAACCTTTGAGAGCTCCGAACCCCTTTCGTTTGAATATTGAAGTTCATGTTCAAGTTTTTCCCATTTCAGAGTCCTGTCCTTCAGCATATGCAGGAGTTGGCTGACCGTTAACTCCTCTGACATCAGACGTTTTGTGTGCTCCTGCTCCATTTTCTCCATCAGCTGCTTCTGTTGTCTTTCCAGATTCTCCAACTCGATATCAAAGAACTCTTTCGTTGCATTCAACTCTTGCTCAAAACGGCGAAGCATTTGTTCTAATTGCTGTTGTAGTTTGAAATGGAGTTGAGTTCGAGCCCGGTGTTCCTCAGAAATGGGCACATCAGTAGACTTGCCAGACTCAGAATCCACAGTTAAACTATGTTGTTGTTGCTCAGTGGAATTCTGTGCTGAAACTTTGTCTTTTGCACCTGAGTTGGGCTTACCATCATCCGTTCCAGAGTCTGGGCCGACTATCTTCACCGAGTTCTCACTCGTTATTGTTTGTAGGAAATGCCAGTCCATATTCATTTTCCTAATCCACTCCCGTCCTAGTAGTGGAGGACCTCCTTCAGATATCACATATAAGTCCATTATTTGACTGTCTTCGCCCTTGTGGACCACTGCAACCTCTATTTTCCCGATGGGGTACACTCTTTGCCCCGTGTATGTTTTCAATATAATCCCCGTATCCTGTAGGGGAATATGTTGGAATAACTTTCCGTAATCTTTCTTATTTATGACCGTCAATGCCGATCCAGTGTCCAATTCCAGTTTTACTTGGACTCCTTCTATCTGAAGAGTGACCCAAATTGTCTGGAGGTCTGCACCCTTACCAGCGTTGAGTACTCTTAAGCTAGCCAGTTCATTACAGCTTAAGCTAGCCAGTTCATTACTGCTAGCGTCTGAATCGGACTCCTGTTCGGTCACCTTGTGTACCTTTGCGTATTTTCCTTGCGGTGACTTCTTGTTGCTGGTCTTCTTCCCTGACCTGCATACTCTAGCTATATGTCCAAGCCTACCACAAGTTCTACATTCTTGGTTTTTAAACCAACACTGGTTCTGATCATGCGTTGTCTTTCCACAACGATAACATTTGCCAGAACTCACACCCAATTTGTGTGCACTGAGCTCCGGTGACCGTAGCTGCATTACTGCCGTGCCTCTCGCTGCGGCTTCGTGTGCTGCTGCCATAGTGACCGCCTTCTCAAGCGTCAGCTCATTCTCCTCGAGCAGTCGCTTTTGTGTATCCTGTTTAAATAAACCACACACAAATTTGTCTCGAAGTGCCTCTGTCAGTCCCGTTCCAAACTGGCAATATTTCGCTAATTTACGCAATTCCAGCAAATAATCAGCATTGCTTTCATGCTGTAGCTGCCTTCTGTCATAAAATTTAAATCGTTCCGCTAGCATCAGCGGCGTGGGGTTTAGATGATCTTTCAGGACAGTAACAATCTCATCGAACGTCTTATCCGCCGGTTCATCTGGTGATAACAGGTGTTTCAATTGCCCGTATGTCTTCGCACCCATTAAATTTAATAATGTTAGTGCTTTATCAGCCTCACGAATGTTATTGGCCTTACAATAATTTTTAACTCGTTCAACATATATGGCCCAATCTTCGATGTCACTATCAAAGTTGCTAATATTCCCGTGTTTAGGCATTGTAGTACTTTATCAGATTTGCAATTTCTCAGATTTTTTTTTTTACTGTTATCCAAGATGGCGGCTTCCCGCTCTTGCCGTCGTCCTCCGCCCACAAAATGTCGGTTTTCCCGCTTCTGCCTTCTTCCCCAGCGGTTTTCCCGCGAAAAATGGCGGCTTTCCCGCGCTTCTCGCTCTCCCCGCCCACTTCAATGGCGGTTTTCCCGCGCTTCTCATCGCTGACTTTCAGCCCGACTGCGGCTCTTATCTCCTGTGCGATCGCTGGTGCGCCGCCCGCCCGAAACGGTTCTCAGCCCTTATCACCGGTGCGATCGCTGGCCCGCTAAGCGCCTCCCGCTTGAAGCGGCTCCCGGCCTCTGGCTCACCCGCTCGGCGGCTCTTGCTCGCTCCCTCCCGGGCTCTGGCTTACCCGCTCGCGCCCTCCCGGGCTCTGGCTTACCCACGAGGTTATGGAGGCTTCAGGGTCCTAATGCCTGTCGCTTCCAGTCGCTGGAAGCTGTCAGGATTTCTGCTGCCCTTCAGTTTTCAGTGGGGTGTTGAGGATTGGAACCTCTCTTCAACGTCCTGTCTTTGGACGAAGCCGCTGTGGAATAACTGCCGCAGGGTTCGAACCGACTCGTCGCCAGTGTTAAGTATGTGTATTGTATTGAACAATTAACACAAAGACTTAAACGTATAACTCAAACAGGTCTTTACTGGTTGGAGGTAGGGACTATACATAGGTCTTTACTTCATGCCCACAGGCGGGAACTGAGGGGGATCAGTACCCACAGTACTATTTATACCCCTATGGCCAGGAGTGGTACTGCGTATCACTACGCCCAACAAGTAGTGCAGTCCTGTCCATAGGTTCAAAGTAGCACACATATTACATACACAACACTATTCACCCTGGTGCTTATCCTTAGTGGCTATCTATAAGTGCTCTTGCCTACTCTGGTGCTTCTACAAAGTGCAACCCAAGGTGCAGCAGTACGTGAGGTGGATGCTGCTGAGATCTGTGGAGGGAACAGTCCAGATGTCCTCCTGGTACACCCTCGGGAGGCTGTGGGCCATGATGGCCCCGCCTCAGACTACACCATCTCAGCTTGGGCAGTCTGGGCTGCCTAGCTGACAGGCAATTGCAAGGGCACTGGCGGAATGGCAGGGGAGGGAGCAGGAATGCTGTCATCCGGAGAGAGGCCAGTGGGTTCCTGCTCCATGAGTTCCAAACCGCTGCCTCGTGGCATCTGTTCAGCTGGAGGACAGATCTCTGGGTATTGGAGACACTCTGCCAGCCCCTTTCAACCGAGGAGCCAAGAGCTACCATGGCAGCTGCTTGAGCATCCATTGCAGCACTTTGTCGTTCCATGGAAGGTGGTAGTACTGCAATGGAAGCTCTTTGGGCTTCCACCTGACATGGCTGCTGCCCACTAGTGCCCAGGGCATGCCATTGTGAGGATCCGTGTTCTACTTTAGCCTCTAAGTTACATGTAGTGCCGATCTCTGAGCTGGTGCCGGCAACAGTGGTAGCGATTGACAGAGAGGGCAGGATTTTCATTGGGCCGTGGAGGCGGGATTGGAGGCGTATGGGGGGTTAAAATCCTGAAATCGGGGATCCCGAACCCATCCCACACCCAACCCGCCTACATGCCAGTTTCAAAGGAGGCGGGTACCCGACCCGCACTGGGACCCGCCTCCCTGAGGCGGGAAGGGGATTAGTGCCAATTAACTGCCTGTTAACAGGTCGTTAACAGGCAGTATTTAGCCTAATCTCTATTTTTAATGTTGAAGTGTGGGATTACCGACGGCTCCAAACCACGCCAAGTTAGAGGAGGCGGACCGTCGGGATGAAGGGCTTGGAGGGGTCGAGATGTCCGGTGTTCAGGTGAGTGATGGGTGCATGAGTGCAAAGGTAAGTGTGTTTGGTGTGTGTAAAGTGTTTAACATAGAAACATAGAAGATAGGAGCAGGAGTAGGCCATTTGGCCCCTCAAGCCTGCTCCGCCATTCAATGCGATCATGGCTGATCATCCAAATTCAGTACCCTGTCCCTGCCTTCTCCCCGTATCCCTTGATCCCCTTAGCCTTAAGAAATATATCTAACTCCTTCTTGAATATATTTAATGAATTGGCCTCAACTGTCTTCTGTGGTAGAGAATAACACAGGTTCACCACTCTCTGGGTGAAGAAATTCCTCCCCATCTCTGTCCTAAATGGCTTACCCCTTATCCTTAGACGGTGACCCCTGGTTCTGGACTCCCCCGCCATCGGGAACAGCCTTCCTGCATCTGGTCTGTCTAGTTCTGTTAGAATTTTAAACGTTTCAATGAGATCCCCTCTCATTCTTCTAAACTCTAGCAAATATAAGCCTAATCGACCCAATCTCTCTTCATACGTCATTCCTGCCACCCCAGGTATCAGTCTGGTGAATCTTCGCTGCACTCCTTCCATGGCAAGAACACCCTTCCTCAGATAAGGCGACCAAAACTGCACACAATACTCAAGGTGTGGTCTCACCAAGGCCCTGTACAACTGCAGCAAGACATCCTTGCCCCTGTACTTGAATCCTCTCGCTATGAAGACCAGCATACCATTTGCCTTTCTAACCGCCTGCTGCACCTGCATGCTTACCTTCAGCGACTGGTGCACAAGGACACCCAGGTCTCATTGTACTTCCCCATTTTCCAATCTATTGCCGTTCAGATAATAATCTGCCTTCCTGTTTTTGCCACCAAAGTGGATAACCTCGCATTTATCCACATTATACTGCATCTGCCATGCATCTGCCCAATCACCCAAATTGTACTGGAGTTTCTCTGCATCCCCCTCACAGCACACACGCCCACCCAGCTTTGTGTCGTCTGCAAACTTGGAGATATTACATCTAGTTCCCTCGTCTAGATCATTAATATATATTGTGAATAACTGGGGTCCTAGCACCGATCCCTGCGGTACCCCACTAGTCACTAGTTAAATAAGTTTTACATACCTTTACTTACCTTTACAGACTTCCTTCCTTCAGGTCTCGGGAGTCCCTCCTCTCACCAGCACAGAAAGCAGAATGGCTGCGAGCTGTCAAAAATTGCAGCATTCAGCTTTCTGTTCCAGGGCGATCTCTAAATCATCCTGAGAGGAAGGAGTTAACCTGGAGTACAGATTGTCAGTGTTTGACAGCTTCAAACAGCTGTGAAATGCTGATATTTCATCTGTCAAAAGGTCTTGACAGATGAAATATCAATCTGTGATGTCACCTGTTGCCGGGTGGCCCTTAATTGGCCCGCTGAGCCCGCTGGGCGGGCTCAACAAGGTCAATCAAGTCAAAATCACGTGGGTTGGCTAGAACTCGATGGAAGCGGGACTACAACCCCGAAAGTTGTAGTCCCGCCTCCTACCTGACTCCTCAATGAAAATCCAGCCCAGTGCCTTCTTACTCGCTCTCCTCCTCCTCCTCCTCTGGGGAGTGAGGTGGCTCTTCCTCCTCTTCCAGTTCCTCTGGGGTGGTGTGGGAGGGTGAGGTGGATCTTGCTCCTGGGACCCTGCAATGATAAAGCTAGAAGGGTTAGGGTGCAGTGCGTGTGGCCACTATAGGAGGATGTGTGTGATAAGACCATATGGAGCTTGTGAGTGAGGATAGGTTTGAAGGTTTAATAATCAGGAATAGTTGTGGATATGTAAGGAAGCTGGAGTGGCCATAAACCACTAGGCGATATGTCCCCTGCTCTGCCTGTGGCCAAGTCATCTGCCACTGCCCTCCCGATTACCATTAGCCCAGCCTCCTCAAGGGGAGTGATCTCATGGAGTCGTGCTTCCCCTCCCCCAGTCAAGTCCTGTTGGCACCTATTATGTGCTATCTTGTCCTTGAACAGAAAGAGTGGTGATTGTGACTGAGTGTTTTGGCAGGTGTGTTTGTGTGTGTGTGATGCCTTACATGGTTGAAGAGCTATGAGATGTGTCTGAGTTGTGAGTCGTTCCTGTGAAGGATGCAATAGTGTGGGTTGTGTGAATGCAAGTGTATGGTTAGATGGTGGTTGCAGTGTGTTGAGGTTGTGATGCTGGTGGTGGCGCAGTTATTGAATATTAAAGGCTTAATTGAATATTAAGGGAATCAAGGGATATGGCGATAGTTCAGGAAAGTGGAGATGAGGTAGAAGATCAGCCATGGTCTTATTGAATGGCGGAGCAGGCTCAAAGGGCCAAATGACCTACTCCTGCTCCTATTTCTTATGTTCTTATGTTCTTATAAGTGTGTTTGTGAGATGGGATCTTACCTTGACCACTCATTTCAAATCATTAATTTTTTTGCAGCACTGGAGCCATGTTCTGGGGCAGTGCTCCTGGGTGTGACCTCCAAGGCCATCGCCTCCCACATCCGTCACATTAGTTGCCTCTGTGGCCTCCTTCCCACCTGTGGGTACAGGACATCTCTCCTCCGCTGTACCTCCTCCACTTGGACTTCCAGTGCTGCCTCTGAGTACCAGTGAGCCCTCTCCCTCAGTCTCTGAGCCACCCAGATACGTGCCGTTGTCTGTCTGTCTGTCTGTCTGTCTGTCAGCCAGCACACTCCACACCTTCAGTGGAAGTGTGTGTGTGGAGGCTATAAATACCACTCCAGGAAAATTGCTACTAATCAGCACTTGAGTGCCAAACATGCAGGTCTCCGTTTGAGAGCCTGCAGGCACGTTTAAATCATGGTAATCAGCAATTAGCCCCAAAGATTGTGAGCTAAATCCAGACTTATAAACAGGCATGTCTTATTAACACAACACCCACTTAGCACCCATTTTCACCCTTTCCCCAAAGTAACCCCCTACATGTTTGTTTCCACACAATATACTTTTAATAAATGTCAGTGATTTTACTTTTAAAGTTCTCATGCACACAATTACTGCTACCAATACTAAGCTACCCGGTGAGACCAAGATATGGCATAGTCAAAATGTCACCTTTCTATATCGTCGATATGGTTATTTTGCAGGACTAATGCAAGCAGACAGATTATTGTATCAAACTGTAAATTAGTAATTTACTGTTTCTTCAATTTACAGCTTTCCCATGAGACCAAAATTCCCCTCTAGAGTAATAAATATGTATCAAATGTTAACTCACTTCTTGTGATGTTGGAAGCCTATACGAAAAAGGCTGGTTGAAAAAAAAATATTATTGTAGGTCAGTGAAAACATATTTGAAACGTTTAAATGCCTTCTTTTACAAGTAATTTCAAACTGCCAAAATGATTTATGGCTCGAGAAGAATAATGCATTTGGCTTTGAGGAATTCTGGAGCTGAATAATTTGAACTGTACAGATTCCAGCAAAAGATGGGTTTCTTTGCACCTTGCTGAAGAAGGCCATAATATTCCCTCACTGAGTAGAACACAGATCTGTGGAAGACAGAAGTTGTTGATGCTGATAAGTGGGGCAAGCATTTGAGATTTTGCTGCCATTTTCACCAGCTGTTTAAGGTGGCATAATTTGGATGTGACCAACAAGCCAAGAAAGTTTAGGGGGCTAATTTCGGTTGATTTGCGCCTCCCGTTAGCGCCCTAATAGGGCAAATCAACTAGGGACTGGGCGCAGTGCCGCTAATGCCTCCCATGAAATTCAGTGGGAGGTTAGCGGCGGCGCTAACGGTTAGTGCTGCCGGCGATGATGTCATCGCTGTGTGCAGTGCCCCGCTCGTGCCCTGGCTGTAATATTGGGTGGCGCCCCCGATTACCGCCGGACGCTATGTCCGCCGGGGTCAGGGGGGCCTACCTGCGGCCAGGGCGGCGCTAGTTAATGGGGAGGTGGCAGGCGGCCATTTTTGTTGCTGGCCGCCTGCCAGCACCTGCCCCCGTTGCTGTCCCCGGCCCCCCTGCGGAGTGCCGGCTGCTCCCTGTGAGCCCGGCACTCCTCTTGAGTGCCAGGCTCGTTTGCCGGCACTACCGATCCCTGGTGGTCCAGGTGACGCGCTGCGCCAGGCCCCTCCCCTTTAATAAGGGGAGGAAGGCCTGCAGTACTGCGGCACGTAGCGTTGCGATATTGCCTCGCAGCGCCGCAAGAGGGACGTGGGGCACTTCCAGTAGCACCCCTCCGCCCTCTCGGGGCACTACCTGGGAAAATCGGTTGCGGGTGCACTAACTTTTTCGGGGCAAAGGTAGCGCCCCAAAGGCCCCGGCGAAGGTAGCGTTACCCAATTTTTCCCCTAAGTGTTTCTAACTGAAGAGTTATCGGTACTCTTATATAACGGAGGTGGGTTGGCAGTAGCCAAATATTGGCCTTGACATTAACCACCCCCCCACGACAGGTGTGAGAGAGCCGGGGGGGGAGTGGGAGGATCAAAGAGTTAAATATGGGGAATGTGTTCCCAACACCCGGCACACCCACCAGGCATTTTATGGAAGCAGATATTGGCACGACCGAGTGTCTCGCCATGAAAAGGCGGGGCACTTCATTTACATATTTAAATCGGACTCCCACAGTGCAATCCGGAGCCTGATTTACAATTCACTATTGCCGTGTGGTTTTCCCCCGGATCGGGAAACCCGTCGGGGAAAGGGAGGCGGGAGCTGCCAGCTCCACAAGGTAAGTGCCTT
Organism: Somniosus microcephalus; assembly: GCF_052327205.1. NCBI lineage: Eukaryota > Metazoa > Chordata > Chondrichthyes > Squaliformes > Somniosidae > Somniosus > Somniosus microcephalus. The sequence continues at coordinate 219,759,111 of NC_140992.1, forward strand.
TTTCAGCACTCCTTGTGGCCCAGGAAGAGTGTGAGAGCTCCCTCAGTCCCAATTGCCAGCCCTCCCGATTGCGACCTCTCTTCCCAAACCCCTCCCCCACCCCCACCGTTTGCTGTTCTCTCCCCCCCGCCCTCCTGATTGCCGAAGACCATCTGCAAGGGTCCATGGGCAGCGGCCTCCTGTCTCTGATGTATCCTGTGGCCTGCCAGACAGGTAGTCCGTTAGGCTGGCTGTTGGATGGGAAACATATCTAAAAAATGTTAATGAGGTCCTATTGTTAAGTTTGGCAAGACCGCCATGAAAATACCATTTGCCTTATCCATTGTCTAATTCTGTCTGTTTGACAGTTGGGATTTAGGCAAGGCTTATTGCTCATGTAAAAGTTAATCATTCTGCAGATTAACATAATTTTTGATGACATTTATCAGATCCTAGATAAAGCTAAGCAACAGTAAGGATCGAAGCACGCTATCCTGATGAAACTCTAGACCATGAAATTCAGAGCATAACTCGTTGACAAATTTGCTCTGAGGCCAAATTGGTAATCAGATTGCAGGTTGTGGTTTTAGTTTTGCATTGTAGTTTGCATGGACTTTGGCATGTGTTACTGCTTTGAAATTATCAAGGTCTGCTTTTGATTTCTATCATTAGGCATGTGTTGGCTGCTTTCCACTCAAATGGGGAGGCAGTTAAAAACCGTCAGAGGAGGTAGTTGCTCAAATAGTGAACCACTATGCAAGCTGGATCACTTCGTTTTTACTGGGTAGATTTTAACTTGGGCCGCCTGGCGTAAAACAGGGCTGTAGTGGCGTTAACATAGCTGTGTGGCACTTAACGCCAGTGACTCCACTGCCGCCATCTTGAGAGGGGCCCACCACTGGGCAGTTGAAGCACCTGCTCGTTTCAGGCAGGAGGCCCTTTTTAATATGAAAATCGGGGTCCTTTGACATACGTAGGACCCTGATTACCATTTTGGGACTCAACTGGGCGGAGCGCCGTGCACGCTTTGCCCAGCTTTATAGATGGTACAGAAGAAGAAGTCCCAAAAATGACTAAGTTTAAAATGATTGTTGTTGGGCGAGGAGGAGGAGGAGGCGGAGGTGGAAGAGTGCTCCTCCATTCTCCACGACATTAATCTGGGCCACTGCCACGCCAGGCTACCCATCGCTCTGCAATTGCGAACCTTCCACGTAGGACTTACCTTGCTGCCTCTGGGCCGCCTGATATTGCGCTGGTCTGATTCAGCGAGCTGAATTTCGATGCCTGTTTGGCACTTGTATCTCGCCAGTTCTACTTAAATTAGGCTCAGGCCTTCTGTAATGTATGTACCTTTAAGGGGAGAATTACTTTTTACAGCTCCTGTATACTGTAGTACCGGCAGTGACCACACCTGTATATAAACCCTGAGTAGGGATCTGTACAGGTAGTTTTAGAGTAACCCTCATGCAGTAAACACCTGTTGATTGTTCCCTGCAGTCTCTTGTCTAATTATTGAAGGACACAACATCAAGATACACGGATCTAACGTTGGCGACGCGAAGATTCAAACCTACCTGCAACTCTGCATCACCTCCCAGAGATTCGCTCCTGGAGAACAGTGGAAGAAGGCCAAGTCCAGAAGCATGGGCGTCAACCACGGGAAACCCCCCAGTCTTCCAGCGGAGATTTCAGCATCGCAGGGGAGGCCGTCGAGAGCCGGGCTTGGTTCTCCAGTCACGGTGGTCCAGCGAAACGGGCTGGGAACAGGTACTGCGCAGACCCTTCCCGGACAGCGGCGGCTAGAGCCGACCGACGGCACAGGAAAAGGCCGAGCAGCGTCGACGGGGGAGAGAGAGAGGGTAGAGCGCACAGGGCGCAGCCGGTGTTCAGGACCGAGTGGCGTCAACGAGAGAGAGCAGAGCGCAGCCGGTGTTCAAGGGCCGAGCAGCATCAACGGGAGAGAGAGGCGCGCAGGAAAACGCGCAGAGCGCAGCCGGTGTTCAAGGGCCGAGCAGCGTCAACGGGAGAGAGAGGCGCGCAGGAAAAAGCGCAGAGCACAGCCGGTGTTCAAGGGCCGAGCAGCGTCAGCGGGGAAGAAAGGAAAGCGCGGGAGACGCCATTTTGAGCCGCAGCGGGGAAGAAGGGAGAGCACGGGAGATGCCATTTTGAGCCAGTCTAACCACACCCAGGGATGCCGAAGAGTGGCACTGTCACAGCGTTCGACAATGAAGTCGAAGATTGGACGACATATGTCGAACGCATAGAAGTGTACTGCAAGGCGAATGAAGCATGGTGGCATAGTGGTTAGCACTGTTGCCTCACAGCGCCAGAGACCCGGGTTCGAATCCAGCCTCGGGTGACTGTCTGTGTGGAGTTTGCACATTCTCCCCGTGTTTGCGTGGGTTTTCTCCGGGTACTCCGGTTTCCTCCCACAGTCCAAAGATGTGCGGGTTAGGTTGATTGGCTATGATAAATTGACCCTTAGTGTTAGGGGGAGTAAATACGTGGGGTTACAGGGATAGGGTGGGACATGTGTTGGTGTAGGGGTTACGGGGATCGGGTGGGATATGTGTCGGTGCAGGCTCGATGGGCCGAAGTGGCCTCTATCTGCACTGTGGGGTTTCTGTGTGATTTCTGTGTGATGACAGGAAAGCGCTGGTATTGTTGAATTCAATGGGTGCAAAAACGTATGGCTTACTGCAAAACCCAGAGAAGCCAGTGGAAAAGGATTTTGAAAACATAGTGTCAATCCTACAGGACCACTTAAACCCCACACCGCTGCTGATAGCAGAAAGATTTAAGTTTCACAAAAGGAACCAGCATAAAGATGAAAGTAATGCTGAGTATTTAACGGAACTGCGCAAGCTATCAAAACACTGCCAGTTTGGAATGGGACTAGCAGATACTTTAAGGGACAAGTTTGAATGTGGGCTTCAAAGTGAAGGAACCCAGAAACGGCTTCTATCAGAAAAGGATCTTACGCTGGACAAGGCTTTCAGCATGGCAGTATCACACGAAGCAGCAGCACGGGGCGCGGCAGAGATACAACGGAGACCGCAAGAATATGGCACAAATGAAATGTCATACAGAACAGTGAAGTGCTATCGCTGCGGCAGAACAACACACGGCCATAATGATTGCTGGTTCAAGGACAAAGTGTGCAGACAGTGTGAAAAAGTAGGACACATAGCAAGAGTCTGCAGGTCGGGAAAGAAAACCAGCAGCAAGAAATCTCCACAGGAGAAGTACAAAACGGTACATAAGGTGACGGAGAGTAGTTCAGACGAACAGAAAAGTGATACAGACTCCGGAAGCAAGGAGCTGGGTTGTCTGAAACTACATAATGTGATCAAAACGGAGGATCACCAAACTATCTGGGTCACGCTCAAGATAGCCGGAGTCCAAGTGAAAATGGAATTGGACACAGGATCAGCCCTAACAGTCATAAACCGAAGGGACTACAAGCGGCTATTCTCACATATACCCTTGAGAGATACAGAGATTGTCTTGAAGACGTACACGGGGCAAAAAGTCTACCCCAAAGGAAAAATAAGGGTGAACGTTATATATAACGGCAAGGAAACACCAAAAATGGACCTATATGTATTGCCAGATGGAGGACCACCACTACTAGGACATGAATGGATCCGGAAGATACAGCTAGATTGGCATTCCATACAAGCACTGACTGTAGATGCCAAAAAGGATGACGACGTCACACCTGGACGACTGTCAAAAATGCTAACTGATGCACAAGAAGTGTTCCAGGAGGGACTCGGAAAACTAAAAGGCATAACAGCGACGATCAAAATAGAGGAAAATGCAAGCCCAAAGTTTTTTAAGGCCAGACCGGTGGTACCTTATGCGATCTGCCCAGCCGTCGAAGCAGAGCTGGAAGGTTTGGAACGTTCAGGAGTCCTGTCCAAAGTGGACTGGAGCGAGTGGGCTACACCCATCGTTCCTGTAATGAAGAGGTCGTTGAGTAATACGCCTGGGGAACCAAAGAAGGTTTGCATCTGTGGGGACTTTAAGGTGACAGTGAACCCAGTCCTTCACACTGTACAATATCCGCTTCCGCGGATTGAAGATATTTTTGCCTCGCTATCTGGAGGGAAACATTTCACTAAGATTGATCTGGCCCAGGCGTACCTGCAAATGGAGGTAGAAGAAGCCTCAAAACAGTACCTCACGATCAACACTCATAAAGGTCTCTACCAATACAACCGGCTGGTGTTCGGGGTAGCATCAGCTCCGGCTATTTGGCAAAGGGCAATGGATCAAGTCCTGCAAGGGATTCCAGGGACCCAGTGTTATTTGGATGACATCCTGGTCACGGGCGAAAATGACAGTGATCACCTCGCCAACCTGGAGCAGGTGCTCACTAGATTGAAGGAATATGGGCTCCGAGCTAATCGCCACAAATGCGAGTTTTTCCAGAAGCAGATCTCGTATTGTGGCCACGTTATTGATAAAGAGGGGTTACATAAGTCCCCTGAAAAGATTGCGGCAGTAGTCAAGGCTCCAGCACCGGAAAATGTGTCACAACTGAGGTCGTTCCTCGGGCTGGTGAACTACTACCATAAGTTCTTGCCGAATTTGTCTACCGTACCACACCCACTGAACACTCTACTGCAAACGGGGGTACCATGGAAGTGGAATGACGAATGTAAACGAGCTTTCCAGAAGTGCAAAGAATTGATCACATCAAAAGAGGTGTTGGCTCATTTCAACCCAGCACTACCAATTCGGTTGGCGTGTGATGCATCATCCTATGGCATTGGAGCGGTGCTGTCGCACAAATTCCCGGACGGCTCGGAGAGGCCAGTAGCCTTTGCGTCTTGGTCACTAACATCAGCTGAGCGTAACTACGCCCAGATTGACAGGGAGGCCCTCAGCCTAGTGTGGGGAGTGAAAAAGTTCAACCACTATCTGCACGGGCAGAAGTTCACCTTGCTGACTGACCACCAACCACTTGTCTCCATCTTTAATCCAAAGAAGGGCGTTCCGGTAATGACTGCGCAACGGCTACAAAGATGGTCCCTTTTTCTAGGGGCGCACCAATATGAAATCGAGTATAAGGGCACGAAACAGCATGGAAACGCTGATGGACTATCACGCCTGCCACTGCCTACTGCGGAGGAAGCACCAGCAGTGGACCCTGTCGAAATATTTCATTCGACTATAATTGAACGCTTGCCAGTAACTAACGCTGGTATAGAGAAGGAGACCCGAAATGACCCGACACTGTCTCGGGTATATGACTTGACGGTGAACACATGGCGACTCACTGTTGCCAGCATTCTCATCCAGAAGAGAACAGCTGTCAGTATGCCAGGGGACCTTGATGTGTGGATCCCGAGTGGTAATTCCACCCAAGTTAAGGGAGAGAGTTCTCAATGAGCTTCACGAAGGTCATCTGGGAGGGGTGAAAATGAAAAGCCTTGCTAGGGCTTATGTGTGGTGGCCGGGGATCGATCAGCAAATCGAGGACCTGACAAAGAGCTGCTCAGGATGCCAGAAGTTCCAAAATGCACCACCACATGCCCCTCTACACCCATGGGAGTGGCCCTCATCTCCATGGCAACGGGTGCATATTGATTTTGCTGGTCCATTCATGGACTCAATGTTTTTAATAGCCGTGGATGTGCACTCGAAATGGCCTGAGGTGATCAAAATGTCCTCCACCACCACGGAGAAAACTATTGCAGTCCTACGGACCATATTTGCCAGGAACGGCTTGCCAGAGCAGATTTGCTCTGATAATGGACCACAGTTTGTGTCCGAAGAGTTTCGAAGATTTATGAAAAGGAATGGGGTAAGGCATTACACATCCGCCCCGTATCATCCAGCCACAAATGGATTGGCTGAGACGTTCGTACATACCTTTAAAAAAGCAGTAAGGGCCATGTGCGATGACGACATTCCACTGCAGCATAAGGTGGACAATTTCCTGTTAGCCTACAGAAATGCGACACATGCAGTCACCAACCAGACCCCGGCCATGATGTTCTTTAACCGAAGGTTGAGATCTCGTCTGGATTTGCTCAGACCAAATGTATGAAGAGATGTTGAGAATAAGCAATTCCAGCACATCAATGAGAAGCCGACAAGGAGCTTCAATGTAGGGCAACCAGTCTTGGCCCGCGACTACCGAACAGAGAAATGGCAACCAGGAATGATATGCACACGGCAGGGGCCACTAATGTACACAGTGGACATTGGGGAGAACATTGTGAGACGCCATGTTGACCAGATCCTGGAGTCACAGGAACGAGTCAACCCCATGTCTCGCCCATACGTACCTGGTGATGAACCCGACGTACAGGTAGCATCTACCCCAGAAACAGTAGCATCGGAAGCTGATGAACCAACTGACGACAGGGGGCCAGAATCGCCTCCGCACCAAGAGCAAGACACTCAGGAAAGGCGCTATCCAGAAAGGATCAGGAAGCCTCCCCAAAGACTGAATTTATAAATAGAGTATTTTCAGTTAATGTTGCATGTTAAAAGTGTTAATTGTAATTAGTTGATATTTAATTGTTAAATGAATGTTATGGTACTGTTAATCTAAAAGGGGAGGAATTGTAATGTATGTACCTTTAAGGGGAGAACTACTTTTTACAGCTCCTGTATACTGTAGTACCGGCAGTGACCACACCTGTATATAAACCCTGAGTAGGGATCTGTACAGTTCATTTTAGAGTAACCCTCATGCAGTAAACACCTGCTGATTGTTCCCTGCAGTCTCTTGTCTAATTATTGAAGGACACAACATCAAGATACACGGATCTAACACCTCCAAATGGCTCCAGGCCTCTGCTCTCCTGGCACGGGCAGCTGGCTGATGTGCTTCTCTGGTTGGCCGCCCAAAAGTTAAAATCTACCCCAATATGTTTGGCTTTCTTTCGCTTAGCATTAATTCTGCTGATTGGATGGCTACACTCTAAAGCATAAATAAGGAAAAGAATGAACTTGTATTGATTTAGCACCTTTCATATTCTCAATGCCCCAAAGTGCTCTACAACCAATCAAGCACTTTTGAAGTGTAGTCACCGTTACTTTGTAGGCAAATGCACGAGACAGTTTGTACACTGCAAGGGCCCATAAACAGCAATACAGTAATATAAATGGCCAGTTCATTTGTTTTAGGTGTTGTTGGTTGAGGGATAATTGGTGGCCAGGAGACTAGGTGAAATCCCCTGCTCTTCTTCGAAATAGCGGTATGGGATCTTTCACGCTTACTTGAGAAGGCAGACGGGGTCGCAGTTTAACGTCTCATTCAAAAGACAGCACCTGCAACTGTACAGCACTCCCTCAGGACTGAAGTCAACTGTGAATATGTGCTTAAGTCTTGGAGTGAGGGTGGAACCTATGACCTTGTGACTCAGAGGTGAGTAAGCTAAACTGGCACTATTAAATATTTTTAGGCTGTGACCTTGAATTTCAGAAGTTTTTTTTGTGAAAACAAGAGTTCAACAATTTCACTCTATCCAGAAGGGTATGGAATATGGTTCTGTTTGCCTTTTGTGGAACAATAGTATTCTTGGGTCCAGTGTTGAGTATAGACTTGACAATGTTCTGACTGTCTTTGGAGCCTGTCTGATCATTGAATATTTTGGAGCAGATGGTTGATTTGTTTAAATTGGCATTTGATTGATCAGTTTTAAAGGTTGGTGTAGGCTGTTCTAAAAATGTCCTAATAGCATTCTTAGAAACCGGTTAGAAATTATAACGACTTACTGATGCCCAGTGCATTGACTTAACTAATTCACAAAGCTATCTGAGGTCCAATTGATAGCTCACTTACACAAACTGAATCTTGTTGTAACTTCACTGAGTCCACACACAGCCAAGCTGGAATTCATAACAGAACATGTTATTAGGAAACCGTCCATACATGCATGCATACATACACGCACACACATACACATGCAAAATGGAGTTGTGATGTGTGCAAACTTGTATGACGTCATGGTAAGAAAATTCTGAATGACTCGGGCTTACTGCATCGTTGTTCTGGAATGAGAAATGAGTTTCAGTGATACCAAGCATGTCTGCAGAGGTGAACAATAAATTACATTGCTGTGAAGCAAAGTTTAACAACACACACCCTGGAGGTGTGACATTTTGCTATGAGACAAAATCACAGAAGATAAATTTGCTGCATTTAGATGAGCGCAAGTAATTCAGCGCAGCTGCTAGTTCACAAAAAACTAACAGCTGCCGTGTAAACTGGGCTTGAGTGTACTTGATTGACTTCAGGCAAGCAAAACTTAATTGCTAGTTTAACACCACTAGATTCTCCCCCAAGCAGGTAGTATAAAATTGACAAACTCGTTATACTTACGGTGCATTTAAAGTTTCCCTTCCAGTGAGATTGATATACAGGTTGCAACAGGTATATTTATATCCGCTTTATTTCACCTTACCGAATGTTCCTTCCAAAATCATAGGCCGCGAATTCCCCAACCTCAGCGGGTCCGTGGCGGGCGACGTCGGTGGCGGGTCCTGGCCCTGCTGTTGGCTCCAGCTCGCCGTGCAGAATAATTTTACGTTGATTGGGCTTGTTAAGCCCGCCCTGCGCGTTTGCCGGCTAATTGAAGGAAGCGGGTCTGATGACATCATTTGATGACGTGTAATCAGCCGATTTCCTTAAAGGGACCATGCGCAAATTGATTTTGACAGTTGTGCTGTCAGTGTTCTACAGCATTGAGGTGACAGACCCGATATCTGGGAAAGTCGCGTGGTGGTGGGTTGACAGCGGGGTCCCGACCAGCTGTCAAAATTTATTTTCCCCACCCAACCCGCCACCGAACGCGCCCGCTGACCCCCTGAAAAATTCCCCCATAGGCTTAGACGTATTTTTCTAAGTTCATAGTTTAATAACGAGTACTAAATTGGAGTACTGTTATTAAAAATTATTAAAAGAAACATTAATTTGAACTTGATATCAATATATTATAAAGCTTTAGGTATTTAGGGCAGAAATCCATCAGCGCATGGTCAGGGGTGCAAAGGTGGCGATGTGGCTGCAACACATGCCTGAGACAGGAGGCCCAAGGCCAGCCTGAGATTGGCCCTTGGGCTTAAAAAATAATTGCTCTATTCAGCAACTAATTTCAGGTCACCTGCCTCAAGGATGATACAAGAACTGAGAGGGACAGCAGGAGGGGGGCATGGAGCCAGGAGAAGCATTCCTTCTCATCATTTCTCCACGGAAAGGTTTATAAAATGTTTCGAAAGAAGAAAGTTACTTTTAGTTTGCGGGCACAGTGGCCACTAAAAAATGCTGAGCAGGGTAGGCCTATGCCTGTCCCGTTCATCGCAACCCCATTTCTGTGAGGGGATCTAAAACAGGCCTTGGGTTCCTTACATGCAAAAATTAAGGGCCTAAAGCCTATTTTGGGTGGCCACCAGGAGTGCCTGAAAATCGACCGACACAATTTTAGGTTAGAAGTTGTCCAGGTATCCATGGAGCACCGGAAGTTGGTCCCTAAAATTGGGCCTTGTTGCCCTCATGTTATACCCTTAAAATGGGTGCCATGAGGTCCAATTTCTACCCTTAAAACTCTACTTATTCCAAAAAAGTACTTTGTTAAAGCTTTGTCTTCAGAGACCAATTTCCTAATGATCTTTTACTGATTGTTGAATCTGTACATAAATGTTATTTTTTGTGCCTTGCCTACCAACAGATAAATAAGTGCTGGAAACTGTAGTGTATGTGCCTTTAAGTCAGAACTACTTTTACAGCTCCTGTATACTGTAGTACCGGCAGTGACCACACCGGTATATAAGCTTTGCGCATGCCTCTGTACCCCCAGTCTAGAGACTACCCTACTCCAGTAAAGACCTGTTTATTGTTAATGTACAGCATCCATGTGATTATTTAATAATAGCATATCCACTGAACCACGGATCCAACAGTGGCGACGAGTGTCGATTCGAATCTACCTGCAACATAAAAAAAAATAGTCAAGGCCAGGAACACGGGCGTCGACCACGAGCAACCACCCAGCAGTCAGGCAGAGATTGAACTTCGCAGGGGAGGCTGTGGAGAGCCGGGCTTGGTTCCCCAGCCACTACGAGCAGTAAGAGACCGACGACAGGTCCAGCGCAGACCCTTCCCGAGCAGCGGCGGCTGGAGCCGACCGACGGCGGAGAGAAAGCCAAGCAGCGTCGACGGGGTAAGACAGAGGGTGAAGAGCGCAGGGTGCAGCCGGGGGTTGAACACCGAGCAGTGTCGAGAAAAAGAAAACAAACCAGAGAGAGAGAGGGTAAAGAAACAGCCGGGTTCTAGACTGAGCGGCGTCGAAAAATATAAAAAGAAGAACGCGCAGAGCACAGCCAGGGCTCATGGGCTGAACAGGGTCCGCGGGGCAAAGAAAGGGGAGACACCATTGAGCTGCGGAGAAGAAGGAAGAGCGCGGGAGGCGCCATTTTTAGAAGCCGCAGCGGAGAAGAAGGGCGAGCGCGGGAAGGAAGGAAAGCACGGGAGATGCCATCTTGTGTCAGCGGAGAAGAAGGGGAAGCGTGGGAGGCGCCATTTGTGACAGTTAACTCACACCCAAGGATGCCGAAGAGTGGCAGTATCTCTACCTTCGACAATGAAGTCGAAGATTGGGCGACATATGTGGAACGTATTGAGGTATACTGCAGGGCGAATGAAGTGCCAGATGCTAATAAAGCACTGGTTCTGTTAAATTCCATGGGTGCAAAAACTTATGGGTTACTGCGAAATCTAATAACCCCAGAGAAGCCGGTAAACAAGAATTTTGAACGCATAGTAGAAATCCTACAGGACCACTTAAACCCCACACCGCTGCTGATTGCAGAACGATTTAAGTTCCATAAAAGGAACCAACACAAAGACAAAAGCAATGCTGAGTAGCTAACGGAACTGCGCAAGCTATTGAAACACTGCCAGTTTGGAGCGGGACTAGCAGATACGTTAAGGGACAAGTTTGTGTGTGGGCTACAAAGTGAAGGAACCCAGAAACGGCTTCTATCAGAAAAGGACCTTACGCTGAACAAAGCTTTCAGTATGGCAGTATCACACGAAGCAGCCGCAAGGGGCGCTGCAGAGATACAACGGAGACCGCCAGGATATGGCACCAATGAAATGTCCTATGGAACAGGGAAGTGCTATCGCTGCGGCAGAACAACACATGACCAGAAAGATTGTTGGTTCAAGGACCAAGTGTGCAGACAGTGTGGGAAAGCAGGACACATAGCAAGAGTCTGCAGGTCTGGGAAGAAAACCAACAGTAAGAAATCTCCACAGGAGAAGTACAAAAAGGTACACCAGGTGATGGACAGTGGTTCAGACGAACAGAAAAGTGACACAGACTCCGGAAGCAAGGAGCTGGGTTGTCTGAAACTACATAAGGTAACAGAAATGGAGGATCACCAGACTATCTGGGTTACACTCAAGATAGACGGAGTCCAAGTGAAAATGGAATTGGACACAGGGTCAGCTCTAACAGTCATAAATCAAAGAGACTACAAGCGGCTATTTTCACACATACCCTTGAAAGCTACAGAGATTGTCTTGAAGACGTATACGGGGCAAAAAGTCTACCCCAAAGGAAAAATAAGGGTGAAAGTGACATATAAAGGCCAGGAAATACCTAAAATGGATATATGTGTATTGCCAAATGGAGGACCACCACTGCTAGGACGTGAATGGATCCGGAAGATACGATTAGATTGGCATTCCATACAGGCACTGAAGGTTGAGGCCAAAAAGGATGACGACGTCACACCTGGACGACTGTCAAAAATGCTAACTGACGCAAAAGAAGTGTTCCAGGAGGGACTAGGAACACTAAAAGGAATAACAGCAATGATTAAAATAGAGGAAAATGCAAGCCCAAAGTTTCTGAAGGCCAGACCAGTGCCTTATGCGATCAGACCAGCTGTTGAAGCAGAGCTGGAAGGGTTGGAATGTTCAGGAGTACTGTCCAAAGTGGACTGGAGCGAGTGGGCTACACCCATCGGCCCTGTAATGAAGAGGTCGTTGAATAATACGCCTGGGGAACCAAAGAAGGTCCGCATCTGTGGGGATTTTAAGGTGACAGTGAACCCAGTCCTTCGCACGGTGCAATATCCGCTTCCACGAATTGAGGATATTTTCGCCTCGCTATCTGGAGGTAAACGCTTCACCAAAATTGATCTAGCCCAGGCGTACTTGCAAATTGAGGTAGAAGAAGCTTCGAAACATTACCTTACGATCAACACTCATAAAGGTCTCTATCAATACAACCGGCTGGTGTTTGGAGTAGCCTCGGCTCCGGCTATCTTGCAAAGGGCGATGGATCAGGTCCTGCAAGGTATTCCAGGGACCCAGTGTTATTTGGACGACATCTTGGTCACGGGCGAAAATGACGGTGATCATCTCGCCAACTTGGAGTAGGTGCTCACCAGATTAAAGGAGTATTGGCTACGAGCTAATCGCCACAAGTGCGAGTTTTTCCAGAAACAGATCTCGTATTGTGGCCACATCATCAATGAAGAGGGGTTACATTATTGCCCTGACAAGATTGAAGCAGTAGTCAAGGCTCCAGCACCGGAAAATGTGTCACAACTGAGGTCGTTCCTCGGGCTGGTAAACTACTACCACAAGTTCTTACCAAATTTGTCTACGGTATTACACCCGCTGAACACCCTACTGCAAACAGGGGTACCATGGAAGTGGGATGACGAACGTAGACGAGCTTTCCAGAAGTGTAAAGAATTGACCACATCAAAAGATGTGTTGGCCCATTTCAACCCAGCACTATCAATTCGTTTGGCATGTGATGCATCACCCTATGGTATTGGAGCGGTGCTGTCGCACAAATTCCCAGACGGGTTGGAGAGGCCAGTAGCCTTTGCGTCTTGGTCACTAACCTCAGCCGAGCGCAACTACGCCCAGATTGACAGGGAGGCCCTCAGCCTAGTATGGGGAGTAAAAAAATTCAACCACTATCTGCATGGGCAGAAGTTCACCTTGCTGACTGACCACCAACCACTTGTCTCCATCTTTAATCCTAAGAAGGGCGTTCCAGTGATGATTGCACTGCGGTTACAAAGATGGTCCCTGCTTCTAGGGGCGAATCAATATGAAATAGAATATAAAGGCACGAAACAGCATGGGAACGCTGATGGGCTATCGCGCCTGCCCCTGCCTACTGTGGAGGAAGCACCAGCAGTGGACCCTATCGAGATATTTTATTCGTCAATAATTGAACGATTGCCAGTAACAAACGCGGATATAGAGAAGGAGACCCGCAATGATCCGACGCTGTCGCGGGTATATGAATTGACGGTGAGGGGATGGCCAGCACATGGCGACTCACTGTTGCCAGCATTCTCATCCAGAAGAGAACAGCTGTCAGTATGCCAGGGGACAGTGATGTGTGGATCCAGAGTGGTGATTCCACCCAAGTTAAGGGAGAGAGTGCTAAATGAGCTACATGAAGGTCATCTGGGGGGAGTGAAAATGAAAAGCCGTGCTAGGGCTTATGTGTGGTGGCCGGGAATCGATCAACAAATCGAAGACCTAACTAAGAGCTGCTTAGGATGCCAGAAGGTCCAAAATGCACCACCACATGCCCCTCTACACCCATGGGAGTGGCCCTCCTCTCCATGGCAACGGGTGCATATTGATTTCGCTGGTCCATTCATGGACTCAATGTTCTTAATAGCAGTGGATGCTCATTCAAAGTGGCCTGAGGTGATAAAGATGTCTTCAACCACTACAGAGAAAACGATTGCAGTCCTATGGACCATATTTGCCAGAAACAGTTTACCAGAGCAGATTTGCTCTGATAATGGACCACAGTTTGTGTCCGACGAGTTCCAAAAATTTATGAGAAGGAATGGGGTATGGCATTACACATCCGCCCCATATCATCCAGCCACAAATGGATTGGCTGAGAGGTTCGTACAAACCTTTAAGAAGGCGATAAAGGCCATGTGCGATGATGAAATTCCACTACAGCATAAGATGCACAATTTCTAGAACTAGGGGGCATAGTCTTCGAATAAGGGGCTGCTCTTTCAAAACTGAGATGAGGAGGAACTACTTCACTCAGAGGGTGGTAGGTCCATGGAATATACTGCCCCAAAAAGCTGTCGAAGCTACATCATTACATAAATTTAAAACAGAAATAGACAGTTTCCTAGAAGACAAGGGAATTAAGGGTTACAGGGAGCGGGCAGGAATTTGGACATGAGTCTAGGTTCGGATCGGTCATGGCCCTGTGGGTAGCGGAGCGGGCCCAGGGGCCGTGTAGCCTGATCCTGCTCCTGTTTCGTGTGTCTAATTCTGTTAGATTCACGAGATAGTCCTGTGATAGTGGATTGGCGGTTAGGATCAGATCAGCCATGATCTTATTGAATGGCGGAGCAGGCTCGAGGGGCCGATTGGCCTACTCCTGCTCCTATTTCTTATGTTCTTATGTTCTTATGTTCTTATTAGCCTACCGAAACGCGACACATGCAGTTACCAACCAGACCCCGGCCATGATGTTCTTTAACCGAAGGTTGAGATCTCGTCTGGACTTGCTCAGACCAAATGTGTGAAGAAATGTTGAGGACAAACAATTCCAGCACATCAATGAGAAGCCGACAAGGAGCTTCAATGTAGGGCAACCAGTCTTGGCCCGTGACTGTCGAACAGAGAAATGGCAACCCGGAACGATATGTACAAGGCAGGGGCCATTAATGTACACAGTGGATGTCGGGGAGAACATTGTGAGACGCCACGTCGATCAGATCTTAGCGTCACAGGAACGCGTCAACCCCATGTCTCGAGTACCTGGGGATGAACCCGACATACCGGTAGCATCTACTTCAGACCCAGTAGCAGTGGAAACCGATGAACTACCCGATGAAAAGGGGTCAGAATTGCCTCTGCACCAAGAACAAGAACCTCCGGAAAGGCGCTATCCCGAAAGGGTCAGGAAACCGCCCCAAAGACTGAATCTATAAATGGACTTTTGTTGTTTAATGTACATGTTGAAATGTTAATTGTTATTTGAATATTAGGAGTACTACTAATCTAAAAGGGGAGGAATTGTAGTGTATGTGCCTTTAAGTCAGAACTACTTTTACAGCTCCTGTATACTGTAGTACCGGCAGTGACCACACCGGTATATAAGCTTTGCGCATGCCTCTGTACCCCCAGTCTAGAGACTACCCTCCTCCAGTAAAGACCTGTTTATTGTTAATGTACAGCATCCGTGTGATTATTTAATAATAGCATATCCACTGAACCACGGATCCAACAGAAACTAATAAACCTGTATGACAGATCTGTGCTCTTAAAGATGATGGCAGAGGCTCATTTTTCCAGAGACCTGACTTTACTTGATTCTTCAATTCTGCTGTCCATTTGTGTTTGTGTATGTCTCTGATTCATGTTCATTTGTACACAAGAGCAAAGGGGTCATGCAGTATGATGACTTTTACAGGTGTCCCCACGGGACAATACATGTCAAGTAGATATATGATATATCACAAACTGACACAGCACTGAGACTAATGGGAGCTCCTGAAGGTATAATACTTAATTAAACGGATAGATTCAATCAATTATTGGAAGAAATTCCCCCCCCACACCGCACAAAAAAAAGAAACTCTTATTTCAGAATATTATCTTGTGAAAGCCTTAAGGTGTGATTGTTAATTACACTTATTCAAACCCAGCATAATAGAGTGTAAGTTCAAAGGCAGATGCCTAATTGCATCATTAATTTAGCAATAGGGGATTGTACAATTGTGACATCTTTAGCCCATTGCCTCATCAGCGCACCAAGAGGGTAACTAGTTATGTTTGCTTTAACTTAGATAAGACCACAGTTAACACCAATGTTCCCTCATTCGCGAGGTCCCGCATAGGCCGCTCACCAGCTGCTGCCGCTGGAAGAGACGCCACGCATGCGTTCCACAGCCGCACAGCAAATTTAAAGGGCCCATGCAGGAAAAAAATTTGGAGGGGACATTGGTTAACACTCGCAATTCGTCTGAGCTGTTGGTTTTGGAATTGAAGAAGTTATCACATTTGAAACAGCTCGGCCGCATATCATTCACAGCACTGGATCAATTCATCATCTGACAAAGCATTTAATTCTTTTTATCCCATGACATACTTCCATTTTGCACAGGTAGCATTGTGTTCACTTTGATATAGGGCCTTATGGTTTTACATTGCCCTTCCTGCTTCTCATCCATGGTCGTCTTCTCACGTCTGGAAAAATATTCCCGTCTAAAGGAAAATCACTTCTTTGTCTGACTCTTGTTGCTTCACCTGGCTTTGAAAGTAACAAAGCCATGGGGAGAGAAATTTAACTCTTTTTTTCAGGGTAAAATTGGCATCAGATATCTGAATTTTGCGTTGTGACTTCTGCGCTTGAAGTGCACAGGCAGTGTACTGGACGCCATCTTTTGGTTGTCCAGTGCGCCTGCCTGAAACCAGCGCCTGGCTCCTTAATATGCAGTTGTAGGACTCCGAGTGCTAATCCAAACCCTTTATCAATCTTACGTAAACCATTTGTTTGTTAAATACAAATCTTCGTAAACAGAGGGTCGCAGAATCATCAGTAAAACTAATACAACGCGTGTAAATCCTGAGGAGTAACTCCCTCTCACAATTCCGGCATGCCTGCACCATGAAACCATTTTGGAAATGGACAAGTAGGCTCACTGCTGCCATTCACTCTACTACAAGTAGGCTCACTGCTGCCATTCACTCTACTAAAGAGTGGAATGAAGACCGACTGAGAAATTGGAGCGTTTAAGACCTGTATTCTATGAACAGAACCATACTACATACTAAAAATAGTGTGAACTTACAACAAAAAGTGAAATACAGCAGGCCTAAAAGTGAAAACTGTACCAAAGCGCAATTGTAACATATGAGTTGAGGCTTCTTTGAAGGGCACTTGCTTTTTGGGAGAAATTTGGTATCGCCCCGTTTGGGGCGCAATTATTGGCTGGGCGCAAAGTTAGCACCTGGCGCTAATTATCACCTCCGACTGCAAACTTGGCTTCTATCGCCCCTGGAGGTGATTGGAGCGCTAAATCAGGCGCTACACACCTCTCTTAAGGCGCTAACGCCGAGGAGTGAGGCACTATCTCAATGCGTTGGCGAAGCTCATGTGATGTCATTCAGCTTCTTCTTCTTCTTCTTCTTAGGCAGTCCCTCGGAACCGAGGATGACTTGCTTCCACATTAAAAATGAGTTCGCAGGTGACGGATTAGTCCAATGCGGGACCTACAGTCTCTGTCACAGGTGGGGCAGACGGTGGGTGGGGTGCTTGGGTTGACATGCGCTCCTTGCGCTGCCTGCGCTTGGCTTCCGCTTGCTCCCGGTGAAGAGACTCGAGGTGTTCGGCGCCTTCCCGGATGCTTCTCCTCCACTTTGTGCGGTCTTCGGCCAGGGGTTCCCAGGTGTCGGTGGGGATGTTACACTTTTTCAAGGAGGCTTTGAGGGTGTCCTTGAAGCGTTTCCTCTGCCCACCTGGGGCTCTCTTGCCATGCCGGAGCTCCGAGTAAAGTGCTTGTTTTGGGAGTCTCGTATCG
Source organism: Somniosus microcephalus (assembly GCF_052327205.1). Taxonomy (NCBI): domain Eukaryota; kingdom Metazoa; phylum Chordata; class Chondrichthyes; order Squaliformes; family Somniosidae; genus Somniosus; species Somniosus microcephalus. Next base: position 219,776,655 of record NC_140992.1, read on the forward strand.
GGCATGCGGACAATATGACCCGTCCATCAGAGCTGATTGAGCATGGTCAGAGCTTCGATGCTGGGGATGTTGGCCTGAGCAAGAACACTGACGTTGGTGCGCCTATCCTGCCAATGGATTTGCAGGATCTTGCGGAGGCAGCGTTGGTGGTACCTCTCCAGTGCTTTGAGGTGCCTGCTGTACATGGTCCATGTCTCTGAGGCATACAGCAGGGCGGGTATCACTGCCCCTGTAGACCATGAGCTTAGTGCCGGGTTTGAGGTCCTGGCCTTCAAACACTCTCTTCCTCAGGTGACCGAAGGCTGCACTGGCACACTGAAGACGGTGTTGGACTTCATCGTCAATGTCTGCCCTTGTTGACAGTAGGCTCCCGAGGTATGGAAAGTGGTCCACGTTGTCCAAGGCCTTGTCGTGGATTTTGATAATCCGGGGGCAGCACTGTGTGGTGGGGGCAGGTTGGTAGAGGACCTTTGTCTTACAGATGTTTAGTGTAAGGCCCATGCTCTCGTACGCTTCGGTGAAGGTGTTGACGATGGTTTGGAGTTCGACCTCCGAGTGAGCGCAGACACAAGCATCGTCTGCATAATGTAATTCGACGACAGAGGATGGGACGACCTTGGATCTGGACTGGAGGTGACGGAGGTTGAAGAGTTTCCCGTTTGTTCTGTAAATTAGCTCCACTCCAGTGGGGAGCTTACTGAGGGTGAGATGGAGCATTGCAGCAAGGAAGATCGAGAAGAGCGTTGGTGCGATGACACAGCCTTGCTTGACCCCGGTTCGTACGTGAATTGGGTCTGTAGTGGAACCATTGGTCAGGATCATGGCTTGCATGTCGTCGTGAAGCAGGCGGAGGATAGTGACAAACATTTGAGGGCAGCCGAATTTGAGGACACTCCATAATCCCTCATGGTTGACAGTGTCGAAGGCCTTTGTAAGATCAAAGAAGGCCATGTACAGTGGTTGGTGCTGTTCCCTGCATTTCTCTTGTAATTGACGTGCGGTGAAGATCATGTCCATTGTGCCCCTTAGTGGGCAGAATCCACATTGCGACTCTGGGAGGAGCTCTTCGGCCACTGGGAGAAGGCGATTGAGGAGGATTCTTGCAATGACTTTCCCTGTGGCAGATAGCAGGGAAACTCCTCTGTAATTACCACAGTTGGACTTGTCACCTTTCTTGCAGATGGTCACAATTACGGCATCTCTGAGATCCCCTGGCATGCTCTCCTCCTTCCAGATAAGAGAAATGAAGGAGCACTTCGAAGATCTCCTTAACCACGACTCTGTCTTCGACACGAGTGTCCTCAACTCCATCCCACAGCATGCTTCCCGCCACCATTTCAGCACAACCCCAGCCCGGCATGAGGTTGAAAAGGCCATCCGACAACTGAAGAACAACAAGGCCTCAGGAGCAGATGGAATCCCCGCCGAGGCACTAAAGCATGGTGGAGAAGCACTACTGGCGTGAATTCATGAACTCATTTCTCTTATCTGGAAGGAGGAGAGCATGCCAGGGGATCTCAGAGACGCTGTAATTGTGTCAGTCAGCAATGGAACACAGACACACTGGCGCTGGCCAGTTCTTAAAGGGGAGGGTCGATCTTGCTCTCCATCCACACCCTGCTCATTGCAGCCTTGAATATCGGCCTGGAGAGACCTGTACATCAAATCTGCTGGAATGAACAATGGAGAGGCCCAAGGAAAGATGTCAGAGAGCAGCCCCCGTAGTCTCTTCTAAATTGATGCAAGGAAGATCAAATCAAAATGAACCTGCAAAGTGCTGCTCAGTACCCAAAACTCCTCAACACAGTGTTGAATATCTCCAGAAGTCTCTCTCTCTCTCAGAATGCATGGTGCAAAAATGTCGCTGAAAAAAAAGGCAGGAACCGGTCGCCTTTAAATAGCGCTCCCCCAGTCCCTTCCTGATTGCATAACGCGCCTCTCAACCTGTTGTTGCTAGCGGCTGGTGGTAAGGCAGGGGGCGCCACTCAATATCCGGTCCGGGGCGCTACCGGGGCGTTGCACGCTCGACTGACGTCACGATCTGCGGGCGCAGGAGATCGTGGTGGTAGTGTTTAGCGCAGCCGCAAAATGTCGTCAATTTGGCGAGCGGTGCAAACATCACCGCACCCGGGCGCTAGTTGCTTTGCGCCCCATTAAGGCACTAACGGGAGGCGCAAACCAATCGAATTTTTCCCATAGTGTTTAGCTTATAATATCTTTATTTTGTAGAACTTCCATCTATAAATATTTATGGCACTTTGTATTATTGTACCATGTGCAGTTTAATGGAAAAGAGAGATTAATATTTCTGTGCTGTGTTACAGCTACTTGAATCATGGGCAATCTTAAGATCGGCAATTCTCATTAAGCAAAATATAAAAAGAACCTACTAAATTTACAATTGCTATAGATTTGGCATAAATGGAACCATAAATTATGAGCAATTTCTATGCGTCTAAAATCTTGGACATTGTGATTTTGGGTCATCTGTGCTCCTGCTTGAGAAGGGCACAATGAAAAGGAAACCACTTATATTGATGTGCCTCAATAATTCCGAGACTCGATGTTAGCGAAACAAAACAAGGCTTTTATTAACTTAGAAAGTAACACGTAAGAGAGAGAGGTATCTTCCTTCTGGAGACTGAGGCCAGACTGAGCTAGCTTACAAAAGGGGCCAGGTATGGGCGGAGCCCTACACACACAGCACATTCCAATAAACAATACAATGAGGACTGGGGGAAGGGAAATGACACTGAAACCGACCACAGTCACAGGCAGTGATGAATGGAATATTTCATCACATATATAACCTGACTTTAAATATAGATGTAATTCTCCAGAGCTTGTCAGAACTGTATGTACATTACACCATAACTGTGACGGGGATGTTTTGACTGAAGTGTCCTTGAAATAAATTTCTCCTGTAGAAATTGCATTTAAAGGTCTGGGTCTGAATTTCCTCGACAATTACGGACAGGGGAGGAAAATCAGATGAGGAGTCATTCTCCCTACCCCATCGAATCCTCTGGGCTGGAGGCTTTCTAACTTTCTTTTTTTGGACAGCAGCCAGTAGGCTATTACCACTGTTGCAGGCTGGTTTTCTGCCCCTGACTCTGGGGACTGGCCCGTATCAGTCGGTGGGCCTGCAATGAGAATCTATTAGAGCTATTGAACCAGACCCAGGTTGGTTCAGGTCAGATCAGACGCAGCGCACTATGGGCACGGTGAGCCTGACTGATGCCCCGGCAATTAGGAGAGAGAAATATTGCAGCCATTGTCTGGGAATTTCCTCAGTGCTGCTCCACCTCCACCGTCGTAACTTCACCGGAAGTGTGATGGTAACAGGGCTTCTGCTGCACCTCCGGCATAGATACAGCAGCAGGAATGGAGCAGCTACGAGGAAATTCTCAGCCATTATTCTAAGGAAGATTTCCTGACACATAGCCTGGAATTTTCATTACCTGGGCGGGTCGGGTGTGGGCGGTCGGCCTGGCAGGTCGGGACCCCGTTCTTCTTTTCATTGCGTTCCTCAGAGCGACTTACCCTTAATGGCGCCTATTAGGGCAGGCCTACGCGTTTCCCAGCCCTATTAAATGGTGCAGGTCTGATGATGTCATCGATGACTCATTTCCAGCTGGGATATTTAAAGTAACCATGGCCACATCGCATTTGAAGGTTCATCTAGCAGTGTGCAGGCAGCACATTTCAGCATCTGATAACTGCTTAGCAGTGCACACATGGCTTCACAGAGGCAGAAGGCTGAACCCAGGTTTTCCGATAACTTCCTACATACGCTTGTGGAGGGAGTCAGAGGACGCAGGGAAGACCTCTTCCCTTCTGATGGGCGCAAGAAGACCAACACAGCCTGGCTGGAGATAGCAGAGGAGGTGAACAGCAGGGGTGTGGTGAGGAGGACCTGGGTGCAGTGCCGGAAATGCTTCAATGATCTCATGAAATCAGGAACGGTGAGTGCAAAGCCACACGCAACTTCATCCTGCTGTGCCTCTCACCACATCCCCATCGCTCTGCCTTCCCAAGCCAGCTCCCGCACATCATTACTCAAACCAACATACCATGCACGTCCACCCATCCCTCTCTATCTAGATAATCAGATCCCCATCTGACCAACCACCCCTCACACTCGCCCTCATCCTAATACAATCATACCAACTGACAACACACAAGGAGGCCACTTTGCATTGGAACTTTGGCATTGGCACCCCACTCCCTCATAGTCACCCTCTAAAGATGTAGCCCATCCATTCCTTACACTCATTCCATCACTCTCACTCAAATATCTCTTCTTTCCCTCCTTGCAGGAGAGAGAGCCCACAATAAGAGGGAGAGGGAGAGAACTGGAGGTGGCCCTCCATCATTCGCCACGTTGACTCCAGCAGAGGGGGTCGCCCTGGAAGTCTCAGGAGTTGCAGAGCAGCTGGCGGTGGAAGGCGGAGAGAGGGGGACATCACAGCAACCTGGTGACAGAATTACATCTCATACAGCCACATGGCATACAGCAGTCACTTATATGGGGACTGATGTCAGCAGCCAGTGAATGTTCATCATGCGCATAATGGTATCGGTACTCATTCTAGATATGACATTTCTAAATAATCTCTTTACACTCCCACAGGTCCATCAAGAGCCCCCCACACTGTCCAGGTGGAAGATAAAGACAACTCCTCAGTCACCAGACCTATGCGCACACAGCACTAACGCAGATACGCAACCTCGGTGGATCCCACGCAAGATAGAGTAGTGTTATCACCTGGTGTCTCAAGTCACAAGTGAGCAAGAGGAGATGGTGGAGATAGGGACAGTAGTGGAGACTCCTCACTGGAGGTCACAGGACACTCCCAGCTCTGCTCAGCTGCATGCAGATGCTGAGCCTTGGGGGCCATCCAGAAAGAGGGCGATCCTGGAGGTGCAGGAAGAAGTGCAGGAGGCTTTGACAGGTTTTGCGATCGCAATGTCTGCAAATGTCCAGAGAATGGAGGAGTCCATCTCCAACATGACCAGCACCGTGTCGCAGGCATGGAGCAGCTAATGCCCCACTCACATGAGCACATGCTATCTATGGAGAATAGATGGCAAAGACTCATAGACCTGCTCTTTAAGAGTGATGTCAATATCGACATGGGTCCTCACGGCCCCACTGCTGTGCAGCAAGGTGCTCTCCAGCTCCTTGCTAGCAGGGAAGTGCGGGTGACCCATGAGAGAGATGATGGTGACAGGGGACATTGAAGTGGGGGCTCCTCTCAAAGTGGTCACACTTCTCCCCCATTGCCTCCCCCTCAATCAGAGCCCCAGATGCCTCCTGGAATCATAATGGCTGAGTTTGCCCCTGTACAGTCGCAGGAGGAGGAGGCTTTGGCGGGGCCATCAGAGGCTCCAAAACCCAGAGGGCGTCCGCCAAAAGTGTCTAAGCAGTCGCAGCGGTTAAGTGAGCAGTTTGCCTCTACCTCTGCTGAAGTCACAGGGGTTGCACCTCGTAGAAGCACACATAAGCGAAAGATGACACAGAAGTATATGCACAAGGGTAAGCACATGGATGTTTAAAGAAATGTTTCTGTTAAGGTTCCGTTACTCTAATGTCACATATAAAACTATTTATTTTCACCACTTTCAATGGCCAATTTTGTCTGCTACTTTGGAAGTGGTTCAGTGAGTTGGAGTGAATGGTGAGACATAATGTTACCTCCAGCAGTGGGGGTCAGTGTGAAAGGAATGGCTTGGTCATTGTAGAGATACTTTATGTTATTGTTGGTGGAGGGGAACCTGGCACAGTATGTGGCAGCCATATGGGTGTAATGCAGGAAGTTAAGTAAATCTGGCCATGGTAGCCCATCCCTGGCCTCCCGGGCAGCAATGTGCTCAGGTGTTGGTTGGCATTTGGACCTCAGGTACCTCCTGCTCCTCCTTGTCTTCCAGTTGATGCTCCTCCTGCTCCTCCTCCTCTGAAGAGGCTGTGCACTCTGTGCCTTGCTCCTCAGGCAACGCTAATCCTCGCTGCTGCGCTATGTTGTGCAGGGCGCAGCAGACCACGATGATTCTGGAGATCCTGGCTGGTGCGTATTTAAGGGCTCCTCAAGATCTGCCAAGGCATCTGAAGCCCATTTTCAGCATGCCTATTGTTTGCTCTATGACACATCTGGTGGACATGTGGCTTTCATTATATCTCTCTTCAGCCTCAGTACTTGACCTCCTCAAGAGTGTCATGAGCCACGCTTTCAGTGGATGGCCCTTGTCTCCAAGCAGCCAGCCGGAAAGTCTGTTTGAAGGAGCGAAGAGCTGAGGCAGGGTGGACTGACGCATGATGGAAGAGTCATGGCAGCTGCCAGGAAATTTGGCACACACGTGCATGATGATCTTCCTATGGTTGGAGACGAGCTGCCCACTGAGGGAGTAGAAGCCCTTGCAGTTGACAAAGACTCCTGGGTGATGATGGGGTGTCCTGATGGCCGCATGTGTGCAGCTGATGATGCCCTGCACCCGTGGGAAGCCAGCCAGAGCAGCAAAGCGGCAAAGCCTGCTCAGTAACACTGGCTTCATCAGTGGCAAAGTTGATATAGTTGGCTGAATTGTCAAAGAGGGCATCGGTGATCTGTGTGATGCATCTGTAGGCGGCCGACTGCAAGATGCCACAAATGTCTGCTGCAGATCCCTGGATGACTGGTGACTTTGACAGCCACTGGTAAGGCGTGTCCACCAGGTCCTCTGGGCTGCAGGTCTTGCTCCAGCAAGCTGCAATTGTCGGTGACAACCTGGCACGATAGCCTAAGCCTCCTTTATTGCTGCTGCTCAGTCATGTTGAGGAAGCTCATCCTCTGCCTGTAAACCCTGTGTTGGGGGTATCGCCTCCGGCGCGGTGCGTGTGCTGATGCCCTCTGTCCTGTGGAGCATCAGGTTGTTGAGGAAAAGTTTGGTGGTGTTGTTGTTGCTGCTGCGTCTGATGTGCCTGGTGCTGCTGGTGCTGGGCCTCATCATGGTCTGATTCTGAGGACCACGGTGAGACAGTATAGGTGGCGATATATGGCAGGTCAAGTAGAGATCAGAGGAGCAATCTGTCAATGGTGTGATAGGTAGTAGCAGTGAGGTGAGAGTGGTTTCTGAATTTGCAGAAAAGACTTGCAAACTCTGGACACCTGAATCTGTGCTGAAAATGCTCTCAGCAAGAGCCTTTCTCTTAGGAAAGTAAGCAGGTGTCAGGTGGCAGTATTTATTGTGCTCTCCATGCTCTGCAGTAATGACCTCGATCAATGGCCACTGAACTTCCGCCTCAGCTTGACAGATGTGGTTCCTGAGCTGCGTGATTCCTATGGTCATGCAGTGAAATTCAAAAGGTCTATTTAAAAACATGGTTAAGGGTCTGACAACAAGATAATAATGATCTAAATTAGGTTGCCCGCCTCTGCCGTTCGGGTCCATGCCGTGCTGGCAAACACGGCCAAGTTAAAACGCGAGGAGACGGGATGACGGCGGGTTTATTTCCACATTTACTCCCGACCCGCCTCCAATCCAGCACACGCAGATGCATTAAAATTCCACCCATAATCTGCTTTGGTGCTATTCTCTTCAATTTGGTCAGCTTGTCACTTCAGTTGGATGCAAAGAGATGGGTTGAGAGATGTCTTTCAATTTTGCTGTAAGTAGCAGCTGTATGTGTGTGGGCAAGCATTGTGTTGAACCCTATGAATAGCTGCCCACCTAACATAGTTATAAGACTTTTTAACCTTCTTTTGTTCTGGTACATCTTCAAAGGATTTTGAATGTCATATTTGTGGTTGACTTTCTCCAGGCCACAGTCAGTCTGATACTGTATGAGGCTAATCATTGGCTCCTTGGTAGTGAATATATACACATATGGAGGAAGCGAAATAACAACAGAAAATGCTGGAAACACTCAGCAGATCAGGCAGCATCGTGGAGAGAGAAACAGAGGTTTCTCTCTCCACGATGCTGCCTGACCCGCTGAGTGTTTCCAGCATTTTCTGTTGTTATTTCAGATTTCCAGCATCCGCAGTATTTTGCTATTGTGAGGAGGAAGCGACCCTGTTTTAGAGTCAGTTTTATGTTGAGGGTTTGCACAGGAGGAGCTCTAGCTTTATAACATTTTGAAAAGAATAGCTCATAATTACTGTAAGTTACCTACTTGTACTGAGTACTGCTCTTTTACCTGTTTAATTTATTTTTAATTCATTCTTGAGATGTGCACCCTTGACTTTTGGGCGGTGGAGGCCATGGGTTTGGGAGATGCTGTTCAAGAATCCTTGGTGAGTTGCTGCAGTGCATCCTATAGATAGGACACACTGCAGTCACGGTATGCTGGCGGGAGAGGAAGGTGTTTAGGTTGGTGGATAAGGTGCGGATCAAGCGGACTGCTTTGTCCTGGATATCATCGAGCTTCTTGAGTGTTGTTGTAGCTGCACCCATCCAGGCAAGTGGAGGGTGTTCAATTGCACGCTTGATTTGTGTCTTGTAGGTGGTGGAAATGCTTATTCAATAAATTCATCTTGTAGCTAAACCACAGTCTGATAAAGAGTGTTTATTTTTCCACCTATTGAAGTTAAGAAGATTACATGGCAGCAAGTGATATATTCCAGTAGTAAGGGTTTTCTGTTCAATTCTTGGGCTCATTAAAGTAAGATGGAAGGAGAATTGGCAACAGTGGGATGTGTTTTTTTTAAAAGAGATTGCAAAAGTACAGAATAAGTACCTGTTTCCTCAAACGACTGTTGAAGGTATTGGAAACTCTTGTGGACTGACTCAATATTTATTATTTTCCAAATATTTGTAGTATTAGTAACATGCTGTTTATGTCTGCTTCTGTGTAATTATCTTACTTGTAAATAAAGTTTTAGCCTGAATGTAGTAGTCTGACAATGGTATTTATGACTTTTTTGCAAAGTTAGGGGCATCCCAAGTAAACGCCAGTGTGTTATTCCATAATTAAAGGGTAATTGTTAGCCATGTGGCACACTATCCTGTTCACAAAACACCAACATTTTGGTTCATACAAGATTCAGTTTGCTTTTCGATAGTGCTATTTGTTGTGAGTATGGGTTAAAATTATTGGAAGAAAGCTTGAATCATGACTGTTATAAATGAATGCCTCAACTAACTTGACATTGTCATTCTAAAATACAACATACATGTTTATAGACTGTAGCCATTATCAGATGCTCGGGCAATCTGACTGTCTCTAATGGAAACATATTTCCTGTATTGTCTGAAATTCAAACCATCTTCTAAGAAGATAGTAAGTTAATGGGAATTCATATGTAGGTGTAAGGTTAGCATCTGTTAATGGACTTGGAATATATGGATGATGTTGCCATTCTGTCTGCTGCCATTATGTTATGTAACCAACTGGAGCGAGGTCGAGGCACAGGAGCGAGGTCGAGACCCAGGAGCGAGGACGAGGCCCAAGGGCGAGGACGAGGCTCAGGAGCGAGGACGAGCCCAGCAGCGAGGTCGAGGCCCAGGAGTGGTGCAGCGTGGACCAGCAGTGGGGTCGGGAGGACCACACTGCAGCCTATGAAACCCAGACAGAGAGGACCTGCGGGAAGGAGGGAGGAGGACAGTAGGAGTATGTTTGTGTGTGTGTTCTAGGCTGATGTAACAGCCTGGTCTCCAATCATCTTGGATCCCCTTGCCATTGGACCAAGACCTTGTTCTGTCAAGCCCGTGTGGTAGCTGGTGTGAAATGGCCACCCCACGTTAAAAGAATTCACGCACAGGCATCTTCCACCCTTTAAAATGAAGTTCGGGACCTGGAACATCAGGACCCTCATGGACAACCCCAACAGCGACAGACCGGAACGCCGTACTGATATCGTTGCCTGGGAGCTCAGACATCTTGACATAGACATCGCCGCCCTAAGCGAGACCCGGCGGGCAGGGGAAGGCTAGCTCAAGGAGCAAGGCGGTGGTTACACCTTCTTCTGGAAGGGCAAACCTGAAGAAGAACGCCGCCTCCATGGGGTAGGCTTCGCCATAAAAAAATGAGCTAGTTGAACATCTCAGAGACTCCCCTTGTGGAATAAACGAATGCCTCATGACTCTACGGCTCACCCTAGCCCGGAACCAGTGCGTTGCGATCGTTATTGCGTACGCCCCAACACTGGAAGCCAAAGAGGAATTCTACTCCAGCTTCGAACAATCCCTGTCCCGAGTCCCAACGGGCGACAAGCTGATCCTCCTTGGCGACTTCAACACCAGAGTTGGAAAGGACACAGACCTCTGGGGAGGTGTGATCGGCAGAGAGGGGGTAGGGAAAGCCAACTCCAACGGTACCCTCCTCCTGATGAAATGCGCAAACAGCGGAAGGAACGCACGTCAACCCAAGCACTCCACCTACCCGTCCCTTCAACCACCGTCTGCCCCACCTGTGCCAGAGACTGTAGGTCCCGCATTGGACTCATCAATCACCTGAGAATTCATTTTTAGTGTGGAAGCAAGTCATCCTCGGTTCTGAGGGACTGCCTAAGAAGAAGAAGAACCAACTGGGTAGCGAAGGAAAGAATTGGAATCACAACATGAGCTTCCCAAAGACTAGGCCTGTGGGACAAAGAAGAACTGAAGAAAGTTTAGACTAATGATGCAAAGTTGGAAGTAATGGATGAGTTTATATCTGAGAAACTTCATGCCTATTTAAATGGCAGGGGAGAGATGAAGAATGCATTGCTCCAACTAAATATGTTTTCAACAGATTATGAAAACTACCCTTAAGGAGGAAAAATTGAATATGACAAAGAAAACTAGTTTGCAGCTGAGACATCTGTATGGTGCTGAGAGCTGGAACAGAAGTAAAGGCTGCATAAGGAAAATGTTAGGTGTCAGTTGGGAGGACACAGTGAGCATCACTGAAATAATAAGAAGGACTGGACTGTTTATGTTAACAGAACATATTATGAAGAGAAGGTTTACATGCACAGGCCATAATTGTCATAATAGTTGAAGGTCAGCACCCTCAGAAGGGGCAAGTGTGGGTGCCCACTCAAAAGATCCGATGGAAAGTCAAAACTGAGATGGTGACTCTGTGTATGGAAAGGCCAGAATGCAAGTGTGACAATGGGACAAAACCAACACAAATTTTTTTTACAATTATATTAGCAAAAAGAGGATCGTCAGGAGCAATGTTAGCCCCTTAAAAACTGAAAGCGGTGATATTATCAATGATAATAAGGAAATGGTGGACATGTTGAACAATTATTTTGTGTCAGTATTTACTAGAGGAAGAGAATAGCATGCCAGAAATCCCAAGGAAACTAAATCAGGAACAGGGACTCAATAAAATTAATGTAAGTAAAATAACAGTAATGAATAAAATAATGGCACTAAGGAGTGACAAATCCCCAGGACCAGATAGTTTCAATCCCAGGGTTTTAAAAGAAGTAGGTGAGCACATTGCAGATGCCCTAACTGTAATCTTCCAAAGTTCTCTTGATTCAGGAACTGTTCCTTTAGATTGGAAAATTATGCATGTCACTCTGCTATTTAGGAATGGCGAGAGAGGGAAACCAGGGAATTATAGACCAGTTAGCCTAACATCTGTTGCCGGGAAATTGCTAGAGTCTATAATTAAGGATAAGATGATTGAACACCTTGAAAATTTTCAGTTGATCAGAGAGAGCCAGCATGCATTTGTGAAAGGCAGGTCATGCCTGACAAACCTGATTGAACTTTTTGAAGAGGTGACTGAAGTAGTGGACAGCAGAATGTCTATGGATGTTATTTATTTGGACTTCCAGAAGGCATTTGATAAAGTCCCATATAAGAGACTGTTAACTAAGGTAGAAGCTCACGGAATTGAGGGTAAATTATTGACCTGGTTAGTAAATTGGCTGTGTGGCAGAAGACAGGCAGTAGGGATAATGGGTAGGTACTCAACTTGGCAGGATGTGACCAGTGGTGTCCCGCAGGGTTCTGTGTTGGGGCCTCAACTATTCACAGTATTTATTAATGACTTAGATGATGGCATAGAAAGTCATATGTCCAAATTTGCAGAAGACACAAAGATAGGTGGAATTGTAGGCAGTGTAGATGGAAGCATAAAATTACAAAGGGATATCAACAGATTAAGTGAATGGGCAAAACTGTGGCAAATGGCTTTCAATGTAGGCAAATGTGAGGTCATCCACTTTGGACCTAAAAAGGATAGAACAGGGTACTTTCTAAATGGTGAAAGGCTAAAAGCAGTGGAGGGCCAAAGAGACTTTGGGGTCCAGGTACATAGATTATTAAAATGTCATGAACAGGTACAGAAAATAATCAAAAAGGCTAATGGGATGCTGGCCTTTATATCTAGAGGACTAGAATACAAGGGGGTAGAAGTTATGCTGTAGCTATACAAAACCCTGGTTAGACCACACCTGGAGTACTGTAAGCAGTTCCGGGCACCAAACCGTAGGAAGGATATATTGGCCTTGGAGGGAGTGCAGAATAGGTTTACCAGAATGATACCTGGACTTCAAGGGTTAAGCTATAAGGAGAGATTACCAAAGTTGGGTATATGGAGTTAGGTTGCAGATCAGCCATGATCTCATTGAATGGCGGAATAGGCTCGCAGGGCTGAATGGCCTTCTCCTGTTCCTATGTTCCTGTGTAGACAGCTGCAGGGGTTTTCAGAGAAGAGGGTGCAATGGTGTGGTGTTGTGACCAGCCTAGTTATAAGGACTGGCAGACTGACAAATTTATGATATTGAAATGTTACCATCCAACTGGCATAAAAATGACAAATATGCTGGTTTTTATGATAATTGAAAGTGAATAGCTGCAAAAATTATCCTTTATATTATATGACAAGAATTTTTATCTACCTTTTTATTTCATGGATAAAAAATGATTGACTACATTATCTAGATCTGTCACCAAGCATAATATATTATTATTGCATTTATTGAATTCATTAAACCTTACTTGCTACTGATAACTTTTGATATTTGTTACAACATAAACAGTGAATTATAGTGCAAATTCTGTGAAGGTGCACTTGAGCCCCAGTTTTCCAAGTCTGGCTTATTTGCATCTGGATCACAGAGGGCTGGACTGGCCCAATTCTCTGGCAATCGTTCCCCCTAATATAAATAGGGATCAGAAGACCAGTCCTGGAAGCAGCACTTAACGGGTTGCAGCTGACCATTAATAGGCAAGTTGTTGTGAGGACAGAAAAGTACTCTAATCAATCACTGTGGTACAGCAGTAATGTGGGCAACACTGCTCCCTTTGATGCTGAAGCACTAGAAGTTCTGCTACAGGAGGTGCTCCAATGGAAGATAGCCCTGTTTACAGCTGAAGATCATCCTGCAATAAAGGCACAGATGAAGGCTGCATGCAATCATCCTTGCACTTGGCTACAAATGAGGAAGAAGTTTGCTGGCATCAGGGGGAAGGTGATGCTAAGTATGTTCTTCACTGTTGCACATGTTTCTTGTGTGATGGCACAAACCTCAGATGAAATGTCCACACCCTCTGGGAGGTACCATTTCAATAATTGTACACAACCCTTATGCACAAACTCTTTCATCTCCTAAGAGCCATTCCTTTCCCACCCCATGTTTCTTCTTCCAAAGATACAGCCACTGTGGATGGCTGCTTACTGGATAACAGCCATTGACATGCTTAATGATGTTTTTGTGCCATCTGCGCATTAATTAAGCGCAAACCCTTCCTTTGCACCTAGGCTATATGGTTGTTATTTGGAGCCCTGAGGCCCACATGGGTACCATCTGCCACCCCTTGTACTCGAGGGAAGCCTGCAAGCTCGGTCCAACTGATGTCTACTTCTCACAGAGAGTGATATGAAGTTGTTGCCCCTTAAAGTACAGCACCTGTCACTTGCTTGATACAGGTATGCACTGCAGACTGCCTGATCTAGCTTGGAAGGATCCAGTAGCTGAAAATGTTATGCTTTGGTTACCTTCAATGCTACAGGGAGAGCTGATGCTCCAAGGTATGATTGGAAGACTTTGTACATTCAATTGCTGGGGTACCTATGAGTAAATATTATGAAGGAATAAGCCATATAACCTGTTGTGTATGTCCCTTTAAGGGAATAACTGGTCTTAGACTGCAGTACCGGCAGTGACCACCCCTGTATAAAAGGCCCTAGCAGGCTTCTGTAGTTTCAGTTTCAAGCTGCCTCTTGTTCAGTAAAGTACCTGTTAAACTGTTCTCCCGAAGTCCGTGTATTATTGAGGCGCGGACTTTACAGTGGCGACGAGTAAGTTCGAACTCACCTGCAGTGTGGCATCATCTCACGGGGATCTCGCCTGAGAGGAAGGTCCTGGAAGGTCATAGTCTGAGCAACAGGCGTCGACCGAGGGCAACCGCCCGAAGAATCCATCGGTGTTTGGAGAATTGCGGGAGAGACTGTGGTTCCAGCGAATCGTGCTGGTAGCAGGTAGTGCGCTGACCCTTCCGGACTGCGGCGGGCTCAAGCTCGATCGAGCGGCTCTACAAATCGGGCCGCGCAGCGTTGCCGGTAAAAGAAAACAAGAGAGAGAGGGTGGAGTGCACAGGGCGCGGTCGGTGCTCGAGAACAGGACAGCGGAGAGAAACTAAACGGGGGGAAGGAAAGCAAGACGCGCCGAAGCTGCGGGTCGCCGCCATTACCCCGTAGAACGCTAGGAGCAGCGTGGCAGTGAGGGGAAGAAGCAAAAGCGCGGGAGGCGCCATTTTATCCCGTTGGGGAAGAAGCAAAAGCGCGGGAGGCGCCATTTTATTCCATTGGGGAAGAAGCAAAAGCACGGGAGGCGCCATTTTAAATCGCCCAAGATGCCGAAAAGTGGCAGTATCACTGCTTTCGACAACGAGGTAGAAGACTGGACCACGTATGTGGAAAGAATTGAGGTGTACTGCAAGGCAAATGAGGTGGCTGATGGAAAGAGGGCGTCGGTATTATTAAATCTGATGGGTGCGAGTACGTACGGCCTATTGCGGAATTTAATTACCCCAGCTAAACCAATGGAGAAAAGTTTTGAGGAGATTGTTCATATCTTACAGGAACATCTAAGCCCTACACCACTGCTGATAGCAGAAAGATTCAAGTTCCATAAAAGAAACCAGCACAAAGATGAGAGCAATGCTGACTATCTTACGGAACTACGCAAGTTATCGAAGCACTGCCAGTTCGGAGCAGGACTGGCAGACACCTTACGGGATAAGTTTGTCTGCGGGCTCCAGAGTGAAGGAACCCAGAAACGACTACTTTCAAAAAAGGACCTGACGCTAGAACAGGCTTTCAGCGTGGCAGTATCCTACGAAGCAGCAGCACGGGGAGCTGCGGAAATACAACAAAAAACAAGAATACAGCGCTAACGAAATGGCGTATGGAGCCGAAAAGTGCTATCGCTGCGGCAGAACAACCCATGAGCAGAAGGACTGCTAGTTTAAAGACAAAATATGCAGGCAATGTGGGAAAATGGGACATATAGCAAGAGTCTGTAGGTCGGGAAAGAAGACCAACACGACAAGAGCTACTAAGGAACAGTACAGGAAAGTAAAGAAACTGACAGATAGTAGTTCAGAAGATCAGGAGAGTGATAAGGACTCCGGGAGCAGGCGACTAAGTTGTTTAAAGTTACACAACGTGATCGCAAAAGAAGATCACCGAACCATTTGGGTCACCCTCATGATAGCAGGGTCCCCAGTGAAGATGGAATTGGACACAGGATCAGCCCTAACTGTCATGAATCGATGAGACTATGAGCGGCTATTCTCACACATACCCTTAAAGGACACGTCCATTGTATAGAAGACATACACGGGGCAAAAGGTCTACCCCAGAGGAAAAATAAGGGTGCCAGTTGAATATAACGGAAAGGAAACACAGAAACTATACATGTATATACTACGAGATGGAGGACCACCATTATTGGGATGTGAATGGATCTGTGGTAAACCACTGTTATACCTGTCTGTACGTGTATGTGTATTCCACTAGGTACAGGTCTGGACATGCCTCGGCTGACTCCTCCCACTATTCCAGGTATATAAGTGACTACCTCCCAGTCCCTTAGTATTCTGGACGGGTCGACCACTCGAGACTAGACCTTCATTCTTTAGTTAATAAAAGCCTGGTTGTTACTCGCTTAACCTCAGTCTTTTGAGTAATTGATGGCGCATCAATTTTATTAACTAAACTTTTTTATAATGGAGAAGATCCTCACACCAGCATGCCTGGACCTGGACAGTCGGGAAGCGGACGCTTCCACCAAGTTTGCTCACTGGCTCAGGTGCTTCGAGGCATTCCTGACTGCCTCCACTGCGGTCGCAACGGATGCGGACAAACTGTCTGTCCTGATCTCCAAGGTGAACCACCGAGTGTACTCAGTCAACCGGGACGCGACCTCGTACACAGCCGCCCTCCAGCTCCTCAAGACCCAGTACACGCGCCCTGTGAACAAAGTTTACGCCAGGCATCTCCTGGGGAGTCGCAAGCAACAACCTGGGGAATCGACTGAGGAATACCTCCAAGTACTGTCCGAGCTTGGCTGGGCCTGTGGGTGTAAGGCGGTAACGCCCACTAAGTACACGGAGGAACTGATCCGGGATGCCTTCGTAGCGGGCCACAGGTCCAACTACACCCGACAGCGACTGCTGGAGCAGAGTGACCTCACCCTCGACAAAGCCTCCGAAATCGCACTAACGCTGGACGCAGCCTACCGGGGCATGGATGCCTACTCCTCTGCACCGTGGACGCCGCGGGTAACGACAACCTGGGACACGGTAGGACAGCCCCATAGCACCGTGCCACCCCAGCCACAGCCCAACAACGGCCCAACCACCGCAGCAGTGTCCCAAAGCCAGACAGCAGTATCCCAAGGCCAGAAATGCTACTTCTGCGGCCAGGCCAAACACCCCAGAGCGCGCTGCCCGGCGAAGAATGCGACCTGCTCGGGCTGCGGGAAAAAGGGACACTACGCTAGCATCTGCAAGGCCAAAGCCACCCCGAACGCCAGCAGCGCCGCGTGTGGGCCGTGCGAGCCGCCATCTTGGGCCCCCAACAGCGCCGCGTGTGGGCCGTGCGGGCCGCCATCTTGGACGACTCCAGCCACATGGGAATCATGGACGCCGCCATCTTGGACACCAGCCGGGACGCAGCAGGCCGCCAACCCCCCCCCCCATCTGATACCCGCAGCGACACACCGACCCCTACGCTGGTCTCTGTTACGCTGGACCAAACGAGACCGCACCAACTAGCTCGGTCCAAAATGGACGTTAAGGTAAACGGCCATGCAATAAACTGCCTTTTTGACTCCGGGAGCACAGAGAGCTTCATCCACCCCGACACGGTGTGGCGTTGCTCTCTCCCAGTCCTGCCTGCGCACCAGCGGATTTCTATGGCCACCGAGTCCCAGTCAGCGGACATTGGCGGCTACTGCGTGGTGACACTAGTGGTAGACGGGACTGTGTTCAATAATTTTAAACTGCTGGTCCTGCCCCAACTTTGCGCTGCCGTTCTACTGGGGTTGGATTTCCAGTGCCACCTCAAAAGCGTTACGATGGCGTACGGTGGCCCCCTCCCCCCACTCACAGTCCGCAGCCAGCAGCCTCCAAATTGCCCGCCGCGCACCAGATGCAACCTCTCCACACTCAGAGTCCCACCCCCTCCACTGTTTGCTAACCTCACCCCCGACTGTAAGCCCATCGCCACAAAGAGCAGGCGATACAGTGCCGGGGACAGGGTTTTCATCAAAACCGAAGTGGAGCGGCTCCTGAAGGAGGGGATTATTGAGGGCAGCTCCAGCCCCTGGCGAGCCCAGGTTGTGGTCGTTAAGACCGGCGAGAAACAACGCCTGGTCATCGACTACAGCCAAACAATAAACCGCTACACCCTGCTGGACGCCTACCCACTCCCCCGCATAGCTGACATGGTCAACCAGATCGCGCAGTACCGTGTCTTTTTGACCATTGACCTGAAATCAGCGTACCACCAGCTCCCCATCCGCCCCGAAGACCGCCAGTATACTGCTTTTGAGGCAAACGGCCGCCTCTATCACTTCCTTAGGGTTCCCTTTGGCGTTACCAACGGGGTCTCCGTCTTCCAAAGGGAGTTGGACCGGATGGTCAATCAAAACGCGCTGCAGGCCACTTTCCCTTACCTAGACAATGTGACCATCTGCGGCCATGACTTGCAGGACCATGACGCAAACCTCGAGAAATTCCTCCGCACCGCCCAACTCCTGAACCTGACATATAACAAGGAGAAGTGCATATTCCGCAGAGACCGCCTCGCCATCCTTGGCTGTGTTGTGGAACACGGGGTCATCGGTCCCGACCCGGACCGGATGCGTCCCCTTATGGAACTCCCACTGCCCCACTGCCTAAAAGCTCTGAAGAGGTGCCTAGGGTTTTTTTCCTACTACGCCCAGTGGGTCCCCTACTATGCAGACAAAGCCCGTCCGCTGATCAAATCCACCTCTTTTCCCCTGATGGCAGAGGCCCGCTCGGCCTTCCACCGTATCATGGAGGACATTGCCAAAGCCACCATGCACGCAGTGGACGAATCCATCCCCTTCCAGGTGGAAAGCGATGCGTCTGACTTCGCTCTGGCCGCCACCCTTAATCAGGCGGGGAGACCTGTGGCATTCTTCTCACGAACCCTCCAGGGCCCGGAGACCAGACACTCCGTGGTCGAGAAGGAGGCCCAGGCTATTGTGGAGGCTGTGCGTCATTGGAGGCACTACCTGGCCGGAAAACGATTTACCCTGCTCACTGACCAGCGTTCAGTTGCTTTTATGTTCAACAACAAGCAGAGGGGCAAAATCAAAAATGACAAGATCTTGAGGTGGCGAATCGAACTTTCCACCTACAATTACGAGATCTTGTACCGGCCTGGGAAGCTCAATGAACCCCCAAAATCGCGTGGCACCTGCGCCAGCGCGCAGATCGATAGGCTGAGGGCCCTCCACAATGGCCTCTGCCACCCGGGGGTCACCAGGTTCTTCCACTTCATCAAGGCCCGCAACCTGCCTTACTCCATTGAGGAGGTCAGGACCATGACCAAGAACTGCCAAGTCTGCGCTGAGTGCAAACCGCACTTTTATAGACCAGACAGAGCCCACCTGATAAAAGCCACTCGCCCTTTCGAACGCCTGAGCATCGATTTTAAAGGGCCTCTCCCCTCCTCCGACCGCAATGTGTACTTCCTCAACATCATTGACGAGTACTCCCGTTTCCCGTTCGCTATCCCCTGCCCGGACATGACCAGTGCCACGGTCATTAAATGTCTGAACAGCCTCTTCACCCTATTCGGTTTCCCCAGCTATATCCATAGCGACCGGGGCTCATTGTTTATGAGTGACGAACTCCGCCAGTACCTGCTCGCTAGGGGTATAGCAACAAGCAGGACCACCAGTTACAACCCCCGGGGGAACGGACAGGTGGAAAGAGAGAATGCAACAGTTTGGAAGGCCGCCCTACTAGCCTTAAAGTCTAGGGGCCTTCCGACCTCCCGCTGGCAGGAGGTGCTCCCCGATGCACTCCACTCGATTCGGTCACTGCTCTGCACTGCCACCAATGCCACCCCTCACGAGAAAATGTTTGTCTTCCCAAGGAAGTCCACATCGGGGACAGCGTTACCGCCATGGCTGACGTCCCCAGGGCCGGTACTACTGAGAAGACACGTGAGGACCAATAAAATGGACCCCCTGGTTGAGAGGGTCGACCTCCTCCACGCCAACCCCCAGTACGCTTACATTGCATACCCGGACGGGCGGGAGGACACAGTCTCCATACGAGACCTCGCACCCTCGGGGACCGCTGTAACCCACTACCCATTACCACCCCCCCCCCACGACACCCTCGGGGACCACTGTAACCCACTACCCATTACCACACCCCCCCACGACCAGATATCCAACCCCAGCAGCCGGCTCGCCTTGGACCGTCACCCACGAGGACTACACTCCAGTGCCCCAGCCTACACGGGATGCGATGCCGGAAGCTCCACCACCCCTGCCGTCGCCACGTCGATCACAGCGGCAGACAAGACCTCCGGAGAGGCTCCAATACACGAACTTTTAAATACACTTCACCCCGCCGGACTCATTTTTAAACAAGGGGTGAATGTGGTAAACCACTGTTATACCTGTCTGTACGTGTATGTGTATTCCACTAGGTACAGGTCTGGACATGCTTCGGCTGACTCCTCCCACTATTCCAGGTATATAAGTGACTACCTCCCAGTCCCTTAGTATTCTGGACGGGTCGACCACTCGAGACTAGACCTTCATTCTTTAGTTAATAAAAGCCTGGTTGTTACTCGCTTAACCTCAGTCTTTTGAGTAATTGATGGCGCATCAGGATCCGAAGACTACAATTGGATTGGCATTCCATTCTGGCACTAACTGTGACTGACAAAAAAGATGATGACGTCGCACCTGGACGTCTGTCACAAATTCTATCTGACGCGGAAGAGGTGTTCCAACAAGGACTTGGGACTCTAAAAGGAGTAAAGGCAACCATAAAGATTGAGGATAACACAACCCCAAAAGTTTTCAAGGCCAGACCGGTGCCATACGCGATACGCCCAGCTGTGGAAGCTGAACTGGAGAGTCTGGAGCGTTCGGGGGTGCTGTCTAAGGTGGTCTGGAGCGAGTGGGTCACACCCATCGTTCCTGTAATGAAGAAAGCATTGAGCAGCACGGCTGGGTAGCCAAGGAAGGTTCGCATCTGTGGGGACTTCAAGGTAACTGTGAACCCAGTCCTGCACACAGTACAGTATCCGCTTCCGTGGATAGAAGATATTTTCGCCTCACTATCTGGAGGGAAACGTTTTACAAAGATTGACCTGGCTCAAGCGTATCTACAAATGGAGGTGGAAGAAGCATCTAGAAAATACCTCACGATAAACACTCACAAAGGCCTTTACCAGTACAATCGACTGGTATTTGGGGTAGCATCGGCCCCGGCTATGTGGCAGAGGGCAATGGAACAAGTCCTGCAAGGGTGTGAGGGTGCCAGTCGGTTCCTTCTGTAACCTCTAGATGGCACCTTCACTTGTTTGTAGTCCTTGTTAATTGTTCCTAGCCTCCTGTGTTAATTGTTCCTAGCCTCCTGTGTTAATTCTTAACGGCCTGTTAGCTGTTTATGGGTTGCACCTGGTTTTCTTGGTATATAAGATCTGTGGTTGTTTCATTCCTTGCTCAGTCCTAGCTGGGTAACCGGGGGGACTAGCCCTTGCTCTGTGGCTCCTGGCTTTAACTAGTTGGTTGCCATAGTTCTCTCGAGCTTTGTATTTAAGATGTATTCTCGAGCTTTGTATTTAAGATGTATTCTCGAGCTCTGTATTTAAGATGTATCTAAGTCTGTGTTCTTAGTCTTGATAAGGTACTGGGCTGGACTAGCATGTTGCCATGTTGGAGCTTGTCCTGAGCTTTGTATTGATAAGCTGATTACCCCTGTGGTAGCGTGTCTCGAGTCCTGTCTCGGCAAGCCGGTTGCCCTTGTGGTAGCTTGTCTCAAGCTCAGTATGGACAGGTGGGTTGTCCTCATGGAAGCTGTCCTGAGTTCCTATCTTGACCGTTTTGTAACTTGTCTCTAGTTCTTATGTATGCTTGTTGTGTTTTTGTCTCGAGTTCTCTTGTCTCTAGTTCTTATGTATATTGCTGTGTTCCTTGTGCGAATCTAGTTATGTGTGGCTTACCCCTGTGGTAGCTTGTCTCGAGTCTTGTCTCGGCAAGCCGGTTGCCCTTGTGGTAGCTTGTCTCAAGCTTAGTGTCGTTTTGTAACTTGTCTCTAGTTCTTATGTATATTGCTGTGTTCCTTGTGTTAATCTAGTTATGTGTGAATCTAGTAAAGTTCAAACAAAGTACTGTATATTTGCCTCGGGCCTCGTTTCTGCACTTGGGTCCAGAACCTACATTACCCGGAGAGCACGGCCCCGTGTGAACACGGCCCCATGGCTCCCCAACCCCGTCACAAAGGGATCCCGGGGACCCAGTGTTATTTGGACGACATCCTGGTTACGGGTGAAAATGACAATGAACACCTTGCCAACCTGGAACAGGTGCTCACGAGATTACAGGAATATGGGCTACGAGCCAACCGTCCCAAATGCGAGTTCTTCAGGAGACAAATCTCGTATTGTGGCCACATGATTAATGAGGAAGGGTTGCATAAGTCGCCGGACAAGATTGAGGCTGTAGTCAAGGCTCCAGCACCAGAAAATGTGTCGCAACTGAGGTCGTTCCTCGGGTTGGTGAACTACTATCATAAGTTCTTGCTGAATTTATCTACAATTCTGCACCCACTGAACGCCCTCCTTCAAACTGGTGTAACATGGAAATGGAGTGATGAGTGTAAGCGTGCCTTTAAGGAATGTAAATGGCAAATCACTTCAAAAGAAGTATTGGCCCACTACAACTCAACACTACCAATTCGGTTGGCATGTGATGCGTCACCTTACGGCATTGGAGCGGTGCTGTCACACAAATTCCGTGACGGTTCAGAGAGGCCAATAGCATTTGCATCGCGCTCGCTAACCTCAGCCGAGCGTAACTACGCCCAGATTGACAGGGAGGCCCTCAGCCTGGTGTGGGGGGTGAAGAAGTTCAATCACTATCTGCACGGGTAGAAATTCACCCTACTGACTGATCATCAACCCCTGGTCTCAATTTTTAACCCAAAGAAGGGCATTCCGGTGATGACGGCGCAACGGCTGCAAAGATGGTCACTTTTTCTAGGGGCACATCAGTATGACATAGAGTACAAAGGTACGAAACAACATGGAAACGCTGATGGGCTGTCGCGCCTACCGTTGCCTACGGCGGAAGAAGCACCTGCAGTGGACCCGGTGGAGATATTCCATGCGACCATAGTCGAATGTTTGCCTGTTACAAATGCAAGTATTGAGAAGGAAACCCGAAATGACCCGACACTCTCTCGGGTCTATGATTTGACGGTGAAGGGATGGCCAGCATATGGCAACTCACTGTTGCCAGCATTCTTGCCAAGGAGGGAACAGCTGTCAGTGTGCCGGGGAACCTTGATGTGTGGAGCCCAAGTGGTAATTCCACCCAAGTTGAGAGATAGAGTACTCAATGAGCTTCACGAGGGTCATCTGGGAGGGGTAAAAATGAAAAGCCTTGCCAGGGCGTTTGTGTGGTGGCCGGGAATCGATAAAGAAATTGAGGATATGACCAAGAGATACACAGGATGCCAGAAGGTCCAAAACGCTCCACCACAGGCCCCGCTACATCCATGGGAGTGGCCCTCATCTCCATGGCAATGGGTACACATTGATTTCGCTGGTCCATTTATGGACTCAATGTTTCTAATTGCTGTGGACGTCCATTCGAAATGGCCAGAGGTCATTAAAATGTCCTCCACCACCACGGAGAAAACTATTGCAGTCCTAAGGACCATCTTTGCCAGGAATGGGTTGCCAGAACAGATCTGTTCCGACAATGGCTCACAGTTTGTGTCTGAGGATTTCCGAAGGTTCCTGAAGAATAATGGGGTGAAACATTACACATCTGCCCCATATCATCCAGCCACAAATGGATTGGCTGAGAGGTTTGTTCAGACCTTTTAAAAAGGCCATAAAGGCAATGTATAATGACGACATACCACTGCAACACAAGGTGGATAACTTCCTGTTTGCTTACCGGAATGCGACACATGCAGTAACCAACCAAACTCCAGCCGTACTGTTTTTCAACCGGAGACTAAGATGTCGCTTGGATTTACTCAAACCAAACATAAGACGAGATGTTGAGGATAAGCAGTTCCAGCACATAAATGAGAAGCCAACCAGGAGCTTCAAGATAGGGCAACCAGTCTTGGCCCGCGACTACCGAACAGAAAAATGGCAGCCAGGCACGATATGCACACAGCAGGGACCACTAATGTACACAGTGGACGTTGGAGAGAGCATCGTGAGACACCATGCTGACCAGATTCTAGAGTCACAGGAACAAGCCAAACCTGTACCACAAGCATGTGCACTTGGTAATGAGCCCGAAGTACAGATTGCGTCTTCCTCAGAAGCAGGGGTATTGGAAGCTGACGAACCAACCAATGACAATGAGCCAGAATTGACTCCACCGCCAGAACAGGATACTCAAGAAAGGCGCTATCCAGTCCGGATCAGGAAGCCTCCTCAAAGACTGAACTTATAAATGACTGTTCCAGTTGATGTATATATTACTGAGAAAATTGTAATTGTAATTAGTTATTATTTAGTTGTTAAATGAATGTTATGTACTGTTTATCTAAAAGGGGAGGAATTGTTGTGTATGTCCCTTTAAGGGAATAACTGATCTTAGACTGCAGTACCGGCAGTAACCACCCCTGTATAAAAGGCCCTAGCAGGCTTCTGTAGTTTCAGTTTCAAGTTGCCTCTTGTTCAGTAAAGTACCTGTTAAACTGTTCTCCCGAAGTCCGTGTATTATTGAGGCGCGGACTTTACATAACCTATTCAGAAAAATACACTATCTTATGAAAGAATTCTGGCCTTATTAAAACATGACAAACTGGGTTTGGAAATTTAGAAACCTAATTATTAAATAACTATGAAAGAATTCTGGCTATTGAGATAAGACAGTTGTTGACCCTGAATAAATAACCTTATTGAAACAGAAGGTGCATGGCTCCGACAGGCTGACCTTTGGGAACAAAAACAATGGTTCACCCTGGATAAGGTGTTCTAATTTAAACTTCGTAAAGATGGCACATAAGATAAGGAACATCTGCCCTCGTAAAGATGACATAAAATTAAGGAACACCTGCCCTTCACACTGTTTTTATATGGTCAACCCAGAACACCTGGAGATGAGACAAGATTCTGGCTGATTTAGCAGTAAGACTTGCAGAGGTCGGCAGAAAGATGAATAGGGATAATTAACTTGCATCAGCAGAAAATCTTAAAGGAAATACCACTGAAAAAGGGTATAAATATTGAAGTTTCAAATGGGATATCAGACTCGCTTTAATCGGGCAAAGTGATTTTCTGCTGCAGAGGCAGTTCTGTGGTCTACCACTCTTTGGCCTAGAAATTGGGTTGGGGTGCCAAAGTGGCGCAAAAGTCGCCTTAGCGCAGGATTTAGCGCAGCGATCGGAGTGATACCGATCGCCAGAAATTCAGTTTCAGTGCCCCTTGAGGGAGACGGGGCGAGGCTCGAGGCGCTCCGCGTCCCTCTTAGGGCGCTGAAACTGATTATGGCAGCGCAATGTGCCGCAGCGACACATGCTGCGGCACGGCATGCTGCGGTACTGCAGGCCTTCCTTCCACTGTTAAGGGGGAGGTGCCTGCAACAGCGCGATCCCCGCTCGTGAGTGCCGGCAAATGAGCCCAGCACCAAGGAGAAGTGCCGGGCTCCCGGGAAACAGCTGGCAATGCCGCGGCGGGGGGGGGGTTAGGAGGCCGGGGACGGAGGTGCTGGCAGGCGGCCGCCCCGCACCTCCACCTTAACTTGCGCTGCTGCTGGCACAGTAAGGCCCCGTGAACCGGGCGCAGGTAGCGAGCGGTGCAACTGCGGTGTTTGCTACCAAATATCGCGAACGGGGCACGAATGGGGCGCTGCGCACACCGATGACGTCATCGGTGGCGGCGCAGCGCAAATGCCTAACGCCACCATTAGCGCCCCTACTGAATATCGCCAGAGACGCAGCCAGTGGCGCTACAGCCACTGACTACCTCTTTAGGCGCTAACAGGTGGCGCTACTCACCCAATTTCTCCCCCTTTGTACCTCAGGGATCAAAGGTATTTGATATTGTTGGATATCCTGTATAGAAACCTTTATGAACTGAAATACTGTAGCAAAGTTAAGATTTAAAAGTAAGATTCTCTGTTAAAAAGATAGTATTTTTTCTCTTTTTAGAACTGTTAATGTTGCGATTGACTGATTCACCAACTGTAAATTGCATGTTGGTTCTTTAATAAATCGCTACATATTTTTGGAATTGTCTCACATAAGTCTTCTGTATCAAAAACTTGCAAACTCAATTTCTGTACATTCTTTGGTGAAGAGTTACAAAATTCTGAGGGAGTTTTCCGGACCCTAATAATATCCGGGACGTTACAGTCTAGCTAAACTGATTAAAAATGCTATCTGGAGGATGGTAACATTCTCAGGTTGTTCCTTTCCTTTAGGGAGAGATGGCCCGGACCTTTAGACCCAATTAAGCGTCTTTAGGATTCGACTACCTCAAACTTTAGTTGAAAGTGAACGTCTGAGAAATATGCCTGATCTGGGGTAGCCCTAAAGGGGCTAAGACTAGTAAATATCCCTTCAATATAACTCTTGAGCTGTCGTTGTATCTGAAGATGGTATACCGATTTGCTACAAGGTCATTTTGCGTGACTGGTGTGGACCAATTTCAGAACTGTTTTTCTTTGGGTCACTGGCACTGTCTATTGGAAATT
This sequence comes from Somniosus microcephalus, assembly GCF_052327205.1. NCBI lineage: Eukaryota > Metazoa > Chordata > Chondrichthyes > Squaliformes > Somniosidae > Somniosus > Somniosus microcephalus. The sequence goes on from NC_140992.1 coordinate 219,803,030, forward strand.
AGGACTGTAGGATTCGCAAAATTTCCACATTTCCCCAAAGGTTATTATCAATAAAAGGGACCCTGCGTGGACATTTAAAAAAAAGGGTACCCAAAGATGGCGTCCGCACCTCGTGGCTGAAAGCCTGTAAGATTTTAAAAGGTTTGGACTCTGTGGCACAAGCAGCTTTTGGGGAAATCGAAACCTAATATGCAGTTTCTGTGAAGAAGGACCTTTTGCATTTTGAAAAGCAGACAGCAGGACTTTGAATATGTATTAAGCCAAATCGGAGACAGATCAAAACCAGTTGGGCCTATACTTAAGGCCATCAAGCAGTTTGCATAAATAATCGGAAACAGCTTAGGGAAGCTATCGAGGCTGGTCAGGCCGATTAAGATGCATTAATAACAATACAGCTCAGACATCAGGCCAGTAGATGCGATTACTGGCCATCTAAAAACAGTTAGTTTAGATTGCTACCGTTATTTAAACTAACCCGCCAAGATTGGGACAATGGACTAACCTGATTTGGCGCGCAGATAAGGGCCATCCGAAGGAGTACAACTGAAGGCCCCGGGTAGCAATCTCTCTCTCTCTGGCTCTCGCTCTCTGCTCCTGCTGCTCACCCTCGTGGCTGCTGCTCTTCCCCTGTCCCGCGCATACCGCCTGGCCACTGCCCGTGCCTTTCCCCATCCCATCAGGAACACCCGGCATTGCACCAGGCGGACACGGACAAACCAGGCCAGGCGAGGCAGGACAAGATGAGGTGAGGAGGCGATGACGAATTGGGAAGACGAATTGGGAAGACGATTGAAGAAAAGCTTCGAATAATCGGGCCTTCAATTCAGCCAACCTGTGACTATCTTCATACAAACTCCAACTGCTGCCCGAGGAAGAGGAACCATCATCCCTGCGAGGTAAAGTCCCCAAGCAAAGACTTTAACCTTGGGGTACTGGTACCTAGACGACACCCTTGCAGCGCCCCGAGACCATGTGATGACGGCAGGCTCCAGAGAACACAAAGAGTGAACCCCAAGCCCCACCATTGTTTGAATTCAGCAGATTTTGATTGGTGAGCATGAATTCTGACCCCTCATAGCTTAAGCTAGTTAGGTATAGGGCGTGGGATAAGGATAAGGGGATTGTTAAGATAGTTGTTTTCCCTCGATGTGCCGTGTGTTCCCCATTCCCTGTATAAGTATAGTTATTTGTATTTGCCTGTAATTTTATACTAGTAACTGCTCATAAGATTGTGTTAATTTCTATTTCAATAAAATCTTGGTTTTGCTTACATCCAAACCACCTGTCTACTCGAGTCTTTTCTGTATCGCCGCCTGTACCTAAGTCCGGTGTCTAGAACCCAGGGGCGCTTCGAACCACTCACAAACAGTCAGGGGCATAACTGACTGGGCGCATGCGCCAACCCCACCACCCCCCTACAGTTCTCAGGAGCATCAATACTTGTAGCGGGGTCCTCAAAAATTGGGACCCGTAGCAAGAATTGTTTGAAAATTATTGATTTGTTGCAATATATTCTAAACATTTGAGACCCACATAATTTGAAGTTACCAGAATACAGATAATCAGTCAACTCAGAAAATTGGAGCATAAGTAGCAGTAGTTTTAAACCTCAATTTTACAATAATGGCAAAAATGGGCTTGAACAGGCCAGTAGCACAGACAGACCCACAATGGTAGTGTTATAAATCTCATCATTCGTCAAGAAACTACTCGTGAAATAATGCTGGACGGCCAGCTGGTGGCGCCATACAAGGAGTATAAATACTCGGGCGTCAGCCCCAGCTTGCGAGGGACATTTTGTAAGACAAGGAACTGGTGAAGTACAACTAGACCACCATGTTCTGAAACAAGTTGATTAAAGCCTTGCTTTATGCTCAAACCAAGTGTGTAGTGAGTTTTATTACGTCAGGTAGTTCATGGGTTGAACCCTGACAAATTATCCAATGGGATAATTACTAGTCCTAGTCCCTTTAGGGCTACCCCGGATCAGGCATATTCCCCAGATGTTCACTTTCAACTAAAGTTAGAAGTAGCCGAATCCTAAAGATGCTTATTTGGGTCTAAAGGTCCAGACTATCTCTCCCTAAAGGAAAGGAACAGCCTGAAGATGTTACCATCCTCCAGATAGCACTTTTAATAAGTTTAGCTCAACTGTAATGTTCCGGATATTATGAGGGTCCGGAAAACTCCCCCAGAATTCTGCAACTCCTCACCAAAGACTGTACAGAGATTGAGTTCACAAGTTTGATACAGAAGTACTATGAGACAATTCTAAAAATATATAGATTTATTAAAGAACTGACATGTAATTACAGTAGGTGTTTCAATTGTGACATTAACAGTTCCAAATACAAAAATCTTACAATTTTATTATCAGAGATCCTTATTCTCAAATCTTAACTTTGTTACATTTTTACATTTCTTAGTCTTATTCCAGGATATCCACCAAAATCAAATACCTTTGATACCCGAGTCACAAAGAGTTGTAGACTTACAGAGCCTGCCTCTGAAGTCTGAGAATTGCTTTGCCTCTTTAAGTGAATCTGTCTTCCCATTTGAATGTTCAATTTTTATACCCTTTCTCAGTGGTATTTCCTTTGAAGTTTTTTGCTGATGTAAGCTAATTATCTCTATTCATTTTTCTGCTGACTTCTGCTATTCTTACAGTCAGTTCAGTTGGTAACAATGCAGACTTGTGTCCTTACCCTAGGTGTTCGAAGCTCATCATAAAAAACAATGTGATGGCTGGTGCATCTATTTGATGTCATTCTTACCAAAGTCTTCTGTTTGTATCTTTTTACTACATGTAAATTAAAAACACCTCAACCGGATGCACCATTGTCTTCTTAGTTACCTCAACTGTTTGTAACACATCGTGTCTCCCATGTTTCATTTGATGTTATTTTTACGAAGGCATATGTTTCTTTAATTTATGTGATTCCTTCCGAAGTGTTGGTTTAAGACACTTTAACTGGGTATACCATTGTGTTCTTTCCAAGGCTTCAGACTTTCTGGAAGCTCTAACCTTCTGCTTCAATAAGGCTATTGATTCAGTGTCAACAACTTATCTTATCTCAATATCCTGTATGCTGTTTACAGCTTTTTCATTGTCAGGTTTTTAGATTTTTCAAGCCCAGTATGTCGTGTTTTAATAAAGTCTAAATTCTTTCATAGAATGGTGTATTTTTCTGAATATGGCTATTGTTTATTCCTTCACAACCCTTCCCCTAATGTGAATAGGCTACTGGCACAAGAAAGACATACGTAGAGAGCTTGGTATGTACCACATTTGGTGGGAGCACAAAATCCACTGAAGTTGCAGCTATTAAAGGGATGCAACTCACCTCTGTAGGGGGTTTCTCTTGCTCGTTCTGGTCTCCTACCAGGCTTCGTGCAATAATTACCCTTGAGTGGTTCGACCCACTCTTCCCTACGGTTCTAGACCTTGGACTTAGGTGCAGGGAACTGTAGTGCAGAGAAAAACTCAATAGACCAGGTTGAATAGCATGAAATGGATGCTTTTATTATTAAACAGTTTGCAGCATTACAAAATACATGTCATAAGCACAGATTAAAGTAACTACAAGTATGCACATATCTATAAACTTAACTCTATGGAAATGGGGAACACACGGCACATCGTAAAAGGGGAAACACATTACGATTACCCTTAACCCCCTCCCCTAGACCTAAACTAAGTTTCGACTTGAGGAACTCGGGATCATGCTCACCACTTTCAGATTCGCGAAAAGGGGGTTCGCAGCCTTTTTGGCACAGCTTTCCGTCGTCACGTGGATTTGGAAACTTCTGGCGCAGTTTGTTTTCTTACGCGATGCAGCAGCAGATACAGCCTTGATGAGCGCTCGTCATGGATGAAAATCCGTTAAACCTGTGTTACCTTTACTGAAAGGCTGCCGAAGAACTGGATGCACATGTAGACTCTGCTACCGATGTGATGTTGTAGAATTGCACATGGAAGGTCCGTTACCGAATGGGATGTTGAGGCACTGGAGTGCTAGGACTGGAGTGTCCTTTCATACAGTCATAATGATTGTCCTTCTGAGGGTGTCTTCTTCTTAGGCCTGGGTCGTCGATGATCTCCCGACAAAAGTACCCGGGCCACCCTCGTCGTCTTCCCGTCGTGGCCGAGCCTTGCCTGGCCGAACACCGACCACGTTCCGAAACCGAAGTGCTGCCTTAACCGAAGAGTCGTAGAAGTTCCGAAGCGAAGCGTGAAGTGAAGCGTAGCGTCCAGTGTGTGTTGATGGACTTTTCAAATCCATAGTTATACCCTTTTGGGACAGTCTTATCTCCCGCCAGATCATAGTCCTGTCTTTGTAATATCTTTGGCGGGCAGAAATCTCTGCAGGGGCGCTTTGTCTTGTAACGGGAGCCGGTGATAGCTTAACTGGCCTTCCTGGGCCGATAATGTCTTTTACTTTGTCATCGTAACTCGGTTCGTATATTGATCGGTCTGGAGATTGCCCTTGATGGCTGTCAAACGGTTTTCCTTTGTACAGTAAATGGGTTTAAGTGTTCATTCAATTGTCTGCCCATTTCTTGATGGGCCTCATCCTGTAACCCAAGACTGTCCTGTACTTAGAATCCAATTAATATGTATGCTCAGTTCCCTGAGTTTCGTTTTCCCGATATTGGCTTTCGCGGGCTTACTGTCCTCAATCCACAAGCCTGTCTGGCTTGCAGTAACAGAAATCAAATGGTCCCCGAAACTGATCACGAGGTCCGGTGGCCATTTTGTATGCCCTTTTATCAAAGGTTTTTCTGTACAAGCTTCTTTTGGTCAATAAAACTGTCTTATTAACCCTATTTTCTTGCGTGATTATTGCTGAAAATTTCAAATCTTACACCATTAAATAACAAGTTGTGGTTGTGTGGAGGGAGGCCACTGACTGAGTCAATACAATCACCAAGGTTCCTTGTTCCTGCCTCCAAATGAAGAAACAGCCTTTTCATATCAGGAGGAAAACAAAGGTACTCTTCAATTTGGCTCATATATCTGTGGGACCCAACAACCATGAGAACAAGACTAAATTGGGAAGGTTAGGAACTGGCACATGTTCGTGGAGGTACTAATTGTAACCTTTTACATACTATTGCCCTTTTGAACACAGCCTTTATTGTGCAAAGCTGCACAGCACATGTTTCTTGAAGGTGGAGGTAGCAGCAGAGCAACAGCAATCAAATGTTAAGGCGTCAGCCTGAGATGCTCCTCTGTTAGGGGTTTCTCAGTGAAGTCAACAGCTGGGGATGTAGAGCTTAGCCCTATTCTCCCAAGAGCCATCCATCTGGCATTTCCACACTTTCAAATTATGTGGGCACTGTAAACAGTTGCACAATGAAGGTGGCATAGTATAACACTGAGTGAAGCGAAATTTAATTCTTACTTGCCAGAGGCATTTCTGTGTCCCACTTGTTTTTTGATGCCTCTGGCAAGTAAGAATTAAGTTGTACTTCACTCAGCATTGCACTGTAGCCCTGCTGTGTACAGATCTGGCCTGGTTAACAATTAGTGGTTTGATTTTTTTCTCTTTGTTGCACCAATGCTCAGTTCCCTGTAACATTTGCATATTGAATTATCATTGGCCCGCAGGCATCTGTAAGGAATACCTATTATATTCACATGTGATCACATGCTGAGTTGTCATTGGCCTGCAGGCATCTGTAAGGACTGCTATGAGAACCCAGGCTAGGGACCCTAACTCCATCTTGTCCCCACTGTGCTGTATGATTGAGATCACAGACCTGATGCTTCATAAAAGAGTTTAAACTGTAATACTCCGTTGTCCTGCAAGTTATTATTTTTGTACAAAGTGTGCAAAACAAGACATGGTGTCAGAACAGGGATTTGAACTGGACATCGTTGGAGCTCCCTTACCTCGAATGAATTGGGAATCTTTGAAATTACATAGAGAATGGCGCAAGTTCAAGCAACACGTGCAGTTGATATTCTTGGGTCCGTTGAAAAGCAAAGGGGAGGAAGAAAGATGCAGCTACCACCTATGGATCAGAGGAAAAGGGAGAGACATTTTTAACACATGGTCTCTCACCGCGGATGAAGCAAAGGTACTGAAAAGTTATTTTGACCGTTTTGAAGCATATGTGATGCCCAAGACAAATACGATATTCGCTAGGTACAAGTTTCAGGAGAAAGTACAAGGAGCTAGTGAGTTGTTTGAAAAGTTTGTGACTGAGTTAAAACTGCTGGTAAAAGACTGTGCATATGCAAATAAAGATGAGATGGTCAGAGACCGCATCGTGTTTGGAATACATTCAGCTAAAGTGAGAGAGAAACGTTTGAATGTTGGGTCCGGGCTAACGCTGGACAAAGCTATGGACATAGCTAGATCGCACGAGATAGCCCAAGCACAGTTGAAAACCATAACCGGCGCCACGAGCAACTCGAGTGAACAGACAGTGCACACAGTTAATAGATGCACACCAAAAAACACCGCCCAGAGAGCGTGTTTCAGAGTTCTAAAAATGAGCGACACAGACATAAAACGCTTCAAAAACTGTGGATATTGTGGAAACAAGATGCATGGGGAAAAGGAGCATTGCCCCGCCAAAGGAAGGCAATGTGCTAAATGTGGTAAACAGAACCACTTTGCTAAAGTTTGCAGGACTGTTTTCAGTATGTAGTACACACAGTGAATGACAGACAAATGCCAGACAGAGAGCCAGATGCAGAGGAACTGTTTATTGATTCTGTGTCACAGAAAAAACAGATTTCAGAGACTGAGCAAGCCTTTGCCGATTTGAGATAGGAAAACAGGGCAAAGAGCTTAAGTTTAAACTAGACACTGGATCTCAGGTTAATGTAATTCCTCTGAGTGTCACAGCTTGAAGGATGAGTGTGAGCTACAGCCCACCTCACGCAGACTGACCGGCTCTGGCGGTGAGCAGCTCATTGTAAAAGGCACATGCGTGATTAAATGCAAGTACAAAGAAAGCGACATGATGTTGGACTTTTACATTGTTGACACTCGAGCACCTCCAGTGCTAGGTCTAAAGGCATGTTTAGACATGGACCTCATCAAGCTAGTGCTATCATTGACAGCACCAGTTGAGAAGCAGACAGTCATGGAGGAGTTTGCTGACATTTTCAAAGGAATCGGACTATTCCCTGGTGAATGCACTATTCACCTTGACCCAGCAGCAACCCCTGTGGTTTTCCCACCGAGAAGGATACCCCTTGCTCTATATAGTCGCCTGAAGGAGGAGCTGCAGAGCATGGAGAATACAGAAATCATCGTCCGGGAAACAGAACCGACAGAGTGGGTCAACGCGTTAGTAGTGTTTGAGAAACCATGTACAGGCAAGCTCAGAGTCTGTCTCGACCCCAGAGATTTGAACAAGGCTATCGAACGCCCTCACTACCCTCTACCAATGCTAGATGACATCACACCCAAGCTAGTGGGAGCACGTTACTTCAGTGTAACGGACGCACGATCAGGATAATGGACTATCAAGCTTACGGAAGAGTCATCTAAGCTAACAACGTTCAACACACCATTTGGATGCTACCAATTTCTGCGTTTACCATTTGGTCTTATCTCAGCTCAGGATGAATTCCAGCGGAAGATCGACGAAACCTATGAAGGCCTCGATGGAGTAGTCGCAATCGTAGACGACATCCTCATCTATGGCAGGAATAGAGAGGAACATGACAGGAACCTCCGTGCGATGCTACAAAGATCATGGGAGAAAGGTATCCGGCTCAAACCCGAGAAAAGCATAATCGGATCCACCGAGATCAGTTATTTCGGGCATCGCCTCTCAACTGATGGCATTAAGCCGGATCCAGAGAAAATCTCCGCCATCAAGAAGATGGAGCCGCCAAAGAACCGCGCAGAGCTAGAGACAGTACTAGGCATGGTTAACTACTTAGCCAAGTTTGCCCCGAGCCTCTCCAAAATCAACGCACCCATGCGTCAGTTGCTCAAGCAATCTAATGAGTTCCTGTGGGACAAACAACATGACACAGCATTTCAGAAAATGAAAGACCTAATCACCAGAGAACCAGGACCAGTTCTTGCCTACTTCGACCCCAACAAAGAGCTCAGACTACAAGTGGACACGTCAAAGTATGGACTAGGTGCAGTATTACTGCAAGAAGGAAAGCCCATCGGCTATACTTCCAGATCTCTCTCAGACAGTGAAATCAACTATGCTCAAATCGAGAAGGAGCTATATGCAATTCTGTTTGGATGTAAGCATTTCCACCAGTATGTCTATGGCCGACAAGCCATTGTGGAATCCGACCACAAGCCCCTCGAGTCAATCATGAGGAAACCACTAGCCGCAGCCCCACCAAGGCTACAGAGAATGATCCTTCAGCTACAGAAGTACGACTTCACAATCATTCACCGTCCAGGCAAAGACATTCCTGTCGCAGACACGCTCTCCAGAAAGTCTCTTAGCTACCAGGACAGCAGCCTCAGTGAAGGCATGGATGTGCAGGTGCACATGGCGTACAACAACTTACCTGTGAGTGACTCAAAACTGAAGGAGATCCGAGTAGGAACAGAGAAAGATGCACAACTCACACTGTTGAGCAAAGTCATACATGAAGGATGGCCTGAGGAAAGGAGGAAATGCCCTCAGAGCATATCTGAATTCTGGAACCACAGAGACGAACTGTCACAAATCAACGGAATCATCTTCAAAGGGGAGAAAATCATCATTCCTACCAGTCTCAGAGAAGAGATGTTGAAAAAAATTCATGCTGGACATATGGGCATGGAAAAATGCAAACAAAGAGCACGTGACATTACGTTTTGGCCCGGAATGTGCAAACACATTGAGGACATTGTCGGAAAATGTTCCATTTGTCTAGAACGCTGCCCATCAAATGTCAAAGAGCCCATGATACCTCACCGTATCCCAAACAGGCCCTGGCAGGTCACGGCAACGGATCTGTTCACATGGAACAACGAGGGCTACATAGTGACTGTTGATTACTACAGCAGATTTTTTGAACTGGACAAGCTTCACAGCCCCACATCTGCAGCTGTAATCCACAAGCTAAAGGCAGCCTTTGCCAGGCATGGCATTGTAGAGACTTTAGTCTCAGACAATGGCCCCCAATACAAATCAAAAGAGTTCGAGTCGTTTGCCAAGGCATGGGATTTCACACATGTCACATCAAGCCCACATTACCCTCAAATAATGGCCTTGCTGAAAAAACTGTCCAGATTGCAAAAACACTCATGGACAAAGCCAAAGCGGACAAAAGAGACCCCTACATCAGCCTCCTTGAGTACCGCAACACTACAGTTGACAACTTCAAGCCACCAGCACAGCTGTTGATGAGCCACACACTTCACTCAATCCTTCCAAGCACCAACCAGCAGCTGCAGCCAGCGGTCGTCAGCTGCAAGCAAGTGCATGCAAAACGTGTACAGAGACAGCAACACCAAAAGAGATACTATGACAGGTCAGCTAGACTACTGCCGCTGCTGCACAATGGAGAATCCATCAGAATCCAGGAGCATGACTACTGGAAGCCAGCAGTCATCATCCAGCCAGCTGACACTGAGCGATCGTATCACGTCTGCACCCCAGAAGGACAGGTGTACCGCCGCAATCGCAGGCACCTCCTGAACACCAAGGAACAACACCGTCATTCCGATGAGAGGATCAGTTAAACAGAGTGTGATGAACAGAGCAATACACAAAACACATCATACTTACCTGAACCTAAACCTGAACCAGAATTATTGACTGATTCAGGAGCATGCTCAGTTCTATACCGCACAAGGTCAGGACGAGAGGTCAAGCCTAGAGTTATCCTTGAATTGTGAACTGTCAAAGGGTGTAGGCAGATCATAGAAACATAGAAACATAGAAGATAGGAGCAGGAGTAGGCCATTCGGCCCTTCGAGCCTGCTCCGCCATTCAACGAGATCATGGCTGATCATCCAAACCCTAGCACCCGGTCCCTACAACAACAGCCATCCCACACAAGCCCTATCCCCGTAACCCCGTAACCCCATGTATTTAATCCCCCCTAACACTAAGGGCCAATTTTTTTTTATCATGGCCAATCAACCTAACCCGCACATCTTTGGACTGTGGGAGGAAACCGGAGCACCCGGAGGAAACCCACGCAAACACGGGGAGAATGTGCAAACTCCACACAGACAGTCACCCGAGGCCGGATGTGAACCCGGGTCCCTTGCGCTGTGAGGCAACAGTGCTAACCACTATGCCCTAAGGATCGCTGCCCTAAAAAAAACTGTACATCGTTATTGAAACGTTGAGATGTTTTCAGCGCTAGTTAAATGCTGAGTTTACTTATATGTTTATGCTACCGAGAACATTAGGTAGAGGAAAGGTTTAAAAGTAATGCGTAACATTTTTCTTTTAAAAGAAAGGGGATGTAACATTTGCATATTGAATTATCATTGGCCCGCAGGCATCTGTAAGGAATACCTATTATATTCACATGTGATCACATGCTGAGTTGTCATTGGCCTGCAGGCATCTGTAAGGACTGCTATTGTTCTGAAGACCTAGGCTAGGGGTCCTAACTCCATCTTTTCCCCACTGTGCTGTATGATTGAGATCACAGACCTGATGCTTCATAAAAGAGTTTAAACTGTAATACTCTGTTGTCCTGCAAGTTATTATTTTTGTACAAAGTGTGCAAAACAAGACATTCCCAAACACAGCAAAGAGAAAATGAGGATGGAAACCTGTTGTTGCAGGACTTTGTCCCCAATATTCTGCCTGGGATTTCCGAGCCTCCCTACTTCAGCATTACTAGGGATGGGCCCAGTGTAAGGCTGCAAAAGAAAAACATCATATATTCCATAGGTAATAAAAATGATTTGAGATTGTTTTAGATCTTCAGCTTTACCAATATAGCATTATTAATGAAACATGGATGCTTAAATGCCAGAATATAAATGCACATTCATACCCTACTACCACAATTACGACAAGTATTTGTATAGCATCTTTAATATAGAAAAAAAACAGGGTACTTTGCAGATTTGTAGGGTAAAATGGACACCGAGCCAAAGAAAAAGATACTAACAGGGGTGATCAAAAGTTTGGTGAAGAGGTATATTTCAAGGAGCAGATGAGGTGAGGTGGAGGGGTTTAAAGAGGGAATTTTAGAGTGCGGGGCCTGGGTGCTGAAGGCTTTGCCATCAATGGCAGGGTGACAAGAGGAGGATGCACAAGAGGCCAGAGTTAGAGGAATGGAGAGTTGGGGAGGGGCTGGGGGTGTGGTTACAGAGCTTGTAGGTGGTTTGCTTTGGTGGCTCGACTCACCCCACCTACTTATTTCTATATGACAGGAATTATGGTGAACAGGTTTGGAACACAGACAAGCTTTTCGGACTCAACCGTACGGTGTTTAATAAGGTTAACACAAACACCCGCCTCCAGTACGTAAAATGCCTGGTGACGTAAAACAAACAGTACAACAATACAACTTGGCCCATCGAACAGGCCCCTGTCTCGTATTAAGACACCTAAAATCACACTGTGTTGCAGTACAAAGTATAACATGGACTTGTCCCACAAACCCCGGAACGTACACTATATAATACACACAGAACCTCCCCACCTCCCCAGCACGGTGGCATAGTGGTTAGCACTGTTGCCTCACAGCGCCAGAGACCCGGGTTCGAATCCGGCCTCGGGTGACTGTCTGTGTGGAGTTTGCACATTCTCCCCGTGTTTGCGTGGGTTTCCTCCGGGTGCTCCAGTTTCCTCCCACAGCCCAAAGATGTGCGGGCTAGGTTGATTGGCTATGATAAATTGACCCTTAGTGTTAGGGGGATTAAATACGTGGGGTTACGGGGATAGGGTGGGATATGTGTTGATGTGGGGGTTACGGGGATCGGGTGGGATATGTGTCGGTGCAGGCTCGATGGGCCGAAAGGGCCTCTATCTGCACTGTGGGGTTTCTGTGATTCTGTGATTAAACCCTTCTGGCTTGGTTGGGACACACAACACCCCCTCACACATTACCGGTGGTCTTAAGGATGCCTGGGCTTGGACAATGCTCACCCCGATTGTCCGTTTCTTGCTCGCTGCCCCCCTGTGTAGAACGTGTCTCCTGGTTCTGTATCACCGATGCAGTATCCAAGTCCCAGTTCTGAGGTTCGTTCCTACAATCGAAGAGCAAGGCAAGGCTCTAGTCGCTCGTGGTGGTTTAGAGCAGGCGAGTGAGAGCGAGAGAAAATGGCCAAAGCTGCCTTCTCTGTATACCCTAAAAGTTCCTTCTGTCTGTGTATTGCAGTTATGTCTTTTAAATCACCCTTCTTTGTCTGGTTCCTGCCTTTTCGAGTCTGGGCCTTCCCCCAACTCTTGTATTCCAATCCACACCCAGTAATCCAAACCACAGGACATTACAGGGCTGGGGGATGGATGACAATTCCTTATCTTGTCTCCCCCTCCCTGTGGTACATATTTGATGTGATTTAGTCTTACTGCTGATGTGTTTTGCCCAAGGTTAAAGTGTTTTTCTTTGAGGCCAGGAAGTCGATTGTTCCAGCGAAACTGGCATCGTGGTCTTATCCAATTGAAGATCCATCGAAACCCATTAAAACACGAAGTCTCTTTGTCCAAAGCTAAATCACCTATTCACAGTTAAATCACCTATCGAGACACTCATTGTCCAAAGCAAATGTCTTTTGCATAGTTAAATTGAAACTCACAGGTGTGTCTATGCATCTAGGTCCAACTGCACCATGCCCCTCTCACTGGGCCAAACAGACTGCTGGTCGAACAGCAGTAACAATCATACAAATCCTTGGGGCCTGCTCCGATGCTTACAGATCCCCCTTTGATATTTCAATGTCCCCACTGGAATATCATGCATCCTTGTCTTCTTCCACTGTGTAGAAGCATCGTGAGCCCCAACCAAGCTGTTCATTACCGTTAAAATCCCCAGGTTCTGTTCTTTAATCACAAATACATACTTATACAACTTTTTACAGAGAACAAAACTCCTGGTTACCCTTTAATCAGGGCCTGCCAACGACTTCGGAGTGCCTTGCTTCGCTTTTTACAGGAGAGCCGTAACACGTACAATGCCACCAGACTCTGTATAATTACAAGAGCGTGCGAACATATCCGGATCCACGGAAGGATCTCGACATTTAACCCAATGTCCCACCAGGGCGGGGAAATCATCCCTTTAATTTCCTCCCGTGTCCCGGTTTCGCTGTTTGAGCGTGTAAAAATGTTTTCGTGACAGCTCAACAGCTTTTATTAACTTTGTGAGGTGTTCGGGCAGAGGCTGTATCTTGTACCTGAACCATGTAACATACTGCTGCAGATTCTGTACCATGTTGTTAACCACGAGGTGTACTGTGGATAGCTCTGAAATGGGAAGGATGCGCCCTTGTGCCACCTGAACATCTGTGTGAGGTTTGAAGCAGAAAGTCGAATCGGTGACCGGGCACCAAGTGTCGTTGTGTACACGATACTGGTCCACGCTTGTCGTGACGCAGTACGTCCCGTCGCCCGCGTATGCTACCTGAGGTGGAATGTGGCTCTGGGCCATCACCTCCATGGTGCAATTGATGGGCTCTGCACTTTCCGATTCAAACCCACACACTGGTCGATTGAACGCGTTCAGGTGCTGGGGACACAATATCACGTGTGCGCCCCTGCTCTGGCACCCCTTGAGGTCAGTGCTGGTCATGGCATGCTCCTACTTTATTAGGACGCATTTCCACTTGGTGTGGAGGGATCCTAAATCTATGGCCAAAGGTTTGGACATTGCCCCCGCCTGCTCGTTCCCTGTGAACACCACGAGACTGAAAGGGGTCCTGCTAGACCAGAGTGAGTTGGTCGGGTGTCCTGAATGGATCACCGTGCTTGAGGCCCCAGTGTCCACCAAGTACTTCCTGTGTACCCTCTCCACCCCCATCTTCACACAAGGTCTGCCCCACTCATCGTACGTGAGCGGACACAGGTACTCAGGCTGGGCGCGCTCTAATCAGGATGTTGGGCATATGGGAGCAGTTGGGATCACATTGCTTGCGGCAGCATCTACCCTCCCTTTCTCCTGCACAAAAACCATCCGAAGGGCAGCCACCAGAACGTCAAAAGGTTCCCCGGTCGCCCCCTTCGCCTCGACAGTCTGTGCGTTTTGCACCGGAGGATCCCCTCGGCCTTGCCCCTTTTTCTGGGTCGGGCACTCTTGCCTTCAGTCTTCCCACACCCGAAACACGTCCTTGCCTTTTCTGCACTAACCCCTTCCTGACGCCATTCCTTCTTGCTACCCTCACTGGCCTTTAGCTCATGTACCTTGCCTTTAATGGGTTTGACCTCTGTAATGTATGTACCTTTAAGGGGGAACTACTTTGTACAGCTCATGTATACTGTAGTACCAGCAGTGACCACACCTGTATACAACGCTAAGTAGTAATCTGTACAGATCAGTTGCAGTTTGAGCCACGTTGAGTAAATACCTATTGTACCGTTCTCCGCAGTCTGTTTCTTATTATACACGGACGTAACATTGGCGACGAGGCAGGTTCGAACCTACCTGCAACTCTGCATCACCTCCAGGGGATTCGTTCCTGGAGATCAGTGGATTGGAGGTCAAGGCCAGAGACTCGGGCGTTGACCACGGGCAACCGCCCAGTCATCCAGCAGAGAGTCGAGAATTGCGGGGGAGGCTGTCGAGAGCCAGGCTTGGCTTTCCAGTCGAGGTGGTCCAGCGAAACGGGCTGGCAACAGGTAGTTCGCAGACCCTTCCCGGACGGCGGCGGGCTAGAGCCCGACCGAGCGGCACAGCAAAGGGCCGAGCAGTGTCGACAGGGAGAGAGAGAGAGGGCAGAGCGCACAGGGCACAGCCGGTGTTCAGGGGCCGAGCAGCGTCGGAGAGAGGGAGAGAGAGACACGCAGAAACTCGCGAGGCGCCGCCATTGCCACGAGGACTGCCGAGAGCGGCATTGGCAGCAGCGCAGGGGAAGTGCGCGAAACCTACAGGGCGCCGCCATTGCCACGAGAACCGCCGGGAGCGGCGTCGGCAGCAGTGGGGGAGGAAGGAAAGAGTGGGAGACGCCATTTTAAGCCATTGGGAGACGCCATTTTAAACCACACCCAAAATGCCGAAGAGTGGCAGTATCACCGCATTTGACAATGAAGTCGAAGATTGGACTACATATGTCGAAGGAATAGAGGTGTACTGCAAGGCAAATGAGGTGTTAGATGACAAGAAAGCGTCGGTATTGTTAAATTTAATGGGTGCAAAGACGTATGGTTTATTACGAAATCTAGTAACCCCAACGAAGCCAATGGAAAAGAGTTTTGAAGACATAGTTGATGCGCTATCAATTACTCATAAAAGACTGAGAGTTAGAAGAGTAACTAAAGGCTTTTATTAACAACAGAATGGAGGTCTGCCTTGAGTGGTCGACCGGTCCAGGATACCAAGGGCTGGGGAGCAGTCACCTTTATACTAGGACCTGTGGGAGGAGTCAGCCGAGGCATGTCCAGGCATGTACACAGTGGAATACAAACAGGACAAACAGGAATACAAACAGTGGTTTACCACAATAGTAACGATACTAAAGGAACATTTAAACCCCACACCGCTGCTGATAGCAGAAAGATTCAAGTTTCACAAACGGAACCAGCATAAGGATGAAAGCAATGCTGATTATTTAACAGAACTGCGCAAACTATCGAAACACTGCCAGTTTGGAGCGGGACTGGCAGATACCTTAAGGGATAAGTTTGTGTGTGGGCTTCAAAGTGAAGGAACCCAGAAACGGCTTTTATCTGAAAAGGACCTTACGCTGGAAAAGGCTTTCAGCATTGCGGTATCATATGAAGCAGCAGCACGGGGCGCTGCAGAGATACAACAGAGACCGCAAGAATACGGCACAAACGAAATGTCATATGAAACAGAGAAGTGCTATCGCTGCGGCAGAACAACACACGACCAGAATGATTGCTGGTTCAAAGACAAAGTGTGCAGACAGTGTGGAAAAGTAGGACACATAGCACGAGTCTGCAGGTCGGGAAAGAGAACCAGCAATAAGAAACCTACCAAAGGGAAGTAGAAGAAGGTACATAAGATAATGGAGAATAGTTCAGATGAACAAAAGAGTGATAACGACTCCAAAAGCAGGGAACTGAGTTGTCTGAAACTACATAATGTGATCACAACGGAGGATCACCGAACCATTTGGGTCACTCTCAAGACAGCAGGAGTCCAGGTAAAGATGGAATTGGACACAGGATCAGCTCTAACAGTCATAAACCGACGGGACTATGAGCGGCTATTCTCACACATACCCTTGAGAGACACAAAAATTATTTTGAAGACGTACACGGGGCAAAAAGTCTACCCCAAAGGAAAAATAAGGGTGACCATTATATATAACGGTAAGGAAACACCAAAACTAGACCTGTATGTATTGCAAGATGGAGGACCACCATTAATGGGACGTGAATGGATCCGGAAAATACAACTGGATTGGCATTCCATACAGGCACTGACTGTGGCTGACAAAAAGGATGACAACGTCACACCTGGGCGACTGTCAAAGATCCTAACTGACGCGAAAGAAGTGTTCCAGCAAGGACTCGGAACACTAAAAGGCATGACAGCGATGATTAAAATTGAAGAAAACGCAAGCCCAAATTTTTTTACGGCCAGACCGGTACTTTATGTGATCCGCCCAGCCGTCGAAGCAGAGCTGGAGAGTCTGGAACGTTCAGGTGTACTGTCCAAGGTAGACTGGAGCGAGTGGGCTACACCCATCGTCCCTGTGATGAAAAAGTCGTTGAGCAGCACGCCTGGGGATCCAAGGAAGGTTCGCATCTGTGGGGACTTTAAGGTAACAGTGAACCCGGTCCTTCACACCGTACAATATCCACTTCCACGGATTGAAGATATTTTCGCCTTGCTATCTGGAGGGAAACGCTTCACTAAGATTGATCTGGCCCAGGCGTATCTGCAAATGGAGGTAGAAGAAGCATCAAAAAAATACCTCACAATCAACACCCATAAAGGTCTCTACCAATACAACCGGCTGGTATTCGGGGTAGCATCAGCTCCGGCTATTTGGCAGAGGGCAATGGAACAAGTCCTGCAAGGGATCCCAGGGACCCAGTGTTATTTGGACGACATTCTGGTCACGGGCGAAAATGACAGTGATCACCTTGCCAACCTGGAGCAGGTGCTCACTAGATTGCAGGAATATGGGCTCCGAGCTAACCGCCACAAATGCGAGTTGTTTAGAAAACAAATCTCGTATTGTGGCCACGTAATCGATAAAGAGGGGTTACATAAGTCCCCAGAGAAGATTGAGGCAGTAGTCAAGGCTCCAGCACCGGAAAATGTGTCACAACTGAGGTCGTTCCTCGGGCTGGTAAACTATTACTGTAGTGTATGTGCTTTAAGTCAGAACTACTTTTTACAGCTCCTGTATACTGTAGTACCGGCAGTAACCACACCGGTATATAAGCTGTGCACATGCCTCTGTACTCCAGCCTAGAGATGACCCTCCTCCAGTAAAGACCTGTTGTTTGTTATATACAGCATCCTTGCAATTCTTTATCCACTGAACCACGGATCTAACAGTGGCGACGAGTGTTGATGCGAATCTACCTGCAACATTAAACGAAAAAAAAAAAAAAAAAAAAAATAGTCGAGTCCAGGAACACGGGCGTCGACCGTGAGCAACCGCCCAGCAGTCAGGCAGAGATCCAACTTCGCTGGGGAGGCTGTGGAGAGCCAGGCTTGGTTCCTCAGACACAACGAGCAGTAAGAGACCGACGACAGGTCCTGAGCAGACCCTTCCCGAGCAGCGGCGGCTGGAGCCGACCGATGGCAGAGAGAGAGAGCCGGGCAGCGTTAGCGGGGTAAGAAAAAGGGTGAATAGAGCAGGGCGCAGCCGGGGGTTGATCACCGAGCGGCGTCGTGGAAAAATACTGCAAAACCGGAGAGAGAGAGGGTAAGAAACAGCCGGGTTCTAGACCGAGTGGCGTCGACAAATATCAAGAGAAGAACGCGCAGAGCACAGCCAGGGATCACGGGCTGATCAGGGTCCACGGGGCGAAGCAAGGGGAGATGCCATTGAGCTGCGGAGAAGCAGGGCGAGCACAGGAGGCACCATTGAGCCGCGGAGAAGACGGAAGAGCATGGGAGATGCCATTTTGCGAAGCCGCAGCGGAGAAGACGGGCGAGCGCGGGAAGGAAGGAAAGCGCGGGAGACGCCATTTTGTGCCAGCGGAGAAGAAGGGGAAGCGCGGGAGGCGCCATTGGGGATAGTTAAGGCACAACCAAGGATGCAGAAGAGTGGCAGTATCTCTACGCTCGACAATGAAGTCGAAGATTGGGCGACATATGTGGAACGTATTGAGGTGTACTGCAGGGCAAATGAAGTGCCAGATGCTAATAAAGCACTGGTTCTGTTAAATTCCATGGGTGCAAAAACTTATGGGTTACTGCGGAATCTAATAACCCCAGAGAAGCTGGTAAACAAGGATTTTGGAAGCATAGTAGAAATCCTACAGGACCACTTAAGCCCCACACCGCTGCTGATAGCAGAACGATATATTTCCATAAAAGGAACCAACACAAAGACGAAAGCAATGCTGAGTACCTAACGGAACTGCACAAGCTATCGAAATACTGCCAGTTTGGAGCGGGACTAGCAGACACGTTAAGGGACAAGTTTGTGTGTGGGCTACAAAGTGAAGGAACCCAGAAACGGCTTCTATCAGAAAAGGACCTTACGCTAGACAAAGCTTTCAATATGGCAGTATCACACGAAGCAGCCGCAAGGGGCGCTGCAGAGATACAACGGAGACCGCAAGAATATGGCACCAACAAAATGACCTATGGAACAGGGAAGTGCTATCGCTGCAGCAGAACAACACATGACCAGAAAGATTGTTGGTTCAAGGACCAAGTGTGCAGACAGTGTGGGAAAGCAGGACACATAGCAAGAGTCTGCAGGTCTGGGAAGAAAGCCAACAGTGAGAAATCTCCACAGGAGAAGTACAAAAAGGTACACCAGGTGATGGACAGTGGTTCAGACGAACAGAAAAGTGACACAGATTCCGGAAGCAAGGAGCTGGGTTGTCTGAAACTACATAATGTAACCGAAATAGAGGATCACCAGACTATCTGGGTTACACTCAAGATAGACGGAGTCCAAGTGGAAATGGAATTGGACACAGGGTCAGCTCTAACAGTCATAAATCAAAGAGACTACAAGCGGCTATTTTCACACATACCCTTGAAAGCTACAGAGATTGTCTTGAAGACGTATACGGGGCAAAAAGTCTACCCCAAAGGAAAAATAAGGGTGAAAGAGACATATAAAGGTCAGGAAATACCTAAAATGGATATATATGTGGTGCCAAATGGAGGACCACCACTGCTAGGACGTGAGTGGATCCGGAAGATACATTTAGATTGGCATTCCATACAGGCACTGAAGGTGGAGGCCAAAAAGGATGACGAGGTCACACCTGGACGACTGTCAAAAATGCTAACTGACGCAAAAGAAGTGTTCCAGGAGGGACTAGGAACACTAAAAGGAATAACAGCAACAATTAAAATAGAGGATCATGCAAGCCCAAAGTTTCTGAAGGCCAGACCAGTGCCTTCTGCGATCAGACCAGCGGCTGAAGCAGAGCTGGAAGGGTTGGAACGTTCAGGAGTACTGTCCAAAGTGGACTGGAGCGAGTGGGCTACACCCATCGTCCCTGTAATGAAGAGGTCGTTGAGTAATATGCCTGGGGAACCAAAGAAGTTCCGCATCTGTGGGGATTTTAAGGTGACAGTGAACCCAGTCCTTCACACGGTGCAATATCCGCTTCCACGAATTGAGGATATTTTTGCCTCGCTATCTGGTGGTAAACGCTTCACCAAAATTGATCTAGCCCAGGCGTACTTGCAAATGAAGGTAGAAGAAGCTTCGAAACATTACCTTACGATCAACACCCATAAAAGTCTCTATCAATACAACCGGCTGGTGTTTGGAGTAGCCTCGGCTCCGGCTATCTGGCAAAGGGCGATGGATCAGGTCCTGCAAGGGATTCCAGGGACCCAGTGTTATTTGGACGACATCTTGGTCACGGGCGAAAATGACGGTGATCACCTCGCTAACTTGGAGAAGGTGCTCGCCAGATTAAAGGAATATGGGCTACGAGCTAATCACCACAAGTGCTAGTTTTTCCAGAAACAGATCTCGTATTGCGGCCACGTCATCGATGAAGAGGGGTTACATAAGTCCCCTGACAAGATTGAGGGAGTAGTCAAGGCTCCAGCACCGGAAAATGTGTCACAACTGAGGTCGTTCCTCGGACTGGTAAACTATTACCACAAGTTCTTACCAAATTTGTCTACGGTACTACACCCGCTGAACACCCTACTGCAAACAGGGCTACCATGGAAGTGGGATGACAAACGTAGACAAGCTTTCCAGAAGTGTAAAGAATTGATCACATAAAAAGAGGTGTTGGCCCATTTCAACCCAGCACTACCAATTCGTTTGGCATGTGATGCATCACCCTACGGCATTGGAGCGGTGCTGTCACACAAATTCTCAGACGGGTTGGAGAGGCCAGTGGCCTTTGCGTCTCGGTCACTAACCTCAGCCGAGCGCAACTACGCCCAGATTGACAGGGAGGCCCTCAGCCTAGTATGGGGAGTAAAAAAATTCAACCATTATCTGCATGGGCAGAAGTTCACCTTGCTGACTGACCACCAACCACTTGTCTCCATCTTTAATCCTAAGAAGGGCGTGCCAGTAATGACTGCACAGCGGTTACAAAGATGGTCCCTGTTTCTAGGGGCGAATCAATATGAAATAGAATATAAAGGCACGAAACAGCATGGGAACGCTGATGGGCTATCGCACCTGCCACTGCCTACGGTGGAGGAAGCACCAGCAGTGGACCCTATCGAGATATTTTATTCGTCGACAATTGAACGATTGCCAGTAACACACGTGGATATAGAGGAGGAGACCCGCAATGATCCGACGCTGTCACGGGTATATGAATTGACGGTGAGGGGATGGCCAACATATGGCGACTCACTGTTGCCAGCATTCTCATCCAGAAGAGAACAGCTGTCAGTATGCCAGGGGACAGTGATGTGTAGATCCAGAGTGGTGATTCCACCCAAGTTAAGGGAGAGAGTGCTAAATGAGCTACATGAAGGTCATCTGGGGGGAGTGAAAATGAAAAGCCTTGCTAGGGCTTATGTGTGGTAGCCGGGAATTGATCAACAAATCGAAGACCTAACTGAGAGCTGCTTAGGATGCCAGAAGGTCCAAAATGCACCACCACATGCCCCTCTACACCCATGGGAGTGGCCCTCCTCTCCATGGCAACGGGTGCACATTGATTTCGCTGGTCCATTCATGGACTCAATGTTCTTAATAGCAGTGGATGCTCATTCAAAGTGGCCTGAGGTGATAAAGATGTCTTCAACCACTACAGAGAATACGATTGCAGTCCTACGGACCATATTTGCCAGAAACGGGTTGCCAGAGCAGATCTGCTCTGATAATGGACCACAGTTTGTGTCCAACGAGTTCCAAAAATTCATGAAAAGGAATGGGGTAAGGCATTACACATCCGCCCCGTATCATCCAGCCACCAATGGATTGGCTGAGAGGTTCGTACAGACCTTTAAGAAGGCGATAAAGGCCATGTGCGACAAGGAAATTCCACTACAGCATAAGATGGACAATTTCTTATTAGCCTACCAAAACGCGACACATGCAGTTACCAACCAGACCCCGGCCATGATGTTCTTTAACAGAAGGTTGAGATCTCGTCTGGATTTGCTCAGACCAAATGTGCGAAGAAATGTTGAGGACAAACAATTCCAGCACATCAACGAGAAGGCGACAAGGAGCTTCAATGTAGGGCAACCAGTCTTGGCCCGTGACTATCGAACAAAGAAGTGGCAACCCGGAACGATATGTACAAGGCAGGGGCCATTAATGTACACAGTGGATGTCGGGGAGAACATTGTGAGACGCCACGTCGATCAGATCTTAGCGTCACAGGAAGGCGTCAACTCCATGTCTCGAGTACCTGGGGATGAACCTGACATACCGGTAGCATCTACTTCAGACCCAGTAGCAGTGGAACCCGATGAACTACCCGATGAAAAGGGGTCAGAATCGCCTCTGCACCAAGAACAAGAACCTCCGGAAAGGCGCTATCCCGAAAGGGTCAGGAAGCCGCCCCAAAGACTGAATCTATAAATGGGCTTTTTGTTATTGAATGTACATGTAAAAATGTAATTGTTATTTGAATATTAAGGTGGTATTATTAATCTAAAAAGGGAGGAATTGTAGTGTATGTGCTTTAAGTCAGAACTACTTTTTACAGCTCCTGTATACTGTAGTACCGGCAGCAACCACACCGGTATATAAGCTGTGCGCATGCATCTGTACTCCAGTCTAGAGATGGCCCTCCTCCAGTAAAGACCTGTTGTTTGTTATATACAGCATCCGTGTAATTCTTTATCCACTGAACCACGGATCTAACAACTACCATAAGTTCTTGCCAAATTTGTCTACAATACTACACCCACTGAACACCCTACTGCAAACTGGGGTGCCATGGGAGTGGAGTGACGAATGTAGATGAGCTTTCCAGAAGAGCAAAACACTAATCACATCGAAAGAGATATTGGCCCATTACAACCCAGCATTACCAATTCGGTTGGCATGTGATGCGTCACCCTACGGCATTGGAGCGGTGCTGTCGCACAAATTCTCGGACGGCTCAGAGAGGCCTATAGCCTTTGCGTCACGATCACTAACCTCAGCCGAGCGTAACTACGCCCAGATTGACAGGGAGGCCCTCAGCCTAGTGTGGGGAGTGAAAAAGTTCAATCACTATCTGCACGGGCAGAAATTCACCTTGCTGACTGATCACCAGCCTCTTGTTTCCATTTTTAATCCGAAGAAGGGTGTTCCGGTGATGACTGCGCAATGACTACAAAGATGGTCACCTTTTCTAGGGGCGCACCACTATGAGATTGAATATAAGGGCACGAAACAGCATGGAAATGCTGATGGGCTATCATGCCTGCCACTGCCTACTGCGGAGGAAGCACCAGCAGTGGATCCTGTCGAAATATTCCATTCGACTATAGTTGAATACCTACCGGTAACTAACGCTTGTATCGAAAAGGAAACCCGAAATGACCCGACACTGTCTCGGGTATATGATTTGACGGTGAAGGGATGGCCAGCGCATGGCGACTCACTGTTGCCAGCATTCTCGACAAGGAGAGAACAGCTGTCAGTGTGCCGGGGGACTTTGATGTGTGGATCCTGAGTGGTAATTCCACCCAAGTTAAGGGATAGAGTGCTCAATGAGCTTCATGAGGGTCATCTGGGGGGGGTAAAAATGAAAAGCCTAGCCAGGGCTTATGTGTGGTGGCCGGGAATCAATAAACAAATCGAGGACCTGACCAAGAGCTGCTCAGGATGCCAGAAAGTCCAAAATGCACCACCACAGGCCCCTCTACACCCATGGGAGTGGCCCTCATCTCCATGGCAACGGGTGCATAATGATTTTGCTGGTCCATTCATGGACTCAATGTTTTTAATAGCCGTGGATGCGCGCTCGAAATGGCCTGAGGTCATCAAAATGTCCTCCACCACCACGGAGAAAACTATTGCAGTCCTACGGACCATTTTTGCCAGGAATGGCTTGCCAGAACAGATTTGCTCCGACAACGGACCACAGTTTGTGTCCGAAGAGTTCCGGAGGTTCTTGAAAAAGAATGGGGTAAGGCATTACACATCCGCCCCGTATCATCCAGCCACAAATGGATTGGCTGAGAGGTTCGTACAAACCTTTAAGAAGGCAATAAAGGCTATGTACAATGACAACATTCCGCTGCAGCACCAGGTGGACAATTTCCTGTTCGCCTACCGGAATGCGACACATGCAGTCACCAACCAGGCCCCAGCCATGATGTTCTTTAACCGAAGGTTAAGATCTCGCCTGGATTTGCTCAGACCAAACGTATGAAGAGATGTTGAGAGTAAGCAATTCCAGCACATCCATGAGAAGCCAACAAGGAGCTTCAATGTAGGGCAACCAGTCTTGGCCCGCGACTACCGAACAGAAAAATGGCAGCCAGGAACGATATGCACACGGCAGGGCCCACTAATGTACACAGTGGACATTGGGGAGAGCATCGTGAGACGCCATGCTGACCAGATCCTAGAGTCACAGGAACGAGTCAACCCCATGCCTCGCCCATACGTGCCTGGTGATGAACCTGACGTACAGGTCGCATCTACCCCAGAAACAGTAGCATCGGAAGCTGATGAACCAACTGACGACAGGGGGCCAGAATCGCCTCTGCACCAAGAGCAAGACACTCGGGAAAGGCGCTATCCAGAAAGGATCAGGAAGCCTCCCCAAGACTGAATTTATAAATAGACTATTTTCAGCTAATGTTGCATGTTAAAAGTGTTAATTGTAATTAGTTTGATATTTAATTGTTAAATGAGTGTTATGGTACTGTTAATCTAAAAGGGGAGGAATTGTAATGTATGTACCTTTAAGGGGGGAACTACTTTGTACAGCTCATGTATACTGTAGTACCAGCAGTGACCACACCTGTATATAATGCTGAGTAATGATCTGTACAGATCAGTTGCAGTTTGAGCCACGTTGAGTAAACACCTATTGTACCGTTCTCCACAGTCCGTTTCTTATTATACACGGAGGTAACATCCTCCTCCTCTGAACCGGTTTTAAAGGCTAGGTTCATCTTATGGAGCACGTCGGCCTCCGTATTCGCGAGGTCCTCAGAGTCAAACCAGACTTCTGTTTTTGTCCTTATTCGTGGCAAACTGTTTGCCACAAGGGTCCTGAGCCAGTGATTCCTGGGGCCCCCTTGCAGCTGTAACCTGTCTAGTATCCCACCCGTGGCCTTTTCGTATACAGACCATAGCCTGTCTGCGAATGCCTGTGGTGCTTCGCCAGCCAGCTGCAGCGTTCTCTCCACTCAGGAGAACGGGCTACCCTGGGTATGTCCCATGGCTCTCAGGATTTCCTCCTTTAAATGCCATGGTTCCCTGCCCCAGCTTGGTGGCTGCGGACAGGGCCTGGTACAAATTTCCATCCAAGGAAAATAGTAACAGCCTGTGAGTTTTGCCCTCACTACAACCATTGATCCCCCCAATTTGCAAAACTTCCATGAAGTGAACGGAGGGGTCCCCTTCTTTTCTTAATTTGGGTATGCTTGCTATCATAGCCTGCAGTTGCGGGTTGGTAAACGGCACCACGTAATCGCTCTGCAGCGGGCCCTGAGCACCGTTTTGTGTGGGCGGACCGTACTTTTGCTGCCGCAGGGGATACATTGGTCTCGGTGGCGCTTCCGGCGCCAGTGGTACTTCCTTATCCCAGACCCAATCCTCAGACCCTTGTTTTTCCTCTTCCCAGTCCACCCGAGCTTCCCCCGGGGTTGTTAAGCACACCATCCCTCTGGCTTTGGACTGGGCTTGGGTCAGACTTTTTATCCTTTCCTCGCAGGGCCTATGGTTTAAATCCTCGTAACCCCTGCTCCTGGCTACCCTGTAGGCTGCCTTTATGTCTCTAAGCTACCCTCTAGCCCGTCAACTTTACCCGTTAAGCGGGCGTTCTCCTCCCTTACGGCCTGCTCATTGAGCTTGGCCTCGGTGACCTGGCACTGCAGGTACTCCCCGGTGTGACAGGCCTCCTGTGCGCATTTCTCCTGTCTTTCCTCGCACAGCTCCTCCATTAATCTATCACCCACTATCCCCCTTGCGTCTGGCTTTTCTTCTGATTCCCTGAGCTTGGCTTGCAGCTTTCCAACCTGCTCCCTGAGCAGTTGGACCGGTTTCTGCTGGCACACGAGCCAAATCACCTTTTCCTTAGACTTTTTATGCTCCTTGCTCCCTGTCCACTCAGCAGCCCTATACTGAGGACAGTCAGAACGCAACATCTCCAGCACCCACTGCTGAGGCACATTGGCCTAGAAATTCGGTGGAGGCCCAAACGGGGCGCCAAGCTCGCCGGGGCGCCGGAATTACCGCTGCAATCGGAGCCGTTGCGCCCACCGGAAATTCAGCTTGAGCGCCCCAAGAGGGACGCGGGGCGCTGCTCGAGGCGCCCTGCGTCCCTTTTGGGGTGCTGAAACTGAATATCGCAGCGCAACGTGCCACAGCACCACACGCTGCGGCACGGCGCGCTGCGGCCTTCCTCCCCTTCTTAAGGGGGAGGGGCCTGCACCAGCGCGATGACCGATCGCGAGTGCCGGCAAAAGAGCCCGGCACCGAGGAGAAGTGCCGGGCTCTCGGGACACAGCTGGCACCGCCCGGGGTGGGGGGATCAGGAGGCCGGGGATGGAGGTGCTGGCAGGCGGCCACCGAAAAAATGGCCGCCCAGCACCTCCACCTTAATTTGCGCCACTACCACCACAGGTAGGCCCCGTGAACCGGGCGCGATTTGCAAACGGCATTACAGAGGCGGGCGCTACCAAATATCGCGATCGGGGCGGTAGCGGGGCCCTGCGCATACCGATGGCATCATCGGTGGCGGTGCAGCGCTACAGGCTAACGCCGCCATTAGCGCCCCGCTAAATATCACGGGAGGCATGGCCAGTGGCGCTAAAGCCACTGAGTGCCCTCTTTAGGTGCTAACTGGTGGCGCAGCCCACCGAATTTCTAGGCCATTAACTTTAACAAACACATAGGAGGAAATTCTGTCCCCCATTGCAGATCTCTTGCCCTCTAAACTTCCCATGATCCTGTTCACACGACCTATCATCTTGCCGCGGTCACCAATTCTGTAGGTGGTTTGCTTTGGTGGTTCGACTCACCCCCCGCTATGTAATTCAATACGACAGCAATTACGGTGAACAGGATTGGAACACAGACAAGCTTTTCGGACTCAACCGTACGGTGTTTAATAAGGTTAACACACACACCCGCCTCCAGTATGTAAAATGCCTGGTGGCGTAAAACAAACAGTACAACAATACAACTTGGCCCGTTGAACAGGTCCCTGTCTCATATTAAGATACCTAAAATCACAATGTGTTGTTATACAGAGTATAACATGGACTTGTCCCACAAACCCCGGAACATACACTATATAATACACACAGAACTGCCCCACTAAACCCCTCTGGATTGGTTGGGACACACAACGCCCCCTCACACATTACCGGTGGTCTTAAGGATGCGTGGGCTTGGGCAATGCTCACCCCGATTGTCCGTTTTTTTGCTCACTGCTTCCCTGTGTAGAACGTGTCTCCTGGTTCCATATCGCCGATGCAGTATCCAAGTCCCAGTTCCAAAGTTCGTTCCTACAGTCGAAGAGCAAGGCAAGGCTCTTGTCGCTTGTGGTGGTTTAGAGCAAGCGAGAGAGAGCGAGAGAAAATGGCCAAAGCTGCCTTCTTTGTATACCCTAAAAGTTCCTTCTGTCTGTGTATTGCAGTGATGTCTTTTAAATCACCCTTCTTTGCCTGGTTCCTGCCTTTTCAAGTCTGGGCCTTCCCCCAACTCTTGTATTCCAATCCACACCCAGTAATCCAAACCACAGGACATTACAGGGCTGGGGGATGGATGACAATTCCTTACCTTGTCTCCCCCTCCCTGTGGTACATATTTGATGTGATTTAGTCTTACTGCTGATGTGTTTTGCCCAAGGTTAAAGTGTTTTTCTTTGAGGCCAGGAAGTCGATTGTTCCAGCGAAACTGGCATCGTGGTCTTATCCAATTGAAGATCCATCGAAACCCATTAAAACACGAAGTCTCATTGTCCAAAGTTATGTAACCCCTTCACGGTTCTCTAGATATATGTGAGATGTGGTCTCTGTTGTAGACAGTATTCTATAGTCCAGTAAGGAGATCACTACTACAATGGCTTAATTCTAATTATCTTACTTTATAGTTTTAACGTCAGACATTATAAGAAGATTACGGGTCAATGACCTAAATTAGACATTTGCATACATTAGAATGAATCTAGACATAATAAACATACATTCTCCATTTATATGGATTCAAAGGAGAATCTGTCCCTGTGTCCAAATTCGAGTGCACTCTTTCATTGGCGCACTTAAGTTGGAGCTCATGGTATGTATAATGTCTGCAAGACTTACGACTCCGAACCTCTTCGTTGAATTCTCTTCACGATCACTGAATCCCACTTTGAGTTCTGGATGCAGAGCTACTAATATGAAGGGTGGCGGCCGAGTTTGGAAGCCCGGGACGGGATGCGGCAGCCATTTGCCTCCTGAGCCCTCTTTTCAGAGCTCCTGCCCTCTTCTCTTCCAGTCGCTCCTTCTTTCCCACTCGAAAACCCCGACTCCACCCCTTCCTCCTGGGGTTTCTGCCTGGAGACTGCGCAGCCTCACTGTCTGCAACAATTGATACTGGTGCAGAATTATGGAAAGTCTGCTCTTAGTCACATTGTGTCCTTAAAAGCTCTTGCCGTACCTTCACATGGGCAACTTTAACCCAGGGATTTATAACAGTGATAATACAGTGTCTAAGTTAAAGATTGATAACCATACTTAGCGTACATAACATTTCCAGTGGGTATTACACTCCCCCCCCTAACAAATATAGGCATGTCCCCATGACTAATGAACTTTACACATAAGTGGTTGCATGCTTCCCAACCATGTATAAAGGGAGGTAACATTTCGAACCGTAGGGGCTATCATTACACTTGGCACTCCTAGTGTACTGTATGTCAATCTTTCAGGAACCTTCTTAGCTCGCTGTGAGCTCCTTATTTCGGATACCCGGTCTTCAGTTCCTTCAACTACGTTGGAGGCGTTGGTTCCTTTGTTATCATGCCTTTCAGTCTCTTTTATCTCCTTCTCGGAAGCATCTGGATCTTCCCAGACCATGTCCAAGTCTGAGCTAAATGGTTCAGACAATTCATCCAGATTCTGTCTTATGCGTCTTTCTGGGAGGTCGTACCATAGATCCCATTCTTCATCTTCCGACTCATCAGGTTCCTCATGATCCACACACTGTGTCATGGGTTTTCTGTCTTCTGGAACAAAGTTTTCCTGGTTTCTCGTTTTTTTCCTTCTTCTCTGCAGGGTTCTCCTACTAGGTGTCGGCTCATTATCCGCTGGTGGATCCAGACGCACTTGCTGTCCTAATGGCAGGATATGATTCTGGTGCAGTATTTTTATGAGTCCATTCCCACCTGCAGGTTTTAGCCGAAACACAGGCAGTTGTGACATTTGACTTTCAACAATGTAAGGTGTAGAAGCCCAGCGGTCTGCTAACTTATGTTTCCCTTGAAGTCCTAGGTTCCGTATGAGAACTCGGTCACCAGGCATGAGTTGGGAAAAACGGATCTTCTGGTCATACCTCTGCTTATTTCCTTTATTCTGTTTGGCAGAAACAGACTCAGCAAGTTCATAAGCAGCTTGCAA
Source organism: Somniosus microcephalus (assembly GCF_052327205.1). NCBI lineage: Eukaryota > Metazoa > Chordata > Chondrichthyes > Squaliformes > Somniosidae > Somniosus > Somniosus microcephalus. The sequence goes on from NC_140992.1 coordinate 219,832,464, forward strand.
TTCCTTTCTCATGTCAGATACATACTTGAGGTAAGTTCTCTGTGATGTGCCATCACTGGATACTCCGAAACACAAATCCACCGGCATCCTCGCTTCACGTCCAAACATGAGGTAGTACGGTGAAAAACCAGTAGCGTCATTTCGGGTACAATTATAAGAATGAACAAGATGTCCAATGTGCCGACTCCACTTGTTCTTTCGCTTTGAATCCAGCGTTCCAAGCATGTCTAACAAAGTACGGTTAAACCGCTCAGGTTGAGGATCTCCCTGAGGATGGTATGGAGTTGTTCTTGACTTCTCAATCCCGAGCATGGACAACAACTCATGTATAAGTCTACTTTCAAAGTCTCTACCTTGATCACTGTGTATTCGCTTTGGCAGTCCATAGTGGATGAAGTATTTCTCCCACAACACTTTGGCAACGGTGGGTGCTTTCTGATCCTTTGTGGGAAAAGCTTGGGCATAGCGAGTATAATGATCTGTAATGACCAAGACATTTGCGGTATTGCTGGAATCGGGTTCGATGGACAGAAAATCCATACAGACAAGGTCTAGAGGTCCATCACTTTGCATGTGAAACAGAGGAGCAACTCTTTTAGGTAAAGTCTTTCTCTGGACACAGCGTGCACAGGACTTGCAGAACTCCTCAACCGCAGACTTCATACACGGCCAATAGAATCTGTCCTTGACCAACCCATAGGTCTTATCTACTCCCAGATGACCTGCGTCATCATGCAAAGACTTCATCACTATTTCCCTGTACTTTTCAGGCAGGACCAACTGTGAATGACATGGTTTAGTGGGTGTGTGAGTAATTCTACACAACACTCCCTCTTTAATTTCCAAGTGGTCCCATTCTCTTAGGAGCAGACGACAGTCAGGATGTTTTGATTTGTCGATCTGTGTAATATCACCCAGACGGAGAGCTGAAAACACCTCATGAATACAGGGATCCTCCTGTTGTGCTTTGGATATTTCAGATGAACACAACATGGGTAAGTTTTGTACATCCAAACTGGAAAGGTTGCAAAATGCCTGGGGAACAGCATGCATTGACGCTCCCAAGTGGTCAATCTCTCGGGCATGAAATGAATTCTTTGGTCCAGATACCACGGACATCTGACACATTACTTTCACATCTGCTGAAGCAACATCTTTCCACTCTGGTTTCTGGTAGTGTGGGCGACGAGACAGAGCATCTGCGTCAATGTTCTGGTTCCCAGGTCTGTACCTGAGACTAAAGTCGTAAGCAGATAGTGCAGCAAGCCAGCGGTGGCCGGTGGCATCAAGTTTTGCCGAAGTCAACACATAGGTAAATGGATTATTGTCTGTCCTCACTTCAAACTTCGCTCCATACAGATAATCCTGCGGCTTATCCACCATCCCCCACTTCAACGCCAAGAATTCTAGCTTATGAGCTGGGTAGTTACGCTCTGATGGCGTAAGACTGCGACTGATGAACGCTACAGGTCTCAGTCCTGCTCCTTGGTCCTGATACAACACACCACCCAACCCTTCTTGACTGGCATCCACGTGTAGCACATATGGCAGCTGTGGGTTTGCAAAAGCCAACACTGGGGCTTGAGTAAGACTTTGCTTTAAGGTGTGGAAGGCCTCTTCGCATTTCTCATCCCATCTAACACCAAAAGGCTCAGAGGGTTTGAAGTAGTCCTTGTTCTCTTTACCTTTAGCCTTTTTCTTCCTCTCGGCTGGTGGGAGGTAACCAGCCAGCAGCTGATTCAGAGGATGGGCCACTTAGGAGTAATCCTGCACAAAGCGCCTGTAATACCCGCAGAACCCAAGAAATGACTGCAAGGCAGTCACTGTGTTCGGTTTGGGCCATGTGGTAACAGCTTCGATCTTGGATGGATCTGTGGCTACTCCATCCTGTGATACAATATGCCCCACATAGGACACGGATGTTTGGCAAAACTGACACTTGTCCAATGATAGCTTGAGACCTTCATCCTCCAGGCAACCAAGCACTTTCAGCAACCGAGCTTCGTGTTCTTCAAGGGTTGCCCCAAACACAATGATATCATCCAAGTACACCAATACTTCGAGCAAGTTCATGTCCCCAACTGTTTGTTCCATTATTCTTTGAAAAGTTGCTGGAGCGCCTGAAACTCCCTGTGGCATCCTTTCAAATTGGTAGAACCCAACTGGACATATAAAGGCTGTCTTTTCTTTGTCCGATTCACTCATCGGTATTTGGTAGTATCCACTTCTGAGATCCAACACACTGAACCACTTGCTTCCATTAAGACAAGCCAGTGCATCCTCAATTCTTGGAACGGTGTATTGGTCGGGAATAGTACGTCTGTTAAGCGTCCTAAAGTCCACACACATCCGAATCTTTCCGTTCTTTTTCCTCACCACCACTATAGGAGATGCATAAGGACTCCTGGGCTCGGTAATGATCTCAGCTTCTTTTAACTGCGACAGGTGCTGTCTCACTGCTTCGATGTCAGCTGGTGCCAGCCGTCGAGACCTCTCCCGAAAGGGTTTATCCTCGGTAATTCTGATAGAATGGCGAGTACTCTTACTACAACCAACATCAAACTCATGAGTAGAGAAAACTCCTCTCCGCTCCATCATCTTCCTGACTAATCGGTCCTTCCATTCTTTAGGAATGAATGAATCTCCAAAGTTGAAGGAGGAGGGTGTCAGATCTCCGGTTGAGTTAACTTTGGACTCTTCCTTCACATGTGACGACAGTACATTTACAGGAAACAGATGCGCAATCGGCATTCCTTTCCTCAATGTGATTCCTTTGCCTGACATATTCCTCACGGTCACTGTAACTCTCCTTGACATCACAGCTGTCGGGGTCTGCAACTCTGGTCTCACCAGAAGCTCATTTGGAAACCGTGACTCTTCTGCAGGATCATCAGGTGACTCTATCAGAATGGCTTCAGTACCTGGCGTTCCAGGGAATTTTGGTATCCCAGGGATTCTAGCCACTCCTCCAGGACGCAGGGTGATAGGTTTGGCTCGAACGTACCACACAGTTCCTCTTTTGCTATCATCTACGTCGGAAGAAAGTTCAGGCAGTTTCTCAAAAGCCTTTTTGAAAACAGGGTGAATGTGTCTGGTGCGCAAGAAGTTTTCACCTCCCTGCTCTTTGCAGCTTGTCAGGAGTCGTCTCACTATGGGTGTATTACTGCCAACCAGTATGGAAACCTTACCTTTCACCATGGGGTCAGGGCAAACCAACACAAGTGCATCAATGGTCTCAGTGGTCCCTACATCAGCTTCCAAGAACTCCAACCTCAGCAACAAATAGCCATCATATGGGTAATCAGCAGGACTAAGGCCCCAGATCTGCAGAAGACTGATTGGGGTTAACGGCAAATGCGTCAGGTATCGGTCATAGAAGGATCTGTACAGTATGGTAACCTGAGAACCTGTGTCGAGGATAGCTTTAGTATAAATGCCTTCAATCTGTATTGATACAGCAGAACTCGGCCCTACTAAACCTTCAGGTATGATGTCTTTCATATCCCCTCGTCTATTATTGCACTTAGCGGAACGTGTCTTAACTACAGGGACAGCAGGCTGTTCCGTTACTGTGCCCCTTTGTAGTTTCCCGACTTCTTGGTAAGTTTTATGAGACGGTCATTTACTTTTTTTAGATTTTCCTCACCTCTACATTCTCGCTTGAAATGTCCATCCTTTCCACAGTTATAACAAAAGACTCCAGGTCTATCTCCTTCATGGGGATATACTTTAGAGGAATCATTCATTTTGCTGTTAGACTTCGCAGGGTGTTCAACCTTTTGCACCCGTGCGTCATCCCTTTCTGTGTTGGGCTTAGACCGAAAATATGCCATCTCGGCTCTCATGACATTTATTTCCTTCTTCAGCTGTTCCATCTCAGGGTTGACATCACCCTTAGGAGTAGGAACTGTAACAGGAGTCACAAGCTTGGACATCACAGCACTCTTTGCTACATTCCGGGCCTGAAGCATATCCTCCTCCTCTCTGACTTCCCTTAGCAGCTCAGTGAAGGTAGGTGGATCTCGCAACTTATGGGTCATGCGTATGCGAAGAGCAGTCACGTCTTCCAGCAATGCACCTCGCACAACCTGTTCAATGCGGAACCGATTCATTTCAGGCAACTCAATCCCTCTTTTCCGTAACATACAATGCAGCAGTTTGTCTATTCTCAGCAGATAACTGGACAGCTTCTCTCCCTCACACTGGAATGTGCTTCTGAATCTGACCATCAAATCTGAAATGGTTTCAGTAGTTCCAAAGGCAGTTTCTAGAGCCTGCATGTAGTCAAAGGAAGTAGCAGAGGTGTTCTGCGCCTTTAAGAATCTTACAATGTCAGCAGCAGGACCCTTAAGGCTTTCTACTATTCTCTGCCTCTTCACATTGTCACTGCACTGCCATTCCTCTAGCAGAGGCAGGGTCTGCTCAGCCCAGGCGTCGTACTCCTCTTCCCCACTGGGAGTTGGTCTCACTCCTGAGAATATACGGAGCTTACGGTATCCCTGAGCCTCGAAGGGCAGATTGGTGCATTTATCCACCAGAGAACTAATGGCACTGACCAACTGAGTGTTCATATCCAGGGCCGAAGGACCTATCAGACCTTTGACATCAGCAACAGTCTTTCCTTCTTGTCTCAAGAATGACAACAACTTGGTCTGAAACCCTTCTTCTTCCTTAGTAGTAATAGGGACAAACTGAACTGGCCAGGGACCAGCCTCTTCAGAAAGCCCAACTGCCTCAGGTAAACCATGACCTCTCAGGTTCTCTGATGTCTGGATCAACACAAACTGCTTCTTGGTAGCTGTATCCAAGCAGCGCTCAACTATCCTAACCTTTCCAAAGGCTTTGACACAATTCAGAGCCCTTAGCAAGACATCATCAGGGTCATCGTTAGCAACACCATTCAGCACAATGGCATGGGTAGTAGCTATCTGCTTCCGTTTGCACCAAGCTTCAACCTCAATAACATCCATCTTTTATGCTCAAACAGCCCAGTAGAAACCACAAACCACTCTCTTAGCAATGAGCATTCAATACTGTTAGTTTACTGACATAAATAGACCACAATCCTGGACGAGCCCCCAAAATGTAACCCCTTCACGGTTCTCTAGATATATGTGAGATGTGGTCTCTGTTGTAGACAGTATTCTATAGTCCAGTAAGGAGATCACTACTACAATGGCTTAATTCTAACTATCTTACTTTATAGTTTTAACGTCAGACAGTATAAGAAGATTACGGGTCAATGACCTAAATTAGACATTTGCACGGTGGCATAGTGGTTAGCACTGTTGCCTCACAGCACCAGGGACCCAGGTTCGAATCCGGCCTCGTGTGACTGTCTGTGTGGAGTTTGCACATTCTCCCCGTGTTTGCATGGGTTTCCTCCGGATGCTCCGGTTTCCTCCCACAGTCCAAAGATGTGCGGGTTAGGTTGATTGGCTATGATAAATTGACCCTTAGTGTTAGGGGGATTAAATACGTGGGGTTACGGGGATAGGGTGGGATATGTGTTGGTGTCGGGGTTACGGGGATCGGGTGGGATATGTGTCGGTGCAGGCTCGATGGGCCGAAATGGCCTCTATCTGCACTGTGGGGGTTTCTGTGATTCTGTGATTTCTGTGATTCTGTGATTAGAATGAGTCTAGACATAATAAACATACATTCTCCATTTATATGGATTCAAAGGAGAATCTGTCCCTGTGTCCAAATTCGAGTGCACTCTTTCGTTGGCGCGCTTAAGTTGGAGCTCATGGTATGTATAATGTCTGCAAGACTTACGACTCCGAACCCCTTCGTTGAATTCTCTTCACGATCACTGAATCCCACTTTGAGTTCTGGATGCAGAGCTACTAGTACAAAGGGCGGCGGCCGAGTTTGGAAGCCCGGGACGGGATGCGGCAGCCATTTGCCTCCTGAGCCCTCTTTTCAGAGCTCCTGCCCTCTTCTCTTCCAGTCGCTCCTTCTTTCCCGCTCGAAAACCCCGACTCCACCCCTTCCTCCTGGGGTTTCTGCCTGGAGACTGCGCAGCCTCACTGTCTGCAACAGTTGATACTGGTGCAGAATTATGGAAAGTCTGCTCTTAGTCACATTGTGTCCTTAAAAGTTCTTGCCGTACCTTCACATGGGCAACTTTAACCCAGGGATTTATAACAATGATAATACAGTGTCTAAGTTAAAGATTGATAACCATACTTAGCGTACATAACATTTCCAGTGGGTATTACAGTTAAATCACCTATTCACAGTTAAATCACCTATCGAGACGCTCATTGTCCAAAGCAAATGTCTTTTCCATAGTTAAATTGAAACTCACAGGTGTGTCTGTGCTTCTAGGTCCAACTGCACCACGCCCCTCTCACTGGGCCAAACAGACTGCTGGTCGAACAGCAGTAACAATCATACAAATCATTGGGGCCTGCTCCGATGCTTACAAGCTGGAGAAGATTTAAGAGGTCTGAAGAGGTAAAGCCATTTCAACCAGGATGAGAATTTTAAATTTGTGGCATTGAGGGACTGCGACAATGTAGATCGCCAAGGGTGGAGGGTGGGTGAGTGGGACTTGGTGTGGGATAGAATAGGAGCAGCAGAGTTTTGGATGAGCTGAAGTTTACAGAGCCAATAGGAAGCCAGTCAGGAGAGCTTTGGAATGGATGAGTTTGAAGCTAACAAAGGCATGTACAAGGGTTTCAGCAGCAGGTGGGCTGAGGCAGGGACAGAGGCTGGCAATGTTATGGAGGTGTAAGTAGGCAGATTTTTTGATGGAATAAATATGGGTTTGGAAGCTCAGCTTAGGGTCAATTATGATCTGAGGAGAGGGATGAAGTTAATGGTGGTGTTACAGCGTTTGTGCTGAGGATCAAAGATAATGGCTTTGGCCTTTCCAGTGGTTAGCTGGAGAAAGTTATGGCTTATCCAAGACTAGATTTTGGACAAGCAGTTTGATGGCACAGAGGTAGGGAGGCATTGAGAGAGGTTGCGGAGAGGTAGTGCTGGGTATCACCTGCGTACATGTAAAAACTGAGCCCGTGTCTGTGGATGATGTTGCCAAGCGGCAGCATATAGGTGAGGAAGAGGATGGTCCAGGAATGGATCATGGAGGACTCCTGAAGCAATGGTGCAGGGGTGAAAAGAGAAGCCATTGGGAGAGATGCTCTGGTTACGATCAGATAGGCAAAAGTTGAGCCACTACGCTGGACAACAGAGGAGAAGCATTGGAGCAGGGTGGTGTGATCACTCATGTCAGAGGCTGCTCAGAGGACGATGAGTATTAATTCACAGTCATAAAGAATGTCGCTCATGATGTTGGTCAGAGCGGCTTTGGTGCTGTGGGAGGGGCAGAAACCTGATTGGAGAGAGACCGACCTTTGAGCTCAGAGAGGACATGAGAGAATGGGAGCACAACTGAGGAGAAACAATGGTTCAGGACTAGGGCAGAGGGAGGTTTGACTTGGCGGGGGAAGTTTATGGAAGGTATAACCAGGCAGGGAGGCTTCAATAAAAGTGTTGCCACCCTTGATCTAAGTTTAAGTCAAATCCAGGATGTTAGTACAATCATCTACAATAAGGTTGTGAATGATGAGGGTTTTGTTCATGAGTGAGCAGATATTCCGAAGGGAAAATGTGGAGAAGAGCCATGATTGTTGATTTACTGGCAAAGTCCAAGAGGACAATTGTGGGTTGGATGAGCAGGACAAGAAGGAGGTTGGTGAGCATAGCATCCAGCAGATAAGCTGGCAGGAAGGTTGATGAAAGTGGAGGATGGAGCAGTTGGGGTTGTTGCTTGGAAGGTGGCAGCAATGAGTGTCCTTCAGAAACTGAGAGTGGCACAGAGGGTATTTGTGGACAGTAGAAGGTGAGTGGGAAGGCAGAGGAGTCATGATGGGTTGGGCTAGGGATTGTGTGGGGGCTGGGCAAAGTACATGGGAGGGGAGAAATGAGACATGGTATTGCCAAGTTACAGGAATGGGATAAAAGTGGAGAATCTTGTCCAAGAGGGTCCAAGCAAAAAACAGGAGCTAGAAGTAGGGTCCAAAGCATCACCCAAAATATGCAACTGAATGGATACAAAGAGAATTTAGGTTACATAGACACAGCAGAGATTAGTAAAGACCTGTCATGGCCTCAAACAGAGGACTGGGAGGAGATGATATGAAACAGTACAAAGTCCCATCTATGGTGAGATAAAGACAACTTGTAGATAGCATGAGTTAATTTCGAGCAACCATGATCCAACATCCAGCTTCAGACTTAATTGTGGAGAGGGACTGGATACAGGAGCCATTTGTGTGGTGGAATATTAACTGAGGTGTTGGTGGAGGTTATCCAGAGGACCCACAGGGCCGAGGAGGAGTGAAGAGTCGACCATGTCTCAATGTGTGAACTTAGACACTTCCAAAAAGAAACACTTGGTTCAGAGGGTTTTTCTTTGCCCTAATAAGGCTTCCCTTTTCTCCCAAGATCAGAGGACATGTGGGCCAGGATTTTCCATTTCTACATTCCCCAGCACATGACTTTCCACCCTTTCATTTTTAATGGCTTGGAAATCATGGGCCGGGAGCACGGAAGCAGACAAACTCCCCTGTATAAATGCTAATTTTGATATTGTTATATAATTTGTATATTAATTATTCAAAAATAATATTCTAGACATCTTTTAATGAAAGGCTAGCTCTGAGCTGATATGTCACATATTTAAATACACCTAAAAAAAAACATTTTGTGCTATTTGGTGCATTTCCTCTCACCCAAAAATAATTCACTTTATTACGAAGAACTATCAGAAAGAAAGAAAGTAATAATTTGCATTTATATAGTGCCTTTCACAATCTCAGGACATCCCAAAGCACTTTACCACCAATGAAGTAAAAATAATGGGCAGCGGAGATGTATCATCTACATAGTTTGTAAAGGTACCCATCTTGTTTCCTGAAAACTTTAAATTGTGTTACAACAGATAACTGGAAAAACATAAAATAATGAAATCAGTTTAAATGTTGTCTTATAGTGTGTACTATGCGGACAGCTTTCATTATCATATTTTCTTAGCAAAGGATGGAAAGGAATACATTCTTACATTTTTGTACTACTGTGCAGAAAGCAAGGCTTAAATTTAGTTTCATAACATCCTCTCACAATTTATTAGTGGAACAGAGATGGAGCAGGAATAACAAACTAGGAGGGTATCTGTGATGGCATGCACTGTGCTACATTAGTGCTCACTTTTGTCTCATTTGTCTGACTGGGGCACTGGCACCAGTACTGGGGAAAGAGGGAGCTGTTCCGTTGGGACGGGCTCCACTTAAACTGGGCTGGGACCAGTATCCTGGCGAATCAAATAATTTGGGCTGTACATAGGGCTTTAAACTAAAAGGGGGGTGTGTGGTAGTGTTCAAGTGAGGGGAAATTTATAAATCTGAAGAGAAAAGTCAAGGGCATAGAGTGGCATAGTGATTTGGATAAAGATAAGCAGAGTGTGACAGGAAGGGACAGAGAGTTTAGCAGTAATAGTGCATCAGTGAATAAGGTCAAATCAGGGAAAAATGGTAAAAAGTTAAAAGGCGCTGTATCTGAATGCACAAATCATTCATAACAAGATAGATGACTTAGTGGCACAAATAGAGATAAATAGCTTTGATCTAATAGCCATTACAGAGACGTGGTTGCATGGTGACCAAGGTTGGGAACTAAATATTCCAGGGTACTTGACGTTTTGAAAAGACAGACAAAATGGAAAAGGAGGGGGGAAGCCCTGATAATAAAGGGTGGCATAAGGACAGTAGTGAGGAAGGATCTTGGCTCGGAAGAGTAGGAAGTAGTATCAGTATGGGTGAAGATAAGAAATAACAAGCGGCAGAAAACAATGGTAGGAGTAGTTTATAGGCCCACTAACAATAGCTATACTGTTGGACAGAGTAAAGAAATAAGAGAAGCTTGTAACAAAGGCAATGCAACAATTGTGGGGGACTTTAATCTTCATATAGACTGGACAAATCAAATTGGCAAAAGTAGTTTGGAGGGCAAGTTCGTGGAATGCATTTGAGACAGTTTCCTAGAATAATACATTATAGAACCAATCAGGGAAGAGGCTATTTTAGATCATGTCTTGTGTAATGCGACAGGGTTAATTAGTAATCTCATAGTAAGGGATCCTCTGGGGAAGAGTGATCATAATATGATAGAATTTCACATTGTGTTTGAGAGGGATGTACTTAATCCAAAACTAGAGTATTAAACTTAAATAAAACCAATTACATAGGTATGAGGGGTGAGTTGGCTAGGGTAGATTGGGAAATTAGATTAAAAGGTATGATGGTAGATAAGCAATAGCGAACATTTAAAGAAATATTTCATAATTCTCAACAAAAATACATTCCATTGAGAAACAAAAACTCCATGGGAAAAGTGATCCATCCATGGCTAACTAAAAACGTTAAGGATAGTATTAGATTAAAAGAGGCACATAATGTTGCCAAGAAGAGTAGTAAGCCTGAGGATTGGGAGAGTTTAAAAAATCAGCAAAGGATGACCAAAAAATTGATAAAGAAGAAAATAGAATATGAGAGTAAACTAGTAAGAAATATAAAAACAGATTGTAAGAGCTTCTACAAGCATGTAAAAAGTAAGAGAGGAGCAAAAGTAAACATGGTTCCCTTAGAGGCTGAGGCAGGAGAAATTATAATGGGGGATAAGGAAATGGCAGAGGTGTTAAAGCAATAGTATGTATCTGTCTTCACAGTAGAAGACACCAAAAACATACCAGAAATAGTGAGTAACCAAGGGTCTAATGACAGTGAGGAACTTAAAATAATTTATATTAGTAAAGCGAAAATACTGGAGAAATTAATGGGACTAAAAGCCAACAAATCCCCTGGACCTAATGGCCTACATCCTAGGATTCTAAAAGAGATGCCTGCAGAGATAGTGGTTGCATTAGTTGTGATCTTCCAATATTCCCTAAATTCTAGAACAATCCCTGCAGATTGGAAGGTAGCAAATGTAACACTGCTATTCAAGAAAGGAGGGAGAGAGAAACCAGGGAACTACAGGCCAGTTAGCCTAACATCAGTCATCAGGAAAATGCTGGAATCCATTATTAAGGAAGTGGTAACAGGGCTCTTGGAAAATCATAATTTGATTAGACAGAGTCAACATGGTTTTATGAAAGGGAAATCATGTTTGACAAATCTATGAGTTTTCTGAGGATGTAACTAGCAGGTTAGATAAAGGTGAACCAGTGGATGCAGTATATTTGGATTTTCAAAAGGCATTTAATAAGGTGCTATACAAAAGGTTGTTACACAAGGCCTCATGGGGTTGGGCTAATATATTAACATGGATAGAGGATTGGTTAATGGACAGAAAACGGAGAGTAGGAATAAATGGGTCATTTTCAGGTTGGCAGGCTGTTACTGGTGGAGTGCCGCGAAGATCAGTGCTTGGGCCTCAGCTATTTACAATCTATATTAATGGCATAGATGAAGGGACCAAGTGTAATGTATCCAAGTTTGCTGATGATACAAAGCTAAGTGGGAAAGTAAGCTGTGATGAGCACACAAGGGGGAAAAATTCAGTTGGTTAGCGCCTCCTGTTAGTTCCTGGTGGGCACTGATGCAATAGCGCTGGGGCAATGCGAATCCAGCACCACACCACAAATCCGGCCCCCCCCTTGTGCCGCCACTACCCGTTACCACTGAGGACCTCACCGCCAGGCAGATCATGACATCAGTGAGCGCCTAATCTGTCAAAATCATTTTCGCCCCCTGCCTTAGCGCCTCACCCCAACAACAACAGGGAGATGAAGCGTCAAGCAAGCGGATGCCGGCTCCATGGATGGTATTTAAAGGCATCCTCAGTAATGATCGCAGCTGTCATGTTAGTGTTGTTTCACTGCTTCCTGGTCAGTTTGACATTGTGCAACAGTTTAATTCAGTCATTTAAAGGTTGTTTAGTATCATGAGTGTTATAGCTACTAACAATTAGTTACATTTATTCTCACAACTTATCAAAGTGCTACACATGGCTTATATTAATGGGGCCGTACTGACAGCCGACCTCGCCCTCCAGGATCTATGGCAGAGGGAGCGGAGGCAGTGAGAAAGATTGGAAAGATTGGCCAGAGGGAGGAGAAGGGCCATGAGGGCTCGGAACAGGAGGCCTCACTCTCCGATGGTATTCTAGAGTACTACTTCTATCTCCAATTAAGCGAGGAGCAGTGTATTGGAAGGCTCTGCTTCACCAAGGAGGTGGTCTCTGAACTCTGCCACCTCCTGAAACCAGACCTCGGGCCTCAGATCAGGGCGACCATGGCTCTCTCAGTGGCAATCAAGTTCACTGTCACCCTCAATTTCTTCGCCAGTGGATCCTTCCAATCTACAACAGGAGGTATAGCTAACATCTTGCAGTTCGCCATCAATCGCTGCATCCAAGAGGTCGCAGAGGCCCTCTACAGTAGGAGACGGGACTACATTCCCTTCCCCATCACCAGAGAGAAGCAGGATGAATGTGCATGTGGCTTTGCCAGGATAGCGGGCTTCCCCATGGTGCAGGGTACAATTGACTGCACCCAAGTGGCTTTGCGGGCACCGCATAATAATCCTGCGATCTTCCGTAACCATAAAGGCTACCACTCACTTAATGTGCAGTTGGTGGCAACCACACGCAGTGAATCCTCACTGTCAATGTCTGCTAGCTTGGCAGCAGCCACAATGCCTTCATCCTGCGCCAGACCGATGTACCAGCACTCTTCCAGCCACCACATCAAGCTCATGGCTGGCTGCTCGGAGACAAGGGCTTTCCACTCTCCACCTGGCTCATGACTCCCCTCCGCAACCCCAACACTCCTACCCAGCACTCCTATAATGAGAGCCATGCTGCCACCAGGAACATCATCGAGCAGACCATCGGCCTGCTGAAGCAACAGTTCCGCTGCCTTGACCACTCGGGAGGAGCCTCCAGTACTCGACAGAGTGGGTGTCTCATTTTGTGGTGGTCTACTACATGCTGCACAACTTGGCCATCATGAGGGCCCAGCTCTTGCCACCAGGGATTGCGGGACCACCTCAGGAGGGAGAAGAGGAGAGACCACAAAATAATCCAAACTGAATTTATAAATTTATCAATAATCAGTGAACAAATATTTACACCAAAAATATTAACTATTCACCCTTGTGCAATCCCTTAGTGCCTGTCGTTACTGTGCCTTTGCCTACTCTGGTGCCCAATAATCTGCAGCACTCGAGTCTCCAGCTCAGACAGTGGATGGGTGTCGGCTTGTCCACCGCCTGTGCACTCTTGCTCCCTCCTGTTGTGAGCCACCTTGGCATGCAAGAGAAAGGAAGTTGTGTGAGTAAGTGTGTAGCAATGTGTTTGGGTGATGTGCTTGGCATAGTTGAATAGCTGTCATTGTTTGCAAGGTGTGAGATGTGGGTGTGAGTGTTGGTAAGTAGAGATTGTTTGTGGGTGAGTGCTGGGGTGTGATGCTTTGGGCAGTGTGTGAAGAGTAAGAACATAAGAACATAAGAAATAGGAGCAGGAGTAGGCCATTCGGCCCTTTGAGCCTGCTCCACCATTCAATGAGATCATGGCTGATCTTCTGCCTCAATTCCATTCACCAGCCCTATTGCCATATCCCTTGATGCCCTTACTAGTCAGAAATCTATTGGCTTCTGTTTTGAATATTCCCAATGATTGAGCCTCCACAGCCCTCTGGGGTAGAGAATTCCAAAGATTCACCACCCTCTGTGTGAAGAAATGTTCTTCTCATCTCAGTCCTGAATGGCCTACCCTTTATCCTGAGACTGTGGCCCTTGGTTCTAGACTCCCCAGCCAAGGGGAACATTCTCCCAGCATCCACCCTATCAAGCCCTGTAATAACTTTGTATGCTTCAATGAGATCCCCTCTCATTCTTCTGAATTCAAGAGAATACAGGCCTAGTTTACTCAATCTCTTCTCATACGACAGTCCCGCCATCCCAGGAATCAATCTCGTGAATTTTTATTGCACTCCCTCTATGGCAATTATATCCTTCCTTAGGTAAGGAGACCAAAATTGTTTACTCCAGGTGTAATCTCACCAAGGCCCTATATAATTGGAGTAAGACTTCTTTACTCCTGTACTCAAATCCTCAGTGTGGTACAGATGTTGGTATGTAGCATTTGTTGAAGGATTGATTCGCCCTGCCCACCCGAGTAAGGTTGTTAAATTTCTGCCTGCACTGTGTGTGGGTCCTGAGGACCACAGTACTGCCCAAAGCGTGCTGGGATACCTCCCTCCACATGGTGCGGAAGACTTGCAGCGAGGGCCTCCTGCCAGTTGTTGGGTACAGCACCGCCCTCCGTCTCTCCACAGCGAAGACCAACGCCTCCAATGCCTCATCGCTGAATCTGCAGGTTCTCTCCCTGGGGCATGGATGTGCCATCAGTGCAGCTTCTTGAGTCCTCTGGCTCCTTCTACTTGGCCTGCTTGTGCTTGTTGAGGCAGCTGCACAGCCAACAATGCTGAGACTGAGATGCTGCAGCATCAATGAACCTCCCCTTTAAGAACTGGAAGGAGCCTGTGGCAATGATGACTTGTGATTATACTGCACCTGATATTGGTCAGTACTTCGAGTTTAATGCCACTGTGCTAGGCCATTAGTGCTTGATTCTTTCCAATCCTTTCTTTGTACAATGAGACTGAATTTTGCGTGCAGTCTGAATCATTAGTGCCTGGCGCTAATTCTCAAACTTTTCTAAAGTTAGGACCAATTCGTGGGCTATAATGAATTTCTCCCCCAAAGAGTCTACAAAAGGATATAGACAAGTTAAGTGAGTGGGTAAGAAGGTGGCAGATGGAGTATAATGTGGGGAAATGTGAGGTAGGAAGAATAGAAAAACAGAATATTTTTTAAATGGTGAGAAACCATTAAATGTTGGTGTTCAGAGAGATTTGGGCGTTCTTGTACATGAAACACAGAAAGTTAATATACCGGTACAGCAAGCAATTAGGAAGGTAAATGCTATTGGCCTTTATTGCAAGGGGGTTGGAGTACAAGAGTAAGGAAGTCTTGCTGCAATTGTACAGGTCTTCTGTGAGACCACAGCTGGAGTACTGTGTACAGTTTTGGTCTTGTAGGGGATGGCGGGTGTGGCACGTGCACCCAGTCAGTTATGCCCCTGACTGTTTGTGAGCGGTTCGAATCGCTCCCACGCATCTGGGTTCTATACACCGGACTTATGTACAGGCAGCGATACAGAAAACTCAAGTAGACAGGTGGTTTGGATGCAAGCAAAAACCAAGATTTTATTGAACAGGAAAATTAATACAGTCTTAAAAGAAGTTACCACTATAACATTACAGGCAAATACACTTATACAGGGAATGGGGAACACATGGCACATCGAGGGAAAACAACTATCTTAACAACCCCCTTATCCTTATCCCACCCCCTATACCTAACTAGATTAAGCTATGAGGGGCCAGAATTCATGCTCACCAATCCAAAGATAAAAGCCAACTGTTAACGAATGCGAGTTTGAAGTCTGGTCTCTGGTTCTTCTAGGTACCTCGTCGCCACGTGGTCCTCAGGGGTGCGGTGCTGGGTCGGCTACTGCGACACACCTTCTCCCCTCTGCTACCATCGTCGTCTTGTCCCGATGGGTTCTCCTCTTCTCCCTTGGGCGATCGTCAGTGGTAACGTTACGTCGATGAGGCGATTAGCAGTTTTACTGCTTAGATTTTACTAGCCAGGCATTGAACGCCAGCATATTCGTCATGGCGTGGACACCTGCCTTTATTTGCAGTGTTCAACAAGATACTTGTCTTCACCGTCCTTAAGGACTGTCTTCCCCAAGCGTCAGCTTATAACCAGGCGCTTGGTTCAATTATCGATATGTTTTTCGCTGCCCTGCTCTGCCCTTGTCGAGTTATTATCGTCTTCTTCGTCTTCACTCATCTCGTCTCGTCGGACTACGATACGAGTCCTGGGCTACCTGCTCAACTTCGTCACGCCCCTTTCTGCGGCCTGGGCGTCCTGGATGGCTGTGGACTTGGGCCTCGCTCCCCTTCCTAGCAGTTGGTATGGTGTTTCTGGCTACTGAAAATCTGCTCCGGGGAGAGAACCCGCCAGGAGGCCAGGGCACAAGTACGAGCGGCAGCCCAAGAGGCCGGAGCCACGAGAGCAGAGTCAAGGGCAAGAGCAAGAGAGAGAGATTGCTACCCGGGGCCTTTAATTATACTCCTTTTGAAAATCCTTATCTTTGCGCCAAATCAGGTTAGTTCTTTGTCTTAAACTTGGCGGGCTAGTTTAAACAATGGTAGCAATCTATACTGACGGTTTTTAGATGGCCGGTAATCACATCTACCGGCCCAATAATTGACTTGTTGTGATGAAATATTTCCATTCATCACTGCCTGTGACTGAGATCGGTTTCAGTGTCATTTCCCTTCCCCCAGACCTCATTGTATTGTGTACTGGAATGTGCTGTATTGTATACTGGAATGTGCTGTGTGTAGGGCTCCGCCCATACCTGGCCCCGTTTGTAAGCTAGCTTCAGTCTAGCCCCAATCTCCAGAAGGACGACATCTCTCTCGCTTACGTGTTTCGTTCTAAGTTAATAAAAGCCTTGTTTTGTTCTGCTACCTTCGAGTCTCGGAATTATTGAGGCACATCAATTTTATTAACTTATTTTTTCAACACTATGGATCAACTCCTGAAACCCAAACGTTTGGATTTGGATCAACATGCTCCGGACGCATCAGCACGCTTCGGACACTGGTTTGAGTGTATGGAATTCTTCCTGGACAATTCCGCAGCCGTCAAAGACGCTACGGACGCTGCAAGGATGAGACTCGGAATTCTGCGGAATTGGGTAAGCCACCGGGTTTATCCCCTCATCCAAGACGCCGAGACGTACCTGGCCGCCTGCGACATCTTAAAGGCGCATTACCAGCAGCCTACGAATGAGGTGTATGCTAGGCACCTGCTCGCCACCCGCGCACAGCGACCTGGGGAATCGGTGGAGGAGTTCCTAAGCACCCTGAAAATGCTTGGCAAAGACTGCAAGTGCCGAGATGCAAAAGCCGCGGTGTACACTGACGAGCTTGTTCGCGATGCCTTCATCACAGGCCTCAGCTCCACTTACATCCAGCAAAGACTGCTGGAAAAAACGGGGTTGGACCTGAAACAGGCTGCAGACACCGCGCGATCCCTGGATGTGGCCCAGAGAAACTCGGACGCCTACTCTTCAGCCCGCGCCGTCCACGCCGCCACGTGTGGACCGAGGGCGCCGCCATCTTGGAAGGCATCTTCCCCGCCCGACAGCCCGACACCGGCTGGGCCCCGCTCTCCCCCCAGAAGCCCTACGACAGCCGCGACGCGTCAGGGACCCAACTGCTACTTCTGCGGGCAGCCAAAGCACACCAGAAACCTGTGCCCGGCGAAAGGCACCACCTGCTTTAAGTGCGGTAAGAAGGGGCACTTCGGGAAGGTGTGCAGAGGGAACCCCGCCGGAAAACCCGCCACCGCCGCGTGTGCGCCGTGGGAGCGGCCATCTTGGACGCCATCTTGCCCGACCTCGTGGGGTCCGCCATCTTGTGAGCAGACAGCGTGGACGCCATCTTGTATCGATCAGGGCCCTACAGTGGCATCGGTCACAGTGGACCAGACCAGGCCACACCCGCTATCCAGATCAATGGTGGACATCGAGGTAAACGGGTGCCGGGTTAAATGCTTAATTGACAGTGGAAGCACGGAGAGCTTTATCCACCCAGAACTGGCACAACAACTCTCCCTAAAGGTGGTCCCTACTCAGGGTACCATCTCTATGGCTGACAAAACCCAGACATCGACCATTCTGGGTTACTGCACGGTACAATTGTGCGTTAACGGAACTGTATATGATAATTTTAAAGTATTAATCATGAAGAACCTATGTGCGAGCGTGATCTTGGGCCTGGATTTCCAGTGCAACCACCAAAGCATCACGCTCAGGTACGGTGGGTCCCAGCCGCCCCTCACAGTGTGCGGTCTGGCTACCCTGAAGGTAAAGCCGCCTTCGCTATTCGCGAACCTTACCCCTAACTGCCGGCCAATAGCGACCAAAAGCAGGAGGTACAGCTGGGAGGACAGGCAGTTTATCGCGACCGAGGTAGACAGGCTCCTGAAAGAGCGCATTATTGAACGCAGCAACAGCCCGTGGCGCGCCCAAGTGGTAGTGGTAAGGGGTAGCGAGAAGAAACGGATGGTGATCGACTATAGTCAAACGATCAACAGGTACACCCTACTAGACGCCTACCCGCTACCCCGCATATCAGAAATGGTGAACCAAATCGCCCAATACCGGGTGTTCTCCACCATCGACCTCAAGTCAGCATACCACCAGCTCCCTATCAGACCAGAGGACCGCCCGTACACCACCTTCGAGGCAAACGGACGCCTCTACCAATTCCTCAGAGTCCCCTTTGGGGTGACGAATGGGGTCTCGGTCTTCCAGAGGGAGATGGACCGCATGGTCGATGACCACCACTTGCAGGCAACCTTCCCCTACCTCGACAACGTCACCACCTGCGGTCACAACCAGCAGGATCACGACTCGAACCTCGAGAGGTTCCTGAAAACCGCACAAAAACTCAACCTCACCTACAACGAGGACAAGTGCGTTTACAACACCACGCGCCTCTGCATACTAGGCAGCATGGTGGAGAATGGGGAAATCGGACCAGACCCCGACCGATTGCGCCCCCTACGGGAGCTGCCCCTGCCCAACACTCCCAAAGCCCTGAAAAGATGCCTGGGGTTATTTTCTTATTATTCCCAATGGGTCCCCAACTACTCCGACAAAGCCCGCCCCCTCTTGAAAGCATCCTCTTTCCCGCTCTCTGCTGAGGCCCGCGCCGCCTTCAAAAGCATTAAGCAGGATATTGAGCGGGCCACGCTACAGGCAGTGGACGAGAACACTCCATTTCAAGTGGAAAGTGATGCGTCTGATTTCGCCTTGGCGGCCACCCTCAACCAGGCGGGGCGGCCCGTAGCTTTCTTCTCGAGGACCCTCCAAGGGCCCGAGATCAGACACTCCTCCGTGGAAAAGGAGGCCCAAGCCATCGTGGAGGCAGTGCGCCACTGGCGCCACTACCTAGCCGGCAAACGCTTCACCCTACCCACCGACCAGCGGTCGGTAGCGTTTATGTTCAATAATAAACAGAGGGGGAAGATTAAAAATGATAAGATTCTTAGGTGGCGGATCGAGCTCTCCACCTTCGAGTACGACATCATTTACCGGCCAGGGGCCCTTAACGAATCCCCTGACGCCCTCTCACGAGGGATGTGTGCCAGCGCCACCGGGGATCGGCTACAGACCCTCCACAACGACCTCTGCCACCCAGGGGTCACGCGGCTGTTCCACTTCATAAAGTCCCGTAACTTACCCTACTCGATTGAGGAAGTTCGGTCTCTGACCAGGAACTGCCGCACTTGCGCTGAGTGCAAGCCTCGGTTCTACCGCCCAGATAGAGCCCACTTAATCAAAGCTACACGGCCCTTTGAGCGGCTCAGCTTAGATTTCAAGGGCCCCCTCCCGTCCGTCGACCGCAATGTTTACTTCCTGAACATTGTGGATGAATACTCCCGTTTCCCATTCGCCTTCCCCTGCCCAGACATGACCAGCGCCACGGTCATTAAATGCCTCAACAGCCTGTTCTGCCTGTTCGGTATGCCGAGCTACATCCATACGGATAGGGGGGCGTCCTTCATGAGTGAAGAGCTACGCCAGTACATGCTGTCCAGGGGGATCGCCACGAGCCGTACCACCAGCTACAACCCCCGGGGTAACGGCCAAGTGGAGCGAGAGAACGAGACAGTATGGAAAGCAGTCACTCTAGCTCTAAGGACCAAGGGCCTCCCTATCTCCCGCTGGCAGGAAGTCCTCTCGGATGTGCTCCATTCGATACGGTCGCTATTGTGTACGGCCACTAATACCACGCCTCATGAACGAATGTTTGTCTTTCCCCGGAAATCCACCTCAGGCGTATCCATGCCGTCATGGCTCTCCACCCCAGGCCCGGTACTCGTGCGAAGGCATGTGAGGGGCCACAAGACGGACCCTCTCGTGGAGCCAGTACACCTACTCCACGCCAACCCCCAATACGCATATGTCCGGCATGCCGACGGAAGGGAGGACACCGTGTCCATAAAAGACGTCGCCCCAGCCGGCATCGACAACAACCACGGCAATAGCGGCAACGACGATCACAGCAACTCTTACCCACCCACTACTCTTTCATCACCCCCGGAAGAACACCGACCAACGGCACCCCCACCAACTACCCCTTCAACAACCCTGGCGGCACCCCCGGCAGAGACCCAGGAGGCTACCGGGGACACCCAGCCGACACCCGCGGCACCGCAACAGCCACGTCGGTCGCAGAGGACTATCAAACCCCCGAACAGACTAAATCTATAGAAGGGGTGAATGTGATGAAATATTTCCATTCATCACTGCCTGTGACTGAGATCGGTTTCAGTGTCATTTCCCTTCCCCCAGACCTCATTGTATTGTGTACTGGAATGTGCTGTATTGTATACTGGAATGTGCTGTGTGTAGGGCTCCGCCCATACCTGGCCCCGTTTGTAAGCTAGCTTCAGTCTAGCCCCAATCTCCAGAAGGACGACATCTCTCTCGCTTACGTGTTTTGTTCTAAGTTAATAAAAGCCTTGTTTTGTTCTGCTACCTTCGAGTCTCGGAATTATTGAGGCACATCACTTGTATTGTCCTGAAAGTTCTTTGATGGGCTTGTCCAGCCTCGATGGCTGGGTTTAATCTGTTTCCGATTATGTATGCAGACTGTTTGATGGCTTTAACTATAGGCCTCACTGAATTTAGATCTGCCTCCAATTCGGTCTAATACATAATTCAGAGTCCTGACTCATTCCAAAATACAAAGTTTCTCTTCACAGAAAGCCTGCAGCCTTCGTTTCGATTTCTCCCAAGCTGTCTGCGCTGCAGAATCCATTTTGGAGTCCCACAGGCTTCCTGCCACGAGGCACAGATGCCATCTTGCGTACCCTTTTCAATTTAAAATGTCCATGCAGGGTCCCTTTTATTAATAATAACCTTCGGGGAGATGCAGAAATTTTGCAAATCTTACAGTCTCCATACCTAAGGAAGGATGTACGTGCAACGAAGGTTCACTAGATTGATTCCTGGGATGAGAGGGTTTTCCTATGAGGAGAGATTGAGTAGAATGGGCCTATACTCTCTGGAGTTTAGAAGAATGAGAGAAACATATAAGATTCTGAGAGGGCTTGACAGGGTAAACGCTGAGAGGCTGCTTCCCCTGGCAGGAGAGTCTGGAACTAAGGGGCATAGTCTCAGAATAAGGGATCAGCCATTTAGGACTGAGATAAGGAGAAATTTCTTCACTCAGAGGGTTGTGAATCTTTGGAATTCTTTACCCCAGAGGGCTGTGGTTGCTCAGTCGTTGACTATATTCAAGGCTGTGATCACAAGATTTTTGGGCACTAAGGGAGTTAAGGGATCTGGGGATAGAGCGGGAAAGTGGAGATGAGTTAGATGATCAGCCATGATCTTATTGAATGGCGGAGCAGGCTCGATGGGCCGTATGGCCTACTCCTGCTCCTATTTCTTATGTTCTTATTTAATGTAAAGTATTATATATGGTCATTACCAGGCAGTAAGCTAACCAAAATTGTTACAATATCAGAACGAAGAAGAAAGCTGCAACAGCTTCAAAATGTAACCTGTACTCTAAGATTGAAATGCAGCCTTCTACTCATTCCCTTGTACCTTGTGCGATTTGTAATGCACATTTAATATTTGAAATTCATGCAGGGGTTCTATTCTGTTTTTGGTTATCTTTGGGGCCAGGAGCAGCTGTTGGTTTGCTCTGTGATCTTGATCCATTGTGACATTTACACAAGAGGATTAATGATCATGACATCATTACTGAAGGTTTATTGAGAAGTAATCTGCACTTAATCATCAAGAAATTATGCGTTCAATAAGTATCATAAAAAGGTCTTTTGACCCATTGAGAACTTGCCACATGGCAGCATTAAGCTTACTTTTTGTAACCTTTTTATGATTACTACTTATAGAAAAAGGTATTTAATTGTCTTCAAAATTCTAGATATATTAGCCTCTTTGTTGGAACTTGGGTTGATATAGAACATACATTCTGATAGGAGACAGTTTAAGAAATAACCAACAGTGAATAGGTGAAGTTATACCTCTGATGTACTGTCTCACTTTAACCTTTCATGCAGCACAGATCCATTAACTTGTGTGGGTGCCACTGCAGTAACAGCTGACTACTTGACACATCAAAGGCTCACCTGGAGAGTTTTATGATGTACTCATGACAATCTTTACAGTTCTGGCACTTAATTGGCTAAAAGAAAATGGCCATTACCACCATTTTTCAGCCATTTCGAGGTGATTTCTTTCTAAGTGAATCCCACTTCATAGAGACACAGAAAAGAAGTTAACTTTGTTAAACTTGCAAAGTGTAAGAAATAAATATATAAATAAATTTCAAATGAGTTGTATTAGTTAATAGAGTTACAATAATAAAAATAGAAGGGCGACAATAGGAAAGAGATATGGGGGAAAGGGAAGTCAAAGGAGCAGAAGTAAAATCCAAGCTGTATTTAAAGCATTTATCTTAATTGCATTGGGCATTGGGTTAATACTAGAGAAATAAATTCACATTGAAGTACCTTTGTTAGTGCAATACTGGTATTTTTTAACATCACAGTGTTTGAGCTGTAAACTTTAAACATGGCTGACCCAGGGAGACTGGAATTTCCCAGCCTCCACCCAAAGATAATTTTTAACCCGTTTATGGTTAGCAGTCCGTCTACCCTCACCCCCCCCCCTTTAAACTAAAGGGAGTATGTGAACATTGTAATGTATTATCACAAGGTTTGTCACATGGTTTAGTATGAGCATGCTCAGTTTGCTCTGGCCTAATAAAGCAAGCACATGGACAAGCAACTCATCGTGTCTCTGTCGTTCATTTATTCTACCCACATATATTACATTTTGGCAACGAGATTGGGATCCCGAAGCCATTTTTAGGGATCATGGAAGGACACAGTGTTCAACCTTCGAGTGGACAAGTTTAAGGTGAATTTGTGACACCAAAACTGATTTTTTTGCGATGTTTTACTGTTAATGCTCATGCAGAAGCATCTGTGCTTCGCCTTCGCGTGTATGTATACACAACAACAGCAGCGTTGATTCTCACAGGTACACAGGTAGCGTGCTGAGTCACTGTTCGACAGGATTGAGACAATCATGGCCACGCCTACGGGATTCATCAGAAGCCTCGGCATGTATGACCAAGCTCGTGAACCATTCAGTTCTTACATTGAGCAGATGGAGATTCTTTTCGGGTCAATAGCATTATTGAGGCCGATAGTGCAGATCAGAATATTCAAGCTCAAAATAAAGTAATTAATCAATGGAAAAAAGCATTATTTCAAATGGAGATCAGGCCAGATGTCTACGGAACATTGACAAACCTACTTGCACCAGAGAAAGCGAAGGATGTGCCGTTTGAAGACATTGGGCTGGATTTTGCCAGCCCTGGGGAGGCGGGTTTGGAGGTGGGACTGCCGGGAAAATGGCAGAATTTGGGGGCAGGTGCCCAACCCGCCCCCAATCCGCCTCCATGCCATCTTGCCAGGAGGCGGGTAGCCGACCAGCACCAGGTCCCGCCTCCTTGAGGCGGGAAGGGGATTAATGCCAATTAACTGCCTGTTAACAGGTAGCTAACAGGCAGTTTTTTGGCTAATCCCTATTTTGAGCCCTGAAGATTGGGCTTCCTGACGGCTCCAAACCTCGCCAGGGTCAGCGAGGCGGGCTGTCAGTCTGAGGGGGTCAGAGGGGCCGAGATGTCCGGTGTGCAAGTGAGTAATGGGTGCATGTGTGCAGAGGTAAGTGTGTGAGGTGTGTGTAAAGTGTTTTAATAAGTTTTACTTACCTTTATTTCTTCCTGCAGGCTTCCTCCCTTCAGGTCTCGGGAGTCCCTCAGCTCACTGGCACAGAAAGCAGAATGGCCGCTGAACTATCAAAAGCTGCAGCCTTCTGCTTTCTGGTCAGGAAGGCTTTCTAATTGAGTCTTGAGTAAAGACACAACTTAGAAGACAGATTGTCAGAGTTTGACAGCTTCACAGAGCTGTCAAACAATGACATTTCATCTCTCAAAAGCTCTTGACAGATGAAACGGCACTCGCTGACGTCACCTGTAACTGACTTTCCCTTAATTGGCCTGCTAAGCCCGCTGGGCGGGCTTAACAAGGTCAATCAAGGGAAAATAGCATGGATTGGCCACAAGTCGATGGAGGCGGGACTAAAACCCAACAAGTGGGAGTCCCACCTCCAAAAGCTCCCCATTGACAAAATCCAGCCCATTGTCGAGGAACTCGAGGACCATTTCGACCCAAAGCCATTAGAAATAGCAGAGAGCTATAAGTTTGGTACCAGAAACCAAAAACAAAGTGAAACCATCAGTGAGTACATTGTAGCTCTTAGGAACCTGCCTTTG
Organism: Somniosus microcephalus; assembly: GCF_052327205.1. Lineage (NCBI taxonomy): Eukaryota > Metazoa > Chordata > Chondrichthyes > Squaliformes > Somniosidae > Somniosus > Somniosus microcephalus. The sequence continues at coordinate 219,857,008 of NC_140992.1, forward strand.
CATTATAATTTCAGCACATTTTTAGATCGTGCATTGCGAAATAAGTTTGTGTGGACTGGTGGATGAGCGCACACAGTCCAAGTTACTGAACACTCCGAATCTAACGTTTGACATAGCATGCAAAATTGCCCCACCTATGGAGATGGTGTCTAAGAATGCTTGGGAGCTCCGTCCAACTCAAGTGACTAGTACAGCTGAGGTCTACAGTCACAAAGCCACCGCCAAACCTACAGATGTGAGACCGAGTCAAAAGCATGTCAGTGAGAGCAGTTCAGTGAATTGTTATCACTGCACTGGAAATCACTCACCACAGTTCTGCCAATACAGAAATGCGAAGTGTTTTCACTGCCAGAAGCAAGGCCATATTTCAACAGCTTGCAGAACTAGATCTAAAGCAGGAAGTAAGAACAATTCTAGTGGTAATGCAAAGCAGCAACAACAAAAGGGAGGAGTTCACAATATTGAAGTGAACACACCTGATGTTAAAGAACTAGACATCTACAGTATCTATGCCACTAGCAGCAATGCTAGAAGTCGTGAGAAAGACTTCCGTACAAAACTGTTGATCAACGACCAATATATTGATTTGTGTATCGACACGGCGGCGGACTGCTCTATCATGAGTAAGGACACATATGTGAGTAAGTTTAATCAAATACCACTTACAAAGAGTACCATAGAGTTAAAAACCTACTCCAGAGAAATCCGAGAGACATGTGGACAAATGGAATGTACAGTTCAGCACAATGGCCAGTCAGTAAAGCTGCCTATTATTGTAGCGAGCTACAACAGGCCAACCCTCATGGGCAATGATTGGTTGTGAAAGTTAAAACTAGGACTGGAGAAACATCTTCAGTGTAGATTCTTCAAAGAAGCGACTCGACATAATGCTGAATTAGTACAAAAGCATGTTCGCAGATAGTTAAGAGGGCATCACTGGGTATGACACGCATATCTGCATCAAGTCCAACGCAAAGCCTGTCTATTGTAAGGCATATCCAGTCCCCTATGCGTTGAAAAGTCAGGTGGAGGAAGAGCTCAAAAAACTGAGAGAGAACGGAGTGCTAGTAAAAACTGACAAAAGTGAATGGACTACCCCGATTGTGGTAGTGCCCAAAGCAAATAAAACTGTATGCTTGTGTGGTGACTATAAAGTTACTATCAACCAAGCAGTTGGCGATGAGCAGTTCCCGTTACCTTTATCGCAAAGTTTGTGTGCAGCACTCTCTGGGTCAAAGGTTTTCTCCAAGCTTGACCAGTCGCACGCTTATACTTGTTATGTCCGTGTATCTTAATGTTGTGTCCTTCAATAATCAGACAACAGACTGCAGGGAACGATTCAACAGGTGTTTACTGAATGAGGGTTACTCTAGAACTAATTATACAGATCATTACTCAGGGTTTATATACAGGTGTGGTCACTGCTGGTACTACAGTATACAGGAGCTGTAAAAAGTAGTTCTCCCCTTAAAGGTACATACATTACAATTCCTCCCCTTTTAGATTAACAGTACCATAACATTCATTTAACAATTAAATATCAAACTAATTACAATTAACACTTTTAATGTGCAACATTAGCTGAAAATAGTCTATTTATAAATTCAGTCTTTGGGGAGGCTTCCTGATCCTTTCTGGATAGCGCCTTTCCCGAGTGTCTTGCTCTTGGTGCGGAGGCGATTCTGGCCCCCTGTCGTCGGTTGGTTCATCAGCTTCCGATGCTACTGCTTCTGGGGTAGATGCTACCTGTATGTCGGGTTCATCACCAAGTACGTATGGGCGAGGCATGGGGTTGACTTGTTCCTGTGACTCTAGGATCTGGTCAGCATGGCGTCTCATGATGCTCTCCCCAACGTCCACTGTGTACATTAGTGGGCCCTGTCGTGTTCATATCGTTCCTGGCTGCCATTTTTCTGTTCGGTAGTCGCGGGCCAAGACTGGTTGCCCTACATTGAAGCTCCTTGTTGGCTTCTCATGGATGTGCTGGAATTGCTTACTCTCAACATCTCTTCGTACGTTTGGTCTGAGCAAATCCAGGCGAGATCTTAACCTTCGGTTAAAGAACATCATGGCTGGGGCCTGGTTGGTGACTGCATGCGTCGCATTCCGGTAGGCGAACAGGAAATTGTCCACCTTGTGCTGCAGCGGAATGTTGTCATTGTACATCGCCTTTATTGCCTTCTTAAAGGTTTGTACGAACCTCTCAGCCAATCCATTTGTGGCTGGATGATACGGGGTGGATGTGTAATGCCTTACCCCATTCCTTTTCATAAATCTTCGAAACTCTTCGGACACAAACTGTGGTCCGTTATCAGAGCAAATCTGCTCTGGCAAGCCGTTCCTGGCAAAAATGGTCCGTAGGACTGCAATAGTTTTCTCCGTGGTGGTGGAGGACATTTTGATCACCTCAGGCCATTTCGAGTGCGCATCCACGGCTATTAAAAACATTGAGTCCATGAATGGACCAGCAAAATCAATATGCACCCGTTGCCGTGGAGATGAGGGCCACTCCCATGGGTGTAGAGGGGCATGTGGTGGTGCATTTTGGACCTTCTGGCATCCTGAGCAGCTCTTTGTCAGGTCCTCGATTTGCTGATCGATCCCTGGCCACCACACATAAGCCCTAGCAAGGCTTTTCATTTTTACCCCTCCCAGATGACCTTCGTGAAGCTCATTGAGCACTCTCTCCCTTAACTTGGGTGGAATTACCACTCGGGATCCACACATCAAGGTCCCCTGGCATACTGACAGCTGTTCTCTTCTGGATGAGAATGCTGGCAACAGTGAGTCGCCATGTGCTGGCCATCCCTTCACCGTCAAATCATATACCCGAGACAGTGTCGGGTCATTTTGGGTCTCCTTCTCTATACCAAGCATTCAATTATAGTCGAATGAAATATTTTGACAGGATCCACTGCTGGTGCTTCCTCCGCAGTAGGCAGTGGCAGGCGTGATAGCCCATCAGCATTTCCATGCTGTTTCGTGCCCTTATACTCGATTTCATATTGGTGCGCCCCTAGAAAAAGGGACCATCTTTGTAGCCGTTGCGCAGTCATCACCGGAACGCCCTTCTTTGGATTAAAGATGGAGACAAGTGGTTGGTGGTCAGTTAGCAAGGTGAACTTCTGCCCGTGCAGATAGTGATTGAACTTTTTCACTCCCCACACTAGGCTGAGGGCCTCCCTGTCAATCTGGGCGTAGTTACGCTCGGCTGATGTTAGTGACCGAGATGCAAAGGCTACTGGCCTCTCTGAGCCGTCTGGAAATTTGTGCGACAGCACCGCTCCAATGCCATAGGGTGATGCATCACACACCAACCGAATTGGTAGTGCTGGGTTGAAATGAGCCAACACCTCTTTTGATGTGATCGATGCTTTGCTCTTCTGGAAAGCTCATTTACATTCGTCACTCCACTTCCATGGTACCCCCGTTTGCAGTAGGGTGTTCAGTGGGTGTAGTACGGTAGACAAATTCGGCAAGAACATATGGTAGTTGTGGTGTATGTAACCTGTTCCACCTTAAGAGAACTTAAGCCTGGTCCACCTTAAGAAAGGTACTACTTTCTTTGGCTGCTGTATACGTAATACCGGTGGTGACCACACCGGTATATAAGCACAGTGTAATAATATTGTATTCAGTATAGTCCGACCTCCAACCAGTAAAGACCTGTTGAATTTACTCTTGTGGTCTGTGTAGTAATTCTCACTATAACACACAGACTTAACAGTGGCGACGAGTCCGATTCTTACCCTGCTGCATCAATTTCCACGGCGACTTCGTCCACAGACAGGACATCGAAGAGAGGTTTCCACCCTCATCACCTACGGGAAGACACGTCGAGCGGCAGGCATCGAGCAACCGGAGTGCAGAAGACTGTCAGCTTCTTCTACTACCTCGTGGTGGGTAAGCCGGGCAGCGACGCGACAGAAAGTCAACCACGTTGGCTGTACAGACGGGGCTGGGAAGACGGAGGAATAAGGGCGGTGAGGTCGATCGCGACCAGAGATAAGGGCCGGGCCGCTTTCGAGCGAGAGGCGCAGCGCGGGACATCAATCGCGACCGGAGATAAGGGCCGCATTCGGGCTAAAGGCGCAGCGTCTGGGGAAACTGAAGGCGCGAGAGCCGCGGTGAAGCGGAGACAGCGTCGGGGGACGGGTGAAGACCGCCAAGCGTGGGAAAACCGCCATTTTGTGGGCGGAGGACGACGGCAAGAGCGGGAAGCCGCCATCTTAGATAACATTAAAAATACGATAAATTGCTACGATGCCTAAACATGGGAACATTAATGCCTTCGACAGTGATATAGAAGACTGGGCTATGTATGTAGAACGCATACAAAACTATTGTAAGGCAAATAAAATTCCTGAGACAGATAAAGCACTAACATTACTAAACTTAATGGGTGCGAAGACATACGGGCAATTGAAACACCTGTTATCACCAGATGAACCGGCGGATAAGACGTTCGAACAGATTGTTACTGTCCTAAAAAATCATCTTAGCCCCACGCCGCTGATGCTAGCGGAACGATTTAAATTTTACGATAGAAGACAGCTGCAAAATGAAAGCAATGCTGAATATTTGATGGAATTACGTAAGCTAGCAAAATATTGTCAGTTTGGAACGGGACTGACAGAGGCACTTCGAGATAGATTTGTGTGTGGTTTATTTAAACAGGATACACAAAGGCGACTGCTCGAGGAGAATGAGCTGTCTCTCGAGAAGGCGGTCACTATGGCAGCAGCACACGAGGCCGCAGCGAGAGGCACGGCAGTAATGCAGCTACGGCCACCGGAACTCGGTACAAACAAATTGGGTTTGAGTTCTGTCAAATGTTATCGTTGTGGAAAGACAACGCACGATCAGAACCAGTGTTGGTTTAAAAACCGAGAATGCAGAACGTGTGGCAGGCTTGGCCACATAGCTAAAGTATGCCGGTCAGGAAAGAAGACCAGCAATAAAAAGTCACCGCAAGGAAAATATGCAAAGGTACACAAGGTGACAAAGAACAGTTTGACTGAACAGAAGTCAGATTCAGACGCTAGCAGTAATGAACTGGATAGCTTAAGAATCCACAACGTTGGTAAGGATACAGACCTCCAGACAATTTGGGTCACTCTTAAGATAGCAGGAGTCCAAGTAAAAATGGAATTGGACACTGGATCGGCATTGACGGTCATGAATAAGAAAGATTACAGAAGGTTATTCCAACATATTCCCTTACAGGATACGGAGATTATATTGAAAACGTACTCGGGGCAAAGAGTATACCCCATCGGAAAAATAGAGGTAGAAGTGGTCCACAAGGGCGAAGGAGGCCAAGTAATGGACTTATATGTGCTACCTGAAGGAGGTCCACCACTACTAGGACGGGAGTGGATTAGGAAAATGAATATGGACTGGCACTCCTTGAAAGCACTAACGGTAGATTCCGGGGAAACCCCTGTCAAACCTAAACGATTGTCCAGAATATTGGATGAGGCTAAAGAGGTGTTCCAGCCGGGACTGGGAACACTGAGAGGAATTACGGCAAACATCAAGATTGATGAACATGCACAACCAAAATTTTTTAAAGCCAGACCGGTACCCTATGCAATACGACCTGCGGTTGAAGTGGAGCTGGAAGCACTAGAACGTTCAGGGGTACTGTCTAAAGTAGATTGGAGTGAGTGGGCTACGCCCATTGTTCCCGTTATGAAACGTCCTGCGAACAATAAGCCAGGAGATCCAGGGAAGGTTCGCATCTGTGGAGATTTCAAGATCACCGTTAATCCGGTGCTTCACACGGTGCAGTATCCGCTTCCACGGATTGAGGATATTTTCGCTTCACTGTCTAGCGGGAAACACTTCACCAAGATAGACCTGGCGCAGGCGTACTTGCAGATGGAGGTTGAAGAAGAGTCACGCCAATACCTCACGATCAACACGCATCGAGGGTTGTACCGGTACAATAGGCTGGTTTTTGGTGTGGCATCGGCTCCAGCAATTTGGCAGAGGGCCATGGAGCAGGTATTACAGGGAATTCCAGGCACACAATGTTACCTGGACGACATTCTGATCACAGGTGATGGTGATGAACAGCATCTCGCTAACTTGGAACTGGTGCTCAACAGACTGAAAGAGTATGGACTTAGAGTAAATCGGCAGAAATGTGAGTTCTTCCAGAAGCGGATCTCGTACTGTGGTCATGTCATTGACCGGGAGGGGCTTCATAAGTCTCCTGACAAGATAGCGGCAGTTGTAAAGGCTCCCGCTCTGGAGAATGTCTCTCAGTTGAGGTCGTTTCTAGGATTAATTAACTACTACCATAAATTTCTGCCAAATCTATCCACGGTGCTGCATCCGTTGAACGCTCTTTTACAGAAAGGGGTACCATGGGACTGGGGCGAAAACTGTAAGAAGGCATTTCGCAAAAGCAAAGAATTGATCACCTCAGAGGAAGTGTTGGCTCACTTCAACCCGACACTGCCTATTCGGTTGGCTTGTGATGCTTCTCCATATGGTATTGGGGCAGTACTCTCACATAAATTGCCAAATGGCACGGAAAGGCCAGTCGCGTTTGCATCCAGATCATTGACCTCCGCTGAGCGCAACTATGCGCAGATCGATGGGGAGTGAAGAAGTTTAATCATTACCTACAGGGCCAAAAATTCACACTTCTGACGGACCATCAACCGTTGGTGTCCATTTTTAACCCTAAGAAGGGTGTTTCGGTGATGACAGCACAGCGTCTCCAGAGATGGTCTCTTTTCTTAGGGGCACATCAATATCAGATAGAATTCAAAGGTACGAAACAGCATGGCAATGCTGATGGCCTGTCGTGCCTGCCACTACCTGAAGATGAAGACACGACGGAAGTTGACTCTGTTGAGTTATTTCATTCGACCATTATCGAGTGTTTACCTGTCACCAACGCAAGTATTGAAAGAGAAACCAGGAACGACCCGACACTGTCCAGAGTCTACGAGGTGACAGTGAAAGGATGGCCAACACGGGGTGATCCTCTGTTACCGGCATTCTCGGCAAGGCAAGACCAGCTGTCCGTCTGCCATGGTACTTTGATGTACGGGACAAGAGTGATTATTCCTCCCAAGTTAAGGGAAAGAGTTTTAAAAGAACTACATGAAGGTCATCTGGGGGGAGTTAAAATGAAAAGTCTTGCTAGGGCTTACGTATGGTGGCTGGGTATTGACCAACAGATTGAGGAGTTAACGAAAAGCTGCGCTGGGTGTCAAAAATTGCAAAATGCACCTCCGATAGCACCACTACACCCATGGGAATGGCCTTCAGCCCCATGGCAACGCGTACACATTGACTTTGCTGGTCCATTCATGGACTCCATGTTCCTAATCGCGGTGGACGCACATTCCAAATGGCCAGAAGTCATCAAGGTGAATACCACTACTTCAGAAAAGACAATTGCGGTGTTAAGAACAATATTTGCAAGGAACGGATTGCCAGAACAGATCTGTTCGGAAAACGGACCACAGTTTGTATCGGAAGAATTCCAACAATTCTTAAAGAAGAATGGAGTTAAACATTATACCTCTGCCCCATATCATCCGGTGACAAACGGGTTGGCTGAAAGATTTGTCCAGACATTCAAAAAGGCTATTAAGGCCATGAATGATGATCAGATTCCGCTACAACACAAGGTCGATAAGTTCCTGATGTCATATAGAAACGCCGATCATGCCGTGACTAACCAAAGTCCTGCTATGATGTTTTATAACAGGAGGTTGCGGTCCAAGTTGGACTTGTTAAAACCAAATGTGCGGAGGGAAGTGGAAAACAAACAGTTCCGGCATATTAACAGCAAGACCACTCGAACTTTCGACGTAGGACAACCAGTGATGGCAAGGGGCTATGGAAACGACAAATGGCAGTCCGGAACAATCCGGGCCAGACAAGGACCTCTGATGTACACCGTAGATATTGGTCATAATGTGATAAGGCGTCATGCGGATCAACTGGTAGAGTCGAGAGCAAGGGTCGAACCCATGGTTGTGACAGAGACAGCTGTGGAAGACGTTCATGAACCTGAAGCATCTACCTCGGCCGAGAATGTATTTGATGATGATGACACCCAATACATTGGCAACCAACTAGAGGAGGCACCTCAACAACAAGAATCAGAGACCACTGAAAGGCGTTATCCAAGCCGAATCAGAAAGCCTCCTGAGAGACTGAACCTTTGAACTGTTATACCTGAAGTTATATATGTATATATGTTATGTTTATTTGGGGATATGACTGTTAAGCTAAAAAGGGAGGATTGTGGTGTATGTAACCTGTTCCACCTTAAGAGAACTTAAGCCTGGTCCACCTTTGTAGTGTATGTAACTGTTCTACCTTTAAGAGAACTATTGTATGTAACCGTCCACCTTTAAGAGAACTATTTTAGGTGTGGCACTACTTTATCTTGGCTGCTGTATACTGTAATACCGACGGTGACCACACCGGTATACAAGTGCTGTGTCAGGATTTATTGGGCAGATTCGCCCTGACCTTCGAATAGTAAAGTCCTGTTAAAGTTACTCTTGTAGTCTGTGTATTAATTCGCCATAATACCTACAGACTTTACAGTGGCGACGAGTTCGATCTTACCCTGCGGCAACAATACTTCCGAAGCAGTTAACGAGCGTCGAGAAGAGGCACCCGCCCTCGTCGTTCTGCTGAGAGAAAACTCGAGTCTGCAGAGCAAGGAAGAAGGAAGAATTCAGACACGAAGCCTTCCATCAGCAACAGGCACTGATTGTCCCTTCTGCCACGGTGGTGAGTGAGCCGATCAGCACGAGAAGCAAGTCGGCCACGGTGACTGTGAGTAAAGGGAAAATAAAAAAATAAAATAAAATAAACGGAGGATAAGGGCGGTGAACTCGACCACGGTCGGGGGAAAGGAACCGGACAGAAGTCGGGCCCAGAGACGCTGAGACTGGGGCAGCGTGGAGCACGGAAGCTGCGGTACAAGCGGGCTGGGAGACGCAACGGCGTCGTGAGACAGCTAGACCGCGACCGGCGAAAAAGGCCGGGCAGCTACCGAGGCCACGAGGCGCTGCGACCGGGATCGTAAGGCGCGGGAAGATATAAAAATAAATAAACCGCGGTGAACTCAGCCGCAGCCGGGGAGGAAAGCACCGGACTGCGAGAGGGCTGGGAGGCGCGAGTGGAGTGAAAAAGGCCGGGCAGCGACCGAGGCCACGAAGCGCTGCGACCGGGATCGTAAGGCGCGGGAAGATATAAAAATAAATAAATCGCGGAGAACTCAGCCGCAGCCGGGGAGGAAAGCACCGGACTGCGAGAGGGCTGGGAAGCGTGATTGGAAGCCGCTGAGGGAGAGACAGAGCCCGAGCGAGCGGGAGAGACAGAGCCCGAGCGAGGGAGACTGAGCGAGATCCAGCCCAGCGGCTGAAACTGTTCGCCATCAACGGGTTGTACCCAGCGCCGGTTGCCCTGCCAAGAAAAGGGAACAAGGAACGTACTGAAGCCGACGCGCAGGCTGCGAACCCCGAAAGCCAGCAGTCGTCGCCCGAGGGAAAAGGTTACCCCTCCCGCCAGGGGAAGAAACGCGGGAAGCCGCCAGTAGGCGGGGAAGAAGACAGAAGCGGGAAACCGCCATTTTGAAAGTGGGCGGGGAAAGAAGACAAGCGCGGGAAACCGCCATTTTGAAAAAAAAAAGTTAAAGAAATATTTCGTTGTTGTTTCTCAGGAAGAGTGTGAAGATGCCTAAGCGTAGTAACATCAACGGTTTCGATTCCGATGTGGAAGATTGGGCCACGTATGTAGAACGCATCGAGATATATTGTAAGGTCAATAAGATAGCAAATTATGACAAAGCTCTAACCTTACTAATCTCAATGGGTGCGAAGACATACGGGTTATTGAAGCATCTTCTATCACCAGCTAAACCGGCGGATCAGTCTTTCGCTAATATTGTTGCTGTCCTGAAGGATCATTTTAACCCCGCACCGCTGATGTTAGCGGAACGATCTAAATTTTACGTGAGAACGCAACGAAAAGAGGAAAGCAACGCGGAGTACCTGGTTGAACTGCGTAGGCTAGCAAAATACTGTCAGTTTGGGGTAAATCTGACAGAGGCACTGAGAGACAAGTTCGTGTGTGGGATGTCGAAGGAAGGAACACAAAAACGACTGCTCGAAGAGAACGATCTTACACTTGATAAGGCTGTCCTTATTGCAGCATCGCACGAAGCCGCAGCGAGAGGCACGGCGGAAATGCAGTGGAAGACAGCGGTACTCAGTGTGGGTCAAATGACTTTGGGTACAACGAAATGTTATCGTTGTGGGAAGACAACACACGACCAGAACCAATGCTGGTTTAAAAACCAGGAATGTAGAAAATGTGGCAAGCTTGGTCACATAGCTAAGGTATGCCGGTCAGGAAAGAAGACCAGCAATAATAAGTCACCGCAGAAGAAGTACAGAAAGGTACATAAGGTGACTGAGAAGAGTCCAGGTGAACAGAATTCGGACTCAGACTCCAACAGCAAGGAACTGGGTAGTCTGAGGATTCACAATGTGAGTAAAGAAGCTGACCGACAAACTATCTGGGTCACACTACAGATTGCAAAAGTCCAAGTGAAGATGGAAGTGGACACCGGATCGGCGTTGACGGTCATGAATAAGCAAGATTACAAAAAGTTATTCAAACATATTCCCCTACGGGATACGGAGATAGTATTGCAGACATACACGGGGCACAAAGTATACCCCATCGGAAAGATAAAAGTCAAGATGAGATACAAGGACAAAGATCACCAAGGGATGGACATGTATGTGCTGCCCAAGGGAGGTCCACCACTTCTGGGATGGGAGTGGATCAGGAAAATAAAGATAGACTGGCATTCACTAAACACAATGACGGTAGATTCCGGAAAGGAAGATGTCAAACCTGAACGGTTGTCCAGAATATTGGATGAAGCTAAAGAGGTATTCCAGCAAGGACTGGGGAACACTGAGAGGAATTAAAGCAAAAATCAAGATTGCAGAACATGCAAGCCCAAAATTTTTCAAAGCCAGATCGGTACCTTACGCGATACGACCTGCTGTGGAGGCAGAACTGGAAGAGCTTGAACGTTCAGGGGTACTGTCTAAGGTGGACTGGAGTGAGTGGGCCACGCCCATTGTTCCCGTCATGAAGTCTTCATCAAGTAACAAGCCAGGGGGACCGGGAAAGGTCCGCATCTGTGGAGACTTCAAGATCACAGTTAATCCGGTGCTTCACACGGTACAATACCCGCTTCCGCGGATTGAGGATATCTTTGCTTCATTGTCTGGCGGGAAACACTTCACCAAGATAGAACTGGCACAAGCATACTTACAAATGGAAGTCGAGGAAGAGTCGCGCCAGTATCTCACAATCAACACGCACAGAGGCTTGTATCGTTATAATAGACTGGTTTTTGGAGTAGCTTCGGCTCCAGCAATTTGGCAGAGGGCCATGGAGCAGGTCTTACAGGGTATTCCAAGCACTCCGTGTTACTTGGACGATATCCTGATTACAGGAGAGGACGAGGAGGAACACCTCGCAAATTTGAAACTGGTGCTCACCAGGTTGAAGGAATATGGCCTTCGAGTTAATCGCCAGAAATGTGAGTTCTTCCAGAAACGGATCTCGTACTGCGGTCATGTCATTGACCAAGAGGGGCTGCACAAGTCACCTGACAAGATAGAAGCTGTCGTGAAGGCCCCCGCTCCGGAAAATGTATCACAGTTGAGATCGTTTCTGGGGTTGATTAATTATTACCACAAGTTTCTGCCAAATCTATCCACGGTGCTGCATCCGCTGAATGCTCTGTTGCGGAAAGAAGTACCATGGAAGTGGAGCGAGGACTGTAAGAAGGCCTTTCGCAGAAGCAAGGCGTTGATTACCTCTGAGGAAGTGTTGGCTCATTTCAACCCAACGTTACCTCTTCGTCTAGCTTGTGATGCTTCCCCTTATGGAATTGGAGCAGTACTTTCACACAAGTTGCCAAATGGCTCGGAAAGGCCAGTCGCATTTGCGTCCCGATCATTGACCTCCGCTGAGCGAAATTATGCTCAGATAGATAGGGAGGCCCTCAGCCTTGTGTGGGGAGTAAAGAAATTCAATCATTACCTGCAGGGCAAGAAGTTCACATTACTGACAGACCACCAGCCGTTGGTGTCCATATTCAACCCTAACAAGGCCGTTTCCACTATGACAGCGCAAAGGCTACAGAGGTGGTCCGTGTTACTTGGGGCACACCAATATGACATCGAATACAAAAGGTCCAAACAGCATGGAAATGCTGATGGGTTATCGCGCCTACCGTTGCCAGTAGTAGAAGAGGCGGCTACAGTGGACCCGGTAGAGATGTTCCACTCATCCATAGTGGAATGTCTACCAGTAACAAATTCGATGATCGAAAATGAAACAAGAAATGATCCGACTCTCTCACGAGTCTACGATTTATCAGTGGAGGGATGGCCAGCACATGGCGAACCAACGCTGCCCGCATTTTCGCAAAGAAAAGAACAGCTGTCAGTGTGCTGAGGAACCTTGATGTGTGGATCTAGAGTGGTGATTCCACCCAAACTTCAGCATAAGGTGCTAAAGGAGCTTCACGAGGGGCATCTGGGTGGAGTGAAAATGAAGAACCTAGCAAGAGCGTTTGTGTGGTGGCCAGGTATTGATGGAGACATCGAAGAAATAACCAAGAGCTGTCTAGGATGCCAGAAGGTCCAAAACGCGCCACCACAAGCTCCTCTGCATCCATGGGAGTGGCCCTCATCTCCTTGGCAAAGGGTACACGTCGACTTTGCTGGTCCATTTATGGACTCAATGTTTCTAATCGCGGTGGATGCACACTCCAAGTGGCCGGAGGTAATAAAGATGTCCTCCACCACCACGGAAAAACCCATCACAGTATTAAGGACCATATTTGCCAGGAATGGGCTGCCGGAACAGATCTGTTCTGATAATGGACCGCAATTTGTGTCCGAAGAATTCAGGAAGTTCTTAAAAAGGAATGGGGTCAAGCACTACACGTCAGCCCCATACCATCCCGCCACCAATGGATTAACTGAAAGGTTTGTCCAGACCTTCAAGAAGGCCATAAAGGCCATGGGTAATGAAGACATCAACCTACAACATAAGGTAGATAACTTCTTGTTGGCGTACAGGAATGCAACACATGCGGTCACAAACCAAACTCCCGCCATGATGTTTTTCAATAGAAGACTAAGATGCCGGCTGGATTTGATTAAGCCAAACGTCAGAAGGGACGTAGAGAACCGGCAATTTCAGGGCATGAATGAAAGGCCAACTAGATCCTTTCAGATAGGTCAACAAGTTTTGGCCCGGGGCTACCGTACCGAGAAATGGCAGCCTGGAACTATTGGGAAAAGGCTAGGGCCGCTGATGTATACCGTGGACATTGGTGACAGCATAATAAGGCGCCATGTTGACCAGATCATAGGGTCATCCACAAAGGACCAACCTACTCCACCACCTTACACGGCTAATGTTGAAGCAGAGATTCCCAGAGCACCTACCTCCGATCTGGTAATACTGGAATCAGATGAACCTGACACTGTCCTTCAAGCCGAATCGACCTTGCCAGAAGAACCTACTACCCCGCCGAAAACTACTACACCACCGAGGCGTTATCCGGACAGAGTCAGGAAGCCTCCAGAGAGACTGAATCTGTGAACTGTTTTGCATAAGTTGTATATATGTTATGATGTTATGTTAATGGGGAATAAGTATGTTGTAAGCTAAAAAGGGAGGATTGTAGTGTATGTAACTGTTCTACCTTTAAGAGAACTTGTATGTAACCGTCCACCTTTAAGAGAACTATTTTAGGTGTGGCACTACTTTATCTCGGCTGCTGTATACTGTAATACCGACGGTGACCACACCGGTATATAAGTGCTGTGTCAGGATTTATTGGGCAGATTCGCCCTGACCTTCGAATAGTAAAGTCCTGTTAAAGTTACTCTTGTAGTCTGTGTATTAATTCGCCATAATACCTACAGACTTTACAACCTTAAGAAAGGTACTACTTTCTTTGGCTGCTGTATACGTAATACCGGTGGTGACCACACCGGTATATAAGCAGAGTGTAATAATATTGTATTCAGTATAGTCCGACCTCCAACCAGTAAAGACCTGTTGAATTTACTCTTGTGGTCTGTGTAGTAATTCTCACTATAACACACAGACTTAACAGTAGTAGTTCACCAGCCCAAGGAACGACCTCAGTTGTGACACATTTTCCGGTGCTGGAGCCTTGACTACTGCCTCAATCTTTTCAGGGGACTTATGTAACCCCTCTTTATGAATAACGTGGCCACAATACGAGATCTGCTTCTGGAAAAACTCGCATTTGTGGCGATTAGCTCGGAGCCCATATTCCTTCAATCTAGTGAGCACCTGCTCCAGGTTGGCAAGGTGATCACTGTCATTTTCGCCCGTGACCAGGATGTCGTCCAAATAACACTGGGTCCCTGGAATCCCTTGCAGGACTTGTTCCATTGCCCTTTGCCAAATAACCGGAGCTGATGCTACCCCGAACACCAGCCGGTTGTATTGGTAGAGACCTTTGTGGGTGTTGATCATGAGGTACTGTTTCGAGGCTTCTTCTACCTCCATTTGCAGGTATGCCTGGGCCAGATCAATCTTAGTGAAGAGTTTCCCTCCAGATAGCGAGGCGAAAATATCTTCAATCCGCGGAAGCGGATATTGTACAGTGTGAAGGACTGGGTTCACTGTCACCTTAAAGTCCCCACAGATGCGAACCTTCTTTGGTTCCCCAGGCGTATTACTCAACGACCTCTTCATTACAGGAACGATGGGTATAGCCCACACGCTCCAGTCCACTTTGGACAGTACTCCTGAACGTTCCAAACCTTCCAGCTCTGCTTCGACGGCTGGGCGGATCGCATAAGGTACCGGTCTGGCCTTAAAAAACTTTGGGCTTGCATTTTCCTCTATTTTGATCGCCGCTGTTATGCCTTTTAGTGTTCCGAGTCCCTGCTGGAACACTTCTTGTGCGTCAGTTAGCATTTTTGACAGTCGTCCAGGTGTGATGTCGTCATCCTTTTTGGCATCTACAGTCAGTGCTTGTATGGAATGCCAATCTAGCTGTATCTTCCGGATCCATTCACGTCCTAGTAGTGGTGGTCCTCCATCTGGCAATACATATAGGTCCATTTTTGGTGTTTCTTTGCCGTTATATATAACGTTCACCCTTATTTTTCCTTTGGGGTAGACTTTTTGCCCCGTGTACGTCTTCAAGACAATCTTTGTATCTCTCAAGAGTATATGTGAGAATAGGCGCTTGTAGTCCCTTCGGTTTATGACTGTTAGGGCTGATCCTGTGTCCAATTCCATTTTCACTTGGACTCCTGCTATCTTGAGCATGACCCAGATAGTTTGGTGATCCTCCGTTTTGATCACATTATGTAGTTTCAGACAACCCAGCTCCTTGCTTCCGGAGTCTGTATCACTCTTCTGTTCGTCTGAACTACTCTCCGTCACCTTATGTACCTTTTTGTACTTCTCCTGTGGAAATTTCTTGCCGCTGGTTATCCTTCCCGACCTGCAGACTCTTGCTATGTGTCCTACTTTTCCACACTGTCTGCACACTTTGTCCTTGAACCAGCAATCATTATGGTCGTGTGTTGTTCTGCCACAGCGATAGCACTTCCCTGCTCCATATGACATTTCATTTGTGCCATATTCTTGCGGTCTCCATTGTATCTCTGCAGCGCCCCATGCTGCTGCTTCGTGTGATACTGCAATGCTGAAAGCCTTATCCAGCGTAAGATCCTTTTCTGATAGAAGCCATTTCTGGGTTCCTTCACTTTAAAGCCCACACACAAACTTGTCCCTTAAAGTATCTGCTAGTCCCGTTCCAAACTGGCAGTGTTTCAATAGCTTGCGCAGTTCCGTTAAATACTCAGTATTACTTTCATCTTTATGCTGGTTCCTTTTGTGAAACTTAAATCTTTCTGCTATCAGCAGCGGTGTGGGGTTTAAGTGGTCCTGTAGGATTGACACTATGTTTTCAAAATCCTTTTCTACTGGCTTCTCTGGAGTTACTAGGTTTCGTAGTAAGCCATATGTTTTTGCACCCATTGAATTCAACAATACCAGCGCTTTCTTGTCATCTGGCACTTCATTCGCCTTGCAGTATACTTCTATGCGTTCGACATATGTCATCCAATCTTCGACTTCATTGTCGAACGCTGTGATACTGCCACTCTTCGGCATTTTTGGGTGTGGTAAGACTGGCTTAAAATGGCATCTCCCGCGCTTTCCTTTCTTCCCCACTGCGGCTTAAAATGGCGTCTCCCACGCTGCTGCCAACGCCGCTCTCGGCGGCCCTCGTGGGAAATGGCGACGCCCTGTGGGTTTCGTGCACTGCTCCTGTGCTGCTGCCAACGCCACTCTCTGCAGTCCTCGTGGCAATGGCAGCGCCTCGCGTTTTCCTGTGCACCTCTCTCCCCCGTTGACGCTGCTCGGCCCTTGAACACCGGCTGCGCTCTGCACGTTTTCCTGCGCGCCTCTCTCTCCCGTTGATGCTGCTCGGCCCTTGAACACCGGCTGCGCTCTGCTTTCTCTCGCCTCTCTCCCCCATTGACGCCACTTGGTCCTGAACACCAGCTGCGCCCTGTGCGCTCTGCCCTCTCTCTCTCCCTCGTCGACGCTGCTCGGCCTTTTTCTGTGCCGCTCGGTTGGGCTCTAGCCCGTCACTGTCCAGGAAGGGTCTGCGCAGTACCTGTTGGCAGCCCATTTCGCTGGACCACCGTGACTGGAAAGCCAAGCCTGGCTCTCGACAGCCTCCCCTGCGATGCTCAAATCTCCGCTGGATGACTGGGAGGTTGCCCGTGGTCGACGCCCGTGCTTCTGGACTCGACCTTCTTCCACTGTTCTCCAGGAGCGAATCACAGAATCACACAGAATCACAGAAACCCCACAGTGCAGATAGAGGTCATTTCGGCCCATCGAGCCTGCACCGACACATATCCCACCCGATCCCTGTAACTCCTACACCAACACGTAACCCCACGTATTTAATCCCCCTAACATTAAGGGTCAATTTATCATAGCCAATCAACCTAACCTGCACATCTTTGGACTGTGGGAGGAAACCGGAGCACCCGGAGGAAACCCACGCAAACACGGGGAGAATGTGCAAACTCCACACAGACAGTCACCCGAGGCCGGATTCGAACCCGGGTCCCTGGCGCTGTGAGGCAACAGTGCTAACCACTATGCCACCGTGCTGCCCTGGGAGGTGATGCAGAGTTGCAGGTAGGTTCGAATCTGCTCGTCGCCAATGTTATGTCCGTGTATCTTAATGTTGTGTCCTTCAATAATCAGACAACAGACTTCAGGGAATGATTCAACAGGTGTTTACTGAATGAGGGTTACTCTAGAACTAATTGTACAGATCACTACTCAGGGTTTATATACAGGTGTGGTCACTGCCGGTACTACAGTATACAGGAGCTGTAAAAAGTAGTTCTCCCCTTAAAGGTACATACATTACAATACTCAGCTGAATGTTGACAAAGAGAATCAACAGTATCTCACTATCAACACACACAAGGGGCTGTAGTCATACACCAAGCTGTCACAGAAATCACAGAAATCACAGAAACCCCACAGTGCAGATAGAGGCCATTTCGGCCCATCGAGCCTGCACCGACACATATCCCACCCGATCTCCGTAACCCCTACACCAACACATATCCCACCCTATCCCCGTAACCCCACGTATTTAATCCCCCTAACACTAAGGGTCAATTTATCATAGCCAATCAACCTAACCCGCACATCTTTGGACTGTGGGAGGAAACCGGAGCACCCGGAGGAAACCCACGCAAACACGGGGAGAATGTGCAAACTCCACACAGACAGTCACCCGAGGCCGGATTCGAACCCGGGTCCCTGGCGCTGTGAGGCAACAGTGCTAACCACTGTGCCACCGTGCTGCCCTGTCGTATGGTTTAAAGTCCTCTCCCAAAATCTTCCAGGCTACAATGGATAAGGTTTTGCAAGGAGTTCCAAATTGCTTATGCAATCAAGACGATGGGTTGATCGCAACAAGCAGCGAGGAAGAAAATCTAGAAGTGTTAAATATAGTGCTTCAAAGGTTGAATGCCCACAATATCAAATTGAAAAGGAGCAAATGTGCTTTTGTGCAGCCCGAGGTTGTGTACCTTGGTCTGAAAGTTGATGCAAATGGCTTTCAACCAGTGAAGGAAACGGTTGATGCTGTCATCAATGCTCCAAAGCCACAGAACGTGTCTGAGTTAAGATCTTTCCTTGGAATGGTCCAGTAGTCCGCACGTTTCTTAGCTGAGTTAGCGACCATGTTAGCTCCATTGCACGAGCTCCTCAAGAAGGATGTCCAGTGGAAGTGGACGAAAGCGCAACAGGAAGCTTGCGACGCTTGTAAGAGAAGTCTCTCTAGTGATGCTCTGCTTGTGCACTATGACACAGAGCATGAGCATAAGTTAGCGTGTGATGCTTCCAGTTACGGTGTGGGAGCTGTCATAAGCCATATAATGGATGACGGCCAAGAGAAACCAATCATGTTCGCATCCTGAACCCTCACAAAGTGCGAAAGAAACTATATGCAAATGGAAAAGGAAGCACTCGCCATAGTGTTTGGACTTGAGAAATTCCAACATATATATTCAAGAAGCATTTGGTTGAGCACTTGAAATGCCATAGCATACAAGTCTACAGACCAAATGCTGGAAAATGGGATTAGATTAGACAGGGCTTGATGGCCGGCGCAGACGCGATGGGCCGAAGGACCTCTTTCTGTGCTGTATAACTCTATAACTCTAGTTCCTGATCGGCAGAAAGTATACCCTGATAACCGATCACAAACCACTCCTAGCAATATTGGGGCCCAAATCTGCCATCCTGCAATGGCCGCATCAAGAATGCAATGTTGGGCAGTGTTGTTGTCACAGTATGACTACACAATTGAACATCGCACATCAAAGTAAAACGCAATTGCAGATGCCTTGTCCAGGTTGCCACACGAGGATTCATGTGTTGGGAGCGAATGTGCAATTTTCACGCTAGGCGTAATTGACAAAGATTTTCCCGTGAATGCAATGGAGATTGCAAATGAGACTCAAAAGTACTCAGTACTGAAAATAGTGAATGAAAACACTTTGAATGGATGGACTGATCAGTGACTGGACGGAGTTGAAACCATTCCATAACCGTCATACTGAATTGTCCTGTGAACAAGGTTGTATCAAGTGGGGAAACAGAGTGGTGGTACCTACTTCTTTGAGAGATAGAATTCTGGTCGATATTCATACTGAACATCCAGGGATCGTCAGAATGAAATCAATTGCAAGAAGCTTTGTTTACTGGCCTGGATTGGACAGTGATCTTGAATCACTTGTCAGCAAATGCAGCGTTTGCCAAAATTGCAGAAACAAACCACTCAAAACTCCTCTACAACCCTGGTCATGGCCAAGTAGACCTTTTCAAAGAGTACATGTAGACTTCTGTGAGAAAGCAAATGATTATTTCCTGGCACTTTTAGATAGTCACTCAAAGTGTATTGAAGTGAAACACATGGGTTCAAATACTACAACTGAACGTACCATCGATGAGTTGAGGTCTATCTTTACATGACATGGCTTACCTGAAGAGCTTGTTTCTGACAATGGCCTTCAGTTCCGTTCTGCTCTATTCCAAGAATTCATGAAACGGAACGGTATCAAACACGCTCTCATTCCACCATATCATCCAGCTTCAAACGGAGCAGCCGAAAGGTCAGTCAGAATAGTAAAAGAAGCTCTCAAAAAGCAAGTGTTGCAGGGTTGTTCGGGACTCAGCATTAAGCAACATTTGACAAATTTCTTGCTGAAGTACAGAACTACTCCGCACACTACAGCTGGATATACCCCAGCAGAACTCTTGATGAGGAGGAGATTGAGAACACGGTTGAGTTTTGTTCATCCAAATTTAGCCTCAAGAGTTGAACAGAAACAGTTGAGTCAGGAACGTTATTATGACAGCAATCGGAAAGAATGCAGTTTCAGACAAAATGAGTGTGTTCGTGTTCTCAGTCCCCCTGGCAGGTTGAGTTCACACAAGTGGGACGTAGGAACCATGGTAGAGGTTGGTGGAACCAAGAGATATTTGGTTGAAATTGGTGACAACATCCGAAGTGTTCATGTAGATCAAATGATCTCTGCTAGAGATGAACCAAGACGTGATCTTGAACCACTTGATCATGAACAAATACATGAGTTTGACTCCGCTCAGACTTCAGAAACTCAAGTATCGGGTTCAAACAAATCTGAGATAGAAACAGGATCATCTTTGAGTTCGGAACCAGGACAAAACAGCCCGAAAATTGGTTCAACACCAAAATCTTCTGTAAGGAGATCAGGAAGGCTCCGCAAACCTGCTATTAAACTGGATTTGTAGTTCATTTAATAGAAAAAAAGCCAGGAGTTTTTGTTATGTGGTACATGTAATGCTGGGAAAGGTGGAACCATAGTTTTGTTGTATTTGAGAGGGGAATATGTACATTTTTTTAAGGGTGTAACATATTATCACTTGGTTTGTTACATGGTTAAGTATGAGCATGCTCAGTTCACTCTGGCCTAATAAAGCAAGCACATGAACTAGCAACTCATCGTGTCTCTGTCCTTCATTTGTTCTACCCACATATATTACAAACATAGTTTAGTTCTTTACTTCTATTGAGTCAAATACATATATGGGGATGTTCCTTCCACAGACACAGTGGGCTGGATTTTGAAGTCCGATCCCCGACCACGGGTGTGAGTTCCGATCCCGGGAGTGGGGGTGGGGGTCCAATCCCCGACCCCGGGAGGTGAGTTCCGATACCCGGCAGTGGGGGGGTCCGATCCCCAACCCCGGGGTGGGGCGGCTTGCTGATCAGTGAGCTTGGGGGGCTGGGAGGAAGTACACTAGCTCCTCCCGGCCCACAAGGATTGCTCCCCGAGGCTGTGCTCACCTCGCTGCAGCTACCAGGAATCCCTAGGCCCAGGACCCCTGGCCAGCTGCAGTAAAACCTGAACAGCATGTTAAAGCAGAGGCTTCAGGGCCTCATTATCACATTTAAAATTCCAACCCGCCTCCCGGCAGTGGGTTGGCTGCCCGCCCCCCGCTCCCGGTCCTGCCTGAGTAAACGGTGAAAGTGAGCGGGTTGGAGGCGGGTTAGGGTTGGGATTTAGGTTTTAAAAACTTTAACTTCCCCCCCCTCGCCTGCAACCCACCCGTTTTTCCTGTTAAAAATCCCCCCAGTAGTTCCACTCTTGCTCTAAATCTGTCCTTAGTCAAATCCCATCATGGAGTACTATGTTCATTTCATACTGCACCTTAGGAAAGATATATTAGCCTTGAAGAGGGTACAGCGCAGATTCACCAGAATGATACCGGGAGTGGTAGGAGTGAATTCTGAGGACAGGCTGCATAAATTTGATTTGTATTCCCTTGAGTTTCGAAGGTTTTATGAGGTTGATACAGATAAACTATTTTCTCTGATGGGGAAACAAAGAGACAGAATCTTAAAAGTAGAGCTAATCCTGTTATGTCTTCTAGCGCTCATAGTGCTTTGTAAAGACACCCCTGGACTCGGTAGTTTGTAATTATAAACTACTATTTTATTTGAGTTGTAATGGCTGCCTGCCGCATGGTGCGGGGTGATATTTCCAAGTGCCTGTGCGGCGCCTGCGCACTACTTTCCCAGCATCATAGTGCTGCTACACTTGATTTGAGTGTTAGTACACCTGTACAATGTAGTCCCAACTTAACTATGTAACATCCCTCTTTCCCAACAAAACTAATTACATCAATTTTCTATTTTACCATGTTTCCAGTTGAATAACGTTAACAAAAATACAGAACGTGAGCTTTCTTTGCTCAATTTATATACAGATATTTGTCCATGTTGTTTTACTGTTCTGTGCGAATTATAATTGTCTTTATAATTATTCGCGATACCGCTCAGGTGGTTGTATGTTACTCCTCCATCTTGTGGACTTAGCTGTAACTATTCCTTTCTGCGGTGTTTTGGTGTGTTCTTTTCTTGTTGCCGGTGCTGTCGTGTTTGGCTCTGGAGAGTGCATGTTTGCAGTTGTTGTATTTGAGGTGTTTGTTTCTGGCGTTATATTGTTTTCCGTGTCTGGTACCGTAACTGCTGTTAATGTTGTCCGCTGTTTGACAGCTTCAGGTGAGGTTCTGATAAGGATCCTGTTTCGCCTGTATTGGTTTCCAGGTTCTGTCTCTACCAAGTAAGATCTTGGAGTATCAGCTTTTCCAATAACCTCGGCTGGACTCCATGTTCTCAACAACGGCTCTTGTATATGCACTGATTGCCCATTTAGCAGCTCCGGTAGTGGTTTTGCATGCTTGTTATAGTGTGTGCTCCCCGTAGTTTGTGTTTCCATCAGCTTCTGCCGAACGTCCTCTTGGTCCTGGGGAGGATATATCTTTGCTGGTAGAGTTGTTTTGTATTTTCTACCGTTTAGTAGTTCTGCTGGTGATTTCGAGTCTGCTCTCAAAGGTGTCGATCTGATTGCCAAAAGGGCGAGGTCTTGGTCTTCTCCCATCTCCTTGCTTTTAATGAGAGCTCTTTTGACTGTTTGGATCTGTCTTTCAATAAATCCGTGTCCCCTTGGGTAATGTGGGGATGAGGTAATTGTTTTAAATCCGTATTTTCCAGCCAGTGCTCTGAATTTGCTGGAGGTGAATTGTGTCCCATTGTCGCAGATGACCTTCTCTGGGATGCCCTGTTCTGTGAATAAGTTTTTCGCAATTTTTGTGATTGTTGTGGCTCTTATGTCGTTTATCCTTCTGACAAAAGGAAATTTTGAGTAGTAGTCTGCTACTATGATGTACCACTCCTGGTTGCACAGGAACAGATCTGTTCCGACCATGTGCCATGGTCTCGGGGGTACTTTCATTTGAATCATCTCCTCCTTCTGCTGTGTGTTTCAGTATTTCTGGCATATGCAGCATGTGCAGACCATTTGTTCTATGCTTTTGTACATGCCTATCCAGTACACAGCTGATCTGGCTCTTAGTTTACATTTCTCCATCCCCATATGGCCTTGGTGTATTATGCGGAGAAGTTCCGTTTGCATCGTTTTTGGTATTATGATTCTTGAGCCAGCAAGGAGAACACTGTCCTCCACCGAGATGTCATCTCTGATCGCCCAGTACTGTCGGATTTGGTTTTGGACCTGCTGGATCTTCCCCGGCTACCCCTGTATTACCTGTTGCATGAGTAGTAGCAACTCCTCTTCTTTACCAGTCTCCTCTTGAATTTGGCTAAGCTTTGTGGGAGTAACATTTACGAGGTGGTGTATTTTTACTGTCAGGCCCTTCATCTCGTGTTTTTCGTGTGGTGACAATCGAGACAATGCATCTGCCAGTGCCATTTCTTTTCCTGGCCGGTATTTTAATTCAAAGTCATAACTTTGGAGTCTTAACAGTAACCTTTGCAGTCTTGCTGGGGCCTTGCTTAGGTTTTTCTTGTAAATTTGTTCGAGTGGACGATGGTCACTCTCTACCTCAAATTTTCTTCTGTATAAGTAGGTGTGGAACTTTTCGCATCCGTATACTACTGCCAATAGCTCTCTTTCGATGTTTGCGTATCTTGTCTCTGCTGATGTCAATGCCTTCGATGTGAAAGCTATTGGTTTTCCTTCCTGCACCCCTAGCCCCCTGGTAGAGGCATCTACCTGTAGGGTGACAGGTTTTTTTCTATCGTAATAAGACAGGCTGGTTTCTTTACATAATACTTCCTTTAGGTGTTTGAAGTTCCTCTCATGGGATTCTGATCATTGGTATGCCGCATGGTGCGGGGTGATATTTCCAAGTGCCTGTGCGGCGCCTGCGCACTACTTTCCCAGCATCGTAGTGCTGCTACACTTGATTTGAGTGTTAGTACACTTGTACAATGTAGTCCCAACATAACTATGTAACAAATCCATTTAGGAATGAAGTCAGGTAGCACTTTTTCACACACAGGGTAGTGAAAATCTGCAACTCTCTCCCTCAAAAGGGTATGGACGCTGGGCCAATTGAAATTTTCAAGACTGAGATGGATAGATTTTTGTTAGGCAGGAATATGGAACAAAGTTGGGTAAATGGAGTTGATAACAGATCAGCCATGATCTAATTGAAGGTTGGAACAGGCTTGAGGGGCTGAATGGCCTGTTCATGTTATGTTCACCCCACTCTGTCCCAATTCATTTTATATTACTACTAGCTGGAGTGCCCAGTGGTGCCGAGGCTTTTTTGAGGGCTTGTTGTTGTTGGAAGAGAGAGAGAGAGCGACTGGGGGTAAGAGAGAGAGAGCGACTGGGGGGAAGAGAGAGAGCGACTGGGGGGAAGAGAGAGAGCGACTAGGGGGAAGAGAGAGAGCGACTGGGGGGAAGAGAGAGAGCGACTGGGGGGAAGAGGGAGAGCGACTGGGGGGAAGAGAGAGAGCGACTGGGGGAAGAGAGAGCATGACTGGGGGAAGAGAGAGAGCGACTGGGGGGAAGAGAAAGAGCGACTGGGGGGAAGAGAGAGAGCGACTGGGGGGAAGAGAGAGAGCGACTGGGGGGAAGAGAGAGAGCGACTGGGGGGAAGGGGGAGGAAGGGGAGGGGGGCAAGGGGGAGGAAGGGGAGGGGGGCAAGGGGGAGGAAGGGGAGGGGGGCAAGGGGGAGGAAGGGGAGTGGGGGAAGGGGGAGGAAGGGGAGGGGGAAGGGGGGGAGGATGGGGGAAAGGGAGGAAGTGGAGGGGGAGGATTGGGGGGAGGGTGGGGGGGAAGGATGGGGGGAAGGGTGGGGGGCGAAGGGGGGTGAGGGTGGGGGGGAAGGGAGGGGGCAGAGGAAGAGTGTGGGGGGGAAGGGAGGGAGGGAGGGGAGAAAGGGAGGGAGGGAGGGAGGGGAGAAAGGGAATGGGGGAGCAAGCAGAACCTTTCCACTCTGCCGGTGATGGCTCCGCGAAGCTCTATGCCGCCCCACGCACTGACATGGCCCAGCCGAGCGCAGCGCCCCGGTCAGCCCGAGCCCCGCCCTCCTGCGCCCCGTCCCGCGCTCTCCCGAGCCCCGCCCCCCGCTCTCCCGAGTCCCGCCCCCCGCTCTCCCGAGTCCCGCCCGCTCTCCCGCGTAAGCCGGCTTGAAGACCGCCGAGCGGGGAAGAGAGAGCGAGAGAGACGCTGCATCTGACCTGCTGGCTTCCCGCGCTTTATGCCTCGGGCTTCTGTGTGTCGCCTGCTGCGCGCGCACCCTGTGCTTGTCCCGTGTCCCTCGCGGCCGACGCCGTTGCCCCGGGTAACGTGTCGGGGGAGACTGGCGGGGGTGGGGGGCAGGAGATTGCCACAAGCCGTGGGAGAATTACCTAGCTTGGGCATGGCTGGGCAGGAGAGGCCCAGGCTTAGAGGCCTTAGAAAAACAGGGAAAGGTAGGAAAAAGAATCAGGTTAGAGAAAATATTTACAAATGAATTAACTTTTTTTAAAAACAATTTAATAAAAGCATTTTTTTTTGCTGGAAATGTACATTTGAAAATAAAGACGCAGAAAGCGGGAAAAAGAAATGAAGAGTTTGGAATCAAGATGGCGGCCACTCACCTCGGTTCAGAATGATTAGGCCCGCCCACACATGCACCGATTGGTCAACCGTCAGGTCACTGAAGTGTAGGGTTGGTCAATCGTCTTGTCACTCGACTCTAGGAGGGCCCGCCCGCATGCGCAATGAACCCGCCCCCGCGACGCAGCGATTGGTCGACCGTCGGGTCGCTCGACTGTACGATTGGTCGATCTCGACATCACTCGATGCTAATGAGCGGATAATGAGCGGAATTTTGAACGTTTTTTGGATACCGCGGGCGCAATTTTTGACTCACCAAAACGTAAATACGCTTATGACCGCTCCGGAATCGTAAGCTTTCTTTTGATGTAACGCACGTGTAGGTACACTCTATAACTTGAGAGTGTAGAGCCTGACAGACAGAAGGACATACAGACAGACAGAAGTACCACTTTTATATATAGACTAGCTGGAGTGCCCGGCGGTGCCGAGGCTTTTTTGAGGGCATGTTGTTGTTGGAAGAGAGAGAGAGAGAGCGACTGGGGGGAAGAGAGAGAGCGACTGGGGGAAGAGAGAGAGCGACTGGGGGGAAGAGAGAGAGCGACTGGGGGAAGAGAGAGAGCGACTGGGGGGAAGAGAGAGAGCGACTGGGGGGAAGAGAGAGAGCGACTGGGGGGAAGAGAGAGAGCGACTGGGGGGAAGAGAGAGAGCGACTGGGGGGAAGAGAGAGAGCAACTGGGAGGGGGGGTGGAGGGGGAGGGGGAAGGGAGGAGGGGGGAGGGAGGAGGGGAGGGGAGGGGGAGGGAGGGGGAGGGGGAGGGAGGAGGGTGGGGGGAGAAGGGGGAAGGGGGGATGGGGGAGAGAAGTGGGGGGGAGAGAAGGGGGGGTGAGGGGGGAGAGAAGGGGTGGAGAGAATGGGGGGAGGGGGGGAGAGAAGGGGGGGAGGAGAGAGAGACACAGAGGGAAGCAGAGAGAGATGGCGAGTGGCCCGCGGGCGCAAATGGAGCCAAGCCCCGGGGACAGGTGTGAGCCGGCTTGAGGGTGAGAGAGACTGCCAGGCCCAGTTGCCGGGGTAACCCTTCCCCCCTTCCGAGCCCCCGCCCTCCCAAGCCCCGGCCGCCCCGCCCGCACTCCCGAGCCCCGGCCGCCCCGCCCCGCACTCCCGAGCCCCGCCCCCGCTCTCCCGAGAGCCCCGCCCTCCCGAGCCCCGCCCCCCCCGCCCGAGCCGGCTTCAAGACCGCCGAGCCGGAAAGAGAGAGAGACGCCGCATCTCACCTGCTGGCTTCCTGCGCTCTGTGCCTCGGACTTCTGTGTGTCGCCTGCTGTGCGCGCACCCTGCGCCTGTCCCGTGTCCCTCGCGGCCGACGCCATTGCCCCGGGTAACGTGATGGGGGAGACTGGGGGGGGTTGGTGAGGGGGGGGAGGAGCTTACCACAAGCCGTGGGACAATTACCTAGCTCGGGCGTGGCTGGGCAGGAGAAGCCTTACAAAAACGGGGAAAGGTAGGAAAAAGAATCAGGTTAGAGAAAATATTTACAAATGAATTAACTTTTTTTTAAAGCAATTTAATATTAGCAATTTTTTTTTGCTGGAAATGTAGATTTGAAAAGAAACACGCAGAAAGTGGGAAAAAGAAATGAACCGTTTGGAATCAAGATGGCGGCCACGCACCTCGGTTCAGAAGGATAAGGCCCGCCCACACACGCACCGATTGGTCAACCGCCATGTCACTGAAGTGTAGGATTGGTCAATCGTCCTGTCAGTCGACTCTAGGAGGGCCCGCCCGCACGCGCGATGAACCCGCCCCCGCGACACAGCGATTGGTCGACCGTCGGGTCGCTCGACTGTACGATTGGTCGACCTCGACGTCACTCGATGCTAATGAGCGGATAATGAGCAGAATTTTGAATAATGAGCGGATAATGAGCGGAATTTTGAAAGTTTTTTGGATACCGCGGGCGCAATGTTTGTCCGACTGAAAAGTACATACGCTTATGACCGTTCCGGAATCGTAAGCTTTCTTTTGATGTGACGCACGTGTAGGTACGCTCTATAACTTGAGAGTGTATAGCCTGACAGACAGACAGACAGAAGTACCGCATTATATAGATAGATAGATAGATAGATAGATAGATAGATAGATACTGCCTCGTAAGTTCTTTGAATTTATTTGCTTTTCTGTACCTATGCCATGTCTATACATCTTGGGGGAAAAATTCAGTTGGTTTGCGTCTCCCGTTAGCGCCTTAAGAGGGCGCGAATGGGGCGCAAAGCAACTAGCACCCAGGCGAGGTGATATCTGCGCCTCTCGCGGAATTGACTGGTCATTTTGTGGCGGCGCTAAACAATACCGCCCGTTCTCCTGCGCATGCAGACCTTGACGTCATTCGAGCGTGCAACGCCCTTGGGGCGCCCCGGAATGGAAATTGAGTGGCGCCTCCCTCCTTTCCGCCTGGCGCAACCAACGACAGGTAGTCTGGAACGCTACCCAGTTGCTGTGGGGCTGGGAGGGCGCTATTTAAAGGGGGCCTCTTCCTGGCTTTTTCTGTGGTAGACATTTTTGCACCACTCGTTCTGAGAGAGAGAGAGAGAGATTTTGAGAGAGAGAGAAAGAGAGACTTCTGCATTGAGTCAACACTGTCTGCATTGAGTCAATGGCTTCTGACTATAACTTTGCAGGTACTTTGGTTTTTGACCTTCATTACTTTGATTGACAAGATACTATGGGGGCTGCAATGAACGGGGGCGTCGTCCTGCGCCATCAGATTCGGAGGGCATAGAGAAGCAGAGAGAGAGTGGCAATCATGGCCAGACGGAGGAGGGCCAACAGGCCTCTGTACAGGACACCTTACCCTCCCAGGGTATTTCGCCAACAATTCTCCTACATTAATATGTCTGAGGAGCAGTGTTTGCGAAGGCTGCGCTTCAGCAAGGAGATGGTCACTGAGCTCTGCCACCTGCTGCAGCCAGATCTGCAGCCTCAACTGAGGAGCAGGACGTCTCTGTCGGTGGCAGTGAAGATAACAGTGGCTCTGAACTTTTATGCCACCGGCTCATTTCAATCAGCTACTGGGGACATCGCCAATATCTCCCAGTTCGCGGTGCATTGCTGCATCCGTCAGGTCACAAATGCCCTCTATAAAAGGAGACGAGAGCACATCTCTTTCCCCATGACCCCGGATAAGCAGCAAGAACGCGCAATGGGCTTTGCTAGTATAGCGGGCTTCCCCATGGTGCAGGGTGCCATTGACTGCATGCATGTGGCTTTGTGTGCTCCACATGAGAATGCCGAGGATTTCCGCAACTCAAAGGGCATCCATTCCTTAAACGTTCAGATGGTCTGTGACCACAGATAGCTGATACCCGCTGTCAATGCCCACTATCCTGGCAGCAGCTACGATGCATTCATCCTGCACCAGACTACTGTGGCAGAACTTTTCCAGGCACCGCATCACCCAGGTGTTTGGCTTCTCGGGGACAAGTGATATCCACTGTGCACCTGGCTGATGACACTGCTCCGTATGCCCAACATCCCTGCTGAGCTGCGGTACAACGAGAGCCATCAAACTACCAGGAACATCGTTGAGCACACAATCGGCGTCCTCAAGCAACGGTTCCGCTGTCTGGACCATTCTGGAGGAGCCCTGCAGTACTCGCCTGAGCAAGTCTCCCACTTCGTTGTTGTGTGCTGCATGCTGCATAACCTGGCAATCCTCAGGACCCAGCCAATGCCACCAGGCCTTGGAGAACCACCAGAGGAGGAGGAGGAAGAGGAGGAGGAAGATGAGGAGGATGATGATCAGCAGCACCAAGGCAAAGGGAGGCACACAATGTCAAAACTGGAAGGGCCATCCGTCAACGGCTGATAGCAAACCGCTTCTAGGCCCCTGCTGAGGAAATGGCTTCTGACTGTAGTGTATGTACCTTTAAGAGAGAACTACTTTTACAGCTCCTGTATACTGTAGTACCGGCAGTGACCACACCTGTATATAAGCCTTGAGCATGCCTCTGTACTGCCAGTCTTGAGACTACCCTACTCCAGTAAACACCTGTTGATTGTTAAGTTACAGCCTCCGTGTAGTTATTGGAAAACATCATACTCTCAGAATCACGGATCCAACAGTGGCGACGAGGTCGATTCGAATCTACCTGCAACTCTGCATTTCCCTTCAAGGATTCGCTCCGGGAGGGCGGTGGAAGAAAGTCGAGACCAGAAGCACGGGCGTCGACCACGAGCAACCGCCCAGTCGTCCGGCAGAGAGTGAACATCGCAGGGGAGGCTGTTGAGAGCCGGGCTTGGTTGCCCAGCCACGACGATCCAGCAACAGACTGGCAACAGGTACAGCGCAGATCCTTCCCGGACAGCGGCGGCTGGAGCCGACCGACGGCAGAGAAAAAGCCGAGCAGCGTCGACGGGGTAAGAGAGAGGGTGAAGCGCACAGGGCGCAGCCGGGGGTTGAAAACCGAGCGGCGTCGAGGAAAAACAAAAACAGAGAGAGAGAGGGTAAAGCAGCAGCCGGGTTCAGGACCGAGCGGCGGAAACGGGAAAGGCGCACAGGAGAACGCACAGAGCACAGCCAGGGCTCAAGGGCTGAACAGCGTCCATGGGGAGAAGAAGGGAGAGCGCGGGAGACGCCATTGAGCGGCGGAGAAGAAGGGAGAGTGCGGGAGACGCCATTTTTAGAAGCCGAAGCGGAGAAGAAGGGCGAGCGACGGAAGAAAGGAAAGCGCAGGAGACGCCATTTTGTGCCAGCGGAGAAGAAGGGAGAGCGCGGGAGACGCCATTTTTGACAGTTAAATCACAGCCAGGGATGCCGAAGAGTGGCAGTATCTCTGCGTTCGACAATGAAGTCGAAGACTGGGCGACATATGTGGAACGCATTGAGGTGTACTGCAGGGCGAATGAAGTGCCAGATGCTAGGAAAGCACTGGTTTTGTTAAATTCCATGGGTGCAAAGACTTATGGCTTACTGCGAAACATAATAACCCCAGAGAAGCCCGTGGATAAGAATTTCGGAAGCATAGTAGAAATCCTACAGGACCACTTAAACCCCACACCGCTGCTGATAGCAGAAATATTTAAGTTCCACAAAAGGAACCAGCATAAAGACGAAAGCAATGCTGAGTACTTAACGGAACTGCGCAAGCTATCGAAACACTGCCAGTTTGGAGTGGGACTAGCAGATACGTTAAGGGACAAGTTTGTGTCTGGGCTTCAAAGTGAAGGAACCCAGAAATGGCTTCTATCAGAAAAGGATCTTACGCTGGACAAGGCTTTCAGCATGGCAGTATCACACGAAGCAGCCGCAAGGGGCACTGCAGAGATACAACGGAGACCGCAAGAATATGGCACCAATGAAATGTCATATGGAGCAGGGAAGTGTTATCGCTGCGGCAGAACAACACACGACCAGAAGGATTGTTGGTTCAAGGACCAAGTGTGCAGACAGTGTTGAAAAGCAGGACACATAGCAAGAGTCTGCAGGTCAGGGAAGAAAACCAACAGCAAGAAATCTCCACAGAAGAAGTACAAAAAGGTACATAAGGTGACGGACAGTAGTTCAGACGAACAGAAAAGTGATACAGCCTCCAGAAGCAAGGAGCTGGGTTGTCTGAAACTACATAAGGTAACCAAAATGGAGGATCACCAGACTATCTGGGTCACACTCAAGATAGACAGAGTCCAAGTGAAAATGGAATTGGACACAGGCTCAGCCCTAACAGTCATAAACCAAAGGGACTACAAGCGGCTATTTTCACATATACCCTTGAAAGCTACAGAGATTGTCTTGAAGACGTACACGGGGCAAAAAGTCTACCCCAAAGGAAAAATAAGGGTGAAAGTGATATACAAAGGCCAGGAAATACCTAAAATGGACATATATGTATTGCCAGATGGAGGACCACCACTACTAGGACGTGAATGGATCTGGAAGATACTATTAGATTGGCATTCCATACAGGCACTGAAGGTTGAGGCCAAAAAGGATGACGACGTCACACCTGGACGACTGTCAAAAATGCTAACTGACGCAAAAGAAGTGTTCCAGGAGGGACTCGGAACACTAAAAGGCATAACAGCAATGCTTAAAATAGAGGAAAATGCAAGCCCAAAGTTTCTTAAAGCCAGACCAGTGCCTTATGTGATCCGACCAGCCATCGAAGCAGAGCTGGAAGGGTTGGAACGTTCAGGAGTACTGTCCAAAGTAGACTGGAGCGAGTGGGCTACACCCATCGTTCCTGTAATGAAGAGGTCGTTGAGTAATATGCCTGGGGAACCAAAGAAGGTCCGCATCTGTGGGGATTTTAAGGTGACAGTGAACCCAGTCCTTCACATGGTACAATATCCGCTTCCACGGAGTGAGGATATTTTCGCCTCGCTATCTGGAGGTAAACGCTTCACCAAAATTGATCTAGCCCAGGCATACTTGCAAATGGAGGTAGAAGAAGCCTCGAAACAATACCTCACGATCAACACTCATAAAGGTCTCTACCAATACAACCAGCTGGTGTTTGGGGTAGCATCGGCTCCGGCTATTTGGCAAAGGGCGATGGATCAAGTCTTGCAAGGGATTCCAGGGACCCGGTGTTATTTGGACGACATCCTGGTCATGAGCGAAAATGACAGTGATCACCTTGCCAACCTGGAGAAGGTGCTCACTAGATTAAAGGAATATGGGCTACGAGCTAATCGCCACAAGTGCGAGTTTTTCCAGAAGCAGATCTCGTATTGTGGCCATGTTATTGATGAAGAGGGGTTACATAAGTCCCCTGAAAAGATTGAGGCAGTAGTCAAGGCTCCAGCACCGGAAATTGTCTCACAACTGAGGTCGTTCCTCCTGCTGGTGAACTACTACCATAAGTTCTTACCAAATTTGTCTGCAGTATTACACCCACTGAACACCCTACTGCAAACGGGGGTACCATGGAAGTGGAATGACAAACGTAAACGAGCTTTCCAGAAGTGCAAAGAATTGATCACATCAAAAGAGGTGTTGGCCCATTTCAACCCAGCACTACCAATTCGTTTAGCATGTGATGCATCACCCTACGGTATTGGAGCGGTGCTGTCGCACAAATTCCCAGACGGGTTGGAGAGGCCAGTAGCCTTTGCGTCTCGGTCACCAACCTCAGCCGAGCGCAACTACACCCAGATTGACAGGGAGGCCCTCAGCCCAGTTTGGGGAGTAAAAAATTTCAACCACTATCTGCATGGGCAGAAGTTCACCTTGCTGACTGACCACCAACCACTTGTCTCCATCTTTAATCCAAAGAAGGGCGTTCCGGTGATGACTGCACAACGGTTACAAAGATGGTCCCTTTTTCTAGGGGCGAACCAATATGAAATAGAATATAAAGGCACGAAACAGCATGGAAACGCTGATGGGCTATCACGCCTGCCACTGCCTACTGTGGAGGAAGCACCAGCAGTGGACCCTATCGAGATATTTTATTCGTCAATAATTGAACGATTGCCAGTAACTAACGCGGATATAGAGAAGGAGACCCGCAATGATCCGACACTGTCTCGGGTATATGATTTGATGGTGAGGGGATGGCCAACACATGGTGACTCACTGTTGCCAGCATTCTCATCCAGAAGAGAACAGCTGTCAGTATGCCAGGGGACAGTGATGTGTGGATCCCGAGTGGTAATTCCACCCAAGTTAAGGGAGAGAGTGCTAAATGAGCTTCACGAAGGTCATCTGGGAGGGGTGAAAATGAAAAGCCTTGCTAGGGCTTATGTGTGGTGGCCAGGGATCGATCAACAAATCGAGGACCTAACCAAGTGCTGCTCAGGATGCCAGAAGGTCCAAAATGCACCACCACATGCCCCTCTACACCCATGGGAGTGGCCCTCCTCCCCATGGCAATGGGTGCATATTGATTTTGCTGGTCCATTCATGGACTCAATGTTCTTAATAGCAGTGGATGCTCACTCGAAATGGCCTGAGGTGATAAAAATGTCCTCAACCACTACAGAGAAAACGATTGCATTCCTACGGACCATATTTGCCAGGAACGGCTTGCCAGAGCAGATTTGCTCTGATAATGGACCACAGTTTGTGTCCGAAGATTTTTGGAAATTTATGAGAAGGAATGGGATAAGGCATCACACATCCGCCCCGTATCATCCAGCCACAAATGGATTGGCTGAGAGGTTCGTACAAACCTTTAAAAAGGCGATAAAGGCCATGTGCGATGATGAAATTCCACTACAGCATAAGGTGGACAATTTCCTTTTAGCCTACAGAAATGCGACACATGCAGTTACCAACCAGACCCCGGCCATGATGTTCTTTAACCGAAGGTTGAGATCTCATCTGGATTTGCTCAGACCAAATGTGCGAAGAAATGTTGAGGACAAACAATTCCAGCACATCAATGAGAAGCCGACAAGGAGCTTCAATGTAGGACAACCAGTCTTGGCCCATGACTACCGAACAGAGAAATGGCAACCCGGAACGATATGCACACGGCAGGGGCCATTAATGTACACAGTGGATGTCGGGGAGAACATTGTGAGATGCCACGTCGACCAGATCTTAGCGTCACAGGAACGAGTCAACCCCATGTCTCGTGTACCTGGGGATGAACCCGACATACCAGTAGCATCTACCTCAGAAACAGTAGTAGTGGAAACTGATGAACTAACCGATGAAAGGGGTCAGAATCGCCTCCGCACCAAGAACAAGAACCTCAGGAAAGGCGCTATCCAGAAAGGATCAGGAAGCCGCCCCAAAGACTGAATCTATAAATGGACTATTTGGCCTAGAAATTCAGTTGCGTTCGCCAGCCGTTAGCGCCATAAGAGGAGTAGATCTCGAGCGCTAGGCACTTAGCGGCCGGGCGCAGAACGATCTGCGCCTACGCCCAACTTCAGTTGACATTTAGCGCCAGCGCAAAGTGTTTGCGCGCACTCAGCTGCGCGCGCAACTTATGACGTTATTTCGTCGTGCAACGCCGTTTGTGCGCCCCAAACCGGAACTTCAGTGGCGCCCGCCCAATGTGGGCGTGGCGCTGTTAAGAACTGTGAGGTGGAACGCAGCAGAGGCCCTGCGGGCCTCGGGGAGCGCTAATTAAAGGGCACTTAGACTGAACTATAAAGGGCTGCCATTTTGCTGCAATGACTTTAGTGCTACGGATTTCTGGACAGAGACCAAGGAAGAGACCTTACTGATTTGGGCCAACATAGGAGAGGTATTTTTGGCTTCTGGCCAGAGCTTGGAAATTTGACTCATTGTGATTTCACTGTTTGCAAGTATATTATGGGGGCTGCATGGGGTTCCAACCCTCAGTTCCAGCATTATGTGCGAAGGGCTCGCAGGCGCTGTGTGAGAGGGGCAGCCATGCCTAGACGCAGAGGGGCCATCAGGCGTCGGCAATGTAGGCCTTACCCACTCAGGGAATACCGCCAGCAGGTGTCCTATCTCACCATGACTGCCGCGCATTGTGTTAAGAGGCTGCGCTTCAGAAGGGAGGTGGTTGCAGAGATCTGCCAGCTGCTTCACAGAGATCTGCGTCCACAGCTGATGTGCAGGACGTCTCTGTCGGTGGAAGTGAAGGTCACGGTGGCTCTGAACTTTTATGCAAGCGGCTCCTTCCAAGCCGCTGCTGGGGACATAGCGAACATCTCCCAGTTCGCCGTGCATCGCTGCATCCGGCAGGTCACTGATGCCCTTTTCACAAGGAGACACCAATTCATCTCCTTCCCCATGACCCTAGAGAGGCAGGAGCAGCGTGCAGTCGGATTTGTGAGGATCGCCGACTTCCCCATGGTGCAGGGCGCCATTGACTGCACGCATGTGGCTATGCGGGCACCTATCGACAATGCCGAGGATTACCGCAACCAGAAGGGCTACCATTCCCTCAATGTACAGCTGGTGTGTGACCACAGGCAGCGCATCCTAGCTGTCAATGCCCGCTTTCCAGGCAGCAGCCACGATGCATTTATCCTGCGCCAGACTACTGTGGCTGACATGTTCCAGGCACAGCCTTCCCCAAGAGGATGGCTTATCGGGGACAAAGGCTATCCTTTGTGTACATGGCTCATGACCCCGCTCTGCGCGCCCAGGACCCCTGCTGAGGAGGCATACAACGAAAGCCATCAAGCCACAAGGAACATCACACAGCAAACGATTGGCGTCCTCAAGCAACGGTTCCGCTGCCTGGATCGCTCCGGTGGATCTCTCCAGTATTCGCCGGATAGAGTCTCCCAGCTCGTCATCGTTTGCTGCATGCTGCACAACCTGGCTATCCGCAGGACTCAGGCACTGCCACCTCACGTTGGACCACCACCTCAGGAGGACGAGCAGGAGGACCATGAGGAGGAGGAGGAGGAGTACCAGCCCAGGAGGGAGCCACAAGGTCCAAGGGCCGTCCGTCGGCGGCTTATTGAACGACACTTCGAGGCCCCCTGTCAGGGAATGGCTTGCGGCAATGAGGCACATGAATGCAGCCGCTCCACAAGCCCTCAGCCGGTTAACGCAACAAGCACTTGAAACATCACACATGGACAAGCTGAATAAATAAAAAGCTTTATTGAACAAACTCAGGGCCCTTCCCACATGAAACCCAAAAACAGACAACACCCCCAAAAAACAGTCATAAACATATCTCACTCCCACAACCTGGGGAGGAATAACAAAACTTGTCCATCCAAATGGCCTTCATCCTCGGCCTTACCAAAAGAACCCCCCCCCATAGAGAACACAACCACCCCCATATAAAAAAACAATGGCCTTCATCCTCGGCCTTACCAAGATAAACCCCCCCATAGAGAACACAAACACCCCCAGATAAAAAAACATTTGGCAACACACTCTACTTTGTGTGCCGAGAGGGCGAGTCCTTGTCCAGGCTTTTCCGGCCCCTGGCCGACCTGCTGCTCCGCCTCAACCTGGGCCCTGTGGGTGTTGCAAGGCTGGGGGGAAGGCTCCTGAGGGGCACATTGCGTGACGGCAGATGCCCTTGGGGGTCGGCCTAGACGAGCCCCGGCCCTCGAGGGGCCGGCTGCTGACTGCTGCAGCTGTGGCTGGGCAGCATCAGTCTCTCCAGCAGCTCGTCGCAGCTTTGCTGGGGGAGTGGCAGTGGCGGCTGCAGCAATGGGGGCAAGCTGGCTGATGCCAGGCGCTCGCTGGTCGCCAGAGACACTGGCACTCGGCCGGGCTGGCACTGCAGCAAGCGCAGCAATCTGGTGAAGGCCAGACCGCTGTGCTGCAGCAGCATGGCGGGTCCCCTGGCGATGCGTGCGTGACACAGCGAGTGT
Organism: Somniosus microcephalus; assembly: GCF_052327205.1. Classification (NCBI taxonomy): domain Eukaryota; kingdom Metazoa; phylum Chordata; class Chondrichthyes; order Squaliformes; family Somniosidae; genus Somniosus; species Somniosus microcephalus. Next base: position 219,893,863 of record NC_140992.1, read on the forward strand.
GGCAGCAGTGAGTGCCCGTACTGCCCTGGTCTGTGCCCGCATCAGACCAGCCAGTGACTGCACGGCACCACTGATCAACTCTCCACTCGCTGCCTGTGCTGCCCTGAAGTCGTCCCGACTCGCGTCCTGTGCTGCCCTGAATTCGGCCCGACTCGCGTCCTGTGATGCCCTGAACTCGGCCCGACTCGCGTCCTGTGATGCCCCGAATTGTGCCCGACTCGCGTCCTGTGATGCCCCGAATTGTTCGAGACCTCTGGCCTGTGCTGCCGCGAGTTGTTCGAAACCCCTGGCCTGTGAGGCCCCGAAATCGGCCACACTATGAGCCAGTGACTCAATGGCCTCAGGCAACCGTCCCACAACCCCCATGAACTCGGTGTGCCGACGATCCGAGTCCGCGGACATTTGATCAAGGAGGCGCACCTCCTGGGCGAGGACCGTCTCCGGACTGGAGGCCGGACTCTCCCTCTGGGGAGAAGGCCGCCGAGCTGGCCGACCCTTCCCGCGTGGCTGCACGCCACTGGGCCCAGGAGCTACACTCCCCTGCAACACTTCCCCCCTCTGGGGAGAAGGCCGCCGAGCTGCCCGACCCTTCCCGCGTGGCTGGACGCCACTGGGCACAGGAGCTACACTCCCCTGCAACACTTCCCCCCTCTGGGGAGAAGGCAGCCGAGCTGCCCGACCCTTCCCGCGTGGCTGGACGCCACTGGGCACAGGAGCTACACCCCCCTGCAACACTTCCCCCTGGCTCTCCTCCAGGGAAGACGTGTCCCCTCCATTGCCATCCCCTGGCGCGGATGAGGGTTCCCCCGATGTGCCACCTTCCTCTTGCTCCTCCTCGTCCTCCTCTTCCGAGGGACTGACACTCGCAGCTTCAGGGACCTCCTCCTCACCAGCTGAAAGCAGGAAGGCACAAGAGTAGCTTTAGAGTGAGGACAGGGCGTCAGCGAGGGAGGCATGAGTGGTGGCATTCTGCGCATTGGTCGGACAGTGGCAAAGGATGTAGATCTGAAGCGCAAGGGGAACGAGAGAGGTCCAAACGGTCATGTCCTTACCATTGGGGCCCAGCACAGGGTCGGCATCTCCAATTGCAACGGGGCCAATCACCCGGGCACCCATGAGTCGACCCACGTGCTCCTCCAGGTCACTGAGCTGCTGGAACTGGGCACGGCCTCCCCCGGTGTCAGTCCGGCTCTTCAGATTCTGGGCCAGCTTGGCCTGCAAGAGAAAGGACGGCCTCTAAGTACAGTGTGGTGCCCTGTTGTTGTGTGCACTGCCTCCCATGGTCGAATAGCTTGGCCAGTGTGTAAAGTGCAGAAAGTGCAATTGATGTTCATGCCAGTGCCATAGCTGCTGGATGAGGGCTGGCCATTAGGCCTTTGAGGTCCCTTTGCCCATAATGTGAGGTGCACATGCAAGGACGAGGAGGACACTGGAAAGGGTACTCACCCTGACAACCCGAGTGAGGTCGTTAAACTTTTTCCGGCATTGGTCAGCAGTCCTGGGGACATCGCTGTTGGCTGTGACCCTCTGGGCGATTTCCCTCCAGGCTCTCCTGTACACCCTCTTGGGAGGCTTCTTGCCACTGTCCGGGAACAAGATATGGCTTCTCCTCTCCAAAGCCCTAACCAGCACCTTTAAATCATGGGCAGAGAAGCGCTGCGCTCGCTCACGGGCCCTCTGCATCCTTGCTGGCGCTATTTCTCTCCAGCAGCAGTGTTTAGGCCTAGCTGGAGGGCTGCAGCATCCAGGGCGTGGCAGCAGACCAAGTCGACCCTTCCCCCTTTAAGAGCTGGCCGGCGCCAGGGTGTCTGCTGTCAATCAAAACATGACCGCACCTGCGCTGCGCCCGGCCTCGGCGGTATCAGTCTGCACCGCCGGCTTAGCGCCTAAAGATAGGCGTGCAACGCCAGTTTTAGCGCTCGAGCAAACTCCTTGGCCAAAGCTACTGAATATCGGTGAAGTGGCCTCCACTTTCCGGCGGGCGCAAACTTTAGCGCCCGCCCGACTTTAACGCCCCAAAAATGGCTATACTGAATTTCTAGGCCTTTCTGTTTAATGTGCATGTTAAAGTGTTAATTGTTATTTGAATGTTATGGGTACTGCTAATCTAACAGGGGAGGAATTGTAGTGTATGTACATTTAAGAGAGAACTACTTTTACAGCTCCTGTATACTGTAGCACCGGCAGTGACCACACCTGTATATAAGCCTTAAGCATGCCTCTGTACTGCCAGTCTTGAGACTACCCTACTCCAGTAAACACCTGTTGATTGTTAAGTTACAGCCTCCGTGTAGTTATTGGAAAACATCATACTCTAAGAATCACGGATCCAACACTGCCATTGAGAACAACATGAATGAAACCAACCCGCAACCCCTAAGCCGGCCAAGGCAACAATGATTGCAAAGACCAAACATGTACATTTTGAATACAAAAACTTTTTAATTTTACAAACTCTGTGTGTATCATTTCCGCATGACAAACAAATAGAAAGAAACACAAAAAAACAGTCATTAACATAACTGGCTCTCACAACCTGGAGATAATGTCCAAAACACTAAAAAAAATTTGACCACGAGCCTCGGCCTTTAATAAAAAAATGAACAACATTTTGTCACACCTCCTACTTTTTGCTCTTTGAGGGTGATCTCCTTCCCTTGCGCACTTCCCCCCTTCCCACCCTACAGCTCCTCCGTAATGGGACCCCAGTGGCTGCAGCAAGGCTGGTGGAAGGCTGCTGATTGTCACAACCTGAGACTGCAGATGCCCTTGAAGGACGGCCTCGACAAGCTCTGGGCCTGGAGGGCCCGGCTGCAGACTGCACCAACTCTGCATGGGCGGCAGCAGTCTGTCCTACAGGCGATGGTTTGTGCAGTGGAGAAGTGACAGTGGTGGCAGCAGGAATGCTGTCATCTTGAGAGAGGACAGCAACTCCCTGCTCGACTGACACACTGGCACTCCCACGGGGCAGCACTTCAGTATCCGGAGCAATCTGCTGGAGCACAGATTGCTGGCCTGCTGCGGTGCGATGAGAGCCCCGGGGAAATGTGTCAGAACCAGCGAGGATGGCAGCAGTCAGTGCTCGCGTGGCCTCAATCTGAGTCTGCATGAGAACAGTCAGAGATGGGCTCATGGCAGCCAGTGACTGAATTGCAGCACTAAGCAATTGCGTGGTATCCGCCTGTGCTACTGCGAAGTGCTCCACACTCCTTGCCAGTGATTCAATGCATTCAGGCAGCCTTCCCACTGCACCCATGAGCTCAGTGTGCCTGTGCACCGCCTGGGTGTTCATTTCAGCGAGGAGCCACTCCTCTTCTGCGTCCAGTGCAGTAGGACTCGATGGCATACTCTCCCTCCAGGCAGAAGGCCCCCAAGTTTCCCTACCCCCATCCCCTACCCCCATCGCGTTGCTGCAGCCCACTGGGTCTGGGAGCTTCACCCTCATCAGACCCTTCCCCCCTGCTCCCCTCCAGGGAAGGCGTGTTCCCAGTGTGGGCATGGGCTTCCTCAGGAGAGGGTGGTGCTGATGCTCCGGCTTCCTCTTCCTCCTCGCCTTCAGCTTCACTCCCACTGGCAGCTTGAGGGCCCGTCTCCTCACCTGGTGAATCACCATCTGAAAGCAGGGAGGTACAAGAGTGGCTTTAGCGTGAGGACAGGGTGGCAGCAAGGGAGGAATGAGTGCAGCGATTTAGTAAGTTGGATTGAAAGTGTCAAAGGCTGGTGTTGTGAGGAACAAGTGGAAGGAGAGAGGACAAAAAGCTGATGACCTTACCATTGCTGTCCAGAACGGGGTCGGCGTCTCCAGTGGCGACAGGACCGATCACCCGGCTTGCCACAATCCTCTGGACGTGCACCTCAAGATCGCTGAGGGGTTGCAGCTGAGGCCGCCCTCCATCCGTCCGTTGCTGCTGTCTCCTATTATGAGATAGCTTGGCCTGCAAGAAAAAGGACGGCGTCTGAGTAAATATACAGCCATGGTCTTGCCTGATGTGCCTCCCATAGTTGAATAGCCCTTACTGTATGCAGCCATGGTCTTGCCTGATGTGCATCCCATTGTTGAATAGCCCTTACTGTATGCAGCCATGGTCTTGCCTGGTGTGCATACCATAGTTGAATAGCCCTTACTGTATGCAAAGTGTGAAATGTGCGTGTGTGTTTGATGAAAGGGCCATAAGTGTTGGATGAGTGTTGGGCATTGGGGCTTGTAAGACCCTCTGGCCATAGAGTGAGGTTGAGATGGAGGGATGGAGAGGTTTTGAAAAGAAGCCACTCACCCTGACGACCCGAGTGAAGTTGTTGAACTTTTTTCTACATTGGATATGGGTCCTGGGCACCATGCTCCTTGAGGAGACGCTCTGAGCCACCTCCCTCCACACCCTTCTGTACTCGCGTGGCAAAGGCCTCCTGCCACTCTCTGGGTACAGTATAGATCTTCTGCGCTCCACCGCGCCAACCAGAGCCTCCAAGGCCCGCTCGCTGAAGCGCTGTGCTCACTCCCTGGCCCTCTCCATGGTCCTTGCCTGCAAGATTTAGCCACAGGTCTGTCCAGGCCGAGATTCCAGGCTCCAATGAGCAGGGTGTGGCTGGAGAGCAAGATCGACCCTCCCCTTTAAGAACTGACAGCACCTGCGCTGCGCCCGCGCTCTGAGGTGGCGTCTCACTCCTCGGCCTTAGCGCCTTAAGAGAGGTGTGACGTGCCTGACTTAGCGCTCCAATCACCTCCAGGGGCGATAAAAGCCAAGTTTGCCATCAGAGGCGATAATTAGCGCCAGGCGCTAAATTTTGCGCACAGCCGATAATGGCGCCCCAAACAGGGCGATACTGAATTTCTCCCCCCTTATGTTTGAATTGTTTCATAACTATTAACTGAAATGTTAATCTAAAAAGTAAGTGTATAATTTTATAATTTTTTTTAATTATGCATTAAATCCCACTGAGTTCTGAGCTGTAATTGTGGCCTTTTGTAGTCTTGAGGGAGAGGGAGTTGGATGTTCATATTGTAACGAATGCAAAATGTAAATAAGTACATCCTGTAACTTTGCTTTCACTGTAGGTTTGACTATAATTCAGAGCAAAGGTAACTCGTTGTAAGGGTCATTTTATTAACCTTTTTTGAAAACAATGTAATTTTTGATTCAAAAGGAAATTAGAATGAGAAAACAATTAAGTCCTTTGAAAAGACTAGCAAGCACAGTGCCTAGTTTGTAAATAAATAGAAAAGAATGGATGAATTAATCTTGTTAATGGAATTGCTGACTCTTATATTTAGTTATTGCATTTTTGGTCTAAAGATTGATTATGTACCAGTATGTATTTCCTTCCAGAAAAAATGAATTGCCTGCAGTGTTGAACATTTCCCTTAATAGAATAGTAATATCCAGAAACTGAAATGTTTGTATCACAATCATTTTTTTTGCCCTGTCATTTTATTTAACCCTTTTGAGCACTGATGGACATTCAGCTTTCTACTATTCTAAAGACATAGTCTAGAGAGTAATCAAAACACATCATGTATGATGTATCATGTAGGCTCACTTTGTTTTCTCCTCATTTTCTGACTAGTCATCCCTACACAGTCCACCAGAGAAGTTCTTTACGAATGCTACAGTGAACCGGCCACTAGGATGTGTGAGACATTGGCCTATGGGATAGGTCTCTCTCACTCTGAGTGGAGAGGTAGCATTAGCACGCTCCCAAATGACATAGGTGAGATTAGGAAACCAGGGACATTGGAGACTGAAGCTACATCCCTCCACTGCTGTGTATTTACCTTTTCTAATGCCCTACTGCATTGGACTGCTCTATTTCCTGAGTAAAAATGCCATTAAAATATTGTTGACTTTTATTGTTTTACTTTTACATTTTAGAACTTTAGGAAGTGGAGGATGCTCACAAATTTTCCTTTAAAAAGTTTGTGTCCATAGAGCATAGGAAAATGTTAAACATATTGATAGGATAAAGTAGCCACCATCTCTGTAGGACATAGAAATGTGTTCAACATGTCTGTACAATGCACAGCTTGTGATTGCCTCAAATTTCAGTTTCACTAAAAATCAACCAATCAAACCAGCTGCTTGTGGAAAAAAAATCTTTGTTTTAATCCATTTACTAAAAGGCAGCCAATCAACAAACACAAAAACAACTAACCAAATCCCTGAAAAAAAATTCAACTCCTTTGAGCAGCCATGTTGATTCCCATGGTGGTGCACTATTTCACCTTGACCTTTCTGCAGCCTTTGATACTGCCAGCAATGGCTTCTCTTCCATACACCATCACCTCTGGGTCCCTCAAGGATCTCGAATCCTTATCTCCCTCCTCTTCCCTATATACATACTACCTCTCAATGATATGATACAGGCATGGTTAGAGCAAGGCTTTTCTTAGCCTTCGGTGTGGGACTCTGGATCAGGCAGTGGCTGTGGGGTGGTTCTGTGACGGACTGCTTGGGGCTAAGAGGAGGGGATGTGCTGGCAGTGGTGAGGTGGGAAAGGGCTAGTCTCGGGGGAGTGGAGAGAGGCTGAGTTTGAGTAGATCTCAGGCAGGTGGCGCTGTGGCATATAGGACCACCTACCCTAGTTTAATGGTAAGTATCCACAAGCATAATGAATGGATGACAGGTAGTTGTGATGGAAATATTGTGGCAGGAGGAGGTATCTAAGGCTCACTAAACAAAGACCTTTGATACATTATAGATGGATATTCAGAGACAGAACAAAAACTTCATTTTAAACAAAAGATTTTAATTAGGGACATCACAATTTTCTTTAAATAACAATTGGTCAGTAAACCTGGGATTTGCATGTTGGGGTTTCTCAGTATCAATGTTTAAACCAGTTTTAATATGATTGTTGCAACTTCCTTCTTGCCATAAGCTCAACTTAGTATCTATATGGTTTAAGGATTAAGACAATAAATGTAATTTTTAATGTCCATGATATAGACTGTTAGATTTGAATGAATCTTGATCTTGCTGCTACCAATGTATCTCTTGCCTCTTTATAAAATATTAGGAGACCAAAAAGCATTGCCCCTTGACAGATTACATCACGTTTTTATAAGCACAAGAAAATTACTAATTTTATTGCCAATGTTACTTACCAAAGTTGAGAAAGTGCCAGCTAGTAAATCATGAATAATACAGTACTTGCGTGCAGGGTATTAATTGAGTTTGTGCCACATTCATGACCAGTGTTTAAGCTGGTATAAAGCAAATGATTAATGGTTGCAAATTTATTTTTTAATGCATCACTTACTTTGTGTCTATATTACCTTCCTGTCAATCTAACCATATAAGCTATGCCAAAATTGTATCTGGTTTGATCATGTATATTTTAGAAGTAGGTAATCAAACTGTGCTAAAGGACAGAGAAAAATGGACTCTTATGTTGCACCCTATGTGCCCTTTAATGAATTATTGCCCATAAACAGATCAAAACTTGTAATAGGGTGACTTGCTGCATAAAAGCTGAACATCTGCTGTCCCAGTGTATTCATTTAGAAGCTCAGTCCCTCCTCAGTGTCATATTGTGTGGTCATGACCTGATTACATAAATGTCTGTACTGAGCTCATGCTGCTGTCGGTAATCCATTACCCATAACTCCTGATGCAACACACATTGTTTATAGCTCACTCATTAATGGAAAAATATATAACGCTTCTCTGAGACATTCCTTTTGCCATAATGTATATTTGTATGGCTCCCAAAGAGGGCATTATAGGCAGAGTTTATTGCATTTTGTTCTTACTAGTTGGTGACCTTGGGATCCTGAACAAAAGACAATGTACAGCTTGTGATAGTTTATCTTTTGCGTCCAGTGACAAACTGATGGTTATTCTGCTTGACCTGAACAATAGCTAATGCTGCTCTGAATTTGCTTCCCTATCACCATTTTGATGTAAAATTTACCAAAGAAAGTGATGATTAAAGTTGCAGAAAGTGGTATTAAAGTGTTACGGACTATCAGTTTGTTAAGGTTTCTTTTGCTCTTCAAGGTCTTTGTGCCACTCACCATCTCAAGATGCAACTTGCTGTCACTTCACTGCCAATCAATATTGTAATTGCCATTTAGGGGGTAATATTATCTCCTAATTGCCCCTTTTCTTCATGGTTTGGCTGAGTAAAGTTGGTGTAAAATGATGTTAAATTCTAAATTAGCCTCCAGTTGAAAACTGGTAAGCTGGCAGCAACAGTCATAATACTTTTGTCATTCTACAAATTTTAAATTTTCCTTCCCTGTGGGCAACAAATTTGGAAAGCTGAAATTAAAGTTGAAATTGTACTAATTTTGAAAGCTGAAATTAGAGATTTTAATTTTTCTTTACACAGGCAAAGTGAACTTTGTCATAGGCAGACTGGGGGAATGGTTAAGCACTTGGAGTTTCCAGTACTAATCTGTAATAATCTATCTAATGGATACTCTGCATCGCGTTTCTACATTCAGGTCCTTTCCTTCTCTCTACCTCAGTTAGGTACAGAAGACAGTTAGGTGCGGTTTACAACAGCCTTTATTTGTCACTAACTGATTAGATATGACCACACTATAATCATCGAGTAAGCAGAGTGTTGGAGAATAGGCAATTTTTTTTTTATTCGTTCATGGGATGTGGGCATTGCTGGCAAGGCCAGCATTTATTGCCCATCCCTAGTTGCCCTTGAGAAGGTGGTGGTGAGCCGCTTTATTGAACCGCTGCAGTCCGTGTGGTGAAGGTACTCCCACAGTGCTGTTAGGGAGGGAGTTCCAGGATTTTGACCCAGCGACGATGAAGGAACGGCGATATACTTCCAAGTCAGGAATTTCTGAGCAAACCAAAAGTCACAGATATTAAATAATCTACCTTGCCATTCTTTCCATGTCACCTACACGATTAAGAGTTACAAAATACAACATTCTTAACAAAATGAATACAAATTATAATAATCTTTCAGAAAGAGAGAGAGAAGCAATAAAGCAGGCCTTACCTACAACTACTGAATAAATAGACTGTTACATGTTTGGGCTGCAGCTGGTGGCTTATTCAGCTCTTCCCCAAATACTAAAAAAAATTATATTTTACGTATTTATGACTGCCAAAGCAGATTTAGCAAAGAGCACTGTGTATAAAGCATGTGCTTTCTTTAAATTTGAACTTGTTTGATAGTTTATGCCTTTAATACTCTCAAATCAGGAGAGCTAGAGCTACAAGAAGATACTGTTAAATTAAAAGCTGAAACTGATTTATATCAGACGTATGTATCATTGAAAACAATGCCAGGGCAAGGCAAGATAACTTGCCGTTTGTTGAAAACAGCTGGATGACAGGACGAGTAGAATGGTCAGATGTATTGGCTTTGGCGTGAGTATAGCACAGATTCACAAGAATGATACCAGTTAAATTATGAGGACAGGTTGCATAAACCTGGTGTGTATTCCATTTGAGTTTAGAAGGTTGAGAGGTGATCTAATCCAGGTTTTTTTAAATGATAAAGGGATTTGATAGGGTAGATAGAAAGAAACTATTTCCTCTGGTGGGGAGCCCAGAACAAGAGGGCATAACCTTCAAATTAGAGCTCGGCCATGTAGGAGTGAAATCAGGAAGCATTTTTTCACACAAAGGATCGTGAAAATCTGAAACTCGCTCCTCCAAAAGGCTGTGGATTCTGGATCAATTGAAATTTTCAGGAATGAGATCGATAGATATTAGTTAGGTAAGGGTAACAAGGGATATGGAGCCAAGGCGGGTAAATAGGTTTGAGGTACAGATCAGCCATGATCTAATAGAATGACGGACAGGCTCCAGGGGCTGAATGGCCTACTCCTGTTCCTATGAGAGATCAAAGGTCTTTTCCTAATTCTAAATCTATTGAACATTCATTTTAGTCTGTGTGTGAGAGGATTTCCACCTTTGTAAACTGAAATGTTTCACTTTTGTCTCACTAAGACAAGTAAAGTTCCAAATATTGATTACCCCATCCAGACTATTGCCCTTACTAATTGTACTTGCATATTATGTGAGCTTCTAACAGCAAGAATGATTAACTTATTTAGTTTATGGGCCCTGTATAGATGGCCTTGGTTACATATACGTAACAGCGAGCTCATGCTAAATGTACATGTGTAAGATCTTCGTCTTGCTGGTACAGTCTCTTTTTAAATCTGGCTTCAGTTTTATTATTGCTGTACAAACAAACTGTTTCACATGTGAGAATAAATGCACTGTACATCAACCGTTAATTGTAAATCTTAAAAATACTATACAAGATAACATTCTAAACAATGTCTGTTTTGGAGCAAGATTAGCATTTCATTTTTAATTTAACATGAAAAGTAGATCAAAGAGTTAGTTGGCATTAAAATGATTTTGACACAGTTATCATCGGCAGCTGCTGTGCTAATCACATTTATGCAGTTGTCAGCTGATAGGCATTGATGGGCCAGCTTTGCACAAAAATCATTATTGGATTCCCATTGTGCTAAACGTTATTTATTACTGTCAAACGACAATAATGTTTAATTCAAAGATGGAAAATGGCCATCTTTTACACATGGTACAGCAGCTCGTGGCCAGTTATAACAAAAGAATCCATTGAATGCTTGCCAAGTGAACTTCATTTCTGAAAAAAGGGAATAATAGATTGAATTTGTATGCATTTTAAAAGGGTAATGAAGTAATACGATGTTTATCTTGTTTGAAGAGTTTAATTTCAGCTGGCAGTCCTCCAGAATTATTATGCCTCGTTCTGTGTTCACTTGGATTTCAAAGCATTTGAAAACAGCAAATGCACACAGATTACTGGTGTTTTATTCATGCAATAGATACAGACTAAACAATTACATACTTGTGTTTATGTTTGTAAATTAAAACATTTTAAATACATGTAAATGAGCAATGGGAAAAGAAAAATGCATGGTGATCAGTGCTGGAGTTATCTTACAAGTGAACTAATAATAGCACAAAAAAAATAAAGCTTCAAGCAAGTCATCACAGCCTTGTTTACAAATCGAGAGCTATATACTCCAGGTAAGAAGAACACGGTATTCTTTTCATATGTCAAGATAGCCTACTTCCACCTCCTGAAATACTGCTTACGTCCATCCTTACTGTGAGTCCACTGACATTGGAATGCTCATTCATGTGTTTGGCAGCTTCAGAATTGCGATTACCAACGCCCTCAGCACCAGTCTCCTGAGCTCCATCCTAGAAATTGGATAAGGTGCTGAACAGGGGGGCCAATATCGGGTACAGTCTACTGGCCAATAAAGTTTGTCTAGGCTCTCTGCATTACTTAAAGGGGAGGTGCTTTGTTGCAGAAGCACCTCATTGTCAGTGTGTAGAAAGCCATGGCCCAACAGCCAAGAGGAAGGGTGAGGAGATTTTCAGATACGACACTGGAGGCCTTGGTCCTGGGGGTTCAGGTCCTCTACCCGCAGGAGGGCAGGAGGCCTTAAAAGCAGAAGAGCAGAAGGCTGTGGTGATTGCTGAAGCTGTCAGTGCGATGAGTGTTGTCCACAGGACCTGGATCCAGTGCCGCAAACAATTTAATGACCTCACACGAGTGCTCAAGGTGGGTGAATGCATCATCAAATGCCATACCCCACCAACTGCACCACTAGCCTCACACACTGCTCAATGCACCACACCCCCATCACTCACCTACCAACAATCTCTATCAATCACCACTCATACCTCACAATCATAGCTTCACCTCACCCTCACACACTTACCACTGCTGCAAGACTCACACCCACATCTCACACCTTGCACACACTGCCAGCTATTCAACCATGGCGGGCACATCATCCAAACACATTGCACCACACTCACTCACACACTTCCCTTCCTCTTGCAGGCAAAGGTCGCTCATAACCACCGGGAGCAGCAGCAGACGGGTGGAGGGGAAGCCCATCTGCAGAACCTGACAGAGCTGGAGGAAGCAGTCACAGAGCCATGGTGAGCGGGGAAGTTGAAAGCATTGCTGAGGATGACGGTTTGCTCATACCTAATCCTTCTTCTCACATCCACTTCCCCCCCCACCCCCATCCCACAATCTCTTCTCACTTACAAGCTGCTGATGGTGTATGCCTGGATAGCTTGCTTTCCCCCCTCCCCTCACCACAACCCAACCCTTGTGCCATTTTCCTTTCAGATACCCAAGAAGTCCCATCAGCACAGCTAGTCCCGGAAGTGATGGAGGAGGACAGTGGTGAAGAAGAAGACACACTATCACTACATCTGACACTCACAGGCACCAGCTCAGAAAATTGCACTGTGCGGACTTTAGAGGGCAGTATAGAGGCATGATCTGCACGGGGTGAGTCACCGGGCATGAGTGGGCTGCAGCCAGGCCAGTGGGAAAAGGTAGCTCAGGTGCCAGCTCCCTGGAGGCCTAGTTCGCGCATGAGTTCTGCTGCACAGGACTCAGATGATGACCTCGATGGGGTGGCCTTCAGAAGAAGGGTGATGGGCATGTACATAGAAATGCTTAGTGCCTCTTGTCAGTGTCAAGGAGCATGGAGTAGTCTGGCTCCAACATTGCACGGGACTTTGCGCAGAGCTTGGAGCCCATGATTTCTAGGATGGAAATGTTGGCCAACTCCATGAAAGACCTTGTGGACACAGCCATGGTGCCGCGTGTGAGGGTCGATGTCGCAGCTTCCATTGGAGCACAGGCGGAAGTGACCCAACGTCTTAATGCTGCAGTGGAAGCTCAGACAGCGGCCATCGTGGCTGGGTTTACGAGTGTGGAAAGAGGCTTGCAGGATCTCACAGCACTCGAGCAATCTTTCCCCCAACAGATGGGTAGGAATGCTGAGGCGCCGCCCTGGGGGAATGGTAGTGGCTCCATGGAGCAAGAACCTGCTGTCCTCTCTCAGCATGACAGCATTCCTACTCCCACCACTGCCACTCCGCCAGTGCCCTTGCTGCTGCCTGTTATCCAGCCAGCCCAGCCTGCCGCCGCCCATGCCGAGGTGGTGCAGTCCGCAGCCGGGCCTTCTAGGCCCAGAGCTGCTCGAAGTCATCCTGTAAGGCCATCTGCAGTCTCCCCCATGGAAAGTCAGCAGCCTTCCACCAGCCATGCTGCAGCCACTGGGGGAGCAATAGAGTGAAAAGGAACATGAAAGACAAACACTAAGGTAATGCATAAGGGTGATTAGTTGACGTTATTTTGATTTGGATTTGATAAATTTATAAATTATGTTTGGAATTTTGTTGTTGTTGTGGTTCTCATTTCAACTTTGTGCCCAGGAGGATGCTGTGATGTTCCGTGACAGAGGGATGGTAAAATAGGGAAGTGGTGAGTAACAGGGATCTGGGGATTCATTTATTGGAACCACAATCTGATGAGGCGCTCATGGACAGCCTGTCCGGAATGGGGATCTGCTGCCGGCCTCCTCCCTTCCTCCTCCTCCTTCTCCTCTTCTTCCTTCTCTTCCTCCTCCTGTTCTTCCTCCTCCTCCTCCTGAGGTGGTTCCGGAACACATGGTGGCAAGGGCTGCACCCTCATGATGGCCATTTGTGGAGCATGCAGCAGACCACCACAAAATGGGATACCCAGTCCGGCATGTACTGAAGGGCTCCTCCCGAGTGGTCATGGCAGCGGAACCATTGCTTGAGCACTCCGATGGTCTCCCCAATGAGGTGCCTCATGGCAGTATGGCTCCCATTATACGAGTGTTGGCCACAAGTGGTGGGGTTGCGGAGGGGAGTCATCAGCCAGGTGCAGAGTGGATAGCCCTTGTCTTCAAGCAGCCACCCTTGGGTTTGACGTGGTGACTGGAAGATTGCTGGCACACCGGACTGGCGCAGGATGAAGGCATCATGACTGCTGCTAGGATACCGGACATTCACCATCATGATGCGCTGGGGGTGATCGCATACTAACTGCACATTAAGTGAGTGGTAGCCTTTGCTGTTACGGAACATCTCAGGATTGGTATATGGCGTCCGTGTGTGCAGTCAATGGCACCCTCCACCATGGGGAAGCCCAATATCCTGGCAATACCACAGATGCGCTCATGCTGCTCCTCACTATTTAGAGAGAAGACAACAAAGTCCCTTCTTCTGGAGTACAGAGTCTTTGTGACCTCCCGGATGCAACAATGGATGGCGAACTAGGAGATGTTAGCTATGTCTCCTGCTCCAGACTGTAGGGATCCAGTGGCGAAAAAATTGAGGGCATGGTGACCATGAGGGCCACTGGCAGTGCTATCATTGCCCTGCTCTGAGGTTGCTGGTCTGGTTGCAAGAGGTGTAAGAGTTCTGTGAGCACCTCCTTGGTGAAGCGTAGCCTCCTAATACATTGCTCCTGGCTTAGGCGCAGGAAGGAGACGTGCTCTCGGAAGACCTTACGTGGGTAAGGCCTTCTGCTGAGAGCCCTCCTGCCCCTCCTCCTCCTCACTCTGCTAGCATCTTGACCTCTTCTTCGCTGCCTCCGCTCCATCTCCCTGTCATACTCAAATGCAAGGGATACTGCATGTGGAGTCCCCATTACTGTAAGCAAGTGGTTTGAGCAGAACCCTTCTCCACTTGCAGCACCGCTCCCCGTCACCTCAGCAACTTTAAATAACTGTACAAAGCTCCAAACAGTTGCAAAAACTTACACAGAGCCAGTAGAAATGAAAAAGCAAGTCAGCTGCAAGTTGTTGATGAACCCTTTAAATAGCTCTGGTGGAGTCCTTCCTGCTGCTGAATGCATGTTCAGTTGGTCGTGATTTGGAGAGGGCATTAAAAGGAGCGGCGACGTCCAAAATGACAGATCGTGCATCAAATCAGCATTGCACACTCATTGACGTCACAATCTGCCTCATTTGCATTGCTGCAGCGAGTGCAGGCAACGGCAGTGCTGCCGGCCTGCCCAAAATGTCGGCCGCCGCTGGACCCGCCGGAAGCGAGTGGAAGCAAGGCGACTGCAATTTTTTCTTCCAAAACTGCCTTACTGGCCGGCGCAAGTGGGTCCAATTTCCCGGCCATAGAATCATAGAAATTTACAGCACAGAAGAAGGCCATTCGGCCCGTCATGCCCGTGTTAGCTAATTGAAAGAGCAGTCATGCTTAATCCCACATCCCCGCTTTTTGTCTCTAACCCTGTAAGTTCCTTATCCTCAAGTACCTGCCCAACTCCCTTGTAAAATTATTTCTGGAATCAGCTTCCACCACCTTTCCAGGTAGAGCATTCCAGATCCCGACAACTCTGAGTGAAAATATTTCTACTCATCTCTCCTCCAGATTTTTTCCAATGATTAAATTCACCCATAATTTGGCTGCCCACAAATCACCACTGACCTTGCTGACCTCCATTGGCTCCCATTCCTCAGCACACTAGCTGCAAAATCATTTTTTTTCTCTACAAGTCCTTCCACAGCCTTGCTGTATACTTTTTTTGCAAACTCTTCCAACCCTTCAGCCTTACTCGCAACCCCTTGCCGATAGCTACTATGAGTGCCTCCTCCCTCTGCTCTATTATCAGCTGCCACCAAACTCTGGAACTCTCTCCCTAAACCCTTTTGCTTTGCTAAATCTATCCCTACCCTCAAAAGACTCCTTAAAACCTAATTATTTGACTGTACGTGTTCTGGACCGATGGACATTATGTGACATTCTGGACATTTTTACATGCAATAGCACCCTCTGGTGGCGGTTATTGTGTTAACAGTTTGTAAGCTGGAAAGGTCATCTGTTCCTTTCTTCCTGTGTGAGGTCATTTGACCTTTGTTCCTTTCTTCCTGTGAGAGGTCATTTGACCTTCTTACCTTTCTTCCTGTTGACCCCAGGAAGCAGTTTTGCCAGGAAGAACCTGACTTGAGTAATGGAGAATTTGCTATGAGAGGTTCCATTTACAATCCAGTGTAATCTGACTTCATATGTTAGGCCAAGCACAATATCTGTGAGTATCTTTAGTTCTTAGCATAATAGCAATGTTGTCAGAATAATATTTTGATAATACTATGTTTATAAAAGGTTAATATTTAATAGTTACAGAAGTTAGTTCAAATGTTAGTTAGTTATACAACTAGTCTATTCTACTGTTGTAAATATGTTTATATCTTGTGTAATATCGAATGTGTAGTACTCAGTTTATGTACAAAACATACTTTGTCTTTGTTTACAGTTTCACAAATTTGTTCAAGTAAAAGCTTCAAAACAGCAAACGGCTTCAGAAGAATTATTTTGAATGAGTGTTTAACTTGCTGGATAGCTAGATAGGAGCACGTCTAGCGCAGCCAGTACAGTGAAAAGATATCAGTGAAAAGATATCAGTGAAAAGATAGCAATACGGCTAGCTGTGAAGAGCAGAGCAGGAGGAACCCAGAGTAAGCCTTAACCTCGTAGAGCACATCTACCTCACATCAACATGTCAGAAGATAATAACGAAAATGCTTTGCAGCAAGTAGAAGACCTTAAGCAGGCAGACGAAACTGTAGAACGTGACAATCGGTCTATAAGCTCCGGTTACTACAGATCGCAAGTTGGTTCACGGTCATCGGGTGGTTCTAGAGTAAGCATCGCCAAAGCACGGGCTAAGCTAGTAGCAGCTCAAGCCAGAGCTGCGCATACGGACAGTGAAATAGAAATAAAAGTAAGACAGGCCCGTCCCCAAGCTGAACCCCAAGCAGAACAGGCCCAGCTCCAAGCAGAACAGGCCCGGCTCCAAGCAGAACAGGCCCGACTCCAAGCTGAATTCCAAGCGGAACAGGCCCATCACCAAGTGGAACGCCAGGCTGAACAGACCCGTCTCCAAGCCACATTAGAGGCTCTGCAGCAACAAAAAGAGATAGATGCTGCATTAGCCGAGACACAAGTATTCGAGGCAATTTTGGAGGGAGCTGATCCCGAGTCAGCTTACAAACCTTTAATTCCCGTTCCGTGGCAGAGTCCACGACAGCGCACCATAGATTACGTGAGCGACCATGCCGACATACAGTTTACAGGAGAAAGGGATGGAGGCCCGCACATCTCTACAGACGCAAACACTTCGTATAACATGCCACAAGTTGCCAACCAAGGTCAAAGCAGACGGCGTGCCTCAAGCTGCAGAGTCTCCGCCAGCAGAACGGAAGACATGGTGCAAAGGAATAGGACGCCGAATAGAGAAAGTCAGAGGCAAATCCCCTCTCGGTCCCTTGAGACCCCCAACAGAGCCCCCAGCCAAGGCAACCCTGGCACAGGTCCCAGCACCTACGACCTTGCCAAATACCTTGCACGCACCCAGCTGGTGACTTCGGGGTTAATCAAGTTTGATGACAGGCCGGAGAATTATCGGGCTTGGAAGTCCTGCTTCCGCGATGCCATATCGGGCTTAGACCTGTCGGCAGGAGAAGAGCTCGGCCTCCTTATCAAATGGCTCGGCCCAGAGTCCGCCGAACAGGCCTGCAGGATAAAAGCGGCCAACGTGGGGCAGCTGCCAGAGGGGTTGAAGAAGGCTTGGGTGAGGCTGGAAGAAAGCTACGGCTCGCCCGAAGCCATTGAAAGGGCTCTCTTTGACAGGTTGGAGAACTTTCCGAGGTTGACGAGTAAGGAACCCAAGAAGCTCCGCGACCTTGGAGATCTGCTGTCGGAACTCGAAGCCGCAAAGCAGGACGGCTACCTACCCGGTCTATCGTACTTAGACACTTCCAGAGGGGTAAGTCCCATCATTGAGAAGCTTCCATTTAACCTGCAGGAGAAGTGGATAACGTTTGGATCAAAGTTCAAGCTAAAGCACAACGTGGCGTTCCCACCATTCTCTGCGTTCGTTAAATTCATCCGTAAAGAAGCCAAAGCCAGGAACGACCCCAGCTTCAACTTTTTCTCCTCCCACCCAGCACTTGCCAGAAGAGACAAGTTCGACAGACATGGAAAGACACCAATATCTGTCCACAGAATGCAAGTGTCCTCAACTGAGCACACAAAGATTCAGAAGAAACCTGAGGATATGAGCAAACAATGCCCTATCCACAACAAGCCCCATCCTTTAAAGAAGTGCAGAGGCTTCAGGGAGATGTCCCTGGAAGAACGGAAACAATATTTTAAAGAGAACTCTATATGATTCAGGTGCTGCTCGTCCACGAGCCATCTCGCCAAGAACTGCAAGGTGGATGCAAAATGCACTGAATGTGAAAGTGACCGGCACGTTTCAGCACTACACCCAGGCCCAGCTCCTTGGAAGTCAGAGACGCCTCCTCCCGCATCAGAGCACGGCGGGGAGAGAGAGGGAGCTGCTGGTCCAGAGATTACATCCAGGTGCACCGAGGTGTGTGGAGAAGGAGTGAGCGCAAGAGCATGCTCCAAGATATGCCTCGTTAATGTGTACCCTGTAGGACGTCGTACACTAGAGAACAAGCCATCTCAGGTGAGCACACTCAAGACTTCCATCTTGGAGAATGGTCGTCTAAGCTACCTTACCCCATGCAGTAGTCAGATCCGCGTGGTGTTTGACTCCAGTGCACCATATCAGGGCATCTCTCTCAACGACATACTCCTTACAGGGCCCGATCTTAACAACAGCCTCTTGGGAGTGCTCATGAGATTCAGGAAAGAGCCCATCGCCATCACTGCCGATATCCAGCACATGTTTCATTGCTTCGTGGTGAGAGAAGACCACAGAGACTTCCTCCGCTTCCTGTGGTATCGGGACAATGACCCCAATAGAGACATTGTGGACTACAGAATGCGTGTCCATGTCTTTGGCAATAGCCCATCCCCTGCTGTCGCCATATACGGACTAAGGAGGGCTGCCAAGGAAGCAGACGACGACTTTGGCAGTGATGTGAGAGGGTTCATCGAACGAGAGTTCTACGTCGACGACGCACTGAAGTCATTCCCGACCGAAGCAGAGGCCATCAGTACCCTCGGACGAGCCCAGGAACTACTTGCACTATCCAACCTCAGGCTGCATAAGATAGCCTCTAACAGACCAGCAGTGATGGAGGCATTCCCCCCTGAAGATCGTGCTAAGGACGTCAAGGACCTAGACCTCTTCACTGATGACCTCCCCCTACAGCGTAGCCTAGGGGTGTCATGGAACATAGCAACAGACACGTTCACGTTCCAAGTCCTAGACGCCAAGAAACCCTTCACACGTAGAGGAGTGCTCTCTACAGTCAACAGCCTATACGACCCTCTCGGCTTCTTAGCCCCTGTCACCATACAAGGCAGGCTGCTCCTCAGGGAACTCTCCACACGCGCTGAAGAGTGGGATTCACCTCTCCCTGAAGAGATGGAAGCAGAGCGGGACAGATGGAGACACTCACTCCAAGACTTACAGGAGATCCAAATGCCTCGCTGCTATTCATCTTTCTCTCCCTTAAATGCCCAATTCAAAGAGCTTTGTGTCTTTGCAGACGCATCCGCTAAGGCCATTGCAAGTGTGGCTTATCTGAAGGTCACCACTCAAGAAGGACAAAGCAAAATCGGCTTCGTCTTTGGAAAGGCCAAGCTGGCGCCCCAGCCAGACCTCACCATACCCAGATTGGAACTGTGCGCAGCAGTATTAGCAGTTGAGATTGCAGAGTTCATAGAAGACGAGATTGATCTGAAGTTCGACAGCATCACATATTATATAGACAGCAAAGTGGTGCTAGGATACATCCATAACCAAAGTAGACGGTTTTACGTATACGTGAACAATAGAGTCCAACGTATTCGACAGTCCACGTCCCCCGACCAGTGGAAGTACGTCCCTACAGACCTGAACCCAGCTGACCATGGGTCTAGATCTGTAACAGCGTCCCTACTCAGTAGCACGACTTGGCTGTCAGGACCTGCTTTTCTTCAGGATCCGTTCCCACACTTCTCCGAAATCAACGAGTCGTTCGACCTACTCAACCCTGTTTCTGACTGCGAGATACACCCACAGGTAACAGCGAACGTTACTCAAATCTGTAAGAAACTGATGAGCACCAAATGCTTCGAGCGTTTCTCCAAATGGAACACTCTCATAAAGACGATAGCACGCCTAACCCATATAGCTCATACCTTCTCCCAGCCTACGCAAGGGAGTAACTGCCATGGGTGGCACATCTGTCGGAAGAGTCCCTCTGAAGAGGAGCTCAAGAGAGCCACAATCCTTGTGATAAAGAGTGTCCAACACGAGTGTTATTCAGAAGAGTTGAAGTGCATAGCAGCAGAACACAACCTACCCCCTCACAGCAGTCTACGGAAGCTGCATCCCATCGTCGACACCGACGGCCTTCTCAGAGTTGGGGGACGCATATCGCAGTCTCAACTAGGAATGAATGCAACTAACCCCATCCTCATTCCAGGTCGTCATCATATGGCCATTCTGCTCGTGCGTTACCATCATGAGGCTGTGAAGCACCAGGGCAGACATTTCACCGAAGGTGCCATCAGAGCAGACGGCCTCTGGTTGGTTGGAGCTAAGAGATGTATCAGCGGCACGCTTTTCAAATGTGTCACCTGCAAGAAACTCCGTGGAAAGACGGAGCACCAACAGATGGCAGAACTGCCAGCTAGCGGCTACAAGTAGCACCACCTTTCACCTACGTAGGCGTAGATGTCTTCGGACCATGGGACGTGGTCTCACGCCGCACTAGAGGAGGGCACGCCAACAGCAAGAGGTGGGCGGTGATGTTCTCATGTATGTCCACAAGAGCTGTACACATCGAAGTCATAGAGACAATGGGCGCCTCCAGCTTCATAAACGCTCTGAGAAGGTTTTTCTCAATTAGAGGCCCGGCAAAGCAAATACGCTCAGATTGCGGCACAAACTTTGTTGGCGCCTGCAGAGAGCTGAAGATGGATGGATCTAGTTCCAGCTCTCAGAGGGTGGAGAAGTATCTCCAAGAGCAGAAATGCACCTGGGTATTCAACCAACCTCACTCATCCCACATGGGCGGCGCATGGGAGCGTATGATCGGCATTGCCCGCCGTATCCTCGACTGCATGTTTCTCCAAGGTAGATCGTCGTGCCTCACACATGAGGTCTTGACCACACTGATGGCTGAGGTCACCGCCGTGATGAATGCAAGGCCCCTCATTCCTGTATCTTCAGACCCAGAATCGCCCCTCATCCTCACTCCGGCCATGCTTTTGACCCAGAAGACAGGTGTTCCCCCTTGTCCTCCAGGAGAGTTTGGGGAAGGAGAACTCTTCAAGGAAGAATGGAAACGAGTCCAGAGTCTGGCAGACACGTTTTGGAACAGGTGGCGAAGGGAGTACCTCAACACACTACAGAGCCGACGCAAGTGGCAGGACAAGAGGCCGGATCTCAAAGAAGGAGATGTTGTCTTGATGAGGGACAATCAGGTAAAAAGGATTGAGTGGCCTATGTCTATCATCGTGAACTCCCATCCCAGCCAGGACGGGAGAGTGAGAAAGGTGGACTTCAGAGTCATCAAAGAAGGAACAGCGAAGGTCTTCTCTCGGCCCGCCTCTGAGGTGGTTCTTCTTTTGTCGCCAGAGGACTCCAGTGAGAAGTAGAGTTTGGACTATGTGGAGTCATTAATGGCCCCAGACAGGGAGTGTTCTGGACCGATGGACATTATGTGACATTCTGGACATTTTTACATGCAATAGCACCCTCTGGTGGCAGTTATTGTGTTAACAGTTTGTAAGCTGGAAAGGTCATCTGTTCCTTTCTTCCTGTGTGAGGTCATTTGACCTTTGTTCCTTTCTTCCTGTGAGAGGTCATTTGACCTTCTTACCTTTCTTCCTGTTGACCCCAGGGAGCAGTTTTGCCAGGAAGAACCTGACTTGAGTAATGGAGAATTTGCTATGAGAGGTTCCATTTACAATCCAGTGTAATCTGACTTCATATGTTAGGCCAAGCGCAATATCTGTGAGTATCTTTAGTTCTTAGCATAATAGCAATGTTGTCAGAGTAATATTTTGATAATACTATGTTTATAAAAGGTTAATATTTAATAGTTACAGAAGTTAGTTCAAATGTTAGTTAGTTATACAATTAGTCTATTCTACTGTTGTAAATATGTTTATATCTTGTGTAATATCGAATGTGTAGTACTCAGTTTATGTACAAAACATACTTTGTCTTTGTTTACAGTTTCACAAATTTGTTCAAGTAAAAGCTTCAAAACAGCAAACGGCTTCAGAAGAATTATTTTGAATGAGTGTTTAACTTGCTGGATAGCTAGATAGGAGCACGTCTAGCGCGGCCAGTACAGTACGGTTGGCCACCTGCCTAAGTTTCCCTCCTACTCCTGTAAAATGCCATGGTGCATTTTACTATGTTAAAGGTACTACATGAATATGTTCTTCTTGTTGATGACAACTTAGTTACATCAGAACATAAGAAGTAGGAGCAGGAGTAGGCCATACGGCCCCTCGGGCCTGCTCCGCCATTCAATAGGATCATGGCTGATCCGAACTTAGACTCACGTCCACTTCCCTGCCCTCTCCCCATAACCCCTTATTCCCTTATCAGCTAGGAAACTGTCTACCTCCGTTTTAAATTTATTTAATGTTGCAGCTTCCAAAGCTCTCTGAGGTAGCAAATTCCATAGATTTACTACCCTCTGAGTGAAGAAGTTTCTCCTCGTCTCAGTTTTGAAAGGGCAGCCCCTTATTCTAAGATTATGCCCCCTAGTTCTAGTCTCACCCATCAGTGGAAACATCCTCACCGCATCCACCCGATCAAGCCCCCTCACAATCTTATATGTTTCGATAAGATCGCCTCTCATTCTTGTGAATTCCAATCAGTAGAGGCCCAACCCACTCAACCTTTCCTCATAAGTCAACCCCCTCATCTCCAGAATCAACCGAGTGAACCTTCTCTGAACTGCCTTGAGAGCAAATATATCTTTTCTTAAATATGGAAACCAAAACTGTACGCAGTATTCCAGGTGTGGCCTCACCAGTACCCTGTATAACTGTAGCAAGACTTCCCTGCTTTTATACTCCATCCCCCTTGCAATAAAAGCCAAGATTCCATTGGCCTTCCTGATCACCTGCTGTACCTGCATACTAACCTTCTGTGTTTCATGCACCAGGACCCCCAGATCCCTTTGTACTGTAGCACTTTGCAGTTTCTCTCCATTTAGATAATAACTTGCTCTTTGATTTTTTCTGCCAAAGTGCATAACCTCACACTTTCCAACATTATATTCCATCTGCCAAATTTTTGCCCACTCACTTAGCCTGTCTATGTCCTTTTGCAGGTTTTTTATGTCCTCCTCACTCAATGCTTTCCTCCCATCTTTGTATCGTCGGCAAACTTGGATACATTGCACTCGGTCCCTTCCTCCAAATCGTTAATATAGATTGGAAAGAGTTGGGGTCCCAGCACTGACCCCTGCAGAACACCACTAGTTACTGATTGCCAACCCGAGAATGAACCAGTTATCCCAACTCTTTGTTTTCTGTTAGATAGCCAATCTTCCACCCATGCCAGTATATTTCCCCCAATCCCGTGATTTTTTATCTTGTGCAGTAATCTTTTGTGTGGCACCTTGTCAAATGCCTTTTGGAAGTCCAAATACACCACATCCACTGGTTCCCCTTTATCCACCCTGTTTGTTACGTCCTCAAAGAATTCGAGCAAATTTGTCAAACATGACTTCTCCTTCATAAAACCATGCTGACTCTGTCCGATTAAATTATGCTTATCCAAATGTCCTGTTACTGCTTCCTTAATAATGGACTCCAACATTTTACCAACCACAGATGTTAGGCTTAACTGGTCTATAGTTTCCAGCCTTTTGTCTGCCTCCCTTTTTAAATAAGGGTGTTACATTAGCAGTTTTCCAATCTGCTGGGACCTTTCCTGAATCCAGGGAGTTTTGGAAAATTACCACCAATGCATCCACAATCCCTATCGTTACTTCTCAAGACCCTAGGATGTAAGCCATCAGGTCCAGGGGATTTATCTGCCTTTGGTCCCATTATCTTACCGAGTACCACCTCCTTAGTGATTTTAATCGTGTTTAGCTCCTCCCCCCCATAGCCCCCTGTTTGTCCAGTGTTGGGATATTTTTAGTGTCCTCTACTGTAAAGACTGATACAAAATATTTGTTCAGCGTTTTTGCCATCTCCATGTTCCCCACCACTAATTTCCCGGTCTCATCCTCTAAGGGACCAACATTCACTTTAGCCACCCTTTTTCTTTTTATAACTGTAGAAACTCTTGCTATCTGTTTTTATATCTTTTGCTAGTTTACTTTCATAATCTATATTCCCTTTCTTAATTAATCTTTTAGTTATTCTTTGCTGGCTTTTAAATGCTTCACAATCTTCTATCCTCCCACTAGATTTGGCTACTTTATATGCCCTTGTTTTCAGTTGGATACTATCCTTTATTACTTTACGTAGCCACTGATGGCTGTCTTTTCTTTTACGCCCCTTTTTCCTCACTGGAATATATTTTTCTTGAAAGTTGTGAAATATCTCCTTGAATGTATACCACTGCTCATGTACCACCTTACACTTTAATCTATTTTCCCAGTCCACTTTAGTCAACTCTGCTCTCATACCTTCATAGTCACCTTTATTTAAGCTTAGTACGCTGGTTTGAGATCCAACTCTCTCACCCTCCAACTGAATTCGGAATTCAACCATGTTATGGTCACTCATTCCAAGGGGATCCTTTACTAGGACATTTTTTATTAATCCTGTCTCATTACACAGGACCAGATCTAAGATTGCCTGCCCCCTGGTTGGTTCAGTTACATACTGCTCAAGGAACCTATCCCTAATGCACTCTATGAACTCTTCCTCAAGGCTGCCCTGCCCAATTTGATTTGTCCAGTCAATATGAAAGTTAAAATCCCCCATGATTATAGCTGTTCCCTTATTACAAGCCCCAACTATTTCCTGATTTATACTCCGACCAACAGAGTTGCAACTGTTAGGAGGCCTATAGACTATGCCCACTAGTGACTTTTTCCCCTTATTATTCCTTATCTCCAACCAAACTGTTTCACTATCCTGATCCTTTGACCCAATATCATTTCTCACTATTGCAGTGATTCCATCCTTTATTAACATAGCCACCCCACCTCCCTTTCCTTCCTATCTGTCCTTCCTAATTGTCAAATCCCCCTGGATGTTTAGTTCCCAGTCATGATCACCTTGCAGCCATGTCTCCATAATGGCCACCAGATCATAGTCATGTGTAGTTATTTGTACCATCAACTCGTCTATTCAGATAAAGAACTTTTAAATATGTTTTGTGACAATTTATTCCTGCTTTTACCCCCTTTACTACTCTACCTTTATCTTTATACATTCTGTCCCTCCCTGACACGCTCTGGTTTTTAATTCCCCCACTGCTACCTTGCTCTATTGCCTTCTCCGCTGACATTTTTATTTTTCGCTCTCTTGAAACCTCCCCACGACTAATTAGTTTAAAGCCCTCTCTACAGCCCTAGTTATTCGATTCACCAGGATTCTAGTCCCAGCACTGGCCAAGTGAAGTCCATCCCAACAGAACAGCTCTCTCCCGTCCCAGTACTGGTGCCAGTGTCCCAAGAAGCAAAACCCATTTCTCCCACACCAGTCTTTGAGCCACGCAGTTAACTCTCTGATTTTATTTACCCTAGCCAAATTTGCTCGTGGCTCAGGTAGTAATCCAGAGATTATTACCCTTGTGGTTCTGCTTTTTAATTTGGCCCCCAGCTGCTCATACTCCCTCAGCAGAACCTCTTTCCTTGTCCTATCTATGTTGTTGGTACTAACATGGACCACGACAACTGGATCCTCCCCCTCCCACTCCAAGTTTCTCTCCAGCCCAGAAGAGATGTCCTTAACCCTGGCACCGGGCAGGCAACACAGCCTTCGGGACTCTCGCTCTCGGCTGCAAAGAACCCTATCTATCCCCCTAATGATACTATCCCCTACCACTACAACATTTCCTTTTACTCCCACCACTTGAATGGCCCCTCATTCCACGGTGCTGTGGCCAGGTTGCTCATCCTCCCTGCAGTCCCTGTTCCTGTCCTCACAGGGAGTAAGAGCCTCGAACCTGTTGGACAAGAGCAAGGGCTGCGGCTCCTCCAACACTACCTCCTGGATCCCCGTACCTGCCTCACTCATAGTCACACCCTCTTGTCCCTGACCACGGAATACATCTGAATTAGTTAATCTAATTGGTGTGACTACTTCCTGGAACACAGAGTCCAGGTAACTCTTCCCCTCCCTGATGTGTCGCAGTGTTTGAAGCTCGGACTCCAGCTCATCAACACGGAGCCGCAGTTCCTCGAGCAGCCAACACTTACTGCAAATGTGATCACCATGAACATCAATGGTGTCCACCAGCTCCCACATATTGCAGCAGTAACACATCACCTGCTCTGCCATTCTATGTAATTAATTACATTTATTATTATTATTTTTAAATACCCTCTGCCCCGATTCTAGATGATGAATATCACACCTCTATTTAATTGAACTTACCAACTTATAAAGGTTTAAAAGGGAAGGAAAAGTACTCACCAACCAGCCAATCACCTACCAGCTTGGCTGTGATGTCACTTTTGAATTCTGACCTCCCTTTGGAATGTTGCCTGTGGAGCCTGTTTAGGCTGCCTCACCTCGCTGCTCCGACTGGACACCCACTGCTGCTCCCAGCTGCCTCGACTGGGCCTCGCCTCGCTGCTCTGCCTCCACGATGTCTGCTAATCCTGAGACTGGCAGGAAAAACAAGACAAAAGCATGGTAGCATGTGATTCTTAAGATTTAATTTGGGGGCTATTAAAGAAGTTGCAGCTATTTGCTTCTGGCCACTTGCAGTCAAATCCTAACAGCCAGCTCACCTTTCCCGAGATGTTTCTGACCCTGTCCTATCTGCATGAAGTCATTCCCCTTCCCCTTCCGCTCCCCACAAAAAAGTCCAGCAAGGGATTAAGCCAGGTAGGCCTCAGTGCGGCAGCGGCAGGAATCCGAGCGGCGGCAGTATAAAAAGGTAAGCCCGAGGCGCGGGTAGGCCTCAGTGCGGCAGCGGCGGGAATCCGAGCGGTGGCAGTATAAAAAGGTAAGCCCGAGGCGCGGGTAGGCCTCAGTGCTTACCAATCTCCAATCTCAGAGGGAGAGAAGTAAAAAATAATCGAGGTGTGACGTCACCACAAAGCAGGTAAGTGATTGGTTGGTGAATATTTCTCTCTTTTTAAAATTTTAACTCTGTGGTTTATAGTTTTTAAGGTCTCTGTGGTGTAGCGGGGACAGTTTGTAAACCAGGGCCCTTAAATATATCATTTAACTGTAGTGAAATTGTTGGGATTCATTTGTTAATTTAATTTGAATTAATTAAAGGGTAAGCCATGGCAGGACAGCCCGGTGCTGTGGTATGCTCCTCCTGCGCCATGTGGGAACTCAGGGACACTTTTTGTGTCCCTGACAACCATGTGTGCAGGAAGTGTGTCCAGCTGCAGCTACTGGCAGACCACATTATGGTGCTGGAGCAGCGATTGGATATATACTGGACCATTCGCGATGTTGAGGACATCGTGAATAGCACGTTTAATCAGTTGGTCACACCGCAGGTAAAGGTGGCACAGGCAGAGAGGGAATGGGTGATCAACAGGCAGAGTAGTAGGCGCAGGCAGGTAGTGCAGGGGTCCCCTGTGGCCATCCCCCTCTCAAACAAATATACCGCTTTGGATACTGATGGCGGGGGGGTGGTGGCTTACCAGGGGAAGGCAGCAGCAGCCAACTTCCTGGCACCAGGGGTGGTTCTGCTGCACAGGACGGGAGGAAAAAGACTGGGAGAGCTATAGTGATAGGGGATTCTATTGTAAGGGGAATAGATAGGCGTTTCTGCGGCCGCAAACGAGACTCCAGGATGGTGTGTTGCCTCCCTGGTGCAAGGGTCAAGGATGTCTCAGAGCGGCTGCAGAACATTTTGGAAGGGGAGGGTGAACAGCCAGCTGTCGTGGTGCATATAGGTACCAATGATATAGGTAAAAACCGGGATGAGGTCCTAAAAGCTGAATATAGGGAGTTAGGAAGTAAATTTAAAAATAGGACCTCATAGGTAGTAATCTCAGGATTGCTACCAGTGCCACGTGCTAGTCAGAGTAGAAATAGAAAGATATTTCAGATGAATACGTGGCTAGAGGAATGGTGCAAAGGGGAGGGATTCAAATTCCTGGGACATTGGAACCGGTTCTGGGGGAGGTGGGACCAGTACAAAATGGACGGTTTGCACCTGGGCAGGGCCGGGACCGATGTCCTAGGGGGGGTGTTTGCTAATGCTCTGGAGGAGGGTTTAAACTAAAATGGCAGGGGGTTGGGAACCTGAGCGGAGAGACAGAGGAAAGGGAAACAAGGATAAAAGCAAAAGACAGGAAGGAGAAAAACAAAAGTGGCAGGCAGAGAAATCAAGAGTTTTAATCAAACATGGCCACAGTAAATAATAACTATAAAAGATCTAAGAGCGTTAAAAAAACAAGCCTGAAGCCTTTGCGTCTTAATGCAAGGAGCATTCGTAATAAGGTGGATGAATTGGCTGCGCAAATAGAGGTAAACGAATATGATATGATTGGGATTACGGAAACATGGCTCCAGGGTAGCCAAGGCTGGGAACTCAATATCCAGGGGTATTCAATATTCAGGAAAGATAGGCAAAAAGGAAAAGGAGGTGGGGTAGCATTGCTGGTTAAAGAGGGGATTAACACAATTGAAAGGAAGGATATTAGCTCTGATGATGTGGAATCTGTATGGGTAGAACTGAAAAATACAAAGGGGCAGAAAACATTAGTGGGAGTGGTATATAGACCTCCAAACAGTAATGCAGAGGTCGGGGATGGCATTAAACGGGAAATTAGAGAAGCGTGCAATAAGGGCACAGCAGTCATCATGGGTGACTTTAATCTACATATAGATTGAGCTAACCAAATTAGTAACAATACTGTGGAGGAGGAATTCCTGGAGTGTATACGAGATGGTTTCCTGGACCAATATGTCGAGGAACCAACTAGAGATCAGGCCATCTTAGACTGGGTATTATGTAATGAGAAAGGATTAATTAGCAATCTTGTTGTGCGAGGCCCCTTGGGACAGAGCAATCATAATATGATAGAATTCTTCATTAAGATGGAGAGTGAAATAGTTGACTCAGAGACCAGGGTCCTGAATTTAAATAGAGGGGACTACAATGGTATGAGGTGCAAGTTGGGTAGGATTGATTGGGGAATGACACTCAAAGGGTTGACGGTGGATGGGCAATGGCAAACATTCAAAGATCACATGGATGAACTACAGAATTTGTTCATCCCAATTTGGCATAAAAATAAAACAAAAAAGGTGACTCAACCGTGGCTAACAAGGAAAATTAGGGATAGCATAAGATCCAAGGAGAGGACATATAAATTGGCCAGAAAAAGCAGTAAACCTGAGGATTGGGAGCAGTTTAGGATTCAACAAAGGAGGACAAAGGGATTAATTAAGAGGGGGAAAATAGAGTATGCGAGTAAGCTTGCGTGGAACATAAAAACTGACTGTAAAAGCTTTTATAGATATGTGAAGAGAAAAAGATTGGTGAAGTCAAGCATAGGTCCCTTGCAGTCAGAATCAGGGGAATTTATAATGGGGAACAAAGAGATGGCAGACCAATTAAATACATACTTTGGTTCTGTCTTCACAAAGGAGGACACAAATAACCTCCCAAAGATGTCGGAGAACATAGGGTCTAATGATAGGGAGGAACTGATAGAAATCAGTATTTGTAGGGAAATGGTGATAGGGAAATTGATGGGATTGAGGGCCGATAAATCCCCAGGGCCTGTTAATCTATATCCTAGGGTACTTAAGGAAGTGGCCCTAGAAATAGTAGATGCATTGCTGGTCATCTTCCAAAATTCTATAGACTCTGGAACAGTACCCATGATTGGCGGGTAGCTAATGTTACCCCACTGTTCAAAAAGGGTGGTAGAGAGAAAATGGGGAATTACAGACCGGTAAGCCTGACATCGGTAGTGGGGAAAATGCTAGAGTCCATTATAAAGGATGTAATAGCAGAGCACTTGGAAAAAAGTGACTGGATCGGAAAAAGTCAACGTGGATTTACAAAAGGTAAATCGTGCTTGACTAATCTACTGGAATTTTTTGAGGATGTAACTGGTAAAATAGATAAGGGAGAACCAGTGGATGTGGTATATTTGGATTTTCAAAAGGCTTTCGATAAGGTCCCGCATAAGAGATTAGCGTGTAAAATTAAGGCACATGGGATTGGGGGCAAGGTATTGACTTGGATAGAGAACTGGTTGGCAGACAGAAAGCAAAGAGTTGGAATAAACGGCTCTTTTTCCGAGTGGCAGGCAGTGACTAGTGGGGTACCGCAGGGATCGGTCCTTGGACCCCAGCTATTTACAACATATATTAATGATCTGGATGAGGGAACTAGATGTAATATCTCCAAGTTTGCAGATGACTCAAAGCTGGGTGGGCGTGTGTGCTGTGTGGAGGATACCGAGAAACTCCAGGATGATTTGGACAGGTTGGGTGATTGGGCAGAAGCATGGCAGATGCAATATAACGTGGATAACTGCGAGGTTATCCACTTTGGTATCAAAAACAGGAAGGCAGATTATTATTTGAATGGCAATAGATTGGAAGAAGGGGAAGTGCAACGAGACCTGGGCGTCCTTGTGCACCAGTCGCTGAAGTTAAGCATGCAGGTGCAGCAGGCGGTTAAGAAGGCAAATGGTATGTTGGCCTTCGCAGCGAGAGGGTTTGAGTACAGGAACAAGGATGTCTTGCTGCAGTTGTACAGGGCCTTGGTGAGACCACATCTGGAGTATTGTGTGCAGTTTTGGTCGCCTTATCTGAGGAAGGATGTTCTTGCCATGGAAGGAGTGCAGCGAAGATTCACCAGGCTGATACCCGGGATGGCAGGAATGACGTATGAGGAGAGATTGAGTCGATTGGTCTTGTACTCGCTGGAGTTTAGAAGAATGAGAGGGGATCTCATTGAAACTTACAAAATTCTAACAGGACTAGACAGACTAGATGCTGGAAGGATGTTCCCAATGGTCGGAGAGTCCAGAACCAGGGGTCACAATCTAAGGATAAGGGGTAAGCCATTTAGGACAGAGATGAGGAGGAATTTCTTCACCCAGAGAGTGGTGAACCTGTGGAATTCTCTACCAAAGAAGGCAGTAGAGGCCAATTCATTAAATATATTCAAGAAGGAGTTGGATATATTTCTTGAGGCTAAAGGGATCAAGGGATATGGAGAGAAGGCAGGAGCAGGGTACTGAATTTGAACAATCAGCCATGATCTCATTGAATGGCAGAGCAGGCTCGAGGGGCCGAATGGCCTACTCCTGCTCCTATCTTCTATGGTTCTATGTAAGCCGGAAAATAGTAGAATGGAGTGAGTCCATACAGAGTTGTGATTAAATAAAAAGGCAGCAAAATTTTCCATTCTGTACTTTTGCCTTTCCAAAAGCTTATTTGGGCTCAAAAAGCATTGGCAAAACCCGTGGCTGGCAAAATAAATATGGAGGCAGAAAACAACATCTGTGGGGAAGTGATGGGGTGACGCAACACTAAACCCATCTGTTTTATCCTGCTGTATGAGAGCAGTGTGAGGAGGGTTGCCCAATGGCAGGCTTTCTAGAGGACAACAGTGCAGCATGCCTGGCAAGAGGTGACAGCAAAAACGTTGAAGGAGGAGGTGATCGTGCCTGTCACTGCCGGTGCCATCCCTATGGTGTGGTCTGGCTGCATGTGTCCTTGCAGTAAATAGCACAGATCTACAACTTGTTCTGTGCTGACCTGGAGCCTGCAGAGGCAGTTGTCCTCAGTGATTATAGAGTGTGCCAGAGCCTGCAGATATGGTTGGTGGCATAATGGAAGTGTGGGTAGTCCTGCAGTAGTGCCTATTAACTCGATGGTATGCCTTATTTCACCTTATGCCAATTCAACCATGAAATACTGTGATTGTGGTGTTTAAAAAAAAACATGAATTTGAACTTACTTTGTTGATGCTGGAGTAGCATCATGCTTTGTATCAATGCTTTGTAGCTACCTGAGCTCCAGTGAAAGTTTATACTGTACAAGCTACTTGTTTTATCCTCTTCAGCTGTTTCAATAAAGTCTGATAAATGCTTCTACTACAGTTGGCCTTTTGGTAAATTAGCAAACAATATTCGGCTAGTTGAGGTTTCACATTATCAGACTGTTGAGAGAAAAAAAAATAAGGGGGGAGAAATTGTGTATGTAGCGCCACCTATTAGCGCCTAAAGAGGGCAGTCAGTGGCTGTAGCGCCACTGGCCACGCCTCCCGTGATATTCAGCGGGGGCGCTAATGGTGGCGTTAGCCTGTTGCGCTGCGCCGCCACCGATGACGTCATCGGTGTGCGCAGCGCCCCATTAGCACCCCGATCGCGATATTTGGTAGCGAACACCGCTGTAGCACCGTTCGCTACCCGCGCCCGGTTCACGGGGCCTTGCTGTGCCGGCAGTGGCGCAAGTTAAGGTGGAGGTGCGGGGCAGCCGCCTTTTTCGGCGGCCGCCTGCCAGCACCTCCGTCTCCGGCCTCCTGACCGCCCCCCCCGCGGCATTGCCGGCTGTTTCCCGAGAGCCCGGCACTTCTCCTCGGTGCTGGGCTCTTTTGCCGGCACTCGCGATCGGCGATCGCGCTGTTGCAGGCCCCTCCCCCTTAACAATGGAAGGAAGGCCTGCAGTACCGCAGCGTGCCGTGCCGCAGCGTGTGGTGCTGCGGCACATTGCGCTGCGATATTCAGTTTCAGCGCCCTAAGAGGGACGCGGAGCGCCTCGAGCCTCGCCCCGTCTCCCTCTAGGGGCGCTGAAACTGAATTTCTGACGTTCGTTAATGCTCCGAACGCTGCGCAAAAATCAGCGCCCAGGCGAACTTGGCGCCACTTTGGCGCCTCAACCCAATTTCTCCCCCAAGGCATTTTAACCAAAAAAAAATTGAACATTTTTTTTCATAGAGAACAATACCAAAAAAAAATCTGTACTAAAAATGTATTACAAGTCACAAAAATGCCCAAAAAGCTTCATCACTCATGGAACTGCTCTTAGCCCCATCCAACTAAATCCTGGCCTTCATGGATCAAAACTTGCAATATGCTTCATTTCAATGTATTATAAATTTAAATGAAGGACTCACTTGTTTTCAACAAGATCACTTTAGGCTGGTCTTATATGCCTGCGGGAAAATTGTCCTCAGTACAAATGTTGGGCAAATCTAGACATATGGCTTTTAAGATTGATGAATGCTAAATTCCACACAATGGGGGTTATTTTGGGGAAAGGATGAAAACAAGCGTTAAGTGGGTGCTGTGCTAATAAGACACATCCGGTTTTAGCCCACAATTTTGGGGCTAATTACTGATTACCACGATTTAAATGTGCCTGGAGGCACTAAAACGGAGACCTGCATGTTTAGCACTCAAGCGCTGATTAGGAGCAATTTTCCTGGAGCGGTATATGTAGCCTCCATACACGCACTTCCACTGAAGGTGTGGAGTGTGCTGGCTAACAGACAACGGAACGTATCAGGATGGCTCAGGGACCCAGGGAGAGGGTTCACAGGTTCTCAGAGGCGGCACTGGATGCGCGTTAGTGACCCGCAGCCTGTTTTACCCTCTGCCTGACTTCCTATTCCCATTGAAGTCATCTGGAAGACGAAGTGGACATATGTTAAGCACTTTCAGATAGGTGAGATCTGATGAGGTATTTTATGAGTGCTGTCTTGGACCTTTTACTTGCTGTGCCTCAGTACAATGCCATGACAACACACAATACATTGATCCACTGAGCCATTGAAAAAAAAAATTATCTCACCCCATTCCCCAAACCCAGAAAATTGCAGCAAGCAAATGTATGATTTTCCATTGGATGACTAAATAATTTATACCACCTTTGTCACAGGGTTGACTGAACTGTCCCCAATGAAGGTGATGTACTTATGATGCAAGTAACTCTCCATTCCAATTTCTTTTCCTCAGCAGTTTCTGTTATAAATCTCATCATTCATCAAGAAACTACTCATGAAATAACGCTGGACATAGAAACATAGAAGATAGGAGCAGGAGTAGGCCATTCGGCCCCTCGAGCCTGCTCCACCATTCAATGAGATCATGGTTGATCATCCAAATTCAGTACACCGTCCCTGCTTTCTCCCCATATCCCTTGATCCCTTTAGCCTTAAGAAATATATCCAACTCCTTCTTGAATATATTTAATGAATTGGTCTCTACTGCCTTCTTTGGTAGAGAATTCCACAGGTTCACCACTCTCTGGGTGAAGAAATTCCTCCTCATCTCTGTCCTAAATGGCTTACCCCTTATCCTTAGACTGTGACCCCTGTGACGGCCAGCTGGTGGCGCCGTCCAAAGAGTATAAATACTCAGGCGTGGGCCCAGTTTTTCAGGGACATTTTGTAAGGCAAGAAACTAGTGAAGTACAACTAGACCACCATGTTCTGAAACAAGTTGATTAAAGCCTTGCTTTATGCTCAAACCAAGTGCGTAGTAAGTTTTATTATGTCAATTTAATCAACTTGATATCAACTCCACGCTTTGGGTGATTCGGGAACAGCCAGCTATGAATCGAACCGTAGAAGGGAACTCAGACAAAAGTAATCGATCCATCATGGAGAAACTACTCAGACCCGTCTGTCTCAACCTGGACCCGAATTCACTTACAGCCACTAAGGTATGGAAACACTGGTATCGTACCTTTAGCAACTTCCTTGAGGAGTGTGGTGAGAATGTTCCTAACAAGTTACGAATGCTTGCTAATTATGTAACCCCTCATGTGTTTGATTATATCGAAGACTGTGTAGACTATGATGCTGCTATCCAAATACTGCAGCAGCTATATGTCAAGTCCCCAAATGAAACTTTTGCTCAGCATCTACTGGCCACAACTCGACAACAACCCAGGGAATCACTTGACGAATTCCTTTAGAAACTTCACAGGCTCAGCAAGGATTGTAATCTTAAAGCTGTTACAGCTGAGCAATACCAGGAGGAGTTAATTCATGATTCCTTTATTAATGGGATTGTGTCTCCCTTCATACGTCAGCGTCTGTTGGAGAATAAAACCCTCAAGTTACAGGCTGCCTATGACCAGGCATGTTCTCTGGACTTAGCAAAGAGGAATGCAGATACCTATCTTTCACCACGTGCATGGGCTGCTGCAATCACTTTTAGTGACTCCTTCAATAGGCCTCGGGCAGAAGCCCTCACGGATGACAACTCCAACCCGGCTGATGACAACCCTACACTAGAAACCTACACTGATGACGACCCCGCCCTAGCGGCATCTTGGCAATCTGGAAGGAAGTTTTTCTTCTGTGGAGGTGCGTTCCATTATAGGAAATGTTGTCCTGCTCGTAACGCAACCTGCAATCATTGCAGCAAGAAAGGTCACTTTTCTAAGGTATGCCAGTCAAGAGCCGCTGTTAGTAAGAAAGGCCACTTTTCTAAGGTATACCGGTCGAGAGTTCCTGTTAGTTTTGCAGCTACTATCTATAAAACTGCTCCTCCCTCAAGAGCCACTACTAAGGTTACAGCTACAATGTATAACATTGCTCCTCCCCAAGAACCACTACTAAGGTTACAGCTGTCATGGGTAAAACTGCCCCTCCTCCCATCACAGCTGTTTTTCCCCAAAGTCTGTCCCAAGCAGCCACGAAGATTTCGGTAAATGGACACATTTTGAGTGCACTAATCGACTCATGCAGCTCTGACAGCTTCATTAGTGAGCAGGCTGTCAGTAAGTTAAAAATGCGTATTTACCCCTCCGACAGGGAAATTGCAATGGCTCTGACGACACTGACCACCAATTCTTCCGGCTTTTGTCTTGTCAACCTTATTCTCAATGGCTGCACTTATTTCTTCACCCGGCTCGGGGTGCTCAAGAACCTATGCAGTGATGTGCTCCTGGGACAGGATTTCCAGAAACAACACAAAAGACTCACTTTCGAGTTTGGAGGGTCAAAGCCGGAGCTTACTTTTTCCAAAGTACCGTTTTGTGCGCTTTCGTTGGCTTTGCTCGACGAGCCCTCTATGTTTGCCAATCTTTCCCCCCGTTGTAAGCCCATAGTCACTAAATCACGACGTTTCAGCCAAGATGATCGATCCTTTATCGAGACAGAAATCTCTCGCCTTCTAGCTGACGGTATCACGTTCATCTTCCTGGCGGGCTCAAGTCGTCGTTGTTAAAAATCTTCTGAAGCAACACAAGAAACGTCTTTGCATCAATTACTTGCAAACTATTAACCAGTATACTGACCTGGATGCCTACCCACTACCACGCATCGATGACATGGTCAATAACCTTGCCAACTACAAGGTATTTTCAACTTTTGATTTAAAGAGCGCATATCATCAAGTACCGTTAAAGGACTCTGACAAAAAGTATACGGCCTTTGAGGCCAATGGTCGGCTTTACCAGTTTTGTCGCCTTCCATTTGGGGTCACCAATGGGGTGGCCGTCTTTCAACGGGCAATGGACAGTCTAGTCAAACAGGAGAACTTAATGGACACTTTTCCATATCTGGATAATATCACCATTGCTGGTCATGGCCGGAAGGAGCATAATGCCAACCTCCAGAAATTTTTTGACGTTCTCCGTCATCGCAACTTAACCTTAAGTGAGTCCAAATCTGTGAAATCAGTACCATCAGTCAACATCCTTGGCTACTGGGTGGGCAACGGTGTCATCAAACTGGATCTGGAGCGACTTCGTCCACTTCACGAGCTCCCTCCCCCTACGAATCTCGGCTCTCTTCGTCAGGCACTCGGCATGTTTGCCTATTATGCAAAATGGATACCCCACTTCTCCGACAAGATCCAGCCCCTGCTTCACGCAAAGTCATTTCCATTGGAGGCAACGGCTATTTCAGCTTTCAACCTCCTCAAGCGACAACTGGAAAAAGCCACGCTTCGTTCCATTGATGAAAATCTTCCTTTCGTGATCGAGTGCGATGCATCGGATGTGGCGATCTCTGCTACCTTGATTTCTGTCCAGAACTTTGCAGGGTAGCGAGCTCCATTATCCTCCTGTCGAGAAGGAGGCTACGGCCATCATCGAAGCGGTACGTAAATGGAGTCATTTTCTCGCTCGTCGCCATTTCACACTTATAACTGATCAGCGCTCCGTGGCTTTTATGCTGGATAACCGGAAACGCACTAAGATCAAGAATAACAAAATACAACTCTGGAGGATGGAATTGGCTGCCTTTGGATACACCATACATTATCGACCCGGCAAAGAGAATGTGGCCCTGGATACCCTCGCGCAGGCATTCTACTCTTCTATGTCAACTTTGACTCTGGCGGATCTTCATACTGACTTATGCCATCCTGGCGTTACCCGTATGTTGCACTTTGTGCGATCTAAAAATCTCCCATTTTCTATGGAAGATGTGAAAAGAACGTTCTCCTCCTGTAGAATTTGTGCGGAATTAAAACCGCAATTCTTCCGTCCATTGGATGGCTTGCTCATACACGCTATGCAGCGACTCAGCATTGACTTTAAAGGGCTATTGCCTTCCTCAATGCAAAACACCTACTTACTGACTATGGTGGACGAATATTCATGCTTTCCCTTTGCTTTCCCCTGTCCCAATATGCTTACTTCCACAGTGATCAAATACCTTGATCAAGTCTTTTCCCTTTGCGGTACGGCCAATTTCATCCACTCTGACCGGGGTCCCTCCTTCATGTCAAGCGAACTCAAAAGTTATCTCTCCCAACGGGGAATCGCCACAAGTAAAACGACACCGTACCATCCCATCGGTAACGGACAGGTTGAGAGATACAACGTTATCATTTGGAACGCTGTTCATCTTGCGCTGAAGTCACGCAACCTACCAGACCAGCAGTGGGAAACTATGCTCCCTGACGTGTTGCATTCCATCAGGTCTCTCCTTTCTACGTCTACCAATGTCACACCTCATGAGCGATTCTTCAGCTTCCAGCGTCGCTCCACCCATGGGACGACTCTACCGTCATGGTTGGCAGTGCCCAGCCCCATGCTGCTCCGAAGATTCGTCCGATCATCTAAGAACGATCCTCTCATCGACGAGGTAGAACTCACGGACGTCAACCCCACGTACGCGCACGTGCGGTACCCTGATGGCCGGGAGTCTACCGTTTCGCTCCGGGACCTGGCTCCGTGTCCGGCCGGTTCCACGGACCCAACTGATAGAGGGACCCAAGGGGATGATGCCGGCACTCTGCGCTCCCCCGAAGATGACGCCCTACCGGGGACATCGAGAGATCTGCCAGCTGCCCCACCGGATCCACTCAGGGAGCTGAGCGCTCCCCGTGGGATGGCCGCCCGAGGCCAGGACGCCAGTCAATCCCTGGCTATCCAACAAGATGAAGCCAGTTCTGCGCCTGTGGGGACCCGCACCCGGAGTTACGATCTCCCCAGCCTCCCTCAGATCGATCCGAGCAACACGGATCCACTGGTACGGATCAAGCGGCCCAGGGACCAAGACACGATCCGGGGAGATGTGCCTTCTAGCCATAAACAAAAATCTAAAAGACTGCGGCTATTCATGGTCTGCCTAATCCACTAAGAGGAAGTCGTCGGACTTCCAAATCTATAAGGCAGGAAGAATATTATAAATCTCATCATTCAGCAAGAAACTACTCGTGAAATAATGCTGGACGGCCAGCTGGTGGTGCCGTCCCAGGAGTATAAATACTCGGGCGTGGGCCCAGCTTGCCAGGAACATTTTGTAAGACAAGGAACTAGTGAAGTACAACTAGACGTCCATGTTCTGAAACAAGTTGATTAAAGCCTTGCTTTATGCTCAAACCAAGTGTGTAGTGAGTTCTATTACGTCAGTTTCCATAGCTGATTTTATTTGCTTATGATTCATAAGGCAAATTTTTAACCAAATTCCTCCACTGAAGAGTTGTGTGCACTACTGGATCAACAGCAGGATTAAAGAGGAAGATACTATTGGGCTTTTGAATGCGCGGGGTGGGATGGGGTGATCGGGCGCGTGTGACAAGGCAGTTATGCTGAAAGAGTGAGTTCTGGAGGGTGGGGCTGAGATAAGTGAAGGAGGGGGTACTGATGACTTTTTAAATTCATTTATGGGATGTGGGCACCGCTGGCAAGGCCAGCATTTATTGCCCATCCCTAATTGCCCTTGAGAAGGTGGTGGTGAGCCGCCTTCTTGAACTGCTGAAGTCTATGTGGTGTAGATACTCCCACAGTGCTTTAAGGAGGGAGTTCCAGGATTTTGACCCAGCGACGATGAAGGATCGGCGATATACTTCTAAGTCAGGATGGTGTGTGACTTGGAGGGGAACTTGGAGGTGGTGGTGTTCCCATGTGCCTGCTACCCTTGTCCTTCTAGGTGGAAGAGGTCGTGGGTTTGGAAGGTGCTGCCGAAGAAACCTTGGTGAGTTGCTGCAGTGCATCTTGTAGATGGTACACACTGCAGCCATGGTGTACCGATGGTGGAGAGAGTGAATGTTTAAGGTGGTGGATGGGGTGCCAATCAAACGGGTTGCTTTGTCCTGGATGGTGTCGAGCTTCTTGAGTGTTGTTGGAGCTGCACTCATCCAGGTAAGTGAAGAGTATTCCATCACACTCCTGACTTGTGCCTTGTAGATGGTGGAAAGGCTTTGGGGAGCCAGGAGGTGAGACACTCGTTGCAGAATACCTAGCCTCTGAACTGCTCTTATTGCCACAGTATTTATGTGGCTGGTCCAGTTAAATTTCTGGTCAATGGTGATCCCAGGATGTTGATGGTGGGGGATTCGGCGATGGTAATGCCGTTGAATGTCAAGGGGCGATGGTTCGACTCTCGCTTGTTAGAGATAGACATTGCCTGGCACTTGTGTGGCACGAATGTTACCTGTCACTTATCAGCCTAAGCCTGAATGTTGTCCAGGTCTTACATAGAAACATAGAAGATAGGAGCAGGAGTAGGCTATTTGGCCCCTCGAGCCTGCTCTGCCATTCAATGAGATCATGGCTGATCATCCAAATTCAGTACCCTGTTCCTGCCTTCTCTCCATATCCCTTGATCCCTTTAGCCTTACGAAATATATCTAACTCCGTCTTGAATATATTTAATGAATTGGCCTCTACTGCCTTCTTTGGTAGAGAATTCCACAGGTTCACCACTCTCTGGGTGAAGAAATTCCTCCTCATCTCTGTCCTAATTGGCTTACCCCTTATCCTTAGACTGTGACCCCTGGTTCTGGACTCCCCAACCATCGGGAACGTCCTTCCTGCATCTAGTCTGTCTAGTCCTGTTAGAATTTTATAAGTTTCAATGAGATCCCCTCTCATTCTTCTAAACTCCAGCGAGTACAAGCCCAATCGACCCAATCTCTCCTCATATGTCATTCTTGCCATCCCAGGTATCAGCATGCGGGCATGGACTGCTTCATTATCTGAGGAGTTGTGAATGGCAGTGAACACTGTGAAGTCATCAGCGAGCATTCCCATTTCTGACCTTATGTTGGAGGGAAGATCATTGATGTAGCAGCTGAAGATGGTTGGGCCGAGGACACTGCCATGAGGAACTCCTGCAGTGATGTCCTGGGGCTGTGCTGATTGACCATCAACCACCACAACCATATTCCTTTGTGCTATGTATGACTCCAGCCAAGGGAGAGTTTTCCCCCTAATTCCCATTGACTTCAGTTTTACTAGGGCTCCTTGATGTCAGACTCGGTCAAATGCTGCTTTGATGTCAAGAACAGTCACTCTCCCCTCACCTCTGGAATTCAGCTCCTTTGTCCATGTTTGGACCAAGGCTGTAATGAGGCCTGGAGCTGATTGGTCCTGGCGGAACCCAAACTGGGCATCTGTGAGCAGGTTACTGGTGAGTAAGTGCCGCTTGATAGCACTGTCGATGAAACCTTCCATCACTTTGCTGATGATTGAAAGTGGACTGATGGGGCGGTAATGGCTGGATTCGATTGGTCCTGCTTTTTGTGGACAGGACATACCTGGGCAGTTTTCCACATTATCGGATAGATGCCGGTGTTGTAGCTGTACTGGAACCGCTTGGCTAGAGGCACGGCTAGTTCTGGAGCACAAGTCTTCAGCACGACAGCTCGAATGTAATTGAGGTTCAGTCCTTTCTTGATATCACATGGAGTGAATTGAATTGGCTGAAGACTGGCTTCTGTAATGGTGGGGACCTCAGGAGGAGGCCAATATGGATCATCCACTTGACATTTCTGGCTGAAGATGTTTGCAAACGCATCAGCCTTGTGTTTTGCACTCACGTGCTGGGCTCCACCATCATTGAGGATGGGGATATTCATGGAGCCTCCTCCTCCCATTAGTTGTTTAATGTTCCACCACCATTTATGATTGGATGAGGCAGGACTGCAGAGCTTTGATCTGATCCGTTGATTGTGGGATCGCTTAGCCATGTCTCTTGCAAGCTGCTTCTGCTTTTTAGCATGCATGTAGTCCTGTGTCGCAGCTTGCCCAGGTTTGTAAGGGGTTTTCCTTGAGAGATTTCCCTGAGGTTTCTCTCTCTAGAGGCTTCTCTCTCTTGAGGCCTCTCTCTCTTGCACAGTAAAACCTTGAGTGGTTCAACCCACTCGCCCCTTAGATTCTATACTCTGGTCTTAGGGGCAGGAACTACAACGTAGAGAAAACTCTTGTAGACCAAGTTTGATGAAACAAAATGAAATTTTATTGCATAAGGAAAAATTATCAAATCAAATGCAAGCAGATAAGGGAGTACATGGGAGGGAAAAACACACAAACAAATCATAATGACACAGTACTAGCTAAGGCAAATACAGGCATCTTATACTCTACAAAGATCATCATGAAATAAGGAAACACACGGAACATTGGGGGACAACAACTCATGTTAATTGTACCCTGAAATCCACCCCCTTATTAAACCTATCTAGATCTGATTGTGAAGGGTCAGAAACATGCTCACCAATCCCACTAGGAAGTGCAAGGTTTTGAACCAGTCTGCATTTGATCCTTTCAGGCTTTCCGTTTCCACGTGGATCATGGAGCCCCTGCGAGCTGCGCTACACCTCTCTCCTGAGGTGGGGGTCGGGGGAGGCTGGACACCGGTGGGCCTGGATGTCGGCGGGGTCGAGGATCGTCGGCTTGTCCCTGGTTAGAGGAGCCTTGGGCTGGCTCCCATCGCTTCTTCAGTTTATTTTTATCTCTTCTCCTTCCAACCGGGGTGGCTGGAAGGGTTCTTCTCTTGGGGTTTTTATTTTTTTGTTTCTTCTCCCAAGTTGGGTCGATGGCCTCTCGTTCCGGCAACGGCCCGGGGATGGTCGATGATCTCCCGATGTGTTTCCCCGGGGCGGGACGTCGGCTTCAAGACGGCCTTCTTGATGTTGGCTTGGTTCTTCTTCCTCCTCTGAGTGCCTGCTTCTTCTTCTAAGTGTCCGGATTCAAACTCTCTCTGTTCAAGCTTGCCCCAACTGCCGAAAAGTCTTCCAGATATACCTTTCTTCCAGAAGCTTCCGTCTCCCGCCCAAAATCAGGTTAGTCTTTGTTTAACTTTTGGTGGGCTGGGAGCACAACGGGGTAGTTATTATATTTTAAAATGTTTTAAACGGCCGGTAAAGGCCCATCTCTGGTCTGGAATTACCTTCATTGTTTTTAATGTCCTGCTGATCTCGTTATCTAGTCCTGGGTGCTGTTCTCATGAATATGAAATTGTCCCCTTTTATCTGGGTCAACATTTAGATGGCCTCTGTCTCCAGGCCGATCTTGACTGGATCTGCATCTAATCCATATGTATACGTGTGGGTCTGGTTTCGTCCTCTCAGAAACGGCTTCCAGAACTTACTGTGGGTTGAATCTACAAAGCTGTCTGCGGTTGCGCAGGGACCATTTTAAAGTGTCCCAATAAGCTGGTCACATGGTATGGTGGTGATACGCTTATCAATTACTTCATAAAAGGTGATGAGTCGAAGAAGAGATGATGAGTCGAAAGAAGAGATGAATAAGGCTTTTATTAGCTAAGAAGAGACCATGCTTCTTCGTGAGTGACTGAACAAGTCTGAACGAAACCCACACAGTGGTGGGTGGAGTCAGCTGAGGCATGCCTCCATACACAGCGCCACCCAGAGGTGGCAATATACAATACAGTGGTTTACCACAGGTGGCCATTTTGTATGCCCCTTTATCTGGGCTTCTTTTAAAACAGTCTTTAAAATCATGGCCTCTTCTGCCATTTGACCCTTTATAATACAAAGTCCAATTTTGCGAATCCTACAGGTTGGCACCTCTTTTTTAGGTATGCCTGGTTCTGCTCCTGGCATGTTCTTCTATACTCCTTATTGAACCAGGGTTGGTCCCCTTGCTTGATGGTAATGGTAAAGTGAGGGATATGCCAGGCCATGAGTTACAGATTATGGTGGAATACAATTCTGCTGCTGCTGAGGGCCCAAAGTGCCTCATGGATGTCCAGTTTTGAGCTGCTAGATCTGTTCTGAATCTGTCCCATTTAGCAGGGTGGTAGTGCCACACAACACGATGGAGGGCGTCCTCAGTGTGAAGACAGGAATTCGTCTCCACAATGACTTATACCAATGCTGTCATGGACAGATGCATCTGCAACAGGTAGATTGGTGAGGACAAGGTCAAGTAGGTTTTTCCCTCATGTTGGTTCTCTCACCACCTTCAGGACTCGGCCAGCTCGGTCAGTAGTGGTGCTACCGAGCCACTCTTGGTGATGGACATTGAAGTCCCCCACCCAGAGTGCATTCTGTGCCCTTGCTACTCTCAGTGCTTCTTCCAAGTGGTGTTCAACATGGAGGAGTACTGATTCATCAGCTGAGGGAGGGTGG
The DNA here is from genome assembly GCF_052327205.1 of Somniosus microcephalus. Taxonomy (NCBI): domain Eukaryota; kingdom Metazoa; phylum Chordata; class Chondrichthyes; order Squaliformes; family Somniosidae; genus Somniosus; species Somniosus microcephalus. Next base: position 219,937,541 of record NC_140992.1, read on the forward strand.
TAGGTGGTAATCAGCAGGAGGTTTTCTTGCCCATGCTTGACCTGAATCCATGAGACTCCATGAGGCCCAGAGTCAATGTTGAGGGCTCCCAGGGCCACTCCTTCCTGACTGTATACTACTGTGCTGTCACCCCTGGTGGGTCTGTCCTGCCGGTGGGACAGGACATGCCCAGGGATGATGATGGAGGAGTTTGGGACATTGGCTGAAAAGTATGATTCTATGAGTATGACTATGTCAGGCTGTTGCTTGACTAGTCTGTGGGACAGCTCTCCCAATTTTGGCACAAGTCCCCAGATGTTGGTGAGGAGGATTTTGCAGGGTCGGCTGGGCTGGGTGTGCCATTGCCGTGTCCATAGCTGGAGCCGAGGTCGATGCCGGGTGATCCGTCCGGTTTTATTCTTATTATTGTGTTTTGTAGCGGTTTGTTACAACTGAGTTGGAGTAGAGGCCAGCAGGGAACAGGAAGCAAGCTCGTGTCAGAGGAGTGGACCCTATGTGCAGAGATATACAGTTGGAGGAGATTCTGAAGATAGGGATGGGCAAGGACATGGAGGGATTTGAAAGTGAGAATGAGAAACTTGAATTTAATTCTCTGAGGCATGGGAAGCCATTAGGTCCAGAAAAGACTGGTAATGTGGGTTGGGACATGGTGAGGACACAAGCCATGGTGTTTTGGATGGCCTATGGTTTATGGATGGTGGAGGTGGAACACCAGCAAGTATACTATTAGAAAAATCAAGTGTCATGGTAATAACTCATGGTTTAGTTTTATGGAGACAAAGATGAGTGGTAAGGGTGAAGATGGGCAATGTTTGGGAGGTGAAAGGAAACAGCAACAGACAAGAGGAAGTGACCTTGAGGTGGAGCAGGATGGCTAGGATCTGTACCTCTTCGCTCAGCTTGAAGTGGTAGATGGAGGTTGATGGAAGTGAGATCAGAGGTGCAAAGGTGTTTGGGGGGACCAAAAAGGAAATATTAAGATTGAGAACATTATAGCTTTTCCAGGTATTAATGTTAGATAGGCAACTGGAGAGAGTGGTGGGGGTCAATGGATAAGATATAGCTGAGTGTTGGTGGATAAGGTGGAGTTGAATATCATTGGTGTACATGTGGAAGATAATCCTATGCTTTGGATTATTTTGCTGAGGGTAGCCTGTAAACGATGAAGAGGAGGAGCCAAGGATGGAGTTCATTGGTACATAACAGCTATGCCACAGGTACACATAAATAATTAGAATTATGAAGCAGAATAGAATTCAGAAAATGGTAGTAGTGAAGTCCAGCATAGAAAGATAATCAGTGAAGTCTTCCATCAGTTAATTATTCTTTTTAAATAGAATTACATAGAAATTACTGCACAGAAGCAGTCATTTGGCCCAACGGATCTATACCTGATACAAAAGCAAAATACTGCGGATGCTGGAAATCTGAAATAAAAGCAGAAAATCCTGGAAACAGTCAGCAGGCCAAGCAGCATCTGTGGAGAGAGAAACAGAGTTAATGTTTCAGGACGATGACCCTTCATCAGAACTCGAGCCTCCTCCCACCCTGCTTCCTCTAACCTTATCAGCATAATCTTCTATTCCTTTCTCCCTCGTGTACTTAGCTAGCTTCCCCTTTAAAAACATCTATGCTATTTGTCTCAACTACTCCATGTGGTAGCAAATTCCACATTCTCACCACTCTGGGTAAAGACATTTCTCCTGAATTCCTTTATTGGATTTATTAGTCATTCTCTTATATTTATGACCCCCTAGTTTTGGATTCCCCTACAAGCAGAAACATTTTCTCTATGCCGACCCTATCAAACCCCTCCATAATTTTAAAGACATCTATTAGGTCACTCCTCAGCCTTCTCTTTTCTAGAGAAAAAAACCCCAATCTGTTCAGTCTTTCCTGATAGTTATAACCTCTCAGTTCTGGTATCATCCTTGTAAATCTTTTTTGCACCCTCTCCAGTGCCTCTATATCCTTTTTATAATATGGAGACCAGAACTGTTCACAGTACTCCCAAGTGTGGACTAACTAAGGTTATATACAAGTTTAACATAACTCTCTGCTTTTCAATTCTATTCCTCTAGAAATGAACCCCAGTACTTTGAATTTTCATGGCTTGTTTTTTTACTGCTGGATCTTATCAAGGTTTATGGATTAGTGAAATCTGTCTGCCCGCCACCCTTTACTCACCCTCTGTAAGCTCCCCACTGGAGTGGAGCTAACTTACAGAACAAACGGGAAACAGTTCAACCTCCGTCGCCTCCAGTCCAGATCCAAGGTCGTCCCATCCTCTGTCGTCGAATTACAGTATGCAGACGACGCTTGCGTCTGCGCTCACTCGGAGGTCGAACTCCAAACCATCGTCAACACCTTCACCGAAGCGTACGAGAGCATGGGCATTACACTAAACATCCGTAAGACAAAGGTCCTCTACCAACCTGCCCCTCAATTATCAAAATCCACGACAAGGCCTTGGATAACGTGGACCACTTTCCATACCTCGGGAGCCTACTGCCAACTGTGTGCCAGTGCAGCCTTTGGTCGTCTGAGGAAGAGAGTGTTTGAAGGCCAGGGCCTAGAAATTCGGTATCGCCACGTTTGGGGTGCTACAGCCAGGCGTTCGCTAAATTTAGCGCCCGGCGCAACTTAGCGCCACCTTCGCCGAAATTGAGTTGCATCGCCCCAAGAGGTTGCTGCTGCGCTAAAGCAGGTGATGCACAACTATCATAAGGCGCTAAGCTGGCGAGCCGAGGCGCTAACACCGAGGGCGGGCTCAGCGCAGGTGCGGCGAGTTTCTGAATGAAGGCAGACACGCTGGCGCCGGTCAGCTCTTAAAGGGGGAGGGTCGACTTGTTTGGCTGCCATGCCCTGCACACTGCAGCCCTGAAGTAAGGCCTGACCATTGCTGGTTCATCAGTTCTACGCCCTGGACCATGGGGAAGCCCGCTATTCTTCCAAATCCCATTGCACGCTCTTGCTGCTTGTCCAGGGTCACGGGGAAGGAGATGTACTGACGTCTCCTTCTGAAAAGGGCATTGGTCACCTGGCGGATGCAGCAATGTACCATGAACTGGGAGATGTTGGCAATGTCCCCAGTAGCGGATTGGAAGGAGCCGGTGGCATAAAATTTGAGAGCCACCGTCACCTTCACTGCCACCGACAGAGACGTCCTGCTCCTCAGCTGTGGCTGCAGATCTCTGCGAAGCAGGTGGCAGGTCTCAGTGACCACCTCCCTTCTGAATCGCAGCCTCCGAACACACTGCTCCTCAGACATGTCCAGATATGAGAACTGCTGGCGGTATACCCTGGGTGGGTAAGGCCTCCTGTGCCAACGCCTGTTGGCCCTTCTCCGTCTGGCCATGACAGGCACTCTCTCATGACGTCTCTGAGCCCTTTGAATGCAATGCAGAAAGCCAACGATTCCACCCATTGCAGCCCACATTATATGTGGCGACTCAAGGCTATGGCACTGAAAGTTAAATCCAAGTGCAAAGCTCTGGCCTGAAGCCAGGAGTACGTGTGCGAGCGCTGAGTCAAAGCAGAAAGCTCTCTGCCTTTGTCTCTCTCCAAATATCCGTCTCTCACACAGAAGGATTGGCACAAAATGGCTGCCACATATAATGCAGGAGGAGTCCCCTTTAAATAGCGCCCCCCGCGCCCCGCAGCGACTGGGAACCGTTCCCCTCTACCAGTCGCTGGGGGCGCCAGGAGCAAAGAAGGGCGGCGCCACTGAAGTTCCGGTTCGGGGTGCACCAAGGGCGTTGCACCATGAAATGATGTCATGATCTGCCTGCGCAGCTGAGCGGGCGCTGCGGTTTTGCACCGCTGCTAAATCTTGAGTGAAGTTCGCGAGAGGTGCAGATCGCGCCGCGCCCGGGCGCTAGCCGCTTAGCGCCCCATTTCTCCTCCTCCTAAGGCGCTAGCGGCTGGCGCTAACAACTGAATTTCTAGGCACAGGACCTCAAACCCGGCACTAAGCTCATGGTCTACAGAGCAGCAGTGATACCCGCCCTGCTGTATGCCTCAGAGACATGGACCATGTACAGCAGGCACCTCAAAGCACTGGAGAGGTACCACCAACACTGCCTCCACAAGATCCTGCAAATCCATTGGCAGGATAGGCGCACCAACGTCAATGTTCTTGCTCAGGCCAACATCCCCAGCATCGAAGCTTTGACCACGCTTGATCAGCTCCGATGGACGGGTCACATTGTCCGCATGCCTGATACGAGACTCCCAAAACAAGTGCTCTACTCGGAGCTCCAGCACGGCAAGACAGCCCCAGGTGGACAGAGGAAACGCTTCAAGGACACCCTCAAAGCCTCCTTGAAAAAGTGTAACATCCCCACCGATACCTGGGAATCCCTGGCCCAAGACCGCTCAAAGTGGGGGAGAAGCATCCGGGAAGGCGCCAAACACCTCGAGTCTCTTCGCCGGGAGCAAGCGGAAGCCAAGCGCAGGCAATGCAAGGAGCGCACATCAACCCTTCAACCACCGTCTGCCCTGTAACATTTGCATACTGAATTATCATTGGCCCGCAGGCATCTGTAAGGAATACCTATTATATACACATGTGATCACATGCTGAGTTGTCATTGGCCTGCAGGCATCTGTAAGGACTGCTATTGTTTAGAAGACCCAGGGGTCCTGACTCCATCTTGTCCACACTGTATTGATTGAGAAAGCTTACAGACCTGATGCTTCATTAAAAGAGTTTAAACTGTAATACTCCGTTGTCCTGCAATTTATTATTTTTGTACAAAGTGTGCAAAACAAGACATGGTGTCAGAACAGGGATTTCAAATGGACATTGTTGGAGCTCCCTTACCCCGAATGAATTGGGAATCTTTGAACTTACCTAGAGAATGGAGCAAATTCAAGCAACACGTGGAGTTGATGTTTTCGGGTCCACTGAAAAGCAAAGGGGAGGAAGAAAGATGCAGCTACCTACTCCTGTGGATTGAAGAAAAAGGGAGAGACATTTTTAACACATGGTCTCTCACCGCAGATGAAGCAAAGGTACTGAAAAGTTATTTTGACCGTTTTGAAGCATATGTGATGCCCAAGACAAATACGATATTCGCTAGGTACAAGTTTCAGGAGAAAGTACAAGGAGCTAGTGAGTCATTTGAACAGTTCGTGACTGAGTTAAAACTGCTGGTAAAAGACTGTGGCCCAGAAATTGAGTTTTGGCGCAGCCAGGGCTTTAGCGCCGGAAGTTAGTGCCGGAGCTAAGTCGCGCTGGTCGGGCCCAAAATTCAATAGTTCTGCGCCCAAACGGCTGCCGGCGCTGCTGAGAGCTGTTTGCGCCTGAAAACTGGCGCAACGCGCTGAATTTCGGCGCTATTCCGGCGCTGCGGCGCCCGCTGTGGTGCGGCAGGTTCGGGAAGTGCAGGCCTCCTCCTTCCCTTAAGGAGGAGCTGCCTGCACCCGGCCGCGGCCCGCGAAAATCCTTTTAAAAATGAGCCCGGCACCTCGGACAAGTGCCGGGCTTGCTTCTGTTCCGGGGGGGGGGGGGGAAGTCCGGGGAGGGAGCTGCGGCCAGGCGGCCGGCGGGAAAGCGGCCGGCCGCCGCGGGGCCTTTAATGCGCCGGCGCAAAAACATGTTGGACTCTGTTGCCAGAGTCTTAGTTGCGGCTGCCACGGGCGAGGCGGCCGCAACTGAATTTCGGCGCTGGGGCCCGTCGGCATGGCAACCGGGACGCTGCGCACACCGATGACGTCATCGGTGCCGGCGCAGCGCTACCGGTCTACCGCGGCGGAAGGGCCCCAGGCAATTTAGGCGCCGGCGCCAATTGCAGCGCTAGGCCCTCTAGCGCCGCAAAATCGGCGCTAAGGGCACTGAATTTCTAGGCCTGTGTATATGCAGATAAAGATGAGATGGTCAGAGACTGCATCGTGTTTGGAATACATTCAGCTAAAGTGAGAGAGAAACTTTTGAATGTTGGGTCCGGGCTAACGCTGGACAAAGCTATAGACATAGCTAGATCGCACGAGATAGCCCAAGCACAGTTGAAAACCATAAGCAGTGCCACGAGCAGCTCGCGTGAACAGACAGTGCACGCAGTTAATAGACACACACCAAAGAACACTGCCCAGAGAGCGTGTTTCAGAACAGAAAGAACAGAGAGTTCTAAAAATGGGCGACACAGACATAAAACACTTCAAAAACTGGATATTGTGGAAACAACTGGCATGGAGAAAAGGAGTACTGCTCTGCCAAAGGAAGGCAATGTACTAAATGTGGTAAACGGAACCACTTTGCTAAAGTTTGCAGGACTGTTTTCGGAATAACAGTACACACAGTGAGTGACAGCCAAATGCCAGATAGAGAGCCAAATGCAGAGGAACTGTTTATTGATTCTGTGTCACAGAAAAAACAGATTTCAGGGACTGAGCAAACCTATGCTGATATTGAGATAGGAAAACAGGGCAAAGAGCTTAAGTTTAAACTAGACACTGGAGCTCAGGTTAATGTAATTCCTCTGAGTGAGTATCACAGCTTGAAGGATGAGTGTGAGCTACAGCCCACCTCATGCAGACTGACCGGCTATGGGGGTAAGCAGCTCAATGTAAAAGGCACATGCGTGATGAAATGCAAGTACAAAGAAAGCGACATGATGTTGAACTTTTACATTATTGACACTCAAGCACCTCCAGTGCTAGGTCTAAAGGCATGTTTAGACATGGACCTCGTCAAGCTAGTGCTATCATTGACAGCACCAGCTGATAAGCAGACAGTCATGGAGGAGTTTGCTGACGTTTTCAAAGGAATCGGACTATTCCCAGGTGAATGCACTATTCACCTTGACCCAGCAGCAACCCCTGTAGTTTGCCCACTGAGAAGGATACCCCTTGCTCTATGTAGTCACCTGAAGGAGGAGCTGCAGAGCATGGAGAATACAAAAATCATCATCTGGGAAACAGAACCGACAGAGTGGGTCAACGTGTTAGTAGTGTTTGAGAAACCACGTACAGGCAAGCTCAGAGTCTGTCTCGACCCCAGAGATTTGAACAAGGCTATCAAACGCCCTCACTACCCTCTACCAATGCTAGATGACATCACACCCCAGCTAGTGGGAGCACGTTACTTCAGTGTAATGGACGCACGATCAGGACACTGGAATATCAAGCTCACGGAAGAGTCATCTAAGCTAACAACGTTCAACACACCATTTGGACGCTACCGATTTCTGCGTTTACCATTTGGTCTTATCTCAGCTCAGGATGAATTCCAGCGGAAGATCGACGAAACCTATGAAGGCCTCGACGGGGTAGTTGCAATTGTAGACGACATCCTCATCTATGGCAGGAATAGAGAGGAACATGACAGGAACCTCCATGCGATGCTGCAAAGATCACGGGAGAAAGGTATCCGGCTCAACCCTGAGAAAACCATAATCGGATCCACCGAGATCAGTTATTTCGGGCATCACCTCTCAACTGATGGCATTAAGCCGGATCCAGAGAAAATCTTCGCCATCAGGAAGATGAAGCCGCCGAAGAACCACGCAGAGCTAGAGACAGTACTAGGCATGGTTAACTACTTAGCCAAGTTTGCCCCGAGCCTCTCCGAAATCAACGCACCCATGCGTCAGTTGCTCAAACAATCCAATGAGTTCCTGTGGGACAAACAACATGACACAGCATTTCAGAAAATGAAAGACCTAATCACCAGAGAACCAGGACCAGTTCTTGCCTACTTCGACCCCAACAAAGAGCTCAGACTACAAGTGGATGCGTCAAAGTACGGACTAGGCACAGTATTACTGCAAGAAGGAAAGCCCATCGGCTACACTTCCAGATCTCTCACAGACAGTGAAATCAACTATGCTCAAATCGAGAAAGAGCTATATGCAATTCTGTTTGGATGTAAGCGTTTCCACCAGTACATCTATGGCTGACAAGTCATTGTGGAATCCGACCACAAGCCCCTCGACTCAATCATGAGGAAACCACTATCTGCAGCCCCACCAAGGCTACAGAGAATGATCCTTCAGCTACAGAAGTACGACTTCACAATCATTCACCGTCCAGGCAAAGACATTCCTGTCGCAGACATGCTCTCCAGAAAGTCTCTTAGCTACCAGGACAGCAACCTCAGTGAAGGCATGGAAGTGCAGGTGCACATGGTGTACAACAGCTTACCTGTGAGTGACTCAAAACTGAAGGAGATCTGAGCAGGAACAGAGAAAGATGCACAACTCACACTGCTGAGCAAAGTCATACATGAAGGATGGCCTGAGGAAAGGAGGAAATGCCCTCAGAGCATATCTGAATTCTGGAACCACAGAGACGAACTGTCACAAATCAATGGAATCATCTTCAAAGGGGAGAAAATCATAATTCCTACCAGTCTCAGAGAAGAGATGTTGAAAAAAATTCATGCTGGACATGTGGGCATGGAAAAATGCAAACAAAGACCACGTGACATTATGTTTTGGCCCGGAATGTGCAAACACATTGAGGACATTGTCGGAAAATGTTCCATTTGTCTAGAACGCCGCCCATCAAATGTCAAAGAGCCCATGATACCTCACTGTATCCCAGACAGGCCCTGGCAGGTCGCGGCAACGTATCTGTTCACATGGAACAACGAGGACTACATAGTGACTGTTGATTACTACAGCAGATTTTTTGAATTGGACAAGCTTCACAGCACCACATCTGCAGCTGTGATCCACAAGCTAAAGGCAGCCTTTGCCAAGCATGGCATAGTAAAGACTTCAGTCTCAGACAATGGCCCCCCAATACAAATCAAAAGAGTTCAAGTCGTTTGCCAAAGCATGGAATTTCACACATGTCACATCAAGCCCACATTACCCTCAAATAATGGCCTTGCTGAAAAAACTGTCCAGATTGCAAAAACACTCATGGACAAAGCCAAAGCGGACAAAAGAGACCCCTACATCAGTCTCCGAGTACCGCAACGCTCCGGTTGACAACTTCAAGTCACCAGCACAGCTGTTGATGAGCCGCAGACTTCGCTCAATCCTTCCAAGCACCAACCAGCAGCTGCAGCCAGAGGTCGTCAGCTGCAAGCAAGTGCATGCAAAACATGTACAGAGACAGCAACACCAAAAGAGATACTATGACAGGTCAGCTAGACTACTGCCGCCGCTGCACAATGGAGAATCCATCAGAATCCAGGAGCATGACTACTGGAAGCCAGCAGTCGTCATCCAGCCAGCTGACACTGAGCGATCGTATCACATCCGCACCCCAGAAGGACAGGTGTACCGCCGCAATCGCAGGCACCGCATGAACACCAAGGAACAACACCTTCATTCCGATGAGAGGATCAGTTCAACAGAGTGTGATGAACAGAGCAATACACAAAACACATGATACTTACCTGAATCTAAACCTGAACCTGATTTGTTGACCGATTCAGGAGCATGCTCAGTTCCATACCACACAAGGTCAGGACGAGAGGTCAAGCCTAGAGTTATCCTTGACTTGTGAACTGCCAAAGGGTGTAGGCGGATCGCTGCCCTAAAAAAAACTGTACATCGTTATTGAAACGTTGAGATGTTTTCAGTTCTAGTTAAATGTTGAGTTTACTTATATGTTGATGCTACTGAGAACATTATGTAGAAGAAAGGTTCAAAAGTAATGCATAACATTTTTCTTTTAAAAGAAAGGGGATGTAACATTTGCATACTGAATTATTATTGCCCTGCAGGCATCTGTAAGGAATACCTATTATATTCACATGTGATCACATGCTGAGTTGTCATTGGCCTGCAGGCATCTGTAAGGACTGCTATTGTTTAGAAGACCCGGGGGTCCTGACTCCATCTTGTCCACACTGTATTGATTGAGAAAGCTTACAGACCTGATGCTTCATTAAAAGAGATTAAATTGTAATACTCCGTTGTCCTGCGATTTATTATTTTTGTACAAAGTGTGCAAAACAAGACATGCCCCACCTGTGACAGACTGTAGGTCCCGCATTGGACTAATCAGTCACCTGCGACCTCATTTTTAATGTGGAAGCAAGTCATCCTCAGTTCCGAGGGACTGCCTAAGAAGAAGAAGAAGAAGAAGACTCTCCTTTTGCATTGGTGGCAATGTTTGTAGTGCAAATTTTCCATTATGGGGTCCTCCTGGTTAACAGAATCTCTGCATTTAGAAATTAATTCAATAACCTTTTTGTTCTTAACCGATTATATAATCTACACCATCTCTCCTGGAGGGTTTCCTTTCCCAGCAGGAGCAAATAATGACTCATTAACATATGGAATTGCTGTTGGGAAGATTGTAAATGGATTTCCTGAACCTAGAGCCGCTACATAACAAGATTACAATGTTCAACAATTTAAAGAAAAGCACTAAATGGTTTGATTATATACCTATATGATTGGCAGCTTGCAGACATTCACATAATCCAACATTATACACTTATCTGTAGATGTGCCAAACACCATTAACAATTCCCCCTCAATCATTCATGTGAATAAACCACTTTAAATTTAGCATCAAAACAGTCTTTTAATCTGTCGATTATAATGGACATGAGCAACCCTGTAGATTTACAACATTTCCATTGACAAAGACCACTTCTCAAAACTGGATGTACTCATGTGTGTGCTAGCTGATAGAATGATACCTTCTTTATCTTCTCAACGATATCTTCATTACATTAGCGAGCTTACAAGTATGATTTTTTTAAATTAAAAAATTCCGACAGCATTCAGCCTTTAAATAATGTTAGTTTAATCACAACAGAGCAAATTTACTAAAACTGCTGAACTGACTGCAAACCGACATCCTGGAACTACTTTCAGCACTGGAACGTTGATTACAATCATTGTTCTTTGCTTACATACCAATAACTGCGGATAGATTTAAATTAAAAATGCCCTTCAGCTATTTTAAATTAAAAAATGATCTAAAATGAATGGTCAAGGTCTCTGTGGAGTACTAAAATTAACAATTTTCAAATTAATATCTCAAATAATTTTGAAGCAAAATGCCATCATTATCTACAGTCATTTTTATTCAGTTCAGCAAGGTTAGTTTCAGCAAATGGTGTCCTTGGCTGATGCATTTGACAGCAGTGTCTACATGTGTCAACCTCAGACATCCTAATGATAGTAATTTTGGTTCATCTAAATTGGATTATAATATGATGTTCTCATTTAGTCATCTCTTTATCAGTGGTTGGCTATATTATAATTGGAGCATAAAGTGAACCGCAGAACCTATTTAAGGATCAGTGAGCCTATAACAGTAAAAGCAGAGAATAGCTCTGCCTATTTGTAACTGGGTTACTCTATTATCTTTTATCTGTAATTGAGAGAGTACGTTACGAGTCACAAGTTTATCAGCGTACAGGAACACTGTTGGGCTTTCTGTCAAGTGTCTCCTGAAGGGAATTAATTGCTATCTTTTTGCAAGTAAAAAGCAAAAAGTGTGTTCTGGGAAATCTAAGTTTGCGCCCATGGCATTTATTATTGCAATTTAGTGCGGTAGCAGCTCAGTTGTAAATCACTGTATAAAAAATATGTACATGAGATGAAAGATAGGATGTTCTGCTGTATATGTTAGAAGTGGTGGCTCTATGGTCTGGAGGCAAAATATGTAATTTATTTGAGAGAAGCAAGGACTGACACTGCACCCAAGGAAACATGATACAAAATAAAGCTGTGCATATTAAAAAATGTGTGAGTAAGCCTTGAAATATCACGGTGGCATGATTATTACAGCACACTATCTTGTAGTCTATTTGAAGCTTTAAATTGTTTGCAGTTGTATGCTTTCGACTCGGGATTTCATTCCTTTATTGAATTGCTGACAGATTATTGCTAAACTAAAATTAACCTATAAAAGAGCTCAAATACACTTAAAATTAGCAAGGGGTAACATCAGGCTGCACTCTATCAGGTAATATGAGTATCATGCAATTTTTAGTCTGGATCCGAACAATAGCTGGGCTTATGACTGACTAATTGGATGGTCAAAGTCCAAATTATCCAATCAGGTGACTTGATTTCTTCAAGGTAATGTGTTGAAAGATATAACAATTAAATATAGAAAAAAACATTCAGTATATGCAATTTTTTTGTGCTTAACAAAGTGAGGATACCTTCCTACTTTTTACATTCAGTGTCAGCATCAATTGCTCCCAGTTCTGGAATAGCATGGCTTAGATGTAAGGTAAAGGTCCCTCTACACTGCCCCAACCACGTGTGTTAACCCATAACCTCCTCTTGCTGCACCAGTGTGACATTGCTGTTTTCCACAACAGATATAACTGAGTGAGGCAATTTAGTGCCAATTACCACTGAGTGATGGACAGCTTTCTGCTGTGGACTCCTGCCACAGTAGAAATTGGGTCAAGACATCCCATATTTATGCCTCTTAGGACTCTCACAGCCGACAGAGAGAGCGAGAAGACTTTCATTCTATCAGTCTAAACTTGATTTAAATCCTTGCCCCAGAGGTAAAAGGGCAATGTTCAAATGCACTGCACCACCCAATCCCTTTTACAGTGTATATTTTTTAAACCTTTCTAATCAGTGACTGTGTATATGGGCAACCTTTGCATAGCCTTTGACCTCATAACGCCCGTGATGATATCAGGAATACAGGATGTGCTGCAGCTGCACCACAACATTCTATATCAATCAAACATTTTTAGAGAGTACCAGTGGTCTAGCATCACATGCTGCTTCTCCTGCCTATGCAATCCCCTACCTCATAGCGTAATTGCCTGGAACTCCATCCTTCATTCCCATCATATGCAGAATCTTGGTTGCTGAAGGATGCATTAGGCTATGATAAATCAGCACCTCAGTACAACTTTTCCAAGTATTTCTGTGTCCTCAGAAATCACTAGGGTCAGATATGGGAGATATCAGGTCTCCTGGTTATTTCTTGTTGTAACACCAGAAAAACACACCAGAACGAGTGACTGGACAAAGAGCAGAGATGATGCACAGACCCAGGGGAGAATTGTAAACCCTTCGCCACCTGAGAGAAACCAGGTGGGGAGGCAATTGATATGGAGTGGAAGTGTTACCTACTCTGTTCCTGCCCCGTTCTTGCCAGCTGTAATTTTAAATTGCAGGCGACAAGGACATCTGTCCGAAGCTGGCGGGGTCCTCTTTAAATATGCAGTTCGGGATTCAATGACATCATCGGGGTTTGACTGCTATATTTATCTGGTGCATGAGAGGGGGAGCTCAATTACTACAATGGAAATAAACATTGGGAGAGAGGTGAAATAAGGCTGCCAATTCGCTATCACCCATTTTGCACTATCACACAAAGTCAAAATCTAGCTCAGTGTGTGGGTTATCATCAAACAAACCCTTCATGGCCTTAAACATGCTTGAATAACATAACGCTGTTTCAGCAAATGATGGTTAACTCCACATTTGAGCACTGGTGTCCCATTCAAAATCAGAACAGGGAAGAGGTATGATGATCTGGGCAGCAGCCTTCTCCAAGGCCACTTCATTGATATCACTTTGTCAGGTAGCAGTGCTCCTGCCAGTTTTCCCTCCTCTGTTGACGTACCCAGTGCTCCTTTGCCACCGGTGCTCCACGTTGTCAAACTGAAAAATAGTAAATTCACTTACCGAAGATGGATGAGTTTGAATTCTGTAAAGACTGGGATTCAACCCATCGCTTTAATTGTACTTTTCTCATTAATGTCATTGAACAGGTTAAAACAAGGCTCAGAGTGCCAGCCTAGACAGTTCTTCTCAGCACTGTATATATATGTTCATTTTAAGGATTCACATTCTACATTGCACACTTAACAAAATGCACATGAACCATGGTAATGGTACTTGCATAATGTTGGATGCAGAATACTATTGTTAAAAATGTTGCGTGTGGCTCAAACCTATTTTAAGTGGAATTGCCTCGGCGACATGGTGCTGGAATATAAAATCAGTGAGTTATTATGCATTTCTCTTTTATTTAGACATTTGTCATGCGCAAAAAATACATATTTCTTTTCAAGAATTTTAAATAAACACTGGGCTGTAAGTGGTTTTCTCGAGCGCACCAAAAACACACCTCTTACTACAAGTTCTGAAATTCGGGTCTCCACGGGTGAGTACGCACGGGGTACTCACCCGTAAGCCCAATGGAAGTGCTGGTTTTCTGCAAGCATGGCGCATGCGCGGGAAACCGGCACTTCCGTTCCCCTGAAAGCAGGGGTTAAGAGGTCGTACGCGTGCACGGGAGAGGCTGCGTGTGCGCATCGAACTTGTGTTTTTTTTGCATGTTTTCCCCGGAGGGTAAGTCTCCAGAATTTACACATTTAAAAAGCAGGCGTAAGGCCTGCTTTTTACAAGGTAAGTGGTGAATTAATTAAAATTAAAACATTTTTTCCACAGGTTTATTATTTTTAAATACTTTAAAGCAAGGTAAGTTTATTTTTAGCCCTGTTAGAAAATAAAATTATTTTTTTCAAAAATTTAAATTATTGTTTAAAATAGTTATTTCATGTAATTTATAGTTTATTTAAAAATGTGATGTTTTTTTAAAATGTATTTGAAGATTAGTGATGTTTTGGGGCCCGTAGTATTTATAAGTTTTGACAGCTCTTCCTGTCAAACTTATGAATGGAGCATTCCCTACTCCGATTGGCTCCCCATGGCCCACGTGATCCCAGGGGACGCATCGAACTGACTGTGCCCCTGGGATATGCAAGCACTGCACGCCGGCAGCTGGAGCAGGCCCAGGATCAGAATTCCACGGGGGCCCACAGCTCAACGGCCGGCACGCTAGGTAAGTGCAGGTCGGGGGCTTGCACCCGCGGGAAGCCCCCAACCCGAATTTCTGGGCCAATGTGTTTAATAAGATTAAAAATAACACTCGTAACAGTACAAAACAACTCAACCCTGGCTTGTCCAACAAGCCATACAGTGCTAAATTACCATGGTCTAATAAAAAAACCCTCCCGTGAAATAAATTAACACAGGACCCCAGCACTAAACCCCTCTAAGGTTTGGCTGGGACTTACAATCACCCCTTCACACAGCTAAGTGGTCTTGTGGATGTGTAGGCGCAGGCAATATGCTCACCCCGATTGCCCGTTGTCTTGCTTGCAGCTTCTTCTTGTACGTCTCGCTCCTGGTTCTGTACCGCCGACGCAGTATCCAAGTTCCAGTTTGAGTCAAGGTCTGTTGATGAGGGATGAAGAGCAGCGCTCAGCTTCTGTCGGTGTTCCGTCGAGCCGAGCCTCACTCGGGAGACTCGCTGTAGACTGATGCCGAGGAGCAGAAGAGAGAGCAGCCCCCGAACGGCTCCTGATATACCCAAAACCCATCGCCTTTTCTGCCCGCCAATACTGATTGATGTATTGACTCAAGTGATCTGTCTGGGCCCCCCGTGGCCTGGAGTGACTCATGACCTTTGAAATCTTTGTGAAAAATGATACTGGATGTCTGTCGTTTCCTGAGTTGATGGCCCACATTAGTAGGTTGTGGGTTTCAATCTCAAACCGAACTTGCTTAACTGGCTTATCTCCTGGAAGACAATGGCCTGGCCATCTCCTGCCTTCCACCAGTTTCGGTTGGGACTGTGTTTTATTGATAGTGGGCCAGATTTTCAGTGTGCCGTGAGGCAGGCTTTCAGGCGTGCGGGGGGCAAAAATCCCGAATTCGGGGGTCCCGACACCATCCCGCCCAAAACCCGCCTCCACGTAAGTTTCAAGGGAGATGGGTACCCGCCCCGCACTGGGACCCACTGACCCGAGGCGGGAAGGGATTAGTGCCAATTAACTGCCTGTTAACAGGTAGTTAACAGGCAGTTTTTAGCCTAATCCCTATTTTGAGGGGTGTCGTATGGGATTCCCGACGGCTCCAAAGCACGCCAGGTTAGAGCAGGCGGGCCGTCGGGTTGAAGGACTTGGAGGGGTCGCGATGTCAGTGTTCAGGTGAGTGATGGGTGCATGAGTGTAAAGGTAAGTGTGTTTGGTGTGTCTAAAGTGTGTAAAGAAGTTTTATTTACCTGTACTTACCTTAACAGCCTTTCTTCCTCCAGGCTGCGGGAGTCCATCACTCAGCCGGAACTGAAAGCTGAACGGCTGTGATCTGTCAAAAGTGACAGCCTTCAGCTTTCAGTGCCGGTGACAGTTCTAACTGAGTCTGCGTAGAAAGACTCAGGATGGAAGTCAGACTGTCAGTGTTTGACAGCTTCAAACAGCTGTAAAACACTGATATTTCATCTGTCAATACCTCTTGACAGATGAAATTTCAGTCTGTGACGTCACCTGTTGCCGGGTGGCCCTTAATTGGCCTGCTGAGCCCGCAAGGGAAAATCGCGTCGATTGGCTGGATGTCGATGGAGGCGGGACTAAAATCCGAAATTTGTAGTCCCGCCTCCTTCCCGACAGCTTAAGGAAAATCCAGCCCAGTGTCTCTGAGTTACCTCTCGGGGTATTGTTCCCAGTAATCATGTTAGATGGTGATGACATCAGTGTGAGATGGCTGTTTGCATATGTATGCACCTTAGTCAGGTTAGCCTGGCCTATTCCCTAAGCCACTCCCACAAGCTTGCCCAACAGTACAGTTCTGTCTTGGGGTTTTGGATTTAAAACATGATTCATAAAAATGGCCAGAAAGCTGGTGCTACAGGGCGCATGAAACTGTCATTTAAAAAAAATAATTACAATAAAATAGCAGATGGAAAAGTGGATTGCTGCAAAGGCTGGAAGAATCTAACTGAGAGCAGTGCAATATATTGCTTATTAGAAAAATCATAGAATCATAGAAAATCATAGAAATTTACGGCACCGAAGGAGGCCATTCAGCCCATCGTGTCTGTGCTGGCCAAAAAAGAGCTATCCAGCCTAATTCCACTTTCCAGATCTTCATCCGTAGCCTTGTAGGTTACAGCACTTCAAATGCATATCCAAGTGTTTTTTAAATGTGGTGAGGGTTTCTGCCTCTACCACCCTTTCAGGTAGTGAGTTCCAGACCCTCACCACCCTCTGGGTGAAAAAGGTTCTCCTCAACTCCCCTCTAATCCTTTTGCCAATTACTTTAAATCTAGCCCCCCACCCCTGGTTATTGCCCTCTCTGCTAAGGGAAGTAAGTCCTTCTTATCCACTCTATCTATGCCTCTCATAATTTTATACACCTCAATTAAGTCTCCCCTCAGCCTCCTCTGTTCCAAAGAAAACAACCCCAGCCTATCCAATCTTTCCTCATAGCTAAAATTCTCCAGTGCTGGCAACATCCTCGTAAATCTCCTCTGTACCCTTGTGGTGATTATTCCTTGATTAGTAAAAGTATTATGATTCGTTGTTTGTTAACTGCCTTGGGATATGTGTTGTAATCTCATTGGTAGTTGATGATCACATGATGTGTTGTGGCTACCTTAAATTCAGTCCTTTTCTAGCCTTAGTTGGGACTGGATGTAGAAAGATATGCTACTAATTTTAAAGTTAATAAAGCCTAACTTTGGAAGGCAAATCTATTCTTTATTTCAATTTATTAACTTTTTGTTAGAATGGAGCGATATCTTCAACCAGAATGATTCAAGGCTGACCCCAATTCTGCTGGAGTGGATGATAAATGGAAACATTGGTATTGTACATTTAAAAACTTTTTGGGCGTGTTGGATCAAGAGGCTCTAAATAAGCTGAATATGCTGATCAACTACATTGACCCGGATGTATATAAATATATTTTGCACTGTAAAACTTATGAAGAGGCTATTTCTACATTGGAAAAGATTTTTGTTAAACCAAAGAATGAGGTATTCGCACGTCATCTTTTATCTGCCCGTAGGCAGCAGGTGGGAGAATCTTTGGATACTTATTTACAAGCACTTCGGTGCCTTAGTGTTGACTGTAATTATAAGGCTGTGACGGCTGAAGAACATAAGGACGAATCGGTACGGGATGCTTTTATTAATGGATTACTGTCTAGATCAATTCGTCAGCGGTTGTTAGAAAATAAGACTCTGGATCTTAAAAGTGCTTTTGAGCAAGCTTCTACATTGGATGTGGCTCAGAGAAGTTCGGATTCTTATGCTCTTTTTAATCGGCCTGCGACTATGGTTTCGGATGAAAAGGAATTATGTGGACTTAATGGGAGTGGTTTACTAGATTTTGAAACAGTTTCTACTTCGGCGGCCATTGCCTCTAGGATTCAGAAGTGTTATTTTTGTGGGAATATCCGGCACCCTCGTCTGAAGTGTCCCGCTCGGGAGGCTGTGTGTAGTAAATGCGGCAAGAGAGGTCATTATGCACGTGTGTGCAAATCATCAGGTTCAATTACCTTCCCTCCTTCTGGTGTGGGAGGGTCTTCCTCCACTACCTCTTCTGTGACTATTCAGCCTTTAGATAGGGCGTTTATTGCATCAATTTCTGCTGCATTTGCTCATGGCCTAAACAAAGCTATAGTTACGGCTCAAGTTAATGGGTTGGAAGTGAAGGCCCTTATAGATACGGGCAGTACTGAGAGTTTTATAAGTCTTCAGTTTGCGAAGGAGAAGCATTTGAAAATTTTGCCTGTTACGTATCAGGTGTGTATGGCTCAGACGACCCTTATTTCACAAATAGCTGGTTGTTGCTTTGTGAAAATGGTTCTTCTGGGTAATACGTATACTGATATACGCCTATCTGTTTTGCCTAATCTCTGTGCGGATATTTTGATTGGACATGATGTTCTTCAGTTACACGAGTCTCTTAGTCTTTCATTTGGAGGGACTAAGCCACCTTTATCTATTTGTGGATTAACCTCTTTATCTATTCCTCCATTATCACTTTTTTCTAATTTGATGTCGCATTGTAAGCCAATTGCTACCAAGTCAAGAAGATATAGTAGTCAGGATAGAGAATTTATTAATTCTGAAGTTCAACGTCTCTTATTGGAAGGAATCATTGAACCTAGTTGTTCGCCTTGGCGAGCACAGGTAGTTGTCATGACTAATGAGAGACACAAGAAACGAATGGTGATAGACTATTCCCAAACTATTAATAGGTATACTCAATTAGACGCGTACCCTTTGCCTAAGATTGATGAGCTTATCAATAAAGTATCTCAGTATAAAGTTTTTAGCACTATTGATTTAAAGAGTGCTTATCATCAGATTCCTATTAAGAAGGATCAACCATATACGGCCTTTGAGGCTGGTGGAAAGCTGTATCAGTTTTGCCGAATACCATTTGGTGTTACTAATGGTGTTGCTTGTTTTCAACGGGCAATGGATGCTTTTATAAGTGATAACTCCCTCTCTGACACCTTTTCATACTTAGATGACATCACAGTGTGTGGCAAATCAAGGGTGGAGCATGATTCTAATTTAAAAAGATTCCTTCAAGCTGCGGAAAAAGTTGGTTTAACTTTTAACAAAGAGAAATGTGTCTTTTCGACTACTGAGGTAAATCTATTGGGGTATATTATTTCGGGAAATAAGATTAAACCAGATCCAGAACGTCTGCGACCATTGATCGATTTACCTTGTCCTACTAATTCTAAGGCTTTGCAACGAGTTGTTGGACTGTTTTCTTATTATTCTAATTGGATTGCAAATTTTTCACGGAAGATCCGGCCTCTTATTCGGGTTACGACATATCCTCTATCATGGGAGGCCAGGACATGTTTTGAGAATTTTAAAAAGGATATTTTAGGAGCAGTTGTGCATTCCATTGATGAGCAGGTTCCCTTTGTGATTGAGACGGATGCTTCGGATTTTGCAATTGGGGCTACTTTGAACCAAAATGGAAGACCTGTGGCCTTTTTCTCACGTACTTTGAATAATAGTGAAAAAAGACATTCCTCAATAGAAAAAGAGGCATACGCAATAGTAGAAGCATTGCGTAAATGGAGACATTATTTATCGGGGCGACATTTCACGCTGGTAACTGACCAAAAATCTGTGTCCTTTATGTTTGATGTTAAACATTTTGGAAAGATTAAAAATGATAAAATAATGAGATGGAGGATTGAGTTGGCATGTTACCATTTTGACATAGTTTATCGTCCGGGGAAGGATAATGTTGCTGCTGATGCACTGTCGAGGGCTTATTGTTCGGTGATTCACGGAGATATGCTTATTAATCTTCACAATGCCTTATGTCATCCTGGGGTTACGAGGATGATACACTTTGTACGCAGTAAGAACTTGCCTTTTTCAGTTGAAGACGTCAAGCGGATGACTTCATCATGTTCTATCTGTGCTCGGTGTAAACCGAATTTCTTTAAGCCTCAACGAGCTCATCTTATAAAGGCTACTTCTCCTTTTGAACGTTTGAGTGTTGATTTTAAGGGACCTCTTCCTTCAACTACTCAAAACCGATATATATTTACTGTTGTGGATGAGTTTTCAAGGTTCCCTTTTGCTTTTCCTTGTGCAGATGTACAGTTATTAAATGTTTGACTCAACTTTTTGTCATCTTTGGGATGCCTGCGTATATCCATTCGGATCAGGGAAGTTCTTTTATGTCTTCCCAGTTGAAGGAATACCTTCAGAGTCGGGGAATTTCTACTAGTAGAACTACCCCGTATAATCCCCAGGGCAATGGACAGTGCGAACGATACAATGGGGTGATCTGGAAGGCAGTTATGTTGGCGTTGACATCCCGGAACCTTAAGAATACACAGTGGGAAATGGTGCTGCCTGATGCCCTGCATTCCATTAGATCACTGCTTTCAACGGCTACTAATGTGACCCCCCATGAAAGGCTCTTTAACTATCCGCGGAGATCTACTACGGGATATTCGGTACCTTCATGGCTTACTATGCAGGGACCTGTGTTGCTTCGACGCCATGTTAGATTGTCAAAATATGACCCCTTGGTGGAGGAGGTGGAGCTGTTGGAGGCAAATTCCCAATATGCTCATATTCGATTCCAAGATGGGAAAGAAAGTACTGTTTCAATTAAAGACTTGGCTCCTTGTGGGGGCCAGCCCTCTTCTGAGGATATTAATAATGGTCATGATTCGGATAAGGTGGATGCTGTTACAGATACTACGAATATTTCCAATCCGATTGCAGATAATCATACTTCTATTAGTCAGCCTTTGGTAGATGTTTATGACCGTCCCAGTTCATCTTCTGATGGGATTTCTAATCCGGAAACCGTTGAGAATCGGGATATGGATAGCCTTCCTGTTGAAGATACTTCTGTGCCTTCTGGCGTGGGAGGGCAAGGAATTTCACCAAGGTTAAGAAGGTCGACACGAACAAGATATCCGGTCGACCGATTGAAAATGGACTTTTAAATTGATAATGTTTTAAAAATTGTTGAAATATTATAGTATATTGTTTTAGTTGAGAGATACTTAATACTTATGCGTAATGTTATTATTTGTTGTTCATTTAGTATTGTGTTATGTAAATAGTTTTATTCTCGTGCATAGTTTAGTTGTAAATAATTAATTGTAAAAGTTATTAGGTTGGAGTATATTTTAAAAGGAGGGGTGAATGTGGTGATTATTCCTTGATTAGTAAAAGTATTATGATTCGTTGTTTGTTAACTGCCTTGGGATATGTGTTGTAATCTCATTGGTAGTTGATGATCACATGATGTGTTGTGGCTACCTTAAATTCAGTCCTTTTCTAGCCTTAGTTGGGACTGGATGTAGAAAGATATGCTGCTAATTTTAAAGTTAATAAAGCCTAACTTTGGAAGGCAAATCTATTCTTTATTTCAACCCTCTCTAGTGCAATTACATCTTTCCTGTAATTGACCAGAACTGTACGCAGTACTCTAGCTGTGGCCTAACTAGTGTTTTATACAGTTCAAACATAACCTCCCTACTCTTATATTCTCAGCTAATAAAGGCAAGCTTGTGGGAGTGGCTTAAGGAATAGGCCTTCTTAACCACCTTATCTACCTGTCCTGCTACCTTCAGGGATCTGTGGACATGCACTCCAAGGTCCCTCTGTTCCTCTATATTTCTCAGTATCCTACCACTTATTGGGGGGAATTTTGCCAGCCCTGGGGAGGCGAGTATGGAGGTGGGACTGCTAGGGAAATGGCAGTGCCATCTTCCCGAGAGGCGGGTCCCCGACTCACGCAGGGACCCATCTCCTCGAGGAGGGAAGGGGATTAGAGCCAATTAACTGCCTGTTAACAGGTAGTTAACAAGCAGTTTTGAGGCTTATCCCCAGTTTACCCCTGCAAGTGCGGGCTTCCCGACGTCGGGAAACCGTGGCAGGGTCAGCGAGGCGAGCAGTGGGTCTGCGGGTATCGGAGGGGCCGAAAAGTCCGCTGTAGAGGTGAGTGATGGGTGCAAGTGTGGAGAGGTAAGTATGAGAGGTGAGTGTAAAGTGTTAGAAAAAGTTTCCTTACCTTTGCTTCTTCCTGCAGGCTTCAACCCTTGGGGATCCAGAGGTGCCTCATCTCAATGGCAGAGATGGCAGAATGGCTGCTGCATTCTCAGATGCAGCAGCCATCTGATTTCTGCGGAAGAAATAAGTTTTGGTGAGCCTTCAGTACAAGGGCTCACCATAGAATAGAGATTGTCAGTGTTTGACAGCTTCTTCAAGCTGTCAAACACTGACAATTCATCTGTCAAAACATTTTTGACAGATGAAATTTCATACGTTGACGTCCTCTGTCACCGGCTTTCCCTTAATTGGCTTGCTAAGCCCGCAGGGTGGGCTTAACAAGATCAATCAAGGGAAAATAGCGTGGGTTGGCCAGACATTGTTGGGGGCGGGACTGAAACCTGACAACCAGCAATCCCGCCCCCAGCGTGCCCCCAGCACACCCCCATTGACAAAATACAGCCCATTGTGTATTCCCTTGCCTTATTAGCCTTCCCCAAATGCATTAACTCACACTTCTCAGGATTGAAATCCACTTGCCACTTTTCTGCCCACCTGACCAGTCCATTGATACCTTCCTGCAGTCTACAGATTTCTTCCTCACTATCAACCACATGGCCAATTTTTGTATCATATGCTAACTTCTTAATCATGCCCCTACATTGAAGTCTAAATCATTGAAATACACCACAAAAAGCAAGGGAGCCCTGTGGAACCCCACTGGAAACAACCTTCCAGTCACAAAAACACCCATCAACCATTACCCTTTGCTTCCTGCCACTGAGCCAATTTTGGATCCAACTTGCCACTTTCCCTTGGATCCTATGGGCTTTAACTTTTCTGACCAGTCTGCCATGTGGGACATTGTCAAAAGCCTTGCTAAAATCCATGTAGACTACATCAAATGTACTGCTGTATTAACCCTCCTTGTTACCTCCTCAAAAAATTCAATCAAGTTAGCCAGACACAACCTTCCCTTAACAAATCCATGCTGACCATTCTTGATTAATCCGTGTCTTTCTAAATGATGATTAATACTGTCCCTCAGAATTTTTTCCAATAATTTGCCCACCAGCGAGGTTAAGCCGACTGGCCTGTAATTACTCGGTCTATCCCTTTCTCCCTTTTTAAACAATGGTACAACATTAGCAGTCCTCCAGTCCTCCGGCACCACACCTGTAGCCAGAGAGGATTGGAAAATGATGGCCAGAGCATTTGCTATTTCCTCCCTTGCATCTCTTAACAGCCTGGGATACATTTCATCCGGGCCTGGTGATTTATCTACTTTCAAAGATGCTAAACCCCTTAATACTTCCTCTCTCACTATGTTTATCTCATCTAATATTTCACACTCCTCCTCCTGAACTCCAATATCTGCATCGTCCCTCTCTTTTGTAAAGACAGGTGCAAAGTATTCATTAAGAACCATACCCACGTCTTCCACCTCCACAAACAGGTGATATTTTTGGTCTCTAAGTAGACCCTACTCTTTCCTTAGTTATCCTCTTGCTCTTTAGGTATTTATAAAACATCTTTGGGTTTTCCTTGATGTTACTTGCCAATATTTTTTCATGCCCTCTCTTTGCTTTCCTAATTTCCTTTTTAATTTCACCCCTGCACTTTCTTTACTCCTCTAGGCTTTCTGCAGTATTTAGCTCTCGGTATCTGACATAAGCTTCCCTTTTTTGTCTTATCTTACCCTGTATGCCCCTTGACATCAAAAGGGCTCTAGATTTGGGAGTCCCACGTTTTTTCTTTGTGGTAATATATTTGTTCTCAACCTTCACTATCTCCTCCTTGAAAGCTTCCCACACTGATTTACCTTCAGGTATTGAGAGGGGGTCGTATTTTTTATTTGAATTGTATGACTGTTATGCTGCAATGCATATTACAAATGTTGTTTACTGACTTCAAATAACAACAACAACAACTTTCATTTACATAGGGCCTTTAATGTAATAAAACGGCCCAAGGTGCTTCACAGGAGCGTTATCTAATAAAATTTGACACCGAGCCACATAAGGAGATATTAGGACAGGTGACCAAATGCTTGGTCAAAGAGGTTGGTTTTAAGGAGTGGCTTAAAGAAGGAAAGAGAGGTCGCGAGGCGGAGAGGTTAGAGAGGGAATTCCAGAGCTTAGGGCCTTGGTAGCTGAAGGCATGGCCGCCAATGGTAGAGCGATTAAATTGGGGATGCACAAGAGGCCAGAATTGGAGGAGCACAGAGATCTCGGATGGTTATAGGGCTGGAGGAGGTTACAGTGATAGGGAGGGGCAAGGCCATGGAGGGATTTGAAAACAAGGATGAAAATATTAAAATCGAGGCATTGCCGGACTGGGAGCCAATGTGGGTCAGCAAGCATAAAGGAATATTCATTTTTTTTGTGTCCGAACACATGGTTCTGTCTGCAGCCACTATGGAGAGGCCACGACCATGAACATTTTGCTGACTTATGATAGGACAATTGGTTCCAAATGGAATTTATTTATTTATTTTAATCTAACGCAAGGGGTTTTGACCACAGTTTGGGTGTCATTAAATTGTTTGCTTCAAAAAAGAATTACAAAATTTGGGATAGGGAAGGATCAGCCCCAGAATTTCCTTTCCATTTGACCATACTTGCTTGTTGGATTCGTGCACACTCTTGCCCCTCGAGCATCACACCTACTGTTTCATGCTTTTTGATTGGCCCAAATTTATTTTTAAAAACCAGCAAATCAAAATTCTGGAACTATGAGAACTGTTCAAAATAAAACAGAAATTGAATCAGTTAAATAGTTCAAACAATTTTTTCAGAAACCTTTTGTCAGCCATTTTTCTTTCTCGCAGCTCACAATCTCACATATTTAGCTCCCAAAAATATTTTTTTAACGTAATAGAGCAAATAATTAAACATTTCACAATGTGCTTAATCTTACTGATACAATTTTTTCTTGCTTTGAATATCTTTATGATTATTTTCTTCATAGGCTTCAGCCTCTCTGAAAAGCCTGGGATGACAGTTTCTCCCAGTATCAACATCAAACAAATACCTGCCCCTCCAAATCAAGTAAATTTAGTTTCCCCCATTTATTACATGCCGTTCGACTATCAACTGTTTGATCCCACCTACTTCCCACCTCTGGTAACTTACCCATCTTGTCTGCTGCTACCGCTTTGCCATAAATTTGATCCCAAATGTTGCATCAACCAGTTTCTCCCTCTGGTCTGGATGGTTTTCTTGAGCTTCCAGCTGCTCCACCTCAACGAGACCAGGGTCCCACTCAAATAAAATCCTTGTAAACAATAGTGCCATCCTCATGAAACATATACATAACCATAATAAATTATGCTGCTTCACTTTCCACATTAACAATCAGATCTTTATGATTAAAAACAGTAAACAAAATTCTGTACCCTTTTAAAACCTATATACTGCTATTTATTTTAAAAGTGAAATAGATCAAAATAAATTACATTTCCACACTACCAAATATACCTCATGTTAACTAACTTTTACTTATCTCTCTCTATCTAGCATACACTCTGACCTAGCTTGAGCAAGTAATAGAAAAATGGTACAGCTTCACATATTTCCTGTTCCTCTAATATCAGATTTCCTCTGTCACTCCCTGGTGTCACACTTACTGGCGGGCTCAAATATAAAAAAAATCAATAAATTGCAACTCTGTAACTATGAGCACTCAGGAAACTTCATCGATAAAATCATTAAAAAAGATTCTGAATCCTTTCATCTGCGACATATCAGAACTTAAAGCAATGAGAAATTATGAAAAGGCAGAATCAAACAAATTGCTCAAAATGTTTTTTCAAATGTCTTTTGTCTGCCATTTTTCTTACTTGCAAATGAGAATATCCAAGGCAAAGATTTCTAACATGATAAAAACATTAAAAATTCAATATTTCAGAATGACATAATTAAACTTAATATAAAATGTTATGTCTTTAAATAACTTAATTAATCTTTTTATTCAGAACCCTCTACCAGTTAGTAGAACATCTGTACTTTGTGTTGTTTACATTGAGAATTTAAGACTAATAATTGTTTACAGAAAACATTGGGCCGTATTTTGCGACCGCGACGGGTGTGTACGAGATGTGCACGCGAAGGGCCGCGCAAGTTCCAGGTTTAGGCATGCGAAGCGCATGCGCGAAAACCCGCAACTTGTGATCTGTCAAGAATCTTCTTGACAGATCCTCTGCATCCCTGGGAAAAGGGCCTCCGCAGGCGGAGACTTGCCCAATTTCGACCCGCTGAATGTCTGTGAAATTCTTACGCCTGGTAAAGCAGGCATAAGGCCTACTTTTACCAGCATAAGAGTTTTAAAAAATAGTAAAATAAAATGTTATCACTCATTTATACATTAAAAACCCAGTCCAATAAGGTAAGTTGATTTTTAGCCCTGTTAAAACATATACATTTTTTTTTCAAAAAATTAAATTGTTTTTTAAAATATTTAATTAAATGACATTTTAATTAATTTTAAATATGTAATTAAAAGAACATTTATTTCATGTGTTCGTGTATTTTTTAAGTGATCCCCATTCATACTTTATGGGAGTTCCGTATGTACGGAATCCCCAGTAGTATGAATGGGAATTCCCCTTCTGTCATTGTTGGGCCAGCTCACATGATTTCAGGGGCGCTTGCGAACCGCGTGCACCCCTGGGATATGTGGGCCTCTGCCCGCAGGTACTCGGAGAGGCCCAGGAGCGCAAGTCTCAATATCTCCCGGGCCACCTAATAATCCAATGACAGTGGGTAAGGGAAAAACTATTTATTTTCCAGGAACCAATCACGAAACATACTTTCTAAGCAAATGGCTTGAGACATATCTTTCCAAATGCTTTCACTGAAGATGTGCATCTTCCCCGTACTTCCACAACAAAGCATCGCCCCTTTGCACCCCAGTCAACACCTCAAGATCAATTCGCAACCTATTTAAAAGTAGTATGATACTCTACAGACATTCAGACTGTGGAATCCTCTGAATTCTCCGGCTGTGTCACATTTTCATCTAATTATGAAAGTTTCTGTGTCACAATTTCACTTGATTGGCTCAAATTTCATATTCGTAAAACAATAAATCAGAACTCTCAACTATGAGCAGTGATGAAAATATAACCATTAAATAGATCAGAAAAAATTTCAAAATCCTTTCAGCCACAATTTTTTTTCCGAATAACTGAAATTTCTAACGTTGAAAGTAATGTTTGTAAGTCCTGAAGACATAAAATATTACCTATTTCACAATAACATGATTGGACTTGCCTATAAAATTGTCCTTTATGTCTCTGAGAACCTTCATTAACATTTTTACTTGGATGCCTCAACCTCCCTCAAAAACCTACTTCAACACCTGCAGTTTGGAGGATTCCATCGTCTGAATGTGTACATTGTGGAGAATCTCCCATCTTGCATCAGTATGACTTTCTCAGTGCAGCAACTGGAAGTATGTATTTCCTCAGGCTGTAACAGTATGTATGAGCTATCCTGATTTTCAAATCATTCCAAAATAAGCAGGGGCCTGAATTCTAGGACCCTTTTTAAGGTATGATTTATGGGAAACTATTTTCAAGTGCTTATTTTTACTCCGGTGTTGACTTGAAAATTGGGGGGATGGCGGGTGGGGGTGGGGGGGCATGGGGGTAAGAGTTAGTTATAGCACATGCGGTTGTGTATCTATTTATTTGATCAACTGTAATTATTTATTTTTCCAAAATAAAACTATTTTCAAATGCTTATTTTTATATTTCAGAGACTGAAGAGGGAAAAAGACAGAGGGGGTGATTGCAATGCCTAGGTTCTTTCTGTTTATAGTGAGATTTCCAAAATGACCACAGCTCACAGAACAGCTTTGTTCATGCAGCTGTAGTGACTATTTATCCATATATACTCACCAATAACCTACTCACCAATGTCCAGTTTGGGTTCCACCAGGAGCACTCCTCTCCAGACCTCATTACGGCCTTGGTCCAAACATGGACAAAAGAGCTGAACTCCACAGGTGAGGTGAGGGTGACTGCCCTTGACATCAAGACAGCATTTGACCGAGTGTGGCATCAAGGAGCCTTGGTAAAAGTGAAGTCGATGGGAATCAGGGAGGAAATTCTCCACTGGCTGGAGTCATACCTAGCACAAAGAAAGATGGTTGTGGTTGTTGGAGGTCAATCATCTCAGCTCCAGGACATCGCTGCAGGAGTTCCTCAGGGCAGTGTCCTAAGCCCAACCATCTTGAGCTGCTTTATTAATGACCTTCCCTCCATCATAAGGTCAGGAGTTCACAATCAAGCACTTTCAGAAACTTGCGGTTGACTATCACTTATCTGAAAACCTTGGGACCAGCTGTGTTTCGGTTTTCGGAAATTTTCGGATTTCAGAAGGTATTATTTCAGACTGGGAAACTCTGAACATTAAATTAATTTGGTAATTTAGTATTTGTATTTAATATAAATTTTAAAAGTTCAGGCTACCTCTTGCGACTGTTCCGTGTCTCATTCCCCTTCCTGCTGTACTGTTAGGAAGGAACAGCGATATATTTCCAAGTCAGGATGGTGTGTACTAAGCATGCATGGCACTTAGAATGGGCTGGCTAGCTGCTATATTCAATGTTTATTATACAGACCCTTTATGGCGCTGGGTTCACGTTGAACCTGCAGTCTTCAACCTCTCAATCCTTTTAGGTGAAAGTCATTTAGTTGCATGTGTGCACATGTTTTGACATCTATTATGGGTTGACTGCTGACACTTATGTATCATTGTGTGTCACCGTAACAATAGAAACTTCTCACTTATTGAGCTCTCATTGTCAGAGAAGGTAGCCAATTAAAAAGGGGCAGAATAAGCACAGGGAAAGGAGAAGAACTCTCAAACCTAGATGTATTAGCTCTATATGAGGAGGAAGCCCTGTAATCCTTGGGAGAGAAACCATAGACGGTGTTGGAAATTAGTGCAAACTTTTTCCTAATCTTCTCTTACTATTTGCTCTTTAATTTATCTGCACCAAAGTTTACTGAACTGCTTTACCATGTCAATCCTTCCACTGAAAGCTATATATGAAAACTTCCCTTAAAAGGACTCAATTGTAACATCTGTTCCTCTTCTATAGAACCAGGACTCACTGCATCCTGCCTCGCTAGCCCTCCCCATCACTCACACTATCTCTCCTAAGCATCAGTTCAGGAGGTGAGCTAGAAGGGAGTGCTATGGGTGAGATACAGAGAATGAGTGAGCAGCAGTTGCTTGTAGTGCCGGAAGAGGAAGAAGAATCTGCTGTTTAGAAAGAAGGTTGCATTCTGAGCTTGGCGGCAATCATTGGTGACTGTACCAAGCAGCAGGGTACAAATAGTGGCTCAAGTGAAGAAGCTCATTAGTCACCTATGTGCAGCCTTACTTGACTGTTTTGCAGCACCACAGGGCACCATGGAGTGTGTGAAAACTCCAGGGATAGCTAGATAATCCTCCATGCTAGATGCCTGAATGGCAATCAGCGTTTCTCCCATAGATACTCAGACTGTTGCATGGAGGCTTAAGGTTCCGGAGTGGAATTGGCTATTTCCTTCAGCTTTGGCAGGCTTGGGAATCACCAAAAGAGAACCACAAGGTCTTTACTGATTCCACTGCCATTAAATCAGCTGCCACATCAAGCATTGGCCATGGTGAGGGAATGCCCAGCAACAGGGGCATGGATGCAATGGGTGTGCATGAAGGCATAGTCTCTCAGGACAGCAACACATTTTGACCCTTCCACCAGCCCCTTCTGATGCCTGTCCATGAGCCAGAAAGTGCACAGTAGTGGTGGAGCCTCAGCTGATCTATCTCACAGCCCAGCTGCAGGGGTCTAGAGTTATCTCAATTTCGCAAAGGCCTTTCATATATACAGCAACTGGCTACCTCATTACACAGCAACTGGCCACCTCATTACACAGCAACTGGCCACCTCATTACACAGCATAGAAACATAGAAGATAGGAGCAGGAGTAGGCCATTCGGCCCCTCGAGCCTGCTCCGCCATTCGATGAGATCATGGCTGATCATCCAAACTCAGTACCCTGTACCTGCCTTCTCCCCATATCCCTTGATACCTTTAGCTCTAAGAAATATATCTAACTCCTTCTTGAATATATTTAAAGACTTGGCCTCAACCGCCTTCTGTGGTAGAGAATTCTACAGGTTCACCACTCTCTGGGTGAAGAAATTCCTCCTCATCTCTGTCCTAAATGGCTTACCCCTTATCCTTAGACTATGACCCCTGGTTCTGGACTCTCCGACCATCGGGAACATTCTACCTGCATCTAGTTGGCCACCTGATTATACAGCAATTGGCCACCTCATTATACAGCAACTGGCCGCCTTATCATACAACAACTGGCCACCTCATTACACAACAACTGGCCACCTCATTACACAGCAACTGGCCACCTCATTACACAGCAACTGGCCACCTCATTATACAGCAACTGGCCACCTGATTGTACAGCAACTGGCCACCTCATTACACCGCAACTGGCCACCTCATTACACCGCAACTGGCCACCTCATTATACAGCAACTGGCCACCACCTCATTATACAGCAACTGGCCACCTCATTATACTAGTGCTCCTGACATAGTACATCAATGAAACATAGAAACATAGAAGATAGGAGCAGGAGTAGGCCATTCGGCCCCTCGAGCCTGCTCTGCCATTCAATGCGATCATGGCTGATCATCCAAATTCAGTACCCAGTCCCTGCTTTCTCCCCATACCCCTTGATCCCTTTAGCCTTAAGAAATATGTCCAACTCCTTCTTGAATATATTTAATGAATTGGCCTCTACTGCCTTCTGTGGTAGAGAATTCCACAGGTTCACTACTCTCTGGGTGAAGAAATTCCTCCTCATTTCTGTCCTAAATGGCCTACCCCTTATCCTTAGACTGTGACCCCTGGTTCTGGACTCCCCGACCATCGGGAACATCCTTGCTGCATCTAGTCTGTCCAGTCCTGTCAGAATTTTGTAAGTTTCGATGAGATCCCCTCTCATTCTTCTAAACTCCAACGAGTACAAGCCCAATCGACCCAATCTCTCCTCATACGTCATTCCTGCCATCCCAGGTATCAGCCTTGTAATGTCCATGTGTAATTGAGACACGGACTGCAGAAGTTGGTTATAACAGGTGTTTACTGAATGGAGACAAAACTGGAATTACTATACAAAGTTACTGCACAGGCTAATATACAGGGGTGGTCACTACTGGTACTGCAGTATACAGGGGCTGCAGAATATAGTTCCTTCTTCAAGGTACATACACTACACGCCTGGTGAATCTTCGCTGAACTCCTTCCATGTCAAGAACATCCTTCCTCAGATAAGGCGACCAAAACTGCACACAATACTCAAGATGTGGTCTCACCAAGGCCCTGTACAACTGCAGCAAGACATCCTTGTTCCTGTACTCAAACCCTCTCGCTACGAAGGCCAACATACCATTTGCCTTCTTAACCGCCTGCTGCACCTACATGCTTACCTTCAGCGACTGGTGCACAAGGACACCCAGGTCTCGTTGCACTTCCCCTTCTCCCAATCTATTGCCATTCAGATAATAATCTGCCTTCCTGTTTTTGCCACCAAAGTGGATAACCTCACATTTATCCACATTATATTGCATCTGCCATGCTTCTGCCCAATCACCCAACCTGTCCAAATCATCCTGGATTTTCTCGGCATCCTCCTCACAGCACACACGCCTACCCAGCTTTGTGTCGTCTGCAAATTTGGAGATATTACATCTAGTTCCCTTGTCTAGAGCATTAATATATATTGTGAATAGCTGGGGTCCAAGGACCGATCCCTGTGGTACCCCACTAGTCACTGCCTGCCACTCGGAAAAAGACCCATTTATTCCAACTCTTTGCTTTCTGTCTACCAACCAGTTCTCTATCCAAGTCAGTACCTTGCCCCCAATCCCATGTGCCTTAACTTTACACGCTAATCTCTTATGCGGGACCTTATCGAAAGCCTTCTGAAATTCCAAATACACCACATCCACTGGTTCTCCCTTACCTATTTTACCAGTTACATCCTCAAAAAATTCCAGTAGATTAGTCAAACACGATTTACCTTTTGTAAATCCATGTTGACTTTGTCCGATCCTGTCACTGTTTTCCAAGTGCTCTGCTATTACATCTTTTATAATGGACTCTAGCATTTTCCCCACTCCCGATGTCAGGCTTACCAGTTTGTAATTCCCCGTTTTCACTCTACCACCTTTTTTGAATAGTGGGGTAACATTAGCTACCCTCCAATCCATGGGTACTGTTCCAGATTCCATCGAATGTTGGAAGATGATCAGCAATGCATTTACTATTTCTAGGGCCACTTACTTAAGTACCCTAGGATGTAGATTATCAGGCCCTGGGGATTTATCGGCCTTCAATCCCATCAATTTCCCTAACACCATTTCCCTACAAATAGATTCCTTTCAGTTCCTCCCTTTCATCAGACCCTATGTTCCCCAACATCTCTGGGAGGTTATTTGTGTCCTCCTTTGTGAAGACAGAACCAAAATATGAAGCACCAGAATAATGGCCCAGTAATTCCTGTCATAACGCGTGAGTATGGACAGGGTACTCACGCGTGTGCCAGGAGGAATTGCCGGTTTTCAGCATGCACAGCGCATGCGCTGAAAACCGGCATTTCCTGTCCTCTGACCCAAGGGGTTAAGAGGCTGAACGCATGCGCGGTATCGGGCAGCGCGTGCGACTTGGATTTCCTGTATTTTTACAATTTGCGCATGTGTAAAGGGCTCTGGTTTTTATGCATTGAAAAACCACACGTAAGTACTTAGTTTTACAGGTAAGTGGTCTTTTAGTACAATTTAGAATTTTTTTTTCCACAGGTTTATTATTTTTAAAGAATCTACAGTAAGGTAAGTTTAGTTTTAGACCCTATTTTTTAAAAATTAATTTTTTTCAAAAATTTGATTAATTGTTTAAAATAGTTTTTTAAAGTTATTCATAGTTAATTTAATTATTGGGATGCTTTTTAAAATTTTATTTAAAGTTTAAGTAGTGTTTTGGGGTGCCGTACTTTTCATGAGTTTGACAGTCTTTACTATCAAACTTATGAATGAAGTTTCCCCTCCCCTGATTGGCTGAACAGTGCTCACCTGATCCCAGCCGGCACATCGCACTAACTACGCCGCTGGGTCAGGTTAGCACAGCGCGCCGAGATCAGAACCGGGCCACTTACAGGAAATCCACTGCGGGCCAGGTTTCAGATGTTGGCGCGCCGGGTAAGTGCACATCGGGGGCTTGCACGCGCGGCAAGCCCCCGACAGGAATTACTGGGCCAATAGATTCAAGTGGACATACATCACACTCTGCTACCAAGTAGAGTACTGAAGAATAGAATGGTGGACACTCGCACATATTACATTAATGAAAAAGTTGGTTGCAATGAAGTTTTGCCTGTGTAGAGAATGTTTCAGCAGCTTGCGGGAATGATGCTTTTGGGAGTTGAGTTGGACAGTTAAGTCACTGTAGGTGAAGGCTGATTTGTGGAAGGCATGGGGAAGTTGTAGAAAGGACAGTTAATGCAATGGGAAACTGTTTATATTAGAAGATCTTCTGTAGAAATATCACACTTCAGGTATAAAACTTTTTGATACACTAATGCCCCTTTTTGATATGCAAATTTATTCCCGCTGATTTGTTCCAATTTTATATTCACCAAATAGCAACAATACAAAATTGCGGATGTATCAACTATACAAACCAGAAGGAGGAAATGTTGTTTGGAAATCTACCAATTAGGAACTATCAAGAAAACAAATTAAATATGAGCAATCATGAAAGATTGCATGGTGGCATCCTCACTCTCCAATTCCCTCCTGATGTGACCTGCTGAAGGCTTCAGTCTCATCTGAGACCTTTAGTGGATGACTTCTTGGAGTATTTAGGATCCCCATGACCCCTTTAAATCTGCTTTGGGCTTCTTCTGCTGCTGCATTGCATTTGCATTTATATACCACCTTTAATGCAATAAACCGTCTCAAGCAGCATTATCAAACAAAATTTGACACCGAGCCACATAAGGAGATATTTGGACAGGTGACCAAAAGCTTGGTCAAAGAGGTAGGTTTTAAGGAGCGTCTTAAAGGAGGAGAGAGAGGTAGAGAGATAGAGCAGTTTAGGAAGTGATTTCCAGAACTTTGGGCTTAGACAGTTGAAGGCACAACCACTAATGGTGGAGCGGTGAAAATTGGGATGCACAAGAGGCCAGAATTGGAGGACTGCAAAGATCTTGGAGGGTTTTATGCTGGAGGAGGTTACAGCGATAGGGAGGGGTGAAGCCATGGAGAGATTTGAAAACAAGGATGATAATTTTAAAATTGAGGCATTGCTGGACTGGGAGCCAATGTAGATCAGCGACCACAGGGATGATGGGTGAATGGGACTTGTTGCGAGTTAGGATATGGGCAGCAGAGTTTTGGATGAGTTTAAGTTTATGGAGGGTGCAAGGCAGGAGGGCAGCCAGGAGAGCGTTGGAATGGTTGAGTCTGGAGGTGACAAAGACATGGATGAGGGTTTCAGCAACAGATAAGCTGAGACGGGGGCGGAGACGGGCAATGTGAGGCGGAACTTGGTGATAGAGAGGATAGAGAGGAAGCTCAGCTCAGGGTCAAAATGGATGCCAAGGTTGCGGACGGTCTAGTTCAACCTCAGACAGTGGCCAGGGAAAGGAATGGAGTCCGTGGCTAGGGAACAGAGTTAGTGGCGGGGACCGAAAACAATAGCTTCCGAATATTTAATTGGAGGAAATTTCTGATCATCCAATACTGTTTGTTGGACTAGCAGCATGTCAAATCAGAGGCAGTGGAGGGGTCAAGAGGAGGTGAGGTTGAGGCGAGTGCCGTCAGCATACGTGTGGAACCTGACGTACTTTTGGATGATGTCGCCGAGGGGCAGCTTGTAGATGAGAAATAGAAGAGGCCAAGGTTAGATCCTTGCCAGTACTGCCTGTACCTTCCTGTAGACCAGTGGCAGGCTCCTACATGCTGGTGCGAATCCCAGTGGGAGACGACAATGAATAGACAATGACCTCTGATTCTGAAAACTGGACCTAAGTCATGGCATAGACGAGGTGGCAGGTGGAAGTAGGGGCAGTGTTAGGAAAGTTCCGTTTTAGTAATATCAATTACTGAGGGAAAAAATGGCAGATAAAATTTCTTTGAGCGATTCCATGAATTTGTCAACAAACTGATGCCATAATGTTTGAGGGAGAATTTCTGGAGGTTCTCCAGATCTCTCACCATAACTTTAGCAGAAGATTGGTGGAAACCCTGGAGAAATGGTGTGAACAGCTGCTTTTAACCATTTACGGCATTTCTCAGGGTGGTTCCGCAGATCTTCCACTGAAGTTACAGCAGGCGATGGCGAGAACCCCTACAAGAGTACAGATTGAGATGGTATTTTACCATTATATATGTTTTGTGACCCTGAATCTCCAGTGGGGAGCTGCACTCAGAGAGAGTAAAGTGGAAAATGGGGGCTACAGTGTCACACCCCTATCTCCAACTTGAGGTCCCTCCAAGCATGGATCACTGTTTGAAGTACAGGATTGTGGAATCATCCTTGATATGTCTAACATATGCAGATGCCACTCTAGTTACTTATTTATAGAAGCAAATAAATGAGCAATGTTCTCCAAGGGACAGGCCAGGTTAGTACCTGAACTTCACAACCATACTCCAGACCCCAGACCACCTGTGAGTAACACCACCGAAGATCTTCTAGTGTAGCAAATCAGCTCCATTATGGAACAAATTCATCTATTAGTGTCCTGCGAGCACTAACACGAATAGCAAATAAAATGTCAGGTCAGTAAGAGTACAAGTAGATCAGAGTGCATTGATTTCTTAGAATATTTCATGACTATAAGCCTAGAAATGAATTTATGCGATATCCTTAAACCAACCTTAATGCATTCATAGTAAATTCCTCCATCTTCTATTTTAGCAGAGGTTTATTTAAAATGGATTAACTCCTTTGTAAAAAAGAAAACACGGAATGAAATTTGATATGAACATTTTGATATCATAGAGAATAAATTCTGTTCCATATTCTGATGAATATTTGCGGTTTTGTTTTTTTAACTACTATACATTTATAGTATGTAGGGAAATTATTTGACAAGCAGTTTGCTTAAGGTAATTCCCATTTTAAGTGCTGGTTACAGCGATGACATAAATCAAAAAATACTAGTAGATTTAACCAGCAGATTAAGTTCTGCCATTTACAAAAAAATCATTCTACTGTATTCAATTATATTGCTTAAAGTTCAGAATGTTGAAGCACAGTGTTTCTTCCATTAGTTCTTATCCAGTAAAATGGCATGTCGAGGCCTCCAGTTGTTTTGTAAATGTACTATTAAAGCCACTTCTGATTTACTGCCGTTAAAGAGGCCTGTTTAGAAAGCGAGCTAAGCCAGAGAACTGCACAACAAAAATAAATTACTTGAGTTTCCACTAATTATGGACACTGCTGGAATAGGCACATAAATGTGGCTGCAAGCGTCTGTTTAATTTTCAACAGATTGCTTTATTACAAGTAATGTGCATTCTGAAAAAAACGCTGCTTTATATGTGTACTGTACAATGGTATCCAATTCAGAAGCTAACAGAAATTATATAAAGTTTGTTTTTTTAATCTTGTATTTAGGTAATGCCCAATGTCCAAACACTGTAGTTTCTATGGTTGTCTGATTTGAAAATAAGATTTGTATTTTGATAACAGATGGTGGTTCATTTTGCCAGTGCTGTGCTAAAGTGCTTCAAGTTGTGATGTGTTTGATTTTATTAGAGATCAGATTTAACGCATGCATGCCACATATCTGAAATTGCATTCCCATTTCTCATTCGTGAAAGGAAATGAAATTGTGCTGAAATGTAATATGCTCACCCCTAGGCTAAACCAGTGTGACTGGGAATTGCAACATTATAAATCTAATAGTTGTGGCTCGACCCTGAAAATTCTCTGTTATAGCATGAATAATAGGAACTTTAATTTGCAAAATTCACTTTCATTTTTGCTGGCATCATGACTATTTGATATTTTTTAAATTATAGTACATTTTAGGCCTACTTAATAACAACTATCAAAATCAAATGGAAATGTCATCTTTTTATTATCATTGAGGAAATTTATTAATTTTTTTGCATTTATTTAATTAAATAACATGCATTTTTTAAACCAGGTAATGAAGAAAAACAAGAGCTTTTGAATAAAGGGCAACTCTTTAAAATAGCACATTGGAATAATGGAGAATTGTATTGTGGAATTTATTACAACTCCTCTAGTTGCCCTAGTTTGGAACCAGATAATTTAATTGTTTTTTAATGGTCATTAAATGATGACAGTAGTGCTGAAGCATGGCGGTTTCTCCACTTTACATCCCATGCCAATGTTAAATATCTCTGAGTCAAACGTACTGTGTCTACAATTACCCCAGATCACCAGCCTATACCATAACCAGCTCTGTTTCCCCCCAACTGAGTTGTGCAGCCTCCCACGCTCAGTGCCTTGGTCAGAATTCACTGACTCATTTCCAATATATTGAGATTAGATGATTTGACTATATTTGAAAGGATGTATGCGGTTGGTGGAGGAATTTGGAAATAAAAATGCAATGTTTAGTAACGACCACATCAACCCTTGTGCTAATAAAGAAGAATGCATGAGATTTGATGCTGGAAAAGCTGTTTGTAGTATACATTAATGATTTAGATATGAATGTAGGAGGTATGATCAGTAAGTTCACAGATGACACAAAAATTGGTGGAGTGGTAAATAGCGAGGAGGGAAGCCTCAGGCTACAGGACGATATAGACGGGATGGTTAGATGGGCAGAACAGTGGCAAATGGAATTTAACCCTGAAAAGTGTGAGGTGATGCATTTTGGGAGGACTAACAAGGCAAGGGCATACACAATGAATGGTAGGACCCTAGGAAGGACAGAGGATCAGAGGGACCTTGGTGTGCATGTACATAGATCCCTGAAGGCAGCAGGACAGGTAGATAAGGTGGTTAAGAAGGCATATGGGATACTTGCCTTCATTAGCCGAGGCATAGAATATAAGAGCAGGGAGGTTATGATGGAGCTGTACAAAACGCTAGTTAGGCCACAGCTGGAATACTGTGTGCAGTTCTGGTTGCCAAACTATAGGAAGGATGTGATTGCATTGGAGCGGGTGCAGAGGAGATTCACCAGGATGTTACCTGGGCTGGAGTGCTTCAGCTATGAAGAGAGACTGGACAGGCTGGGGTTGTTTTCCTTAGAGCAGGGAAGGCTGAGGGGGCACCTGATTGAGGTGTATGAAATTATGAGGGGCATAGATAGGGTAGATAGAAAGGAACTTTTCCCCTTAGTAGAGGGGTCAATAACCAGGGGGCATAGTTTCAAGGTAAGGGGCAGGAGGTTTAGAGGGGATTTGAGGAAAAACGTTTTCACCCAGAGGGTGGTTGGAATCTGGAACTCACTGCCTGAAAGGCTGGTAGAGGCAGGAACCCTCACAACATTCAAGAAGCATTTAGATGAGCACTTGAAACGCCATAGCATACAAGGCTATGGACCAAGTGCTGGAAAATGGGATTAGAATAGACAGGGCTTGATGGCCGGCGCAGACATGATGGGCCTCTTTCTGTGCTGTATAACTCTATGGCCCCGATTTTCGGGCAGCTGTCGGGCGGCTTTTCATGCGGCCGTGGTCCGAAAATCGCGTAAAAAGCGGGTCGGGACCCCCCCTGCCTGATTCCCCGCCCCGTCCGACTTTCGGACCGCCGTTTCCACGCGCCCCGCTTCAGTCCCACCCGCTGCTGGCGGGACTGCTCGTCGGAGCACTAATCACCAATGATCACCTTGTTAAGGATGATTTTCCCGTGCCGTTGTGACTTTGGGGCTTTCCCCACCTGAAACCCGCCTGCGGGTACCCCGCCGATGAGAGCTGGCGTGAAAACAGCTGGCTTGCTTGTAGTGTATGTACCTTTAAGAGCCCCTGTGTACTGTAATACCGGTAGTGACCACTCGGGTATATAAGCCTGTATAGCGTCTTGTATCTTTTAGTTCACCTCCAGACTTTGTTCAGTAAACACCTGTTAAACCAACTCCTGCATTCCGTGTCTCCATTAACACACGGATACAACAGTGGCGACGAATTGGAAACGGACTTACCTGCAATTCGGCAGCACCTCAAGGAGATCGATTCCTCAGACGAAGGTCGAAGAAGAAAAAAAAAACTGTGGCTTCACCAGCTAGCCGGGCTGGTGGCAGGTACTGCACTAATCCTTCCTGGGCGGCAGGCTGGGGCTCGATCAGGTGGCTCTGCAGCGGGGCCGAGCAGCGAGTCGGAAGGCGGAGGCAAACAGAGACGGAGGGTGGAGCACTCGGGAGATGGCCGGCGCTGCAAAACAGGTCGGCGTTCGGACCAAGCAGAGGGAGGGAAAAGTCCCAGAGAGTCCGGCGGGAACGAGTCTCTAACTATTAAAAATATCTGTGTAAATAAAAACCACGGAGAACAGCGTTGTCAGCAGCGGCAGCGGCGGGAAAGCGCGGGAGGCGCCATTTTTTCTCGGCAGGGAAGAAAGGAAAGCGTGGGAGGCGCCATTTTTGATTTTCAGGATGCCTAAGACTGGCAATATTACTGCTTTCGATAGTAATATAGAGGATTGGAACACATATGTGGAAAGAGTGGAGGTATATTGCACAGCGAATGAAGTACAGGATGATAAAAAGGCATCGGTACTTCTAAATCTGATGGGCGCAAGGACATACGGGCTGTTACGAAACTTAATCACTCCAGCCAAACCGATGGACAAGAATTTTAAGGAGATTGTTGATACCCTACAGGAGCACTTAAACCCAACACCGCTGCTGATAGCGGAATGATTCAAATTCTTCAGGAGGAATCAGCACAAGAATGAAAGTAACGCTGATTACCTCACCGAATTAAGAAAGCTGTCAAAGCACTGCCAATTCGGGGCAGGGCTGGCAGATTCTCTACGAGACAAATTCGTCTGCGGTCTCCTAAGTGAAGGAACACAGAAAAGGCTACTTTCTGAGAAAGATTTGACACTGGACAAGGCTTTCAGTGTGGCTGTATCATACGAAGCAGCAGCAACAGGAGCTGCAGAGATACAGCAAAAGCCACAGGACTTCGGCACCCATGAAATGACACGGGGTTTGGAGAGATGTTATCGCTGCGGCAGATCCACCCATGACCAGAGGGACTGCTGGTTCAAGGACAAAGCATGCAGGCAATGCAGAAAGATGGGACACATTGCACATGTATGCCGATCTGGAAACAAAAAATCCACTGACAGAAAAAAAATCAATAAGGAAAAGTACAGAAAGGTACAAATGATGACGGACAGTAGCTCCGAAGACCACAAGAGCGATAGCGACTCCGGAAACAAGAGACTAAGCTGTCTCAAATTACATAATGTAATTGCCAAAGAAGATTACCAGACCATTTGGGTTACCCTCATGATAGCGGGGTCCCCAGTTAAAATGGAGCTAGATACAGGATCAGCTCTGACCGTCATAAGTCGACGGGATTACGAGCGGCTATTTCCGCATATACCTTTGAAAGACACATCCATTATCTTGAAGACATATACGGGGCAGAAAGTATACCCCAGAGGGAAAATAAGGGTGCCTGTTGTATACAACGGCAAGGAAATACAGAAGTTGTATTGATACGTTCTGCAAGATGGTGGTCCACCGCTGTTGGGACGTGAATGGATCAGGAAGATACGTTTAGACTGGCACTCCATTCAGGCACTGACGGTGACCAGTAAGAAAAAGAATGATGATGACGTCATACCTGAACGATTAAAAGACATCTTGGCCAACGCCAAAGAAGTGTTTCAACAGGAACTAGGAACCTTGAAAGGCGTCACCGCCTCGATAAAAGTGGAAGATGCGGCAATTCCCAAGTTTTTAAGGCAAGGCTGGTGCCATATGCAATTCGTCCAGCAGTCGAGGCAGAGCTGGAGAATTTGAAAAAGGCAGGCATGTTATCCAAGGTAGATTGGAGCGAGTGGGCAACACCCATCGTCCCAGTCATGAAGAAAACATTGAATAATGATAAATCTGAAGAACAGAGAAAAATTCACATCTGTGGGGACTTCAAGGTAACTGTAAACCCGGCCCTTCACACGGTACAGTATCCTCTTCCGAGGATAGAAGATATTTTCGCCTCACTATCCGGAGGGAAACGTTTCACCAAAATTGACTTGGCACAGGCATATCTACAGATGGAAGTTGAGGAGGCCTCTAAAAAGTATCTCACGATAAACACACACAAAGGCCTGTACCAGTACAATCGACTGGTTTTCGGAGTAGCATCAGCTCCAGCTATCTGGCAAAGAGCTATGGAGCAAATCCTGCAAGGGATTCCGGGGACTCAATGCTACCTAGACGACATCCTTGTAACAGGAGAAAACGACAACGAGCACCATGCCAATTTGGAGCAGGTGCTCACTAGGCTGAGAGAACGGGGCCTATGAGCAAATCGCCCCAATTGCGAATTTTTCCAGAAACAAATATCATATTGTGGCCATATAATTAACGAAGAAGGGTTGCATAAGTCACCTGAGAAAATTGAAGCAGTCATAAAAGCCCCAGCACCTGAAAATGTCTCACAATTAAGGTCGTTCCTGGGATTGATAAATTACTATCATAAATTTTTACCGAACTTGTCAACTGTTCTGCACCCTCTTAACGCACTGCTACAAACGGGAGTAATTTGGAAATGGAGCGAAGACTGTAAACGTGCCTTCCATAAATGCAAAGGCTTGATCAAGTCCAAGGAAGTGTTGGCTCATTACAACCCATCACTGCCAATCAGACTGGCGTGCGATGCATCCCCTTACGGCGTAGGAGCAGTATTATCGCATAGATTCCCTGATGGCTCGGAGCGGCCGATAGCTTTTGCGTCACGCTCATTGAACTCAGCTGAGCGTAACTATGCCCAGATCGACAGGGAAGCACTCAGCCTGGTGT
The DNA here is from genome assembly GCF_052327205.1 of Somniosus microcephalus. NCBI lineage: Eukaryota > Metazoa > Chordata > Chondrichthyes > Squaliformes > Somniosidae > Somniosus > Somniosus microcephalus. The sequence continues at coordinate 219,979,833 of NC_140992.1, forward strand.
GGAGAGTGAGGAAATTCAACCATTACCTACACGGACAAAAATTTACCTTGTTGACTGACCATCAACCCCTCATCTCCATATTCAACCCTAAAAAGGGCGTTCCCATTATGACAGCGCAAAGGCTACAGAGGTGGTCCCTTTTCCTAGGGGCACACCAATATGACATAGAATACAAAGGATCAAAACAGCATGGGAATGCTGACGGTTTATCGCGCCTACCATTGCCAACGGTAGAAGAGGCACCTACAGTGGACCCAGTGGAGATGTTCCACTCAACCATAGTGGAATGTCTACCAGTAACAAATTCTACCATTGAAAAGGAAACGAGAAATGACCCGACTCTCTCACGAGTCTACGATTTAACGGTGAAGGGATGGCCAGCACATGGCGAACCACTGTTGCCAGCATTCTCGCAAAGAAGAGAACAGTGTGCCGAGGAGCCTTGATGTGTGGATCCAGAGTGGTGATTCCACCCAAACTCCAGGATAAAGTGCTAAAGGAGCTTCACGAGGGGCATCTGGGTGGAGTGAAAATGAAGAACCTAGCCAGAGCGTTTGTGCGGTGGCCAGGTATCGATGGAGACATTGAAGAAATGACCAAGAGCTGTCTAGGATGCCAGAAGGTCCAAAACGCCCCACCACAAGCCCCTCTACATCCATGGGAGTGGCCCTCATCTCCATGGCAAAGGGTACATATCGACTTTGCTGGTCCATTTATGGACTCAATGTTCTTAATCGCGGTTGATGCACACTCCAAGTGGCCGGAGGTAATAAAGATGTCCTCCACCACCACGGAAAAAACCATCACAGTATTAAGGACCATATTTGCCAGGAATGGGCTGCCTGAACAGATCTGTTCTGATAATGGACCGCAATTTGTGTCCGAAGAATTCAGGAAGCTCTTAAAAAACAATGGGGTTAAGCACTACACGACCGCCCCATACCATCCCGCCACCAATGGATTAGCTGAAAGGTTTGTCCAGACCTTCAAGAAGGCCATAAAGGCCATGGGTAATGAAGACATAAATCTACAACATAAGGTAGATAACTTCTTGTTTGCGTACAGGAATGCAACACATGTGGTTACAAACCAAACTCCCGCCATGATGTTTTTCAATGGAAGACTAAGATGCCGGCTGGATTTGATCAAGCCAAACATCAGAAGGGACGTAGAGAACCGGCAATTTCAAGGCATGAATGAAAGGCCAACTAGAACCTTCCAGATAGGTCAACAAGTTTTGGCCCGGGACTACCGTACCGAGAAATGGCAGCCTGGAACTATTTGCACACGACTAGGACCACTGATGTATACCGTGGACATTGGAGAAAGCATAATAAGGCGCCATGCTGACCAGATCATAGAGTCATCCGAAAAGGGACAACCTACACCACAACTCTATACGCCTAATGATGAAGCAGAGATACCCATAGTATCTACCTCCGATCCGGTGATACTGGAACCAGATGAACCCGACACTGGCATTCAAGCCGAATCGACCTTGCCAAAAGAACCTACTACACCACCGAAAACTACTACACCACCGAGGCGTTATCCGGACCGAGTCAGGAAGCCTCCAGAGAGACTGACTTATAATTGATTAACTGCAGCAAATGTGTAGATTATTGTTCTTGTAAACATGTTAATTAATGATTACTTAAAATGTTATGTACTAATTATCTAAAAGGGGAGGAATTGTAGTGTATGTACCTTTAAGAGCCCCTGTGTACTGTAATACTGGTAGTGACCACTCGGGCTATATAAGCCTGTATAGTGTCTTGTATCTTTTAGTTCACCTCCAGACTTTGTTCAGTAAACACCTGTTAAACCAACTCCTGCATTCCGTATCTCCATTAACACACGGATACAACATTGCTTGCTTGCAGCAGCAGGTCGCTGAGGGCTGAAGAGATTTAAAGAGGCAGCATTTGCAGGCTGCAGGACCTTGTTGATCAAGGCTTGGGGGAACTATTTGAAGCCTTAGGAGCAGCTGCAGAAAGTTGGAGCCTCACAAACTTCTTCAGTGTGAGCTCCTGGGAAGCCCCTCTCACCACCCTAACTCAGGACCTCCTCAACCGAGGCATCTGCTAGAAGCATGGGAGGCCTTTGGCACCTTCCCTTCCTGGCATTAGAGGATCTCCAACAGCAGAGGTGACAGCAGCAGAACCAGGAACAGCAGGATGATTACCAGGAGCACCAGGCTACTGCTCACTCACCTGAAGCTGCACAAGCCAGTAGGGGCCAGCGCTTGGAAGTGGCTTGAGAGCACCTTGCTGCGCTTTAGGGGGCCAGTGGGACCCGTTTCTGCACTGGCAGTCCTACTCAGAAGGACTTCCATGAAGATCTGGTTTCTCTGTTCAACAGATGGCTAAAGCTCCTCAAGAGATGTCATTCTCTTATGAGCACTCACCATGTTTTCCATATGCTGGCGAGTTATCTCCTCCATGGAGGTTGCCAACCTTTCCATGGTGCTGCGTTCATGCACCAATGACTCCACAAAGGCTCTGCTCATGGTCGCTATGGACTCCTCCATTCGCTCCACACTCGCAGCGACCCTGGAGACAAAACCTGCCAGAGACTCCTGCATCTGTGCATGGAGATCCATCACCTCTTCTCTTGCGGATGGACCCAGAGGCAGAGGGTCGTCATGCAGCACAGCTGAGCTCAGCTGGCAGAGTCCTGCGCCCTCCGACGAGGACTCTCCACTGCTGTCCCTGTCTCCAGAATCTGCTGAGGCTCACTTGTGAGATGTGAAACACCAGGTGACAACACTACTCTATGTCCCGAAGGTCCCCCCGAGGTGTGAGTGTCTGCGCTGGTGCTGGGTACGCTTACTTCTGCTGACGCTGCGCCCTCAGAGGTTGGAGCTTCCTCTGAGGAGTTTGGCTGCACAGTCTCTTCCTCCTCCACAGTGAGGACGGGGGCTCTGGATGGTACTGTGGGGGAGTAAAGGAAGGAGTTAGAGATGTAATGCCAAGGTTCTTCTGGTGATTCCCAGCGAGTTGACATCTGCTGACACCTGCATCCATGCAGCATTGGTCTCAGTGGGAGGCCTCTTCCTCCCTGACCTAGGGAAGAAGACCTCCCTGTGGGCCCTAACCCCATCCAATAATGCCTGCAGTGAAGCCTCGTCGAATTTGAAGGCAGCTCGGCCTCTGCCGCTGGCAGCAGCTGGTGCAGGCTCCTCTGCCATTGTGCAAGAGTGGTTGAGAAGCCTGCAGAGGTGGAGAAGCTTGCTGGACACTTTGAAAGCACCACGAATGATGACATCATAGTGTGGGGATTTCTGACTCGAATTGGACAATTAGCAAGGCTTCCCACATGCTGGGAATTAATTGGCCACTTGAGGGACAATTGCGTGGAGCTGGCTGACACTTTTTTTATGTGTGTCAGAAACCCCACATTCGGGGAAATCCAACCATTCCCCACACAAGCCGAAAATCGGGGCCTATGACTCTGACTGAGATTTGATTAATCTGCTGAGTGATTTAATTGGTTCTGGGTTTCCTACTGCAGCGCAAATGCATTAAAACATTAATTATTTCAATTAGTAGTTAACTTAAAGTGATAATCAATCTCATCAAAATAATGGATGTGTTTTAAATTTAAACATGTCTGAATTAAATCATTACTGTCAAGAATTCTGCTGCAAATTGGTTTAAAAATTAGATGACCATTAAGATTTGAGTGCAGAGAGAATATGTGTTTAGAAAGTTGAAATTAGGCAGTTCGAAGTATGTCACAACCCAATAACACATCAAGGATTTTGGGTGACAGCTTAAACCATTGGAGCAATGCTTCAGTGGTTTATCAATGTCACCTGAACCTTAAGATGTTATTATCTTGTGGTTTATTTTTCTGTGTAAAACAAACAGAAATATTTACCTTATAAAGAAATCCAGAGACAACCGAGTCTAGCAATAAATTGTAAGATGTTTGAATTTGCATGGATAAAATGCACTTTGTACCACATGAGCACAGCTACAGTGATATTGCACCATGTGACTCAGACCACATTGGAACTTTTATTTGACTTGCTCATTCAGGGAAATAACATGCCTTGTCCATATTATATTGCAATATCCTCTATGTACAAGGTAATGCAGTCTGCTTGGCTATAAATATAACTGAAGCAACTGTGTCTGAAAGATGTGATGTCACAGCCAAAGAGTTGAAGCAGTGGAGTACAATAACAATTGTTTTGGGGAATCTCATGCTTGTGATCAAATGCTAGTGACTGCTATTTCAGCCAATCAGGCCCATTATTTCAATTAGCTATTTTATCAATATCGGAAAGAAAAAAATTGGGCCAGAATTTGCATCTCATGGTGTGCGGCATGAGTCTAATTCTTTTCCTCACCCTTCATCTCCAATTATTTTTGCGCCGCAAATTGCTGGAAGTGCAAGCTGATAATGGCACAGCGAGTTCAATGGGGCATCTGGGACCAGCATTGGTGAACAACAGGACCAATAATATATCTCTTTAACAAATGAAATTTAAGGATAGAGAAAGAAACCGAGTGAATGACGGAGAAGGAAATAGAGTGAATTAGAGTCAAATTAGGTACAGAAAGAGAAATAAAGAGAGGGAAAGAAAGATTGGACTGAAAGAATAAAAGAGACAGAAAGGAATTTTTTTTTAAAGCATTAAAAATTAAAAAATTTAAAATCTCTAAGAAGGGAGCAGACAGGCGTTTCTGCGGCCGCAGATGTGATTCTAGGATGGTATGTTGCGTCCCTGGTGCCAGGGTCAAGGATGTCACTGAGCGGCTGCAGGACACTCTGAGGGGGGAGGGTGAACAGCCAGAGGTCGTTGTCCATGTCGGTACCAACGATGTAGGCAGAAAGAGAGATGAGGTCCTGCAGGCAGAGTTTAGGGAGCTAGGAGAGAGATTAAAAAGCAGGACCTGAAAGGTAGTAATCTCCGGATTACTCCCAGTGCCACATGCTATTGAGTACAGGAATAGGAGGATAGAACAGATGAATGCGTGGCTGGAGAGATGGTGCAGGAGGGAGGGCTTTAGATTCCTGAGGCATTGGGACTGTTTCTGGGGAAGGTGGGACCTGTACAAGCCAGATGGGTTACATCTCAACAGAGCTGGGACCAATATTCTTGCGGGGAGGTTTGCTAGTACTGTTGGGGAGGGTTTAAACTAGCTTGTTAGGGGGATGGGTACCAGCATATAGGAGTAGAAAAGAGGAATAAGGTGCATAAAAGAGTGAGTGTGTTGGAGAGTACTAGAGAAGAAAGTAGTACTAGAGGCGGAAGTAGTACCATATTAGATAGGAGCAGACTAAAAGACTATGAAAAATTCAAAAATGGGTTTAGAATGCATGTACATAAACGCACAAAGTGTGGTGAATAAGGTTGGTGAGCTACAATTAGCCGTGTGGCAATAGATGCTGTGGCAATAACGGAAACGTGGCTTAAAAACGGTGAGGACTGGCCACTTAATATTCAAGGGAAAAAGGTGTTCAGAAAAGATAGGGAAGAAAAAAGGGAGGTGGGGTGGTAGTGCTGATTAAGGAAGACATTGTAGTGTTGGAAAGGGAGGATGTTCTTGAGGGGACAAGGACAGAATCCATTTGGTTAGAGTTGAGGAGCAAAAAGGGTATAATCACGCTATTGGGGGTATTCTATAGGCCTCCAAATAGTGAGAGGAAGGTAGAGGAGCAAATCTGCAAAGAAATCGCAGAGATATGTAAGAGCTATAGAGTGGTGATATTGGGGGACTTTAATTACCCAAATATCGATTGGGATAATGCTAGGCTAAAGGGAAAGGAGGGGGAGGCATTTCTGAAATGTGTTCAGGAGGAATTCCTTGACCAGTATGTTCTTGGCCCAACTAGGAAGGAGTCATTGCTGGATCTGGTGCTGGGGAATGAGATGGGCCAGGTCGACCAAGTGCCTGTGGGAGAACACTTGGGTACGAGTGATCATCGTATCTTAAGATTTAGATTAGAAATGGAGAGGAGCAAGGAACAATCTAGAGTGGAACTTCTAAACTGGAATAGGGCTAACTTCAATGGGATGCAAAAGGATCTAGCCAGGGTAAAATGGAACCAAAGTCTGACAGGAAAAACTGTAACAAAACAATGGGTGATCTTTAAGGAGGAGATGATCCAAGTACAGGCTAGGTACATTCCAACAAGAGGGAAAGGTAAGGGAACCAAAGCAAGGGCTCCTTGGATGACGAGGGAGATAGAGAAGATGATGAAACAAAAAAAGGTGTATGATGCATGTCAGGTGAATTCTTCAAGGGAGAACCAGACCAAATACAATAAGCTGAGAGGGGAAGTGAAGCTGAAAATAAGATTGGCAAAGCGAGAATATGAGAGTAGAATGGCGGTTAATATAAAAGGGAACCCAAAAATCTTCTAGCGGTATGTAAACAGTAAGCGGGTAGTAAGAGGCAGGATGGGGCATATTAGAGACAAAGAAGGTGATATATGCTTAGAGGCACAGGGCAAGGCTAGAATACTGAATGAGTACTTTGTATTACTAAGGAGGTGGATGTTGACAAAATATTGGTAGAAGTGGAAAAGGTAGAAGCAATGGAAGGGGTGAAAATTGATAGACAGGATGTACTAGAAAGGCTGGGTATGCTTAGAGTGGACAAGTCACCTGGTCCACATGGCTTGCATCCCAGGTTGCTAAGGGAATTGAGGGAGGAGATAGCGGAAGGGCTTGCCATAATTTTCCAATCTTCCCTAGATGTGGGGGAGGTGCCTGAGGATTGGAAAGTGGCAAATGTGACACCATTGTTCAAGAAAGGGTGTAAGGACAACCCTAGTAATTACAGGCCGGTCAGTTTAACATCAGTGGTGGGTAAAGTTTTAGAAACAATAATCATGGAAAAAATTAACGGGCACTTGGAGAGGTTTAAGCTAAGTAAGGAGAGCCAACACAGATTTGTAAAAGGCAGATCGTGTTTGACTAATCTAATTGAAATTTTTGATGAAGTAACAGAGAGGATTGATGAAAGGAATACAATGGATGTTGTCTACATGGATTTTTGGAAGGTGTTTGACAAAGTACCACATAGAAGGCTGGTTAACAAAATTGAGGCTCATGGAATAGCTTGGATAAGGAATTGGCTTAAGGACAGAAAACAGTGAGTTGTGGTAAATGGCTGTTTTTCAGACTGGAGGATGGTAGACAGTGGTGTTCCCCAAGGGTCAGTGCTGGGATCACTGCTTTTTTTGATATATATAAATGACCTGGATATTGGAATACAGAGTAGAATTTCTAAATTTGCCGATGACACCAAACTTGGGGGTGTGGCAAACAGAGAGAATGATACCAATCGACTGCAACAGGACATAGAAAGGTTAGCAGAATGGGCAGACAAGTGGCAGATGGAATTTAATACAGAGAAGTGTGAGGTGATGCATTTTGGCAGAAGGAACAAGGAGAGGCAATATACACTTAATGGCACAGTTTTAAAGAGTGTGCAGGGACAGAGGGACCTGGGTGTTAATGTGCATAGGTCCCTGAAGGTGGCGGGACACATTGAGGGAGTGGTTAGCAAAGCATATGGGATCTTGGACTTCATAAATAGAGATATTAAGTACAAAAGTAGAGAAATTATGCTAGAAACATAGAAACATAGAAGATAGGAGCAAGAGTAGGCCATTCGGCCCTTCGAGCCTGCTCCGCCATTCAATGTGAACATGGCTGATCATCCAAATTCAGTACCCTGTCCCTGCCTTTTCTCCATATCCCTTGATCCCTTTAGCCTCAAGAAATATATCCAACTCTTTCTTGAATATATTTAATGAACTAGCCTCCACCACCCTCTGTGGCAGAGAATTCCACAGGTTTACCACTCTCTGGGTGAAGAAATTCCTCCTCATTTCAGTCCTAAATGGCTTACCCCTTATCCTTAGACTATGACCCCTGGTTCTGGACTCCCCGGCCATCAGAAACATCCTTCCTGCATCTAGTCTGTCCAGACCTGACAGAATTTTATGGGTTTCGATGAGATCCCCTCTCAATCTTCTAAACTCCAGTGAGTATAAGCCCAATCGACACAATCTCTCCTCATACATCATTCCTGCCATCCCAGGTATCAGCCTGGTGAATCTTCGCTGCACTCCATCCATGGCAAGAACGTCCTTCCTCAGGTAAGGTGACCAAAACTGCACACAATACTCAAGGCGTGGTCTCACCAAGGCCCTGTACAACTGTAGCAAGACATCCTTGTTCCTGTACTCGAACCCTCTTGCTACGAAGGCCAACATACCATTTGCCTTCTTAACCGCCTGCTGCACCTGCATGCTTACCTTCAGCGACTGGTGCACAAGGACACCCAGGTCTCTTTGCACTTCCCCTTCTCCCAATCTATTGCCATTCAAATAATAATCTGCCTTCCTGTTTTTGCCACCAAAGTGGATAACCTCACATTTATCCACATTATAGTGCATTTGCCATGTTTCTGCCCAATCACCCAACCTGAACCTTTAAAAAGCACTGGTTAGGCCACAACTGGAGTATTGTGTCCAGTTCTGGTCACCACACTTGAGGAAGGATATGAAGGCCCTTGAGAGGGTGCAGAGGATGTTTACCATAATGGTTCTGGGGATGGGGGATCTTAGCTACAAGGACAGGTTGGAGAAGCTGGATTTGTTTTCATTAGAGCAAAGGAGGTTGAGGGGTGATTTGATAGAGGTGTACAAGATAATGACGGGTTTGGATAGGCTAGACGGGGAAAGGCTGTTCCCACTAGTTGATGATACAAGGACCAGTGGACACATATTTAAGGTTTTGGGCAAGAGATACAGGGGTATGTGAGGAAAATCTTTTTTTTACGCAGCGAGTGGTGAGGACCTGGAACTCGCTACCGACGGAAGTGGTGGAAGCGGAGACACTCAATGTTTTCAAGGGGAAACTGGACAGGCACTTGAGGGAAATAAACTTGCAGGGCTACGGGGATAGAGCGGGGGAATGGGACTGACTGGATTGCTCTACAGGGAGCCAGCACAGACTTGATGGGCCGAATGGCCTCCTTCTGTGCCCTATGACACTATAACTATTTCCAACCTGTCGGAGTGAGACTCCACAGTTTCAATTGTTCCCTTTCTGGGCCTCTGAGGTTGAGTGGCATTGCAGGAACATAAATCTCAACATAAGAATGGTCCTCATGACGTGAAATACCAGCCATAACTTTCTGCGGTGAGTTTAATTTGTATTTACGGTGTAAATCCAGCAATTTCTTGAAACTCACGGGGAGATTGATGGCGAGTTGCCATTTTTGTGAGGCTAACAGCGGAGCGGCGCAGAACATCCAGCAATTTGTGACGATTTGCAACTCACACCATATCTCTTCCTTGTCACAAATTGCTGGAATTTTTACACCGTGAACGCGCCTTTATTTTGCCAGCAAATTCTGGCCTATTGTGCTGAACTTCAGCAACACATTGTGTGTGTGTGTCTTACACAGTAAAGTAAATATGGCCAATGAGCAGTGATTAGGAGTGTTTACGCTGGGATTTGAATAATTAACCAAAAACGATTTTATTGAATTACATCTGTAGCTATTTAATGCATGACTAATTTACTGACTATTGAAGCCATTTTTTATTGTTAAATGTATAATGATAAATTGTGTTTTTTTGCAATGATATCCTTCAACTAAAATTACTGGCATGCAGAACAGTTTAACACAAACAGTAATTATTTGTCTCTCCCAGTTCAACTATCTTAGATTTCTACAGTTATCATTTGTTTCAGCCTGTTTAAATGACCTCATTGGATCACTGCATATTGAAGTCCAAAGGCTGAAGGGATCTTGAGTAAATAATGTACCTGTGTATACTGAAGCCTGCATGTTTCATTGTGGAGCTCTGTCAGTGTTAATATGCTTTGAAGAAGTGAAATGCTTCTGCTTCCTCATTTGTATGCAGCAAATGACCCTTTCTGTCAGATTTTGTGTAAAGAGAAATTGAATGTACTGTATCACAGTCTCCAGTAAAGGGTAAGAGAGATTAAAAATTTCAACTGATAATGTGTAGTGTTATATTTACTCAGCAATGATTGCTTCTTGTAGTGAAATCTTGTTGTTAGGATTACGTTACAGGCAAAAATATGCAGACATATTTTTAGTGCTCCTTGGTTTTTGACCGCCATTGTAAACTCTTTCGCTTCACTGCCCATAGGGTTCCCTGTCTCCTTTTATTGTTCTCAATTCCCCTGTAAATCACTATCACAGCATTAATTAAGTGAAACATGGGAGCTATTGCATATTCTACAGCTTATATGACCATTTTTAGATGAAGGTCAAGTGGCAGTTATTGATCTGGAGGATAAAGATGGTACAGTGCAGTAACAGTACACTGGAAGCTCAAATATACCCTGTGATAACAAGTTGGCTTTTAATTATCTATAAAACCAAACAAAAATTAATCATTTTTTTTCTCTAAAAATGTCTGGTCTGGATCACTTTCATCCTAACTAGAAAGCAGCGACATTAAAAAAATGAGTGGATGGCGAGCACAGCATTGCCTTGAGGCATTTTCCCCTCCCCCACTCTCTCAGGTTGCAAATTTTTTTATTAACAGACATTAACAGTGTTTACCACTATAAATATATTCTACTGAATTCTGAAGCATTTGGTTTCTGTAACCCATACCTCAGTTACTTTATTGGTTAAATTAATTGCTCGTATTATAGTTTAATGATTCTGTTTCATTTATAGGTGGGGTTTTGTCTTCTTGAGCTTAACATTTGAACTGTCCCTCAACTATTTCCAATCTTGTATCTCCCATAACATGGAACTGCTTGCTGACCTGGCAAAAAAAGGAACATAATTATGAATATTGATTTAGTGCCTGAATTTTCAAAACTGTAGCACATGTATGCATTCTATAATTTCTGATATGTATTCAAAGTGCTTGCCTCTCCCAGTATGCCTACTAACTTCAATATGGAATTTCCTCAGTCAGGAAGCTAGGCCAGAGCAGATTTGTACAGCCTGAGCCCAAGTGAACCAAACTGATAATTCTTGCGAGGTCTAATCATAACTAAAAATGATTGTGGGAAGATGTTTACTGCCATTTGGTATAGAGAAAGAATAATGGCCCGTAATTTCCGATAGGAGGCTTCCTGCGTGCAGATGACTCCGACTGGAAAAAAATCTGTGCTCTCACCTGAGGGCTCCCGAGGTCCAGACACGTCCGCTCCTGGGTCTGTCCACAGTCGAAATGTGCAGGACCCATGCATCCCAGGGGTGCAGGCAGTTCGCAAGTGTCCCTGGGATCACGTGGACCAGGCGAGCCAATAGGAGAAGGGAATCTCCCTTCATACTTTTGACAGATAGACCCGTCAAAAGTATGAATGGCGATCACCCCAAAAACACATCAAAATATTAATTTTTTTTTATCACATTTTTAAAATGAGTTAAAATGACATTAAATTAAATATTTTAAACAAAAATTTAATTTTTTGAAAAAAATAATGAAAGTTTTTTACGGGGCTAAAATAAACATACCTTTTTAAAAAGTATTTTTAAATTATAAATGAGTGAAAATTTTTATTTTTTAAAAAACTTTTTTAAAACTCTTATGCTGGTAAAAGCAGGCACCTTGAGTATTGTGTGCAGTTTTGGTCGCCTTATCTGAGGAAGGATGTTCTTGCCATGGAAGGAATGCAGCGAAGATTCACCAGGCTGATACCTGGGATGGCAGGAATGACGTATGAGGAGAGATTGGGTCGATTGGGCTTATGCTCACTGGAGTTTAGAAGATTGAGAGGGGATCTCATCGAAACCTATAAAATTCTGTCAGGCCTGGACAGACTAGATGCAGGAAGGATGTTCCTGATGGCCAGGGAGTCCAGAACCAGGGGTCATAGTCTAAGGATAAGGGGTAAGCCATTTAAGACTGAGATAAGGAGGAATTTCTTCACCCAAAGAGTGGTGAACCTGTGGAATTCTCTGCCACAGAGGGCGGTGGAGGCCAGTTCATTAAATATATTCAAGAAGGAGTTGGATATATTTCTTAAGGCTAAAGGGATCAAGGGATATGGGGAGAAGGCAGGGACAGGGTACAGAATTTGGATGATCAGCCATGATCTCATTGAATGGCGGAGCAGGCTCGAGGGGCCAAATGGCCTACTCCTGCTCCTATCTTCTATGTTTCTATGTTTCTATGTTACCCTTGCTTTTACCAGGCGTAAGATTTTTAAGTGTTTTCAGCGGGCGGAGGTTCTGCAGAAAGCGGAACTCTCCCCCCCGCAGAGGCCTTTCTCCAGGGCAGGCGTCCGAAACCGCATGCCTGAAACTGGCATCCATAGGCATCGGAAAATATGGGCCAATTTGTTTGTATAACAACATAGCAGAATGCAGTGGACCATATTGAATGGGTATCCACAAGGACAAGACCAGTTGAATAATTTCTTGATTTTTTAGAAAATTCTTTATCTGCACCAAAGTGCTACAATGGGTGCTCCTAGATAAGAGATATGGCAACACATCTATCTGTCCCTATGAAGGGCTATAGCTTACAGCTGAAATTCTAGGATTCTATTGGAATGCAAAGATAACCCCCGGCTTCTATTCTCTAATGCTAACCGTCTTCTTAAACCCCTCTCTCCTGTCTCCTCCACCCTCACTTCTAATGACAAGTGCAAGGAGCTCATGGACTTCTTTGTCTCTAAGACTGAGTCCATCTGATCAGCTGCCTCTGCCACTTTTCTTCTTTCCCATATCCCACCGGGCCAAACTTCCTCTAAGGTTCCCCCCTGCCCTAGCCCTTAACTCGCATCTTTCTCCAGTTTCTCTCCAGTCTCCCCTCATGACTGCTCTACGCTCATTTTGTCCATGAGACCCACTTCCTGCTCCCTCAACCCTATTCCCACTAAACTGCTGACCACCCAACTTGCTTTTCAGGCTCCCATGTTAGCTGATATTGTTAATTGTTTTCTCTCATCAGGTACTGTCCCCCTCTCCTTCAAATCTGCCATCATCATCCCTCTCCTCAAATAACCAACCCTTGACCCCTCCATCCTTGCAAACTACCATCCCATCTCCAACCTCCCTTTCCTCTCCAAAGTCCTTGAACGTATTGGCAACTCCTAAATCCGTGCCTATCTTTCCCGGAACTCCATGTTTGAATCCCTCCAATCTGGTTACCGCCCCTGCCACAGTACCGAAAAGGCTCTCATCAAAGTCACAAATGACATCCTTTGTGACTTTGACAAAGGTAAACTATCCTTCTTCATCCTTCTCAACGTGTCTGCAGCCTTTGATACTGTTGACCACTCCATCCTCCTCCAATGCCTCTCCATCGTTACAAAAGCAAAATACTGCGGATGCTGGAAATCTGAAATAAAAACAGAAAATGCTGGAAATACTCAGTAGGTCAGGCAGCATGAATGGAGAGAGAAACAAAGTTAATATTTCAGGTCAATGACCCTTCGTCAGACCACCGTTGTCCAGCTGGGTGGGACTGCACTCATTCTTATCTATCTAATCATAGCAAGAGAACTACTGGCAATGGCTTCTCTTCCCGCTCCCACATCGTTATCTCTGCTGTCCCCCAAGGATCTATCCTTGGCCCCCTCCTATTTCTCATCTACATGCTGCCCCTCAGCAACATCATCCGAAAACACAGTGCCAGTTTCCACATGTATGCTGACGACACCTAGCTCTACATCACCACCACTTCTCTCGACCCCTCTACTGTGTCTAAATTGTCAGATTACTTGTCAGTCATCCAGGATGAGCAGAAATTTTCTCCAATTAAATATTGCGGAGACTGAAGCCATTTTTTTTTGTCCCCGTCACAAAATCCGTTCCCTAGCCACTGACTCCACCCCTCAACCTAGCATCTGTCTGAAGCTGAATGAGACTATTCACATCCTTGGTGTTATATTTGACCCTGAAATGTTCTTCTGACCACATATCCGTGCCTTAAGTAAGACCGCCTATTTCCACCTCTGTAGCATTGCCTGTCTCCGCCCCTGCCTCAGCTCATCTGCTGCTGAAACCCTCATCCATGCCTTTGTTACCTCTAGACTTGACTATTCCAATGCACTCCTGGATGGCCTCCCACGTTCTACCCTACGTAAACTTGAGGTCATCCAAAATTCATCTGCCCGTGTCCTAACTTGCACTAAGTCCCGTTCACCCATCACCCCTGTGCTTGCTGACCTACATTGGCACCCAGTTAAGCAACGCCTCAATTTTAACATTCTCATCCTTGTTTACAAATCCCTCCATGGCCTCGCCCCCTCGTAAAACATCCCGAGGCACTTCTTCACAGGAGCATTATCAAACAAAATTTGACACCGAACCACATAAAGAGCTATTCGGGCAGATGACCAAAAGCTTGGTCAAAGAGGTAGGTTTTAAGGAGCGTCTTAAAGGAGGAAAGAGAGGTAGAGGGGCAGAGAGGTTTAGGGAGGAAATTCCCGAGCTTAGTGCCTTGGCAGCTGAAGGCACGCCTCCAATGGTGGAGCAATTAAAATCAGGGCTGTTCATCCTTCATGAATACCATCTCTACCATTTTCCCATTACAACATCTAGCTGTTTCTTTAATCAGGGCAGTGTCCTGGCTTCAACCCCTAAAATTCTACTGGGGTTATCAGTGGCAAATAAAATTCAAGGTGGACCATGTAATATATTGCATATCAGAAGTAAAAATAGGAGGCACATGCATTACATGGGTGGGACAAATTTTCCAAGGAGATGTTGAAAGAGCCTTAGGGATCAGTTGAGTTCCAATTTGGAAGTCATGCTGATGCTGTAAAGTCTGTGGGTTGTGCAGTAAATAAATACACAGACTTTTGAAGTACAAACAAACCGGTCTTTACTATTCAGAGGTCAGGGCGAATCTGCCCTAGTTATCCTGTAACATCACTTATATACTGGTGTGGTCACTGTCGGTATTACCGTATACAGAAGCCAATCAAATAGTGCCACACCTAAAGTAGTTCCCTTAAAGGTGAACGGTTACATTCAATAGTTCCCTTAGAGATAGACGGGTACATACACTACAATCCTCCCTTTTTAGCTTATTACTTACAGGGTCCCCGTTAAACATACATATCTTCAACTTCACATAACAATTTACAGATATACTCTCGGTGGAGAACAAACAATTTACAGAGATAATTCCGGTGGAGTCAACGTCATATAAAACAGTTTACAGATATACTTTCGGTGGAAACAGTTCACAGGTTCAGTCTCTGCGGAAACAGTTCATGGATTCAGTCTCTGATCTTGACTCGTTCCGAACAACATTTCTTTGGTGTAGCCGGATTACCTGGCTAGCGTGACTCCTCCATAGCCTTTTTCTTAATGTAACAGCTTGAACCTTCGTCCTGTTGAACCAACAGTGCGGACTTTTACAACCAACTGGCTGTCTTGATAATTTTCGGGTTTTCAACTAATTTAGCTCCTTTCATGGTGTCCCTCCTGAGATGATAGTATTTTAGACAGTTATTATCTCCTGCTTCTTCTTTTTCTTTTCTGCCTTTTTGAAACTCTCGGAGCTCCTTTCTCTGCGGCCATCTGTAGCGCCACCAACTCTCTATGTTCATTAGACCTTAAGTGCTTCATGCGGATTTCTGTACTTTGGGAGTTTTCATCACAAACTGGGCAGACCAGATCCTCGTAATATTCAGTGTCACTCAATAGGTCATGATAGTATTCGGGGTCGTCCTGAGTTAGGCCAGTGAGGGGCCCTTCTACTTCCTTCTTATCCAACTGGACGTTAGCCGACGGTGGTTCCTTCTCTGACCATCTTTCTTGAAAAGACTTCTTCAAGCATTCATATTCATCCCGCTCTTCCTGGGATGTCTGCCATTCCTTCACGCCTGGCCTCATTTGTGAGTTCAATACCTTCCCTTCCATCGGGGATTCCGTTATCAGGTTATTTAATCCTTCTACTGAAGTAGCTGTTTCCGCATTGCTTTCGTCTTTCCTCTGTGTTCTTGCGTAGAATTTGAATCGCTCAGCCAGCATCAACGGTGTGGGGTTCAAGTGGTCCTTCAGCACAGCCACAATTTCTTCGAAGGTCTGATCCGCTGGTTTAGCTGGTGCTATTAGATGCTTCAAGAGCCCATATGTTTTTGCCCCCATCGAGTTTAGCAATGTTATCGCCTTGTCGTCTTCCTCTATTTTGTTGGCTTCGCAATAGATCTCTATGCGTTCCACGTACGTGGCCCAGTCTTCTATTTCAGAATTAAAATCGTTAATATTCCCTCGCTTAGGCATCTTTCTTTCTTTGAAGCAGCACAGTATTTCTTTAAGTATTATTTATTATCTTTTTTTTTCTAAAATGGCGGTTTTCCTGCGAAAATGGCGGTTTCCCGCTCTTCCCTTCTCTCTCTGCCCACTTCAATGGCAGTTAAGATGGCGGTTCTTTTCCCGCGAAAATGGCGGTTTCCCGCTCTTCCTTTCTCTCCCCGCCCACTTCAATGGCGGTTTCCCGCCTCTGTCGTCTTCTCCGCCTAATGGCGGCTTTCCGCGTTTCTCCCTGGTGTAAGGGGTACGCTTTCCCCACAGCGGACAGGTTCAGCCGCTGGGCTGGCTCTCGCACAGCTCCCCTTACTCGGCTCTGTCTTTTCCTCCCGCCCGCACGGCTCTACCGGCGCTGGGTACACCCCGTTAACGGAGGACAGTTCAGCCGCTGGACTGGCTCTCGCGCAGTCTCTCTCTCCCCGTGCTCGGCTCTGTCTCTCCCTCTCCCGCACGTTCGGTTCTACCGGCTCTGGGTACACCCCGTTAACGGAGGACAGTTCAGCCGCTGGACTGGCCCTCGCGCAGTCTCTCTCTCTCCGTGCTCGGCTCTGTCTCTCCCTCTCCCGCACGTTCGGTTCTACCGGCTCTGGGTACTCCGTAGGTGGAGAACAGTTCAGCCGCTGGACTGGCTCTCGCGCAGTCTCTCTCCCCGTTCTCGGCTCCTGTTCGCTCTCCCACTCCCGCACGTTCGGTTTTGCCGGCTCTGAGTACCCCGTTGGTGGAGAACAGCTCAGCCGCTGGACTGGCTCCTCGCAGTCTCTCACTCCGCACCCGTCTCTCACCCGCACGGTTCCCGTTCGCCTCCCCAGCCCTCTCGCAGACCGGTGTTTCCCTCCCCGGCTGCGGCTGGGTTTCTCCTCCCGCGCCTACTCGCAGGCTCAGCGCTTCGTGGCTGCGGTCGCTGCCCGGATTTTTCCCGCCGATCGCGGTCCGGCTGTCACCCGACGCCGTTGGACCCGACTTTTGGCCGGTACAGCTCCCCCTCGACCGAGGTCGAGTGCTCTGCCCTTCTCCTCCGGATACTTCTACCCCTTCCCCTACTCACAGTCTCTTCGGCCGCCTTGTTTCTTGCTGGTCGGCTCACTCCACACCGTGGTAGCAGGATAATCAGTGCCTATTGCTGATGAAGCTTTTGTTGCTAGTCTTCCAGCTTCTGTAAAGTACCACACTTTCTGTTGTTGTAGCCTCGTGTTTTCTTTTGGTAGCACGACGAGGGCGGTTGCCTCTCTTCGACGCTCTTTGTTACTTTGCTATTCTTGCCGCAGGGTACGATCGGACTCGTCGCCACTGTAAAGTCTGTGGGTTGTGCAGTAAATAAATACACAGGCTTTTGAAGTACAAACAAACAGGTCTTTACTATTCAGAGGTCAGGGCGAATCTGCCCTAGTTATCCTGTAACATCACTTATATACTGGTGTGGTCACTGTCGGTATTACCGTATACAGAAGCCAATCAAATAGTGCCACACCTAAAGTAGTTCCCTTAAAGGTGAACGGTTACATTCAATAGTTCCCTTAGAGATAGACGGGTACATACACTACAGATGCTACATAGCCAAACCTGAGATACTGTGCACAATCTGGGCCACTAAGGGAGCCATCTAGACTCTACAAGAAATACAGAGAAAAGCAATGAGGTTGATCTCCATCATTAGAGGGAAGAGCTGTTACGGATGATTTGATAAGCTCGGGCTCTTCAGCCTCAAAAAGAGACCACACAGAATACCTTTTTAACAAGATAAAGAAAATGAGGCTGGAAGTAATTGCCAGGAAAGGTGTCAGAAGCCAGGACACTGGCCTGATTAAAGAAACAGCTAGATGTTGTAATGGGAAAATGGTAGAGATGGTATTCATGAAGCATGAGATCAAATGGTATGATGGACCTTCTTCACTCAAATCTATCTTGTGATCTTTTGATGGTTTTTTTCATGTTGAGTCAGGGCTTCAGTTTGCATAAACTAGCTATTGAGCTTTTTTAGTTAGATAAGTCGCTGTTACCTGGATATACAGTACCTGAGAAAATGTACTGTCTATACAACACTGATAATTTATTTTGGGTCAGGAGACCAATGGGAATTAGAACTTTGGGTCTGAGAGACCAGCAGGAGTTGAGCTGCCAGCAGGTTTTCAATAATATCTCATTTCTAAAATGGAAAAACATGAATCTGAACCGCACATGCTGGGAAGTTAATCAAGTAATTTAAATAGACCAATCAGAAGTTAAAAATTCACTGTCAGATTATTCACCAGTTCCTATTTTGTGCTGTCAATCTCCTTCATTGTGGTGAATAATCAAGTTCCGCTATATGCTACATATTTCCAAATTACTGTACATTGTGTTGTTTCCCTGGTATAAAATTAATTCACTAGTACTGTTGGTATTAAAAGCAAAGGTTCAAGTCTTTCTGTTAGTTTATATTCAGGCTTAAAACAGAACACACACAATGCGTATTTAAAGTTATTTATTTCTGTACTATTTTAATGATTCTATTAGGGAAGGGGCTGAATGTTCTACTGAAACTGTTCCACTTTATTGTTTAAGGTACTGAGCAATTATAGGCAATGCAAGATGCTTCAAGCAACAATTCAAGTACCGCTGATATTGCCTGGACCATGAAGCTTGGATCCCAGCCATAGAGAAGCAATATTTCCCAATATATTTCATCAGCCTAGCTCTCAACCTATATTGCTGTTGCTTTTTTTGGGTGGTTGGGGGAGGCAGGCTTTAATGTCATATGCACAAAGCAAACAGCTTTATCGATGCCCATTAGGGTGCGGAATGAAATGTGCTTTAAGTATCTGGTATACCTGTTTTCCACATTTTCAATTCATACCCTTTTCAGACTTGAATCAAATGAATTTGTTTTATTTCTGTGCTGTTGAATCATGTCCTATGTGCTAGATTAGGGCTTAACAACCTGGTTGTCGTGATTAAAAATAGACCTTTAAGGATCAGTTAATGATTCTGATTTAATGTAGCCCTTTGAGGAATATATACCACTAGGATTAGATTTTCCCATCTGTATGAGAATACCCATGGGTGTACCTCCAATCTGCTCACGGGCACCAGCAACATGGGCTGCTGAACATATTAAGATAGAAGCTAAGCTACTGGCCCAAAAAGACATTTTGTGGGTAGATTTTTTTTAACAACTGGAGGCAGATCTGTACCTAGAGGGGTGTCCTCCATCATGTATGCAACTCGCATAGATGCTGTGATGGGGGTCAAACCTTGCATGGCAGTAAATTACAGACAATTTTTTTTCTTGTTAATAAGTGCATAAGGTTAAAATGCAACTCCTGTGCAAATCAGGCACTGATGGGCATGTTTGTGTTCCAAATGTGTGTTTGCTACTATCAAGTGGAAATTGAGCCTTTGGTGAATTGTTGGTATTTTATATCCCAGCAATTTTACTGTGATATTTATGCACCTAGAAATAGTGCTGCATATACAACCAATTTTCTTCCTGAAAAATTGTGTTCCACATGAATTTAATTAACTGCCATAAGAGGTGAAAAATCTTTTGGAAGTGCCTCAAATTTCAAAGTTTACTGATCTGCTTTGATAGAGTAGCTGGAATTTGATTCTAATGATAAAAAGCCTTTTCAACTCACAAAGGATCAGGTTAATTGCCCAATAACTGGTGCTTCTATATGACAGAAATTTTAATTTTCTACTTGGCACAAGATCGCAAACAAAATGAACAACACATAAACTTACTTTCAGATAGGTTCAGTCAAGGAAGCTGCGTTTGCGCTGACTTGCGCTTTCCATTGCCAACTTTGCTTGCTTATTGTTTTCATTTTTTGAATACAACAGTGAGAGTGCAGTTCCAGCAGAATGTGCTCCGTGTGCCACCTTTACTTATTTTGGCCAGAGCAAATGACTGGTGTGGATTACCACCAGTTAGAGACCAAACACTGACAAAAATGAACTCACTCATTCCCACTCTGCACCTGCGCATGCAGGGGCTGATTCCGTGCTGCGTTGGGCCGGCAGTGTTACCATCATTGAACAAGTGGGGCCATAATATTGGGCACACGGGCCTTAGGCCTGTTGTCTGCTGAGCGCATCATTATACAGCCAGCAGTAACGGGGGAACAGAAAGCAAGTGCACGTGATATGCATTCCCCTGATTAAGGCTTTAAAAACATATAAATGAGGTATTTCC
Source organism: Somniosus microcephalus (assembly GCF_052327205.1). Taxonomy (NCBI): domain Eukaryota; kingdom Metazoa; phylum Chordata; class Chondrichthyes; order Squaliformes; family Somniosidae; genus Somniosus; species Somniosus microcephalus. Next base: position 220,000,245 of record NC_140992.1, read on the forward strand.
AGTGCAATACGTGATCAGTGCCAAGAATGCATTGCTTTCATTTATCGCTTGTATAAAATTGACACTGCCTGGAAGACTATTTTGAGGCTTAAAATGGATGTAGTTATGGACTTCAGTTGTTAGTTAATTTTTTCCCTGCTTGTCATACTTTTTGTTACTTTTTTGTCTTAAATTTTTTCTTGCCCCATTGGGTTGATTTTTGGCATTTTCGAACCAGCTCCCATCTCCCACCTGTGAATGTCTGTCAAGTGCAGCATAATGTGCATCACCATAATTCTAACCATGGCCATTTCACTGGGCATGCTGCTAAATTTGTTGGTTCTGGAGGAGGAATTGAGGAGGCATGAAAGGTGCAATTACACCTTAAGTAGTCATGCAGCACCCACCTTGGCCAAGCACCATTATGTTGGACCAAGGTGCACCTACCTTGACATGTGAGGGAAGATCTGCCTTAGGTGACTATAGGGGGGAATTTTAACCCCCAAGGATGGGTGGGTTGGATGTGAGTGGGAAGGTAAAAAATTAAAAATTCTCAAACCCGAGCCCGTCTAACCTCCAACTCACCCACTTTAACGGAGGCAGGTCGGGGGAGCGGGTGGCCAACCCGCTATCAGGAGGCGGGTCGGTCAGTAAAATATCTTAAGGAGGCTGTGTGCCTCCATTTTAACTGCATTTGTATTTTTAACTCACGGAGGCCAGGATTCAATGTCTTCGGGAATCCTGGCAGGTAAAAGGAGCTGAGAAGGGCTGGATCCACAAGGTAAGTGCCTTTATTGCGCTGCTTGTGGGCCAGGAGGAGCAGGAGTGTATCCCCCAGGCCCAACAAGTTTACCTCCATGCGATCGGACCCCAGCAATCGGCCGCTCCCCCCCCCCGCCGTGATTGGATGGCCCCTTCGCGATGTCAGACTTACCTGACATCTGTTCCCTGGCTGCTTTCCCGCCCAACAGGCAGCCAGTCAATCTGGTTGGCTGTCAGGCGGAAAATCTATTGAAAAGATTTAAAAGATGTCCTGCAGTTAATTTCGGCAGGACCTTACTTCTGGGTATCCCATCAGAATATCCGCCCCATGCCCGCTCAGTTCCTAGCACCAATTAAATATCGGGGCCTACGATTCACGAGGGAGGCAGGGACAGAAATTTGCTGTCTGCCAGAGCCTTCAATAAAGGAATGGCTCAGCTAGCATGTGTAGGCACCATGTTTGGCGGTCCCAGCTTGCAAGGTTTATGTGTGTCATTCGAAGTATTCCTGTACCGGCAACAAAACATAGGCATGCTTGTGCCTTTTAAACCATGACAACCTTTGCCTGGCTGGTGTGCATTTTGTCTCTATTGTAATGTATTATCACATGGTATGTCACATGTTTTGTCACATGGTTTAGTATGGGCATGCTCAGTTCACTCTGGCCTAGTAAACAATCACCTGGATTAGCAACTCATGGTGTCTCTGTCCTTCATTTGTTCTACCCACATATATTACATTTTTGGTGATGAGAATGGGAGCCCAAGCCATTTTTAGGGATCATGGAAGGACAGTGTTCAACCTTCGAGTGGAAAAGTTTAAGGTGAATTTGTGACAACTAAACTGAATTTTTTGTGATGTTTTACTGTTAACGCTGATGCAGAATTGTCTGTGCTTCACCTTCGTGTGTATGTATACACAAAAACAGCGCCATTGATTCTCACAGGTACACTGGTAGCGTGCTGAGTCACTGTTCGACGGGATCAGGACAATCATGGCCACGCCTACGGGATTCATCAGAAGCCTCGGCATGTATGACTGAGCTCGCGAACCATTCAGTTCTTACATTGAGTGGATGGAGATGTTGTTTAAGGCCAATAACATTTTTGAGACCAAAGGTGCAGATGAGAGGGGGACCAAGAAATTGATAAAGAAAGGGAAAATGGAATATGAGCACAAACTAGCGAAAAATAAAAAAACGGATTGTAAAAGCTTCTATAGGTATGTGAAAAGGAAAAGACTGCTGAAGGTAAATGTAGGTCCTTTACAGTCAGAGATGGGAGAATTTATAATGGGGAAGGAGGAAATGGCAGAGAAATTAAATAAATACTTTGTTTCTGCCTTCACGGAGGAAGACACAAATTACCTCCCAGAAATACGAGAAAACCAAGGGTGTGGTGAGGAATGAAGAACTTAAAAAAATTATTATTAGTAAAAAAACAGCACTAGCAAAATTAATGGGACTAAAAGTTGATCATTCCCAAGGACCGGATGACCTACATCCTAGGGTTTTAAAAGAGGTGGCCATTGGGATAGTGGACGCATTGGTTGTCATCTTCCAAAATTCTATTCTGGAATGGTTCCTGCAGATTGGAGGATAGCAAATGTAACCCCGCTATTTAAGAAAGGAAGGAGAGAGAAAATGGGGAACTGCAGACCCGTTAGCCTCACATCAGTAGTTGAGAAAATGCTAGAATCTGTAAGATTCGCAAAATTCACTCTGGCCTATAAAAACGGTAGGGGAGATGATGCACACCCACCCAAGGGTAAGCTGCATGAGGTAAAACCCGGATCGGGTAGGAAAGAGTGGCACCAGGAAGGGGGTAATCCCCCCAACATAAAGACCAATTGTTATGGGTGTGGGAAGTGTTATGTTCATAAATAACTAGACATTATCATTAGGAACAGCTAGCTTGAGCTAGTCACTTTATTCTGTCATGTGGACCTCTTGTGCAGGCATCCATCTTGACTACTGCCTTGTGGGTAGCCTAGTGCATCATGGGTAGTCCCACTACTAAACATACATACAGCTAGACATACAGCAACATACAGCTCCACCTAGTGTACCATTCTAGAATGACAGGTTACTGATCATTACATCCCCTTTTCTTTGAGGTTAAACAAAATCAATATCAATCAACTTTCAAGAAAAACGATAAAGATGATATCAGTAACACTTTTGTTAGTGCTCTATAAACATAAACATTTTCACAAAAATCAACACATTTTCAAAGCTTTACTTTATACTCAAAGATGAAGTCTATCAGGCTTTCTTACTTCATGTGTGGATCTTCTCAGCACGGGTAAGTCTGATGTGTTTTCATGAGAGCCTGTATGTGTGTTTGTGTTAGATTGTTCTGGTGGTGAGTGACAAGATTCAGTTGCGGCATTGTCATCGATTTGCTCTTGGATAGTCTCTTGTGTTTTTAGGAGGGAACGGCGGTTCCTCCTGAGAATCTGTCCTTCCTCAGTTCTAACAGTGTATGACCTTGGTCCTACTTCCCCAAGAACTGTAGCTTTCCTGTTCCATGCATCTGGATCCTCAATCCTGACAACATCATCCCTTGTCAATAGTTTCAGAGTTTTGGATGACTTGTCATAGTATGATTTCTGTTTCAGCTTTAACAGTTGAAGTCTCTGTCTCAGTTCCTTACTCTGCTTTTCTTTTGCACAGCAGCGTAGCGTGGTATGCAACTTGCGACCCATCAGGAGTTCAGCAGGTGAAGAACCAGAGTCTAAAGGTGAGGCTTAGTAGCTCAGATGGGCGAGATAAGGATCAGACTTGCTTTCTGTCGCTTTCTTCAGTAGCTGTTTGAGAACTTGAACACCTTTCTCTGCCTTACCATTCGACTGAGCATACAAAGGACTGGATGTGATGTGCTGAAAGTCATACTGTGCTGCAAACTGTTGCTACTCCTTACAGTTGAAGCACGGACCATTGTCGTTAATGGCAATCCTGGGAATTCCATGCCTGGCGAAGATGGATTTCACATGCATTATGACACTGCTTGCTGTGGTGCTTGAGAGCACCGCCATCTCAGGATAGTTAGAATAGTAGTCAATCACTATTAGATAGTCTTTACCATTCAAATGAAAAAGGTCCATACCAACCTTTTGCCATGGTGCTGTTGGTAAGTCAGCTACTATAATTTTGGTTCCTTTGTTTGTTTGTTTTGGTGTTTCTGACATGTCTCACATTCGCCTATCATGTTCTCAATGTCCTTACTTATGCCAGGCCAATAAACAGTGTCTCTTGCTCTCCTTTTGCACTTTTCAATTCCGAGGTGTCCCTCATGAATCCTTTTGAGCATGTCTTGATGTAGAGCCTGTGGAATGACTATTCTGTTCTGTTTTAGTAATAGTCCACTTGCGACACTCAACTCTGACCTGATGTGATAGTATTTTGGACAGGAACCTTTTGGCCAACCATGATGAATATTCTCTATTACTGTTTGTAACACTGTATCTTTTACTGTTTCTTCTGTTATTTGCTTTGATTTTGTGCCTGACACAGGCAGCGCAGCAGTGACCATATCCACATGAACATCCACGTCTTCTTCAGTAGAGCTCATATGACTCATTGTGGGTGCTCGGGATAGTGCATCTGCTAGCACTATGTGTTTGCCTGGTGTGTAGATCAGTTCAAAGTCATATCTTTGCAGCTTCATCATGAGTCATTGTATCCTTGGAGACATCTCATTCAGATTTTTTTTTATGACGGCAACCAGTGGGCAGTGGTCTGTCTCAACTGTGAAGGTGGGAAGTCCATATATGTAGCCATGAAACTTTTCTAGTCCAACTACCAAGCCTAGACATTCCTTTTCAATTTGGGCGTATCGACACTCAGAATCAGTCATAGACCTGGAGGCATAGGCAACAGGCTTCCAATCTTCACCCTCTGCTTGTAGCAAGACCGCATCTAGGCCATCTTTTGATGCATCCGTTGACACTTTGAGTCTCTTTGTTGGGTCAAAGAAGGTGAGTACTGGTGTGGTTGTCAGCACTGTTTTGAGGTTCATCCACTCTTGTTCATGTCTTTCTGTCCATGCGAACTCATTTGTTTTATGTAGCAGGTCTCGCAGACAGGCTGTCTTGGCTGACAAGTTAGGAATGAACGTTCCAATGAAGTTTATCATCCCCATGATGCGTAGCATTCCTTTTTTTGTCAGTGGGTCGGGGCATGTTGAGTATGGCGTTTACTTTTTCCATATCTGGCTCTATTCCTTTACCAGATAGATTATCTCCTAGGAAACTGACTTCCTGGACGCCAAACTGACACTTGGCTTTGTTGAGCTTCAGTCCATTCCGGTGTATGCTCTGTAGCACGTTAGTCAGTCTTTCATTGTGTTCTTTCAGTGTGGAGCCCCAGATGATGATGTCATCAACATAGACCCGAACTCCTTCCAGACCTTCAATTATGTGTTCCATCACTCTATGAAAGATTTCAGATGCAGATATTATCCCGAAAGGCATTCTGAGGAAACAATACCTGCCAAATGGTGTGTTGAAGGTACAGTATTTGGTGCTCTCTTCATCCAGTTTTAGTTGCCAAAATCCTTGTGAGGCATCGAGCTTTGAAGTATCTGGCACCTAACATTTCACTGGTGATTTCTTCTCGCTTGGGAATCTGGTAGTGTTCACATTTTATGTTTGCATTTAAGTCCTTTGGATCCATGCATATTCTTAGATCATTGTTCTTTTTCTTTACACATACCATGGAGTTAACCCAGTCTGTTGGCTCTTCGACTTTCCTGATGATTCCTAGTGGGGTCATTCTGTCCAGTTCATTCTTGAGCCGGTCACGCAGGGGTGCTGGAGCTCTCCGTGGAGCATGTACCACTGGCTGAGCATCCTCCTTTAGCTGGATCTTGTAAGTGAATGGTAGAACTCCAAATCCTTTGAACACATCCTGGAAATTACTCACGACAGAATCCATCGAGTCATCTGGTCTGCGTATGGCACAGTTTATATAGTAGACTCTCTTGACCAGTTCTAAGTCCTCACAAGCTTTGTCACCTAGTAGTGAATCAAGTCCTTCAGCCACAACAGAAAACATGAGATGATGCACTTTGTCTTTGACTGTCACTTTAAGTCTGCATACACCTAAGCTATCGATTTTCTGTCCATTATAGTTCTTCAGTAGCACTGACTTTTTCTGTATTTTGGGCTTTTCTTTCATGTTTTTAATGTCACCCATACTGACTAAGTTTGCTTTTGCCCCAGTGTCTAGTTTCAATGTAACTAATGCTCCATTTACCTGCAGTGACATCATTCATTTGTCCTCTTTTACTGCATTAACTTTATGTTCAGCATTGTCCATTCCTGAGGGCTGCACATTTTCTGTATCCTTTTTGATATTGTCACATGACACCATTCCTACAGAAAATGTCTCACTTAAATCAGTGTCCTCAATCACATTAACTCATTGCCCTTTCTTTATTTTTACTTTTGAAAAGCATTGTTTGGCAAAGTGATTCTTTCCATTACATTTTGTGCACATTTTTCCAAACGCTGGGCATTGTCGTGACTGGTGTTTGTAACCACAGCATTTACAATTAAAAATTCCATCCTCCGATTGCTTTTCATTTCTGTTCTGCCCACGTTTCTTCCCTTTGTAGGACACAGCATCGACAGCAGCACTATCACTTACTACAATCGCATTATTATTATTTTCACTGAAAGTCTTTGCGTGCTTTTGAGCTAGCTCACTGGTTTGGCATATTTTCACAGCATTTTCCAATGTTGGTTCGGTTTCTCTCAACAGACATTCCCTGACCTTTTTATCATGAATTCCAAACACAATCACGTCACAAATCATGGATGATTTCAGTTCAGAGAAATTACATGTCTGTGCTTTCAGTTTCAGATCGGTCACAAAGCGATCAAAAGTCTCATTTTGCTGCTGTGTCTGTGAACGGAACACGTACCTCTCATAGGTTTCATTCTTTTTGGGAGAACAATGTGTATCAAATTTCTTTAGCACATCGTCCAGTTTTTCTCTGTTCTCCTCTTGATCAAAAACAAATGTATTAAATACCTCTATCGCCTGTGGGCCTGCAACCGTGAGCAGCAATGATATTTTCCTTGCACCTGGCTTTGTACCGAACCCGATGGCAGCAATGTAGAGTTCGAATTGTTGTTTGAAAGTCCGCCAATTGCAGTCGACATTCCCCGTGAGTTTCAAACCCTCCGGTGGCTTCAAAGTCTCCATGTTGTATTTCACAATATTCAGCAGATTTGACCAATCCTGGTACCATGTTATGTTCATAAATAACTGGACTTTATCATTATGAACAGCTAGCTTGAGCTAGTCACTTTATTCTGTCATGTGGACTTCTTGTGCAGGCATCCATCTTGACTACTGCCTTGTGGGTAGCCTAGTGCATCATGTGTAGTCCCACTACTAAACATACACACAGCTAGACATACAGCAACATACAGCTCCACCTAGTGTACCATTCTAGAATGACAGGTTACTGATCATTACAGGAAGGATGGTCACTGGCGGAAGGAGTGTAAGAACCCTTGGAAGGATAACAAGGGAAAGCATCCCACAGCCCTGGCTCAAAAGGCGGGGCTAGGAGCCCCTTCCGCAGAGGTTGAGTCACTTTTGGACGCCATGAGGTCCTTACTGACTGGCCAGGGGAGAGTAGCAGCCGCCACCGGTGCTCTCACCCCGTCAGCCCCATCCCACCCACAACAGTGACTAGAGCCGGCGCAGCCTGTGTATCTGTGCTCGCTCCGATATGATGAGTGGAGGAGACCCATGATGGAGATGGAGGTGGAAAAGGTAGCGGGGACCTATCTGTTGGACACGGGGGCATCACACACCATGATCTACTCAGCTAACCCCACCACCTCACCTCTCTCTAGCAGGGTCCCATACAGTCTATCGGGGTTCACGGGCAAGGAACAGGCTGGCTCAGTTTCCATCCCGCTCGCCATTCGGATAGGACCGCTCCACTCCACGTGGATGTGCGTCTTGATGAATTGGGAAGTGGAGGGTGGAAGAGGGGTCCTGGGGGCCGATTTTATCGTAGGTCACGGGATCCTGGTGGATTTAAGGAATCACTGCCTCTGGGGGCAAGTAAGGTAAAGAATGGTGAGATTGTAGTTATCCCGGGTAAGGAAGGGAAGGGGACCCTCTGCACCATGAAGCCCAAAGAGGATTATAACCTTGGGCTCATGGTCAGCAACACCCCACCAGAGTTCCAGGCATTTGTGCAGGCCCACCTGGCCGCATTTGCCACTCACAAACACGACTGCGGGAGGGTCACAGGGTTCGAGGTCAGAGTAGACGGGGACCCCATGGCCCGACCACAGAAACAGTATAACCTCCTCAGGGAAGCAGAGCCGGACATGGAAGCAGCCATATCCTCGTTAGTGCGGCAGGGAGTTCTGAGGCCGATAGCCACACATGTGAACTCTCCGTTGTGGCCGGTTAGAAAACCGGACAATTTCTGGAGGGCCACGGTGGTCTATCGGGTGCTCAATAGTAACATCCCAGCCTGTGCACTCACAGTGGCAGCAGTTGCCGACCTGATCGGGAGTATTCCAGCATCCGTGACCACTTTCACGGTGCTGGATATTTCCAATGGGTTTTGGTCCATCCCTGTAAGGAGGGAAGATCAGTACAAGTTTGCCTTTACGTTTAAAGGGCAACAGTACACGTGGAACTGCTTGCCTCAGGGCTTCCATAATAGCCCCAGCATTTTCCATCAGTGTATGGCAGACAGTTTGAAGGATTTTAGCCAGCCCGGACAGTTGGTACAATATGTGGATGACCTGCTCCTGTTCACTGATTCGAAAGAGGAGCATGGCCCACTATTGGCCGAACTGCTGGAGCTGTTAGAACAGAAGGGTTTCAAGGTGAATCCCAAGAAGGCACAGACTGGCCAGCAGGAGGTGAAATTCCTCGGTCTGACTGTACGCCCTGGAGAAAGGGCCATAGATAGGGGTCCCGGGATTCTCCTTCCCCCGCCCTATCAGGCAGGCCCAGAAGCCGCAGTCCGGGACAAGGGAGGCAGACGGGGGGTAGTTTTGGCCCCGGACCCGAAGTGGGTCCGGATCCGAGATCCCGTCTGCAAGACCGTCCCGGTGAGAAAAGAGAAAAGACAGGCCCTAGAAGGTCCGCTCGGGGCAGCGAGCAAGCCCTCAACACAGGTCCTAAAACAGGCCGCTGGTTATATCAACCAGTGCAAACTGTTTCAGCCTGAAAGGGCAAAACAGCCAGTCGGGGTAAGGTCTGAGGATAAAGATCCTCAGCCTGCAGCACGAGCGTGTTCACAGACCACACAGGCAGGCACTGTGGCTTGCTTGAAGGGAGGGGCCATCCAGCCCATTGATTGGGACACGCCCCTACTCTTCTGGGATCCAGACAAGAAGGAGGGACTTGAGGGTGAAAACCCCGCCCCTAACCCAGGTGTAGAGAGGGAGGGACCTGAGGTCGAAAACCCGCCCCGGACGCAGCCATGGGACCTGGGGGTGGAGACTCTCAGCTCACAGCAGCAGGCTGCGAAAAGTTACCTGCCCCTAGCCCAGGTTCGGGAGGGGTCAAGCCTGGGGGAGCAGCGGTTCGGGTAAAAGGCCCAGCGACCAAGAAAGCCCCACCCGTCAAAGCCCCCAGAAAGTCCCCGCGGACGCCCCAGCCAAGAAAGCCATGGTCACCAGCCCTCCAGTTCCCAAGGGCCGCCCCTCGAGCCAGGGAGAGGTCCAAGGACAGAGATCCTCAGCCAGCAGCCTCGGGCTGCATTGGGCCAACCGTGAAAGACGGTGCGGTCATGCTGAGGGTAGCGGCGAGCCGCAGTCCAACTAGGGATTAGCCTGGCCGCCCAGAGACGTGCGGCGGATGTATATAATATAGTTTAAGTTTAAGTTTAAGTAGGTGTAATTATTAAACTTAAGTTTGGGTGTTTAGCTTAGGTTAAATAAGGTGATAGGTAGTTTGAATAAGAAATCTGCCTCACCAAGTCAGAGAATCTCTTTGGGACCTGGCTGCATGTTTTTACATCTTTTTGCAGAAAGATGTTCGGGATGGACTGGATCGTGGTCCTATTCGCCCTGATTTGGATGAGCGAGGAGAGGAAGGGAGACGCCCAAGACTCCCACATCTATGGGTGTTCGGGAGACAAGGCGCCCCGGCAATTGATGGGAGTGGCGAACGGGATGCGGAGGAGACCGCTGTCTACTTCCACGAGGGAAGGTGGCCAGGATGGTTGGGGTCCAATTCATCTCAGTACTCCAGCCAAACCGGATTCACGTACGGAGACGCCTCCCTCCTGTGCCCGCGAAGGCGAGTCATTTCCACGAGGGTCAGCGTCACCGTTTGTTTAACATGCAAAGGAGACATTCCACTAGACGGATGGTGGTGGCTCCGAAAGTTGAGCAAGGACATGAGGAACCCTGAAGTCGAATGGGAGCGCCTGGGGAATAACACCCATCGGACAATTACCGGGACTCATGGAGCACTGAGTGTGTGTTGGGACAAGTGGTGGGAACCGGACCAAGGGATTTACATCTGTATGTGGGGGTCAGAGACGGTCTGCCCCGCAGGCATATCCATTGCTTTCCACTGGCAGTGGCAAGACGCCGGGGAGGGGATAAGGTGGGACACCAGCCTGGAGGCGTGCGCAGCCCCTTTCTCCCCGATCCCAGTCAATGCCACTGAGCTGGTAACCCGCCCTCGTAAGCCCCCGCCCACGGCGCAGGCGGCGAGGTTATCCAGGGAAGATTGCCCCACCACCACCAAGGGACCAGGGAATGGATTGGTACTAGTCCCCACTGATCAGATGCTGTACCAGGGGGTACACTACGCGGTAGCCTTCGTGATTTTAAATCTCACCGAGGTACATTTGCCGGAGTGGTGCCCCAAGGAAACGGAGCAGTTATACCAGGCCCTATTAAAAGACATGCTCCGAAAGTTTTACGAGTTCGATTTTGCCCACGTGGACAAGACCAAACTCTACACCACACGCCGGGAATTTTTGGGTACCCCAGGGAGACAAAGAAGGGGTGTATGGAATGATGTTTTTACTGCGTTTAACACTGGGTCCTCTGTCATCAACAGCTTGGATGACATAAAGCTGCAGACCCAGATAAAAACACAGTTAAAAGGGATATTACTGGATGAGAACAATGTAGTGGGCTCGGAGTTGCATGAGGACCAGGCCATGACGGTCCATTTAAAAGAGATCATAGCCGAGTTGGAAAAGCACGCAAAGACGGTAAATGCTCTCATAAGGGAGGACAGAAATGTTTCTGACCAAGCTGCGCAGAATGAGGTGTGCATGTTATACGGGGCGTGGTTACTGGGCGAGGGCCGCAGTAACCTGGAGGATTTAAAACAAGGTTTGGTCCCCTCCTGGATTAGCAACAAGCACCTCGCAGCCCTCCACCCATTTGAGAACACTTTGAGCCTGTGCCAACTCCGGCTAGCCTCCGAAGCCTGTCCAGTCCCCGTGGATTGTGGGCGGTCCAACCACACAATCATGGGAGTAGTAGTTAGGATGCCGGTCATGGGTAGGCCAGCCCGACCCACCCCAGTATACAGGGTAGAGAACATTGGAGTCATTCAGGGGGGCGCACACATTCGGTTCACAGCGGTCCCGCCTTACGTCATTAAGTGGGAACACGCTATGACAGGTATCGACCCCTCAGGGTGCCGGAGCCGGGGAGCACACATAATCCTGTGCCCCCAGCACTTGAATGCCTTCTCAAGACCGCAGTGTGGGTTCAGAGCTGCTGACGCGAAGCCTATAAATTGCACCATGGAGGCAATGGCACAAGGCCATGTTCCCCCGCAGGTAACATATATAGGAGGTGGGACATACTGTGTCACCACTGGCGCGTCCCACTACCAGCACGGACAGCACAGCTGGTGCCCGGTTAGTGACAGCAGTTTCTGTTTTAAACCCAAGGCAGAAGTTCGAGTGGCCCAGGAGCGAATTGTCCCCATCCCTGAACCCTCCACTGTTCACCTCACTGTGAAGGAGAATTTTACGAACTTGCAGAAGTACGTAGCGCACTTTGGCTATGAAATTCCCCCTCTCCCTGAACATTTGACCAAAATTCTAAAAGCCGTTATAGTTTCACAGAAACATTTCTACACTCTCGAGCAGAAATCAGTAGAGATAGGGACTTGGATATTGTGATTCCACCCTGGTGGAACCTTTTCAATAATATAGAGGTCCCTTCGTGGATCAGGCTGGTGTCCCACATTCTCATGGTTTGCCAGTTAGGAATAGTGCTGTGTTTAGCTTGCATTCAGTGTAAGGGAAAAGGTCGGTGGTCAGAATTCCGAAACCAGAGATTTTGGAAAGAACATTATGTAAAGGTGGAGGAAGATATGCCGGTTTAAGTTTTCCTGTATTTCAATTGAAGAATTGTTGTTTCTTTGTGTTGTTATTTTCAATTAAAGGTTTTTCTTTTGTTGTTTTCTTTTGCGACGCGGTTTAATAAAGATATGAGTACCAAGTGGTGCAGGGGTGTATGACCCCCTCCATGCTTGGATGTGTGTGTAAAGCCTGTAATTTTACTCTTTGTATGCTGATGCACACTACATTTTCGCAGAATGGGAAGTGTATGTGTCATGGGTATATTAGATAGATAATTACAGGGGAAGGCTGACTATGGAGGGTCAGAAAAATTTTGCTCACCTTGGAAAAGTATGAAACTTCAAGCAAGTTTTAGTATCACAGGGGGGAATGTAAGATTCGCAAAATTTGTGCATTTCCCCGAAGATTATTATCGATAAAAGGGACCCTGCGTGGACATTTCTTTTGAAATTAAAAAGGGTACCCAAGATGGCGTCCGTGCCTCATGGCAGAAAACCTGCGGGTCTCCAAAATGGATTCTGCAGCCCAGGCAGTTTGAGGGAAATCGAAACTAAGGCTGCAGTTTTCCTGTGAAAAGAACTTTGTGGTTTGGGACCCAGACAAACTGTGAATTATGTATTAGGCCGAATTAGAGGCAGATCTGAATTCAATGAGGCCTACAGTTAAAGCCATCAAACAGTCTGCATAAATAATCGGAAACAGATTAAACACATCCATCGAGGCTGGACATGCCCATCAAGGACTTTCAGGACAATACGAGTCAATTATCGGGCCGGTAGATGCAATTACCGGCCATCTAAAAACCCGTCAGTATAGATTGCTACCATTATTTTAACTAGCCCACCAAAAATAAAACAAAGAACTAACCTGATTTGGCGGGCAGATAAGGGTTTTTCGACGAAGGTATAATTGAAGGCCCCCAGGTAGCAATCGGGGGAAGAAGAAGAAGGAACTGCTGCTCGGCTGCTGTCGGTATTGCTGCTCCCCGGTTCTTCGGCCCCTCGCCCTCGTGGCTGCCGCTCTTCCCCCGTCCCGCGCTTACCCCCTGGCCTTTGCCCGTGCCCTCTCCAACTCCATCTGGACTCGCCCCGACACCGGGTCGGGCAAACACGGGCAATTCAGGCCAGGCGAAGCGGGACGCGACGAGGGGAGGAGGAGGGAAGACCACCCGGGGAAGGCCAACTGAGGGTAGGCTTCGAATCATCTGGCCTTCAGCCTCAGCCAGCCTGCGACTATCTTCATGCAAACTCAAGCTGTCGGCGAAGAATCATCCCTGCAAGGTAAAGTACCTAAACAGAGACTGTAACTTTGGGGTACTCGAACCTGGACAACGCCCTTGCAGCACCCGGAGCCCACGTGATGACGGCAGGCTCCAGAGAGCACCAAGAGCGAACCCCGAACCCAACCGCTGTTTTGAGTCTAACAAACCCTTTTGATTGGTGAGCATGAATTCTGACCCCTCATAGCTTAACCTAGTTAGGTATAGGGGGTGGGATAAGGATAAGGGGATTGTTAAGATAGTTGTTTTCCCTTGATGTGCCGTGTATTCCCCATTCCCTGTATAAGTAAAATAGTATTATTATTTGTAATTAGTATTATTGTAATTTTTGCCTGTAGAAGTGTACACTAATAATTTTCCATAAGATTGTATCAAGTTTTTCCTCTTCAATAAAATCTTGGTTTTGTTTGCATCCAACCACCTGTCTACTCGAGTTTTCTCTGTATCACTGCCTATATCTAAGTCCGGTGTCCAGAACCCAGGGGGCGGGCGATTCGAACCGCTCAAAAAAGGTAGTCAGAGGCAAAGCTGACTGACCCGAACACGCCTGTGCAAAACCCCCTACAAATCTTTTATAAAGGATGCAATAACTGGGCACTTAGAAACTAATAGTAAGATTGGGCAGAGTCAACATGGATTTATGAAAGGGAAATCCTGTTTAACAAACCTATTGGAGTTCTTTGAGGATGTAACTAGTGGAATAGACAAAGGGAAACCGGTAGATGTGGTGTATTTGGATTTTCAGAAGGTCTTCAATAAGGTCCCACACAAGAGGTTGGTGAACAAAGTTAGGGCACATGCAATTGCGGGTAATATACTAGCATGGATTGAGAATTGGTTAACAGACAGAAAACAAAGCGCAGGGATAAACGGGTCTTTTTCAGGATGGCAGGCTGTGACTAGTGGGGTACCGCAAGGATCGGTGCTTGGGCCCCAGCTATTCACAATCTTTATCAATGATTTGGATGAGGGGACTAAATGTAGCATTTCCAAATTTGCTGATGATACAAAGCTCGGTGGCAGTGTCAGTTGTGAAGAGGCTTCAAGGGGATCTTGACAGGCTCAGTGGGTGGGCGAGAACATGGCAGATGGAATATAATGTGGATACAGGTGAAGTTATCCACTTTGGTAGAAAAAACAGAAAGTCAGAGTATTCCCTAAATGGTGAAAGTTGGGGAATGCAGCTGCTCAAAGGGACCTGAGTGTCCTTGTATATGAGTCACTGAAAGTGAATGTGCAGGTGCAGTAAGCCATTAGGAAGGCATATGGTATGCTGGCCTTCATTACAAGAGGATTTGAATACAGGAGTAAAGAAGTCTTACTCCAATTATATACGGCCTTGTTGAGACCACACCTGGACTACTGAGTAAAATTTTGGTCGCCTTACCTAAGGAAGGATAGACTTGCCATAGAGGGAGTGCAACAAAGGTTCGCGAGATTGATTCCTGGGATGGCGGGACTGTTGTATGAGAAGAGATTGCGTAAACTAGGCCTGTATTCTCTTGAATTCAGAAGAATGAGAGGGGATCTCATTGAAGCATACAAAATTATTACAGGTCGTGATAGGGTGGATGCTGGGAGAATGTTTCCCTTGGCTGGGGAGCCTAGAACCAGGGGCCACAGCCTCAGGATAAAGGGTAGGCCATTCAGGACTGAGATGAAAAGAAATTTCTTCACACAGAGGGTGGTGAATCTTTGACATTCTTTACCCCAGAGGGCTGGGGAGGCTCAGTCATTGGGTATATTCAAAACAGAAGTCGCTAGATTTCTGACCAGTAAGGGCATCAAGGAATATGATGATAGGGCCGGTGAATGGAGTTGAGGCAGAAGACCAGCCATGATCTTATTGAATGGTGGGGCAGGCTCAAAGAGCCGAATGGTCTACTCCTGCTCCTGTTTCTTATGTTCTTATGTTCTTATGAGACTGTTCAAGCTCAAAATAAAATAATTTGTGAATGTAAAAAAGCAATTTTTCTAACGGGGATGGGACCAGATGTCTATGGAATGTTGATAAATCTACTCGCACTAGGGAAAGCAAAGGATGTGTCATTTGAAGACATTGTCGAGAAATTCGAGGACCATTTTGACCCAAAGCCATTAGAAATAGCAGAGAGCTATAAGTTTGGTACCAGAAACCAAAAGCAAAGTGAAACCATCAGTGAGTACATTGTAGCTGTTAAAAACCTGTCTTTGCATTGTAACTTCAGTACATTTTTGGATCGTGCGTTGCGAGATAAGTTTGTGTGGACTGGTGGATGAGCGCACACAGTCCAAGTTACTGAACACTCCGAACCTAACGTTTGACATAGCATGCAAAATTGCCCTATCTATGGAGATGGCATCTAAGATTGCTAGGGAGCTCCGTCCAACTCAAGTGATTAGTGCAGCTGAGGTCTACAGTCACAAAATCACCGCCAAACCTAAAGTGTGAGACGGAGTCAAAAGCATGTCAGTGAGAGCAGTTCAATGAATTGTTATCGCTGCACTGGAAATCACTCACCACAGTCCTGCCAATACAGAAATGCAAAGGCCTAGAAATTGGGTTTTGGCTTAGCCAGGGCTTTAGCGCCGGAAGTTAGTGCCGGCGCTAAGTCCCCCTGCGCGCGCCAAAAATTCAGCAGGGCCGCGCCCAAACGGCTGCCGGCGCTACTGAAGGGTCTTTGCGGCGGTAAATCGGCGCTAACTGCCGTTTCGCGCCGCAATTCCGGCGCTGCGGCACCCGATGCGGTGTGGCAGGCTCGGGAAGTGCAGGCCTCCTCCTTCCGTTAAGGAGGAGCTGCCTGCACCCGGCCGCGGCCCGCGCAAATCTGTCTAAAAATGAGCCCGGCACCTCGGACAAGTGCCGGGCTTGCATCTGTTCCGGGGGGTGGGGGGGAGAAGTCCGGGGAGGGAGCTGCGGGCAGGCGGCCGGCGGGAAAGCGGCCGGCCGCCGCGGGGCCTTTAATGCGCCGGCGCAAACTCATGCAAGACTCTGTTGCCAGAGTCTTAGTTGCGGCTGCCACGGGCGAGGCGGCCGCAACTGAATTTCGGCGCTAGGGCCCATCGGCATGGCAACCGGGACGCTGCGCACACCGATGACGTCATCGGTGCTGGCGCAGCGCTACCGGTGCAACGCCGATTTAGGGCCCCAGGGAATTTTTAAACTGGCCATAACTCTGGCGCTAGTCCCTCTAGCGCCTCAAAAGCGGCGCTAAGGCAACTGAATTTCTAGGCCAAAGTGTTTTCACTGCCAGAAGCAAGGCCATATTTCAACAGCTTGCAGAGTTAGATCGAAAGCAGGAAGTAAGAACCATTCTAGTGGCAATGCAAAGCAGCGACAACAAAAGGGAGGAGTTCACAATATTGAAGTGAAAATACCTGATGTTGAAGAAATAGGCATCTACAGTCTCTATGCCACTAGCGGCAATGCTAATAGTTGTGAGAAAGACTTCCATACAAAACTTTTGATCAATGACCAATATATTGATATGTGTATCGACACGGCGGCGGACTGCTCTATCATGAGTAAGGACACATATGAAAGTAAGTTTAATCAAATACCACCTACAAAGAGTACCATAGAGTTAAAAACCTACTCCGGAGAAATCCAAGAGACATGTGGACAAATGGAATGTACAGTTCAGCACAATGGCCAGTCAGTAAAGCTGTCTATTATTGTAGTGAGCTACAACAACAGGCCAATCCTCATGGGCAAAGATTGGTTGCGAAAGTTAAAACTAGACTGGAAAAACATCTTCAGTGTAGATTCTTCAAAGAAGCGACTCGACACAATGCTGAACAAGTATAAAAGCATGTTCACAGGCAGTTATGCGGGCATCACTGGGTATGACGCGCATATCTGCATCAAGTCCAACGTGAAGCCTGTCTATTGTAAGGCAAGTCAGGTCCCCAATGCGTTGAAAAGTCGGGTGGAGGAAGAGCTAGAGAAACGGAGAGTGAATGGCGTGCTAGTAAAAACTGACAACAGTGAATGGACTACCCCAATTGTGGTAGTGCCCAAAGCAGATAAAACTGTATGCTTGTGTGGTGACTATAAAGTTACTATCAACGAAGCAGTTGACGATGAGCAGTTCCCGTTACCTATATCGCAAAGTTTGTATGTAGCACTCTATGGGTCAAAGGTTTTCTGTAAGCTTGACCTGTCGCATGCTTACGCTCAGCTGAATGTTGACAAAGAGAGTCAACAGTATCTCACTATCAACACACACAAGGGACTGTACTCATTTACCAAGCTGCCGTATGGTGTAAAGTCCTCCCCCAAAATCTTCCATGCTATGATGGATAAGATTTTGCAAGGAATTCCAAATTGCTTATGCAATCAAGACGATATGCTGATTGCAACAAGCAGCGAGGAAGAAAATCTAGAAGTATTAGATTTAGTGCTTCAAAGGTTGAATTTCCACAATGCCAAATTGAAAAGGAGCTTTTGTGCAGCCCAAGGTTGTGCACCTTGGTCTGAAACATAGAAAAATAGAAACATAGAAGATAGGAGCAGGAGTAGGCCATTCGGCCCCTCAAGCCTGCTCCGCCATTCAATGTGATCATGGCTGATCATCCAAATTCAGTACCCGGTCCCTGCTTTCTCCCCATACTCCTTGATCCCTTTAGCCTTAAGAAATATATCCAACTCCTTCTTGAATATATTTAATGAATTGGCCTCTACTGCCTTCTGTGGTAGAGAATTCCACAGGTTCACCACTCTCTGGGTGAAGAAATTCCTCCTCATTTCTGTCCTAAATGGCATACCCTTTATCCTTAGACTGTGACCCCTGGTTCTGGACTCCCCGACCATCGGGAACATCCTTCCTGCATCTAGTCTGTCCAGTCCCGTCAGAATTTTATAAGTTTCAATGAGATCCCCTCTCATTCTTCTAAACTCCAGCGAGTACAAGCCCAATCGACCCAATCTCTCCTCATACGTCATTCCTGCCATCCCAGGTATCAGCCTGGTGAATCCTCGCTGAACTCCTTCCATGGCAAGAACATTCTTCCTCAGATAAGGCAACCAAAACTGCACACAATACTCAAGATGTGGTCTCACCAAGGCCCTGTACAACTGCAGCAAGACATCCCTGTTCCTGTACTCAAAGCCTCTCGCTACGAAGGCCAACATACCATTTGCCTTCTTAACCGCCTGCTGCACCTGCATGCTTACCTTCAGCGACTGGTGCACAAGGACACCCAGGTCTCTTTGCACTTCCCCTTCGCCCAATCTATTGCCATTCAGATAATAATCTGCCTTCCTGTTTTTGCCACCAAAGTGGATAACCTCACATTTATCCACGTTATATTGCATCTGCCATGCTTCTGCCCAATCACCCAACCTGTCCAAATCATCCTGGCATTTCTCGGCATCCTCCTCACAGCACACATGCCCACCCAGCTTTGTGTCGTCTGCAAATTTGGAGGTATTACATCTAGTTCCCTCGTCTAGATCATTAATATGTAATGTGAATAGCTGGGGTCCAAGGACCGATCCCTGTGGTACCCCACTAGTCACTGCCTGCCATTCAGAAAATGACCCGTTTATTCCAACTCTTTGCTTTCTGTCTGCCAACCAGTTTTCTATCCAAGTCAATACCTTGCCCCCAATCCCATGTGCTTTAACTTTACATGCTAATCTCTTATGCGGAACCTTATCGAAAGCCTTCTGAAAGTCCAAATATACCACATCCACTGGTTCTCCCTTAACTATTGTACCAGTTACATCCTCAAAAAATTCCAGTAGATTAGTCAAGCATGATTTACCTTTTGTAAATCCATGTTGACTTTGTCCGATCCTGTCACTGTTTTCCAAGTGCTCAGCTATTACATCCTTTTTAATGGACTCTAGCATTTTCCCCACTACCGATGTCAGGCTTACCGGTCTGTTATTCCCCGTTTTCTTCCTACCACCTTTTTTGAATAGTGAGGTAACATTAGCTACCCTCCAATCCATGGGTACTGTTCCAGATTCCATCGAATGTTGGAAGATGATCAGCAATGCATCTACTATTTCTAGGGCCACTTCCTTAAGTACCCTAGGATGTAGATTATCAGGCCCTGGGGATTTATCGGCCTTCAGTCCCATCAATTTCCTTAACACCATTTCTTTACAAATACTGATTTCTTTCAGTTCCTCCCCTTCATCAGACCCTATGTTCCCCGACATCTCTGGGAGGCTATTTGTGTCCTCCTTTGTGAAGACAGAACCAAAATATGTATTTAATTGGTCTGCCATTTCTTTGTTACCCATTATAAATTCCCCTGATTCTGACTGCAAGGGACCTACGCTTAACTTCACCAATCTTTTTCTCTTCACATATCTATAAAAGCTTTTACAGTCAGTTTTTATGTTCCTTGCAAGCTTACTCTCATATTCTATTTTCCCCTTCTTAATTAATCCCTTTGTCCTCCTTTGTTGAATCCTAAACTGCTCCCAATCCTCAGGTTTACTGCTTTTTCTAGCCAATTTATATGTCCTCTCCTTGGATCTTATGCTATCCCTAATTTCCCTTGTTAGCCACGGTTGAGTCACCTTTTTTGTTTTATTTTTATGCCAAACTGGGATGAACAATTTCTGTAGTTCATCCATGCAGTCTTTGAATGCTTGCCATTGCCTATCCACCGTCAACCCTTTGAGTGACATTCCCCAATCAATCCTACCCAACTCGCACCTCAGACCATCATAGTTTCCTTTATTTAAATTCAGGACCCTAGTCTCTGAGTCAACTACTTCATTCTCCATCTTAATGAAGAATTCTATCATATTATGATCGCTCCGACCCAAGGGGCCTCGTACAACAAGATTGTTAATTAATTCTTTCTCATTACATAATACCCAGTCTAAGATGGCCTGATCTCTGGTTGGTTCCTCGACATATTGGTCCAGTAAACCATCCCGTAAACACTCCAGGAATTCCTCCTCCACAGTATTGTTACTAATTTGGTTAGCCCAATCTATATGTAGATTAAAGTCACCCATGATGACTGCTGTGCCCTTATTGCATGCTTCTCTAATTTCCCTGTTAATGCCATCCCCAACCTCCGCATTACTGTTTGGAGGTCTATATACCGCTCCCACTAACGTTTTCTGCCCCTTGGTATTTCTCAGTTCTACCCATACAGATTCCACATCATCAGAGCTAATATCCTTCCCTACAATTGTGAAAGTTGATGAAAATGGCTTGCAACCAGTTAAGGAAAAGGTTGATGTTGTCATCAATGCTCCAAAGCCACAGAACGCGTCAGAGTTAAGATCTTTCCTTGGAATGGTCCAGTACTTCGCATGTTTCTTACCTGAGTTAGCGACCATGTTAACTCCATTGCATGAGCTCATCAAGAAGGATGTCCAGTGGAAGTGGACAAAAGTGCAACAGGAAGCTTACAATGCTTGTAAGAGAAGTCTCTCTAGCGATGCTCTAATTATGCACTTTGACACAGTGCGTGAGATTAAGTTAGCGTGTGATGTTTCTAGCTATGGTGTGGGAGCTACGTAATGGATGACGGCCAAGAGAAACCAATTGTGTTCGCATCGCGAACCCTCACAAAGAGCGAAAGAAATTATGCACAAATTGAAAAGGAAGCAGTCACCATAGTGTTTGCAATCAAGAAATTCCAACAGTTCCTGATCGGCAGAAAGTTTATCCTGATAACCGATCACAAACCGCTCCTTGCTTTATTGGGGAAAGCAGTGTAATGTATTATCACATGGTTTGTCACATGGTTTGTTATGAGCATGCTCAGTTCGCTCTGGCCTAGTAAACAAGCAACTTGACTAGCAACTCATCATGTCTCTGTCCTTCATTTGTTCTACCCACATATATTACATCTATGATTCTCCAAAGTTAGCAGACTGTTGACATTTTTCATAAAGCTATCTACCAAAAACAGGCAGTGTCAATACAGTTACCTTGTCTATGTTCCTGAAAGAAGAGAAAGAACTGCATTTATATCGCCCTGCCATTCAATAAGATCATAGCTGATCTTCTACCTCAACTGCACTTTCCTGCACTATCCCCATATCCCTTGATTCCCTTAATATTCAAAAATCTATCAATCTCTGTCTTGAATATACTCAACGACTGAGCTTCCGCAGCCCTCTGGGGTAGAGAATTCCAAAGATTCATCACCCTCTGAATGAAGAAATTTCTCCTCATCTCAGCCCTAAATGGCCAACCCCTTATCCTGAGACTGTGACCCCTGGTTCTAGACTCCCAGCCAGGGGAAACATCCTCCCTGCATCTACCCTGTCAAGCCCTGTAAGAATTTTGTATGTTTCAATGCGATCACCTCTCATTCTTCTAAACTCTGGAGAATATAGGCCCAAAGTGCTTCACAGCCAAGTAAGTACTTTTGAAGTGTAGTCACTGTTGTAATGTGGAGAAGCTTGGCAATCAGTTTGTGCACAAGCAAGGTCCCATAAACAGCAATGACCAAATAATTTGATTCAGGGTAATTAGTTGAGGGATAAATGTTTGTTCAGGAAACCAGAACATTTCTGCTGCTCTTTTTTGTATAATACCATGGGATTTTTTGCATCCAACTGAGAGGACAGACTCCTTCAGCACTACACTAGATTACGTGCTCAAGTCTTTAGAGTGGGACTTGAATCCACAATGCTCTGACTCAGAGGTGACAGTGCTACTACTGAACCAAGGCTGACACTTGAGTACTGAAAGTTTTTTTCCAACTTGTATGCGTGACTGCTCAGCCACCTCCACCTCCACCAAAACATTGCGCACATCGGTCAGTATTGGAGGACCCAAGTGAAGAGGACCACCCTTTTTTTTATCAGTACCTCATGGAATAAGACCTCCAAAGAAGTTTCCTCAAAAGAAGCAGTCCTACCCCTCACCTTCCTTGCTGCCATGGTAAAGTGGTGTACAAAAAAGTCCAGGCACATCAATGTGTAGGACAATTTTAGGATGGTAAGTAACAACCCTTTATCAGATATCCCACCCACTGGCACAAGTATATTCCCTGCACCAGAGGCAATCCGTGCAGGGAGCATCACGCTGATGTTAAATTAGCTGATCTCAGAAAAGCATGTAAAGTCATCTTGCTCTGCTACTGGCACAATGTGCCTCACAAATGCAAGAGTCCCACTGCCACTATGAGAGGAATTTCTAATCGGTCCACAATACAAGTATTGCATCGAGCACAGCTTAACATCGCTCACTTGAAAATGTGACATATGCAAAATGTAGTGTATGTACCTTTAAGGGGAGAACTACTTTTTACAGCTCCTGTATACTGTAGTACAGGCAGTGACCACACCTGTATATAACCCTGAGTAGGGATCTGTACTGTTTAGTTTTAGAGCAACCCTCATCCAGTAAACACCTGTTGATTGTTCCTCTGCAGTCTCTGTCGATTATTTGAAGAACACACAACCTAAAGATTCAAGGATTTAACACTGGCGACAAGGTGATTCGAACCTACCTGCAACTCTGCAGAAGAAGGCCGATTCCATCAGTGCGGGCGTCGACCATCCTGAGAGGACTTGAGCAGGCAGAGGAGGCTGTGGAGAGCTGGGCTTGGTTCTCCAGCCGCGACGATCCAGCGCAGCGGGCTGGCAGCAGGTACGGTGCAGACCCTTCCCGGACAGCGGCGGTGGGAGCCGACCGACAGCACAGAAAAAGGCCGAGCAGCGTCGACGGGTAAGAGAGAGGGTAAAGCGCACAGGGCGCAGCCGGGGTTGAAGATCGAGCGGCGCCGAAGAGAGAGGGTAAAGCGCATAGGGCGCAGCCGGGGTTCTGGACCAAGCGGCGTCAACGAGAGAGGCGCGCAGGAAAACGCGCAGAGCGCTGCCGGTGTTCAAGGGCTGAGCAGCGTCCGCGGGGGGGACGAAAGGAAGCGCAGGAGATGCCATTTGAGCCGCAGCGGAGAAGAAGGGAGAGCGCAGGAGACACCATTTTTGAGCCGCAGTGGAGAAGAAGAGAGAGAGCGGGAGATGCCATTTTGAGCCGCAGTGGAGAAGAAGGGAGAGCGCGGGAAGAAAGGAAAGCGCGGGAGACGCCATTTTGAGCCAGCGGAGAAGTAGGGAGAGCGCGGGAGACGCCATTTTTAGCCAGTCTAACCACACCCAGGGATGCCGAAGAGTGGCAGTGTCACAGCGTTCGACAATGAAGTCGAAGATTGGGCGACATACGTAGAACGCATAGAAGTGTACTGCAAGGCGAATGAAGTGCCAGATGCCAGGAAAGCACTGGTATTGTTGAATTCCATGGGTGCAAAAACGTATGGCTTACTGCAAAACCTAGTAACCCCAGAGAAGCCAGTGGAAAAGGATTTTGAAAGCATAGTGGCAATCCTACAGGACCACTTAAACCCCACACCGCTGCTGATAACAGAAAGATTTAAGTTCCACAAAAAGAAGCAGCATAAAGACGAAAGTAATGCTGAGTATTTAACAGAACTGCGCAAGCTATCGAAACACTGCCAGTTTGGAACGGGACTAGCAGATACTTTAAGGGACAAGTTTGTGTGTGGGCTTCAAAGTGAAGGAACCCAGAAATGGCTTCTATCAGAAAAGGATCTTACGTTGGACAAGGCTTTCAGCATGGCAGTATCACACGAAGCAGCCGCACGGGGCGCTGCAGAGATACAACGGAGACCGCAAGAATATGGCACAAATGAAATGTCATATGGAGCAGGGAAGTGTTATCGCTGCGGCAGAACAACACACGACCATAGGGATTGTTGGTTCAAGGACCAAGTGTGCAGACAGTGTGGAGAAGTAGGACACATAGCAAGAGTCTGCAGGTCGGGAAAGCAAACCAGCAGCAAGAAATCTCCACAGGAGAAGTACAAAAAGGCACATAAGGTGACGGAGAGTAGTTCAGACGAACAGAAAAGTGATACAGACTCCGGAAGCAAGGAGCTGGGTTGTCTGAAACTACATAATGTAATCAAAATGCAGGATCACCAAACTATCTGGGTCACGCTCAAGATAGACGGAGTTCAAGTGAAAATGGAATTGGATACAGGATCAGCCCTAACAGTCATAAACCGAAGGGACTACAAGCGGCTATTCTCACATATACCCTTGAGAGATACAGAGATTGTCTTGAAGACGTACACGGGACAAAAAGTCTACCCCAAAGGAAAAATAAGGGTGAACGTGATATACAACGGCAAGGAAACACCAAAAATGCACCTATATGTATTGCCAGATGGAGGACCACCACTACTAGGACGTGAATGGATCCGGAAGATACAGTTAGATTGGCATGCCATACAAGCACTGACGGTAGATGCCAAAAAGGATGACGACGTCACACCTGGACGACTGTCAAAAATGCTAACTGATGCACAAGAAGTGTTCCAGGAGGGACTCGGAACACTAAAAGGCATAACAGCGACGATCAAAATAGAGGAAAATGCAAGCCCAAAGTTTTTTAAGGCCAGACCGGTGCCTTATGCAATCCGCCCAGCCGTCAAAGCAGAGCTGGAAGGTTTGGAACGTTCTGGAGTCCTGTCCAAAGTGGACTGGAGCGAGTGGGCTACACCCATCGTTCCTGTAATGAAGATGTCGTTGAGTAATACGCCTGGGGAACCAAAGAAGGTTCGCATCTGTGGGGACTTTAAGGTGACAGTGAACCCAGTCCTTCACATGGTACAATATCCGCTTCTGCGGATTGAAGATATTTTCGCCTCGCTATCTGGAGGAAAACACTTCACTAAGATTGATCTGGCCCAGGCATACCTGCAAATGGAGGTAGAAGAAGCCTCGAAACAGTACCTCACGATCAACACTCATAAAGGTCTCTACCAATACAACCGGCTGGTGTTCGGGGTAGCATCAGCTCCGGCTATTTGGCAAAGGGCAATGGATCAAGTCCTGCAAGGGATTCCAGGGACCCAGTGTTATTTGGACGACATCCTGGTCACGGGCGAAAATGACAGTGATCACCTCGCCAACCTGGAGCAGGTGCTCACTAGATTGAAGGAATATGGGCTCCGAGCTAATCGCCACAAATGCGAGTTTTTCCAGAAACAGATCACGTATTGTGGCCACGTTATTGATGAAGAGGGGTTACATAAGTCCCTTGAAAAGATTGAGGCAGTAGTCAAGGCTTCAGCACCGGAAAATGTGTCACAACTGAGGTCGTTCCTCGGGCTGGTGAACTACTACCGTAAGTTCTTGCCGAATTTGTCTACAGTACTGTTATGTATTTTGTGTTCTCCTCCCACCTGTGGTGGCGCTGTCACAGGAGATAAATGGTTGGGTGTTCTCTGTTAAGTTTAGCTCTCTTTGTTCAGAACTTGCCAGAACTTCCTTTCCTTCCAATAAAGCAGTTCATGTTTGAATCTCTGAGTTCTGAGTCCTAAATTGTGTCTAGGTAGAAAGGTACCGACACAACAATTGGCAACGAGGAGCGGATGAATCTGTGTACATTACGGGTGCAGTGAGTAAACAGAAATTTGAATTTAAAATGTGAGATGTCTACTATATTAGGAAACATCGGTGATTTTGATGAAAATGTGGAGCAATGGAGCGCATATACGGAACGTTTTGACTATTTTGTATTGGCGAATGCGGTGGCAAATGAAAAGGTC
Organism: Somniosus microcephalus; assembly: GCF_052327205.1. NCBI lineage: Eukaryota > Metazoa > Chordata > Chondrichthyes > Squaliformes > Somniosidae > Somniosus > Somniosus microcephalus. The sequence goes on from NC_140992.1 coordinate 220,026,141, forward strand.
GTGCCTACCTTTTTGAGTGTAATCGGGCCGAAGACATTCAATTTACTTCGCAGCCTCGTGCAGCCAGATAAGCCAGGAACTAAAACATATAAGCAACTAGTGGAAATGCTTGGAGCACATTTTTCACCAAAAACTCTGGTTATTGCTGAGAGATTTAAATTTCACAAACGGAATCAAGAGGAGGGGGAATCAGTGACGATGTTTATTGCTGCTTTAAAAGGTTATCAGAACACTGCGAGTTCAAGGAGGTGCTGAAGGATACCATTAGAGACAGACTCGTGTGTGGTCTGCAAAATGCAGCCACACAGAAGCGCCTTCTTACTGAGGTCAATCTTAATCTTGAAAAGGCCATTGAAGTTAGTGTCTCCATGGAGATGGCGGAAAAGGAGGCTCACCAGTTGAGTTCAACAGGGAGAGTTCACAAGGTGTCGTCTGAGCCTAAAGGTGCGCAGAACGGCACATGTTACCGTTGTGGGAAAACGGGCCATCACGCTAATGACTGCTGGTGTACGGAGCTGGAATGCCGAAATTGTGGCAAAAAGGGTCACATTGAACGCGCCTGTAGAGGTAAAAAAAGAACAGACAGAGCTGGGAAGCATGGAAGCGAAATGTCTGTATTTGGACAAGAGAGGAAAAAGAGTGTTCATTCAGTGCAGTATCATGGAACAAGCAAAACAGAGGGGAGCGACACCTCTGAGGAGGAAGAGGTGCACATACTGACGGTTGTAGGTGATTCAAATGGCTACTGGGTGTCACCACTGGTGGAGGGACAATCAGTGTGGATGGAGGTAGACACAGGCACGGCTGTGTCCCTTGTTTCAGACACTGTCTACAACAAAATGCTAAAGCATCTTACCCTTCAGCCAACAACCATTGTGCTAAAGACGTATACCGGCGAACCTGTGGCCATGACAGGCGTCATTGAGGTGACAGTTTAATTGAATGGACAGACTGCAAAACTGCCACTATATGTGGTAAAGGGAAATTACCCATCGCTACTGGGATGTGCGTGGCTAGAGAAAATCACGCTGGACTGGCCTGCAGTCCGCATGATGTCAAAAGGGGAGTCAGGTCTGACTGCAGTGTTAAACAAACATGCAGAACTCTTCAATGGGGAACTTGGAAGCATGAAAAAGATTAGCGTGAGACTGGACATTAAACCTGACAGCAAGCCGAAGTTGCACAAAGCCCGACCTGTACCCTATGCAATTAGGCCAAAAGTTGAGGTTAACTTGGAGGCCTTAGTCGAGAATGGAGTCCTGGAGCCTGTGAGCATGAGCAAATGGGCCACACCCATTGTTCCTGTCCTGAAGAAGGATGGATCTGTTCGAATCTGCGGGGATTTTAAAGTGACTATTAACCCGGTGCTGTCTGTGGAACAGTACCCTCTTCCCCTCATTGATGATCTTTTTACGGGCCTGGCCGGAGGGCAAAAGTTCAGCAAAATAGACTTATGCCAGGCTTATCTACAAATGCATGTCGATGACAAATCAAAGGAGCTGCTGACAATTGTGACACACAAGGGGCTATACAGGTACTGCCGCCTTCCGTTTGGAATTACGTCGGCCCCTGCTCTATTCCAAAGGGCAATGGATCAGATTTTGAGTGGACTGCCAGGAGTCCAGTGCTACCTGGACGACATCCTTGTCACTGGGACAAATGAGGAGAATCATCTTCTGAACTTGGATGCGACACTACAATGACTGAAAGAGTACGGACTCAGAGTTCGTAAAGACAAATGTGAATTCTTTCAGTCTTCAGTTGAGCACCTGGGGCATGTGATTGACGCTACTGGCCTGCATAAGGCGCTGTCAAAGGTCAAGGCGATCATGGAGGCCCCAGCACCCCAGAATGTGAGCCAGTTACGTTCATTTCTGGGGCTACTTAACTACTATGGGAAGTTTATTCCAGACTTAGCAACATTGCTGAAGCCGTTACATCAGTTGCTATGTCAAGGCAAAACATGGAAATGGACTGAACTGTGCAACGAAGCTTTTGCCCAAGCAAAGAAAGCATTGCTGAAATCGGAGGTCCTAACACACTTCGACCCAAAGCTACCCATGCAGCTAGCATGTGATGCATCACCATATGGTGTGGGAGCAGTCATATCCCACACCATGCCTTCGGGTGAAGAGAAACCTATCGCCTTCGCATCACGCACCTTGAACAAGGCCGAGAGTAACTATGCACAGATTGAGCGTGAGGCCTTGGGAATCATTTTTGGAATTCAAAAATTTCATCAGTACCTGTTTGGGAGAAGGTTCACACTCCTGATGGACCACCGTCCATTGACTTCAATCTTCGGGCCCCACACCGGAATTCCAACTCTCGCTGCAAGCAGGATGCAAAGGTGGGCTTTACTGTTGTCAGGACACACATACGACATCAAATATCGCAAATCAGACTTGCACGCCAATGCAGACGGTCTCTTGAGGCTACCCTTGCCTGTTACTCCCCCAGAGCCTCGTCAGATAGACATCTTCTACTTTAGACAAGTGGAGGGAACACCTGTCACTGCAGTTCAGGTGCGAAGGTACACCCGCAACGATCCAGTCCTGTCTGAGGTAATGGACGATGTCATTCGAGGGAGAGCTATAGGAGATTCTCCTAGTTTGAAACCTTACGTTTCAAAAAGAAATGAGTTCTCCATCCAGGCAGGTTGTCTTCTTTGGGGACGCTGTGTCATCATTCCGCCACCTCTGAGGGAACCTATACGGCAACAACTTCATACAGGCCACAGTGGGATGGTTCGGATGAAGGAAATGGCAAGAAGCTACTTCTGGTGGCCAGTTCTCGATGGGAATATTGAGGAGAAAGCCAAAACATGTTCCCCATGTCAAAGGGTCCGGAATGTTCCACAGCTGGCAACCCTACACCCCTGGGATTGGCCTGCAGAAGTGTGGCAGCGAGTACGTGTGGACTTCGCCGGTCCTTTTGAAGAGAAGATGTTTATGGTGGTTGTAGACGCTCGTAGCAAGTGGCCGGAGGTCGCTGTGATGAGGTCTACCACGGCAGAGAAAACAATTGAGAAACTTGGTGAGATGTTCAGCCGTTATGGCTCACCGGAACAACTTGTAAATGACAATGGTCCACAATTTGTATCACAGGAGTTTGCAACCTTCCTGCATGTAAATGGTGTCCAACACATCAGGTCTGCGCCCTATCATCCCTCTACTAACGGCCAGGCAGAAAGGTTCATGCAAACTTTGAAGCACGCCTTGAAGGCATCGCAAGGTCAGGGCTCAATCCACCAACGTCTGAACAGCTTCCTGTTGTCCTACAGGAACGAGCCGCATGCCACAACCAAAACTTCCCCCGCTTCGCTCATGATGAAGAGGCAGTTGCGGACAAGTTTTGACTTACTCAAACCTCCAAGGGCAGAGCAGGTTGTCCATCGTCAACAACAAGCTCAAGTTGAAAAGAGAGAGAAAAGAGCCAAGGAGAGACGGTTTCAGCCGGGAGAGCACATCCTAGCTTGAAACTACAACACTGGACCGAAATGGGTTCCTGCTACGGTGATTGCGCAGACGGGCCCTGTGTCTTACACAGTTGAGACTGCTGAGGACGTCGTCTGGAGAAGACACACAGATCAACTGTTGCTAGGAGCAGAGACAGCCACAGAGGCTCCAACGGCTGGTTGGCCTGAACTGTTTCCGGATGATACCGCAAACCAGCATCCTTTGCCACTGTGCTCTTCTCCAACACAGGAAGTCAAAGAGACTGTTCCACCTGTGCAAACTCCTGACTTTCGACTGACACAGGCACCTTCTCCATCCAGGCCTGTGTCAATGCCTACTGCTGTGGAAGCCAGCGATGACCGCCGGTATCCTGTCAGAGAGCGGCGGCCTCCAAGATGCTTGGATCTTTACGCTTAGTGACTTACCCACAAGACTGGGGCAGAATAAACCCCAGGGTAAAGTCAGGGGTTGAGGCAGTCTACCTCTACCCTAGGTTCGTTGAGTGCATTGAAAGTAACTTACCTGTTGAGGAATAATGTGGACCTTCCATTTAAGAGGGGAGGAAATGTTATGTATTTTGTGTTCTCCTCCCACCTGTGGTGGCGCTGTCACAGGAGATAAATGGTTGGGTGTTCTCTGTTAAGTTTAGCTCTCTTTGTTCGGAACTTGCCAGAACTTCCTTTCCTTCCAATAAAGCAGTTCATGTTTGAATCTCTGAGTTCTGAGTCCTAAATTGTGTCTAGTTGGAAAGGTACCGACACAACAAGTACTACACCCACTGAACACCCTACTGCAAACGGGGGTACCATGGAAGTGGAATGACAAATGTAAACGAGCTTTCCAGAAGCGCAAAGAATTGATCACATCAAAAGAGGTGTTGGCTCATTTCAACCCAGCACTACCAATTCGGTTGGCGTGTGATGCATCACCCTATGGTATTGGAGCGGTGCTGTCGCACAAATTCCCAGACGGCTCGGAGAGGCCAGTAGCCTTTGCGTCTCGGTCACTAACCTCAGCCGAGCGTAACTACGCCCAGATTGACAGGGAGGCCCTCAGCCTAGTGTGGGGAGTGAAAAAGTTCAACCACTATCTGCACGGGCAGAAGTTCACCTTGCTGACCAACCACCAACCACTTGTCTCCATCTTTAATCCAAAGAAGGGCGTTCCGGTGATGACTGCGCAACGGCTACAAAGATGGTCCCTTTTTCTAGGGGCGAACTATTATGAAATAGAGTATAAGGGCACGAAACAGCACGTATCATCCAGCCACAAATGGATTGGCTGAGAGGTTCGTACAAACCTTTAAAAAGGCAGTAAGGGCCATGTGCGATGACGACATTCCACTGCAGCATAAGGTGGACAATTTCCTGTTAGCCTACAGAAATGCGACACATGCAGTTACCAACCAGACCCCGGCCATGATGTTCTTTAACCGAAGGTTGAGATCTCGTCTGGATTTGCTCTGAAGAAATGTTGAGACTAAGCAATTCCAGCACATCAATGAGAAGCCGACAAGGAGCTTCACTGTAGGGCAACCAGTCTTGGCCCGCGGCTACTGAACAGAGAAATGGCAACCAGGAACGATATGCACACGGCAGGGGCCACTAATGTACACAGTGGATGTTGGGGAGAACATTGTGAGACGCCATGTCGACCAGATCCTAGCATCACAGGAACGAGTCAACCCCATGTCTCGCGTACCTGGTAATGAACCCGACATACAGGTAGCATCTACCCCAGAAACAGCGGTATCGGAAGCTGATGAACCAACCGACGACAGGGGGCCAGAATCGCCTCCGCACCAAGAGCAAGACACTCAGGAAAGGCGCTATCCAGAAAGGATCAGGAAGCCGCCCCAAAGACTGAATTTATAAATGGACTATTTTCAGTTAATGTTGCATGTTAAAAGTGTTAATTGTTAAATGAATGTTATGGTACTGTTAATCTAAAAGGGGAGGAATTGTAGTGTATGTACCTTTAAGGGGAGAACGACTTTTTACAGCTCCTGTATACTGTAATACCGGCAGTGACCACACCTGTATATAACCCTGAGTAGGGATCTGTACTGTTTAGTTTTAGAGCAACCCTCGTCCAGTAAACACCTGTTGATTGTTCCTCTGCAGTCTCTGTCTATTATTTGAAGGACACACTACCTAAAGATTCAAGGATTTAACACAAAATGTTTGCCACATTTGCATTTGATTGGCTCAAATATTATATTAATGAACAGGGAGTATCTTAAAAAAATGTGTATTTTTACAAAAGGGAAAGAACACCAGTCATTTACTTTAGGTGTCTTCTGATGGGAGTATCTGCAGTCCAGAAGTTTCCTTGGCCTCATTTAGTCTTTAATTCACCTCAAGATGTGCCTAATTACTGCAAGGAGACTTTGTGGTTTTAAAGGTTAGCAGTGGACTGCTTTACGCTTAAGGGAAGGCGATCACGATGTATACACTGATAACACAATGTGTGTTACATGGTACTATAATCCTGTTGTTATAAAACAGCATAGCCTGAGAGTTAGCATAAGCAATGCCATGGGAAATGCACTTAGCATGACATACCAGTTAAAGACAGGACAGCAATTATGAAGATTATTAACTTTGTTAGAATTTTGGTGTTCACTAAATCTAATCCCTGTGCCCAATTTGAAGTCAACTGGAGCTATGAAACCAAAGCAAGATTTCTAAAACTACAGTTATATTCCCACTTTTGTATCACAGCAAAATGTCAGTAGAACTCAGGAGATCTGGTAGTGGTGTGAGAGCTGGAGAAAACCATTTTGTGCTGCTTAACTTGACACTGAATGTAAAATAAGTGTCAAATAGTGTTTAAAAAGTGTTCAGGTGATCTTTGGAGCTTTGCAAATTTAAGAAAAGTCACTAGCTTGGATGCTGCCAGTTGATGATTTTTGATTACACGCTGGACTCCCTCAAGACTGTAGGACATGCAGAATTACCCCTCGCCCCGTCCAACATGTTATAGAGTTCGGACTTGAGACTTATGAGAAATTACACCAGACACACGGGTTCTGCCTTTAACCTTTTATTGTTCCTATGACAGATTCAAAACCCCAACCACTATTCGAGCAGTACACCAATAATATTACAGGAAATCATACATACAATCGCCCGCAGATGATCAGTCCAGCTTTGATTGCAGTAGCTCTTTGCCTTTCGACTGCAGATCTTCACCTTTCGACTGCAGTAGCTCTTCGAGTTGGGATTATCAGCCAGGCCCCTCCTTCCGACTGCAGTGCTGATATTTTTAGCCACTTTTTTATACAGTTTTCCTTGCCTTTTCAGTAAATCAATCATTCAGAGATTGTGAGATGTTCCTTTAATGTTCAACCTAAGCTGTTTGAGCTGTCAAACATTCACACTTACACAACCTGTGTGGCTGCCTTTATCAAAGCCCAAAATTGCTCATTCACTCATAAAAGTTTACAGAAGTGGCAGTAAACCACTTGGTCACATTTCACGTGTTACGTTGCACCCTTTATTTCAGAACTCCAAAGGTTTGACTCCGTCCCTTTAGCCACCAAAAATCGTTCTACAACCTTGTGGCCTGTTTTGTTGTAGACACGAAGTCTGCAAATCTAAGGGGGTTTGTTTATCTCTGTTGTCTATGACTACTCCCTGCAGTCACAACCATGTTTGCTGTCATTTAGTAAAGCACATCAAAGCACATTCCATGTCCACTTATCAGTGAAAGACCGTCTGTTCATTCACCAACTTTATTTCACTTCGAAAAAACCTTTTGGCCTGGCAAAGCATTTAAATATATACCAAAATTAAAAATTAAGGGTCTGTGTATACTTACAAGACTGCGGATAGTTATGCACTATACAGTTCCATCAAAAAAGCAGAAACTCTTCCCACATCTGCATGGTTCCCTGGAATGAGGTTTCTGGATGAAGGAGGAATTACAATATTAAGTGATTCTCTCTGTGAGAAATCTTTTGTTTCTCAACCCAGTGCAGATATATTCAACATCCTCCCGATCGTGAATCATAACCAGAGGACTTACCATGCATATCTGAGTCTATGGTATCTGCCTAAGAGAGATCAGCTAAAGAATTCATAGCAGTAGGCCTGCAGTGGAATGTAAATGTGCTACAAATGTTTCACCTCCATGTTTCAAAACAGAAAAAATACATGGCTTTGGTAGTAGGGATAATTCACTTGAGTCATATAAGAATGTATATTTCATCAAAGCTAACAATTGATTTATATAGGATGGTGTATCAACATTTTGCACTGCTTTTAAATGTTAGCGAGTGAAAGATCAAAGATTCTTTTTTACTTTACATTAGCCTGCTGTTTCTCATGTCTAGATTATATGAATCACTCAGATCTCATTCTCTCTGAAATTATTCTTTCAATCTTCCAATTATTCAAATATTTTTGAACGTCATATTTCATTTTCAGTTGGAAAGTTCCACTGAACGTGACACCTCAGGATCACTCTCTCAGGCTAACATATTAGATGGGTGAACAAACATATTAACTTAAATGTCAAATTCTGTAGGTAAGATTGTAAATGTCTAGTTTATTAGTACCGTATTTTTTGTCAAGTATTAGTTTCAGAACATCAGTTAAGATGCCATGTCTTGACCTTTTCATATGGAACTCGAATACCTGCAGGATATAAAATTTCAACCGGTAGTGCAGCAGGAATAAATTTGCTTGCCTGGATGTACTCTTCCTCTATTGACTTGTAAAATCTATGACATGATTCTGTCAATCTTCACTTTTCTTATTTTTCATTGGCTAAAAAAATGTGTTTTTTAGCCAATTAAAGCATTTAGTCTTGTTCCCACCTACATAGTAGACACCTAATAGAAAGGAAAATCAGGCTGGGTGCATAACAGGCGGCCGATCCGTAACCACGAGCTTCCTGCCCGTGTCGAAAGGGAAAATTACCCCCTGCACCCCCGAAGAAGAAAGAAAGTAAATTAAGGGTTTACAAGATTGATTAGGTAAAAATGGTAAAAAGAAAATTTAAAATAATATTACAGAGACACAGTGGGAAAGAGGAAAAGAAAGAAGAACATTCAAATGTTTTTCTACGTTAATTAAAATTGTTTTGAAGTATCTGTCTTTGTAGTTTCAGAATAATACTTCAATAACTAAAGTTCCTGATACCTGAGTATGTTTATTACAGGAATGTTAATGTTTGTTCAGTGCCGCACTGTCAGAGCAGAAAATCCACAGTCATTTCTCTGCACCTGCCAGCAGTTTAAAGATCAGTTCATTGACCGGTCAACTATCTTTTACTCAGTTATTATCTAACAAGACGAGATTCCTCCTGAAGGCATTTGTGTGCTAACTGCTACTTTGGCTAATCTCAGGCAGGTGGGCACATCAAGGTATTTGCAAAGTAGCTATTTTGTGTAATCCACACAATCCACGCCTTCGATAGAATAGTCTTGTACTGGGCCCTGGATCCCAGACAGATGGGTTCCCCCTGTAATGATGTTGATTGTTGCTGGAGTTCAAAAGGAGAAAACATTTATTTGGCTGTTTACTTGATCATGTGTAGGAATTAAACAAGCGGGGTTGGGGTTATTGTCTCTGGCCAGTCAGAAGCCTCTGAGCAGCTCCAGGGACCCCCATGTGGTTTCGAAGCGCTCCCCTATTCCTGGTTCTGACCGCCAGACTTATTCGGTAGCGATGCAGACAGAAAAACGTGACTCGTGGTTCGGGTGCAAAACAGACCAGTATTTATTGAAACAAAAGAAAGAAACAACTTAAAAATAATCGATACAGCACACCTATGCCTGGTACAGCACTTTTGCTTAACACAGTTCACTTATCGTTTACTGCAGCACTCTTTTGCTTAGTGGCATTACTTAAATACAGCACCTTTAACTAGTGCAACACACCTTTAATACAGCACACTTTGCTCACTACAGCACCTCTGCTTAGTGGCTTTTACTTAAATACAGCACTTTAATACAGCTGCTTAGTGTCCACTGAAGCACCTTTCTGCTTAGCGCAACACTGTTACTCAAATACAGCATTTTACTTCTTACAAATCACTTAATGTTTACTGCAGCACTTCCCTGCTTAGTGCAACACATTTATTTAAATACAGCACTTTTAATACAGAACTCAGTGTTCACTACAGCACTTCTCTGCTAGTGCAACATGGTTACTTAAATACAGCACTTTACTTCTTACAAATCACTTAATGTTCACTACAGCACTTCGCTGCTTAGTACAACACTTTTATTCATATACAGCACTTTCAATACAGAACTCAGTGTTCACTACAGCACTTTTCTGCTAGTGCAACACTGTTACTTAAATAGGGGAGGAGAGAACGGACACAACGAGGGAAAATCGACTAAAATTACAGTTCTAACAAAATTCCCCTTAATTCCCACCCCTATACCTATTCTAAGTTGCCTTGTAATGGGCCAGAAAAGGTATGTTCACCAATGAAAACGCCTGCTCCGTGCCCCCTGCGGTCTATGATCTTCACTGCCCTGAAGTAGAAAATACCCCAGTATTTAAAAGTAAACTGCTGGTATTCCACTCCTTTAGGCAGGCTTCTGAGCTGTTCTTCTGTAGGCAGAGCACGGAGGCGAGGCGGCAGAGAGAGAGAGAGAGATGGCTTCTTGAGAAGCTATCTTATACCCCATTTGGGGCCAAAACCTTCCCGCCCAGACCCAGGTGCATCTGGGCTGAACAAAAGGGATCCAAACTGTCCCCATTGTCTGTGATGGGTTTGGATGAATTACCCATTTATCGTGATGGGTTTGTGAATGTATTCCCATTCATCATACTGAGTTTGAATGGAGCGGTCTTGGTTTGAAAAAAAGCATGTCTTTCTATAATTGCTGAGTAAACAGCTTTGAAAGTTAGTGTAAACAAAAGTCATTGTCCTGTGGTCAAACTGAAACCGCAGTCTCAAGTGGTTAATCCTTTGTGTAAACATAGTAGCAGTTTCTGCCGATTGTCTCTGCAGGGAGGGGAACTCCCTGAATTGCCTTTGATTGGCAGTTTAATCAGCCATCTTTGATCTTCCCTTTTCATATGTCCACAGTCTGTGTCCTGACACGAGGTCGGGCAGCCATCTTTGATCACCCCTTTTTCACAGACACACACAAGCTGCCTTTTCAATGTCTTTTGTCTTCTGCCACGAGGTTTGATGGCCATTTTGATCCCTGGGTTATTAAAGGTATATTACCCAGGTATTCTTTTAATCAAAAATCAATCTTCGGAACTGTAGGAAATTTCAAAATTATTACAAAATCCTTACAGTCCCCCATCCGATACTAAAACTTGCTTGTAGTATCCTGGCCAAAGGTGAGCAATAATTTCTGACCTCCCACAAACAACCTTCCCTTATTCTTATCTCAATCTGTCTATGATCCCCCGACACCTCCATCTCCCCTGCCCAGAGAGAATCGCAGTATGGTAGGCATCTATCAACAGAAAACAAGATTAAATAAATAATCAATACACGGAGGGGGTCCAATGCCCCTGCACCACTTATATTCACAATAAGTCAAGCATGGAGGGGGTCTGACACCCCTGCACCACTTGTAACACAATTTTAACATGATACAACATCTTTAATGGGATTGTCACCCAGCCAACACATCTGCTAAAAATACACATGGAAGACAACAAGCTTCCCCTTTTTTTTATATTACAATGCAATTGCCTGGCACTTTATTGAATGGCACTATTCTTCAGCCATAAATGTATTTTAAATTTTCACAATGCAAACATAACAATTCATAGGCATATGCAATTCGTTCCCTTAACTCCAAACAAGCAGTAAAATAATTAACAAGTTTTGTAAAATTCTTAGTCTTAAATTGAATTTCCAGTCTTAATCTTAAATTGAATTTCCAGTAACAGTTTAAATGTTGTGGGCATCCGCCTCCTGCAGACCCCTTCCTTCGTGGGCTGGGAGTGCTCCTTCCTTGAGCACTCATCGACACGCTGGTCCTCTGTGCCTTCCGGAACTCTGAAAAAGACTAAAAAAAATCTCGCCAGGTCCCCTGGCACGGGGGGGGGGGGGGGGGGAGGTGTAATCAGGTCCCGCGACCTCGCAATTCTGGAATGGTACCATACTTAAAACTTATACACTAATAATATCATGACTGAATTGCAATATAAAAATTAAAATTAACACGTTCTACCTTAATCCTTATACACACTACTTGAACAAAGCTATATACAAGTGCCGCCCATCTCCGGGCGGCCAGCCTAATCCCTGGTTGGGCTGCCACAGGCCGCTCCCTGCGGCGTGGCTGGACTGATTCCAGCTTTTTGTCCCTCACAGCTTATGGCTGCTGGTTGGGGACCTCTGCCTTTTGGCTTCTCCCTGACTCGGGAGACCGCCCTACTCCACTGGAAAGTGGGTGACCATACTTTCTTGGGCTGGGGTACCCGAAGAGATCTCCTAGGGACTGTCGCTGGTAGGGCTACCCTGGTGAGCAAACCCTTAGCTTGGGTCACACTCCCTGCTGGCTGGGGTCCTCCTCCTTCGGGTCCCTCCCTTCCCAAACCTGGGCTGGGGACAGGCAATCCCTTGCCACTGGCTGCCGGTGGCTGAGAGCCTTCCCCTTCAGGTCTAAAACCTGGTTCAGGCTCCTCCCCGGAGTCCCACAAGAGAGGGGGAATTGCTCGGGCCAAGTGCTGGGGGACTTCTCCTCTCATACACCCGACTGCGCCTGCGTGTGCAGTCTATGTGTGCATACTCACTGCAGGCTGGAGAGTTCTAATCTCAGGTAGAATCCCAGCTGCCTGTTTCCCTGCCCCCTGCTTAAACAAACCGCATTGTTTGACATAACTGGCTGCCTGCCAGTAATCCTGTTCAGAATCCATTTCTCTTACCAGGGCGGCCTTAAAGGTGGAGTCTGGGGCTTGGACTTGCTTTTGGTCTGGGGCCAAAACTATCCCCTGTGTGCCTCCCTTGTCCTGGATTACTGCTACCGGACCTGCTTTACAGGGGTCCCAGAATTCTCCTTCCCTGTTCCCCTGCTTGAATAACTTACTCTGGTCATGAATGGCTCCTCCCCTAGCACAAGCCACAGCACCTGCCTGTGCAGCCTGTGAGCTTGTACCTGCTGTAGGCTGAGGATTTCTGACCTCGGGTTCACTCCCAGCTGCCTGTTTCCCTGTGGGTCCCATTAAGCTAGATGGGACCTCGTTAGACCGGGGTGAATTGGTCAGGTCTTCCGAGTGGACCACTGTGCTGGAGGCTCCAGTGTCCACCGACTATGTCCCCTGCACCATCTTCACCCCCATCTCAACATAGGGCCTGCTCCTCACAGCATTTTCACGGGGACACAGGTCAACAGGTTGCGCTGGCTATAGTCATTGCTGGGAGTGGGGTGGGGCAGATGGGGTCAAAGCACCAGTGGTGGCTGCTATGCTCCCCTGGCCAGTCAGAAGAGACCGCACTGCCTCCAATAGTGACTCGACCCGGGGGGGGGGGAAATTCCTGCCTCTACCCTTTGGACCGGGGCTGTGGGATTCTTTCCCTTGCTATCCTTCCAGGGATTCTTACAGTCTTTTCTCCAGTGACCGTCTTTCCCACACCCATAGCAATTTAACCTAGCCTGGGAGGGATGGTTCCCCTCCTGGTGCCATTCTTTCTTACTCTGGCTCCCAGGTTTAACATCATGGACTTTTCCCTTGGGTTGGGGCGTCTCGATACCCCTCCTGTTTCTCGGAGCACTGGGTGGCGGTCGTGGGACCTCTGATTCCCTGACCAACCTTTCCCTGCGTGTTGCCTGTGGGACGGTTTTACTTGGGCTGCCAGTAAAATCCGAATGACCTGCCTTCGGGCTGATCAGACATATCATCCCCTTTGCTCTTTTTAAAGCCATATTCAAGCTTTCTATCTCTGCTCTACAGGGGCCATGATCTGCTTCCTCAAACCCTTGCTCGCAGGCCAGCTTATATGCTGCCTTTACCTCCCTAACATTTTCCTCCTGCTCTTTTATTTCTTGTATGAGACGAGCGTTCCCCTCCCGCACCCTCATCTCATTGTTCTTGGCTTCTGCAACTAGGCACTTCAGGTACTCTGACTCGTGCCTCATGTGGCTTTTGCCCTCACTAAACTGAACCACCAGGCATTCTGGTATTCTTCAACCTCCCTTTCCCTATCCCAACTCTCTGCTCTGGCTTCCCTAAGCCTGCAGGTGACTTCCCCAAGCCTGCGGGAACCTAACCACAAACAAACCAGTGGGATAAAAAGAAACCCAATAACTGCTGCTCTTTCCAGACCCAAACCACTATCTGCCACATCGCATACCATTGCTGACGGTCCTGTCGCAGTCGCCATTTTGTAGGAATTAAACAAGCGGGGTTGGGGTTATTGTCTCTGGCCAGTCAGAAGCCTCTGAGCTACTCCAGGGACCCCCGGGTGGTTTCAAAGTGCTCCCCTATTCCTGGTTCTGACCGCCGGACTTATTCGGTAGCGATGTAAACAGAAAAACGTGACTCGTGGTTCGGGTGCAAAACAGACCAGTATTTATTGAAACAAAAGAAAGAAACAACTTAAAAATGATCGATACAACACACCTATGCCTGGTACAGCACTTTTGCTTAGTTCACTTATCGTTTACTGCAGCACTCTTTTGCTTAGTGGCATTACTTAAATACAGCACCTTTAACTAGTGCAACACACCTTTAATACAGCACACTTTGCTCACTACAGCACCTCTGCTTAGTGGCTTTTACTTAAATACAGCACTTTAATACAGCTGCTTAGTGTCCACTGAAGCACCTTTCTGCTTAGCACAACACTGTTACTCAAATAAAGCACTTTACTTCTTACAAATCACTTAATGTTCACTGCAGCACTTCCCTGCTTAGTGCAACACTTTTATTTAAATACAGCACTTTTAACAGAGAACTCAGTGTTCGCTACAGCACTTCTCTGCTAGTGCAACACTGTTACTTAAATACAGCACTTTACTTCTTACAAATCACTTAATGTTCACTACAGCACTTCCCTGCTTAGTGCAACACCTTTATTCAAATACAGCACTTTCAATACAGAACTCAGTGTTCACTACAGCACTTCTCTGCTAGTGCAACACTGTTACTTAAATAGGGGAGGAGAGAACGGACACAACGAGGGAAAATCGACTAAAATTACAGTTCTAACAAAATTCCCCTTAATTCCCACCCCTATACCTATTCTAAGTTGCCTTGTAATGGGCCAGAAAAGGTATGCTCACCAATGAAAACGCCTGCTCCATGCCCCCTGCGGTCTATGATCTTCACTGCCCTGAAGTAGAAAATACCCCAGTATTTAAAAGTAAACTGCTGGTATTCCACTCCTTTAGGCAGGCTTCTGAGCGGTTCTTCTGTAGGCAGAGCATGGAGGGGAGGCGGCAGAGAGAGAGAGAGAGAGATGGCTTCTTGAGAAGCTATCTTATACCCCATTTGGGGCCAAAACTTTCCCGCCCAGACCCAGGTGCATCTGGGCTGAACAAAAGGGATCCAAACTGTCCCCATTGTCTGTGATGGGTTTGGATGAATTACCCATTTATCGTGATGGGTTTGTGAATGTATTCCCATTCATCGTACTGAGTTTGAATGGAGCGGTCTTGGTTTGAAAAAAAGCATGTCTTTCTATAATTGCTGAGTAAACAGTTTTGAAAGTTAGTGTAAACAAAAGTCATTGGCCTAGAAATTCAGTAAGGCCCCGCCAGCTTTGCGCCCAGGTACCGCCGAAAGAGGGCTTCTGCGCCAAAAGAGGAGGCTGCGCTGATATTCAGCGCAGCGGGAATGGCGGCGGTAGCCGGTAGCGCTGCGCCGGCACTGATGACGTCATCGGTGTGCACAGTGCCCCGGTTCTGCCCCGATACCGGCCCGACCCCCATATTTAGTTGCGGCCGCCTCTTCCGTGGCGGCCGCAAACAACGTTCAGAGACCGGGTCCGTAATGCAGCCTTAGTGGGGCGCTTTAAGGTGGAGGTGCGGCCGGCCGCTTTTTCGGCGGCCGCCTGCCCGCACCTCCTTCCCCGGTCTCCTCCACCACCCCCCCCGCGGCATTGCCGGCTGGTTTCCGGGAGCCCGGCACTTCTCCGTTGTGCCGGGCTCTTTTGCCGGCACTCGCAATCGGGGCTCCGGCTGTTGCAGGCACCTCCCCCTTAAGAGAGGGAGGAAGGCCTGCAGTACCGCAGCCTGCCGCTCTGCTGCGGGTGGCGCTGCGGCAACTAGCGCGCCGATATTCAGTTGCAGCGCCCCAAGCGGGGGCGGCCACACCCTGGAACAGCGCCCGTCCTCGACTTGGGGCGCTGAAACTGAATATCGGATGGGCGCGCGTGGCTCTGCGCCCAGCGGTAAATTCTGGGCGCAAGCGAGCTGGCGGGGCTATAGCTAATTTCTAGGCCAAAGTCCTGTGGTCAAACTGAAACCGCAGTCTCAAGTGGTTAATCCTTTGTGTAAACATCGTAGCAGTTTCTGCTGATTGTCTCTGCAGGGAGGGGAACTACCTGAATTGCCTTTGATTGACAGTTTAGTCAGCCATCTTTGATCTTCCCTTTTCATATGTCCACAGTCTGTGTCCTGACACGAGGTCGGGCAGCCACCTTTGATCACCCCTTTTTCACAGACACACACAAGCTGCCTTTTCAATGTCTTTTGTCTTCTGCCACGAGGTCTGACGGCCACTTTGATCCCTGGATTATTAAAGGTATATTACCCAGGTATTCTTTTAATCAAAAATCAATCTTCGGAACTGTAGGAAATTTTGAAATTATTGCGAAATCCTTACACATGCAGAGTTGTTTCTCATTAGACAAAGCTGCTGTACAATAAAAATAGGCAGATAGTGTTACGGATGTTGTGTAACATACACTATACCACCATTACCACAGGTTCCCCTGCTTGTCTGCTGTAACTTCAGCTATGCCACTTTTCTAGGCTGTCCTCCAAATTTATAATGGATGATCATGATTCACCCCCAGTTTCCTTAATTTCAGTGTCGCTAAAACAAATAGGCCTAGAAATTTGGTTGGTAGCACCAGCGATTAGCACCTAAAGAGCCCGAGAATTGGGGCATTACCCAATTTTCGGGCGGGCGCAGTGAATATAGCGCCACGTCCCATATTGAGTATCCTTTTAGCTAACTCTTTTCACTCGCCCATGGGCGCAGACAGATCATGACGTCATTTCAGTGTGCAACGCCTTTTTGGCGCCCCGGACCGGATATTCGGTGGCGCCTGCAACCTTTTCACCTGGCGCTATTAGTGACAGTTGGATGGAGCGTTCCCAGGCCCTTCTCGGACTCGGGGGGTGCTATTTAAAGGGGACAGCACTAGTATAAAAGCTGCAGCCATTTGGGCTGGCCATTCTGATCATTGCTGGAGAGAGTTGCTGACCTTCTGTTGGACAGTAATTTTCTCATTGAGCCTTCAGAGGCACTGGCACTGGCAGCTTGAGAGCCCGGCTCCCGAGCTGGTGATGCAGCATCTGAAAGCAGGGAGGTGGAAGAGTGGCTTTAGCAAAAGAACAGCTTGGCAGCAAGGGATGCCAGATTGCGGCAAGGCTATGACATGGGTCCACAGTGAGAAAGCATGCTGGCAGGGGGAACAAGTGGAAGGAGACAGTTGTAAAAGGTGAGAACCTTACCATCGCTGTCGACAATGGGGTCGGCAGCTGCAGTGGTTACAGGACCACTCAGACGTCCTCCAAGAATCTGGTGGCCTCTCTCCTCGAGATCCGTGAGAGTGACCACTTTGACAATCCTCGCCAGCTTGGACTGCAGGGGAACGGAGGGGAAGTTATGTTACATGATGCCCTGAGTGATCATCTCATGCCCCCCATGGTGCAAGAGCCCTTACATGACGCCTTGAGTCAAATGTGCATGTGTGTGCCCAGAAAGGGCCATGGGTGCTTGCTGGTAGATGGTCAATGGGGCACAGCCCACCCTGTAGCCATAAAGTCAGGTGCAAATGAAGGGATGCAGAAGTTTGCAGAAACAACACTCACCCTCACGACCCGAGTGAGGTCGTTGAATTTCTTTCTGCATTGGACAGGGCTCCTGGTCACCATGCTGCTGGAGTTGACCCTCTGGCATACATCCCTCCAAGCTCGTCGGTAGTCCTTATGATTCGGCCTCGTACCATTGTTTGGGTAGAGAACATCTCGCCGGCGCTCCACTGCGGCCACCAATTGCTCCAGAGCCTCATTGGTGAAGCGCTCTGCTCTCTGTCTCACCTTCTCCATCTGGTCCAAGTTTTTAGCGCCAGAGAAGGGCCTGCGCCGATTCTGAGGCCTGCACGGCGAAGAGTGTGGATGCTGAAGCTGACTGACCCACCCCTTTAAGAGCTGGTCGGCGCCTGGAAGTCTTGTGGTCATCAGTAATTGAGAGCACCTGCGCTGCGCCCGTCCGCTCCGATATTGGGTTGCGCTGGAAGTTTAGTGCCTTAGGAGTCCCGTGTAATGCCTGAATTCGCGCCTCAATCCCCTTTAGGGGCGATGGAACCCAATATTGCGCCAGGCGGCGATAAGTTTCGTCTGGCTATAAACTTTGCGCAGCGCCAGTTCTAACGCCTCAAGCGGGGCTATACCCAATTTCTAGGCCTATACTCTTTTCTTTCTGTAAGGTAACTACTGTGAGAAAGTGTCCAGTGGCTAATGGCTATATAATTCTAGTGAAGAACTGTGTAACGCTTGATTGCAACTGTAGCTATTTACTGCAATTTTAGACACAGTGACCATTATTCTTTAAATGGCAGTTATATGCCACCTCCTTAATTTCTTCCATCCTCCCTTGTGCATTGGCTTGTTTATTTCATGATTGTACATACTTCCTCGGGTATTTCATTTTTCAGATGTGTTTCATGGGATACTGCAGTTTTATGCTCAAAAGTACAAATTATTTTATACAATAAATCATTTGTTCTGCCTTGTTAGAGCTACTTTTTATGGAGCTAAAAAAATGTATGACTACAACCAATGTACTGCAGGATTTTGACCTTTTTTATAAATACCTCCTCCCCCACCCCTCCCCCCCGCCAACAGTTATCTCTCCATCCCCTCCCCCAAAAGGCATTGCTTCTTGCTGGGGTATGGTTCCAAGGGAACTTGCAGCTCCTCTGGTACCTCACCAAGTGGTCATACTTTATAGTGTCGATTGTAGGCATGCGCACACCTAATGCAGATTCTTTCTTGCTGAGAGTGCCTATCAGGACATTTTAGGCACGCTCCCCACAATTTTCTGAGACACTCTCCCAGTGAGAGAGGCATCCTGCTGAGAGAGCAGTCTCGTACAATTGGCTCTTATGTGTGAGTCCAAACAGTGACTGCCAGCAGAGGGGGATTGCTTCACAGCTAAACCCGATCCTGTCCTAATCCTTTAGTCCACCTTGCAGCAGGAATCGCCAAATAAGGAGTGGAAGCCTTGGCTGATTTTGTTCCTCTCTCTCTCTTGACCCTAGGGCACTGAGTCCAAATCTACCACCCAACCACTGACCAGGCTAATTCAGCATAGACCTGGAATCAAACCTACAATCTACTGATCTGTGCGGATCATTCATACCACAAGGCAAAGCACTCATCAACTGAACCATCGCTGTAGCTTCCAACATGACCTTCAGTAGGTTGAGGTGAGGGATGAGTTTCCATGACTTTAATGTGTTCTTTGGGCAGAATGGGGCGGGGCATGCACTTACTCAGTTAAACAATTCAGTTTAGTGCTCCATCCATGACAGCCATTCACATTTCACGTTAACATCTAGCACTTTGGCTTCAGTGCCCGCTTGTCCATGTTTGTTGATGAATATCAGTGCCACTCCCAGATCCTACCTGTTACTGCTGCTCAGTTAGGGGATTGAACAAAACTATATGCTGTGGTGGGATTTCTTGCGAAAATTTGGTGTGATCAGAAATTCCCAATTCCCTGGTAGGAGTCAGGAGCAATGCTGAGAGGGAGCGGGAGGCATGCTGGCGAGATAGCTGGAGGTGGCATTGAGGGGGAAAAACAGAATGCCAACATGAACTGAGAAGGTGGGAACAAGAGTGCCAGCATGAAATGGGAGTGAGAAGAGGGAGAAAGGTGAGGGAGAGTGTCTCGTGAATTGGGGTGAGGAGGAGAAGAATGCCTTGTGAATTGGTATAAGGGGGAGAAGGGTGAAGGGAAGAAGGGTGAAGGGGTGAAGAGTGTCTTGTGAACTGGGGTGAGGGGAGAAGGATGAGGGGGAGAAGGGTGAGGGGGCGAAGAGTGCCTCGAGAACTGGGGTGAGGGGGAGAAGGGAGAAGGGTGAGGGGGCGAAGAGTGCCTCGTGATCTGGGGTGAGGGGGTAAAAAGGAGAAGGATGAGGGGGAGAAGGGTGAGGGGGTGAAGAGTGCCTCGTGAACTGGGTTGAGGGGTAGAAGGGAGAAGGATGAGGGGGAGAAGGGTGAGGGGGTGAAGAGTGCCTCGTGAACTGCGGTGATGGGGAGAAGGGAGAAGGATGAGGGGGAGAAGGGTGAAGGGTGAATAGTGCCTTGTGAACTGGGGTGAGGGGGAGAAGGGAGAAGGGCGAGGGGGAGAAGGGAGAAGGGTGAGGGGGAGAAGGGAGAAGGGTGAGGGGGAGAAGAGTGCCTCGTGAACTGGGGAGGGGGGTGAGAAGGGTGCCTCGGTGTCGCTATGACAACTGTACAAACCATTTAAAATTGATGCTACAGTCAGAGCACAAAAGCGAGTACCAGTACATATGCATAGTAGCCTGTAATTTCTACACGAGAAACTGCAGTAAGTCTTGCTGTAATCTTCCATTGTCCAAGAGATGGAATGTTGGGTAAACCCTCAGCTTCAGTCATGGCAAACCCATGCTTTACTGCACTTTCTGAGGAGCTTTCGAATTGTCAACTTTTTTCAAGCTGTTGGTCAAATACTGCCAGTTTTCCATGTTGCCAGGTATGGTGGTGCCATTGCTATTTTTGCACTATTCCAAACGTACAAACTTACAACCAGGAACATGTGGGGAGGCTCCTTTCTCACACTTGTGACCTTTAAAACTTGTATTGTTTAGTAGAAAATGAATAAAATTACAAATGAAAATAATACACCCATTCTAGCAGTTGTTATTTCTCCTGGCAGAAATTTACAATAATATACCTTTAAAGTGCGAGGCACAGCAATAGTTAGCTTTCCAATGTCATCAATATTGCACAAATAATAAAATAATGGAAATAGCTGAACATTCTGGTGGGCCAAGGACTAATTACAATTAAAACTATTTTAATACAGTGTAGGGGGTGGTGTGGTTGGCACGTGCGCCCAGTCAGTTATGCCCCTGACTGTTTGTGAGCGGTTCGAATCGCTCCCATGCCCCTGGATTCTAGACACTGGACTTAGGTACAGGTGGCGATACAGAAAAGACTCGAGTAGACAGGTGGTTTGGATGTAAGCACAACCAAGATTTTATTGAAATAGAAAATTACCACAATCTTATGAGAAGTTACTAGTATAAAATTACAGGCAAATACAAAATAACTATATACTTATACAGGGAATGGGGAGCACACATAACATCGAGGGAAAACAACTATCTTAACAATCCTCTTATCATTATACCTAACTAGATTAAGATATGAGGGGCCAGAATTCATGCTCACCAATCCAGAATCTACTGAATTCAAACAGCGGTGGGGCATGGGGTTCGCTCTTTGTGCTCTCTGGGGCCTGCTGTCATCACGTGGTCTCAGGGCGCTGCAAGGGCATTGTCCAGGTACAAGTACCCCAAGGTTAAAGTCTTTGCTTGGGTACTTTACCTCTCAGGGATGATGGTTCCTCTTCCTCGGGCGGCAGTTGGAGTTTGCATGAAGATACTCGCAGGTCAGCTGAATTGAAGGCCCGATCATTCGAAGCGTTCTTCAATCGTCTTCCCAATTCATCTTCCCAATTCATCTCGCCTCCTCACCTCGTCTCCTCCCGCCTCGCCTGGCCTGGTTTGTCCGTGTCCGCCTGGTACAATGCTGGGCGTTCCTGATGGGATGGGGAAAGGCACGGGCAGTGGCCAGGCGGTAAGCGCGGGATGGGGAAGAGCAGCAGCCACGAGGGCGAGGAACAGGAGCAGAGAGCGAGAGCCAGAGAGAAGAGAGAGATTGCTACCCGGGGCCTTCAGTTATACTCCTTCGGATGGCCCTTATCTGCGCGCCAAATCAGGTTAGTTCATTGTCCCAATCTTGGCGGGCTAGTTTAAATAATGGTAGCAATCTAAACTAACTGTTTTTAGATGGCCGGTAATCGCATCTACTGGCCTGATGTCTGAGCTGTATTGTTATTAATGCATCTTAATCGGCCTGACCAGCCTCGATGGCTTCCCTAAGCTGTTTCTGATTATTTATGCAAACTGCTTGATGGCCTTAAGTATACGCCTAACTGGTTTTGATCTGTCTCCGATTTGGCTTAAGACATATTCAAAGTCCTCCTGTCTGCTTTTCAAAATACAAAAGCCCTTCTTCACAGAAACTGCACATTAGGTTTCGATTTCCCCAAAAGCTGCTTGTGCCACAGAGTCCAAGCTTTTAAAATCTTACAGGCTTTCGGCCACGAGGTGCGGACGCCATCTTTGGGTATCCTTTTTTTTAGAAATGTCCACGCAGGGTCCCTTTTATTAATAATAACCTTTGGGGAACTGTGGAAATGTTGCGAATCTTACACTCCCCCTGTGATACTAAAACTTGCTTGAAGTATCATTCTTACAAGGTGAGCAAAATTTTCTGACCCTCCATAGTCAACCTTCCCCTGTGATTACCTATCTAATACACCCACGACACATGCACTTCCCATTCCACGAAAATGTAGTGTACATAAGCATACATAGGATAAATTACAGACTTTACACACATCCAAGCACGGAGGGGTCCGGCGCTCCTGCACCACTTGGTACACATACATCTTTATTAAACGCGTCGCAAAAAACAACAGAAAAACCTTTGTTAAAAACATCAAACAAAAAAAAACAACAATCTTTAATCAGAATACAAGGAAAAAGGCTTAAACAGGCGTACCTCCCTCCACCTTTACATATGTTCCTTCCAGATCCTCTGGTTTCGGAATTCTGACAACTGACCTTTTCCCTTACACTGAATGCAAACTAGATACAACACTATCCCTAACTGACAAACCACGAGAATGTGGGAAGCCAGTCTGATCCACGAAGGGACCTCTATGTTATTGAAAATGTCCCACCAGGGTGGAATCACAATATCCAATATCTTAGTCCCTATCTCTACTGTTTTCTGCTCTAGAGTGTAAAAATGTTTCTGCGAAACAATAACGGCTTTGAGTATTTTGGTAAGGTGTTCAGGGAGAGGGGGAGTTTCGTAGCCAAAGTGCGCTACGTACTTTTGCAAATTCGTAAAATTCTCCCTCACAGTGAGGGTTCAGGAATGGGAACAATTCGTTCCTGGGCCACTTGAACTTCTGCCTCGGGTTTAAAACAGAAACTGCTGTCACTAACCGGACACCAGCTATGCTGTCCATGCTGGTAGTGGGACGTGCCGGTGTCCCACCTCCTATATATGCTACCTGCGGGGTATTGCCTCCATGGTACAATTTATAGGCTTTGCGCCAGCAGCTCTGAACCCGCACTGCAGTTTTGAATAGGCATTCAAGTGCTGGGGACACAGGATTATGTGTGCTCCCCTGCTCTGGCACCCTGAGAGGTCAGTACCTGTCATAGCGTGCTCCCACTTTATGACATAAGGCGGGACCGCTGTGAAATGAATGTGTGCACCCCCTTGAATGACTCCAATGTTCTCCACCCTGTATACCAGTGCGGGTCAGGCTGTCCTACCCATGACTGGCATCCTAACTACTACTCCCATGATTGTGTGGTTGGACCGTCCACAATCCACAGGGACTTGGTAGGCCTTGGAAGCTAGCCGGAGTTGGCACGGGCTTAATGCATTCTCAAATGGGTGGAGGGCTGCGAGGTGCTTGTTGCTAATCCAGGAGGGGACTAAACCCTGCTTTAAATCCTCCAGATTACTGCAGCCCTCGCCCAGTAACCAGGCCCTGTATAGCACGCACACCTCATTCTGCGCAGCCTGGTCAGAAGCATTTCTGTCCTCCCTTATGAGGGCATTTACCGTCTTTGCGTGCTTCTCCAACTCGGCTATGATCTCTTTTAAATGGACGTCATGGCCTGGTCCTCATGCAACTCCAAGCCCACTACCTTGTTCTCATCCAGTTTCTTTAACTGTGTTTTTAAGCCGTTTATCTGGGTCTGCAGCTCTATGTCATCCAAACTGTTGATGACAGAGGACCCAGTATTAAACACAGTAAAAACATCATTCCATACTCCCCTTCTTTGCCTCCCTGCATTACCCAAAAATTCTCGGTGTGTGGTGTACAGTTCGGTTTTGTTGACATGGGCGAAATTGAACTCATAAAACTTCTTGAACATGTCCTTTAATAGGGCCTGGTATAGCTGCTCTGTTTCTTTGGGACACCTCTCCGGTAAATATACCTCGGTGAGATTTAAAATCACGGAGGCTACCGCGTAGTGTACCCCCTGGTACAGCATCTGATCGGTGGGGATTAGTACGAACCCATTCTCTGGTCCCTTGGTGGTGGTGGGGCACCCTTCCCTGGATAACCTCGCCACCTGCGCCATGGGCGGGGCACAAGCTCAGTGGCATTGACTGGGATCGGGGTGTATGGGACCGCACACACCTTCAGGCTGGTATCACACTTCATTCCCTCCCCGGTGTCTTGCCACGCCAGTGGAAAACGAATGATATGCCTGCGGGGCAGACCTCCTCAGACCCCACATACAGATATAAATCCCTTGGTCCGGTTCCCACCACTTGTCCCAACACACCCTTAATCCTCCATGAGTCCCTGTAATCGTCCGGTGGGTGTTGTTCCCCAACCGTTCCCACTCGACTTCGGGGTTCCTCATATCTTTGCTCAGCTTTCTGAGCCACCACCACCTATCCAGAGGAATGTGTTAAACATATTCGCTTTCCAACGGTGACGCTGACCCTCGTGGTAACGACCCATACCCTGGGGCACAGGAGGGAGGCCTCCCCGTACGTGAATCTGGTTTGGCTGGAGTACTGAGACGAATTGGGCCCCAGCCATCCTGGCCACCTTCCCTTGTGGACGTAGACGGCGATCTCCTCCGCCTCCCGTTCACCGCTTCCGTCGGTCGCTATAGGCGCCCTGTCTCCTGAGCACCCGTAGATGTGGGAATCCTGTACATCGCCTCGTCTCCCGCCGCTCATCCCAATCAGGGCGAATAGGATCACGATCCCCTTCATCCTGAAAGTCTTTCTGCAAAAAGATACGAAAACATGCAGCCAGGTCCCCAAGAGATTCTCTGGCTTGGTGAAGCATGGTCGGGTCCCGCGACCTCGACCCAAATATACACACTCTTAGCAGATTACTTACTTAAAACTACCCATCACCTTATTTAACTTAAACTAAAACACCCAAACTTAAGCTAAATAATTAAACTTAACAACAACCAAAACTTAAACTAAAACTATATACATCCGCCGCCCGTCTCCGGGCAGCCAGGCTAATCCCTGGTTGGACTGCGGCTCACCGCCACCCCCGGCGTGACCGCACCGTCCTTCACTGTTGGTCCCTCGCAGCCCGTGGCTGCTGGCTGAGAACCTCTGTCCTTGGACCTCTCCCTGACTCAAGGGGCGGCCCTTGGTAACTGGAGGGCTGGTGACCATGGCTTTCTCGGCTGGGGCGTCCGTGGGGACCTTCTAGGGACTTTGGCGTGTGGGGCTTTCTTGGCCGATGGGCCTTTAACCCGAACCACTGCTCCCTCAGGCTTGACCTTTCCCGATCCTGGGCTAAGGGCAGCTAACTCTTCGCAGCCTGCTGCTGCGAGCTGAGAGTCTCCGCCCCCAGGTCCCATGGCTGGGTCCGGGGCGGGGTTTTCGACCTCAGGTCCCACCCTCTCTACACCTGGGTTAGGGGGCGGGGTTTTCGCCCTCAGGTCCCTCCCCCTCGTCTGGATCCCAGAAGAGTGGGGGAGTGTCCCAATCGATGGGCCGGATGGCCCCTCCCTTCAAGCAAGCCACAGCACCTGCCTGTGCAGTCTGTGAACTCGCTCCTGCTGCAGGCTGAGGATCTATATCCTCAGACCTTACCCCAACTGGCTGTTTTCCCCTTTCAGGTGTAAACAGCTTACACTGGTTGATATGGAACCATTTTGTACGGCGAGGCATCTTAACGGCGTATACCATGGGGCTGGCTTTATCTACAATACTGTAGGGCCCCATGTACAATGGCTCCAAACTTCCTACTCGGGCACAGTTTCTTACCATAACCTGATCTCCACTCGTGGTGCTTTCTCGGTTCAAGCAGCAATTGGTTACTCCGATGCTGCCTTCCCATGTTCCCAGCCGCCTGCTCATGGACCTGCATCAGGTGCTCAAAGAGGTTTCGGTTGAACCTGTCCTGGTTTACCTCTCTGAGCTGACCCTCTGTGAGCACCGGGGCTAGTACATGGCTGGGGGTCCGCATAACCCTGCCAGTCATTAGCTCGTACGGGGAATACCCCGTGCTTTTAGACTGGCTGGCCCGGATCCCCATCAAAACCAACGGTAGGACTTCGGCCCATTTACGGGGCGAGTCCACCGTCTCTTTCCTTAACCTTTCCTTTAGGGTCCGATTCATGCGTTCTACAATCCCCGATGACTGGGGGTTGTGTGCCATGTGCCATTTCCCTTCAATGCCTAACAGTATGAGGGTGTTCTGCATCACCTGTCCGGTGAAGTGACACCCTTGGTCGGACTCCACAAACTATGTTAGTCCCCACCGCGAGAACACTTCCCGGACCAGGATCCTGGCAGTACCCAGAGCTGTGGCTGTTCTGCAGGGAAAGGCCTCTACCCATTTGATAAACACGTCCACCAGAACTAGGCAGTATTTATAACCTCCCTGGGCGGTGGGCAGGGGCCCGATGTAATCGACTTGTATCGACTGCCATGGTCCCTCTACCCTCCTGACGTGTCCCATAGGGACCTTTCTTTTGTGGGGGTTGGGGTTATTCGCAGCGCACACAAGACAGCCTGCACAGAACTCGCGGACATCGTCCCTGAGTCCCGGCCACCATCCCATCTGTTCCACCCGTTGCCAGGTGGTCTCAGGCCCGGGGTGTCCCGCTCCTGGACCCTCATGGGCCAGTTGAAGGAATTCCCTCCAGTGCTGCTGCGGCACAACCCACTGTTCCCCCCGGAACAGCATACCCTCTTTAATGGAGAGGGTCGCTGTGCCGTACGGACCCTCTACTCCCTTTCCCTCAGCTACAGCGCTGAGGACTGCTTTGAGGACGGGGTCTTGGGCTTGGACCGTCTTAAGGTCCGGGGCCAACGCTACCCCTGCACTCCCTTGGGTCCCGTCCCTACCTCTGACTGCCGCCATGGGTCTGGACCCAAATGGTTCCTAGAAAGTGCCTGTGCGGGCACCCTACTTGGCGAGCAAGTCAGCCTGCTGGTTGCCTTGGCCGCGGGGTTGTGTGGAGGAATGGGCTTTCACCTTGTGGATGAAAACCTCCCCTTCCTCCCCACTGCTGCCAGGATCTTTTCCAGCAGGGGTTTTACTGTGAGGGGTCTCCCGTCAGCGGAGGTGTATCCGCGGCGGGACCAGATGGCCAGGTACTCCGTACACGAATTGCACGTGAACATGCTGTCCGAGCAAATCATGTAGGGGGTGGGGAAGGTTTCAGCGTGTGTAACAACGTACACCACCGCGGACAGTTCAGCCTGCTGGGCGCTCATGGTGCTGGGGAGCTTAATCGCCAGGGTAATGTTTGCCGCTGGGCCGTAAACTCCACACCCCATGAGACGCTCGCCAGCAGATACCGTGCTGGAACCGTCTACATAGATCTCGCGGCCTGTGGGATGTATCCCGGCCCGTAAACCTATGTTTACTTCCCAAACCCCTTCGATGGAACACCGGTGGGCTGTTCCAGGATATACCAGGTTGGCTGCGAGCTTTGGCTCACAGAGACCCTTCACCTTCAGATCCATCTGTGAGAGGAGCAGGGCCCAGCGGGAAATGCGGGCACTGCTCACTGTTCCATCCTTGATCCTCCCGTCCAGAAGCATCTGGGTGGGTGTGTGATGGGTGAGGTGGGTGATGGGAGAGGTGCCTGTGAAGATCAATGATCTTTTCACAGCCCAATGTGTGGCCAAAAGGTGCCGCTCACAGTTGGAGTAACTCCTCTCCACATCCGTGAGTATCCGGGAGGAGTAGACCACCGGCCGCAGCTGGCCGTGCCGCTCTTGGAGCAGCACAGCACTCAGACTGTCCCCGCTGGCTGCTGCCTCCAGGAAAAATTCGTTCCCCCCCTCTATAGCCCCCAGAGCTGGCGCAGACTGCAAGTCTTTCTTGAGCCTGACAAATGCTACCTGGCAACCCTCATCTCAAAGCCACTCCACTCCCTTGTGTAGGAGTCGGGGCAGAGGGGCTGCGGTGGCTGCAGAGTCCTCAATAAAGCCTCTACAGTACCCGGTTTGCCCTAGAAATGACCTCACACCCGTTACTGTGTTGGGGACCGGTAGTTCTTGTACCGCTTCTCTCCTAGCCTTATCTATGGCCCTTTCTCCAGCGCGCACGGTCAGACCGATGAATTCCACCTCCTGCTGGCCAATCTGCGCTTTCTTGGGATTCACCTTGAAACCCTTCTGTCCTAGCAGTTCCAGCAGTTCGGCCAATAGCGGGCCATGCTCCTCCTTCGAATCAGTGAACAGGAGCAGGTCGTCCACATATTGAACCAACTGTCTGGGCTGGCTAAAATCCCTTAAACTGTTGGCCATGCACTGATGGAAAATGCTGGGGCTGTTGTGGAAGCCCTGCGGCAAACAGTTCCACGTGTACTGTTGCCCTTTAAACATAAAGGCAAACTTGTACTGATCCTCCCTCCTTACAGGGATGGGCCAAAACCCATTGGAAATATCCAGCACCGTGAAAGTGGTCGCGGGTGCTGGAATACTCCCTATGAGGTCGGCAACTGCTGCTACTGTGGGTGCACAGGCTGGGATGTTGCTATTGAGCACTCGATAGTCCACCATGGCCCTCCAGGAATTGTCCGGCTTTCTGACCGGCCATAATGGAGAATTCACGTGAGTAGCTATCGGTCTCAGAATTCCCTGCTGCACTAACGAGGACATGGCTGCTTCCATGTCTGGCTCTGCTTCCCTGGGGAAGTTATACTGTTTCTGTGGTCGGGCCATGGGGTCCCCGTCTATGCTGACTTCAAACCCTGTGACCCTCCCAGAGTCGTGTTTGTGAGTGACAAATGTGGCCAGGTGGGCCTGCACAAATGCCTGGAATGCCTGTGGGGTGTTGCTGACCATGAGCCCGAGGTTATAATCCTCTTTGGGCTTCATGGTGCAGAGGGTCCCCTTCCCTTCTTTTCCCGGGATTACTATGACCTCACCGTTCCTTACTTTACCTGCCCCCCAAAGGCAATGATTCCTCAAATCCACTAGGATCCCGTGGCCTACAATAAAGTCGGCCCCCAGGACCCCTCTTCCACCCTCCACTTCCCATTTCATCAGGACACAGGTCCACTTGGAGCGGAGCGGTCCTAACCGAATGGCGAGCAGGATGGAAAATGAGCCAGCCTGTTCTCTACCCGTGAACCCCGATAGACTGTATGGGACCCCGTTAGAGAGAGGCGAAGTGGTGGGGTTAGCTGAGTAGACCACGGTGCATGATGCCCCCGTGTCTAACAGATAGGTCCCCGTCACCTTTTCTACCTCCATCTCCAAAAGGGGTCTTTTCCACTTATCATACCGGAGAGAACACAGGTAAACAGGCTGTGCTGGCTGTAGTCACAGCTGTGGGTTGGATGGGGCGGATGGGGTGAGAGCACCGGTGACATTGGAACTGTCCTCCCCTCGTTCCCCATAAAATCTGCCTGGCCTGCCTTTGGGCTTATGAGGCATACCATGCATTTTGCCTTCCGGAGGGCCCGGCACAGATTTTCTAACCTTTCTTTACAGGGGCCGTGGTCTGCCTCCTCAAACCCCTGTTCGCTCGCTAGCTTATAAGCGGCCTTTACCTCCTGTACTTTCTCTTCCTGTTCCCTAATCTGCCTTGCCAAGCGGGCGTTCTTCTCCCGCAACCTTAACTCATTTCCCTTGGCCTCGGTGACTTGGCACCATAGGTATTCCAACTGGGCCTTGTGTTCTCCCACGAAATGCACTCTCTCCTGATTCAGGGCCTGCAAAGCTACTAATAACTTCTCCCCTGCTAGAGCCTTATCCTGGATCTCCAGGGCTGACTCCCTTAACTCGACTGCCTGTGCTGCAACAAGCCTGTCCAAAAGCTGGACCTGCTTTTGAAAACACATCAGCCAAACTGCCTTCTCTAAGGACTTCTTGAGTTCCTTTCCCTCTGTCCACTTAGCTGCTGCATCTACCGGACGCCCAGCCTTTAACAGAGTGGTGATCCACTTCTTAGTGATATTCACCTTGCTAAACACATAATCAGAAATCCTTTCCTCCATCATGGTTTGCTCATCCGAACCATTGTCTACTGTATCGCAACCCTGTTGCCGGTGTCCTGCCTCGGTTGCCATTTCTGTAGGGGGTGGTGTGGTTGGCGCATGCGCCCAGTCAGTTATGCCCCTGACTGTTTGTGAGTGGTTCGATTGGCTCCCACGCCCCTGGGTTCTAGACACTGGACTTAGGTACAGGCGGCGATACAGAAAAGACTCGAGTAGACAGGTGGTTTGGATGTAAGCAAAACCAAGATTTTATTGAAATAGAAAATTACCACAATCTTATGAGAAGTTACTAGTATAAAATTACAGGCAAATACAAATAACTATACTTATACAGGGAATGGGGAACGCACGGCACATCGAGGGAAAACAACTATCTTAATAATCCCCTTATCCTTATCCCACCCCCTATACCTAACTAGATTAAGCTATGAGGGGCCAGAATTCATGCTCACCAATCCAGAATCTACTGAATTCAAACAGCGGTGGGGCTTGAGGTTCGCTCTTTGTGCTCTCTGGGGCCTGCCGTCGTCACGTGGTCTCGGGGTGCTGCAAGGGCATCGTCCAGGTACAAGTACCCCAAGGTTAATGTCTTTGCTTGGGTACTTTACCTCGCAGGGATGATGGTTCCTCTTCCTCGGGCGGCAGTTGGAGTTTGCAAGAAGATACTCGCAGGTCAGCTGAATTGAAGGCCCGATCATTCAAAGCGTTCTTCAATCGTCTTCCCAATTCGTCTTCCCAATTCGTCTCGTCTCCTCACCTCGTCTCGTCCCGCCTCGCCTGGCCTGGTTTGTCCGTGTCTGCCTGGTGCAATGCCGGGCGTTCCTGATGGGATGGGGAAAGGCACGGGCAGTGGCCAGGCGGTAAGCGCGGGATGGGGGAAGAGCAGCAGCCACGAGGACGAGGAGCAGGAGCAGAGAGCGAGAGCCAGAGAGAAGAGAGAGATTGCTACCCGGGGCCTTCAGTTATACTCCTTCGGATGGCCCTTATCTACGTGCCAAATCAGGTTAGTTCATTGTCCCAATCTTGGCGGGCTAGTTTAAATAATGGTAGCAATCTAAACTAACTGTTTTTAGATGGCCGGTAATCGCATCTACTGGCCTGATGTCTGAGCTGTATTGTTATTAATGCATCTTAATCGGCCTGACCAGCCTCGATGGCTTCCCTAAGCTGTTTCCGATTATTTATGCAAACTGCTTGATGGCCTTAAGTATAGACCTAACTGGTTTTGATCTGTCTCCGATTTGGCTTAATACACATTCAAAGTCCTCCTGTCTGCTTTTCAAAATACAAAAGCCCTTCTTCAAAGAAACTGCACTTTAGGTTTCGATTTCCCCAAAAGCTGCTTGTGCCACAGAGTCCAAGCTTTTAAAATCTTACAGGCTTTCGGCCACGAGGTGCGGACGCAATCTTTGGGTACCTTTTTTTAAAATGTCCACGCAGCGTCCCTTTTATTAATAATAACCTTTGGGGAACTGTGGAAATTTTGCGAATCTTACAACAGACCTTCTACTATCTTAAATATTTTCATTGACATAGCTGTAATGTAATCTACAGAGATGCATACACTTTGATCGGATAAACTCCAGACTCACACAACAATTTGTTGGTCCTTTGAGTTTGGAATAACGAGGTTTGAATAATGCAGTAGATGGAAAGGAATACCTGTATTCCAATCCGTGTTCCTGTCCATTTTCCCTCAATGCGATTATGTTTCAGTTTAATTACTTTAGGAATCTGCATCAGATTTCACTTGAAAGATAAATTAATCTGGACGATCCATTGGGTAGCTTTGATATTAGGCAGGTACCATACTGGAGTGCTTTGTGCATTGAGTGCTGCTGGAGTTTTGCTAAGTGGGAGAAAAATCATTTAAGTGTATTTTGTGAATTTTAGTGTGTTAAGAAGTCAATTATTTGAAGTAAGTTTAATTTTTTAAGGGTTTTTTAAACTCTTGGGCAGTTTAAACAGGAAGTAGAATCCAGGTATAAAAGGGGAGGGGCTAGTGCGGTGCACGGAGTGCTTTGTGCATTGAGTGCTGCTGGAGTTTTGCTAAGTGGGAGAGTTCGGATAAGTGGGAGGTGAGGGTGTGTTTTTTGCTCTGTTTTATTCCCCACTCCCAGGCTTAGACAGCACTGCGGAGGCGGAGCAGCGAGACGAGTCAACCAAACAGGCTCCACAGACAGTATTCAAGGAGGAGGTTGGTGATCAGCTGGTTGGTTGGTTTTCTTCCTTCTCTTCTCTTTCATACCTTTAAGTTGGTAAGTCCTATTGAATAGTGGTGTGATATTATCATATATATCCGGGCAGGGTCTTCATAACTAATAATAAGAAATTTAATTAATTATATAGAATGGAGCAGGTGATGTGTTACTGTTGCGAGATGTGGGAGCCGGTGAACCCCATTGAGGCTAACGGTGATTACATCTGCGACAAGTGTTTGCTGCTAGAGGAACTCAAGTTCCATGTTATGGAGCTTGAGACCGAGCTTCGGACACTGCGACACATCAGGGAGGGGGAGAAGTTCCTGGACTCTATGTTTCAGGAGATGGTCACACCTATGAAGTTAATTACTGCAGATGTAGTCCGTGGTCAGGGACAGGACGGTGTGACTACGAGTGAGGAAGGTACAGGGATCCAGGATGTAGTGTTGAAGGAGACGCAGCCCTTGTTCTTGTCCAGCAGGATCGAGGTTCTTACTCCCTGTGAGGGCGGGAGCGGGGACTGCAGGGAGGATGAGCAACCTGGCCACAGCACCGTGGTACAGGGGGCCATTCAAGTGGAGGGAGTAAAAAGAAATGTTGTAGTGGTAGGGGATAGTATCATTAGGGGGATAGATAGGGTTCTCTGCAGTCAAGAGCGGGAGTCCCGAAGGCTGTGTTGCCTGCCTGGTGCCAGGGTTAAGGACATCTCTTCTGGGCTGGAAAGAAACTTGCAGTGGGAGGGGGAGGATCCAGTTGTCGTGGTCCATGTTGGTACAAACGATGTAGATAGGACAAGGAAGACGGTTCTGTTAAAGGAGTATGAGCAGCTAGGGGTCAAATTAAAAAACAGAACCTCAAGGGTAATAATCTCTGGGTTATTACCTGAGCCACGAGCGAATTTGGCTAGGATAAATAAAATTAAAGAGTTAAATGCGTGGCTCAAAGACTGGTGTGGGAGAAATGGGTTTTGCTTCTTGGGACACTGGCACCAGTACTGGGACAGGAGGGAGCTGTTCTGTTGGGACGGACTCCACTTGGCCAGTGCTGGGACTAGAGTCCTGGCGAATCATATAACTAGGGCTGTAGAGAGGGCTTTAAACTAATTAGTGGGGGGGAGGTTTCTAGAGAGCAAATAATAGAAATGACAACAGAGAAGGTCATAGACTTAGGTAGCAGTGGGGGAATTAAAAAACAGAATGTGTCAGGAAGGGACAGAAGGTATGGAGTAAAAAGTAAAGTACTAAAAAGGGAAAAAACAGGAACTAAGTGTTACAAAACATATTTGAAAGTTCTTTATCTGAATGCACGTAGCATTCGTAACAAAATGAATGAGTTAACGGCACAAATAATGACATATGGGTATGATCTTGTGGCCATTACAGAAACATGGCTGCAGGGTGACCATGACTGGGAATTAAACATACCAGGTTATTTAACAATCAGGAAGGACAGGCAGGAAGGGAGAGGAGGTGGGGTGGCTATGTTAATAAAGGAAGGAATCACTATAATACAGAGAAATGATATTGGGTCAAAGGAGCAGGATAGTGAAACAGTTTGGGTGGAGGTAAGGAATAATAAGGGGAAAAAAACACTAGTGGGTGTAGTCTATAGGCCTCCGAACAGTTGCAACTCTGTTGGACGGAGTATTAATCAGGAAATAGTTGAGGCTTGTAATAAGGGAACAGCTATAATTATGGGGGATTTTAATTATCATATTAACTGGACAAATCAAATTGGGCAGAGCAGCCTTGAGGAAGAGTTCATTGAGTGTATTAGGGATGGGTTTCTTGAGCAGTATGTAACTGAACCGACCAGGGGGCAAGCAACCTTAGATTTGGTCCTGTGTAATGAGACAGGATTAATTAAAAATGTCCTAGTAAAGGATCCCCTTGGAATGAGTGACCATAACATGGTTGAGTTCCATATTCAATTAGAGGGTGAGAAGGTTGGATCTCAAACAAGCGTGCTGAGCTTGAATAAAGGAGACTATGAAGGTATGAGAGCGGAATTAATTAGAGTGGACTGGGAAAATAGATTAAAGGGTAAGACGGTACATGACCAGTGGTGTACATTTAAGGAGTTATTTTACAACTTCCAAAAAAAATATATTCCACTGAGGAAAAAAGGGTGTAAAAGAAAAGATAGCCATCCGTGGCTAAGTAAAGTAATTAAGGATAGTATCCGACTAAAAACAAGAGCATATAAGGTAGCCAAATCTAGTGGGAGGATGGAAGATTGGGAAGTCTTTAAAAGACAGCAAAAAATAACAAAAAGATTGATTAAGAAAGGGAAGATAGATTATGAAAGTAAATTAGCAAAAAATATAAAAACAGACAGTAAAAGTTTCTATAGTTATATAAAAAGAAAAAGGGTGGCTAAAGTAAATGTTGGTCCCTTAGAGGATGAGACCGGGAAATTAATGGTGGGAAACATGGAGATGGCAAAAACACTGAACAATTATTTTGTATCAGTCTTTACAGTAGAGGACACTAAGAATATCCCAACACTGGACAAACAGGGGGCTCTAGGGGGGGAGGAACTAAATACGATTAAAATCACTAAGGAAGTGGTACTTGGTAAAATAATGGGACTCAAGGCGGATAAATCCCCTGGACCTGATGGCTTGCATCCCAGGGTCTTGAGGGAAGTAGCGGTAGGGATTGTGGATGCATTGGTAATAATTTTCCAAAACTCACTGGACTCAGCAAAGGTCCCAGCAGATTGGAAAACTGCTAATGTAACACCCTTATTTAAAAAGGGTAGTAGGCAGAAGGCTGGAAACTATAGACCTGTTAGCCTAACATCTGTGGTTGGTAAAATGTTAGAGTCCATTATTAAGGAGACAGTAACGGGACATTTGGATAAACATAATTTAATAGGGCAAACTCAGCATGGTTTCATGAAGGGGAAGTCATGTTTAACAAATTTGCTTGAGTTTTTTGAGGAAGTAACATACAGGGTGGATAAAGGGGAACCAGTGGACGTAGTGTATTTAGACTTCCAAAAGGCATTTGACAAGGTGCCACACAAAAGATCATTGCTCAAGATAAAAAATCACGGGATTGGGGGTAATATTCTGGCGTGGGTGGAGGATTGGCTCTCTAACAGAAAGCAGAGAGTTGGGATAAATGGTTCGTTCTCAGATTGGCAACCAGTAACTAGTGGTGTTCCGCAGGGGTCAGTGCTGGGTCCCCAACTCTTTACAATCTATATTAACGATTTGGAGGAGGGGACCGAGTGTAACATATCAAAGTTTGCAGATGATACAAAGATGGGAGGGAAAGTAGTGAGTGAGGAGGACATAAAAAACCTGCAAAGGGACATAGACAGGCTAAGTAAGTGGGCAGAGATTTGGCAGATGGAATACAATACTGGAAAGTGTGAGGTTATGCACTTTGGCAGGAAAAATCATAGAGCAAGTTATTATCTTAATGGCAAGAAACTGGAAAGTACTGTAGTACAAAGGGATCTGGGGGTCCTGGTGCACGAAACTCAAAAAGTTAGTATGCAGGTGCAGCAAGTGATTAAGAAGGCCAATGGAATGTTGGCTTTTATTGCTAGGGGGTTGGAATATAAAAACAGGGAGGTATTGCTGCAGTTGTACAAGGTATTGGTGAGGCCGCACCTGGAATACTGCATACAGTTTTGGTGTCCATACTTAAGAAAAGACATACTTGCTCTCGAGTCAGTACAAAGAAGGTTCACTCGGTTAATCCCGGGGATGAGGGGGTGGTCATATGAGGAGAGGTTGAGTAGATTGGGACTCTACTCATTGGAGTTCAGAAGAATGAGAGGCGATCTTATTGAAACATATAAGACTGTGAAGGGGCTTGATCGGGTGGATGCGGTGAGGATGTTCCCAATGATGGGTGAAACTAGAACTAGGGGGCATAATCTTAAAATAAGGGGCTGCTCATTCAAAACTGAGATGAGGAGAAACTTCTTCACTCAGAGGGTGGTAGGTTTGTGGAATTTGCTGCCCCAGAAAGCTGTGGAAGCTACATCATTAAATAAATTTAAAACAGAAATAGATAGTTTCCTAGAAGTAAAGGGAATAAAGGGTTACGGGGAGCGGGCAGGAAATTGGACATGAGTCTGGGTTCGGAATGGTCATGGCCCTGTGGGTAGTGGAGCGGGCCCAGGGGCCGTGTAGCCTTGTTCTGCTCCTACTGTGTTCTAATTCTGTTAGATTTCAGGAGATGGTTTTATTCCTGTTCCTGGCTGGGGTGGAGATCGCCTTTTAAGAAGGTAAGTACTGTAGAAAATATAGGGACAGAGTGATCTCCTGGAAGAATTTCGATCGCCTAGATGGGTCGGAGAGGAATTTCCCAGATTTTTTTCTCCCAAATTGGCCATTGGGTCTTTATCTGGTTTTTCGCCTCTCCCGGGAGATCACATGGGTTCGGGTGGATGCAGAGTGATAGAAGATTTGAGGTTAGGATCAGATCAGCCATGATCTTATTGAATGGTGGAGCAGGCTCGAGGGGCCGATTGGCCTACTCCTGCTCCTATTTCTTATGTTCTTATGTTCTTATGTTCTTATGTTCTGTACATGGTTCTGAATCTGATTTGGCCACGTTTTTTTTGTCTGTAACTTAAGCTGTCTCTAATGAATTTGCATCAGTTTCAGTTTATCAACATATTCTAGTTATACTACCACAAGCTTTGGGTACAGTAATGACCACACATTTAACAGAAGTGTGAACAGGGAGGCACATGGCTGTTAAGTAGGAGGAAGCATACCTCTACGTTTGCTCATCATCCTGACTTCTGGTAAAATTTCAATAATTGAGAAGAGCTGTTGGGATAACCAGCTCTTCCTAGTCAATGGAAGTGAACAAGGGATGCAGCTATCCATCTAATTTATTTTTAAACTTTGAATAATATGCAGCACGGTTGCTGCAGTGCACCTTCAGCCACTGCGCATCACTTGCACTCCACTTCAATTCAGGCTCAACAGTTATTCTACATTTTAGCAGTGTGAAAGATATTTTCTGTTCTGATACACAGCCTGCATTAGGCAAGCTGATATTCAAAATGCCAGATGATATAAAATTGTCCCTACTGTTTTATGATCTGACCGCAGAAATGAAGAAATCCTACAACAGAGATAAAAGAAACAATTGCAAATGCTGGAAACTTAAATCAAAAGGGAAAATGCTTCAGCATCTGTGAAGAGAAAAGGTTGGCTAACATTTTGGATGTATCAAATTTGCGCAGGTGTTTTTTTTCCACTTGAGCCATCTAGTCTAATCTCACTCTCCTCTTCTCTCTCCTTACCCTTTAATATTCTTTTTCAAACAATTTTGAGAAACGTAGAAATTTTAATAGTCCACATTAGGATTGCTAGCTATCAACCTACATGGCATGCTACCACTGTCGTTCATGGATGAAGACATTCTTGGTGGGTAAAGGATCACATGTGACAGAAGAAGCCATATTTCAAGCGATACACCATAATATGAACAGATTTCTGACATTAATACATGATATACTGGGTTTAAAAATCTAAAGCCTCAGAGTCACAGGCTGCAAACAGAATACAGGCTTCTGAGATGGGATGGTTTGATAACAAAGTTGTAAAAAACACCACAAGCTTTGAAATGGGTATTGATTGTTAATGCTAATACAAAGGCCCTATTGAAATAGCAGTTTGGCGCTTCCGAAAGGTCTGCGGTTTGGAACCAACACAATGAAATGACCCAAGTAAAGCATTAAGAACTAACACATGAAACAGGAACAGAATGTTAAAAAACCATGTGCCTTTGAAAAGATGATATCAAGTAAAAGAAACACCTGCTGGTCAAATAGTTTTTATGTTAAACTTGGAAGACAGGAAACATAAGATTAAATATGCAACCAATTAAGATAGCTAGAAAACAAGTAAACACCCTGGTTAAAGTGGTTTTAATTTACATATAGTAAATATGATACCTGCAGAACACTTTGAAGATATGACTTCAATA
The DNA here is from genome assembly GCF_052327205.1 of Somniosus microcephalus. Lineage (NCBI taxonomy): Eukaryota > Metazoa > Chordata > Chondrichthyes > Squaliformes > Somniosidae > Somniosus > Somniosus microcephalus. Next base: position 220,064,226 of record NC_140992.1, read on the forward strand.
GATGCACCAAGCAATTACATTGTTTCTGCATTGAACGTGGAACACCACAGAGTCACAATGTCTGCTAAAACCAGTTAAGCCAATATTAAGAATTGAATGAAAGATCTTCTATAAGAATGACATCAAATAAATACTACTGTCATAGTGTTTTATGATAGCTTTTTGGAACACCTAAAGGTAGAGACATAATTATGCATGCAGCAGCTAAATTGAAAATAAGATCAGAAAGAATTCAACAGAGAGAATGACTAGAGACAATTAGCTTACATCAGCACTAAAAAAAGAGTATAAAAGATAGAGCTTTTCAGATGAAAAGTCAGAAGTCGCTGAACGGGCAAGCGTTTCTCAGCTTCACAGGCACACTCTGTAAGTTTACAACTATGAGTCTTGGGTAATCAAGGTATTTGATTTTGGTGGATGTTCTGGACTTAGAAATAAGTAAGAAATGTAGAAATGTAACGAAGTAAAGATTTGAAAATAAGGATCTCTGAGAAATAAGAAATGTAAGCTATTTGTATTTTGAATTGTTAATGTTGCAACTGACTCAACAGCTGTTAACTGCATGTCGGCTTTTAAATAGATCTATATTTTTAGAATTGTCTCAGAGTATTTCTGTATAAACACACAAACCCAATTTCTGTACACTCTTTTGTAAGGAGTTGCAGAATTCTGGGGGGTATTCCAGACCCTTATAATATCCGGAAGGTTACAGTCTAGTTAAACTTATTAAAAGTGCTATCCGGAGGATGGTAACATCTTCAGTTGTTCCTTTCCTTTAGGGAGAGATAGCCTGAACCTTTAGACCCATTTAAGCGTCTTATAGAATTTGGCTATCTCTAACTTTAGTTGAAGGTGAATGTCTGGGGAATACGCCTGATCTGGGGTAGCCCAAACAGGGCTAGGACTTGTAATTATCCCTTCACACACACGGACCCTTTTTTTGCCTGTGTAATTATTTCTTATTTCAGGAGTTGCTTTCCCTTAGACCTCTGGCCTAGCAATAGTTTCTCAGGGAAATGTTTACCAAGTGTGTTGTACAGTGGAGGTACTTAATCAGTTCGCTCCATATTCTACATTACCCCCCACCCCACCCCCACTTACTTCTCCCCACATCCTCTGGTTCATCATTATCTTCCTCAGTTGAGTATGGGCCATGCCCATGAAAATTCCTCATTAATCTTCTGCTGGCTCCTTAGGTAGGCTCACTTGCTCCCTAGAAGTACTTGAAGTATTGGATTAGGTGCCCATGAAAATAGATCCGCTTTCCTCTGTGACAATTAATCTTTTTTATTTTAGAAAATGCTTGACATCACATTTCTGTGTTGGGCAGTAGACCAAATGTATTTTTTAATTGTGGTTATCAGTATTTAGTGTTCATAGTTTGCATTCAATTTGATTTACTCAATAGTTTTCTACTTTACTATAACGTCTGTAGTGTATGTAACCGTTCTACCTTTAAGAGAACTATTGTATGTAACCGTCCACCTTTAAGAGAACTATTTTAGGTGTTGCACTACTTTATCTTGGCTGCGGTATACTGTAATACCGGTGGTGACCACACCGGTATATAAGTGCTGTGTAATGAGTGATTGGGCAGATTCGCCCTGACCTTCGAATAGTAAAGTCCTGTTAAAGTTTACTCTTGTAGTCTATGTAATAATTTGCAATATAACACACAGATTTTACAGTGGCGATGAGTTCGATCTTACCCTGCGGCAGCGATACATCCGAAGCAGTTAACGAGCGTCGAGAAGAGGCATCCGCCCTCGTCGTTCTGCTGAGAGAAGACTCGAGTCTGCAGAGCAAGGAAGAAGGAAGAATTCAGACACGAAGCCTTCCATCAGCAACAGGCAGTGATCGTCCCTTCTGTCACGGTGGTGAGTGAGCCGATCAGCCACGAGAAGCAAGTCGGCCACGTTGACTGTGAGTAGGGGGGAAATAAAAAGAAACGGAGGATAAGGGCGGTGAACTCGACCACGGTCGGGGGAAAGGAGCCGGACAGAAGTCGGGGCCAGAGACGCTGAGACTGGGGCAGCGTAGGGCACGGAAGCCGCGGTACAAGCGGGAACGCAGCCGGTGTGAGAGACCGGGCTACAAGCGGGAACGCAGCCGGTGTGAGAGACCGGGCTACAAGCGGGCTGGGAGATGCAACAGTGTCGTGAGACAGCTCAACCGCGACCGGCGAAAAAGGCCGGGCAGCTACCGAGGCCGCGAGGCGCTGCGACCGGGATCGTAAGGCGCGGGAAGAAATAAAAAAATAATAAATAAATAAAACCGCGGAGAACTCAGCCGCAGCCGGGGGAGGAAAGGACCAGACTGCGAGAGGGCTGGGAGGCGCGATTAGAAGCCGTTGAGGGAGAGACAGAGTCCGAGCGAGCGGGAGAGACAGAGCCCGAGCGAGGGGGAACGGGACCGAGCGAGGGAGACCGAGCGAGATTCCGCCCAGTGGCTGGAACTGTTCGCCGCCAACGGGTTGTCCCCAGCGCCGGTTGCCCTGCCGAGAAAAGGGAACCAGGAACGCACTGAAGCCGGCGCGCAGGCTGCGAACCCCGAAAGCCAGCGGTCGTCGCCCGAGAGCAAAGCTTACCCCTCCCGCCAGGGGAAGAAACGCGGGAAGCCGCCAGTAGGCGGGGAAGAAGACAGGAGCGGGAAACCGCCATTTTGAAAGTGGGCGGGGAAGAAGACAAGCGCGGAAAACCGCCATTTTTGGAAAAAAAAAAGTAACGAACAAATTCGTTGTTGTTTCTCAGAAAGATAGTGAAGATGCCTAAGCATGGTAACATCAACGACTTCGATTCTGAGGTGGAAGATTGGGCCACGTATGTAAAACGCATCGGGATATATTGTGAGGCCAATAAAATAGCAGATGATGATAAAGCTCTAACCTTACTAAACTCAATGGGGGCGAAGACATACGGGCTATTGAAGCATCTTCTATCACCAGCTAAACCGGCGGATCAGACTTTCGCTAATATTGTTGCTGTCCTGAAGGATCATTTGAACCCCACACCGCTGATGTTGGCGGAACGATTCAAATTTTATGCGAGAACGCAACGGAAAGAGGAAAGCAACGCGGAATACTTGGTTGAACTGCGTAGATTAGCGAAATACTGTCAGTTTGGGGAAAATCTGACAGAGGCATTGAGAGACAAGTTCGTGTGCGGGTTGTCGAAGGAAGGAACACAAAAGCGACTGCTAGAAGAGAACGATCTTACACTTGATAAGGCTGTCCTTATTGCAGCATCGCACGAAGCCGCAGCGAGAGGCACTGCAGAAATGCAGCTGAAGGCAGCGGTACTCAGCGTGGATCAAATGACTTCGGGTACAACGAAATGTTATCGTTGTGGGAAGACAACACACGACCAGAACCAATGCTGGTTTAAAAACCAGGGATGTAGAAAATGTGGCAAGCTTGGTCACATAGCTAAAGTATGCCGGTCAGGAAAGAAGACCAGCAACAAAAAAAAGTCACCGCAGGAAAAGTACAGCAAGGTACACAAGGTGGCTGAGAAGAGTTCGGATGAACAGAATTCGGATTCAGACCCAAATGGCCAGGAACTGGGTAGTCTGAGAATTCACAATGTGAGTAAGGAAGCTGACCTACAAACTATCTGGGTCATGCTAAAAATAGCCGGAGTCCAAGTAAAAATGGAATTGGACACAGGATCAGCCCTATCAGTCATAAATCGAAGGGATTACAACCGGCTATTCTCACATATACCCTTGAGAGATACCAAGATCGTATTGCAGACATACACGGGGCATAAAGTATACCCCATCGGAAAGATAAAAGTCAAGGTGAGAGACAAGGGCAAAGAACACCAAGGAATGGACTTATATGTACTACCTGAGGGAGGTCCACCACTTCTGGGACGGGAGTGGATCAGGGAAATAAACATGGAATGGCACTACCTAAAAGCAATAACGAGTGAGAACTCGGTGAAGACAATCAGCTCAGACTCTGAAACTGATGACGATAAGACCAGCCCAGGTGCGAAAGACAAGTCTAAAATGGACTTGCTGACTAAGGTTGGAAAAACGAAGGAGTGCATAAATGCTTATGCTTCAGAGGAGAACAAAGTTTCAGAACAGAATTCCACTGAACAACAACAACATAGTTTGACAGAGAATTCTGAGTCTGTCCAGTTTACAGACATACACAATTCTGAGGAACACCGGGCTCGAACTCAACTCCATTTCAAATTACAACAGCAATTAGAACAATTGAGTTGCCGTCTTGAGCAAGAGATGAAAGCAATGAAAAAGTTCTTTGACACAGAGTGGGAGAATCTGGAAAGACAACAGAAGCAGCTGATGGAGAAAAGGGAGCAGGAGCACACAAACCGTCTGCGCGAGGAGGCCAAACGAATCAAAGCTGATTCGGTTTCTGAAGGTGCATGCTCTAATCTGGTGGAGCAAGATGTTCAGCAACTGAAGGCGCTTGTTAGCAGGTTGCAGGCAGAAAAGGCTGATTTGGTCGCCATGAATTTCGAGCTCCTACTGAAGTTGGGTGCAGCATCACCGGACGATTCATTTGTGGAAATTCGAATGGTGGAGGCTGCGGATGATGGCGAAGTAGAAACAGCAAAAGAGCCCCAGGGCAAGGTTATAAACATCCCTGCAGCTACTGGGAAATGGATGATGTCAGAAGAGTTAACGGTCAGCCAACTCCTTCATATGCTGAGGGACAAGACTCTGAAATGGGAACAATTTGATCATGAGCTTAAATCTTCAAAGGAGAGGGGTTTGGAGCTCTCAAAAGTTATTGAAATAGCTGAGGTTGCAACACAGACTGAGAAGATGGCAGCAGAGCAACCCTTGGATGCCAAAAGTACGCTGACTCACGTCAATGTTGAACAACAGAATGCTGAAACAACTGCTCCAGTAGAGGGATTGAATAATACGATCAATCAATCTCCGAATGAAGTTGAAGTATTGAAATCACGAATGAGGTCATTAGTAAAAGACTTGCAGGAAGCCCAGAAAAAGCTGGAGGAAGCTGAACACATGAAGAAGTCTCTTCAGGAGAGATGTCTGGAATTGGAACAAAAGCTGACTAACGTCCAGCTGGGCATGGAGGAAATAAAAGACCCTCTCGCTGGCCTAGCTCAGGACGACACTGATTATTACCACGTCCTGTTGAACGACACTGAATATAACGATGACCTGTTCTGCCCAGCTTGTGGGGAAATCTTCCGAAGTGCAAAAACCCTGAAGAATCACAAAAAGTCTAAGAAACACCGGGAGATGGTGGCGCTGCTAAGGCAACAGGAGAAAGAGGAGGAGGAACTGTGCATGCGGCTGGCAGCGGAGCACAGAGAGTCTCCAAGAAGCAGGAAAGGAAAAGACGAAACAGAAGAAGATGACCCATCTGAACCATTATCACCCCTACCAGATCACGCACGTGGTCCCTCCGAACGGAACCAAATCAGTTTGGAAGTAGAAAAACTTCCCAAGGTACTCAAGCTTTTAGAAGTCAGCAATGCTGGTTCAGAAGTGACGGAAGTTCAAGCTGTTAAGTCCAGTGAAGGACTATTGGATGAGTCACCCCAGCAAAGTGAACCGACTACACCACAGGGAACTGCTACACCACCGAGGCATTGTCCAGACCGAGTCAAGAAGCACAGGAGGCGCCTCCACAGAGACTGAATCTGTGAACTGTTTTCCACAGAGACCGAATCTGTGAACTGTTTTCCGCAGAGACTGAATCTGTGAACTGTTTTCCACAGAGACTACATCTGTGAACTGTTTTTACGTGAAGTTGGATATATGTTATGATGTTGTGTTTAATGGGGAATAAGTATGTTGTAAGCTAAAAAGGGAGGATTGTAGTGTATGTAACCGTTCTACCTTTAAGAGAACTATTGTATGTAACCGTCCACCTTTAAGAAAACTATTTTAGGTGTTGCACTACTTTATCTTGGCTGCGGTATACTGTAATACCGGTGGTGACCACACCGGTATATAAGTGCTGTGTAATGAGTGATTGGGCAGATTCGCCCTGACCTTCGAATAGTAAAGTCCTGTTAAAGTTTACTCTTGTAGTCTGTGTAATAATTTGCAATATAACACACAGATTTTACAACGTCCAACTATACTGTACAACCACTGTCATTCAAAGAAAAATTTGATTAACTTGTGTGATGGACAGAGAGGTCTTCATATGTATTTGTATAATCTTTGATTAGGTTATGTGGCCTAAAATGCACAATTCCACTGTGCTGCTGTAACTACGGTGGAGCGGGAATTGCACCCTGCCGATGACTCAAGTGTCTGACCCTGATGGAATTTCTGGGGTCAGGCAATTTACATATCACTGACAGGTGTCCACACTAGTATTGACACGTCTTGGGAAGATTAAGGAAATATGGGACTGGGTGGCTGCTTACCTGCACATCCGGCTGGTCTAGTGGACGTGAGGCATTTTGATTTCTCTTCTGAAAGGTTGGGAGCACTAAAGCTGGTTGTCCTCTTCTGAGTGTTCCAGGCGATCCTTGACTTCTGCCCAAAATGGCCATGAAGTTGACAGAGCATCTGTGCCACCTGCCTGCCCTAAGCTGGTGTTGGGAAGCCTAAATCATTTTCCGGTTTGGACCTCATTTGAATGTAGCCAGTGAGCTGTGGGTACCAACTGGAGAGGGGGGGCGGGGAGAACCGATCCCAAAAGAGGGCGAGCATGAGCCGGCAATGGGCTGCGATACTTTTCTGCAGCGGCAACAAGCAGCCCCTTTAAGGATGGTTGGTTAGGCCGCTTACCGCCTGATACAAATGGGCAGAGCATGTACTGCATCCATTTGTAGTTGTACAATGATGTAGGATGCTAATTTGCATATTTAAACAATCTCCCCTCCCACCCGAAACAGGCGGGCATTCTGTTTGTCCATTTAGAGGCCCACCTGAAAATTACATCAAGCGGGCCTTGGTATTGCCCCCTCTACCCAACTTTCAACTGCCAGCCGACCATTTGTCAGGCGGGAAATGGGTGGGCAACAGTTGAAAACCACCCCCATAATCTCTTCTTAGATCTTCCCCACTTCCCTCTTGGATCTTCCCTCCCACTTGAAGAGGTTCCAAAAGTTTCACAATAATATGTTAAACTTCATCTACCAGGAGATTAAGCTCTGTCTCCCGAGTTCTGGCTTTGCACTGGCTGCCTGGTTTTGCTATGTTCCTTCTGGCATTTTCCCATGGAATTTGTAGATAGTTTTGATTTAATTAACAATTAACTGAGTGTGCCATTAGTTTATAGCATGGCATGGTAAATGTGTTAATTACTTGCCGAATGTGATTGCCCAGCAGTAAGCTGTACAGAGGCATTTAGGGTGGATCTGAGTTGAAAATATATTTTATCCATAAGATCCAAAGGGGAAGAAATTCCCCTGGAGGGCCATTTGGGGCGTGACATAAATCAGTCATTCATGAAAGAAAGACTTATGAAATAATACTGAGCAGCCTGCGGATGGCGCTGTCCAGGGAGAGTATAAATACTCGGGCACAGGCCCAGCTTGCACAGGACATTCTTAACAGGAACTAGTGAAGGACACAACTTGACATCCATGTTGTAAAATAGTTGATTAAAGCTTTGTTTAACGCTTAGACCAAGTGCCTAGTGGTTTTCTTACGTCAGGGCGCTGTTGTGTATGTACCTTTAAGGGAATAACTGGTCTTAGACTGCAGTACCGGCAGTGACCACCCCTGTATAAAAGGCCGTAGCAGGCTTCTGTAGTTTCAGTTTCAAGCTGCCTCTTGTTCAGTAAAGTACCTGTTAAACTGTTCTCCCGAAGTCCGTGTATTATTGAAGCGCGGACTTTACAGTGGCGATGAGTAAGTTCGAACTCACCTGCAGTGTGGCATCATCTCACGGGGATCTCACCTGAAAGGAAGGTCCTGGAAGGTCGTAGTCAAAGCAACGGGCGTCGACCGAGGGCAACCGCCCAAAGAATTCATCGGTGTTTGGAGAATTGCGAAAGAGACTGTGGTTTCAGCGAATCGTGCTGGTAGCAGGTAGCGCGCTGACCCTTCCGGACTGCGGCGGGCTCAAGCTCGATCGAGCGGCTCTACAAATTGGGCCGCGCAGCGTCGCCGGGAAAAGAAAACAAGAGAGAGAGGGTGGAGCGCACAGGGCGCGGTCGGTGCTCAAGAACAGGACAGCGGAGAGAAACTAAACGGGGGGGGGGAAGGAAAGCGAGACGCGCTGAAGCTGCAGGTCACTGCCATTACCCCGTAGAACACTAGGAGCAGTGTGGCAGTAAGGGGAAGAAGCAAAAGCGCGGGAGGCGCCATTTTATTCCATTGGGGAAGAAGCAAAAGCGTGGGAGGCGCCATTTTAAATCGCCCAAGATGCCAAAAAGTGGCAGTATCACTGCTTTTGACAACAAGGTAGAAGACTGGACCACGTATGTGGAAAGAATTGAAGTGTACTGCAAGGCAAATGAGGTGGCTGATGGAAAGAGGGCGTCGGTATTATTAAATCTGATTGGTGCGAGTACGTACGGCCTATTGCGGAATTTAATTACCCCAGCTAAACCAATGGAGAAAAGTTTTGAGGAGATTGTTCATATCTTACAGGAACATCTAAGCCCTACACCACTGCTGATAGCAGAAAGATTCAAGTTCCATAAAAGAAACCAGCACAAAGATGAGAGCAAGGCTGACTATCTTACGGAACTATGCAAGTTATCGAAGCACTGCCAGTTTGGCGCAGGACTGGCAGACACCGTACGGGATAAGTTTGTCTGTGGGCTCCAGAGTGAAGGAACCCAGAAATGACTACTTTCAAAAAAGGACCTGACGCTAGAACAGGCTTTCAGCGTGGCAGTATCCTACGAAGCAGCAGCACGGGGAGCTGCGGAAATACAACAGAAACCACAAGAATACAGCGCTAACGAAATGGCGTATGGAGCCGAAAAGTGCTATTGTTGCGGCAGGACAACCCATGAGCAGAAGGACTGCTGGTTTAAAGACAAAACATGCAGGCAATGAGGGAAAATGGGACATATAGCAAGAGTCTGCAGGTCGGGAAAGAAGACCAACACGACAAGAACTACTAAGGAACAGTACAGGAAAGTAAAGAAACTGACAGATAGTAGTTCAGAAGATCAGGAGAGTGATAAGGACACCGGGAGCAGGCGACTAAGTTGTTTAAAGTTACACAACGTGATCGCAAAAGAAGATCACCGAACCATTTGGGTCACCCTCATGATAGCAGGGTCCCCAGTGAAGATGGAATTGGACACAGGATCAGCCCTAACTGTCATGAATCGACGAGACTATGAGTGGCTATTCTCACATATACCCTTAAAGGACACGTCCACTGTATTGAAGACATACACGGGGCAAAAGGTCTACCCCAGAGGAAAAATAAGGGTGCCAGTTGAATATAACGGAAAGGAAACACAGAAACTATACATGTATATACTACGAGATGGAGGACCACCATTATTGGGACGTGAATGGATCCGAAGACTACAATTGCATTGGCATTCCATCCTGGCACTAACTGTGACTGACAAAAAAGATGATGACGTCGCACCTGGACGTCTGTCACAAATTCTATCTGACGCGGAAGAGGTGTTCCAACAAGGACTTGGGACTCTAAAAGGAGTAAAGGCAACCATAAAGATTGAGGATAACGCAACCCCAACATTTTTCAAGGCCAGACCGGTGCCATACGCGATACGCCCAGCTGTGGAAGCTGAACTGGAGAGTCTGGAGCGTTCGGGGGTGCTGCCTAAGGTGGACTGGAGCGAGTGGGCCACACCCATCGTTCCTGTAATGAAGAAAGCATTGAGCAGCACGCCTGGGGAGCCAAGGAAGGTTTGCATCTGTGGGGACTTCAAGGTGACTGTGAACCCAGTCCTGCACACAGTACAGTATCCGCTTCCGCGGATAGAAGATATTTTCGCCTCACTATCTGGAGGGAAACGTTTTACAAAGATTGACCTGGCTGAAGCGTATCTACAAATGGAGGTGGAAGAAGCATCTAGGAAATACCTCACGATAAACACTCACAAAGGCCTTTACCAGTACAATCAACTGGTATTTGGGGTAGCATCGGCCCCGGCTATTTGGCAGAGGGCAATGGAACAAGTCCTGCAAGGGATCCCGGGGACCCAGTGTTATTTGGACGACATCCTGGTTACGGGCGAAAATGACAATGAACACCTTGCCAACCTGGAACAGGTGCTCACGAGATTGCAGGAATATGGGCTACGAGCCAACCGTCCCAAATGCGAGTTCTTCAGGAGACAAATCTCGTATTGTGGCCACATGATTGATGAGGAAGGGTTTCATAAGTCGCCGGACAAGATTGAGGCTGTAGTCAAGGCTCCAGCACCAGGAAATGTGTCGCAACTGAGGTCGTTCCTCGGGTTGGTGAACTACTACCATAAGTTCTTGCCGAATTTATCTACAATTCTGCACCCACTGAACGCCCTCCTTCAAACTGGTGTAACATGGAAATGCAGTGATGAGTGTAAGCGTGCCTTTCAGGAATGTAAATGCCAAATCACTTCAAAAGAAGTATTGGCCCACTACAACCCAACACTACCGATTCGGTTGGCATGTGAAGCGTTACCTTACGGCATTGGAGCGGTGCTGTCACACAAATTCCGTGATGGTTCAGAGAGGCCAATAGCCTTTGCATCGCGCTCGCTAACCTCAGCCGAGCGTAACTACGCCCAGATTGACAGGGAGGCCCTCAGCCTGGTGTGGGGGGTGAAGAAGTTCAATCACTATCTGCACGGGCAGAAATTCACCCTACTGACTGATCATCAACCCCTGGTCTCAATTTTTAACCCAAAGAAGGGCGTTCCGGTGATGACGGCGCAACGGCTGCAAAGATGGTCACTTTTTCTAGGGGCACATCAGTATGACATAGAGTACAAAGGTGCGAAACAACATGGAAACGCTGATGGGCTGTCGCGCCTACCGTTGCCTACGGCGGAAGAAGCACCTGCAGTGGACCCGGTGGAGATATTCTATGCGACCATAGTCGAATGTTTGCCTGTTACAAACGCAAGTATTGAGAAGGAAACCCGAAAAGACCCGACACTCTCTCGGGTCTATGATTTGACGGTGAAGGGATGGCCAGCATATGGCGACTCACTGTTGCCAGCATTCTCGCCAAGGAGGGAACAGCTGTCAGTGTGCCGGGGAACCTTGATGTGTGGATCCCAAGTGGTAATTCCACCCAAGTTGAGAGATAGAGTACTCAATGAGCTTCACGAGAGTCATCTGGGAGGGGTAAAAATGAAGAGCCTAGCCAGGGCTTTTGTGTGGTGGCCGGGAATCGATAAAGAAATCGAGGATATGACCAAGAGATGCACAGGATGCCAGAAGGTCCAAAAAGCTCCACCACAGGCCCCGCTACATCCATGGGAGTGGCCCTCATCTCCATGGCAACGGGTACACATTGATTTCGCTGGTCCATTTATGGACTCAATGTTTCTAATCGCTGTGGACGCCCATTCGAAATGGCCAGAGGTCATTAAAATGTCCTCCACCACCACGGAGAAAACTATTGCAGTCCTATGGACCATCTTCGCCAGGAATGGGTTGCCAGAACAGATCTGTTCCGACAATGGCCCACAGTTTGTGTCTGAGGATTTCCGGAGGTTCATGAAGAATAATGGGGTGAAACATTACACATCTGCCCCATATCATCCAGCCACAAATGGATTGGCTGAGAGGTTTGTTCAGACCTTTAAAAAGGCCATAAAGGCAATGTATAATGACGACATACCACTGCAACACAAGGTGGATAACTTCCTGTTTGCTTACCGGAATGCGACACATGCAGTAACCAACCAAACTCCAGCCGTACTGTTTTTCAACCGGAGACTAAGATGTCGCTTGGATTTGCTCAAACCAAACATAAGACGAGATGTTGAGGATAAGCAGTTCCAACACATAAATGAGAAGCCAACCAAGAGCTTCAAGATAGGGCAACCAGTCTTGGCCCGCGATTACTGAACAGAAAAATGGCAGCCAGGCATGATATGCACACAGCAGGGACCACTAATGTACACAGTGGACGTTGGAGAGAGCATCGTGAGACGCCATGCTGACCAGATTCTAGAGTCACAGGAACAAGCCAAACTTGTACCACAAGCATGTGCACCTGGTAATGAGCCCGAAGTACAAATTGCGTCTACCTCAGAAGCAGGGGTATTGGAAGCTGACGAACCAACCAATGACAATGAGCCAGAATTGACTCCACCGCCAGAACAGGATACTCGAGAAAGGCGCTATCCAGTCCGGATCAGGAAGCCTCCTCAAAGACTGAACTTATAAATGACTATTTCAGTTGATGTATATATTACTGAGAAAATTGTAATTGTAATTAGTTATTATTTAGTTGTTAAATGAATGTTATGTACTGTTTATCTAAAAGGGGAGGAATTGTTGTGTATGTACCTTTAAGGGAATAACTGGTCTTAGACTGCAGTACCGGCAGTGACCACCCCTGTATAAAAGGCCCTAGCAGGCTTCTGTAGTTTCAGTTTCAAGCTGCCTCTTGTTCAGTAGAGTACATGTTAAACTGTTCTCCCGAAGTCCGTGTATTATTGAGGCGCGGACTTTATAGGCGCTAAGTCAAAAATGTTTGAAAAGTTAGCGCCAGGCACTAACCTTTTCAAACATTTGAGAAATCCCCATTTTTTGCTCGAAGAGGCAAGTGGAGCTCTGAATCAAGCACTCCACTGGCCTCTTGGAGCACAAGAGGTGGGGAATGCCCGATCCGGGGCGATGTGCTCAGCAGCGCCACGAGTGGCCCCGTGTGACGCAGCCGCGTTGCAGGGGCTCTTCCCTCAATTAAAGGGAAGAGCCTCCCGCTGCGAGCTCTGCAATTCTTTTGGCATCTGCTGGCGCACCGGGGTGCTGGAGTGCCGGGAAGACCGATTGGCGATTTTTTTCACATCGGCCGGCCACCTCGCCTTTAAATGGCGCCCCGTGAGCTGCCGGCCTCACTGTTCGCAGCCCCTGCAGCAGTTGGTAACATCACCCGGCGCTGCTGCGTGGCGTGAAGGGGAATTTTTCTCCTGAGGCGCTACTCGATAGCGCCGCCGCTAACCTCCCACGCAATTTCGCGGGAGGCGCCTTGAGGGGGCAAAAAGCCATTTGCGCCCCGTTAGCGCCTTCCACTGGAGGCACTAACAATGGGAATTTCACCCCCAAAGTAGTTCACCTTGCTTTTTTCATTATTTGTATTTGCACCTCTTGAGCTGAAAATTCTGCCAGTAATTATTATTTCTTCTATAACGTTAAAGCCACTTCCAGTTTTTCAACAACTTGCACTTATATAACAGCTTTAATGTAGAAAAGCATCTCAAGGTGTTTCACAAAGAAAGAGCGGAAACAGACACCGAGCAGGAATGAAGAAAGAGGTTAGGCGGAGTAGCAGAAACCATGGCCAAAGACATCGGGGTACATTTCCTTCATCACTGCTTGGGCGGTAATCTGGCGGTGTGGAATGTTGAAGCTGGACCCTATTGTTGAAGCAGGTTGCTTTTCATCTCATTGAATTCAATGGAATGTAAATTAGGCGGGTTCTGCAATGGGTGGGTGATCTGCTCTGCCAGAAAGTCTACCACATGGGTATTGAGAAGGATCCGGAAGGCAGCGAGAGACATAGGGCTGCATTTTAATTCAGGGGTGGGCTGGGGTCTTGTACTTCGCATTTCGTGTTATCCACCCGAATCTAAATCGATGTGGGAGATTGATGCGATTTTAACTTAATTGGCCAATTAAGTCCCAACGTATGAGAACCCATGGCAAATGAGTTTTTCCAGTCTGAAAGTCGCCTCTGATGATGTCATCATTGCTGCTGCATTTAAGGTCTACAACAAGCCTGGCTTCTTCTGCAGACTGACAAGCTTTTGGCCTTTCATGCTACAGGAACCTGGAGGAAGAATGACCAGCGAGAGACCTAGAGCTGTTCCCAGGTTTGATGACGTTGCCCTGCAGGCTTTAGTTGAGGGAGCAAGAGCTCATAAAGAGGTGCTCTTCCCTTCTTCAGGGAGGAACAAGCCTCCTCAGCAGACCAAGGCTGTGTGGATCCTGCTGGCAGAGGAGGTCAACTCATTATCATTAACCCGCAGAACCTGGATTCAGTGCAGGAAGAGATTTCATGACCTTCTGCGCACTGGAAAAGTGAGTATGAATTTCCCATCACCCTCAATCTGATCCCCATTGCCTTTCCTCACCAGCACTCAGCTTTAGCAATCTCTTCCTCCACATCCCACTTGACACTGACATCCATGCACCCTTACCCATTCCCTCCCTCTATGGTCACATTCACCTAACGATTCAACTATGCAGCCCTCACACTCCCTATCACTGTGATGCTATGAAAACAACTGACAACACACAGGGAGGGCCCTTGGTCTTGCCACCTCACTCCATCTTTGTCTCCTTCTAAGTATCTATGCTATGGAATCTCTACACTCACTCCTTCGTTCTCATTCAACCTCCACTTGTCTCCCTCATTGCAGGAAAAGAGAGCTCACAATAAGCGAGAAAGAGCAAGGACAGGAGGAGGGCCACCCTCAGTAGCCCACCTCACCCCCTGGGAGGAGGCGGTCCTGGAGATCGTAGGAGTGGAGGAAGATGCGCAAGTGGGGGGTGTACAGAGGGGTGCATCACAGCAAGCTGGTGACAGAATAGTTTTCCATCTCTCTCATTGACATCGCATGAGTCGCTGATAATGGCCCAGTAATTCCGGGCCCAACGCGTGAGTGCGGACGGGGTACTCACGCGTGGGCCCAATGGAAGTGCCGGTTTTCAGCATGCACAGTGCATGCGTGGAAAACCGGCATTTCCTGTCCTCTGAACCAAGGGGTTCAGAGGACGAACGTGTGTGCGCAGGAGTCTGCGCGTGCGCACTGAAATTCCTTTTTTTCTACAGGTTTGCGCGTGTGTAAGGGCCTCTCCTTTTTACAAATGTAAAAAGGAGATGTAAGGACTTCATTTTTTAAGGTAAGTGGTCTATTACTTAAAATTGTAACATTTTTTCCACAGCTTTATTGCTTTTAATGACTTTACAGTAAGGTAAGTGTAGTTTTAGACCCGATTTTTAAAAAAATTATTTTTTTCAAAAATTTGATTAATTGTTTAAAATAGTTTTTAAAAGTTATTTATAGTTTATTTAATTATTGGGATGTTTTTTAAAATTTTATTTAAAGTTAAACTAGTCTTTTGGGCGCCTGTACTTTTCTTGAGTTTGACAGTTCTTACTATCAAACTCATGAATGAAGTTTCCCCTCCCCTGATTGGCTGCACAGTGCTCACCTGATCCCAGCCGGCACATCGAACTAACTACGCCGCTGGATCAGGTAAGCACAGTGCGCCGACATCTGAACCGGGCCAGTGACAGGAATTCCAAGCAGGCCCAGGCTTCAGATGTCGGCGCGCCGGGTGAGTGCACATCGGGGGCTTGCACGCGCGGCAAGCCCCCGAACCTAATTTCTGGGCCAATGATTCTGAAGCTCTAACAGATGGACTAATGATCATCTGCAATATGTAATGCGCATGTAACCTTGGCATCACATCTCTGACTCTTTCCTTTACTCCCCCACAGGACCATCGCAAGCACCCGTCCCCACCAGCCATGAGGAAGAGCATGAGCCTCAAGACACCTCAGAGGAAGCTGCAACCTCTGAGGGCACAGCGTCAGCAGAATTCAGCCAACCCAGCACCAGCGCAGACACTCACGCCTCGGTGGGACCTTCAGGACATAGAGTAGTGTTGTCACCTGGTGTATCACAGTTCACAAGTGAGCATCAGCAGATTGTGGAGACAGGGACAGCAGTGGAGAGTCCTAGTCGGAGGGCGCAGGACTCTGCCAGCTCGGCTCAGCTGCATGTCGACCCTCTGCCTCTGGGTCCATCCATAAGATCAGCGGTACTGGAACTCCAGGAACAGATGCAGGAGTCTCTGGCAGGTTTTGTCTCCAGGTCACTGCGAGTGTGGAGCGAATGGAGGAGTCCATAGTGAACATGAGCAGTGCCTTTGTGGAGTCATTGGCACATGAACGCATCACCATGGAAAGGATGGCAACCTCCATGGAGGTGATAAGTCGCCAGAGTGCAGAAAACATGGTGATTGTTCAGAATAGAATGACATCTCTGGAGGTGCGATGGTCATCTATTGAACAGAGAAACCAGACCTTCATGGAAGTCTTTCTGAGTAGGACTGCCAGTGCAGATACGGGTCCCCATGGCCCCCCTGATGTGCAGCAAGGTGCTCTCAAGCCACTTGCAAGCGCTGAGGGGGACCTGACCCATGAGAGGGAAGTTGGTGGCAGACATCAAGGAAGTGGGGGCTCCTCTCCAAGCGCTCACACTTCCATGCCACTGCAGCGCCCTCGGTCAGAGCCCCACCCGAGTCCACACCAATTTAAGATTGGCGTCTCAACCCCTGCATAGCCGCAGGAGCAGCAGACTGTTGATGAGCCCACACAGGTTCGCAACCCCAGAGGACACCCGCCACAGGCGTTGAGACAGGAGCAGCAAGAAAGTGAGCAAGGGGCCTCCACATCAGCTGAAGCCACAGGGGAAGCACCACGTAGGAGCATGCGTAAGAGAAAGATACTGCACAAATCGTCACAAGGGTAGTCACTTGGGTGAAATTTGATGTTTTCTGTGAAAAAGCCATCAGATGAATAATGTAAATAAAAAATCTGATGGCTACTGCTGTAGTTGTGGCATGTGTCAATTCGCGAATGGGACTTTCACATTGAGAGCTTAGGATTACTTGCAATTGTCAGTATGGTGGTCAGATTGCTAGGAATCCGCTGGTTCTTGGCCATTGTCGATGCTCAGGTAAGAAGCTGCAAGGCAAAAGTGCTTGATTGGCTAGGCTAAGCAAATCTGGCCAAGATGAGCGCGTTCCTTGCATCCCGGGCAGCTAGGTTCTCGCGTACTGCTGCCGCTGGTTGATGGGCCTCTGCAAGATGTTCATTTTTGCTCTCCTCCTCCTCCTCCTCCTCCTCATCTGAGGAGGATATGTGATGAGCCACTTGGTCCTCAGGAATCTGCAAGCCACGACGCTGTGCCATGTTGTGAAGTGCACAGCAAACCACGACGATTCTGGAGACCCTGGCTGCTGAGTACTGCAGGGCTCCACCTGATCTATCCAGGCATCTGAAGCGCATCTTCAGCAAACCGATGGTTTGCTCAATTATGGTTCTGGTGGACATGTGGCTGGAGTTGTAGCTCTCCTCAGCTTCGTTGGATGGTCTCCTCAACGGCGTCATTAGCCACGTCTTCAGGGAATAGCCCTTGTCTCCAAGTAGCTATCCGTTAAGTTGGTCTGGCGGACTGAATAGCGGAGGCGCACTAGACTGGCGCAGTATGAAGGAGTCATGGCAACTGCCAGGGTACTTGGCACAAACATGCAAAATTTCCTTCTTGTGGTCACACACCAGCTGATCGTTAAGGGAGTGGAAGCCCTTGCGGTTGACAAAAATACCTGGATTGCGATGGGGTGCCTTAGGGGCCACATGTGTGCAGTCAACGACGCCCTGCACCCTTGAAAAGCCTGCCAGATTAGCTAATCCAACTGCACGTGCCGTGCCACTTGCTTGATCCTTGGTGAAATGGATGTGATTGTGCGCAATGGCAAAGAGAGCATTGGTTACCTGTGTGATGCAAGTGTGTGCGGCCGCCTGGGAGATGCCGCTGATGTCTGCTGCTGATCCCTGGAATGAGCCTGAGGCAAAAAAGTTGAGTGTGGTGGTGACTTTGACGGCCACTGGTAAGGGTTGTCCACCTGGTCCTCTGGCCTGCAGGTGTTGTTGCAGCATTGCGCAGGTGTCACCCACTACCTCTCGCGAGAGTCGGAGCCGCCTTTGGCACTGCTGCTCAGACATGTTGAGGTAGCTGACCCTGTGTCTGTAGACCCTGTTTGGGGGGTATCTCCTGTGCTGATGGGCTTCCATGCGCTGGCCCCTTCTGGCCTGTGCAGCTTCAGGTGGGTGAGCAGCAGCTTGTCGCTCCTGTTGTTGCTGCTGGTGTTGGTGCTGCTGCTGTTGGTGCTGCTGTTGTTCCTGGTTCTGCTGGTGCCACGGTTGGTGTTCGTCCTCATCTAATGTCCTGAAGGGAAGAAAATAAATGGCTCCCATGCTTCTGGTATATCACAGAATCACAGAAGAATCACAGAAACCCCACAGTGCAGATAGAGGCCATTTCGGCCCATCGAGCCTCAGTTGAGGAAGCGCTCAGTGAGGGTGGCGAGAGGGGTTTCCCAGAAGGTCACACTGGAGATGGGTGTCAGGCTCCAGACTTCCACAGCTGTGGTTATGCCTTCTAAAAGTTCCCCCAGACCTGAGACTACAAAGTCCTGCCACCTGCAAATGATGGCTGATCAAATCTCCTCTTTAGTGGTTGAGCTGCAGCTGATAGTCAGCAATCCAATAGTGCTCCCTCCAGGTTTCACCGTCATGTTTCAGAACAGGCGTGTCTCACGTGGGAAAAGGGTTAAAATTGCAAAGGCCTTTCAAAATGGCATTATAGAGGCAATTTAGTGCTTGTTAAGGGCCTTAACGGCCTATCCTGCCTCTTGGAGGTGGGATAGAGACGGGACCATTAGGCACGAATTAATGAAAATTGCTTGGAGCCGGGATGGAGGCGGGGTTGTGCCCGCATGCCAGTTTTTGCAATTTTAACCCCCCACATGCCTCCAATCCCGCCTCCACGGCCCAATGAAAATCCTGCCCATAGAGTGGCAGAGGAGTACTGGAATGGACTTAAGGATACAGGCGTGATGGCTGCGTTCTGATTATAGAGCAAAGAGAGATGTGACACATAGTGAGCCAGAGTTGGTAGAGTGGAGGATGCGAGCTCAAATATAGGGTTGGAGGAGGTTACAGAGGTAGGATAGGGTGAGCCCATGGAGTTATTTGTAAACAGGGATGGAAATTCTGAAATCAATACACAGTTGAGCTTGACAAGGAGAATGGAGGTAGGAATGTGAGGCTAAGGATGGGATATAGGATGTGGGTAGCGGAGTTTTGATCAAATTGGGGTTTGTATAGGATGGAGCTCTGGAGGAAGGTGCGGAGGGCATTGATAAAGTTGATCCTGGAGATGGTAAAAACATGGATGAGCTTCACCGGTGGTAAGTGAGATGGTAAGCATGCAGGTGCAGCAGGCGGTTAAGAAGGCAAATGGTATGTTGGCCTTCGTAGCAAGAGGGTTTGAGTACAGGAACAAGGATGTCTTGCTACAGTTGTACAGGGCCTTGGTGAGACCGCACCTTGAGTATTGTGTGCAGTTTTGGTCGCCTTACCTGAGGAAGGACGTTCTTGCCATGGAAGGAGTGCAGCGAAGATTCACCAGGCTGATACCTGGGATGGCAGGAATGACGTATGAGGAGAGATTGTGTCGATTGGGCTTATACTCACTGGAGTTTAGAAGATTGAGAGGGGATCTCATCGAAACCTATAAAATTCTGTCAGGCCTGGACAGACTAGATGCAGGAAGGATGTTTCTGATGGCCGGGGAGTCCAGAACTAGGGGTCATAGTCTAAGGTTAAGGGGTAAGCCATTTAGGACTGAAATGAGGAGGAATTTCTTCACCCAGAGAGTGGTGAACCTGTGGAATTCTCTGCCACAGAGGGCAGTGGAGGCCAGTTCATTAAATATATTCAAGAAGGAATTGGATATATTTCTTAAGGCTAAAGGGATCAAGGGATATGGGGAGAAGGCAGGGACAGGGTACTGAATTTGGATGATCAGCCATGATCTCATTGAATGGCGGAGCAGGCTCGAGGGGCCGAATGGCCTACTCCTGCTCCTATCTTCTATGTATCTATGTATCTATGAGATAGGAGTGCAACAGAGATGGAAATGAGCAGTCTTGGTGATGGATAGGATGTGGGTTTTGAAGTTCAACTCGGGGTCAAACAGGATAGTGAGGTTGCGCACAATTGAATTCAACTTTCCGCTCAGTTCACTGTTTCTAACTCAGCTTGGTGACATATTTTGTTGCCACAGAATGTTATTAGTGCACAGGTTTGTGTTCTCAGAAGAGCGCATTGGGATTAAATTACTTTTTGCTCCCTTCTCTTATTCAAATTTCTCTTGCTGAGAGGCAGTATGATGCAGCTGTGTTTCATTTAAGATTGATAAAAGTAATTATAAAAATATAAAGGTGAGATAACCTGGTTTCCTATACAATTGCAACTGTTATCCACAATGTGACGGCCATTCTGAATGCCCACCTGAAAAAAATAACAAAACATTAAAAAAATATTGATGCTGAACTTCAAAAATATGACTACAGGTAAATCAAACCCTTGTATTAGGTGGTTAATATTTATTGTCCTGACTCAGAAACACTTCTTCAATTAGTCTATAATAACCATGAATTAAATGAAGGATATAGATTGTAGCGACTATTCATTTGAAAATATTTCCTGTGTTTCTGGCCTACATGGATTATTTTACACAACTCTAACTTGCCAAATTTGGCAGCATTTTATATCGCAGAAAATCCATTATTTAGTTTATGAATAAATAGTACTGCACAAGTAAATTCAAAAGTCTGTCAGTCAATACTTCTCCTTTACAGTGCTCATTCTACATAAACAACACTTACATTTCTGTTTAGCCAGTGGTCACTAATGCATTAAGTGTCTCTCGGTAGCTAAAAGAATCATTTAGCCTTAGTTATAAGGGATGCTTAAAGGGATTTGTGCTAAAATATAAAAGAAGCCACATTGACTTGAAGAGAACTGTCAATGAACAAACAATGGACTTCATCTCTAGTCATGCAGCTTGACATATGATAGTGTCTCTGAAGCTGTTGTCATGGCAGTAAGTGTGTGGGTTTTATGCATGCATTTTCTGCTGTAGGAATTTGATTAATAGCATTTGTTTCATGTCTGAAAATGTGTGTTTCTGGCTTTCTGCTTGAATATGCAGATCACACTCTGACCTCTCAGTTTAAAAAAGATATTTTCCAAAACCTAGTCTTTGTGATATTCTGTTAAAATTCAGGGGCAATATAGAGCTGCTGTTTATGGTTAAATGTGAATACTAATACTGTTCCACACGTCTGTCGAGATTATAGTCTTGGATTCTCTTCATGGTGTCACTGTTGATCAATGAAACCTGAATGAAATACTGAGCCCCGACAAATGCCACAGTTTATTCAAATTACACAATAGCGGCTATTTGCACATAATCAAAGGGAGTCTAAACATGCGTACCAATGCTCAGCAGTATGATTGAAGTGCAAGAAAAAGTGCATAGAGGCACGAAAAGGTTTTCAGTTTAATCGTTTAATCTAGTATAAATTAAAGTGAAGTTTAAAGTTTCTACACTTGCCTGTAGTTTGCTCTGAAGTAATGTTCAGCTATGCTCATTAATAATGTCTATGAAAAGGTGACCACCTAATGAACTCCTTGAATAAACTAGGCTGTTTTGTTATTTTCATAGAAACCATGTACCTGGTTATATTCATGGATCAGTTTTATTTGGTTTTATTTAAAGTCTCATTTTATTTTATCCTGCCTTACTGCAACTGATGGACTCTGAAAGAAATGGATAGAAATATCCAGATCGAAAAGTCAGCTACAAAACATGAAATATTCCCTTACACCACCAGTAATTTGAATTTTGATGGAATTTTAAAATCATGAGGGTTGTGGCTGTTGGCTGCTGGGTAAACCAGGATTTATCTGTGTTTAAATGTCCACTCAGATGAAAGAAAAATATTGTTTTCTGCATGGTCTATATTTGATAGAAAATATATATATTTTTAACACTTCCATGGTGTTACAAATTTGTATCTGCTGTAGATGCCTCCTTGGGTTCAGGGGTGTCATTTGCTTCTGTCAACATTCTGAGCATCTTACTATATTAACCTGCATGATAGCATAAACCAGGGGTCTAACAATAATGTCCCCTTGTGACCTGAAATGGGCATTTGTGTCTTTTGCACTGAGTATAGAAGATTGAGGGGTGATCTGATCGAGGTGTTTAAAATTTTAAAAAGATTCGATAGGGTAGATACGGAGAAACTATTTCCTCTGATAAAGAAAGGCTTGTATTTATATAGCGCCTTTCACGACCTCAGGATGTTCCAAAGCGCTTTACAGTCAATGAAGTACTTTTGATGTGTAGCCTCTGTATTAATGTAGGAATTGTAATGATGGGGGCATCAAAAACAAGGGGAAATAATCTTAAAATTAGAGCCAGGCCATTTAGGAGGGCAATCAGGAAACATTTTTTCACACAAAGGGTAGTGGAAATCTGAATTCTCTACCCCCAAATGGCTGTGGATGCTGGGTCAATTGGAGTTTGCAACACTGAAAGATTTTTGTTAGTTAAGGGTATCAAGGGATATGGTGCTAAGGTGGGTAAATAGAATTGAGGTGCAGATCAGCCATGATCTAATTGAATGGCAGAGCAGGTTTGAGGGGCTGAATGGCCTACTCCTTTTCCTATGCTCCTATGCATGTGTATTTCTTCAATCTCTTTGAAAATGGACTGAGCAAACACTTGGTGAGACAAGGCCAGACACAAATTGCAAAGATACGTTATTTCATGGTTCCATATGGCTTCTTGCAGACACTCTTCAAAGTTCTTGCTGCATGTGATTACATGTCCCTTTAAGCTGCTACAGCCAACTGAATTCTGTAGCAGAATTAGTTTCCCAACCTCTTGCCCAGCCCCAGAGGTGGGTTCCTAATTGAAAGTATTAAAGCTAATTTAAAACTAAATGTTTCTACATACCAATAATTTTTATCTGGTATTTTTTTAAATAACTTCCAAATTCCATTGGATCCTCTAGTTGAAAGTGTTATTTACTGTTTCTTATCTTATGTAGTTTATGGACATAACACATGATGGACACATGTCATTTGGATGTGTTGGTCACATCACTAACTGTTTGAAGTAATAACAAAAGAATCTTCAGCAGAATTTCACTTAAAAAATGGAAATGGCTTCTGCATGACAGCATGATGCACTAGATTGTGATTGATGGCTACATAATTTATATGCCAAAGAGGATCACAATTGGTATTGATATTTCATTCATATGGTATTATACTACTATAATACGATATTGAGTATATACTTTTCAGTTAGCGATTCTAGACAAGATTCATTTTTGCACAGTATCATTTTTCAAAGAACCTAATCTTTGAAGATGCACAGTATATGAATGTCTAGTAAATGCTTCTGATACTGGGAGCCAGGGCAGTACTATAGCAAATATTTCTGGTTGACTGAGCATTCTATGGGTGTCACAAAATGTTTTCCCTCGAATGACAGATTAAAATGATGCAATCTGCTGCATTTTGAAAGGAAAATTGCTTGTACCAAATATTCACAGTCTGACAAACCGATGGTATTCTAAGTATTTCTCTGGTGTAATTGAAACTTAATCCTGGAATGTGTATTATTTTGTGTTGTGTGGATTTGATTTATATTGCAGATGTGCAAGATCAAAATGTAAAGCTACTGAGGGAATTAGAGATGTCCCTGAGACATTTAGATGAATACAATGCAAGAAGATGATAATTATAAAGGGATCATGACAGCTTTCAATAATTGTTTGTTGTAAGCTTCCCCACCAACAATTTCAGCAATTTTGGATGCAAAGACTATGAATATGTCATACAGATGGAATAAAATGAAATGCTGCAAATGGAATAAATCAGCTGGGGCTATTTTCCTCACTGTTTGAAAAAAACTGTTAACAACCTTTTTAATGCTTCTTTATAAACTGCTGACAAAATTGGGAGGGGGGCAGGGTGTTTCATACACTTTTCAAATGAACGACTCTCATGCTTTGTGATTTCATTAGTGCGCGTGGCAAAAAAATAAATCACTCAAACATAGCACATCAGTAATGGTGCCCCTTTAACATTTCTTAAACAATTAATGGCATTTAACCAGGGCAAATGATGAAAACGTCTGTGAATCCAACTGCAGAGTGTGGAATATTTACACGAAATGACTGAAAGGCAACGTCATCATGCCCATTTCATGGGTCAGATCTTGATTGTGCTACTGGATTCCGTAATGGATAAACAGCCCCCTAACAAGGCACAGAGGCAAGCTGCCCCCAGAACATGTCAACCCCATGTCTACCACTTGCAAGAATTATGGTTGGTTTGGAAGAAGTTTCACAACTTAAGAAACAGTAAAAGATAAGGCAAGAATATGTAAAGTAGTATTACAGGGCATATATTGACAAAAAAGAAAGCTTTAGGCCCAATTTCCTGGGGTACCACTCCAGTGGCGCAAGTTCAGTGGAAGAGAAACCCACTCCTCTTAGCCCCGGGCCAGAGGAGACTGTATGAAATCCCAGGGATGAGGTCATTTGCATGGCTGGGGTGAGGGCATTGTGCCAGCAAGTGCACCATAGCGATGCCTGCCCCGAGCCACTGATAGAATGTTGGAGTGGTGTCCTACTGTTCCAACAGCAGAGGGGAGGTCCCGAAGAAACATCTTCTCTTTTCTTTTCCTCCCAGTGGAGCAAGTGGATATCTACGGGAATGTAATTGGCCCCCTCTGGGATTGATTACCTGTCCCTAGTAATTGGTTAGGGCCTTCTTCCAGGCTGCAGCAGGGCTCACACCAGCTCTCAGCAGATGGGAATTCTACTGAGGTTATAAAGGACAGAATTCCTGGGTAGCTTGGGAACTCCCCAACAGCCACATTACTTGACTGGGGTGAGGGGCGGTGGGGGGGGAGGAGGTGGTAGGGAGAAAGTTGGCCCATGTACCCCCTCCCCAAATATGAAAAACATGGGTTATGCCCCATTTTCTGGCACCCAATCCAGAGATGGATCAGGATTTTGTCTTGGTGCCAGTGAAATTTCAGTGCCTTGCTTTGTAAGATATATACAAAAAAATTCTATAATTGCACGAAAAAATGTTAGCAAGTAAAGCAGTACAAGTGAAAGTACCATAAGGGCAAAGATAACTCTACTACAAAAAGGCTGTTCCTTGCGCTAAATCATCATGTATTAATACACACTCTCTCCTGTGTTCAAAGGTAGAACTTGTACACGATAGGAGGATACAGAATGGAACAGGTAGTGGAGCCTGGTACTAGCATATTTTCACTGAAGAGCACATGGTTGATTTTTTTTGTGAGGGAGGCTCTTGTAGGCATTGGCTAGAGGGTGTGCAGACCAACTAAAAATTAGCTTTTCTGTCATATATTCTCTGATTACATCAATATGTCTATTCACAATAATACTCAAATGGAGAAGTGTGCTTACGTACTCAAAATCTGTTAATGGGTGCTGTACCTATTCTGTAGAGGACTGAACATTCGTCTGTACAGTTCATTTCTAGCACTACAGTGGTAATACAAACAAATCTTGTCCTATCCTTCCCTCTATCACTGACTCCCATTGTGAATAGGTGGTCAGGACACATTTCTTGTTTATATACATCCTGCACAAAAATGCACATGCTTCATACATAGGCCTAGAAATTGGGTATAGCCCCGCTTGAGGCGTTAGAACTGGCGATGCGCAAAGTTTATAGCCAGACGAAACTTATCGCCGCCTGGCGTGATATTGGGTTGCATCGCCCCCAAAGGGGATTGAGGCGCTAAATCAGCCGTTGCACGGTGCTCTTAAGGCGCAAAAGGTCAGGCGCTACTCAATATCGCCGCGGACGGGCGCAGCGCAGGTGAACTCAATTACGGGAAAGCACGAGACCTCCAGGCGCCGGCCGGCTCTTAAAGGGGTGGGTCAGTCAGCCTGAGCTTCAACACCCAACGCCCTGTAGGCCTCAGATTCGGCGCTCGCCCTTGTCTGGCAGTACAAACTTGTTCATCATGGAGAAGGTTAGGCAGAGAGCAGAGCGCTTCAGCACTGAGGCTCTGGACCACTTGGTGGCTGCAGTTGAACACCGTCGAGAGGTCCTGTATCCGGATAATGGCAAGAGGCCGAATCAGAAGGCTTATCGACGATCTTGGAGGGAGGTTGCTGTGAGGGTCAACTCCAGCAGCATGGCGACCAGGACCCCTGTTCAGTGCAGAAAGAAATTCAACGACCTCACACGGATCGTTAGGGTAAGTGATGCTTTACCAAACTTGTGCTTCCCTCCATCTGCAGCTGACTTTGGGCACCCTGCTGCAATGATGCGCCAATGGCCATCTGTCAGTATGCACCCATGGCCCTTTCTGGGCACACACATGGACTGATGTCTCAAGGCCTGATGTAAGGGCTCTTGCACCATGGGGGGCATGCGATGATGTCTCAAGGCCTGATGTAAGGGCTCTTGCACCATGGGGAGCATGCGATGAGGTCTCAAGGCCTGATGTAAGGGCTCTTGCACCATGGGGGGCATGCGATGATGTCTCAAGGCCTGATGTAAGGGCTCTTGCACCATGGGGGGCATGCGATGAGGTCTCAAGGCCTGATGTAAGGGCTCTTGCACCATGGGGGGCATGCGATGAGGTCTCAAGGCCTGATGTAAGGGCTCTTGCACCATGGGGGGCATGCAATGAGGTCTCAAGGCATCGTCTAACAGAACCTCCCCTTCTTTCCCCTGCAAGCCAAGCTGGCGATGATTCGAAAGGAGCAGCGTCGAACCGGTGGCGGACCTGCACAAGTGGTCACTCTCACGGATCTGGAGGAGAGAGTGCACCAGATACTTGGAGGACGTCTGTCTGGTCCTGTGACCACTGCATCTGCCGACCCCATTACCGACAGTGAGGGTAAGACTCTCAGCTTTTTCACCTGTTGCCTTCCACTTGGTCCCCCCGCCAGCATGCATCCTCAGTGTGCAGCCATGTCAGAGCCTTGCCGCAATCTGGCATGCCTTTCAGCAAAGCTGTCCTTTTGCTAAAGCCACTCTTCCACCTCCCACTTTCAGATGAAGCAGCACCAACTCGAGCTCAACGCGCTGAAGCTGCCAGTGCCAGTGCCACCGGAGGCGAGGACCAGGAGGAATCTGGACCAGCCGCTGCAGAATCCGGGGAGCTGAGACATCTGCAGACTGGGGATAGTAGTCCCCTGGAGGGGAGGGGGGGTGGCTCTGAGGATGAACCAGTTGCCGGACCAAGCGGCATGCAGCAGCGCACGGGGGATAGGCAAGTTCGGCCACCATCTCCCCACAGGGCAAGGCAGGTTGTCATGACTGCTGCACAGAGTGCAGATGAGGTCCGTCGCCTGGCTGAGATGAGCAAACAGGCCCGGGTCAGACACACGGAGCTGATGGCTGCAGTGGAGAAGATGCCTGAGTCAATAGATTCATTGGCTAGGAGTATGTTGGACTTCGGGGCAACAATGGAGAGGACTCTGCAGGGCTTTGGGGCCACAATGGAGAGGACTCTCCAGGTGTTCGGGGAAACTATGGACAGGTCTATACAGGGCTTCGGGGCCACAATGGACAGGACTATCCAGGGCTTCGGCCCAACAATGGAGAGGGCTGTCCACGGATTTGAGTCGGCAATGGAAAGGACTGTTCAGGGCTTCGGACAATCCCTGGAAAGGTCTGTGCAGGGCTTGTCCGAGGCAGTGGAGCGGTCGGCACCTGGCTTGTCCGAAGCCATGGGAAGAACTGTCCAAGCCTTCTCCGAAGCACTGGCACCTGGCACACAGGTCCTCACTGTTGCCACGCAGTCACTTGCTGGGCTCCTCCACAGCCAGATTGACGCAACGTGATCTCTCACTGCAGCCACCCTCTCTGCATCAGATAGGATCACCCCGGGCTCTTCCAGTCCCGTACAAGGCCAGGAATCAGTGGAGCATGCGATTGTGGCGGATGAGCCGAGCTGCTCCCCTCAGATAGCCAGTGTGTCGTCCGACCATGGTGCAGGTGTCCTCTCTCGGCAGGAGAGCATTGCACATGCCAGCGCTGGGACGCCTGCATTGCAGCTGCCACCACCTGCAGGCCACACTGCTCCCAGCCATGGTCACAGCAAGCATCCTGCGTCCGCACCCTCCAAGCCCAGAGGTCGGCCAGGCCGTCCCTCAGGGGCTTCCGCACTTCCAGACAGTCAGGAGGCGTCCCCCAGCCTTGAGCCCGCCACTGGGGTCCAATTACGTAGGAGCAGCAGGGAGGGAAGGGGCCTGGCACAGAAGAGAAGTCGTTCTCCCTGAAGGGGTCAGTTGTACAGGGAGGTGGTGAGACGTTTGTTTGTCCAAATTCAAGGACACCCTCACCTGCTGTTATATTTGCTGAGGGTTGTTGAGTTTTGCGGCTTGGCCGAACAGTTAACAGTTATTTTGAAAGTTATGGTTTGTGCTCACATTACGTTGTTTAGCTGTAATGAAAGACTTTTGTGTCAATAAACAGAAGTTTCAATGTTGCATGGTGCATGTGACTACTTTCAGTGATGCTGGCATTCAGAGGCCCTGAAACATCCAAAGTGCACATGAGTTAAGACTCTCATCATTCCGCCACAGGGGTGTCGACACGAGTCCAGAGGAGCCTCTGACGAATGGACCTTCCACTTTCAGCAGCCCTTCCATCTTCCTCCTCCTCCTCCTCCTCCTCCGCCTGCTCTTCCTCCTCCTCCTCCTCCTCCTCCTCATACTGCTCCTCCTCCGCCTGCTTGTGCAGGGTCCGAGGAAAGGTAATGAATTGACGCGTTCGCCTATAAAGGGCATCTGTCACTTGCCAGATGCAACAGCGGACTGCAGCCTGAGCGACAGTCGCATTGTCCCCAATGGCTGACTGAAAGGATCCGTTGCCATAAAAATGGAGGGCATCAGTCAGTTTAGCCATAACGGACAGAGAGGTTCTGCAGCGTTCACGTGGCTGCAGATGCTGACCAAGCAGGTGGCACAGATCAGTAACAATGTCCCTCCAGATTCGGAGCCTTCGCAAACACTGCTCCTCCGACATGTCAAGGCTTGTCACCTGCTGCCTAAAGACCCTCGCAGCATCCCGTCGGATTGGGCGACCTCCATTGCCCCTCCTCATTCTGGCCAATCCCGGCCCTCTCTCCCGCCGTCTCTCTGCCCCTTCACAGTGTTGGGCGATGAGGCCGTCGCCCTCCAAACAAGCTCCCATTCCGATGCCAGTTGGTCAAAAGGCTTTTAGGTGTAGTGGTGCAAGTGGTTCGGACAGGGTTGAAGGTCCCAAGTACTGTAAAGCTAAATTCCCAGAACTCCGCTCCACATTAGCTCGCCAACTCTCTCTAGCAGCGATCGCAATGAGCAGGCCAAGTGGCAGAAGATTCTGCACTAGAGCTGTCCCCTTTAAATAGTGCCGCCCTACTCCGAGAAGGGCCTGTTAGCCCTCCCTCGAACTGTCACTAATAGCGCTGGGCGCTAAGGCTCCGGGCGCCACCCAATATGCGCTCAGGCACTCCTGAAAGGCGTTGCACACTGAAATGACGTCATGAGCTGCTTGCGCTCGCGGGCGCGCGCAAACACTTAGCGCAGGCGCTAAATGTATAGTCAATATCTGAGTTGGCGCTATCGTCATAGCGCTCGCCCCAACATAGGGCTTCGCCCCAATTCTAGGTCTCTTTAGGCGCTCAGCGCCGGCGCTACCAACCCAATTTCTAGGCCATAGACTTTTAACTAGCCTTTCACAATCATTAACTAGCAGTTTTTTGTTGTTGCTCTCCTTGCGCTCATTTTAGTTTTGGGGGGAAAAACAGAGGATGAGAACAGTGATGGAAGAAGAGTCTGTCACCACCTTTGTTCAGCAGTTTACTCACATCTACTTTTTGTTTCCATTAACGCCCAAAAGAGGTGTTAGCTTGGAAATGACTCTGAGATTTTATTGTATGAATGCTAATGATATTATAATGGCCCAGAAAATGCGGTCGGAGGCGTACCTCCAGAGTACGCCTCTGACCCGCGAAACATTTGCCAAATTAGCCCCTGGTGCCCAGGCTGCGAAACATTGCGGTCTCAGGCCTCGAGGCGGAGGGCAGCATAATGGCCCATGGATCCGAGGGTACACAGGCGGTTCAGAAATGTCCCTGGGATCATGAGGGCCCGGTCCTCCAATGACAAAGGAGAATTCCATTGCAACCATTTACAAAGGGAATCCCCATATGATATGCAATGGGATCCTGAAATGTAAAAATTATACAACTATCAGAATTTTAATTTTAATCATAATTACCTTCATTCCACCAAACTCAATAAAAAATTAATTTTTTGATAATTTCACACATTATTAACATAGAAACATCGAAACATAGAAGGTAGGAGCAGGAGTAGGCCATTCGGCCCCTCGAGCCTGCTCCGCCATTCAATCAGATCATGGTTGATCATCCAAATTCAGTACCCTGTTCCTGCCTTCTCTCCATATCCCTTGATCCCTTTAGCCTTAAGAAATATATCTAACTCCTTCTTGAATATATTTAATGAATTGGCCTCAACTGCCTTGTGTGGTAGAGAATTCCACAGGTGCACCACTCTCTGGGTGAAGAAATTCCTCCTCATCTCTGTCCTAAATGGCTTACTACTTATCCTTAGACTGTGACCCCTGGTTCTGGACTCCCCGACCATCAGGAACATCCTTCCTGCATCTAGTCTGTCTAGTCCTGTTAGAATTTTATAAGTTTCAATGAGATCCCCTCTCATTCTTCTAAACTCCAGCGAGTACAAGCCCAATCGACTCAATCTCTCCTCATACGTCATTCCTGCCATCCCAGGTATTAAACTGTAATCCAGGCCAATATTTGCATAGACTCATTTAATAAAGTGCATGTGCATAATTTTGGATATGTAAATGTTTAATTTAAGCCTTAGCTATCCCCTTAGGTTGATGCAAGCAGGCCCTATGCCTGCTTCCATCAACTGTAAGACTCATGTGGGCAATTGCTGGCCAGTCGCAGGGCAAATAGCCCAACTCTGCTTTTTCGGAGCTCCCGTGGATGGCCTGTCAACGCATATGTTGACAGGCCACAAGTTACGGGATTTTTCTTTTTTTTTATTAGTTTCGGAATGTGGTCGTCACTGTCAAGGCCAGCATTTATTGCCCATCCCTAATTGCCCATGAGAAGGTGGTGGTGAGCTGCCATCTTGAACCACTGCAATCCTTGTGGTGAAGGTACTCCCACAGTGCTGTTAGGGAGGGAGTTCCAGGATTTTGACCCAGCAACTATGAAGGAACGGCGATATATTTCCAAGTTAGAATGGTGTGTGACTTGGAGGGAACGTGGAGGTGGTGGTGTTCCCATGCGCCTGCTGCCCTTGTCCTTCTAGGTGGTAGAGGTCACGGGTTTGGGAGGTGCTGTCGAAGAAGCCTTGGCGAGTTGCTGTAGTGCATCTTGTAGATGGTACACACTGCAGCCACAGTGCGCCGGTGGTGGAGGGAGCGAATGTTTAAGGTGGTGGATGGGGTGCCAATCAAGCGGGCTGCTTTGTCCTAGATGGTGTTGATCTTCTTGAATGTTTTTAGAGCTGCACTCATCCAGGCAAGTGGAGAGTGTTCCAGCACACTCCTGACTTCTGCCTTGTAGATGATGGAAAGGTTTTGGGGAGTCAGGAGATGAAACACTCACCACAAAATACCCAGCCTCTGACCCGCTCTTGTTGCCACAGTATTTATGTGGCTGGTCCAGTTAAGTTTCTGGTCAATGGTGACCCCCAGGCTTTTGATGGTGGGGGATTTGGTGATGGTAATGCCGTTGAATGTCAAGGGGAGGTGGTTAGACTCTCACTTGTTAAAGATATTCATTGCCTGGCACTTGTGTGGCACGAATGTTACCTGCCACTTATCAGCCCAAGCCTGAATGTTGTTTAGATCTTGCTGCATGTGGGCATGGACTGCTTCATTATCTGAGGAGTTTCGAATGGAATTGAACACTGTGCAGTCATCAGCAAACATCCCCACTTCTGACCTTATGACGGAGGGAAGGTCATTGATGAAGCAGCTGAAGATGGTTGGGCTTAGGACACTGCCCTGAGGAACTCCCGCAGTGATGTCCTGGGGCTGAGATGATTGACCTCCAACAACCACAACCATCTTCCTTTGTGCTAGGTATGATTCCAGCCAGTGGAGATTTTCCCCCCTGATTCCCATTGACTTCAATTTTACTAGGGCTCCTTGATGCCACACTAGGTCAAATCCTGCCTTGATGTCAAGGGCAGTCACTCTCACCTCACCTCTGGAATTCAGCACTATTGTCCATGTTTGGACCAAGACTGTAATGAGGTCTGGAGCCGAGTGGTCCTGGCGGAACTCAAACTGAGTATCAGTGAGCAGGTTATTGGTGAGCAAGTGCCACTTGATAGCACTGTTGATGACACCTTCCATCACTTTGCTGGTGATTGAGAGTAGCCTGATGGGGTGGTAATTGGCTGGATTGGATTTGTCCTGCTTTTTGTGGAGTTTTCCACGTTGTCGGGTAGATGCCAGTGTTGTAGATGTACTGGAACAGCTTGGCTAGACTGGCGGCTAGTTCTGGAGCATAAGTCTTCAGCACGACAGCCGGGATGTTCTCGGGGCCCATAGCCTTTGCTGTATCCAGTGCGCTCAGCCATTTCTTGATATCACATGGACTGAATCGAATTGGCTGAAGACTGGCTTCTGTGATGGTGGGGACCTCAGGAGGAGGCCGATATGGACCATCTACTGGGCACTCCGCCATCATTGAGGTTGGAGATATTCATGGAGCCTCCTCCTCCCATTAGTTGTTTAATTGCCCACCACCATTCACGACTGGATGTGGCAGGACTGCAAAGCTTTGATCTGATCTGTTGATTGTGAGATCACTTAGCTGTCTGTAGCGTGCTGCTTCAGCAGTTTAGCATGCATGTGTTGCAGCTTCCCCAGGTTGGCACCTCATTTTTAGGTACACCTGGTGCTGCTCCTGGCATGCTCTTCTACACTCCTCATTGAACCAGGGTTGGTCCCTGGCTTGATGGTAATTGTAGAGTGAGGGATATGCCGGGCCATGAGGTTACAGATTGTGGTGGAATACAATTCTGCTGCTGCTGATGGCTCATAGCGCCTCATGGATGCCCAGTTTTGAGCTGCTAGATCTGTTCTGAATCGTTCCAATTTAGCACGGTGGTAGTGCCACACAACACGATGGAGGGTGTCCTCAGTGTGAAGACTGGACTTCGTCTCCACAAGGACTGTGCGGTGGTCACTGTTACCAATGCTGTCATGGACAGATGCATCTGCTACAGGTAGATTGGTGAGGACGAGGTCAAGTAGGTTCTTCCCTCGTGTTGGTTCTCTCACCACCTGCCGTAGGTCCAGTCTGGCATCTATGTCCTTCAGGACTCGGCCAGCTCGGTCAGTAGTGGTGACCAAGCCACTCTTGGTGATACATTGAAGTCCCCCACCCAGAGTACATTCTGAGCTCTTGCTACCTTCAGTTCTTCTTGGTGTTCAACAAGGAGGTGTACTGATTCATCAGCTGAGGGAGGGTGGTAGGTGGTAATCAGCAGGAGGTTTCCTTGCCCATGCTTGACCTGAAGCCATGAGACTTCTTGTGGTCCGGAATCAATGTTGAGGACTCCCAGGGCCACTCATTCCCGACTGTATACCACTGTGTCGCCACCCCTGGTGGGTCTGTCCTTCTGGTGGGGCTGGATATACCCAGGGATGGTGATGGAGGAGTCTGAGACATTGGCTGAAAGTTATGGTTCTGTGAGTATGACTATGTCAGGCTGTTGGTTGACTAGTCTGTGGAACAGCTCTCCCAATTTTGGCACAAGTCCCCAGATGTTGGTGAGGAGGACTTTGCAGGGTCAATGTTGCGCATGCAGAAATCCCGATTGTGGGACATTTCAAAGGGATTACGACAGTGTATTCTGAGAGTGCGCCATCACAGATACCACAATGTCAGGGCCAATAGATTCCTTTCTTGGCTATTTTAATGGAGGTGGTATTGCATTTAAAATAAAATCAGTTAAAATAGTGGACAGAAGAATTTGGTATGAATGTGTTCAACGTTCGTGAAGCATAGAATATACAGCACAGAAGGAAGACATTTGGCCCATTTTGTCTGTACCGGCTCTTTGAAGGAGCTATCCAATTAGTTCCTGCTCTATCCCTAAAGCCATGCAAATTTTACACATATATCATTTCTAGGTTTGTATCTTTAACTGTTTCTGTTGCTTACCTATGCATGTGAATTTAAACAGTATGTTATAATTAACAGAGTATAGGACAACAGGGGAAGAATTGCTCTGGCTGTTACATATAGCGACATTCCAAAAGCATTCAAAAGAAAGTACAAATGTTGATGTGCTGGTGGTTGTGTTTGAGACACAAATAGCGATCAGAGCAATTCTTCCCCCAATGTTCATTGGTGCACTGTATGATAAATGTAATTGTTAGCTTCCTGAGTAAATAGGGGCACAGAAAATTCCTGTACCTGTCACTGTAAAGGGTTATACCACTATATCAAAACTATGTTTTAACAGAGTATTTTCAGAAAATTGAAATCATTTGCAATTCAAGCAATGAATGAAAGACTTTTAAAACATATTTACTCTCAATATTTTGAGTGGGATATGAGCAATGTAATAAATTATCTGAGCAACTGCCATTAACAATGCATCTGATTTTAGATAAACATTTTAACGTCCTTTAGAGTACCAACAGCATGTCAGTGAAAGGTAACAAAAGCTGTACTTAATTGCCTTGAACAATGAGTATTAAAATGACTAATGCTGCAGAAGACAGATTTTAATTGAGAATGATACACACTTGCATTCTATGCATTTATCAGGGTAAATGGGTAATTTATCATAATTTCAATAATGTTTGTGGATAGTGCTTTCTGCTTGGTGAGATTTCATAGCAAATAGCTGATGTCAATATATTCTTAGATTTTGCATAATTCTGTAACTATCCTTTAAATTAGTTAATGGACGAAATACTGTGGATTCATTTTCCATTTGATTATACAGGTCATGCTTGTTTTACATTTAGTGAATTACTTAAAGATGAAATGGTTCTATAACCATGGTCTTGTAGAATTATTTTTGCTACAGATGTGTTTCAGCAGGGGATATATTTTCAAAGGTTCCTTACTATAAATATCATTTCAATTAAATTACATCAGGAAAGTTAGTGCTTTATTATAAAATTCTTAAATCTTAGTATTATATTGCAGCTATTGTCAAGACTGTCCTTTATTTTAAATTTAATTTGGCATTATTCTCTGTTGCTTTATTCTTTGCTCTCTCACCAGCTTAATACATCAATGTGTTCTTTATTGAGATTGCTCCAGAAGAATCGTTCACAAATTCATTATTATTTGTCCAAAGGAAAAGCTATCTAGCTCAGCACCAAGCACATTTCCCTTCTCTTTTCCTCTTTGCTTTACAGAAGGATCATTGCCACTTCAGTACCCTCCTTCCCTCTTGCATCCCTCCTCCCCCATTACTAGCTGCTATTCCCAGGCATGTTACCCTGCAATTACAGCAGATGTCACGCCTGTCCATTCGAGCTCCTCACGTGGTTATCTGATGGCCCAAACACTCCTTCCGCGTAGTGATTTACGTATACTTCCTCCAATCTAACATACTGTATTCATTGCACAGAGTGCCGACTCCCCTGTATTGGAGAGACCAACGGCAGATTTTGGTGACCATTTTATTCAACAGCTCCATGTGGTCTGCAAGCAAGATTCTTATCTTCCTGTGGTTCACCGTTATAACTTCCTTTCTATTTTCACTCTGACCTTTTTGACTTTGGTTTCTTACACTACTGCAGCCTCCCCAGCATAAACTTCCGGTAAAGTGCTTTAGCTTCAGGTCTGGTTACCCTCTGGCCTGAATAATACCTTTAACAATTTCAGACCCTAGTTGTCTCCCTCTTTTCCTAGCTGATTCTCACATTCACATTTCACTGTGTTATCTTCTACCTCTACCTTATTCATCTATTGGGCTCGATTTTGCCAGGCCCAAGGAGGTGGGATTGGAGGCGTGTGAGGTGTTAAAATGGCAAAAAATGGCGTGCGGGCCCCATCCCGCCTCCAAGCAATTTTCCCAGAATCGGGGTTTCAGACCCCGTTTCCACCCTGCCTCAAAGAGGCGGGATAGGCCCTTAAGGCCCTTAACAACCACTTAATTGCCTCTATAATCCAATTTTGAGAGGCCTTTCTGATTTTTAGACATTTCCCCCATCCTACACACCTCCTCTGGAACACGCCAGGTAATCCTGGCGGCCTCACAAGTGGATTGCTTAGTAACATCTGCAGCTCCACCATTAAAAAGGAGTTTTCAGCAATCATCATTTGCAGGTGGCAGAACTTTGTTGTCTCAGGTCTGGGGCATCTTTTAGCGGCCTACTCATTGTTGTGGAAGTTTGGAGCTTGAGACCCATCTCCAGTGTGACCTCCTGGGAAACCCCTCTCCCCACCTTGACTGAGCGCTTCCTCAACTGAGGTATGTAGCAGAAGCATGGGAACCATTTATTTCCTTTCCTCCTGGACATCAGATTCAGACGAAGACCAGCAGCGGCAGCAGCAGAACCCTGAACAACAGAGGCACCAACAGCAGGAGCAACAACAGGAGCGCCAAGCTGCTACTCACCCACCTGAAACTGCACAGGACAGAAGGCGCCAGAGTGCGACCACATTGCTGCCCGGGATGCAAGAGACGCACTCATATTGGCCAGATTTGCTTAGCCTGCACAATCAAACACTTTTGTCTCGCACCTTCTTACCAGAGCATCGACAATGGACAAGAACAGGTGGATTCCTATCACTCTGACCACCATACTGACAATTGCAAGTCACCCTAAGCCCTCAATGTGAAAGTCCCATTTGCGAAATGACACAGGCCACAACTTCAACAGTTTGCCATCAAATCTGTTTATGATACCATGACAAGGATGGCTGGTCCAAATACAATACATCACAGCATCCAAATGACTACCCTTGTGACTACTTGTGCATTATCTTCCTCTTACGCATGCTCCTATGTGGTGCTTCCCCTGAGGCTTCAGCAGATGTGGAGGCCCCTTGCTCACTTTCTTGCTGCTCCTGTTTTGATGCCTTTGGTGGGTGTCCTCTGGGGTTGCGAACCTGTGATGGCTTGGCAACAGTCTGCTGCTCCTATGGCTGTGCAGGGGCTGAGACGCCCATCTCAGTTGGGTGAGGGCTCTGACCGAGGACTTTGCAGTGGCATGGTCGTGTGAGCGCTTGGAGAGGAGCCCCCACTTCCTTGTTGTCTGCCACCAACATCCCTCTCATGGGTCAGCCCCACTTCAGAGCTAGCAACTGGCTTGACAGCACCTTGCTGCACTTCAGGGGGGCCATGAGGACCCGTTTCTGCACTGGAAGTCCTACTCCAGAGGACTTCCATGAAGGTCTGGTTTCTATGCTCAATAGCTGACCATCGCTCCTCAAGAGCATTCTATTCTGAACAATCACCATGTTTTCAAGACCCTGGCGACTAAGCTCCTCCATGGCCGTAGCCATCCTCTCCTCTACCGTAGCCACCCTCTCCTCTGCGGTAGCCAGCCTTACCATGGAGTTAGCCATCCTTTCCACGGAGGTTGCCATCCTTTCCGTGGTGATGCGTTCATGCGCCAATGCCTCCACAAAGGATCTGCTCATGTTCGCGATGGACTCCTCCATTTGCTCCACACTCGCAGTGACCCTGGAGACAAAACCTGTCAGAGACTCCTGGAGTTCCAGCACCGCTCTCCTTCTGGATGGACCCGGAGGCACAAGGTCGACATGCAGCAGAGCTGAGCTGGCAGAGTCCTGCGCCCTCCAACGAGGACTCTCCACTGCTGTCCCTGTCTCCACCATCTGCTGATGCTCACTTGTGAGCTGTGATACACCAGGTGCCAACACTACTCTATCTTGCGAAGGTCCCACCGAGGTGTGAGTGTCTGCGCTGGTGCAGGGTGCGCTGAATTCTGCTGACGGAGCGCCCTCAGAAGTGGCAGCTTCCTCTGAGGAGTCTGGAAGCTCAGGCTCTTCCTCCTGGACAGTGGGGATGGGGGCTTTCGATGGTCCTGTGGGGGAGTAAGGCAAAGAGTTAGAGATGTCAGGTCAAGGTTACATGCACATTGAATAGTGCAGATGATCATAAGTCAATCTGTTAGAGCATCAGATTCATTATCAGTGACTCATGCAATGTCAATGAGAGAGATGCCAAACTATTCTGTCACCAGCTTGCTGTGATGCTCCCGTCTGTCCGTCCCCCACTTGGGAATCTTCCTCGATCCCGGCGATTTCCAGGGCCGACTCCTCCCAGGTGGTGAGCTGGGCTACTGAGGGTGGCTCTCCTCCTGTCCTTGCTCTTTCCCTCTTATTGTGGGCTCTCTTTTCCTGCAATGAGGGACACAAGTGGAGTTTTAGTGAGAATGAAGGAGTGAGTGTAGAGAATCCATAGCATAGATGCTTAGAAGGAGACAAAGGGTCCTCCCTGTGTGTTGTAAGTTGTTGTTGTTGTCGCAACACAGTGATAGGGAGTGTGAGGGCTGCATGGTCGAATAGTTAAGTGAATGTGACCATAGAGAGAGAGGCAATGGGTAAGGGTGCAGGGATGTAAGTGTCAAGTGGGATGTGGAGGAAGAGGTTAACAAAGCAGAGTGCTGGTGAGGAGAGGCGGTGGGGTCAGATTGAGGGAGATGGAAAAGTCATACTCACTTTTCCTGTGCGGAGAAGGTCACAAAACCACTTCCTGCATTGCAGCCAGGTTCTGCAGATCATCGATGTGGAGTTGACCTCCTGGGCCACTTGCAGCCACACAGCTTTAGTCTGCTGGGGTGGCTTTTTTCTCCCTGAGGAAGGGAAGAGCACCTCCTTATTCTATCTTGCTCCCTCCACCAGAGCTTGGAGGGAGGGCTCATCGAAGCAAGGAGCACACTTTTGCCTGCTGGTGGAAATAGTCGATCAATGAATTCCTCACTACAATCACCATAAAGTTTGCAGTCTCCAGAAGAAGCAAGGCTGCTTGCAGGCCTTAAATCCAGCAGCATTGATGACGTCATCGGAGGCGACTTTCTGTATGAAAAGACTCATTGGGCCAGGGGTTCTCACACGCTGGAAATCAATTGCCCAATTAGGGGAAAATCGCACTTTTTCCCCACTTCACTTCAGAGTCGGGGCCCTGACACGCCCCAGCCCGCCCACACTGGCAAAATCAAGCCCTTTGTCTTTCTACAGCCTGACTGAAATGATCTTTGTGTATCACGTTTCACCTATTTGCTGCATTTTAAATTCTGTTTACAAATCCACTAGCTCCGTCTTTATGAAAGTGTTCCAGCATATCTATACTTTTGACCTTTACTTATCTCACCTTTTTGTTATGGCCAACCCTGGTGTCACATTTCAAGATGTTTTTAACCATTTTTCAATATTGTGGGTTTTAGCGCAGAGGAGGAGAAATTCGGTATCGCCCTGTTTGGGGGCGGTAACTTTTGAAAGCTGGGAAACTTAGTGCCAGGCGCTAAAAGTTACCACCTTTTTCTAAATTCGGTATTTGCACTCCAGGAAGGAAGTGGAGTGCTAAATCAAGCACTCCACTTCCTTCCTGAAGCACTAAAGGATGCAGGCAGGGCGGTAGGGGTGCAGCGCTGCACAATGTCCTGTGCAGCGCTGCCGAGATCCGAAGCTTCTTCCCTCCCTTAAAGGGAAGGACTATCGCTGCAGGCTCTGGGACCAGTGAGCTAGTCCCCGGCGGCAGCTGTGATTTGGCCCGATCAACCCCATGCACTTCAGCAGAGTGCTGGGCTGATCGGTCGCTGTCCAGGAGAATTGAAAAAAATTGGAAAAAATGTATTTTAGACATTTTCCTACTTACCTCGGCAACCTCCCCTTTAACTTCCGCCCCCGAAGCGCCCGGCCTTTTTTTAAAAATTCGCTTATGGGATCTGGGCGTCGCTAGCAAGGCCAGCATTTATTGCCCATCCCTAGCTACCTTTGAGAAGGTGGTGGTGAGCCTCCTTCTTGAACCGCTGCAGTCCGTGTGGTGATGGTACGCCCACACTGCTGTTAGGTAGGGAGTTCCAGGATTTTGACCCAGCGATGATGAAGGATCGGCGATATACTTCTAAGGCAGTTAAGAAGGCAAATGGTATGTTGGCCTTCATAGCGAGAGGATTCGAGTACAGGAGCAAGGATGTCTTGCTGCAGTTGTACAGGGCCTTGGTGAGACCACACCTTGAGTATTGTGTGCAGTTTTGGTCGCCTTATCTGAGGAAGGATGCTCTTGCCATGGAGGGAGTGCACCGAAGATTCACCAGACTGATACCTGGGATGGCAGGAATGACGTATGAGGAGAGATTGGGTCGATTAGGCTTATATTCGCTAGAGTTTAGAAGAATGAGAGGGGATCTCATTGAAACATATAGAATTCTAACAGGACTAGACAGACTAGATGCAGGAAGGGTGTTCCCGATGGTGGGGGAGTCCAGTACCAGGGGTCACAGTCTAAGGATAAAGGGTAAGCCATTTAGGACTGAGATGAGGAGGAATTTCTTCACCCAGAGAGTGGTAAACCTGTGGAATTCTCTACCACAGAAGGCAGTTGAGGCCAATTCATTAAATATATTCAAGAAGGAGTTAGATATATTTCTTAAGGCTAAAGGGATCAAGGGATATGGGGAGAAAGCAGGGACAGGGTACTGAATTTGGATGATCAGCCATGATCTCATTAAATGGCGGAGCAGGCTCGAGGGGCCGAATGGCCTACTCCTGCTCCTATCTTCTATGTTTCTATGTTTCTTTGCAAGTCAGGATGGTGTGTGACTTGGAGGGGAACTTAGAGGTGATGGTGTTCCCATGCGCCTGCTGCCCTTATCCTTCTAGGTGGAAGAGGTCACGGGTTTGGGAAGTGCTGCTCAAGAAGCCTTGGTGAGTTGCTGCAGTGCATCTTGTAGGTGGTACACACTGCAACCACGGTACGCCAGTGGTGGAGGGAGTGAATGTTTAAGCTGGTGGATAGGGTGCCAATCAAACGGGCTGCTTTGTCCTGGATGGCGTTGAGCTTCTTGAGTGTTGTTGGAGCTGCACTCATCCAGGCAAGTGGAGAGTATTCCATCATGCTCCTTACTTGGTGGAAAGGCTTTGTGGAGTAAGAGGTGAGACACTCACTGCAGAATACTTAGCTGCTGACCTGCTCTTGTTGCCACACTTTCTATGTGGCTGGTCCAGTTAAGTTTCTGGTTAATGGTGACCCCAAGATGTTGATAGTAGGGGATTCGGCGATGGTAATGCCATTGAATGTCAAAGGGAGGTGGTTAGACTTTTGCTTGTTGGAGATAGTCATTGCCTGGCACTTCTGTGGCGTGAATGTCACCTGCCACTTATCAGCCCAAGCCTGAATGTTGTCGTGGGCTTGTTGCATGCGGGCATGGACTTCTTCATTATCTGAGGAGAAGTGAATGGCGCTGAACACTGTGCAGTCATCAGCCAACATCCCCATTTCTGACCTTATGTTGGAGGGAAGGTCATTGATGAAGCAGCTGAAGATGATTGGGCCTCGTACACTGCCCTGAGGACCTCCTGCAGCGATGTCCTGAGGCTGTGATGATTGACCTTCAACCATCACAACCATCTTCCTTTGTGCTAAGTGTGACTCCAGCAGGTGTAGCGTTTTCCCCCTGATTCCAAGTGACTTCAGTTTTACTCGGGCTCCTTGATGCCAGACTCGGTCAAATGCTGCCTTGATGTCAAGGACAGTCACTCTCACCTCACCTCTGGAATTCAGCTCCTTTGTCCATGTTTGGACCAAGGATGTAATGAGGTCGGGAGCTGAGTGGCCTTGGCGGAACCCAAACTGGGATTCAGTGTGCAGGTTATTGGTGAGTAAGTGCCACTTGATAGCACTGTCGATGACACCTTTGCTGATGATTGAGAGTAGACTGATGGGGCGGTAATTGGCCGGGTTGGAATTGTCCTGCTTTTTGTGGACAGGATGTAGGATTCGCAAAATTGAACTTTATATTATAAAGGGTCGAATGGCAGAAGAGGCCATGATTTTAAAGACTATTTTAAAAGAAGCCTAGGAACAAGGGGCATTCAAAGTAGCCACCAGACCCTGTGACCAACTTATTGGGACACTTTAAAATGGTTCCTGCAGTCCTCAGACAGCTTTGTGGATTCAGCCCACAGTAAGTTCTGGAAGCCGTTTCCGAGAGAACGAAACCAGACACCCACATATACATATAGATTGGATGCAGATCCAGTCAAGATCGGCCTGTAGATAAAGGCCATCTAAATGTTTACCCAGACAAAAGGGAACAGTTTCATATTCATGAGAAGAGCATCAAGGACCCGTTAAGGACATCACCAGGACATTAAAAACAATGAAGGTCATTCCAGACCAGAGATGGCCCTTTACCGGCCATCCCAAAGTATTTTAAAATATAATAACTACCCCGCTGTGCGATAAGCCCGCCAAAAGTTAAACAAAGACTAACCTGATTTGGGCGGGAGAAAAAGGTTTCTCTTGAGAAGTATATCTGGGGAACCCGGGGGTAGAAACAAAAACAGCCATCGTGGTGCTACCAACATATTCGGTGGCATCATCGCTTGAAGAAGGGGAAGAAGACGGTTCGAGCCGGTGTCCCGTCCCGGGATAAAACATCGGGCGATCATCGACCAACCCCGGGCCATTGACGAAACGGGAGGCCATCGACCCACCCCGGATCGGGGGAAGAGACAAATAAAAACTACAGAAGAAACCTTCGAAAATGGGGGCCAGCCTGAGGCTCCTCTGACCGGGGTTGAGCAGACGATCCCCGACCCCGCTGACATCCAGGTCAGCCGGTGTCCAGCCGTCCCCGACCCCCACCTCAGGAGAGAGGTGTGGCGCAGCTCGCTGGGGCTCCACTAACCACGTGGAGACAGGACGCCTGAAAGGATCAAACGCAGACCTGTTTCAAAACCTTACACTTCCTAGTTGGATTGGTGAGCATGTTTCTGGCCCTGCATAATCAGATCTAGATAGGTTTAAGGGGGTGGACATTTAAGGGCATAATTAACATGAGTTGTTGTCCCTCGATGTTCCGTGTATTTCCCCATTTCATGATGATCTTTGTAGAGTATAATATGCCTGTATTTGCCTTAGTTAGTATTGTGTCGTTATGATTTGTTTGTGTTTTTCCCTCCCATGTACCCTCTTATTTGCTTGCATTTGATTTGTTTTACATTATGCAATAAAATTTCATTTCGTTTCATCAAACTTGGTCTATAAGAGTTTTCTCTACATTGTAGTTCCTGCCCCAAAGTCAAGAGTACAGAATCTAAGGGGCGAGTGGGTCGAACCACTCATGGTTTTACTGTGCAAGAGAAAGAGGCCTCTCGAGAGAGAAACCTCTGCGATCTAAAACCCCTTACAAGGACACCATCTGGGCAGTTTTCCACATTGTCGGATAGATGCCTGTGTTGTAGCTGTACTGGAACATCTTGGCTAGAGGCACGGCTAGTTCTGGAGCACAAGTCTTCAGCATGATAGCCGGGATGTTGTCGGGGCCCATAGCCTATGCTGTATCCAGTGCGCTCAGCCATTTCTTGATATGACGTGAAATGAATCGAATTGGCTGACGACTGGTTTCTGTGATGGTGGGGTCCTTGGGTTTAGGCTGATATGGATCATCCACTTGGCACTTTTGGCTGAAGTTGGTTGCAAATGCTTCAGCCTTATCTTTTGCACTCACGTGCTGGGCTCCACTATCATTGAGGATGGGGATATTCTTGGAGCCTCCTTCTCCCGTTAGTTGTTTAATGGTCCAACACCATTCACAACTGGATGTGGCAGGACTGCAGAGCTTTGATCTGATCCGTTGATTGTGGGATCGCTTAGCCCAGTCTATAGCATGCTGCTTCCACTTTTTAGTATGCATGTAGTCCTATGTTGCAGCTTCCTCAGGTTGGCACCTCATTTTTAGGTACACCTGGTGCTGCTCCTAGCATGCTCTTCGACACTCCTTGTTGAACCAAGGTTGGTCCCCTGGCTTGGTGGTAATGGTAGAGTGAGGGATATGCCGGGTCATGAGGTTACAGATTGTGGTGGAATACAATTCTGCTGCTGCTGATGGCCCACAGCGCTTCATGGATGCCCAGTTTTGAGCTGCTAGATCTTTTCTGAATCTAACCCATTTAGCACGGTAGTAGTGCCACACAACACGATGGAGGGTGTCCTCAGTGTGAAGTCGGGACTTCATCTCCACAATGACTGTGCAGTGGTCACTGCTACCAATGCTGTCATGGACAGGTGCATCTGCGACAGGTAGATTGGTGAGGACGAGGTCAAGTAGTTTTTTCCCTTGTGTTGGTTCACTCACCACCTGTCGCAGGCCCAGACTGGTCTTCAGGATTTGGCCATGTCAGTCAGTAATGGTGCTACCGAGCCACTCTTGCTGATGGACATTGAAGTCCCCAACACAGAGTGCATTCTGTGCCCTTGCTACTCTCAGTGCTTCTTCCAAGTGGTGTTCAACATGGAGGAGTACTGATTCATCAGCTGAGGGAGGGTGCTATGTGGTAATCAGCAGGAGGTTTCCTTGCTCATGCTTGACCTGAAACCTTGAGACTTCATGGGGTCTGGAGTTAGTGTTGAGGACTCCCAGGGTCACTCCTTCCCAACTGTATACCACTGTGTCACCACC
The DNA here is from genome assembly GCF_052327205.1 of Somniosus microcephalus. NCBI lineage: Eukaryota > Metazoa > Chordata > Chondrichthyes > Squaliformes > Somniosidae > Somniosus > Somniosus microcephalus. Next base: position 220,108,711 of record NC_140992.1, read on the forward strand.
CCTGGTGGGTCTGTCCTGCTGGTGGGACAGGACATAACGAGGGATGATGATGGAGGAGTTTGGGACATTGGCTGAAAAGTATGATTCTGTGAGTATGACTATGTCAGGCTGTTGCTTGACTAGTCTGTGGGACAGCTCTCCCAATTTTGGCACAAGTCCACAGATGTTGGTGAGGAGGACTTTGCAGGGTCGACTGGGCTGGGTGTGCCGTTGCCGTGTCAGTAGCTGGTGCCGAGGTTGAAGCCGGGTGGTTCGTCCGGTTTCATTCTTATTATTTTGTTTCGTAGCAGTTAGTTACAACTGAGTGACTTGCTAGGCCATTTCAGAGGGCAGTTAAGAGTCAACCACATTGCTATGGGTCTGGAGTCACACATAGGCCAGACCAGGTAAGGACAGTAGATTTCCTTCCCTAAAGGACGTTAGTGAACCAGATGGGGTTTTTACGATAATCCGATAGTTTCATGGTTACAATTGCTGATACTAGTAATTATTCCAGATTTATTTAATTAACTGAATTTAAATTCCCCAGCTGCCTTGTTGGGATTTGAACTGTCGGTGCTTTCGCCCAGCGATGCTGCAGGGGGCAGAACCGAATTTCAGATCTGGGGCGCTACCGGGGCGATGTGCACGGCAATGACGTCATAATCTTTGGGTGCAGGAGATCGTGGCGCAAAGTGTTACCACTACCGCAAACCTCCCGGCCGTGTTAGCGGCAGCCGTTCACCTCGCCGTGCCTGGGCGCTAAGTCATTAGCACCCCATTATCGCCCCCCCTGCGGCACGAACAGGAGATGCTAAACCACTGAATTTCTCCCCCAAAGTATATTCACATAAGTTAAAAATGGGGACTGACATTATAGATGCTGTTTCTCCATAGACTAAGGAATTGCTTATTATTTACAGTCTGTCTTGCTATTGGGTTTCCACATGTCGTGTTGGGAAATCTCTGTTCCTTTCTGACTGTGACAGAAGGAGATTTTTTTAAAAGCAGAGATTAAGGTACAGGTAGTCAGTCAGGTCTACAGTTAGTGAAGGGACACTTGGGCTAGGCTCAGAAGGAGAATGCAGGAAGTTAGTTAGAAGTTATTCTGTTCAAGTAAGACAACCTACTGATGTATCAAGATAAGTTGTATTAATTGAACTAAATAAGTCTGATCATAACTGTTGCATTGATTGCACATTTGCAAAATAAAATGAAAACAGCTTTACGATTCATACCTGGCCTCGATTTAGTAAGTGTTTTCTCAGTCCATCAAAGAGATTGAAGAAGCACACATGCTAAAGAAATGAACATCCTGTTCAGATCACAAGAGGTACCATTGTTACATCCCTGGGTTACGCTACAGTATAGCTCAGTAATGGACAGTTCTGACACACCTCAGAGATGCTCAGATCGCTTATGGGAGTGACTGGTATCTCGGAGAATATTTTTAGTAGACCCTAAATTTGCAATACCTGGCTTTCCGGTCAGCACTATACCAGTTCTGCCAAAAGGCACCCACCCAGAATATGAATCTGTCTCTTCCCTATCGAATGCTAAAAGATATGCCGTGTATTTCTGACATTTTCTGTTTTTATTTCCGCTAACTAGCACTTACACTTTTTCTTTCTGGCTCAAATTCTCTGCTTGCCGACTCTCATTACTTTATCTTCCCATGTTTATCCTGAGGTTATTTGCTTGGGGCTACATTCCATCTCTGAGATTGTGACACAGTTTTTGTTTCATTTGTCAGTGCTGCTCTTATTGTACTAGCACAGGATTTTATCACAAAGGTACATCTGTTCTAGATATATCAACACTATGCTAAGCTTAAAATGTATTTAAGAAGTACTAGGTTATGTGATTCAGACACAGAATTTGTAGCAATGCCATTTAAAACTAAATGGGGCCATTTTCCCTTGCTACGTTAGACGTTAAAGAGCCTCCGAGGTGGCCAAGATGGGGTCTTGTTTAGCCTGCGTTTATCGCAAGGCACTATTATGGTAAAGGAGTTGAAGCACGTGCTAGGAATGTCCATCCGGAGGATTGTTAAGGGGCTGATTGACAATTAAATTGCCTGCTAGCGCTCATTAAAGAGACTGCACGTCATTTTGGTGGCTGGCACTTCAATTAACGACCTCTCCCAACAGCGACCAGTTGAACAGCAATAAACAAGTCATTGTTGAGGATTTCGAGCACTATTTAAAGCAATGCCCAGCTTTCAATGTTCACTTGCTGCTGGAGATCAACTGACTACACTGCGTTTGAAGAGAACTTTTAAGATACATTGGGAGACTTTCTGGGACACCTTTACTAACAGTTTATTAACATTTTTCCTGGAAATTCTCTCAGGACTTCACCTAAAAAGAGTGTGTGCTGTGCTACCCTACTATATTGGACACCTTATAGGAGTCGCCAGGAGAAAAGGAATGCTTGATCATGGACATCTTGCTAGGGGTCCACCTTAGTCTGCATGAGGAATGGGAGGAGGAGATGAGGCCAGGCAGAGCAGCACCAGCTGCTGGAGGAGAGAGGGACAGGACAGACAAGAGGGTGTGGAGGGCTCTCAGCAGGAGGCCCTATCCACCCAGGGTCTTCAGAGAGCACTACTCCTACATTCACATGACCCAAGACCAGTGCATGAGGAGGCTGCGCTTTACCAAGGAGGTCATCACAGAGATCTGTGGCCTTGTGGAACAAAGACTCAGACCTCGCAGCACGGCCAGGACTGCATTGCCTGTGCCAGCCAAGGCAACAGTAGCATTTCGTTTTTATGCTGCAGGAAACTTCCAGTCTGCCACAGGTGCTATCAGTCACATATCCCAATCCTCTGTGCGCTTCTACATAAGGGAGGTCTCAGAGGCTCTATACACTTTGAGCAATGACTATATACATTCCCTATTGCCAGAGAAGACCAGAGGCAGAGAGCTCTAGGATTCGACAGGATTGCAGGATTCCCCATGGTCCTGGGAGCCATTGACTGCACACATGTGGCCATATGAGCCCCTCATTTAAATTCAGAGGTGTTCAGGAACAGGAAGGGTTTCCATTCCCTCAGTGTGCAGCTTGTGTGCGACCACCGGCAGCACATCATGCCTCCTATCCAGGGAGATGCCACTATTCGTTTCTAATGAGACAGTCATCCGTCCCACAGATCTTTGAGCCCCAACACAAGGTGACAAGGGATACCCTCTGATGCCATGGCTCATGAGTTGCCTGAGACACCAGCTAAGCACTCATACAATGAGAGCCAGTCAGCCACCAGGATTATCATTGAGCAGACCCTTGGGGTCGTCAAACAGAGGTTTAGATACCTTGACCAGTCAGGAGGTGCCCTAAAGTACTCGGCCGAGAAGGTCTCCAGATTCTTGGTGACTCGCTGCATGCTCCACTATCTGGTGATCATGAGAGACCAGCCATTACCAGCAACAATTGTACCAAGCTCAGGAGCCACAAAAGGGGGAAGAGGAGGAGGAAGAGGAAGAGGAGAGTTACCAGGGGGAGCACCAGAGGGTTCCAAGTAGACTGCCCGCATCTGGGAGGGTACTCGCCGCCATCTAATTGAAGAGCACTTTTTGAGAGACGTCCTCCACTATCAGACTCCGGAGCTCTGTTGCCACATGCTTTTCCTTCCAAGACAGAGGATCCATCAGGAAGTCCATCATTTGCACTCAATCCTTTCAACGCTTCCCATGAATACCACAAACAAAATGACTACCAATTCCACCACTACCCAATTACCATAATTAATCTTCATCTGCAGCAAAAGCAAACGATGAAAATATAACACAGCTAACAAATATTAAACTATTCACCCTGGTGCTTATCCTTAGTGGCTATCTATAAGTGCTCTTGCCTACTCTGGTGCTTCTACAAAGTGCAACCCAAGTGGCAGCAGCACGTGAAGTGGATGCTGCTGAGATCTGAAGAGAGCAGTTCAGATGTCCTCCTGGTACGCCCTTGGGAGGCTATGGGCCATGATGGCCCCGCCTCAGACTCCACCATCTCAGCATGGGCTTAGGCAGTCTGGGCTGCCTGGCTGAGGGCAATGGTGGAGTGGGGTGGGGGTCGGAGGGAGCAGCAATGCTGGCATCCAGAGAGAAGCCAGTAGGTTCCCGCTCCATGATTCCCAAGCCACTACCTCAGGGCCTTTGTTCAGTCAGCCCAGTGATCTGCTGGAGGACAGATCGCTGGGCATTGGAGACACTCTCCAAGCTCTTTTCATCCGAGGAGCCCAGAGCCACCATGGCAGCTACCTGAGCTTCCATTACAGTACTTTGTCATTCCATGGAAGCTGCAATAACTGCAGTGGAAGCTGTGACCTCTGCTACAGACGTTGCATGATGTCGGGCTCCACAGGTCACTGGCTGGAACTGGCTAGCCTCCCCATGCTGGAGAGGATGGGTTCCAGGCTCTGCGTCAAGCCACGGGCCAAGGAGGAGGTGGACCCATAAGCTTTCAGGCAGATTGTCCATTGCACTAAGCATTTGGTTTGTCAGGCCCATCAGCCTTCTTCTGAAGCTTGGCCCTGCAAGGTCCTCATCTGACTCCTCTACAGCAGAACTAGTATGTGACCTTGCCCCAGCAAGGTGGCACTTGTGCCCCTTCCACCTGACATGGCTGCTGCCTACTAGTGCGTGGCACTTCCGACTGGGACGATCCTTCTTCTAATCTAGCCTGTAAGTTATGCAAGGTGCCGGTCTCTGAGCTGGTGCCTGCGACTGTGTTAGCAATTTACGCAGTGCCTTCTTCCTCGCACTTCTCTTCCTCTTCCTCCAGGGGGTGAGGTGGCTCTTCCTTCTCTTCCACTTCCTCTGGGGGTGAGGTGGATCTTGCTCCTGGGACCCTGCAATGATAAAGCTAGAAGGGTTAGGGTGCAGTGCCTGTGGCCACTATAGGAGGATGTGTGTGATGAGACCATATGTAGCTTGGGAGTGAGGATAGGTTTGGGGGATTAGGGATCAGGAATAGTTGTGGATCTGTAAGAAGCTGGAGTGTCCACATACCTCTAGATGATATGCCTCATGCTCTGCCTCTGACCACGGCGTCTGCCACTTACCTCCTGATTTTTTGTTTGTTTGTGATGCCTTACATGGTTGAAGTGCTGTGAGATGTGTCTAAGGTGTGAGCAGTGCCTGGGATGGATGCAATTGTGTGGGTTGTGTTAATGTAAGTGTATAGTTGTATGGTGGTTGCAGAGTGTGAGGTTGTGATGCTGATGGTGGTGCAGTTATTGAGCAGTGTGTTTGTGAGGTGGGATCTTACCTTGACCAGTCATGTCAAGTCATTACATTTCTTTTGGCACTGGAGCCATGTCCTGGGGGCAGTGCTCCTGGCTGTCACCTCCCAGGCGATCTCCCACATCTGCCGTATTACCTACCTCTGTGGCCTCCTTTCCACCCCCTCCCACCTCCTACCACCTTGTGGGTACAGGACATCCTTCCTCCTCTGGACCTCCTCCAACAGGACCGCCAGTGCCGCATCCGAGAATCTGTGTGTCCTCTCTCTCAGTCCCTGAGCCATCCTGCAATGTTCGCTTGTCTGCCAGCCAGTGCACTCCACACCTTCAGTGGAAGTGGGTGAGTGGACGCTACATATACCGCTCCAGGAAAATTGCTTTGAATCAGCGCTTGAGTGCTAAACGTACCGGTGTCTGCTTTAGAGCCTCCAGGCACATTTAAATCATGGTAAAGATCAATTAGCCCCAAAATTGCAAGCTAAATCCAAACTTTCAAACAGGTGTTCCTTATTAGCATAGCACGCATTTAGTACCTGTTTTCACCCTTTCCCCAAAATAACCCCCAATATATGCTTCATCCTTGTGGAATACAGTGATAAAGACAATTACATAGTCATTTCAGTGAAACATAAATTAAGATTAATAGGTTAATGAATTATTTTCCTTTCATTACTCCAGCATTGTACCTTATTATAATTACTTGCACTCATTTAATTACATTTGAACTGAGGCCAATAAAAGATCATTCATTTTCAAGATTGGAAACAATGAATTTAATTTCTAGTATTCTGGTTTCTTGAGTCTACTTATAGTAATGATGATTTTATTTTCTTAATAACAACAATTTAGGATGTTTGCCAGACAGGAAACCTTACATTATGTTTGGATAACTTATCAATTAACGCCATTGTTTTTCTTGACACAAGCATCAAGCCTCACTCACCTGTTGCACTATTTTTCCCACTAGCTGACATTGTGCTGAGACAAAATTTCCCTTTTAATGTTTTGAAGCAGCATTAAACATTACAGCTCAACATGATTGGAGCCTATGAATGCTGTAAATAGAAACTGTGTTGTTAGTTGTGCTGAATGAAATACTTGTACCTTATTACCCCACAGCTATGGCTTTCAGTTGATTTAAACCAGCTTTCAGCCAGCCATAATAATGTCAGAACCATATAATGTAAAGGAGTGCGAGTTCCTTCAGCTAATGGACCTATCCTGATGTTGGAGGATATATTCTTGTACACGAGGAAGCCACTGCTATGGAAAAGGGACAGGGAAGGGGAACATATCCTTCAGAGCAGGTTTATCGTCCTTGCTAAGAATTTATGGCACTTGGTGAAAGATAAATCAGTTTTAGATTAAGACTAAGCAAGCAACTATTGGTTAATCTACATGCTGACTTCCAGGAAAACAATGCAGTGTATACTTATCACACCCTTCCCTGTAAATAGGTCTGAAATTCTTTGGAGTAGATTTTCAACTTTACCACCTGGGCATAAAACTGGCATTGGGAATCGATCAACGGAACTGAAAATCGGGCTGCTTCAAAACGGGTGGCCAATCTGCAACGCCAGTTTTATGCCTGGATGCCAAGTTGAAAATATACCCTATGTTAGGGATTTTTCCATGCTTCTTTTGAGCAAGGCGCTAACTAAGGTTGGTGGTGCCCTGGCCAAGCTGTGTGTTCATTATGGAGCTGCAGATGCAGTTCCAGTTCCAGTCAGGACTGCGCTCTTCAGATTCTGCATGCATCTGTACTTCAGAGATAATGGTTCCATCATAATGCAAAATATTGTGCAAAATATACTGGAAGTGCACAAGGGTCCATGGCAGGATAGTCAAAGCAATAGTTCTTAAAGTGCTGCTGCTCACTTTTAAAGCTGTACAGGTGAAGAAATGGCTGCAAGAAGACAAGTTGTTAATGATGCTGGATGAAATACTTTTACCATATTACTGAATTCTGAAAGCTTTTCAGTTAAACACTTCGCAAAGATAAAGGATAATTATGGATGGTTGTGATTATTTATACTTTCAGATCAAAAATATTGTAATTAATGCAGCTGTGGGTTACAGTGTATTAGGGAAAGGAATTTTGGGCCCTTTTTTGAATAGATGGAAACAATCTTTGACCCCACCACATTGCTATCAATGTCTAGGATCCCCAGCCCAATTCTACCATACCTCAGGACCACCTCTCTACTACCAAAGCCAAGGATCCTCCCTTAGTGTTGCTAAAGCCTAATGCCCCTCCCTCCTGAGCACTGCCAGCTGCCAAGTACTGACCTCCAGCCTGGTACATATAATAATAACTACTGTATTATAGTTTTTAATGGAAAAATGGACAAAGTTGCAGAATTCAACCTCAAAATACTAGTTAAAAATCCCAGAATATCATGCCATAAATACACAATTTGACTTATTCAATCACCATAAATCAGAGACCTTGAGGCTTCTAATCCACTTCTAATGCATGTCTGTGATACTTAAGTGAGACATTTCTAATGTCACACTTTCCATTCCTGCCTCCAACTATCTGTAAGAATCTTTCAAGCACCCAACCTGAAAAGTACACCTGATGCAACCAGGAAGTAAAATTATACAGATAAATTACTGTCTCCTCACATACTCATAAACCCTACAACATCAACAACTTGTATTTATATAGCGCCTTTAACGTTGTAAAGCATCCCAAGGCGCTTCACAATAAAGTGTGTGTTGCCTTACTCCTTAATCTTGGACTCTAACATGGTGCTTCCCAAGCAGGAGGACACTTGTGGTGGCTGATTGGTGTGGAGAGTTGCAGTTGGCGTGGGATGTTCATGGTCTAGGTGCTCTGGATACAGCATCATGCAATGTCCCTGCAATCGCTGGAGCCACATGCACTGATGCTGTCGCCAGCATCTACCCACTTTCTGACAATTCCTCAATCTTTTGAGGGATCTGGTTGGAGGAGGCGCTTGTATAGTCTCCAAAATAGAAGGCCACTTACTGGGACCCTTACCTTGCCATGCCCTCAGGCTGGGCCTCTTTGTGCCTCCCAGCTGGATGCCCTGTGATCTACATGACCGCAGTTCATGAAACATCTGCGATGTGGGTGAACCCCACCTTCAGTGCTCAGCATAAACAATCACCGAGTCTGTCAAATTCAGTAGTGACAGACCCTGGTAACTCAGTGCCCATGGTCACAGCTTTTGTGAGTGAACTTTATGCAGTGTTGCTGCTTTGAGTCTTCCCTGCAGTGGGCTATGACAATGTCAGCATTAGACAAGACCCAAAATGCATTGCTGTTTGGTCATGAGTTTCTTCAGTAGATTTGGGCCATCTCCTGTCATCCTATGGTTTTGTGCAGCCTTTGCCTGTAATAAGAGCACATTGATGTACTTCTCCCAGCAATCTGAATTCTGCTTTTCCTGACAACTGTCTTTGTGGGTGACCTGTGAGGAGCATGGCACATGGCAGTCTTGTTCCCTGTGTCAATATGCCATTCAGCTTCTGAAAAATTAAGGTGGGTAACATCAAGGGGACCATCCAGTCTAGTATCTTTGCAGCAAAGGGTTAGTTACACTGGGGCCATGCCTTGCATGTGGGAAGGGTATGCACGTATACTAAAGTGAGTAGACTTAGTTTGGCATTTCTTCCTTACTTGTTTCCAGGTCTGTCTGACCTGGAACACAGTTTTCACGCTCTGAGTGATATTTTCCGAAGCAGCTTGAACCTCTGGTTTCAGGGAAGTGTGGCTTTCTGCCTTGAAAAGGGAAACCATCCTTTGCCACATCTTCCTCTCGCCTCCAAGGCATCAGGGCTAAATGCTGCCACCTTTTCATCACCTCAACAGATCCTAACAGTAGCCTACAGCTCCAAAATCCTGGTAAGCAGTGTCTCATTTTATGAGCCAGCTTCAGTCTTTTAAGAGTTGCTAGCTGGCCCAGTTTTCATACGTTCCAAGAAAAAAAAAGAGAAACCGTTTGAATGCACTGACTGGCTGTGTCAATCACGTTTGATCAATTTAGTGACAGTGAATATAACTTGTCAAAAATGATGTAAAGTTTTTTGTTGTCTACACACAAGAATTTATCACTTTCATCTTAATGTTCTAACAATTTATTGGTTATCTAATGTAGTTGTTATTCAGTTGATGAAGATGAATGGGCTGCAGTTCTTGGAGGCATTAGTTCACAAGGATTTAAAATTTAATTACATATGTCACGTTAGTTTTATAGGTTGGTCGAACAATCAGTATATTTTGAAATTTAGCTTTAACAAAGAGTGAGGGAGGAGTTAGAAGAGGATTTGAAATTCAGTCACAATATTAAAGATGCAGTGAGAGCGCAATTTATACGACTGAATAGATACTAAGTACCTCATTTGCATCTATTGTTTGTGTTTTACATTACACTGCTGGAATTCACAAAATATCTATTTTTGTGATTTGTTCTGTCAAAATGTTACTCTTATATGGAGTGTTGTTGTAGAAGGCACGCAGTCTCAAAAGGAAAGAAAGAAAATGCATTTATATAGCATGTTTCACAACCGAAGAACATCCCAAAGCGCTTTACAGCCAATGAAGTACTTTTGAAGTGTAGTCACTTTTGTAAGGTTGGGGAAAAAAGGAATGTAAAATACATTTTGTGATGTCAAGGAGTGACACTAATAGTGTGAAGGAATAAGCCACATAACCTAGTCAGGAAAAGACATCATTCTTATGAAAGAATTCTGGTCTTATTAAAACATGACAAACTGGGGTTGGAAATCTAGAAACTATAAGATTCCCAAAATCCTGCAGATGCCCAAAACCAAGAAGATTACCCCAAAAGAAGAGATTTTTGGACTGTTTAAAAACCATGTCAGAATGGTAAAAGAATATTGGGCCTAAAAGGGGCTGAAAGTCAAAACCGCAGGATTTTGGTTATTTTAAAAGGCATGTCCAAGCCTGTGAAAGGCTGTGACAAAAGGGGTTGGGATGGGCCTCTGTAAAACAAGCAGTTTGGATATTGGCATAAGCCAAACTGCCTGGGCATGTTCTGGACTGTCTCAGTCGTTTTACATAATGATAAAAGACCAGCGGAAGAGCCATTGCTGCCAAAAACTACAGAGCCATCCAAAGTATGCATAATGCAGAACATGCCACTCACCAACAAAAGGGACCCTAACCCCAGCAGGAAAAGACAAATCTTACTAATCAAACCAGAGATTAAACAGTCATTAAAAGCCAATTTAGGTTTCGATGGACCATCCTGAAACTAGTTCACACCAACTTAAACCAATTAAGATAGATGGGACCAGCTCAAAACCCGTTAAAGAATTCGAAAACTATTAATGTTAACGAGCCCGCCAAAAATGACAATGGGCCAGAGAAGATTTGGCGGGCAGATAAGCAAGGCCTCAAACAGTATAATTGGGGCCTGCTTCTTCAGTTGGTGAAGTGAGTCGGTTAGTTCGGTCAAGGAGTTCGGTTCAGTACAGTCCGGAAGAAGAGAGCAGTTCGGTTTCGGCCCGTTCGATACAGCACGGCTCGTGTAGAAGAGAAGAAGAAGAGGACTTCAAAATCCACGTCAAGTCACAAAAGTATCCGGAGTCCGAGCCAGGAGAAGACATCATCGAACGCCTCGTGGCAACCAAAGGCCCCAAGAAACAAACAGCCAAAAATATTACCAGCAACTAGGTAACATTGAGCCACCGCGACCGACAAGAAACCAACCTGGAAGAAACCAAAGATTCGCAAGTTTGTTTCCACTCTACAAACTATCCTGACTTACCCCTGGGTAAGAGTTGATGAAAAGACTCTAGACCCTATTTCTGACCAAAAGAAATTGGGTACTTACCCGATAGATCCAATACGCACACGACCTCATCAGCGGACACGCGGAGACTGAAACAGCAACGCAGGTGAAGTCTTCTACTGCGTCCAGGGTACGGCAGGCTCCAACCGCCACACCTAGAGAACCCCGAAATCGCGAACCTCTACAATTGTCAAAAGAAGTCATTTGGCGAGCATTATTCCTGGTCCTCTGGAGTCCAACTTAGTTAGTGTAGTGGGATTGGGAGGGGTGAAGCATTCTGTCTATTGTTATTCTCCCTCATATATTCCGAAGTGTTCCCCCTTTTTAGAGTGATAAGATTGTTGTGTTGTGTATATTTTCTTGTCTCAAATAAAATCCAAGTTCTTTAACCAACTCGGTTGTCTGCTGCAATTTCATTACAACCCCCAAATAAGTCCAAGGTCTAGAACCAAGGGAGTGGGAGCAATTCAAACTGCTCACGAGTCAGAGGCAAAGCTGACTACACACAACACCCCCTACAAAACGTAACTATTAAATAGCTATGAAAGAATTCTGGCTATTGAGATAAGACAGTTGTTGACCCTGAATAAATAACCTTATTGAAACAGAAGGTGCATGGCTCCGACAGGCTGACCTTTGGGAACAAAAACAATGGTTCACCCTGGATAAGGTGTTCTAATTTAAACTTCGTAAAGATGGCACATAAGATAAGGAACATCTGCCCTCGTAAAGATGACATAAAATAAGGAACACCTGCCTTTCACACCGTTCTATATGGTAAACTCAGAACACCTGGAGATGAGACAAGATTCTGTAATATTGCAAGCTAATGTGGCAGTAAGAATTGCAGAGGTCAGCAGAAAGATGAATAGGGATAATTGACTTACGTCAGCAGAAACTTTAAAGGAAATACCACTGGAAAAGGGTATAAATATTGAAGTTTCAAATGGGATATTAGACTCGCTTTAATCGGGCAAAGCGATTCTCGGCTACAGAGGCGGCTTAACCACATTTTTGTCAGCAGAATGAATAAATGTTATGTTGTTCATGTTAACTTCTCTTAAATCCACAATTAATCATTCACAAAACTTCTTCATGTCTGTTTTTTGCCTCTCTAATTCCTGTAAGCCTTTCTCTAATTACTTATTCTTAATTAGCCTTTCTCATTAATTGGGCATTGCTCTTGTATAGCTGCCCCTCCTCCAAATGTCACAATTGTATGTTTGACTGACATCATTATTTCTGTAGGGTCAGATATTGCATAACAAGGGTATCTCCATGTAATCGTTTCCAGTCATGCTTAGATGAAGTCAGTAGAGATAGTGGTGGGAGGTCATTGTCTGTGAAATTCTGATGAAGGAAGTTTTGAAAAATGGTAGATGCCTGCCTTATCCTCCAGGATATAGGCTGCCTATTCCTAGTAACCTTTACCATTACCCTTTTGATTGTAAACTGAAAGGACAATAGGCTAAGAACTTTACCAAAAGAGTGTTTAAGAACCATATTCGAAAATATGTATTAACAAGTTAGCAATACTTGTTTTCAACTGTTCCTGCAATTGTAATGTGTATTTGTGTGTAGAGGCCAATCTTAATAGTAGTGCCCTTGGAATTTTGTGCTGTGCTTTCCTTAATAATATTGTAGAATGATATTGGAAGCAGAGGGGTATGTAATGTTGTTAGTTGGGCCACTTTGGCTGATCCTGCAGAAATGTCAGGCCCATCAAACCTCTCTGTTTGCACTGTAATCAGAACAGAAGCTATCTTTTTTCCATAATGAGCTGCATGTGGGAATGTGGCTCCAGAGTTCTGGACAGCCATGATGCATGCCAAATTTTTGAAGTCAAAACTTCAAATTGGATTTGGACCATTTATTTGTGCCAAATAATTGTTCTTTATTTTCAGTAAATTCCAATTCAGAATCACTGAAGTGTGCCTGCATCCCCTTGATCTCTCACTTTCACTGCCACGTGAATTAGTCTTTTGGCACTGTGCTGTAATCTGTGGGCCTTGGAGCTGGTGCTGTCTCTTCACTGTGGCATGTGCATCATTAGCATACATTGCGATTTCATTTCCACCCCATATAATGCTCCACCACACACATCAGAAATGTGTTGCCACATAAATCTGTGCTGTTTTCCAAACATACACCACAAACAAAATTTATATCGTATTAAGCTTAATAACAGTTCAGACTGTAGTAAATTATTCAGTAAATAGTAAGCTCTTCTGATTCTCTGCCTTAATGTTTTATTTGATAAGGTGCTAAATGGTTAAGTTATCCTCTGTGACTATTTTTCACTTCCAGCAGTAATTCCTCTAAATGCATATTTAAATAATTCAGCCAGGGTATTCTGCCATTTTTGCAGCAGAAATGGAGGCCATCAGTAGCAGAGTGGCAAGAGTAGGACATTGGAGATAACAGCATAATGTGAATCAGGAAAACTGAGAAATTGTCAGCCTTCTGACAACATTTTTGTTGACTCATATGGCTGATATCAGAGGATCAGAGGGACCTTGGTGTGCATGTACATAGATCCCTGAAGGCAGCAGAACAGGTGGATAAGGTGGTTAAAAAGGCATATGGGATACTTGCCTTCATTAGCCGAGGCATAGAATATAAGAGCAGGGAGGTTATGATGGAGCTGTACAAACCGCTGGTAAGGCTACAGCTGGAGTACTGTGTGCAGTTCTGGTCGCCACACTATAGGAAGGATGTGATTGCTTTGGAGAGGGTGCAGAGGAGATTTACCAGGATGTTACCTGGGCTGGAGCGCTTCAGCTATGCAGAAAGACTGGACAGGCTGGGGTTGTTTTCCTTGGAGCAGAGAAGGCTGAGGGGGGACCTGATTGAGGTATACAAAATTATGAGGGGCACAGATAGGGTGGATAGAAAGGAACTTTTCCCCTTAGTAGAGGGGTCAATAACAAGGGGGCATAGATTCAAGGTAAGGGGCAGGAGGTTTAGAGGGGATTTGAGGAAAAACTTTTTCACCCAGAGGGTGGTTGGAATCTGGAACTCACTGCCTGAAAGGGTGGTAGAGGCAGGAACCCTCACAACATTCAAGAAGCATTTGGATGAGCACTTGAAATGCCATAGCATACAAGGCTATGGACCAAATGCTGGAAAATGGGATTAGATTAGACAGGGCTTGATGGCCGGCGCGGACGCGATGGGCCGAATTGCCTCTTTCTGTGCTGTATAACTCTATGACTCCATGGCCTAGAATTTCAGTATAGCCAGTTTTGGGGCGCTAACGTTAGCGCCCGCCCGAAGTTAGCGCCCGCCCCAAAGTTGCGCCCCCTTGCCGGAAATTCAGTGGCTTCGCCCTAAGAGGTTGCTGGAGCGCTAAAAGAGGCGTTGCACTACTATCTTTAGGCGCTAAGCCGGCGGTGCAGAGGGATAGCGCCGAGGCGGGGCGCAGCGCGGGTGCGGTCATTTTTTGATTGACAGCAGACCCCGTGGCGCCAACCAGCTCTTAAAGGGGGAAGGGACGATTTGGTCTGCTGCCACGCCCTGCACACTGCAGCTTTGCAAATAGGCCTCAACACTGCTGCTCAGCCCCAGGGAGTCATGGCAACGCCAGAGAAGGCCCGTGAGCGTGCCCTGCGCTTCTCAGAGCGTGATCTGGGAATAATGGTGACAGCTCTGGAGAAGAGGCGCAGGATCTTGTTCCCAGAGACTGGGAGGAATCCGAACCACCAAGAATACACCAGAGCCTGGAAGCAGATCGCCAACAGGGTGACGTTCACCGGCGATGCCCCCAGGACCCACAAACAATGTCGGAAAAAATACAACGACCTGATCAGGATTGTCAGGGTGAGTACCCTTTCCAGTCTCCTCCTCATTCTTGCATGTACACCTGACATGATGGGCAAAGGGAGCTGAAAGTTCTAATGACCAGCCCTCAGCCAGCAGCTTTGGGACAGTCATGAGCATCAATTGCCCATTCTGCACTCTTCACTCTGGCCAAGCTATTCCACCATGGGAGGTAGTGCACAGTACATCAGGGCTACACTCTGGCCAAGCTATTCCACCATGGGAGGCAGTGCACAGTACATCAGGGCTACACTCTGGCCAAGCTATTCCACCATGGGAGGCAGTGCACAGTACATCAGGGCTACACTCTGGCCAAGCTATTCCACCATGGGAGGCAGTGCACACTACATCAGGGCTACACTCTGGCCAAGCTATTCCACCATGGGAGGCAGTGCACACTACATCAGGGCTACACTCCGTACTTACAGCCCGTCCTTTCTCTTGCAGGCTAAAGTTGCCTATAATCGCCAGGCCCGTGCCAGGACCAGGGGAGGCCGCGCCAAGCTGCAGAAGCTCACTCGCCTGGAGGAGCGCGTGAGTGGGCTCATGGGAGCCCGGCTGATCGTGCCCACAGCGTGCGGAGTAGCCGACCCTCCACTGCCCGGCAATGGTAAGGACTTTGCCTTTTGGCCCTCTCGCGTCGCGCTTGCGCATCCGACCTACCTCCTTTGCCACTGTCCCACCAATGCGCTGAATGCCACCAGTCCTGACTCCCTCACTGACGCCGTCTCCTCACTCTGAAGCTACTCTTGTGCATTCCTGCTTTCAGCTGGTGACGACCAGGTCCGTGAAGCTGTCAGTGACAGCCCCTCCGAGCAGGAGGAGGAGGAGGAGGAGGAGGAGGAGGAGCAAGAGCAAGCCGGACCATCAGGGGAACACTCAGGTCCCGCAGGAGAGGACGAAATGATTGACACGTCCTCACTGGACGAGTGCCTGGACCAACTGTCGCAGGGGATTGCAGCTTCTGGGACCAGTGGCGTCCAGCCACCCAGGAGCCCTGCGCGTGGGCCGTGGCCTTCCCCCCAAAGGGGGGAAGGATCAGAGGGGAGTGCAGTTGATCGGGACACTCGCCGCCACCAACGTGGCAAGGTTCCCCTAGTTCGGTCCCCTGCTCCCCAGCGGGAGAGTCCCGACTCCAGTCCGGACACCTTCACCTCGGAGGAGGCGCGGAAGCTGGACAAGATGGCCGAGGATTCGGACCGGCGCCACACGGAGCTCATGCGCGTGGTGGGGCGCATGCCTGAGGCCATCGAGTCGCTGGCGACCAGTGTGCGCGAGTTCGGGGCATCAACTGCCGCGAGTGGCCGCATGCTCACTGATGCCGTCAAGTCCCTGGCGGGTGCGATGCGGGCGCACACCAGGACAACAGGGGCACTCACTGCTGCCACACGCGCTGTCTCAGGCAGGCATCGCCAGGGCACCCGCCGCGCTGCAGCATCCCAGCGAGCCGCCCCTCGGCTGATTGTTGCGGATCCTGCAGTGCGGGCCCGGCCGAGTGCCAGCACGCCACAGCACCAGCCAGCGCATCCCAGACGCCAGCTTGCCCACATTGCGCCATCCGTCACCGCCACTCCCCCACTGGGGCGTCAAGGGCAAGCGGCTGGAGCTGATGTTGGCCAGGCTCAGGTGCGCCACTCAGCAGCCGGCCCCTCGAGGCCCAAAGGCCGTGTAGGCCGCCCCCTAAGGGCATCTGGCGGAAGGACATCTGAGCCTCAGGCGCCTTCCCCCAGCCTCGCAGCAGCCACTGGGCAGAGCTTGCGAAGGAGCAGCAGGCCGGGCAGGGGAGGCAAAAGGCTGGACAAGGTCTCGCCCTCGCGGGCCACTCAGTAGAGGGTGTGGCCAGCTCTCGTTTTATATGGCGGTGGCCATCTTTCTTTTGCCCATTGTTGTTTGGTTCGTGGGCTTATTTTTTGCGTTAAGGCCGAGGTTGAGGCCAGGTTTGTACAAATGTGGAGTTACTCCTGCCCAGTTTGTGGGAGTGAGTCGTTTGTTGGGCTTTTTGTGGGGCCCGTTGATTGTTTTTGGGGATTCATGTGGGAAGGGGTTTTCATTTTTGTGTAATAAATAATTATCTTTATTCATAGAGTCTCCATGGTTGTTCTTGTTAGTGTTTGTTGGCTTCGCCGGCTAAGGGCATGTGGAGCGTGAGGAAATCTACATGATATAAGGGGTTAATTTCAAGTGCTTGCTGGGTAAAAGTTTTCAGACTTGACACTGGGCAAGTGTCGATGTGTAACTAGAGCTATTGCACGTACTCGAACTACAGCCAAGAACAGATGCCTGCCCACCTAATGAGAATGTAGAAGTGGAATAATGAGTTTCTTTGATGTACCAATGACCTGATAACTTGTGACCGAAAGCAAAGCTTGCCTCCCTTATATATGATTAAAGAGGACCTCCGGTTACACGATTCATGCCCTGTTATAGATTAACGGTTGACTTATGTGTCCAGGATCCTTCTGTCAATATGTTATTTCTACCTGATGATTAATCTAAAATGTATCCTGATAGAGGAACAAAGGGATTTCAATCAAACTTGTTTGTTACACTGTATAAATATAGAACGTTTACACTGTATCATTGGAATAGTAGCCTCACCCCTTGAGTGGAGGTGCTGATTCCCCTTGCAAGTGAAGTAAAATAAAAGGCCTGTCCGTCTGACGAATCCAAGTGTGTATTGAGTCATTACCCAGAGCTAAGAAGTAAGGCACTTCTACAATTTGGAGGTTCCACCGAGATGGCTTGCTGTACCAATTGGTGAGTTAACAGACGCCGAGTACGTTGCTCGGTTGGGAAAATCCCATCGGCCGAAGGTGGTGTTTTGCCACATTTTTGGGACTTTCCCTGCCATAAGCATAGCTGCGCACAGTCTGTTTATTCCATTGGACAGTACTGCCATCGGGTAATTGACTCACAAGGTTCGGAGGTTAAACTGCCGTTGTGACTGCTTCCCTTTCAGAAACGGAACAGAGGACCAGCCATGAGGCGCTGACGCCCCGCGAACAGGATCGTGCAGAAAAGGACTGTAGGAAGCGCTGAAATAAAAGGTACCAGAGAGAGAAGGTTAAGTCAGGAATTTGATTAACTAAGGAGCTAGCGATTTATTGGAAATTGAACTAGCAAGGTTCCAGCTTGCTGAGAGAGAAGGTTAAGTCAGGAATTTGATTAACTAAGGAGCTAGCGATTTACTGGAAATTGAACTAGCAAGGTTCCAGCTTGAAGTTAGCTGGGACAAATTGAAGGCCCTTTTTGCTAAAGATTTGGCCAAAGGGAGTAGGGTAGAAGGAGAGAAGAGCTTGAAGTTAGCTGGGACAAATTGAAGGCCCTTTTTGCTAAAGATTTGGCTAAAGGGAATAGGGTAAAAAAATAAGAGAGAAGAGTGGGCGGATGTCTGAAACACAGTGTCAATGTTTAATGTTTATGAGAGTGAGTATTTAACTACTTGTTATTATCAATCAACTTTGCAGCTTTGTCCAGTAAGGCTGCATAGGTTGGGGATTTAGTAACACTTTGGTTGTTGTTTAACAAGTGTATTGTTTATTGTTTATTGTTATATGTATTAATGTTTAGTCATGTCTGATCTGTAGAGGCGTCCCACGCAGATCATAGAGCGTTACGGAATTGTTGTATGTTTTAACTAAAATATTTAAGCTGCTACAATGGGTTCTAGTAACAGTAAACTGCCTGAAAAAGGCACGCCAGCCGCTTTTATGTTAAAACATTGCGGTCAGTCAGCTATTGACCACTTACCAAGTTGGTCCAAATGGACCTCAGGCAGTAATCACCCCTTTCCCTCAGATAGTCATTTAACATAGAAAGAATTACTTGCCTCGAGGAATGTTTAACGGACAAGAGAGAAATAGAGAACAGCCAGATAAAAAGACTGCCTCTATGTTTGTTGAGTCAGAAGAAAAAAAAAAAAATTACCCCGAAGAAACACCTTTCTCCTCTATTATGGTAGGATAACAAGGTAACTATAGAAGGATGAATAGAGGGGAATATAGAGGAAGACGTGGTAGAATAAGAGGGTATGGACGATCTGGTAATTGTTACAATTGCGGACAACCCGGACATTGGGCAAACCAATGCCCTGCGAAAAATTGTCAGAACCAAACCTCCAATAATGGACCTCCGTTAGAGAATAAAGGTCCTAATTTCACTGTCCATAACCCTTTTTCGGACCAGTCAGGAGGTTACCCTACAAACGGACAGGGATTTAGGAGAAATAGAGATCAGAATTACTGACTGACACCAGCAGCCCCAGGCGCCACAGACCACCAAATGCCGGTTGTTTCTTTAAATTCACGCAGCGAACCTGAAGTTAAAATGCAAATAGCTGGGAGACCTATGTCATTTTAGTAGATACAGGAGCAACCTTTTCGGTGTTAGGGAAAGGATATTCTGAAGGAATGCCTATTAATGGGAAAAAGACCCCGATAGCTGGATTGGCTGGAATACTACAATGCTTGAATCAATCGACTCCCCTCACAGTAAAAGTAGAAGAATTTGAGGAAGAACACTCCTTTCTGTTATCAGGAGATGTCTCTATGAATTTATGTGGAAGAGACTTGCTGTGCAAAATGAATGCTACAATCATTTGCTCCCCATCAGGAGTAACGGTAGAAATCCAAGTAGATAAGGCATATGCGTACCCAGTAACAGAAATAAAACACCCTGTTCTTTACGCATGGGAAATTGCCGACCCAAGTTTGAGTCCCAAACTTGTCAGTCTGTTAGGAGCGTGGGGATTCGTTACAAGCTCCATAAAACAATACCAGGAATCCCTGAAACTAGGGAAATGGCATTCAAAATTGCACTGCACGGCCTGCTATGACAAAACAGGACAAGATTATCAGCCGTTTTTAAATTTAAAATACCTCCTAACTATTAGACTGCACAGCCCTATAAAGTTACAATTAATCCAGCTGCACCATTACCCAAAAGGTCACAGTATCCATTGTCAGAGAAAGCAGAAAAAGGAATTGAGCCAGTGATGGAATCATTGTTAAAACAGGGAGTTAACGCCGGATAGAATAAAGGTCGTTTGCAACATATCGTTGCCAAAAAACTAAAAGAGAAATGAAGCATTTTCTAGGAATGACTGGCTATTGTAGACAATGGATATTGAACTATTCAGAAATAACCAGACATGAGCATGACAAATTTGGAAAATTCGCGGTTACCTGACTTCCTCGGGAACCCAGATTAAAAATGCACAAGAAGTGCAAAATCTTTTACTAGCTATTCAGAGACGTAAACAGATTGCAATTATTAAGTGCCAAGCGCACATGGGGCATTTGGACAAGGTTGCGCTTGGAAACGCTGCTGCAGATAGCGCTGCTAAGTCAGTAGCTATATCAAGTACTGAACGACAAGTTTCAGCCTTCCCTGTTAGGGAAAAGCCAGAGATACCGCAGCCCCCGTCCTTAGATGATGTGCTGACCCATCAAGATAGGGCCAGTTCTGATGAAGTAAAGGAATGGGTTGTTAATCATTGTTTTAAAAAACACTGACGGCTTATGGGTTCATCATGACGGCCGCATGGTGGCACCCAAATCATTACTATCACCAATTGCCCGATGTGTTCATAAATTCACCCATGCGGGCAAAAGGGGGATGGCGGACTATATCCTCAAGACCTGGTATGCACCAGGAATCTCAAAGTTGGCAAAACAAATATGTGAAAATTGTATTATCTGCCAGACAATGAATGCAGGAAAAAAAATAAAGAAGGTACAGCCCGCATCCCATCCAAACCCCATGGGTCCTTTTGTACACTTGCAAATGGATTTTATTGAACTACCTGTGTGTATGAGCTTTAAATATGTATTAGTTATTGTTGATATGTTTTCAAGATGGATTGAAGCGTTTCCTTGTAGAAAGAGTGACGCCACTACTGTTGCTAAATGTTTATTGAAGGACATTGTACCGCGCTTTGGGATACCAGCAAAACTGTCAAGTGACAATGGGTCCCATTTTATGGGAACAGTGATTAAGGAACTATGCAAAGCCTTACAGATTAACCAGCACCTCCATTGCAGTTATCATCCACAGTCGGCTGGACTAGTGGAAAGATATAACGGGATGCTGAAAAACAAGCTTGCAAAACTGTGTAAAGAAACTGGACTTAAATGGGTTGATTTGTTACCCATAGCTTTAATGACAATGCGGTCTGCTACCAACAGAACTACAGGATTGTCGCCTCACGAGATCGTCATGGGAAGACCACAAAGATTGCCCTTTTCGGCACCTTTAACAGCTAAATAAATGGACATTCATAAAATGGAGGAAGATATGTTGAGTTATTGCATTGCACTAACCAAATGTATTTCTAGTTTCCATCAACAGGTGAAGGAAGCCCAGGTCGATCCCGCTGAAGGAAAGTGCCATACTTTCGAGCCAGTAGATAACGTTTACATAAAAATCTTCAAACGAAAGAATGGCCTTCAACCCAGATTTGAGGGACCCTTTCAAGTACTCCTGACCACAAACACCGCTGTAAAAGTAAAGGAGCGACCAACATGGATACACGCGTCCCATTGTAAGAAGGCATCAGTTGAAGACAATACACTACCAAGATGAACTGGATTTGGACTCTGATGAGATTGTTCCTTTTGTTAACGATAATTGAAACTGCCATATGGATTTACCCAGATCCTCTGAAAGGCAAACCATGTATAGAAGAATGTGTACTTTTAACCAAAAATCTCTTTTATGTTATATGCTATAATGAGACCATGAAAGTTCAGCTTCAGGACCATACTATGCAGGTACCCCCGTATCAACCCCTAAATCTTAGGGTAAGATAGTAGAAGAAGATAGTGGACAGAGGCTTGATAAGCTGTGGGTCACATGCCCTGATACTGTATTACCAAGTGACAAAACTGCGAACGGAGGGGTTTTCTGCAATGGTAATTCAAGAGGAGGACTGGCCCTGACAGCTAAGTCAATGTTTTGTGATAATCCTTTTCATAACTATCATCAAGTTATCTGTACGCTAAAAGACAGAACCTTGCCAAATGCTGGATATGCAGCCACATCCCTGTGCATGCAGAGGGTGGAATACCTCTAAGGCCCATTCCCTTCGAAATAAAAGAGATGGTAGGGTGGTTATTACAGTCTAATACCACCTGGAATAAGGAGGCAGCCAGTACATTTCAGACCCAAAATAGTTTAAACCCAGATCAGTTGGAAAATGAATAGAAAGATGCAGGATACAACCTTATAAAATTTGAAGGGTGGTTTCATCCCCTATATGATAATCGAAGGAATCCAGAGAGTCTATTAGTTACGTCAATGGGAACCATAAATAAAACAAAAGGAGAAGTCTGTCTTGTAAACGACAATGGAGAAGGATTGATGGTTGGATGGAGTGAGTGCAAATGTAACTACACTTTGACTAAAACTACTACTAAACCACCAGGTGCAATCGAATGGCCTTATTGGGGATGGTGGAATCTGTCCACAGTACAAAATTTGACTAGCAAAAAAATCTGGAAAGGAGAATACGGAATAGGAATGATGCACCAGATATGGAACAAATTTGAAGCCTATAATAACACCTATTTCATCTGTGGGCATAGAGCATACCCCTGGTTACCACAAAATTGGACTGGGTCATGTTATTTGGGATATGTAGTGCCTTATATACATCACATTTCATCTTTGGATAGCCACCCTGGGACACGAGCAAAACGAGCCATTACAGAAATTGAAAGGTTCTTTGCTATAGCATTTCCCTGGTATGGAACAGGGAAGTTAACAAGAGAATCTATAAACATGGCAGCAGTGTTGGAACAAATAGCCAATGATACTGCAGATGCTCTTAGTGATGTAAACGCAGAAATGGTGGCTTTGCGCACTGTTGCCTTACAAAACCGCATGGCTCTGGACTATTTGTTGGCAAAAGAAGGGGGCACATGTGCAATCATAAAAACCGAATGTTGCACCTATATCCCAGATAGCTCAGAAAATATCACCAATCTGGTAAACCACATAAAGAAGGCCGTAGAGAAACTACGTCAACCTGAACCATGGTCAATGTGGGATTGGATTTCAGGATGGGGAGGAGCATTGGGAAAGCAAATTTTGGAAGCTTTTATCGCAATTGTGATGATAATAATTTTAATTAGTTTATTGATTGGTTGTTTAAAATTGTGTACAAAAGTCCTTTCCTTATTAGCGTCAACTCCTCCAGTACCAATGATGTCTGAATATGAGGATATTAAGGGTGAGACCTTTGATGTAGAGTTTCTTAAACTTAGCGAGATAGATTGTCCTTAGAAAGGACAAAAGGGGGGAATGAGGAAATCTACATGATATAAGGGGTTAATTTCAAGTGCTTGCTGGGTAAAA
This sequence comes from Somniosus microcephalus, assembly GCF_052327205.1. Taxonomy (NCBI): domain Eukaryota; kingdom Metazoa; phylum Chordata; class Chondrichthyes; order Squaliformes; family Somniosidae; genus Somniosus; species Somniosus microcephalus. The sequence goes on from NC_140992.1 coordinate 220,131,889, forward strand.
GTTTTCAGACTTGACACTGGGCAAGTGTCGATGTGTAACTAGAGCTATTGCACGTACTCGAACTACAGCCAAGAACAGATGCCTGCCCACCTAATGAGAATGTAGAAGTGGAATAATGAGTTTCTTTGATGTACCAATGACCTGATAACTTGTGACCGAAAGCAAAGCTTGCCTCCCTTATATATGATTAAAGAGGACCTCCGGTTACACGATTCATGCCCTGTTATAGATTAACGGTTGACTTATGTGTCCAGGATCCTTCTGTCAATATGTTATTTCTACCTGATGATTAATCTAAAATGTATCCTGATAGAGGAACAAAGGGATTTCAATCAAACTTGTTTGTTACACTGTATAAATATAGAACGTTTACACTGTATCATTGGAATAGTAGCCTCACCCCTTGAGTGGAGGTGCTGATTCCCCTTGCAAGTGAAGTAAAATAAAAGGCCTGTCCGTCTGACGAATCCAAGTGTGTATTGAGTCATTACCCAGAGCTAAGAAGTAAGGCACTTCTACAAGCGGCTGCATTCATCTTCCCTCATGGCCACAAGGAATTCCCTGACAGGGGGCTTAGAAGTAACGTGTAATAAGGTGGCGTCGCGCGGCCCTTGGCCCTGGTCGCTCCCTCCTGGGAACGTACTCCTGCTCCTCCTCCTCCTCCTCCTGCTCCTCCTGCTCCTCCTCCTGAGGTGCTGCTCCAACGTCAGGTGGCAGTGCCTGAGTCCTGCGGATAGCCAGGTTGTGTAGCATGCAGCAAACTACCACAAATTGGGAGACCCGGTCCGGCGAATACTGCAGAGCTCCTCCGGAGCGATCAAGGCAGCGGAACCGCTGCTTGAGGACCCCAATAGTTTGCTCGATGATGTTGCGGGTGGTTTGATGGCTCTCATTGTATGCCTCCTCAGCAGCGGTCCTGGGCACGTGGAGCGGGGTCATGAGCCAGGTACACAAAGGATAGCCTTTGTCCCCGAGTAGCCATCCTCTTGGGGGAGGCTGTGCCTCGAACATGTCATGCACAGTACTCTGCCGCAGGATAAACGCATCGTGGCTGCTGCCTGGAAAGCTGGCATTGACAGCCATGATGCGCTGCTTGTGGTCACACACCAGCTGCACATTCAGAGAATGGTAGCCCTTCCTGTTGCGAAACTGCTCGCCATGCTCCAGAGGGGCCCGCAAAGCCACATGCGTACAGTCAATGGCGCCCTGCACCAAGGGGAAGTCCCCGAGTCTTGCAAATCCCAATGCGCGCTGATGCTGGCTCTCCAGGGCCATGGGGAAGGAGATGAATTGGCTTCTCCTTCTGAACAGTGCTTCGGTCACCTGGCGGATGCAGCGATGCGCGCCGTACTGGGAGATGTTAGCTATGTCCCCAGCAGCGGATTGGAAGGAGCCGGTGGCATAGAAGTTCAATGCCACCGTCACCTTCACTTCCACCGACAGAGACGTCCTGCACCTGAGCTTTGGACGCAGATCTCTGCGAAGCAGGTGGCAGATCTCTGCAACCACCTCCTTTCGGAATCGGAGCCTTCTAACACATCACGCGTCAGTCATGTTGAGGTAGGAGCGCTGCTGGCGGTATAGCCTGACTGGGTAAGGCCTACGTGGCCGACGCCTGTAGCCCCCTCTGCCTCTAGCCAGGGCTGCCCCTCTCACAATGCGTCTGCGAGCCCTACGGACATGGCGCTGCAGCTCCGCGTTGGCACCCCATGCAACCCCCATCAAATCCTGGCAAACAGTTAAATTTCCAAAAGGCCACTTGCAGCGCTCTGGCCTGAGTCCAAAAATACCTGAGCTGTTGCTGCTTGAAACCAGTTAGCTATCCTCCTTGTTGTGTGTCCAGAAATGCATTGCACAAGAGTGTTTGCTGCAAAATGGCTGGCCTTTATACTGGAGGGTACGTCCCCTTTAATTTGCGCCCCCCGGGGCCCGCGCTGGCTGTGTTGCGTTCCTTTTTTCAAACGCTCCGGACGCCAGTCGCACAATGGGGCGGTCCGACTGAAGTTTGGAATCGGGGCGCGCAAAGGGCGTTGCATGAGGATGTGACGTCATTGTCTGCGCGCGCAGCCGGGCGGGCGCTAAACTTTGTGCCGGCGCTAAGGGTCAACTTAATTTGGGGCGAGGCGCAAACTGCGCTGCGCCCGGGCGCTACATGCATAGCGCCCGAAATTCACTTCTCTTAAGGCGCTAACTGCTGGCGCAACCAACTGAATTTCTAGGCCTATGACTCTATGATATCCTGCCACATGGCAAACAGGACTCCAACCATAAGAAATTGAAGGCAGAGTCTTTTTTTCAAACTGTCTTACAGGTGTTATCATAAGTACTACTACATTGGCTTAAATCTCCAACAACGGCACCACTCATCTGCAGTTTTAAGCAATATATAAAGGCCTACTGTAAGCCATTCAGAGGACCCAACATGAGGACTATTGCATGAAAGTGCCACTGTTCCATGTAATTGTAATTAAAAGTTAGTGGATTAGACATGAGAGTGTAACTGATCTTCGGTCAGGTACAACAGATACTAACGCTGAGCAGATAGTCAGGTGGTAATAGTATGGTCCAGAAGAAAATCCAAGCCTATATCTTTAAGTAAAATACTCTCAACTGAGGCAGAAGGCACTTGAGTAATGATGAAAAGTGACATTAATGAGCAATGTTAATTTTCCTCTGGATTGCACCTTGTGATAGCATCCAATGCTTGCAATTCAGGTCTGACATTGGTTGGAAACTTAGCAAGGCATTCCGATTCTTTCTATTATCTAATGTAAGGCCTTTCAAAATGTATCTGTCAAACTGGTACTACATTCAGGATAGGGTCCTATTCCCTGACAAAATAAGAAATTGTTTCAGTTGTGGATTTTAAAAGTATTCGGAAGTGTGAGAGGGAAGAGCTTTCTTCAATCTATAAAAATAGAATTGGAACCTCAGAAATAAACTTAGTCAATAATGTACCTCTTAATTTGTTGGAAAAACCTTTCCAAAGTCGCATTATGTATCAATGAACATTGTATCTCAACACCAAACAATGTAGGAACATTAATTTTCAAAAATTGGCCTATGCGACTGAATCATTTTCAAATATGATGGGGGTAGAGTTTCCGCTTTGGGCGCAATTGGCGATTCAGGTGCAAATTGCGCCCAAAATTGCGCCCGTTTTGCAAAGTGTTTTCCCCCCACCAGAGTGACCGCTCAAACTCATTTGCATATCGCAGAACGCAAAATGTGTCATGAGCCAGCGCAATCGGGCAGCGTTTTAAAACGTAATTAAAAAAAAAATTGCTTTGAATAATATTCCTTGATATATTTAAGAGTGGTGACTTGGTGCAGTTTGATTACTACAGCTGAGAATGGGTTTGTCACAAAAAATAAGCATTTTAAATCAGAGTGTCAATCTACCAACTGTGAGTAATCCAATTTTAAATGACTGAAAATGACATAAAAAATAAAGAAAACTATTTTTTGGTTAGACTGGAGTACAGTAGTCATTTCCTCAGTAAATGAAAAAAAATGTATTCAAAACCTTTGAAAACGTGCCTATTAGTGTCCTTGCGCTCAAAAATTCCTCGATGGCCCGCAAATTGAGCACAATTAGCGGAAACTCCCAATGATGATTAATTCAGCCTGGGCGGCGTGGCCAGTTTTGTGGGCGGGGCCTGCTTCTAGCGCGATGTTTTTTTAAACTAGCACAAAAGATTTGCTCAGCACAGAAGAAACTCGATTTGTGCTGAAGGCAATTTGCACTTAAAATTCCACGATCCTTTGCGCCAGTTATATTCGGGGAATTGCGCCGAAAAAAACCAACGCAACCGAATGGAAACTACAGGCCGGTGTGTTTATCATAGTTTCCTCACAAGTATATCATTATGTAAAAGCATGCTTCGGTTACTTTAAAAGTGCATAAGCTTTTCTAACAAAAGCAGCTTTTCTTTTGCAAATTTTAACACAGGTGTTCTTCTGTTTTCATAATATAAGAACCAGAATTTATTATTTGCGCATAATTCAATGTCTACCTTTCTCCTGAGTTTTAAACTAAATGAAGAATATTTCAAACCAATGTTGTGAAGCAGTGTGCTATTCAATCCACATCCAGAGGTTAGTTTGAATTGTTTTGAATAGTGCTTATTTTCTAATGAGTTCTCTGCAAAGGAGGCTCATTTATATGATCATGAGTGCATATGTGTGAGTAGATTGACTCTTGCTAGCAGGATAGCATCAAAACAGATGGTGTAAAGCACATAAAGCTGGATGGAGATGTAGCCACTGGGTCTCTGATGATCTGATTTGAAATTCTGTTTGATTCAGATAAGTATTTTCAAGATTGCAGTGATATTTCATGCCATATCTTTGCCGCATGAAAAAGTGAGGCTGGTAAGTTGACTTCACGGGTGTTATGTAATCATCACTGAGCTGCTGTTTCATGCTATCATTGCAGGAGGCAAATCAAGGATGTTGAACATATAATTCTGGGCTGATTCCCAAGCTGTGTGCGCATAAACAGACTGGAGCCACAAAGAAGAAAACAATGGAGACACAGAGAGGCGGAAACAGATGTATGCACAGAGAGGGAGGCATCGACTTACAAATCACTAATTGATTGACATATTTTCTATATACTTTTGTTCCCTTCATGCCATTTTAGCAATGCTCATAATGAGACAATTGATTTCAGAATAAGGCAGCTGGGACAAAGATTGTTATTTTGTCTTTGGTTTCACACATTGCTTTGAAATCAATAGCAACTCAGATTTTCAAAACTGAAGCTATACTTTCTCAAGTCTTCAAAATGGCATCTGAGGGTAAATGTTATGAGGTTCTGTCGGTGGCACTCAGCCTCGCTGCTGATTGGTGCAAGTCAGAAGATCAGGCCCTCGACCTTGTGCACCTGATTCATGCCAGGTCCAATTTTACGTAGAGCAATTTTGAATAAATGGAAAGGCTGCATTGCGGGACTGTGTGAACCTCATCTCAATAGAAAATTTATGCAACCTGTCTCATTTAGAATTGCACAACTTTGTACAGCATTGCACACACCGATCCATATAAAATGCTTACAACTGCATGATAACTAAACAGACCTGGCCTGCTTTGAGCTGTGAGCATTTCTTGACTTGTGCACCTTACATACTTTTATTTCCTTCTGTTTTTCTGCCTTTTTGCTGAAGCATTTGGTTTGCTTGAGGACACTCACCTGAAGTCTACCCAATCAATGTTGCAGTACAAGTTACACCTAACCGAGTTGGGAGAATGGGAATCCCATTGACTGTTCCCACAGTGTTCAATTGAATGATGTCAACTCAAATTTCTCTCCACGGATGTTGCCTGACTTGCTGAGTTTTTCCAGCATTTTCTGTTGTTATTTCGGATTTCCAACATCTGCAGTATTTTGCTATCGCACCTCACGTGGTATGTTTGCTCCTGTTAATGCCCACAAGGAACTATCTTTCTATACTACATTACATCTACTTGTGTAGGTCAGAGGATATCTGGAGTCTGCTGTGGGCTGGCATTGACAAATTCCAGGACTGGGAAAGCTCTTCCTATAGCTAAGGAGGTCACAATAGTATTAAGTTTCTGTGCAACAGAATCCTCCCTGGCCACTGCAAAGGCTTCGGCCAGGAAAACTAGTCTGTAATTTATACCTCCACGAAACAAGTGACTGATGCACATGTTTGCCAGGAGAGACACAATGGCCCTGAAATTGTGGTCACCCTGACGGTGTACTCTGAAAGTATGCCATCATAATCCATTTGAAAGGCCCCGCAACTTCCGGATTTCCTTACCTAAGAAGGGATATACTTGCCAAAGAGGGAGTGCAGCGAAGGTTCACCAGACTGATTCCTGGGATGGCAGGACTGTCGTATGAGGAGAGATTGGGTCAACTAGGCCTGTATTCACCAGAGTTTAGAAGAATGAGAGGGGATCTCATTGAAACGTATAAAATTCTGACAGGGCTAGACAGACTGGATGCAGGGAGGATGTTTCCCTTGGCTGGGGGGTCTAAAACAAGGGGTCACAGTCTCAGGGTACGGGGTAGGACATTTAGGACTGAGATGAGGAGAAATTTCTTCACTCAGAGGGTGGTGAACCTGTGGAATTCTCTACCACAGAAGGCTGTGGAGGCCAAGTCACTGAATATATTTAAGAAGGAGATAGATAGATTTCTAGATGCAAAAGGCATCAAGTGGTATGGGGAGAGAGCGGGAATATGGTATTGAGATAGAGGATCAGCCAAGATTGTGTTGAATGGTGGAGCAGGCTCGAAGGGCCGAATGGCCGACTCCTATTTTTCTATGTTCTATGTTTCTATTTCTGCAAGTGTTTCTGTGTGCACAAAATCCAGAACTTGCGCTCTGCCAAGGTTCGCCTGGACAGATCATCCAAACCGCCTGGAAAATCAGTATTGCCGGCGCAGAGTATTTGCCCAACAACTGCCCAGCAATTGACCACGAAACTCTTATGGCTGGTAAAAGCAGGCGTAGGGTCTGCTTTCATCAACTTAAGGGTATATATAAGTCTTAAATTAAACATTTAAAAATCAAAAATGATGCACATACACTTTGGGCAGGATTTTCATTGAGCCGTGGAGGCAGAATTGGAGGCGTGTGGGGGGTTAAAATCGCAAAAACTCGCAGGCGGGACCCCCCTGCCTGGATCCCGACTCCGAGCAATTTTAATACAGGCGTGTCTGATGGTCCCGACTCCGTCCCGCATCCAACAGGCGGGACTGGTCATTAAGGCCCTTAACAAGCACTAAATGGCCTCTATAATCCTATTTTAAAAGGCCCTTGCGATTTTAACCCTTTTCCCACGTGAAACACGCCTGGTGGGAAACACAATGGTGAAACCTGGCGGGAGCACTATTTGTAACATTTGCATACTGAATTATCATTGGCCCGCAGGCATCTGTAAGGAATACCTATTATATTCACATGTGATCACATGCTGAGTTGTCATTGGCCTGCAGGCATCTGTAAGGACTGCTATTGTTTAGAAGACCAGTAGGGGTCCTAACTCCATCTTGTCCACACGGGGCTGTATGATTGATCACAGACTTGATGCTTCATTAAAAGAGTTTAAACTGTAATACTCCGTTGTCCTGCAATTTATTATTTTTGTACAAAGTGTGCAAAACAAGACATGGAGTCAGAACAGGGATTTGAAATGGACATCGTTGGAGCTCCCTTACCTTGAATGAATTGGGGATCTTTGAACTTACATAGAGAATGGTGCAAGTTCAAGCAACACGTGGAATTGATGTTCTCGGGTCCACTGAAAAGCAAAGGGGAGGAAGAAAGATGTAGCTACCTACTCTTGTGGATTGAAGAAAAAGGGAGAGACATTTTTAACACATGGTCTCTCACCGCAGATGAAGCAAAGGTACTGAAAAGTTATTTTGACCGTTTTGAAGCATATGTGATGCCCAAGACAAATACGATATTCGCTAGGTACAAGTTTCAGGAGAAAGTACAAGGAGCTAGTCAGTCGTTTGAACAGTTTGTGACTGAGTTAAAACTGCTGGTAAAAGACTGTGTATATGCAGATAAAGATGAGTAGGTCAGAGACCACATCATGTTTGGAATACATTCAGCTAAAGTGAGAGAGAAACTTTTGAATGTTGGGTCCGGGCTGACGCTGGACAAAGCTATAGACATAGCTAGATCGCATGAGATAGCCCAAGCACAGTTGAAAACCATAACCGGCGCCACGAGCAGCTCGAGTGAACAGACAGTGCACGCAGTTAATAGATACACACCAAAGAACACCGCCCAGAGAGCGTGTTTCAGAACAGAAAGAACAGCGAGAGTTCTAAAAATGGGCGACACAGACATAAAATGCTTCAAAAACTGTGGATATTGTGGAAAAAACTGGCATGGAGAAAAGGAGTACTGCCCTGCCAAAGGAAGGCAATGTACTAAATGTGGTAAACGGAACCACTTTGCTAAAGTTTGCAAGACTGTTTTCGGTAAAGCAGTACACACAGTCAGTGACAGCCAAATGCCAGATAGAGAGCCAAATGCAGAGGAACTGTTTATTGATTCTGTGTCACAGAAAAAACAGATTTCAGAGACTGAGCAAGCTTTTGCCGATATTGAGATAGGAAAACAGGGCAAAGAGCTCAAGCTTAAACTAGACACTGGATCTCAGGTTAATGTAATTCCTCTGAGTGAGTATCACAGCTTGAAGGATGAGTGTGAGCTACAGCCCACCTCATGCAGACTGACCGGCTATGGGGGTGAGCAGCTCATTGTAAAACGCACATGCGTGATGAAATGCAAGTGCAAAGAAAGCGGCATGATGTTGGACCTTTACATTATTGACACTCAAGCACCTCCAGTGCTAGGTCTAAAGGCATGTTTAGACATGGACCTCGTCAAGCTAGTGCTATCATTGACAGCACCAGTTGAGAAGCAGACAGTCATGGAGGAGTTTGCTGATGTTTTCAAAGGAATCGGACTATTCCCAGGTGAATGCACTATTCACTTTGACCCAACAGCAACCCCTGTGGTTTGCCCACCAAGAAGGATACCCCTTGCTCTACATAGTCGCCTGAAGGAGGAGCTGCAGAGCATGGAGAATACAGAAATCATCGTCCGCGAAACAGAACCGACAGATTGGGTGAACGCGTTAGTAATGGTTGAGAAACCGCGTACAGGCAAGCTCAGAGTCTGTCTCGACCCCAGAGATTTGAGCAAGGCTATCAAGTGCCCTCACTACCCTCTACCAATGCTAGATGACATCACACCCCAGCTAGTGGGAGCACGTTACTTCAGTGTAATGGACGCACGATCAGGATACTGGAATATCAAGCTCACGGAAGAGTCATCTAAGCTAACAACATTCAACACACCATTTGGACGCTACCGATTTCTGCGTTTACCATTTGGTCTTATCTCAGCTCAGGATGAATTCCAGTGGAAGATTGACGAAACCTATGAAGGCCTCGACGGAGTAGTCGCAATCGTAGACGACATCCTCATCTATGGCAGGGATAGAGAGGAACATGACAAGAACTTCCGTGCGATGCTACAAAGATCACGGGAGAAAGGTATTCAGCTCAACCCCGAGAAAAGCATAATCGGATCCCCGAGATCAGTTATTTCGGGCATCGCCTCTCAACTGATGGCATTAAGCCGGATCCAGAGAAAATCTCTGCCATCAAGAAGATGGAGCCGCCGAAGAACCGCGCAGAGCTAGAGACAGTACTAGGCATGATTAACTACTTAGCCAAGTTTGCCCCGAGCCTCTCCAAAATCAACGCACCCATGCGTCAGTTGCTCAAACAATCCAATGAGCTCCTGTGGGACAAACAACATGGCACAGCATTTCAGAAAATGAAAGACCCAATCACCAGAGAACCAGGACCAGTTCTTGCCTACTTCGACCCCAACAAAGAGCTCAGACTACAAGTGGACACGTCAAAGTATGGACTAGGCACAGTATTACTGAAAGAAGGAAAGCCCATCTGCTACGCTTCCAGGTCTCTCACAGACAGTGAAATCAACTATGCTCAAATCGAGAAAGAGCAATATGCAATTCTATTTGGATGTAAGTGTTTCCACCAGTACGTCTATGGCCGACAAGTCATTGTGGAATCCGACCACAAGCCCCTCGAGTCAATCATGAGGAAACCACTAGTCGCAGCCCCACCAAGGCTACAGAGAATGATCCTTCAGCTACAGAAATATGACTTCACAATCATTCACCGTCCAGGCAAAGACATTCCTGTCGCAGACACGGTCTCCAGAAAGTCTCTTAGCTACCAGGACAGCAGCCTCAGTGAAGGCATGGATGTGCAGGTGCACATGGTGTACAACAGCTTACCTGTGAGTGACTCAAAACTGAAGGAAATCCGAGCAGAAACAGAGAAAGATGCACAAATCACACTTCTGAGCAAAGTCATACATGAAGGGTGGCCTGAGGAAAGGAGGAAATGCCCTCAGAGCATATCTGAATTCTGGAATCACAGAGACGAACTGTCACAAATCAATGGAATCGTCTTCAAAGGGGAGAAAATCATCATTCCTACCAGTCTCAGAGAAGAGACGTTGACAAAAATTCATGCTGGACATATGGGCATGGAAAAATGCAAACAAAAAGAACGTGACATTATGTTTTGGCCCGGAATGTGCAAACACATTGAGGACATTGTCGGAAAATGTTCCATTTGTCTAGAACGCTGCCCATCAAATGTCAAAGAGCCCATGATACCTCACCGTATCCCAGACAGGCCCTGGCAGGTCGTCGGCTGCAAGCAAGTGCATGCAAAACGTGTACAGAGACAGCAACACCAAAAGAGATACTATGACAGGTCAGCTAGACTACTGCCACCACTGCACAATAGAGTTATCCTTGCCTTGTGAACTGTCAAAGGGTGTAGGCAGATCGCTGCCCTAAAAAAAACTGTACATTGTTATTGAAACATTGAGATGTTTTCAGTGCTAGTTAAATGTTGAGTTTACTTATATGTTGATGCTACTGAGAACATTATCACAGAATCACAGAAACCCCACAGTGCAGATAGAGGCCATTTCGGCCCATCGAGCCTGCACCGACACATATCCCACCCGATCCCCGTAACCCCTACTCCAACACATATCCCACCCTATCCCCGTAACCCCACGTATTTAATCCCCCTAACACTAAGGGTCAATTTTTCATAGCCAATCGACCTAACCCGCACATCTTTGGACTGTGGGAGGAAACCGGAGCACCCGGAGGAAACCCACGCAAACACGGGGAGAATGTGCAAACTCCACACAGACAGTCGCCCGAGGCCGGATTCGAACCCGGGTCCCTGGCGCTGTGAGGCAACAGTGCTAACCACTATGCCACCGTGCTGCCCTAACATTATGTAGAAGAAAGGTTCAAAAGTAATGCATAACATTTTTCTTTTAAAAGAAAGGGGATGTAACATATGCATACTGAATTATCATTGGCCCGCAGGCATCTGTAAGGAATACCTATTATATTCACATGTGATCACATGCTGAGTTGTCATTGGCCTGCAGGCATCTGTAAGGACTGCTATTGTTTAGAAGACCCAGTAGGGGTCCTAACTCCATCTTGTCCACACGGTGCTGTATGATTGATCACAGACTTGATGCTTCATTAAAAGAGTTTAAACTGTAATACTCCGTTGTCCTGCAATTTATTATTTTTGTACAAAGTGTGCAAAACAAGACACTATTGGATTGCTGACTCTCAACTGCAGGTCAACCATTAAAGAGGAGATTTGATTAGCCATCATTTGCAGGTGGCAGGACTTAGTGGTCTCAGGTCTGGGCAACTTTTAGAAGGCTTAACAACACCTGTGGAAGGTTGGAGCCTGACACCCATCTCCAGTGTGACCTCCTGGGAAACCCCTCTCGCCACCTTCCCTCAGCACTTAATTAACTGAGGCATATACCAGAAGCATGGGAGCCATTTATTTCCTTCCCATCTGGGCATTAGATGAGCTCAAGCACCAGCCGCGGCGCCAGCAGAACCAGGAACAACAGCAGCACCAGCAACAGCAGCAGCAACAGGAGCGCCAGGCTGCTGCTCACCCACCTGAAGCTGCACAGGCCAGAAGGGGCCAGCGCCTGGAAGTCCGTCGGCGCAGGAGATACCCCCAAACAGGGTCTACAGACACAGGGTCAGCTATCTCAACATGTCTGAGCAGCAGTGCCAAAGGCGGCTCCGACTTTCGCGAGAGGTAGTGAGTGACATCTGCGCAATGCTGCAACAAGACCTGCTGCCCAGAGGACCAGGTGGCCAAGCATTACCAGTGGTCGTCAAAGTCACGACCGCACTCAACTTTTTTGCCTCAGGCTCATTCCAGGGATCAGCAGCAGACATCAGCGGCATCTCCCAGGCGGCTGCACACACTTGCATCACGCAGGTAACCGATGCCCTCTTTGTCCTCGCGCACAATCACATCCATTTCACCAAGGATCAAGCAAGTGGCACGGCGCGAGCAGTTGGATTAGCTCATCTGGCAGGCTTTCCAAGGGTGCAGGGCATCGTTGACTGCACACATGTGGCCCCTAAGGCACCCCATCGCAATCCAGGTATTTTTGTCAACCGCAAGGGCTTCCACTCCCTTAACGTTCAGCAGGTGTGTGACCACAAGAAGGAAATTTTTGCATGTTTGTGCCAAGTACCCTGGCAGTTGCCATGACTCCTTCATACTGCGCCAGTCTAGTGTGCCTCTGCTATTCAATCCGCCAGACCAACTTAACGGATGGCTACTTGGAGACAAGGGCTATCCCCTGAGGACGTGGCTAATGATGCCGTTGAGGAAAACATCCAAGGAAGCTGAGGAGAGCTACAACACCAGCCACATGTCCACCAGAGCCATAATCAAGCAAACCATTGGTTGGCTGAAGATGTGCTTCAGATGCCTGGATAGATCAGGTGGAGCCCTGCAGTACTCAGCAGCCAGGGTCTCCAGAATCATCGTGGTTTGCTGTGCACTTCACAACATGGCACAGCGTCGTGGCTTGCAGATTCCTGAGGACCAAGTGGCTCCTCACATATCCTCCTCAGATGAGGAGGAGGAGGAGGGCGAAAACGAGCATCCTGCAGAGGCCCATCAACCAGCCGCAGCATTATGCGAGAACATTGCTGTCCGGGATGCAAGGAACGCACTCATCCTGGCCAGATTTGCTTAGCCTAGTCAATCAAACACTTTTGCCTCGCAGCTTCTTACAAAAGCATTGACAATGGCCAAGAACCGGAGGATTCCTAGCACTCTGACCACCATACCGACAGTTACAAGTATGCCTACGCCCTCACTGTGGAAATCCCAATAGTGAAATGACAGACGATGCAACTGCAACATTTGCCATCAGAAATTTTATGTACAACAACGAAGTGATGGCATTTTTACAGTAAACACAAAATTGCACCCAAGTGACTACCCTTGTGACTATTTGTGCAGAATTTTCCTCTTACGCGTGCTCCTACGCGGTGCCTCCCCTGTGGCTTCAGCAGATGTGGAGGCCCCTCGCTCACTTTGCTGCTGCTCCTGTCTCGACACCTTTGGCGGGCGCCCTCTGGGGTGGTGAGCCTGTGAGGGCTCGTCAATAGTCTGCTGCTCCTACGGCTGTGCAGGGGTTGAGACGCCTATCTCACTTGGGTGTGGACTCCGGTGGGGCTCTGACCGAGGGCTCTGCAGTGGCATGGAAGTGTGAGCACTTGAAGAGGAGTCCCCACTTCCTTGAGGTCTGCCACCAACCTCCCTCTCTTGGGTCAGGTCCCCCTCAGTGCCTGCAAGTGGCTGGAGAGCACCTTTCTGCACAGGGGGACCATGGGGACCCGTATCTGCAATGGCAGTCCTACTCAGAAGGACTTCCATGAAGGTCTGGTTTCTCTGTTCAATAGATGCCCATCGCTCCTCAAGAGATATCATTCTATTCTGAACAATGACCATGTTTTCCATACCCTGGTAACTAAGCTCCTCCATGGCAGTAGCCCTCCTCTCCTCTACCGTAGCCATCCTCTCCTGCATGGTAGCCATCCTTTCCATGGAGGTTGCCATCTTTTCCGTGCTGATGCGTTCATGCGCCAATGACTCCACAAAGGCTCTGGTCAAGCTCGCTAAGGACTCCTCCATTCGCTCCACACTCGCAGCGACCCTAGAGACAAAACCTGCCAGAGACACCTGCATCTGTGTCTGGAGTTCCATCACCGCTGATCTCATGGATTGACCCAGAGGCAGGGGGTCGACATGCTGCTGAGCCGAGCTGGAAGAATCCTGCGCCCTACGATCAGGACTCTCCACTGCTGTCCCTGTCTCCACAATCTGCTGATGCTCACTTGTGAGCTGTGATACACCAGGTGACAACACTACTCTATGTCCCGAAGATCCCACTGAGGTGTGAGTGTCTGCGCTGGTGCTGGGTGCGCAGATTTCTGGTAACGCTGTGCCCCCAGAGGTTGCAGCTTCCGCTGAGGAGTCTGGCTGCTCAGCCTCTTCTTCCTGGCTAGGGGGGACAGATGCTTGTGATGGTCCTGTGGGGAAGTAAAGGAAAGAGTCAGAGATGTGATGCCAAGGCTACATGCACATTGCTTTTTGCAGATGCTCATAAGTCCATCTTTTAGAACTTCACAATCATTATCAGCGACTCATGCAATGTCAAAGAGAGAGATGGGAAACTTTTCTGTCACCAGCTTGCTGTGTTGCACCCATCTGTCCGTCCCCCACATGCACATCATCCTCCAGTCCCACTTTTTCGAGTACGGCCTCCTCCCAGGGGGTCAGGTGGACTATTGAGGCTGCCCCTCCTCCTGTCCTCGCTCGCTCTCTTTTGTTGTGAGCTCTCTTTTCCTGCAATGAGGGAGACAAGTGGAGGTTGAGTGAGAATGAAGGAGTGAGTGTAGAGATTGCATAGCATAGATACTTAGAAGGAGACAAAGATGGAGTGAGGTGCCAAGACCAAGGGCCCTCCCTGTGTGTTGTCAGTTGTTTTCATAGCATCAGACTGATAGGGAGTGTGAGGGCTGCATAGTCGAATAGTTATGTGAATGTGAGCATAAAGAGAGAGGGAATGGGTAAGGGTGCATGGATGTCAGTGTCAAGTGGGATGTGGAGGAAGAGATTGCTAAAGCTAAGTTTGGTGAGGAACGGCAATGGGGGCCAGATTGAGGGTGATGGGAAATTCATACTCACTTTTCCAGTGCGCTGAAGGTCATGAAATCTTTTCCGGCACTGAATCCAGGTTCGTCGTGTCACTCCCAAGGAGTTGACCTCCTCAGCCACCTGCATCCACACTGCCTTAGTCTGCTTGGGAGGTCTCTTCCTCCCTGATGAAGGGAAGAGCACCTCCCTGTTGGCCCTAGCCCCATCCACCAATGCCTGCAGGGCCACCTCGTTGAAACGAAGAGCTGATCTGGGCCTCCCGCATGTCATCTTTCCTGCAGGTCCCTCTTACACCAAATGGAGGAAGCTTGGAAACCTGCAGAAGAAGCAAGGCTTGCTGCTGACCTTAAATGCAGCAGCAATGATGACATCATCAGAGGCGACTTTCAGTCATGAAAAACCCATTTGCCAAGGGTTCCCACGCATTGGAAATCAATTGGACAATTAAGTTAAAATTGCATCAATCTCCCACAGCCATTTAGATTCGGGTGGATAACACGAAATGCGGATAACATGACACCATCCCGCACCTGAGTTAAAATCCTGCCCTTTAAATTAGTATATACAAATATTGTCCCGGATTAAGATGTTTAAAATTATTTATCAAAAAATTTTAATTTTTATTGAGGTTGGTGCATTGAAGGGACTTATGAATAAAATTGAAATTCAGTACATTTATAATTATTAGATTTCTTTAAATTGTATAATTATTTGGTGATTCCATTTCATATCATTAGAGGATTCCCTTCGTAAATGATTGCAATGGAATCCTCTTTTGTGATTGGAGGACTGGGCCCACGTGATCCCAGGGACGCTTCTGAACCAGCTTTACGCTGCCATATGCCTGGAGGCCCGAGACTGGAAGTCTACGCAGCCTAGACGCCTGGAGGTAGGTTCGGAAAGGTTTCGAGGGTCGGAGGCGTACTCCGGAGGTATGCCTCTGACCAGAATTTCTAGCTCATTTACCGCATTCTCAGTGGAAAGGAAGCACCAACTGGCGAACTTTTGCCACCTCCCAAGAGTGCATTGTGTTGCATTGTGTTATAGATAGAGCCAACATGGCCATTAGGCCCCCACACAATTCAAATGCATTCATCAGCAGGAAGGGGAAATGTGCAGCCAAAATCTCTAAAGGGTTTAGTTTGAAGATATTTTTAATTGGCGGCTTTATTTCAGTTTGAGATGCAGATTTAAATCTTCTTTCTTCTGGTTAAATTTTGAAAATATACTTCAATCTGTCATGTTCCAATAGAATAATTTACCTGAAGCAGTAAGAGAAAGATAGATAAGCCAGAAGGAATTATCTTGAGATGTACAAGAAGAACTACAAAGACTACTCAATCATCTGAAGCGATGTGTGACTTGGTGGATTCCCACATACTGTCCAATCGAAATTTTACTCCACAACTGTAGGCTGTTAATCGTGAAGTATGCTCTAAAATGATAAATTTCGATTGATAGAGAACTTGGGTTCACCAATGGAAACTGTGATTTCTAATAAATGCAAATAAAGAGAATTGGAATAGGCTCTGAATCATAAAAGCTGCTAGTTTGTATTTAGTAAGATAAATCTTTAAATTTCTTCCAATAATTTAAATGTATATATATTATGTAAATGCATATAATATAATTCATTACAGAATTATTAGTAAAAGATAACTACTTAAAAAATGATTATGTTGACATCAAGAAAATGCTGAATTTCCACAGTCTGCTATATGGAAGGCAGTTAACCAGTTCAGGTGACAGTGGCAACATGATCGGCAAAGATTACACATTTGTTGGTTTAGTAGCTTGTTATTTGTCTTTCTGACATATAATTCTCCAATTAAAAATTTTCATTTGTGGGGAAAAATGTTTAAATCTATGAACACTTTTTTTTTAGCCAAATGGGCTGACTGCCATTGTTACTTTTTTCCATTCATGTGGCTATTTGTGAATCCACTTTTGTAGGTTTTATGTTAGTTTCCTATTACCTCATCTGTGTCAGCTGTGGCTCAGTAGGTAGCGCTCTGAGTCAGAAGGTTGGGGACTTCAAGTACTACTCCAAAGACGTGAACACCTAATCCAGGCTGACAATCCGGTGCAGTACTGATGGAGTGCTGTGCTGTTGGAGGTACTGTCTTTCGGATGAGACGTTAAACCGAGGCCCCGTCTGCTCTCTCAGGTGGACGTAAAAGATTCCATGGTAATATTTCAAAGAAGAGCAGGGGAGTTCTCCGCGGTAGCCTGGCCAATATTTATCCCTCAACCAATATCACAAAAGGACAGATTGTCTGGTCATTATCACATTGCTGTTTGTGGGAGTTTGCTGTGCACAAATTGGCTGCTGTGTTTCCTACATTACAACAGTGACTACACTTCAAAAGTACTTCATTGACTGTAAAGTGCTTTGCGATGTCCGGAGGTTGTACAAGACGTTATATAAATGCAAGTATTTCTTTGTCATGAAAACATTCTCACAACGGTCATGGTGGCCTTCGAAGATTTCCTTAACCACGACTCTGTCTTCGACACGAGTGTCCTCAACTCCATCCCGCAGCATGCTACCCGCCACCATCTCAGCACAACCCCAGCCCGGCATGAGGTTGAAAAGACCATCCGACAACTGAAGAACAACAAGGCCTCAGGAGCAGATGGAATCCCCACCTCGGCACTAAAGCATGGTGGAGAAACACTACTGGCGCAAATTCATGAACTCATTTCTCTTATCTGGAAGGTGGAGAGCATGCCAGGGGATCTCAGAGATGCTGTAATTGTGACCATCTTCAAGAAAGGTGACAAGTCCGATTGCAGTAATTACAGAGGGGTTTCCCTGCTGTCTGCCACAGGGAAAGTCATCGCAAGAATCCTCCTCAATCGCCTTCTCCCAGTGGCCAAAGAGCTCCTCCCAGAGTCACAATGCGGATTCCGCCCACTAAGGGGCACAATGGACATGATCTTCACTGCACGTCAATTACAAGAGAAATGCAGGGAACAGCACCAACATGGCCTTCTTTGATCTCACAAAGGCCTTCGACACTGTCAACCGTGAGGGATTATGGAGTGTGCTCCTCAAATTTGGCTGCCCTCAAAAGTTTGTCACTATCCTCCGCCTGCTTCACGATGACATGCGAGCCGTGATCCTAACCAACGGTTCCACCACAGACCCAATTCACGTACGAACCGGGGTCAAGCAAGGCTGTGTCATCGCACCAACGCTCTTCTCGATCTTCCTTGCTGCAATGCTCCATCTCACCCTCAGTAAGCTCCCCATTGGAGTGGAGCTAATTTACAGAACAAACGGGAAACTGTTCAACCTCCGTCGCCTCCAGTCCAGATCCAAGGTCGTCCCATCCTCTGTCATCGAACTACAGTATGCAGACGATGCTTGCGTCTATGCTCACTCGGAGGTCGAACTCCAAACCATCGTAAACACCTTCACCGAAGCATACGAGAGCATGGGCCTTACACTAAACATCCGTAAGACAAAGGTCCTCTACCAACCTTTACCCGCCACACAGTACTGCCCCCCAATTATCAAAATCCACGACAAGGCCTGAGACAACGTGGACCACTTTCCATACCTCGGGAGCCTACTGTCAACAAGGGCAGACGTCGACGACGAAGTCCAACACCGCCTTCAGTGTGCCAGTGCAGCCTTCGGTCACCTGAGGAAGAGAGTGTTTGAAGACCAGGACCTCAAACCCGGCACTAAGCTCATGGTCTAAAGGGCAGCAGTGATACCTGCCCTTCTGTATGCCTCAGACACATGGACCATGTACAGCAGGCACCTCAAAGCACTGGAGAGGTACCACCAACGCTGCCTCCGCAAGATCCTGCAAATCCATTGGCAGGATAGGGACACCAACGTCAGTGTTCTTGCTCAGGCCAACATCCCCAGCATCGAAGCTCTGACCACGCTCAATCAGCTCCGATGGACAGGTCACATTGTCTGCATGCCCGATACGAGACTCACAAAAAAGCGCTCTACTCGGAGCTGCGGCACGGCAAGAGAGCCCCAGGTGGGCAGAGGAAACATTTCAAGGGCACCCTCAAAGCCTCCTTGAAAAAGTGTAACATCCCCACCGACACCTAGGAATCCCTGGCCCAAGACCGCACAAAGTGGAGGAGAAGCATCCAGGAAGGCGCCGAACACCTCGAGTCTCTTCGCCGGGAGCAAGCGGAAGCCAAGCGCAGGCAGCACAAGGAGCGCACTGTTAGATCCGTGGTTCAGTGGATAAATAATTACACGGATGCTGTACATAAACAAATAACAGGTCTTTACTGGAGGAGGGTAATCTCTAAACTGGGGTACAGAGGCATGCGCACAGCTTATATACCGGTGTGGTCACTGCCGGTACTACAGTATACAGGAGCTGTAAAAAGTAGTTCTGACTTAAAGCACATACACTACAATTCCTCCCTTTTTAGATTAATAATACCCCCTTAATATTCAAATAACAATTACATTTTTACATGTACATTCAATAACAAAAAGTCCATTTATAGATTCAGTCTTTGGGGCGGCTTCCTGACCCTTTCGGGATAGCGCCTTTCCGGAGGTTCTTGTTCTTGGTGCAGAGGCAATTCTGACCCCCTTTCATCGGGTAGTTCATCGGGTTCCACTGCTACTGGGTCTGAAGTAGATACTACCGGTATGTCGGGTTCATCCCCAGGTACTCGAGACATGGGGTTGACGCATTCCTGTGATGCTAAGATCTGATCGACGTGGCGTCTCACAATGTTCTCCCCGACATCCACTGTATACATTAATGGCCCCTGCCTTGTACATATCGTTCTGGGTTGCCACTTCTCTGTTCGATAGTCCCGGGCCAAGACTGGTTGCCCTACATTGAAGCTCCTTGTCGGCTTCTCGTTGATGTGCTGGAATTGTTTGTCCTCAACATTTCTTTGCACATTTGGTCTGAGCAAGTCCAGACGAGATCTCAACCTTCGGTTAAAGAACATCATGGCCGGGGTCTGGTTGGTAACTGCATGTGTCGCGTTTCGGTAGGCTAATAAGAAATTGTCCATCTTATGCTGTAGTGGAATTTCCTCATCGCACATGGCCTTTATCGCCTTCTTAAAGGTTTGTATGAACCTCTCAGCCAATCCATTTGTGGCAGGATGATACGGGGCGGATGTGTAATGCCTTACCCCATTCCTTTTCATGAATTTTTGGAACTCGTCGGACACAAACTGTGGTCCATTATCAGAGCAGATCTGCTCTGGCAACCCGTTTCTGGCAAATATGGTCCGGAGGACTGCAATCGTTTTCTCTGTAGTGGTTGAAGACATCTTTATCACCTCAGGCCACTTTGAATGAGCATCCACTGCTATTAAGAACATTGAGTCCATGAATGGACCAGCGAAATCAATGTGCACCCATTGCCATGGAGAGGAGGGCCACTCCCATGGGTGTAGAGGAGCATCTGGTGGTGCATTTTGGACCTTCTGGCAGCCTAAGCAGCTCTTAGTTAGGTCTTCGATTTGTTGATCGATTCCCGGCCACCACACATAAGCCCTAGCTAGGCTTTTCATTTTCACTCCCCCCAGATGACCTTCATGTAGCTCATTTAGCACTCTCTCCCTTAACTTGGGTGGAATCACCACTCTGGATCCACACATCACTGTCCCCTGGCATACTGACAGCTGTTCTCTTCTGGATGAGAATGCTGGCAACAGTGAGTCGCCATGTGCTGGCCATCCCCTCACCGTCAATTCATATACCCGTGACAGCCTCGGATCATTGCGGGTCTCCTTCTCTATATCCGCGTTTGTTACTGGCAATCGTTCAATTATCGACAAATAAAATATCTCGATAGGGTCCACTGCTGGTGCTTCCTCCACAGTAGGCAGTGGCAGGCGCGACAGCCCATCAGCGTTCCCATGCTGTCTCGTGCCTTTATATTCTATTTCATATTGATTCGCCCCTAGAAACAGGGACCATCTTTGTAACTGCTGTGCAGTCATTACTGGCACGCCCTTCTTAGGATTAAAGATGGAGACAAGTGGTTGGTGGTCAGTCAGCAAGATGAACTTCTGTCCATGCAGATAGTGGTTGAATTTTTTTACTCCCCATACTAGGCTGAGGGCCTCCCTGTCAATCTGGGCGTAGTTGCGCTCGGCAGAGGTTAGTGACCGAGACGCAAAGGCTACTGCCCTCTCCAACCCGTCTGGGAATTTGTGCGACAGCACCGCTCCAATGCCGTAGGGTGATGCATCACATGCCAAACGAATTGGTAGTGCTGGGTTGAAATGGGCCAACACCTCTTTTGATGTGACCAATTCTTTACACTTCTGGAAAGCTCGTCTACGTTCGTCATCCCACTTCCATGGTACCCCTCTTTGCAGTAGGGTGTTCAGCGGGTGTAATACCGTAGATAAATTTGGTAAGAACATGTGGTAATAGTTTACCAGCCCGAGGAACGACCTCAGTTGTGACACATTTTCCGGTGCTGGAGCCTTGACGACTGCCTCTATCTTGTCAGGGGACTTATGTAACCCCTCTTCATCGATGACGTGGCCACAATACGAGATCTGTTTCTGGAAAAACTCGCACTTGTGGCGATTAGCTCATAGCCCATATTCCTTTAATCTGGCGAGCACCTTCTCCAAGTTAGCGAGGTGATCACCGTCATTTTCGCCCGTGACCAAGATGTCATCCAAATAACACTGGGTCCCTGGAATCCCTTGCAGGACCTGATCCATCGCCCTTTGCCAGATAGCCGGAGCTGAGGCTACTCCAAACACCAGCCGGTTGTATTGATAGAGACCTTTATGGGTGTTGATCGTAAGGTAGTGTTTCGAAGCTTCTTCTACCTCCATTTGCAAGTACGCCTGGGCTAGATCAATTTTGGTGAAGCGTTTACCACCAGATAGCGAGGCGAAAATATTCTCAATTCGTGGAAGCGGATATTGCACCGTATGAAGGATTGGGTTCACTGTCACCTTAAAATCCCCACAGATGCGAACCTTCTTTGGTTCCCCAGGCGTATTACTCAACGACCTCTTCATTACAGGAACAATGGATGTAGCCCACTCACTCCAGTCCACTTTGGACAGTACTCTTGAACGTTCCAACCCTTCCAGCTCTGCTTCAACCGCTGGTCTGATCGCATAAGGCACTGGTCTGGCATTCAGAAACTTTGGGCTTGCATTATCCTCTATTTTAATTGTTGCTGTTATTCCTTTTAGTGTTCCTAGTCCCTCCTGGAACACTTCCTTTGCATCAGTTAGCATTTTTGACAGTCGTCCAGGTGCGACATCGTCATCCTTTTTGGCCTCCACCTTCAGTGCCTGTATGGAATGCCAATCTAAATGTATCTTCCGGATCCATTCACGTCCTAGCAGTGGTTGTCCTCCATTTGGCAATACATATATATCCATTTTAGGTGTTTCCTGACCTTTATATGTCACTTTCACCCTTATTTTTCCTTTGGGGTAGACTTTTTGCCCTGTATACGTCTTCAAGACAATCTCTGTAGCTTTCAAGGGTATGTGTGAAAATAGCCACTTGTAGTCTCTTTGATTTATGACTGTTAGAGCTGACCCTGTGTCCAATTCCATTTCCACTTGGACTCCGCCTATCTTGAGTGTAACCCAGATAGTCTGGTGATCCTCCATTTCAGTTACATTATGTAGTTTCAGACAACCCAGCTCCTTGCTTCCGGAGTCTGTGTCACTTTTCTATTCGTCTGAACCACTGTCCATCACCTGGTGTACCTTTTTGTACTTCTCCTGTGGAGATTTCTTACTGTTGGTTTTCTTCCCAGACCTGCAGACTCTTGCTATGTGTCCTGCTTTCCCACACTGTCTGCACACTTGGTCCTTGAACCAACAATCTTTCTGGTCATGTGTTGTTCTGCCGCAGCGATAGCACTTCCCTGTTCCATAGGTCATTTTGTTGGTGCCATATTCTTGCGGTCTCCGTTGTATCTCTGCAGCGCCGCTTGCGGCCGCTTCGTGTGATATTGCCATACTGAAAGCTTTGTCCAGCGTAAGGTCCTTTTCTGATAGAAGCCGTTTCTGGGTTCCTTCACTTTGTAGCCCACACACAAACTTGTCCCTTAACGTGTCTGCTAGTCCCACTCCAAACTGGCAGTATTTCGATAGCTTGCGCAGTTCCGTTAGGTACTCAGCATTGCTTTCGTCTTTGTGTTGGTTCCTTTTATGGAACTTAAATCGTTATGCTATCAGCAGTGGTGTGGGGTTTAAGTGGTCCTGTAGGATTTCTACTATGCTTTCAAAATTCTTGTTTACCGGCTTCTCTGGGGTTATTAGATTTCGCAGTAACCCATAAGTTTTTGCACCCATGGAATTTAACAGAACCAGTGCTTTATTAGCATCTGGCACTTCATTCGCCCTGCAGTACACCTCAATACGTTCCACATATGTCACCCAATCTTCGACTTCATTGTCGAACGTAGAGATACTGCCACTCTTTGGCATCCTTGGTTGTGCGTTAACTATCACCAATGGCGCCTCCCGTGCTTCCCCTTCTTCTCCGCTGGCACAAAATGGCATCTCCCGCGCTTTCCTTCCTTCCCGCGCTCGCCCGTCTTCTCCGCTGCGGCTTCGCAAAATGGCGTCTCCCGCGCTCTTCCTTCTTCTCCGCGGCTCAATGGCGTCTCCCCTTGCTTCGCCCTGCGGACCCTGATCAGCCCGTGATCCCTGGCTGTGCGCTGCGCGTTCTTCTCTTGATATTTGTCGACGCCGCTCAGTCTAGAACCCGGCTGTTTCTTACCCTCCTTCTCTCCGGTTTGCAGTATTTTTCCTCGACGCCGCTCGGTGATCAACCCCCGGCTGCGGCCTGCTCTCTTCACCCTCTTTCTTACCCCGTCGACGCTGCCCGGCTCTCTCTCTCTGCCGTCGGTCAGCTCCAGCCGCCGCTGTTCGGGAAGGGTGTGCTCTGGACCTGTCGTCGGTCTCTTACTGCTCGTTGTGGCTGGGGAACCAAGCCCGGCTCTCCACAGCCTCCCCAGCGAAGTTGGATCTCTGCCTGACTGCTGGGCGGACGACGCCCGTGTTCCTGGACTCAACTATTTTTTTTTTTTTAATGTTGCAGGTAGATTCGCATCAACACTCGTCGCCACTGTTAGATCCTTGGTTCAGTGGATAAATAATTACACGGATGCTGTACATAAACAAATAACAGGTCTTTACTGGAGGAGGGTAATCTCTAGACTGGGGTACAGAGGCATGCGCACAGCTTATATACCGGTGTGGTCACTGCCGGTACTACAGTATACAGGAGCTGTAAAAAGTAGTTCTGACTTAAAGCACATACACTGCACGCACGTCAACCCAAGCACCCCACCCACCCGCCCCTTCAACCACTGTCTGCCCCACCTGTGACTGAGACTGTAGGTCCCGCATTGGACTAATCAGTCACCTGCGAGCTCATTTTTAATGTGGAAGCAAGTCATCCTTGGTTCCGAGGGACTGCCTAAGAAGAAGATTTAAACATTAAAAGCACATGCTTTAAAGTGAAATACATTGCTAAAATTCAGCAATGTTGCATAATTTATTTCCAGAAAAATTGAAAGCTTAAACATTGTAGTACATTCCTCAAGGGAGTACACTGTAGTAGTTTACCAGACCGTTTGATTCTTTCCTCAGATTGTTCCCCTCATGTTTGGTTAGCTCTATCTAATGACTGAGTGAGAAGGACGATACAGTTTAAGCCGTATTACAGTCATTACTACTCTATAGTAAACCAACAAAAGGTAAAAATAGAGTAGCATCTAGGCAATGTCAGTGTTTCATTTATTACCCAACCCCCATTCAAAATTGATGGATAAGTCTGATACTTCACTTAGCAGCCTGCTTAATGATCAACAGAACTAATCAGAACTAAAGTGGAGAATGTGTGCACATCAAGTAGTTCTGAGACTCCAGCCTGCAACTGTTAAATGAGCACAATTTCCACTATGGCACGATGCATCTGGTTTGTTGAACTCTTCTTTTTTTTGTGGTTTTTAAATGTCCATTATTTTACTTATTGAATTAAATCAGGAAAACACACTAATTCTCACATTAGCCACGTAACTGATGCATGATGGAGTCCTGTTAGATATAATTGTTATACAACAGATGAATCAGACCAACAATGAACAATGAGGCATATGAGTATAATGATGTCCACTCCATCACCAAGACTTCTTTCTTCCACCTTTGCAACATTACCTGCCTCCACTCCCACCTCAGCTCCACTATCACTTAAAGCCTTTTCCACACATTTATCACCTTTAAACTCAATTTTCTCCAATGTTCTCCTTGCTTACTCCCATCCTCCACACTCCATGAACTTCAACTTGGCCAAATTTATCAGCATGGATCCTGCCCCACACTAAGTTCCACTTACCCATAATCCTCCCCCCTCACTGACCCACATTGGCTCCCTGTCCTCTATGGCATTGAAGTTAAAATCCTTGTCTTCATCTTGAAATCCTTCTATGGATTGCCCTACTCTATCTCTGAAATCTTCTCAGCCTTTCTCCTGCCCTTTGTTCACCCCATCACCAGTTGCAGAGCCTTCAGAAACCTCAGCTTTACTCTCTGGATATCCCTTCCTATCCTTCCGTTCCGTCTTTCGGATGAGACGTTAAACCGAGGCCCCGTCTGCTCTCCCAGGTGGACTTAAAAAAGATCCCATGGCACTATTTCGAAGAACAGCAGGGGAGTTATTCCCGGTGTCCTGGCCAATATTTATCCCTCAACGAACATAACAAAAACAGAGTATCTGGTCATTATCACATTGCTGTTTGTGGGACCTTGCTGTGCGCAAATTGGCTGCCGCGTTTCCCACATTACAACAGTGACTCCACTTCAAAAAGTACTGCATTGTCTGTAAAGTGCTTTGAGACGTCCGGTGGTCGTGAAAGGCACTATATAAATGCAAGTCTTTCTTTCTTTCTTCCTAAGTCCTTCTGTCTCTCCACTTCTCTCTCCATCTTTAAAAACCTCAAAATCCATCTTTTCAATCAAGCTTTCAATCACTTCTTTTACACTTCCTTCATGGCTTAGTATCTAACCCTTTATCTGTTTTAGTCACTCCCTTCTGTAAAATGTCAAGTTGTTTCTACATTAGTGCCACTGTATAAATGCATTTTGCTATGATATTTTTCATAAGTTGTGTTAATATTTTGGGGTCATTTTCTGACTTCACATTTCTGGCAGGGAGCCTTGCCCGCTGGTTCACATAGTGGAAATTCAGGCATGTGCTGGATGTGATTGCCAGGCTGTTTAAGCCTAGCTCAATGAATGCTAGTACCGCAAACAAAGAAGTGGAGTGAATTTAAAGAAGTTCTATCCAGGACTGTACTTTGCAAAAACACAATTTTACTTTGTAGCAGTTCTGGTGACTTACTATTGAGTCTGCACATGCATAAAATATAGAAGGGCTATTGGGAACTGCAAGTCATAGTTTTTTTGCTGGTCAGAAAGAGATCCTTTGATTTGTTTTACAGAAAAAAGATGCTTGCTGTAGGAGAAAACTGAGGAAAACAAGAAGAAAATGGAAAGACCATCCTTATTGCACAGAGGAAAAATGGGATGAAAGGAAGAGTATGAGCGAAGGAGAAGAAAGAGTGAGACCGACGTGGTACTGTAACTGAATCCCATTGGCTGGTTGGCCAAAGGAAAGATGATTTGTTTCCCTCTTCAGTTACAAGTCCATTTTATGTCAACATTCCTGGAAACAGGTTAAAGCTCATCCTTGTAAGTGCAGTGCAATGCTCCGCAACACAATCAATAAGCCTGTACAACTGGATGTAATTATTACTTTTCCATAAATTAGTCTTTACCTGGCAGCATAATTGGTCAGCAATGCCAAAGTACTCTGTATGTGTCATTCGTCCAGGAGTAGAGAATACATTTTAGCACATTGAAAAATTGCCATCCCTTGATGGGATGACTTGATAGCTGACAGATGCTATGTATTATCAAGGTTGACATCATTGATGAAGTACTTGCTTTTAATTCAAGCTATTCTCTGAGTTTGGTCATGCTGTCTCACATGCAAGCTTTGTTTTTCACACTCGAGTTCTCCCACTTTTACATCCTCTTATGGGGCTGAATATGCAATCCCAACTGTGCAACACCAGGATCACAGCTTGGCAGCGAGTCAGCTGACCTCACTTCGTACTGCAAATCAGCTCAAGATTATTTGATGGTTGCGTGTAGCATATTACAGGGAGGGGGCGGGGGCAAGGGCAGGGGTCAGGGCTGGAATCTCAGGTGCCATCAGCCAGGTAAGGGCTTATGGCTGCCTGTCAAATGCTGGCAGCATTTTCTGGGTGGAGGGGATATGTGGGAAATTGGGACTGAAGTGACCCACAGGCACAAGAGATACAGGAGGGCAGGGGTTCCGGGGGAGGGGGCACAGGGAATGGCCAGATAAGGATTTTTTTCCTGAGCATATTAGGGCCTGATCCTCAGAGCTATTCCAAATGGGGCTGTACCGTGGAGTGCTGTTCAGGCACTCCAATTGCTTTTTGAGGACTGCCTCTATTGTAAGTTTGTGTTCAGGCTGCCGGTGCTTTTCTTGCTGGCTGTTTGCATTGGGGCATATTGCAAGCCTGCATCATGTCCAAAAGTATAGGGAGCAGGTAGCTAATGTACTTCACTATATGGAGACCCCATCACATTATATAGCCCCTTTTTTTTAAAGCACATGCTCTATCTCTTGCACATATATACCTTCCCATTTAGACTCTCCCACTTCTGCGGGTTTTTTATTGCATGCTCTTTCCCTCTTGCACTTTCTTGTACACTATCTCTCTTGTTTACTTTATCTCTCGCACACACCCTGACTCCTTTTGTGAATTACTCTGACTTTAATAACTTAATTGTACCCCTGCCAGAGGACAGCACAGTGGACCATAAGGTGTGTACTAAGGTGTTAGGGCATGTGTTAGCACCTGAGATTTACTACAACTGTACCATAGGGACAACCCCTTGAGCAGAGGCCAAACACATCCCAACAGGAGAGAGAAGGAAAAATTGGAATAAGAATTTGGTAGCAGCTGATAGGCTGCAGGTAGCAAGTAGAAGCATTGAATGCAAGGACAGACAGCACAATTGGAGCCAATCAGAGTTAGAGAAAGTGATGATAAGCACGGAAGCTTTCAGTATGTGTATACAGCTAAATGTCTGCTGAAAAAACATACATTATTATTTCAGGAATCTTTAGAACTAGAGCCTTTTTTACATGTATGTAAACTTTTACTGCATTTTATTACTTGAGCCTTAAAATACTAAGGTATTAAAAAATGTAGTGACCAGAACTGAGAGATTACGGATATATGGAGAACTTTTGTCGTGTGACTGTTGAAATGGTTAAGTAAATAGAATTACATAGAATTGCATACAATATACAGCACAGAAACAGGCCATTCAGACCAACTAGTCTGTCTCAGTGTTTATACTTCACAGGGGTCTCCTCCCATTCCATCTGCCTCGTCTCAGCCTTTCAGCATATCTTTCTATTCCTTTTTCTTTCATGTACTCATCTAGTTTCCTTCTGAAAGCATCTAAACTATTTGCCTCAACCGCATCCTGTCGTAGTGAGTTCCACATTCTAACCATCCTCTGAGAAAACAAATTTCTCCTTATTTCCCTACTGGAGATTTATTAGTAATCATCTTGTATTTATGGCCCCTAGTTTTGGATTCTCCTACAAGTGGAAACATTCTCTCCACGTCTATCCTGTCCAACCCATTGATAATTTTAAAGACCTCTGTCAGATCACCTCTAAGTCTTCTCTTTTCTAAAGAAAAAAGCCACAATGTGTTCAATGTTTCCCGATAGCTGTAATCGAGTTCTGGTACCAGCCTTATAAATCTTTTTTGCATTTTCTCCAGTGCTTCTATGTCCTTTTTATAGGATGGAGGCCAAAACTGTGCACAGTACTCTTGAGTGCGGCCTGACCAGGTTCCAATACAAGTTTAATATAACTTCACTACTTTTGAATTCTATACCCCTAGAAATAAATCCCAGTATTTTGTTAGCATTTGGTGATCTGCGATATTGCTTTGTTTACCTGTATCGCTCGATCCCTTTGCTCGTCTACTCTGTCAGTTTCTTATTTTCTAAGGTGTAGGTGATGTTTCTGTTTTTCCTACTGTTGTGGTGAAAATAAATTCACATCTAAACCGTGTAAAAGTAAAAGGATGCAGTTTATTATCAGAGCCCTGGGAGAAGAATCTCAGACCCCGCGGTCTGTGCGAGCACCTTCTCATTCTCTCTTGGTTGGTACAGCTTTTTATTCTATTTTCATCCAATCACATTGTATTACAATAATCACCTGATCACATTGTATTACAATAATCACCTGATCACATATGGATTCTTTTCAGTATTAGTAAAGGTTAGTTACATCTTACTATGCCTTTGGTTACAGGTCAAATTCCCATGACCCCTATTGTAATGTATGTACCTTTAAGAGAGAACTACTTTTACAGCTCCTGTATACTGTAGTACCGGCAGTGACCACACCTGTATATAAGCCTTGAGCATGCCTCTGCACTGTCATTCTTTAGACTACCCTCCTCCAGTAAACACCTGTTAATTGTTAAGTTACAGCCTCCGTGTAGTTATTGGAAAACATCATACTTTAAGAATCACAGATTCAACAGTGGCGACGAGGTCGATTCGAATCTACCTGCAACTCTGCATTTCCCTTCAAGGATTCGCTCCGGGAGGGCGGTGGAAGAAAGTCGAGGCCAGAAGCACGGGCGTCGACCACGAGCAACCGCCCAGTCATCCGGCAGAGAGTGAACATCGCAGGGGAGGCTGTTGAGAGTCGGGCTTAGTTCCCCAGCCACGACGATCCAGCAACAGACTGGCAACAGGTACAGCACAGACCCTTCCCGGACAGCGGCGGCTGGAGCCGACCGACGGCAGAGAAAAAGCCGAGCAGCGTCGACGGGGTAAGAGAGAGGGTGAAGCGCACAGGGCGCAGCCGGGGGTTGAAAACCGAGCGGCGTCGAGGAAAAACAAAACAGAGAGAGAGGGTAAAGCAGCAGCCGGGTTCAGGACCGAGCGGCGGCAACGGGAAAGGCGCACAGGAGAACGCGCAGAGCACAGCCAGGGCTCAAGGGCTGAACAGCGTCCGCGGGGAGAAGAAGGGAGAGCGTGGGAGATGCCATTGAGCTGCGGAGAAGAAGGGAGAGCGCGGGAGACGCCATTATTAGAAGCCGAAGCGGAGAAGAAGGGCGAGCGCGGGAAGAAAGGAAAGCGCGGGAGACACCATTTTGAGCCAGCGGAGAAGAAGGGAGAGCGCGGGAGACGCCATTTTAGACAGTTAAATCACACCCAGGGATGCCGAAGAGTGGCAGTATCACTGCGTTCGACAATTAAGTCGAAGATTGGACGACATATGTGGAATGCTTTGAGGTGCACTGCAAGGCGAATGAAGTGCCAGATGATAGGAAAGCACTGGTTTTGTTAAATTCCATGGGTGCAAAAACTTATGGCTTACTGCAAAACCTAATAACCCCAGAGAAGCCCGTGGATAAGAATTTCGAAAGCCTAGTAGAAATCCTACAGGACCACTTAAACCCCACACCGCTGCTGATAGCAGAAAGATTTAAGTTCCACAAAAGGAACCAGCATAAAGACGAAAGTAATGCTGAGTACTTAATGGAACTGCGCAAGCTATCGAAACACTGCCAGTTTGGAGTGGGACTAGCAGATACGTTAAGGGACAAGTTTGTGTGTGGGCTTCAAAGAAGGAACCCAGAAACGGCTTCTATCAGAAAAGGACCTTACGCTGGACAAAGCTTTCAGCATGGCAGTATCACACAAAGCAGCCGCACGGGGCGCTGCAGAGATACAACGGAGACCGCAAGAATATGGCACCAATGAAATGTCATATGGAGCAGGGAAGTGTTATCGCTGCGGCAGAACAACACACGACCAGAAGGATTGTTGGTTCAAGGACCAAGTGTGCAGATAGTGTGGAAAAGCAGGACACGTAGCAAGAGTCTGCAGGTCAGGGAAGAAAACCAACAGCAAGAAATCTCCACAGGAGAAGTACAAAAAGGTACATAAGGTGATGGACAGTAGTTCAGACGAACAGAAAAGTGATACAGACTCCGGAAGCAAGGAGTTGGGTTGTCTGAAACTACATAAGGTAACCAAAATGGAGGATCACCAGACTATCTGGGTCACACTCAAGATAGACGGAGTCCAAGTGAAAATGGAATTGGACACAGGATCAGCCCTAACAGTCATAAACCAAAGGGACTACAACCGACTATTTTCACATATACCCTTGAAAGCTACAGAGATTGTCTTGAAGACGTACACGGGGCAAAAAGTCTACCCCAAAGGAAAAATAAGGGTGAAAGTGATATACAAAGGCCAAGAAATACCTAAAATGGACCTATATGTATTGCCAGATGGAGGACCACCACTACTAGGACGTGAATGGATCCGGAAGATACAATTAAATTGGCATTCCATACAGGCACTGAAGGTTGAGGCCAAAAAGGATGACGACGTCACACCTGGATGACTGTCAAAAATGCTAACTGATGCACAAGAAGTGTTCCAGGAGGGACTCGGAACACTAAAAGGCATAACAGCAACGATTAAAATAGAGGAAAATGCAAGCGCAAAGTTTTTTAAGGCCAGACTGGTGCCTTATGCGATCCGACCAGTCGTCGAAGCATAGCTGGAAGGGTTGGAACGTTCAGGAGTACTGTCCAAAGTAGGCTGGAGCGAGTGGGCTACACCCATCATTCCTGTAATGAAGAGGTCGTTGAGTAATATGCCTGGGGAACCAAAGGAGGTCCGCATCTGTGGGGATTTTAAGGTGACAGTGAACCCAGTCCTTCACACGGTACAATATCTGCTTCCATGGATTGAGGATATTTTCGCCTCGCTATCTGGAGGTAAACGCTTCACCAAAATTGATCTGGCCCAGGCGTACTTGCAAATGGAGGTAGAAGAAGCCTCGAAACAATACCTCACGATCAACACTCATAAAGGTCTCTACCAGTACAACCGGCTGGTGTTCAGGGTAGCATCGGCTCCGGCTATTTGGCAAAGGGCAATGGATCAAGTCTTGCAAGGGATTCCAGGGACCCAGTGTTATTTGGACGACATCCTGGTCACGGGCGAAAATGACAGTGATCACCTCGCCAACCTGGAGAAGGTGCTCACTAGATTAAAGGAATATGGGCTACGAGCTAATCGCCACAAGTGCGAATTTTTCCAGAAGCAGATCTCGTATTGTGGCCACGTTATTGATGAAGGGGGGTTACATAGGTCCCCTGACAAGATTGAGGCAGTAGTCAAGGCTCCAGCACCGGAAAATGTGTCACAACTGAGGTCATTCCTCAAGCTGGTAAACTACTACCATAAGTTCTTACCAAATTTGTCTACAGTATTACACCCACTGAACACCCTGCTGCAAACGGGGGTACCATGGAAGTGGAATGACGAATGTAAACAAGCTTTCCAGAAGTGCAAAGAATTCATCACATCAAAAGAGGTGTTGGCCCATTTCAACCCAGCACTACCAATTCGGTTGGCATGTGATGCATCACCCTATGGTATTGGAGCGGTGCTGTCGCACAAAGTCCCAGACGGGTTGGAGAGGCCAGTAGCCTTTGCGTCTCGGTCACTAACCTCAGCCGAGTGCAACTACGCCCAGATTGACAGGGAGGCCCTCAGCCTAGTATGGGGAGTAAAAAAATTCAACCACTATCTGCATGGGCAGAAGTTCACCTTGCTGACTGACCACCAACCACTTGTCTCCATCTTCAATCCAAAGAAGGGCGTTCCGGTGATGACTGCACAACGGTTACAAAGATGGTCCCTTTTTCTAGGGGCGAACCAATATGAAATAGAATATAAAGGCACGAAACAGCATGGAAACGCTGATGGGCTATCACGCCTGCCACTGTCTACTGTGGAGGAAGCACCAGCAGTGGACCCTATCGAGATATTTTATTCGTCAATAATTGAACGATTGCCAGTAACTAATGCGGATATAGAGAAGGAGACCCGCAATGATCCGACACTGTCTCGGGTATATGATTTGACGGTGAGGGGATGGCCAACACATGGCGACTCACTGTTGCCAGCATTCTCATCCAGAAGAGAACAGCTGTCAGTATGCCAGGGAACAGTGATGTGTGGATCCCGAGTGGTAATTCCACCCAAGTTAAGGGAGAGAGTGCTCAATGAGCTTCACGAAGGTCATCTGGGAGGGGTGAAAATGAAAAGCCTCGCTAGGGCTTATGTGTGGTGGCCGGGGATCGATCAACAAATCGAGGACCTAACCAAGAGCTGCTCAAGATGCCAGAAGGTCCAAAATGCACCACCACATGCCCCTCTACACCCATGGGAGTGGCCCTCCTCTCCATGGCAATGGGTGCATATTGATTTTGCTGGTCCATTCATGGACTCAATGTTCTTAATAGCAGTGGATGCTCACTTGAAATGGCCTGAGGTGATAAAAATGTCCTCAACCACTACAGAGAAAACGATTGCAGTCCTACGGACCACATTTGCCAGGAACGGCTTGCCAGAGCAGATTTGCTCTGATAATGGACCACAGTTTGTCTCCGAAGGGTTTCGGAAATTTATGAGAAGGAATGGGGTAAGGCATTACACATCCGCCCCGTATCATCCAGCCACAAATGGATTGGCTGAGAGGTTCGTACAAACCTTTAAAAAGGTGATAAAGGCCATGTGCGATGATGAAATTCCACTACAGCATAAGGTGGACAATTTCCTGTTAGCCTACAGAAATGCGACACATGCAGTTACCAACCAGACCCCGGCCATGATGTTCTTTAACCGAAGGTTGAGATCTCGTCTGGATTTGCTCAGACCAAATGTGCGAAGAAATGTTGAGGATAAACAATTCCAGCACATCAATGAGAAGCTGACAAGGAGCTTCAATGTGGGACTACCAGTCTTGGCCCGTGACTACCGAACAGAGAAATGGCAACCCGGAACGATATGCACACGGCAGGGGCCATTAATGTACACAGTGGATGTCGGGGAGAACATTGTGAGATGCCACGTCGACCAGATCTTAGCGTCACAGGAACGATGTCTCGCGTCCCTGGGGATGAACCCGACATACCGGTAGCATCTACCTCAGAAACAGTAGCAGTGGAAACTGATGAAATAACCGACGAAAAGGGGCCAGAATCACCTCCGCACCAAGAACAAGAACCTCAGGAAAGGCGCTATCCAGAAAGGATCAGGAAGCCGCCTCAAAGACTGAATCTATAAATGGACTATTTCAGTTTAATGTGCATGTTAAAGTGTTAATTGTTATTTGAACATTATGGGTACTGCTAATCTAAAAGGGGAGGAATTGTAGTGTATGTACCTTTAAGAGAGAACTACTTTTACAGCTCCTGTATACTGTAGTACCGGCAGTGACCACACCTGTATATAAGCCTTGAGCATGCCTCTGTACTGTCAGTCTTTAGACTACCCTCCTCCAGTAAACACCTGTTAATTGTTAAGTTACAGCCTCCGTGTAGTTATTGGAAAACATCATACTTTAAGAATCACGGATTCAACACCTATATTCTGCTGTGTCTACAATTTTTAGCTAAAGTAGCATATTCCTTATTGCTTACACAAAACGCACATATTCTGTCTGGTCCCACAACTGCGTCTTATCTTGGTTTTTCAAAGCTTCTCACATTGTTCTTTGTTTAGTTTTGCCTTTTTACGTAAGTCAATTTTTATTGTGATATTTCTTACCTCAACCTGGTTTCTTTTAATCACTTTCACATGACCCCACTCCTTTGTTCTGACTTTAATTTTGCTGGCATCACTTAATTAGTGGTCACCTCAGCTGTCCGAATTCTGAGAGGGTTCAATTTAACCCCTTCAATACAATAGCTAATTAATCCTCCCCTGCAATGATTCTGGCGGTTAGGCCCTCGTGACCCTTCTTGGTCTGCAACACTGGGCTGCAGGTCATAGGTTACAGTATCAACAACTCGTTTGTAACTGAGCCCATTCTTTCTGTTCTGTTTCTTATCTCTGCCACCTGGATTATGACGTCTGGTTCTACAGGCTGCCAGACCATATTTGCTAGGCTGAGGCTTCTTTAATAATCTACGCAAGCCATTTTGTTTCTTTATGTTACTACTTTAAGTTTAGCTGATTTTATTAAATCTTTCTCACAGTTCAGCATTAGCTGTGTGTAGCTTGGTGGCTATGCCTTATCTTATTCTTGTAAGGCTCCATTGTATAAAGTCCTTGAGCTGGGCAGACATTTTATCGTCACCTGGCTTCTCCTCAGCTCTTAGTGATCTCGCACATAACCCCTTTCTCTTTCCTTTGTCTAAAGTAATTTGTTTGCTCTGCATTTTAAACACTGAGAGGATTTGCTTTTAACCCTTTCACTACCAAAGTGCATCACCTCACATTTATCTATGTTAAAGTTCATTTGCCACTTAACTGCCCAGTCTGCAAGTTTTCTAAGGCCTTCTTGTATTATTTTGCATTCTTCCTCAGCGTTAGCTATAACCCCCAGTTTGCTATCATCTGCAAACTTTGATATTGAGTTACTTGTTCATAATCCATATCATTAATGTAAATTATGAATGACAGTGGTCCCAGCACTGATTCTTGTGGAGCCCCACTTTCTACCTTCCTCCAATCTGAATAACTAACCTTTGTCCCTACTCTCTGCTTTCTTTCTCTTGTAGCCAATTTGCTATCTATTCAGCTATGTGTCCCCTGACTCCACATGCCCTAACCTTTGTCATAAGCCTTTTGTGTGGTACCTTATCGAAGGCCATTTGAAAATCCAAGTATATGACATCTACCACATTACCAGGTAAGGCCTCACAGCGTCGGCGGGAATCTCAGCAGCAGAGCGGGGCTATAAAAGGCCCCAGAGACCAGGTGAGGCTCTCCAATCTCCAGTCTGGGAACTCGGAGGGAAGGAGAGAGGCTAAAAAGTAATCCAAGTGTGACGTCACCAGAAAGCGGGTAAGTGATTGGTTGGTAAGTATTTCTCTCTTTTTAAACTTAAATCTCTTTGGTTTATAGTTTCTAAGGTGCGATATTCACCATCTAGAATCGGGGCAGAGGGTATTTAAGAATAATATTAATAAATTTAATTAATTACATAGAATGGGAGATCAGGTGATGTGTTGCTGCTGCAATATGTGGGAGCTGGTGGACACCATTGATGCTCACGGTGATCACATTTGCAGTAAGTGTTGGCTGCTCGAGGAATTCCGGCTCCGTGTTGAAGAGCTGGAGTCCGAGCTTCAAACACTGAGACACATCAGGGAGGGGGAGAGTTACCTGGACTCTGTATCACGATGTATTCACACCAATTAGATTAATTAATTCAGATGTAGTCCGTGGCCAGGGTCAGGATGGTGTGACTAGAAGTGAGGCAGGTACGGGGATCCAGGAGGTAGTGTTGGAGGAGCCGCAGCCCTTGCAATTGTCCAAAAGGTTCGAGGCTCTTACTCCCTGTGAGGATGGGAACAGGGACTGCGGGAAGGATGAGCAACCTGGCCGCAGCACCGTGGAGTGGGGGGCCATTCAAGTGGGGGGAGTTAAAAAAAATGTTGTAGTGGTAGGGGATAGTATTGTTAGGGGGATAGATAGAGTTCTTTGCAGCCGAGAGCGAGAGTCCCGAAGGCTGTGTTGCCTGCCCAGTGCCAGGGTTAAGGACATCTCCTCTGGACTGGAGAGAAACTTGGAGTGGGAGGGGGAGGATCCAGTTGTCGTGGTCCATGTTGGTACCAACGACATAGATAGGACAAGGAAGGAGGTTCTGCTGAGGGAGTTTGAGCAGCTAGGGGCCAAATTAAAAAGCAGAACCACAAGGGTAATATCTCTGGATTATTACCTGAGCCACGAGCGAATTTCGCTAGGACAAATAAAATTAGAGAGTTAAATGCGTGGCTCAAAGACTGGTGTGGGAGAAATGGGTTTTGCTTCCTGGGACACTGGCACCAGTACTGGGGCAGGAGGGA
Organism: Somniosus microcephalus; assembly: GCF_052327205.1. Taxonomy (NCBI): domain Eukaryota; kingdom Metazoa; phylum Chordata; class Chondrichthyes; order Squaliformes; family Somniosidae; genus Somniosus; species Somniosus microcephalus. The sequence goes on from NC_140992.1 coordinate 220,168,489, forward strand.
GCTGTTCCGTTGGGACGGGCTTCACCTGGCCAGTGCTGGGACTAGAGTCCTGGCGGATCATATAACTAGGGCTGTAGAGAGGGCTTTAAACTAACTAGTGGGGGGCAGGTTCCTAGAGAGCAAATAATAAAAATGACAACAGAAAAGGTCATAGACTTACGTAGCAGTGAGGAAATTAAAAACCAGAGCGTGTCAGGAAGGGGCAGAAGGTATGGAGTTAAAGGTAAAGTAATAAAAAGGGCAAAAGCAGGAACTAAGTGTCACAAAACATCTTTGAAAGTTCTCTATCTGAATGCACGTAGCATTCGTAACAAAATAGACGAGTTAATGGCACAAATAACTACATATGGGTATGATCTTGTGGCCATTACAGAAACATGGCTGCAGGGTGACAATGCCTGGGAATTAAACATACCAGGTTATTTAACGATCAGGAAGGACAGGCAGGAAGGAAGAGGAGGTGGGGTGGCTATGTTAATAAAGGAGAATACAGAGAAATGATATTGGGTCAAAAGATCAGGATAATGAAACAGTTTGGGTGGAGATAAGGAATAATAAGGGGGGAAAAACACTAGTGGGCATAGTCTATAGGCCTCCGAACAGTTGCAACTCTGTTGGACGGAGTATCAATCAGGAAATAGTTGAGGCTTGTAATAAGGGAGCATCTATAATTATGGGGGATTTTAACTATCATATTAATTGGACAAATCAAATTGGGCAGGGCTGCCTTGAGGATGAGTTCATTGAGTGTATTAGGGATGGGTTTCTTGAGCAGTATGTAACTGAACCAACCAGGGGGCAAGCAACCTTCGATCTGGTCCTGTGTAACGAGACAGGATTAATTAAAAATGTCCTAGTAAAGGATCCCCTTGGAATGAGTGACCATAACATGGTTGAATTCCATATTCAATTAGAGGGTGAGAAGGTTGGATCTCAAACAAGCGTGCTAAGCTTGAATAAAGGAGACTATGAAGGTATGAGAGCGGAATTGAGTAGAGTGGATTGGGAAAATAGATTAAAGGGTAAGACGATACATGATCAGTGGTGTACATTTAAGGAGTTATTTTACAACTTCCAAAAAAAATATATTCCACTGAGAAGAAAAGGGTGTAAAAGAAAAGACAGCCATCCGTGGCTAAGTAAAGAAATTAAGGATAGTATTCGACTAAAAACAAGGGCATATAAGGTAGCCAAATCTAGTGGGAGGATAGAGGATTGGGAAAACTTTAAAAGACAGCAACAAATAACAAAAAAATTGATTAAGAAAGGGAAGATAGATTATGAAAGTAAATTAGCAAAAAATATAAAAACAGATAGTTAAGAGTTTTTATAGTTATATAAAAAGAATAAGGGTGGCTAAAGTAAATGTTGGTCCCTTAGAGGATGAGACCGGGAAATTAATGGTGGGAAATATGGAGATGGCAAAAACACTGAATGAATATTTTATATCAGTCTTTACAGTAGAAGACACTAAGAATATCCCAACACTGGACAAACAGGGGGCTAAAGGGGGGGAGGAGCTAAACACGATCAAAATCACTAAGGAAGTGGTGCTCGGTAAAATAATGGGACTCAAGGCGAATAAATCACCTGGACCTGATGGCTTACATCCTAGGATCTTGAGGGAAGTGGCGGTAGGGATTGTGGATGCATTGGTAATAATTTTCCAAAACTCCCTGGACTCGGCAATGGTCCCGGCAGACTGGAAAACTGCTAATGTAACACACTTATTTAAAAAGGGCAGTAGACAGAAGGCTGGAAACTATAGACCGGTTAGCCTAACATCTGTGGTAGGTAAAATTTTGGAGTCCATTATTAAGGAGACAGTAACAGGACATTTGGATAAGCATAATTTAATAGGACAAAGTCAGCATGGTTTTATGAAGGGGAAGTCATGTTTGACAAATTTGCTGGAGTTCTTTGAGGAATTAACATATAGGGTGGATAAAGGGGAACCAGTGGACGTAGTGTATTTAGACTTCCAAAAGGCATTTGACAAGGTGCCACACAAAAGATTATTGCTTAAGATAAAAAATCACGGGATTGGGGGTAATATTCTGGCATGGATAGAGGATTGGCTATCTAACAGAAGGCAGAGAGTTGGGATAAATGGTTCATTCTCAGACTGGCAATCAGTAACTAGTGGTGTTCCGCTGTGGTTAGTGCTGGGTCCCCAACTCTTTACAATCTATATTAACGATTTGGAGGAGGGGACCGAGTGTAACATATCAAAGTTTGCAGATGATACTAAGATGGGAGAGAAAGTAGTGAGTGAGGAGGACATAAAAAACCTGCAAAGGGACATAGACAGGCTAAGTAAGTGGGCAGAGATTTGGCAGATGGAATACAATACTGGAAAGTGTGAGGTTATGCACTTTGGCAGGAAAAATCGTAGAGCAAGTTATTATCTTAATGGCAAGAAACTTGAAAGTACTGAAGTACAAATGGATCTGGGGGCCCTGGTGCACAAAACTCAAAAGGTTAGTATGCAGGTGCAGCAAGTGATTAAGAAGGCCAATGGAATGTTGGCTTTCATTGCTAGGGGGATAGAATATAAAAATAGGGAGGTATTGCTTCAGTTGTACAAGGTATTGGTGAGACCGCACCTGGAATACTGCGTACAGTTTTCGTGTCCATACTTAAGAAAGGACACACTTGCTCTCGAGTCAGTACAAAGAAGGTTCACTCGGTTAATCCCGGGGATGAGGGGATGGACATATGAGGAGAGGTTGAGTAGATTGGGACTCTACTCATTGGAGTTCAGAAGAATGAGAGGCGATCTTATTGAAACATATAAGATTGTGAAGGGGTTGGATTGGGTGGATGCGGGGAGGATGTTCCCGATGATGGGTGAAACTAGAACTAGGGGGCATAGTCTTAGAATAAGGGGCTGCTCTTTCAAAACTGAGATGAGGAGGAACTACTTCACTCAGAGGGTGGTAGGTCCATGGAATATGCTGCCCCAAAAAGCTGTAGAAGCTACATCATTACATAAATTTAAAACAGAAATAGACAGTTTCCTAGAAGTAAAGGGAATTAAGGGTTACGGGGAGCGGGCAGGAATTTGGACATGAGTCTAGGTCCGGATCGGTCATGGCCCTGTGGGTAGCGGAGTGGGCCCAGGGGCCGTGTAGCCTGATCCTGCTCCTATTTCGTGTGTCTAATTCTGTTAGATTCAGGAGATGGTTCTGTGATAGTGGATTGGCGGTTAGGATCAGATCAGCCATGATCTTATTGAATGGCGGAGCAGGCTCGAGGGGCCGATTGGCCGACTCCTGCTCCTATTTCTTATGTTCTTATGTTCTTACTCTTTCCATTACCTCTTCAAAGAATTAAACAGGTTAGTTAAGCACGACTTAGCCTTTCAGAATCCATGCTTGCTATTTTTATTATATTTTCTGTCTCTAGATGCTCTTCTATCACTTCTGTTAGTATAGATTCCAGTATCTTTCCTATCACTGATGTTACGCTAACTGGTCTATAGTTCCCAGGTTTTATTCTATCTCTCTTTTTGTACATAAGAACAACATGAGCTGTCCACCAGTCCTCTGGCACGATTCCCTCTTCTGTGGAACTTTTATATATATATTAACTAGTGCTTCTGCTATCCTTGCTAGTTTGCTTCAGTATGCGTGGGTGTATAGCATCCAGACCTTGTTTTTTTTCCTCTTTTAGTTTTGTTAGTATGCCAATTATTTTCTCCCTTTCTATCCCAAATGTATTAATATTCTTTTTAAGCTCATCCTCTCGTGAAGTGTCTATTTCATTACCTTCTTTAGTAGAAACTGAGGTGAAGTAGTTATTCAATATTTCTGCCATTTCTCTGTCATTACCGCTGAGGTTATTTTGCTCATCCATTAGTGGCCCTAGCTCTACTTTAATTTTTCTTTTGTTATTTATGTCTCTATAGAACACTTTATTATTTCTTTTTATATTCCTTGATATTTTAATTTTGTAATTTCTCTTTGCCTTCCTGATGGTTTTTTTTAACTTTTCTCCTAAGCTCTTCATATTCCCCTTTGTCCTCCTCTCCTTTAATGTCTAATTACTCCTCATATGTCTTTTTCTTTAGATTCAATTTTACTTTAGTTCTTTATTCATCCACAGTACCTCATAATCAGCTTGCTTGTTTTTAGTTTTTAGTGGAATACATTTCGCTTTAATTCTATTAATTACCCTTTTAAAGATTTCCCACTGATTTTCTGTCTTTATTTTTCAAGATTTTTTCCCAGTTTACCTTCTTTAGTTCCACCCTCATTTCCTCATAATTTGCTCTTTTCCAATCTATTACCTTAGTCTTTGTCCTACTTATGTAACTCTCAATCCTAATCTGGAAATTTCCTATGTTGTGATCACTACTACTAAGATGCTCTCCTACTCTTCTCCTATCTGTTCTGGTTCAGTACCCATTACAAAATCCAGGACCCATAGAGACATAAATAATAAAAGAAAAATTCAAGTAGGGATTGGGCCGCTAAAGGATGAGCAAAATAAACTCACAGATAATGGCAGAAGTATTGAATAACTACTTCACCTCAGTTTTTACTAAAGAAGGTAACGAAGTCGACACTTCACTAGAGGATGAGCCTTTTCTTGTTGTAAAAGCTGAAATAACGTGACCAGAGACAACAGCAATATATTTAGTAATGAGAAGAATCAGTTAGGAACATTTGCTAAGTGAATGTGATTGAAGTGTTATGAGGCTTGTCCTTTTTATATGAAGTTCAGAATGAATGTATTGCAGGTGTGATAAACTAAGCTTGGTCTGCATGGTGAAATGCTGACTCAGGCATCGATTATTAAGTTCTGTATCACTGTGTTTTGAACCATTGTATATTGTGCACTGTGTTTCAAGGCAATTGTAGTTCAAAACATTTTCACTGTCCCTCACTCTAGACTGCGATTTTACCCTCGGCGGCGGGTTGGAGTCGGGTTGGCTGTTCCGGTCCCGCTGCCGGTTTAATCCGCTCTGAAATAATGATTTTGCTTTAAGTGGGCTGATTAAGCGCGTTGTGCGCACTACCTGGCCCAATCAGTGGGTTTGGGTCTGCTGCTCGCCTCTGCTGACATCTTCCATCAAGTTGCATTTAAGGGGCCCATGCAGCCTTGTTGTTTTTCATTCTTATTCTAATGCTTCTCGGTGTGGCACATAGCGAAATGACTACTTCAAGACCAAAGGCCTCTCCAAGATTCGATGATGACTCCCTCCATGCTCTTGTGGAGGGAGTGAGAGGGCGCCAAGAGGTTCTGTTCCCCTCAAATGGATGGAGGAAACCTCCTCAGCAAATCAAGGCAGCCTGACTGCAAATTGCTGAGGAGGTTAGTGCCAGGTCTTTGTGCTCACGCACCTGGGTTCAGTGCAGGAAAAGGTTCAATGACCTGCTACGCACAGCAAAATTGAGTATAACATCCCACTTACCTTCAATCTGCTCCCCATCTCCTCTCATCACCAGCACTCTGCATTGTCAACCTAATCCTGCACATCCCACTTTACCCTTACACCCTTTGCACCCTTAACCATCCCTCTCTCTATCTACAGTATCACTTCACCATTCTACTATGCACCCCTCACACTCACTATCACTATTATGAAATGACAACAACTAACAACGCACAGGGAGGGCCCTTGGTATTGGCACCTCACTCCATCTCTGTCTCCCTCTAAGCATCTATGCTATGGATTCTCTGCACCCACTCCAACATTCTCACTCAAACTCCACTTGTGTCCCTCATTGCAGGAAAAGAGAGCCCACAATAAGAGGAAGAGGGGGAGAACAGGAGGAGGGCCACCTTCAATTGCCCACTTGACCACCGCTGAGGAGGCTGCAATCGACATTGTCGGAGGTGCTGAGGAGCTGGAATTGGGGGACGGAGAGACGGGCGCAGTAGAGCAAGCTGGTGACAAAATAGATTTGCAACCCTCTCATTTAGATTGCATGAGTGACTGATATGGCATCTGATGTTCATCCAGATTGAGTTTGGATCATCTGCACAATTCGATGTGCCTGCTACATTAATATCACATGTTTAACTTATGCCTTTACTCCCCACAGGACCATCGAGAGCCCCCCTCCCCGCTGTCCAGGAGGAAGAGCTGGAAGGCTCCTCAGAGGAAGCTGCAACCTCTGAGGGCACAGTGTCAGCAGAATTGAGCGCACCCAGCACCAGCGCAGAGATGCACACCTCAGTGGGTCCTTCGCGACATAGAGTATTGTTGTCACCTGGTGTATCACAGCTCACAAGTGAGCATCAGCAGATGGTAGAGACAGGGACAGCAGCGGAGAGTCCTCGTTGGAGGCCGCAGGGCACTCCTGGCTCTGCTCAGTTGCATGTGGGTCCTGTGCCTCTGGAGCTATCCAGAAAGAGAGCGGTGCTGGAACTTCAGCAACAAGTTCAGGAGTCTCTGACAGGTTTTGCATCCATGGTAACTGCGAGTGTGCAGAGAATGGAGGAGTCCATGTCAAACATGAGCAATGCCATGGTGGATGCAATGGCGCATGAACGTGTCACCATGGAGAGGGTGGCAACCTCCTTGGAGGACATAACTCGCCAGACTCAACAGAGCATGGTGGCTATGGAGGATAGATGGGCATCTATTAAGGAGAGACACCAGAGGTACATGGATGTCCCCATTATGAGGACTATCAATACAGGGACGGGTCCTCATGCTCTCCAGCTACTTGCTAGCAGTGAAGTGCGGCTGACCCATGAGAGGGATGTTGGCGGTCAACAACAAGGAAGTGTGGGCTCCTCTCCAAGCACTCACATGCCACTGCAGAGCCCTTGGTCAGGACCCCAGCTTCCTCACCCAACTGAGATGGCCGTCTCAGCCCCTGCACAGCCGCAGGAGGAGCAGACTGTTGCGGAGCCCTCTCAGGCTCCTAAACCCAGAGGACGCCCGCCAAATGTGTCGAAGCAGGAGAAGCATGGAAGTGAGCAAGGTGCCTCAACATCTGCTGAAGCCACAGGGGAAGCACCACATAGAAGCACGCGTAAGAGAAAGTTAACACACAAATAGTCACAAGGGTAGTCACTTGGGTGTTTTGATGCAATACAAAGTGAAGATTATCATCGTTATTTCAATTGTAATAAAGAAATGCGATGGCAAAGATTCAAAGAGTTGGCCTATGCGTGCCCAGAAATGGAAGTGTCACAGTGAGGTGTCAGGGCACATTTTATCTATAATGATGGTGGTGAGAGTGATAGGAACCCACAGTTTATTGTACAGATGATGTATGGTGTGTTAAGAATGTCAGGCAGACACTCATTTCCATGTGGCAGCCACATGTGTTTGCTTCGTAAACTTAAGCAAATCTGGCATGGATTAGTGCATCCCTTGCCTTACGGTCAGCAATGTGCTCGCATGCTGCTGGAACTGAGGAGGAGGAAGAGGCTGCGAATTGAGCCACTTGTTCCTCAGGCAGTGGTAAGCCACGCTGCTGTGTGATGTTATACAATACACAGCAGACCACGATGATTCTGGAGACCCTGTCTGGTGAGTCCTGTAGGGCTCCACCTGATCTGTCGAGGCATCTGAATCGCATTTTGAGCAAGCCGGTGATTTGCTCAATGATGCCTCTGGTGGAAATGTGGCTGGCATTGTAGCGATCCTCAGCTTCATTTGATGAGCTCCTCAATGGTGTCATTAGCCACGTCTTCAGGGGATAGCCCTTGTCTCCAAGTAGCCATCCGGAAAGTTGGGTTGGCGGATTGAACAGCTGAGGCACAGTAGACTGCCGTAGGATGAACGAGTCATGGCAACTGCTAGGGAACCTGGCACAAACGTGTATAATGTTCTTCCTGTGGTTACACACCAGCTGGACTTTAAGGGAGTGGAAGCCCTTGTGGTTGAAAAATACAGCTGGGTTGTGATGGGGTGCCCTAATAGCCACTTGTGTGCAGTCCACGATGCCCTGCACCCTTGTGAAGCCTGCCATATTTGCAAAACCAACTGCACGCGCGGTTACACTTGCTTCATCCGTGGAGAAGTGGATGTAATTGTGTGCCTTTGCAAAGAGGGCATCGCTAACCTGCATGAAGCAAGTTTGTGTGGCCGACTGGGAGATGCTGCTGATGTCTGCTGATGATCCCTGGAAGGATGCTGAAGCAAAAAAATTGAGTGCGGTAAGCCACTGGTAAGGGGTGTCCACCCACTCCTCTGGGCTCCAGGTGTTGGTGCAGCATTGCGCAGATGTCAGCGACTACCTCTCGTGAAAGTCTCAGCCTCCTTTGGCACTGCTGCTCAGTCATGTTGAGGAAGCTCATCCTCCGCCTGTAAACCCTGTGTTGGGTGTATCTCCTGTGGCAAGGTGCAGCCCTGAAGGTACTCCCACAGTGCTGTTAGGGAGGGAGTTCCAGGATATTGACCCAGTGATGATGAAGGACCGGCGGTATATTTCCAAGTTAGGATGGTGTGTGTTTGGAGTGGTACTTAGTGGCAGTGGTTATCCCATACACCTGCTGCCCTTGTCCTTCTAGGTGGTAGAAGTCACGAGTTTGGGAGGTGCTTTGAAGGGGCCTTGGTGAGTTGCTGCAGTGCATCTTGTAGATGGTACACAAATGCATCGAAGAAATTTACGCATTGGCTTCGATGTTTTGAATACTTCATCGCATCGATCGATCCGACGATTAACAAGTTGGGTCTTTTAACCAACTTGGTAAGTCATCAAACTTACTCTATATTTGAAGATATTACTACGTATGAAGAGGCCCTTGCAGCTCCTAAGGCCCAGTACCTTAAGTCGATTAATGAAGTATACGCCAGGTATCTTTTGTCTACTCGCAGGCAATTACCCGAGGAATCCCTGGATGATTTTCTGCAGGATCTTAAGGCTTTGGCTAAGGATTGCAACTACAAGGCTGTCTCTGCCATATTGTATCAGGAAGAAGCCATCCATGATTCTTTCATATCTGGCCTTCGATCTAATTATATTAGACAGAGACTCCTCGAGAATGACTTGTTAGTTTTAAAAACAGTCGTTGTTACGGCTCGATCGTTAGATGTAGCCCAGAAGAATTTAGAAGTGTATGCATCAGCCCATGCGTCTCTCTCAGCCTCATGTGTTCCGAGTATGGAGGCATCCATAACGTCAATGGAGCCTCCACTTAATCCTACTGTTGCGGCTGTACCCCATGGGTTTAAGTGTTATTTTTGTGGCCAACCTAAACACTCCAGGCAAAGATGCCCAGCCAGAGAGGCTACTTGTTTTAAATGTAAGAAACGGGGACATTTTAGTAAAGTGTGTAAGAGTAATCCTGTACCTGATGTCTTCTCTGCTGCCGCCTATCGTTTTACTCTAGCCTCGGTTACGGTTGACCAGACCATACCGTGTTCCTTGTCGAAATCTATGATGGACATTAAGATTAATGGTCATCCTACTGGGTGTTTGATAGACTGTGGCAGTACTGAAAGTTTTATACATCCCAACCTTGTTAACTCCTGTTCATTGAAGGTGTATCCTACTCGAAGTGAAATTGTGATGGCGTCCAAGTCCCTTACTTCGGAGGTAACTGGATATTGTAAAGTCACATTGACCGTTAAGGATACGGAGTATAAGGACTTTAAACTCCTTATATTACCTCAGTTGTGTGTGAACTTAATTTTAGGTTTGGATTCCAGTGTCAGCATGAGAGCGTTAACCTTAAGTATGGTGGGTCTCAGCCTCCACTCACAGTCTGCGGCCTTTCTACTTTAAAAGTAAGTCCGCCTTCTTTGTTCGTGAACCTTGCTCCTAATTGTAGACATATAGCGACTAAGAGTCGACGGTATAGTTCAGAAGATAAAACATTTATAAAAGAGGAAGTGGAAAGGCTTCAACGGGAGGGAATCATCGAACACAGTAATAGCCCGTGGCGTGCCCAGGTGGTGGTGGTTAAAACTAATGAAAAGAAAAGACTTGTGGTCGATTATAGCCAGACTATAAACTTGTATACCCAATTGGACGCCTATCCTTTGCCTCGTATTTCTGAGATGGTGAACCAGATAGCTCAGTATCGTGTGTTCTCCACCATTGATTTAAAGTCTGCCTACCATCAACTCCCTATCAAAATAGAAGACTGACTTTATACGGCCTTCGAAGCTAATGGGTGCCTGTATCAATTTCTTAGGGTGCCCTTTGGAGTGACGAATGGGGTATCCGTCTTCCAACGGGAGATGGATCGTATGGTGGATGAATACGCGTTGGAAGCAACATTCCCGTACCTGGACAATGTTACTATCTGTGGGCGTGACCAACGGGAGCATGATCAAAATCTCGCGAAGTTCCTAGAGACGGCAAAGAGGTTAAACCTGACCTACAACGAAAACAAGTGTACCTTCAATACTACACATTTGTGTATTCTTGGTTGCGTTGTGGAGAATGGGGTAATCGGGCCGGATCCTGAAAGATTACGCCCACTTAAGGAATTACCTTTACCTCACACTGTAAAAGCTTTAAGAAGGTGTCTGGGATTCTTTTCGTATTATGCCCAGTGGGTGGCTAGCTACTCAGATAAAGTCCGACCTCTTATTAAGTCGACGTCTTTTCCGCTATCGGCGGAAGCTCAGGAGGCTTTCTGTAATATCAAACGGGACATTGAGAAGGCAATGGTATGTGTTAAGTCTGTGTGTTATATTGAGAATTAATACACAGACCACAAGAGTAAAATTTAACAGGTCTTTACTAGTCGAAGGTCAGGGCGGAACTGCCCAATAAATCATTACACAGCACTTATATACCGGTGTGGTCACCGCCGGTATTACAGTATACAGCAGCCAAGATAAAGTAGTGCAACCCTTAAAATAGTTCTCTTAAAGGTGGAACGTTACATACACTACAATCCTCCCTTTTTAGGTTAACAATATATATATTCCCTTTAAACATAACATCATAACATATATACACAACTTCATGTAAAAACAGTTCACAGGTTCAGTCTCTCTGGAGGCTTCCTGACTCGGTCCGGATAACGCCTCGGTGGTGTAGTAGTTTTCGGTGGTGTAGTAGGTTCTTCTGGCAAGGTCGATTCGGCTTGAATGCCAGTGTCAGGTTCATCTGATTCCAGTATTACCGGATCGGAGGTAGATACTATGGGTATCTCTGCTTCATCATTAGGCGTATAGAGTTGTGGAGTAGGTTGGCCCTTTTTGGATGACTCTATGATCTGGTCAACATGGCGCCTTATTATGCTTTCACCAATGTCCACGGTATACATCAGCGGTCCTAGTCGTTTGCAAATAGTTCCAGGCTGCCATTTCTCGGTACAGTAGTCCCGGGCCAAAACTTGTTGACCTATCTGGAAGGTTCTAGTTGGCCTTTCATTCATGCCTTGAAATTGCTGGTTCTCTACGTCCCTTCTGATGTTTGGCTTGATCAAATCCAGCCGGCATCTTAGTCTTCTATTGAAAAACATCATGGCGGGAGTTTGGTTTGTGACCGCATGTGTTGCATTCCTGTACGCCAACAAGAAGTTATCTACCTTATGTTGTAGATTTATGTCTTCATTACCCATGGCCTTTATGGCCTTCTTGAAGGTCTGGACAAACCTTTCAGCTAATCCATTGGTGGCGGGATGGTATGGGGCGGACGTGTAGTGCTTAACCCCATTGTTTTTTAAGAACTTCCTGAATTCTTCGGACACAAATTGCGGTCCATTATCAGAACAGATCTGTTCCGGCAGCCCATTCCTGGCAAATATGGTCCTTAATACTGTGATGGTTTTTTCCGTGGTGGTGGAGGACATCTTTATTACCTCCGGCCACTTGGAGTGTGCATCCACCGCGATTAAGAACATTGAGTCCATAAATGGACCAGCAAAGTCGATATGTACCCTTTGCCATGGAGATGAGGGCCACTCCCATGGATGCAGAGGAGCTTGTGGTGGGGCGTTTTGGACCTTCTGGCATCCTAGACAGCTCTTGGTCATTTCTTCGATGTCTCCATCGATACCTGGCCACCACAGAAACGCTCTGGCTAGGTTCTTCATTTTCACTCCACCCAGATGCCCCTCGTGAAGCTCCTTTAGCACTTTATGCTGGAGTTTGGGTGGAATCACCACTCTGGATCCACACATCAAAGTTCCTCGGCACACTGACAGCTGTTCTCTTCTTTGCGAAAATGCTGGCAACATTGGTTCGCCATGTGCTGGCCATCCCTTCACCGTTAAATCGTAGACTCGTGAGAGAGTCAGGTCATTTCTTGTTTCCTTTTCAATCGTAGAATTTGTTACTGGTAGACATTCCACTATGGTTGAGTGGAACATCTCCACTGGGTCCACTGTAGGCGCCTCTTCTACCGTTGGCAACGGTAGGCGCGATAAACCGTCAGCATTCCCATGCTGTTTTGATCCTTTGTATTCTATGTCATATTGGTGTGCCCCTAGGAAAAGGGACCACCTCTGTAGCCTTTGCGCTGTCATAATGGAAACGCCCTTTTTAGGGTTGAATATGGATACCAACGGCTGGTGGTCTGTCAGCAGTGTAAACTTCTTGCCCTGCAGGTAATGATTGAATTTATTTACTCCCCACACAAGGCTGAGAGCCTCCCTATCTATCTGAGCATAGTTGCGCTCAGCGGAGGTCAATGATCTGGATGCAAATGCGACTGGCCTTTCCGAGCCATTTGGCAACTTGTGTGAGAGTACTGCTCCAATACCATAAGGGGAGGCATCACAAGCTAGACGAATAGGTAGCGTTGGGTTGAAGTGAGCCAACACTTCCTCTGAGGTGATCAATGCCTTGCTTTTGCGAAAGGCCTTCTTACAGTCCTCGCTCCACTTCCATGGTACTTCTTTCTGCAACAGAGCATTCAGTGGGTGCAGCGCCGTGGATAGATTTGGCAGAAACTTATGGTAATAGTTAATCAACCCTAGGAACGACCTCAACTGGGATACATTTTCCGGAGCGGGGGCCTTCACAACAGCTTCGATCTTGTCAGGTGACTTGTGCAGCCCCTCCTGGTCAATGACATGACCAAAGTACGAGATCCGTTTCTGGAAGAACTCACATTTCTGGCGATTAACTCGAAGTCCATATTCCTTCAACCTGGTGAGCACCAGTTTCAAATTTGCGAGGTGTTCCTCCTCGTCCTCTCCTGTAATCAGGATATCGTCCAAGTAACACTGAGTGCTTGGAATTCCCTGTAAGACCTGCTCCATGGCCCTCTGCCAAATTGCTGGAGCCGAAGCCACTCCAAAAACCAATCTATTATATCGATACAAGCCTCTGTGCGTGTTGATTGTGAGATACTGGCGCGACTCTTCCTCAACTTCCATCTGTAAGTACGCTTGCGCCAGGTCTATCTTGGTGAAGTGTTTCCCGCCAGACAATGAAGCAAAGATATCCTCAATCCGCGGAAGTGGATATTGCACCGTGTGAAGCACCGGATTAACTGTGATCTTGAAGTCTCCACAGATGCGGACGTTCCCCGGTTCCCCTGGCTTGTTACTCGGTGAACGCTTCATGACGGGAACAATGGGCGTGGCCCACTCACTCCAGTCCACCTTAGACAGTACTCCTGAACGTTCAAGCCCTTCCAGTTCAGCTTCCACAGCAGGTCGTATCGCATAAGGTACCGGTCTGGCTTTGAAAAATTTTGGGTTTGCATGTTCTGCAATCTTGATTTTTGCCTTAATTCCTCTCAGTGTTCCCAGTCCCTGTTGGAATACCTCTTTAGCCTCATCCAATATTCTGGACAATCGTTCAGGTTTGACATCTTTCTTTCCGGAATCTACCGTTATTGCGTTTAGGGAGTGCCAGTCCATATTTATTTTCCTGATCCACTCCCGTCCCAGAAGTGGTGGACCTCCCTCAGGTAGTACATATAAGCCCATTCCTTGGTGTTCCTTGCCCTTGTGTATCACCTTGACTTTTATCTTTCCGATGGGGTATACTTTTTGCCCCGTGTATGTCTGCAATACTATCTTCGTATCCCGTAGGGGAATATGTTTGAATAACTTTTTGTAATCTTGCTTATTCATGACCGTCAACGCCGATCCGGTGTCCAATTCCATCTTCACTTGGACTTCTGTAATCTGCAGTGTGACCCAGATAGTTTGTCGGTCAGTTTCCTTACTCACATTGTGAATTCTCAGACTACCCAGTTCCTTGCAGTTGGAGTCTGAATCCGAATTCTGTTCATCCGAACTCTTCACAGCCACCTTATGTACCTTTCTGTACTTTTTCTGCAGTGACTTTTTGTTGCTGGTCTTCTTTCCTGACCGGCATACTTTAGCTATGTGACCAAGCTTGCCACATTTTCTACATTCCTGGTTTTTAAACCAGCATTGGTTCTGATCGTGTGTTGTCTTCCCACAACGATAACATTTCGTTGTACCCGAAGCCATTTGATCTACGCTGAGTACCGCTGCCTTCAGCTGCATTTCCGCAGTGCCTCTCGCTGCGGCTTCGTGCGATGCTGCAATAGTGACAGCCTTATCAAGTGTAAGATCATTCTCTTCAAGTAGCCGCTTTTGTGTTCCTTCTTTCGACAACCCACACACGAATTTGTCTCTCAGTGCCTCTGTCAGATTTTCCCCAAACTGACAGTATTTCGCTAGCTTACGCAGTTCAATTAAGTACTCCGCGTTGCTTTCCTCTTTCAGTTGCATTCTCGCATAAAATTTAAATCATTCCGCTAACATCAGCGGTGTGGGGTTCAAATGATCCTTCAGGACAGCAACAATATTAGCGAAAGTCTGATCCGCCGGTTTAGCTGGTGATAGAAGATGCTTCAATAGCCCGTATGTCTTTGCACCCATTGAGTTTAGTAAGGTTAGTGCTTTATCTTCATTTGATATTTTATTTGCCTTACAATATATCTCTATGCGTTCTACATACGTGGCCCAATCTTCAACATCGGGGTCGAAATCGTTGATGTTACCACGCTTAGGCATCTTCGCAATCTTCTTGAGAAAACAAAAAGAAATTTTTCTTTAATTGTTTTTTTTTTAAAACGGCGGTTTCCCGCGCTTGTCTTCTTCCCCGCCTACTTTCAAAATGGCGGTTTCCCGCACTTGTCTTCTTCCCCGCCTCCGAAAATGGCGGCTTCCCGCGTTTGCTCGGTCTCGGTCTCCCTCGCTCGGTCTCCCTCGCTCGGTCTCGTTCTCCCTCGCTCGGGCTCTGTCTCTCCCGCTCGCTCGGGCTCTGTCTCTCCCGCTGGCTGTAACGGCGATTGCCGTATTGCTGCGTCCGCCCTCCCCAGCGGTTTTCAATCGCGCCTCCCAGCCCCTCTTGCAGTCCGGTCCTTCCCCCCCCCCGGCTGCGGCTGAGTTCTCCGCGGTTTTTTTTTTTCTATTTTCTCCCGCGCAAGCGGTTCTCGGTCGCTGCGCCTCGCGGCCTCGGTAGCTGCCCGGCCTTTTTTTTTTTTTTTTACCGGTCGCTGTCAAGCTTGCTCTCGACGCTGTTGCGTCTCCCAGCCCACTTGCAGCCCGGTCTCTCACACCGGCTGCGTTTGCCTGCACCGCGGCTTCCGTGCCTTACGCTGCCCCAGTCTCAGCGCCTCTGGCCCCGACTTCTGTCCGGCTCTTTTCCCCCGGCCGTGGTCGAGTTCTCCGCCCTTATATCCTCCGTTTTTCCCTCCCCTACTTCACAGTCAACGTGACCGACTCGCTGTTCGTCGCTGATCGGCTTACCCACCACCGTGATAGAAGGGGTGATCCTGCCTGTTGCTGATGGAAGGCTTCGTCTTAGAATTCTTCTGTTGCTCTGCAGACCCGAGTCTTCTCTCAGCAGAATGACGAGGGCGGATGCCTCCTCTCGACGCCCGTTAAACTGCCTTGGATAGTCTCTGCCGCAGGGTAAGATCGTACTCGTCGCCACTGTTAAGTCTGTGTGTTATATTGAGAATTAATACACAGACCACAAGAGTAAAATTTAATAGGTCTTTACTAGTCGAAGGTCAGGGCGGAACTGCCCAATAAATCATTACACAGCACTTATATACCGGTGTGGTCACCGCCGGTATTACAGTATAAAGCAGCCAAGATAAAGTAGTGCAACCCTTAAAATAGTTCTCTTAAAGGTGGAACGTTACATACACTACAGTATGTGCCGTGGATAAGAAGATCCCTTTTCAAGTGGAAAGTGATGCATCTGATTTTGCATTGGTAGCAACTCTTAACCAAGCTGGTAGACCAGTAGCTTTCTTCTCTTGTACATTGCAAGGACCAGAAGTTCGCCATTCTTCAGTGGAAAAGGAGGCGCAGGCGATTATCAAAGCAGTCAGGTATTGGAGACATTATCTCGCTGGCCGACGTTTTACGCTTATTACTGACCAGCGATCTGTGGCCTTTATGTTCAATACTAAGCAGAGAGGCAAGATCAAAAATGATAAGATTTTAAGATGGCGAATAGAACTGTCAACATATGACTATTATATTCAGTACAGGCCTGGAGTATTTAATGAGCCATCGGATGCTTTGTCACGAGAAGTATGTGCTAGTCTAGGTATAGATAAGCTTCAAAGTCTCCACGATGCACTCTGCCACCCTGGGGTTACCAGAATGAACCACTTCATTAAGTCCCACAATCTACCCTACCCTATTGAGGAGGTCCGGACAATGACCAGAACCTGTCGTGTTTGTGCTGAATGCAAACCCCGCTTCTATAAGCCGTCCGAGCCAGCTCATCTTATTAAAGCAACTCGACCATTTGAGCGTTTGAGTCTCGATTTTAAAGGTCCCCTTCCATCGAGCGACCGTAATGTCTATTTTCTTAATATTATAGATGAGTACTCTCGGTTCCCTTTTGTTATCCCCTGTCCGGATGTGACCAGTGCTGTTGTAATTAAATGCCTCTGCCAACTGTTTTCTTTGTTTGGTATGCCTAACTATATACATAGTGATAGGGGTTCTTCCTTTATGAGTGAAGAATTGCGACAGTTTTTGCTATCGAAAGGAATTGCAACGAGTAGAACTACCAGCTATAACCCTCGTGGTAATGGGCAGGTCGAGAAAGAAAATGCGACAGTGTGGAAGGCTATCGTATTGTCTATGAAGTCGCGAGGCCTGCCGACCTCTCGCTGGCAGGATGTCCTGCCAGACGTGCTGCATTCCATAAGGTCTCTTTTGTGTACAGCGACGAATGCCACCCCTCATGAAAGGATGTTCAGCTTTCCAAGAAAAGCTACTAATGGAGTATCGTTACCCACATGGTTGACGACCACGGGCCCTGTGCTGTTGCACAGACATGTGAGAGGCCACAAGACTGATCCACTGGTGGAGGAAGTACAACTCCTTCATGCTAATCCCCAGTATGCGTACATTCAATATCCGGATGGGCGACAGGATACGGTCTCTATTAAAGATCTTGCACCTGCTGGAGCTCGAAAAGAGTTCGACTCTGAGAGTAGAGTTTTTAATCGTGGTATTGGACCTTCAGAGACACAAACCCTCATTGTGGAAAACACTGATGATTCTGGGAATTCGGATGAACCGGAGTTGGTACTCCAGGAGGAGCCTCAGCAAGAGTTACGTCGTTCCCAGAGGACTATCAGACCTCCTGACAGATTGAATCTATAGCAGGGGGTGAATGTGATGAAATAACTCTGTGTTCTGGATTGTCTGTTGTTGTACTTGTTAATGTCTGGAAATGTTTTACAGGTGTAACCACTAATGTTCCTCCCTAGCTCCGCCTTTATGGATCCTCCTGATTGGTGTGAGTCTTATTTATAAGAGCTGGGTTTTACTCATAAGGGCTGGGTCGGTGATGAATGATGGTTGCCCTGTGTTAACTTGATGCCAAGATTCTTACTTAATAAAAGCCTTTAGTTTTAAGTTGTAACCTCATGGATTCAAGCAGTTATTTGGCACATCAGTACGCCAGTGACATTGTCGGATAGATGCCAATGTTGTAGCTGTACTGGAACAGCTTGGCTCGAGGTACGGCTAATTCTGGAGCACAAGTCTTCAGCACGACAGCCGGGATGTTGTTGGGGCCCATAGCCTTTGCTGTATCCAGTGCACTCAGCCATTTCTTGATATCACATGGCGTGAATCGAATTGGCTGAAGACTGGCTTCTGTGATGGTGGGGACCTCAGGAGTAGGCTGATATGGTTCATCCACTCGGCACTTCTGGCAGAAGATGGTTGCAAACGCTTCAGCCTTGTCTTTTGCACTCGCGTGCTGGGCTCCACCATCATTGAGGATGGGGATATTCATGGAGCCTCCTCCTCCCGTTAGTTGTTTAATGATCCACCACCATTCATGGCTGGATGTGGCAGGACTGCAGAGCTTTGATCTGATCCGTTGATTGTGGGATCGCTTAGCCCTGTCTATAGCATGCTGCTTCTGCTTTTTACCATGCATGTAGTCCTGTGTTGCAGCTTCCCCAGGTTGGCACCGCATTTTTAGGTATGCCTGTTCTTGCTCCTGGCATGCTCTTCTACACTCCTTATTGAATCAGGGTTGGTCCCCTGGCTTGACGGTAATGGTAGAGTGAGAGATATGCCAGGCCATGAGGTTACAGATTGTGGTGGAATATAATTCTGCTGCTGCTGATGGCCCACAGCGCCTCATGGATAACCAGTTTTGAGCTGCTAGATCTGTTCTGAATCTATCCCATTTAGCACGGTGGTAATGCCACACAACATGATGGAGGGTGTCCTCAGTATGAAGCCGGGACTTCGTCTCCACAATGACTATGCAGTGGTCACTGCTACCAATACTGTCATGGACAGATGCATCTGCGACAGGTAGATTGGTGAGGACAAGTTCAAGTAGGCTTTTCACTCATGTTGGTTCTCTCATCACCTTTGGCAGGCCCAGACTGGCAGTTATGTCCTTCAGGACTCGGACAGCTCGGTCAGTAGTGGTGCTACTGAGCCACTCTTGGTGATGGACATTGAAGTCCCCCACCCAGAGTACATTCTGTGCCCTTGCTACTGCCAAGGCCGGCATTTATTGCCCATCGCTAATTGCCCTTGAGAAGGTGGTGTTGAGCCGCCTTCTTGAACCACAGCAGTCCGTGTGGTGAAGGTACACCCATAGTGCTGTTAGGGAGGGAGTTCCAGGATATTGACCCAGTGACGATGAAGGAACGGCGATATATTTCCAAGTTAGGATGGTGTGTGACTTGGAGGGGAACTTAGAGGCAGTGGTTTTCCCATACACCTGCTGCACTTGTCCTTCTAGGTGGTAGAGGTCACGAGTTTGGGAGGTGCTTTGAAGGGGCCTTGGCATGTTGCTGCAGTGCATCTTGTAGATGGTACACACTGCAGCCACGGTACGCCAGTGGTGGAGGGAATGGATGTTTAAGGTGGTGGATGGGGTGCCAATCAAGTGGGCTGCTTTGTCCTGGATGGCGTTGAGCTTCTTGAGTGCTCTTGGAGCTGCACTCATCCAAGCAAGTGGAGAGTATTCCATCACACTCCTGACTTGTGCCTTGTAGATGGTGGAAAGCATTTCGGGAGTCAGGAGGTGAGAAACTCGCCACAGAATAACCAGCCTCTGATCTGCCCTTGTTGCCACAGTATTCATGTGGCTGGTCCAGTTAAGTTTCTGGTCAATGGTGACCCCCAGGATGTTGGTGGTTGGGAATTCGGCAATGGTAATGCCATTGCATATCAAGGGGCAGTGGTTAGACTCTCGCTTGTTGGGGACAGTCATTGCCTAGCACTTCTGTGGCGTGAATATTACCTGCCACTTATCAGCCCTAGTCTGAATGTCGTCCAGGTCTTACTGCATGTGGGCATGGACTGCTTCATTATCTGAGGATTTGCGAATGGAACTGAACACTGTGCAATCATCAGCAAACATCCCCACTTCTGGGGAAGATCATTGATGAAGCAGCTGAAGATGGTTCGGCCTAGGACACTAGTCTGAGGAACTCCTGCAGCTATGTCCTGGGGCTGTGATGATTGACCTCCAACCATCACAACCATCTTCCTTTGTGCTAGGTATGATTCCAGCCAGTGGAGAGCTTTTCCCCTGATTCCCATTGACTTCAATTTTACTAGGGCTCCTTGATGTCACACTTGGTTAAATGCTGCTTTGATATGAAGGGCAGTCATTCTCACCTCACCTCTGGAATTCAGCTCTTTTGTCCATGTTTGGACCAAGGCTGTAATGAGGTCTGGAGCTGAATGATCCTGGCGGAACCCAAACTGTGCATCAGTGAGCAGGTTATTGGTGAGTAAGTGCCACTTGATAGCACTGCCGATGACACCTTTCATCATTTTGCTGATTATTGAGAATAGACTGATGGGGTGGTAATTGGCCGGATTGGATTTGTCCTGCTTTTTGTGGACAGGACATAACTGGGCAATTTTCCAGATTGTCGGGTAGATGCCAGTGTTGTAACTGTACTGGAACAGCTTGGCTAGAGGCACGGCTAGTTCTGTAGCACAAGTCTTCAGCACGACAGCCGGGATGTTGTCCGGGCCCAAAGCCTTTGCTGCATCCAGTGCACTCAGCCATTTCTTGATATCAAGTGGTGTAAATTGGATTAATTGAAGATTGGCTTCTGTGATGGTTGGGACCTCAGGAGGAGGCCGATTCGCATCATCCACTCAACACTTCTGGCTGAAGATGGTTGCAAACGCTTCAGCCTTGTCTTTTGCACTCACGTGCTGGGCTCCACCATCATTGAGGATGGGGATATTCCTGCAGCCTCCTCCCCCCGTTAGTTGTTTAATTGTCCATCATCATTCACGACTGGATGTGTCAGGACTGCAAAGCTTTGATCTGACCCGTTGATTGTGGAATTGCTTAGCCCTGTCTAAAGCATGATGCTTCCACTGTTTAGCATGCATGTAGTCCTGTGTTGCAGCTTCCCCAGGTTGGCACCTCATTTTTAGGTACGCCTGGTGCTGCTCCTGGCATGCTGTTCTGCACTCCAGATTGAACCAGGGTTGGTCCCCTGGCTCAATGGTGATGGTAGAGTGAGGCATATGCCGGGCCATGAGGTAACAGATTGTGGTGGAATACAATTCTGCTGCTGCTGATGGCCCACAGCGCCCAAAAATAATGGATGCCCAATTTTGAGCTGCCAGTTCTATTCTGAATCTATCCCATTTAGCACGGTGGTAGGGCCACACAACACGGTGGAGGGTGTCCTCAGTGTGAAGATGGGTCTTCGTCTCCACAAGGACCAGATAATCTACATCCTAGGGTACTTAAGGAAGTGGCCCTAGAAATAGTAGATGCATTGCTGATCATCTTCCAACATTCAATGGAATCTGGAACAGTTCCCATGGATTGGAAGGTAGCTAATGTTACCCCACTATTCAAAAAAGGTGGTAGAGAGAAAGCGGGGAATTACAGACCGGTAAGCCTGACGTCGGTAGTGGGGAAAATGCTAGAGTCCATTATAAAAGATGTAATAGCAGAGCACTTGGAAAACAGTGACAGGATTGGACAGAGTCAGCATGGATTTACAAAAGGTAAATCGTGCTTGACTAATCTACTGGAATTTTTTGAGGATGTAACTGATAAAATAGATAAGGGAGAACCAGTGGATGTGGTGTATTTGGACTTTCAGAAGGCTTTCGATAAGGTCCCGCATAAGAGATTAGCGTGTAAAGTTAAGGCACATGGGATTGGGGGCAAGGTATTGACTTGATAGAGAACTGGTTGGCAGACAGAAAGCAAAGAGTTGGAATAAACGAGTCTTTTTCCGAGTGGCAGGCAGTGACTAGTGGGGTACCGCAGGGATCGGTCCTTGGACCCCAGCTATTCACAATATATATTAATGATCTAGACAAGGGAACTAGATGTAATATCTCCAAATTTGCAGATGACACAAAGCTGGGTGGGCGTGTGTGCTGTGAGGAGGATGCCGAGAAACTCCAGGATGATTTGGACAGATTGGGTGATTGGGCAGAAGCATGGCAGATGCAATATAATGTGGATAAATGTGAGGTTATCCACTTTGGTGGCAAAAACAGGAAGGTAGATTATTATCTGAATGGCAATAGATTGGGAGAAGGGGAAGTGCAACGAGACCTGGGTGTACTTGTGCACCAGTCGCTGAAGGTAAGCATGCAGGTGCAGCAGGCGGTTAAGAAGGCAAATGGTATGTTGGCCTTCGTAGCGAGAGGGTTTGAGGACAGGAACAAGGATGTCTTGCTGCAGTTGTACAGGGCCTTGGTGAGACCACATCTTGAGTATTGTATGCAGTTTTGGTCGCCTTATCTGAGGAAGGATTTTCTTGACATGGAAGGAGTTCAGCGAAGATTCACCAGGCTCATACCTGGGATGGCAGGAATGACGTATGAGGAGAGATTGGGTCGATTGGGCTTGTACTCGCTGGAGTTTAGAAGAATGAGAGGGGATCTCATTGAAACTTATAAAATTCTGACAGGACTGCCAGACTAGATGCAGGAAGGATGTTCCCGATGGTCGGGGAGTCCAGAACCAGGGTCACAGTCTAAGGATAAGGGGTAGGCCATTTAGGACAGAAATGAGGAGGAATTTCTTCACCCAGAGAGTGGTGAACCTGTACCACAGAAGGCAGTAGAGGCCAATACATTAAATATATTCAATAAGGAGTTGGATATATTTCTTAAGGCTAAGGGGATCAAGGGGTATGGGGAGAAAGCAGGGACCGGGTACTGAATTTGGATGATCAGCCATGATCGCATTGAATGGTGGAGCAGGCTCGAGGGGTCGAATGGCCTACTCCTGCTCCTATCTTCTATGTTTCTATGACTATGCGGTGGTCACTGCCACCAATGCTGTCATGGACAAATGCATTTGCTACAGGTAGATTGGAGAGGACGAGGTCAAGAAAGTTCTTCTCTCATGTTGTTTTTCTCACAACCTGCTGCAGGACCAGTCTTGCAGCTATGTCCTTTAGGACTCGGCCAGCTTGGTCAGTAGTGGTGCTACCAAGCCAGTCTTGGTGATGGGCATTGAATTCCCCGACCTGGACTACATTCTGTGCCCTAGCTACCCTCAGTGCTTCTTCTAAGTGATGTTCAACAGGAAGGAGTACTGATTAATCAGCTGTGGGAGGCCAGTAGGTGGTAATCAGCAGGAGGTTTCCTTGCCTATGCTTGACCTGAAGCCCTGAGACTTCATGGGGTCCAGTCAATGTTGAGGACTCCCATGGCCATTCCTTCCTGACTGTATACCACTGTGCCACCACCTGTGGTGGGTCTGTCCTGCCAGTGGGATAGGACATACCCAGGGATGGTGATGGAGGAGTCTTGGATATTGGCTGAAAGGTATGATTCTGTGAGTATGACTATTGCTGTTGCTTGACTAGTCTGTGGGACAACTCTCCCAATTTTGGCACAAGTCCCCAGGTGTTAGTGAAGAGGACTTTGCAGGGTCGACTGGGCTGGGTGTGCCGTTGTCGTGTCCGAAGTTGGTGCCAAGGGGGGCCCTCTGGTATTATTCTTATTGTTCCTTTTCGTAGTGATCTGTTACAATTGCGTGGCT
Source organism: Somniosus microcephalus (assembly GCF_052327205.1). Taxonomy (NCBI): domain Eukaryota; kingdom Metazoa; phylum Chordata; class Chondrichthyes; order Squaliformes; family Somniosidae; genus Somniosus; species Somniosus microcephalus. Next base: position 220,191,848 of record NC_140992.1, read on the forward strand.
TGGTAGGCCATTTCAGAGGGCAGTTAAGAGTCAACCACATTACTGTGGGTTTGGAGTCACATATAGGCCAGACTGGGTAAGGACGGCAGGTTCCCTTCCCTAAAGGACATTAGTGAACCAGATGAGTTTTCATGACAATCCGATAGTTTCACCATTACTGATACTAGCTTTTTATTCAATTTAATTAACTGAATTCACACTCCCCAGCTGCGGTAGTAGGATTTGAACTCATGACTCTGAATTATTAGTCCAGGCCTCTGGATTACTAGTCCAGTAACATGCTACCGTTCCCTTGGTTGGGCGCTGACTATAATGGCAGGGCCTGATTTGCATGCTAGGCCTCTGTTTCCCACTCGCAGCCAGCCAGATTGAGAGGCTGGCTGGCTGGCTGCGGGTGGGTAGGCCTGCGGCACTAGGCCACACAGAGGAGGGAGGGAGGAATCGTGGGGATGGCCGGGGTTGGCCAGAAAACACGGGGGTGGGGGCGCTGCTAAGGATTGGGGTGCAGGGTGGGGCATTTGTGAAGAAAATCGGGTGGTGGCTGGCGGAAGAACAGGGGCCAGGTGCAACGTTCATCGGGGGCCGGGTGGCAGGAACTTCGGAGGGCGGGGTGGGGATGCAAGGATCATCAGGGACCAGTGTGAGGAACATCGGAGAGCGGGGAGGTGCAAGGAAGATTGGGGGGTGCAAGGATCATCAGGGGCCGGTGTGAGGAAGACCAGTGGGTGCGAGGATCATCAGGGGCCGGTGTGAGGAAGACGAGGGGGTGCGAGGATCATCAGGGGCCGGTGTGAGGAAGACCAGGGGGTTCGAGGATCATCAGGGGCCGGTGTGAGGAAGACCAGGGGGTGCGAGGATCATCAGGGGCCGGTGTGAGGAAGACGAGGGGGTGCGAGGATCATCAGGGGCCGGTGTGAGGAAGGCCAGGGGGTGCGAGGATCATCAGGGGCCGGTGTGAGGAAGACCAGGGGGTGCGAGGATCATCAGGGGCCGGTGTGAGGAAGACCAGGGGGTGCGAGGATCATCAGGGGCCGTTTGGACGTGCTGCACTGTCAGAGATGCTGTCTTTTAGATGAGATGTTGAACCAAAGCTCCATCTACCCTCTCAGATGGATGTGAAAGATCCCATGGCACTATTTCGAAGAAGAGCAGAAGAGTTCTCCTCTATTTCCTCGTCAATACTTATCCCTCAACCAACATAACTATAACAGATAATCTGGTTGTTATCACATTGCTGTTTGTGGGAGCTTGCTATGTGCATATTGGCTGCCGCGTTTCCTACATTACAACAGTGACTACACTTCCAAACTACTTCATTGGCTGTATATCACTTTGGGATGTCCTGAGGTTGTGAAATGCAAGTCTTTCTTCTTCTATGTTTACAAGTATAGCAACAGCAGATATTGAGCCAGTGATGTGTACAGTATGCGTGATGTGGGTCCACAGATATTTATGAAGAGTCCACGTTTATGAAGTGTTGGATGGTTCTGTTGCTCAAACATCAGCTGACAATGTTTCATGAGCAGAGAAATGCTGAGTTGAAGCATCAACCGACCCCACTCCACACATGCCGGAGAAGGAAAGGTTCCTGAAACATATGTTCCAGAAGTTATGTTCTTATGTTCTTAAGTTTGTCAACCCACAGCTTGAGGAATAGGGAAATGGATGAACAGGTAATCATTCAAAAGAGGCAAGTGGAGTCAGTTCAAGGCACTCCCATGAATGTTGTTTTGTCTAATATACTTAATACCCGTGAGGCACACAAAGAAGGCACAGGCAGGATCTTTCCCTTCTGAATCCATGTTGACCGTTGTATGCAGATCATTCCAAAAATGTAAACCACATTTTTACTCCAGTAGTATATGCTTATGTAGCGGTTCATGTAGATCGCCACTAAATAAGAGAGTTTGACTTCGACGAGTTGTTTATTTACAGGAACAAACTAATTTCATCAGGTAAGATGGCAGGTAAGATGGCTGACTGTAGGAGCACCGTGGTGTAGGTCTTTCCCCAGCGGGGACACCACGAGGACTGACTAGAAGTTTCCGAGCTCAACTGCTAGCAGGTTCCGAGCTCAACTGCCAGCAGGTTCCGAGCTCAACTGCTAGCAGGTTCCGAGCTCTACTGTTGGAAGGTTCCAAGCTCTGACGTCATCACACAGAGTATAGGAGAGAAGCCTGAGTATAGTAATAGATACATACAGTAAGATAAGTTAAAGGGAATTATGTATCTCAATGTAAGGGGCAACCGGTGGTACCGCCACACTTAAATATTTATTCATTTGTGTTGTTATTATTTGGTCAAAAGCATTTGGTAGTTTTTATAAATTAGTTATGATCAAATGGTGCAAAATTGTAAATGACAATGGAATTAGGGTTGCCAAATCTGGTGGGAAGCATTTCTGAAGGTTTGATCACGTGACATTTGATTATTGGCATTTGGTCATATGACCACCTCCAGGACTACCCTGTCGAAGGTAAGGGTTTAATTAAATTCCTGCGAACTCAAAGTAGAGGTAGGATTGCCAGCTTGACTACATGAGGTCTAATCACATTATATCTGATCACATATCGTCTGCAAATGTTATTGCATTTACCTTTTCAAGGTTGGGTCCCCTGTAGTATCTTTGCTCGAGGTTTTGCAACAGTCATTACACTTCAAAAGTAACTAATTGGCTGTAAAGTGCTTTAGGATATCCTGAAGTCGTGAAAGGAGCAATATAAATGGGGAGGTAAAATTTTTTTTAATGGGAAACACGACCCCAACCTGCCCACTTCCGGTTATAACGAAGGCGGGTCGGGGGATGCGGGCGACCAGTCTGCTCTCAGGAGGCAGGTCAGTCACTAAAATCTTTTGAGTGGGCTACGTGCATCATTTTAACTCAAGTTTTATTTTTTACACCTGTAGGCTGGGATTCCTGGACCTCGGGCACCTAGCAGATGAAAGGAGGCAAGAAGAGTCGAAACCATGAGGTAAGTGCATTTATTGTACTGCTTGTGGGCCAGGAGGAGCAGGAGTGCTTAGCCCCAGCCTGCCGAGCTTACCTTTCAAACACCCCGCGATGGGACCCCCACGATTGGCCAATCCCCACCCCCCACCACGTACGACTTCCCCCACCATCTACCGTGATGTCCCATTCCCCCCCCGCGATCTCCCATCCCCCCGTGATGTCCCATTCCCCCCCGCGATCTCCCATCCACCGTGATGTCCCATACCCACCTCGCGATGTCCCATTCCCCCCTCGCGATGTCCCATTCCCCCCCGTGATCTCCCATCCCCCCGTGATGTCCCATTCCCCCCTCGCGATGTCCCATTCCCCACGGCAATGTCTCATTCCCCCCCGCGATTTCCCATCCCCCCATGATGTCCCATTCCCCCCGTGATGTCCCATTCCCCCCCGCGATGTCCCATTTCCCCCGCGATGTCCCATTCCCCCCCGCAATGTCCCATTCCCCCCCGCAATGTCCCATTCCCCCCTCGCGATGTCCCATTCCCCCCCGCGATCTCCCATTCCCCCCCGCGATCTCCCATTCCCCCCCGCGATGTCCCACTCCCCCCTCGCGATGTCCCATTCCCCCCCGCAATCTCCCATTCCCCCGCGATCTCCCATTCCCCCACGATCTCCCATTCCCCCGCGATGTCCCATTCCCCCGCGATGTCCCATTCCCCCCCGCAATCTCCCATCCCCCCGTGATGTCCCATTCCCCCCTCGCGATGTCCCATTCCCCCCCGCGATCTCCCATTCCCCCCGTGATGTCCCCTCGCCCCCCGTGATGTCCCCTCGCCTCCCGGGATGTCCCCTCGCCCCCCGTGATGTCCCCTCGCCCCCGGGTTGTCCTCTCGCCTCCCGGGCTGTCCTCTCGCCTCCCGGGATGTCCCCTCGCCCCCCGGGATGTCCCCTCGCCCCCCGGGATGTCCTCTCGCCTCTCGCCTCCCGCGATGTCCCCTCGCCCCCCGGGATGTCCTCTCGCCGCTCGCCTCCCGCGATGTCCCCTCGCCCCCCGTGATGTCCCCTCGCCCCCCCGTGATGTCCCCTCGCCCCCCCGTGATGTCCCCTCGCCCCCCCGTGATGTCCCCTCACCCCCCGTGATGTCCCTCACCCCCCGTGATGTTCCTCGCCCCCCAGGATGTCCCCTCGCCCCCTGTGATGTCCCTCACCCCCAGGATGTCCCCTCGCCCCCCCGCCCCCCCGTGATGTCCCCTCGCCCCCCGTGATGTCCTTTGCCCCCGTGATGTCCCCTCGCCCCCCGTGATGTCCCCTCACCCCCCCGTTATGTCCCCTCACCTCTCGCGATGTCGCACGTACCTGACATCTGCTCCTTGGATGCTTTCCAGCCTGACAGAGCACCACCTGTCAATCTGGTTGGCTGTCGGGCAGGGAACCTGTTGAAGAAATATAAAACAGTCCCTGTCGTTAATTGTGGAGGATCTGCAGGAAACCTTTACTTCCGAGTTTTCCATCCGAGCTATTATCAGATCCAATACACCTCAGTTCAAAAACCTTCCTTCTGCCTTAGTTCTTCCCGTGAGAATCCTCAGTCTCAATCACCTTGTTCCCCAGCAGCTTTGCACACATCCTGGTTGAAGGTTGTTGGAGGAGACATAAAGGTGGTTGGGAGAGGTGGAAACTGCTCGATATCGCAGAGATTTGTGTGGGTCATGGAGTCACACTGACAGAAGGTTGTGCCCAGATTCACTGATGCCTCCTTGGAAGTCTTGGTCCAGGGAGTCAGAGCACACACGGTCATCCTGTTGCCTGGGATGGGCGTAAAAGAGCAGCCAGAGACACCAAGAGGGCATGGCTGGAGATCGCGAAGGAGGTCAGCAGCAGGGATGTAGTAAGGCGGTCCTGGATCCAGTGCTGGGAAAGATTGAATGGTCTCATGAGGCCAGGAAAGGTGAGTACAATGTCACATTCAGCTACATCCTGATGTGCATGTCACCTCAACCCCATCACTCTGCCTTCCCAAGCCTACTCCTGCATGTCACTCCTCACACCAACCTACCTTGCAGATGCAACCATCCCTCACTCTCTATGCACCTACTCACTTCCCCATCTGACTAACCACCACTGACACTCACCCTCATCCTAATGTTATCATAGGAAGTAATGCTACAAAAGGAGGCCAGTTGGCAATCTCACGCCACTCCCTCATAGTCACCATCTACAGATGTAGCCCATTCATTCCTTACACTCATTCCATCACTCTCACTAAAGTTCTCTTCTTTCCCTCCTTGCAGGAGAAGAGAGCCCAGAACATCTGGGAGAGGCAAAGAACCGGAGGTGGCCCTCCAGTGTTCACCAACTTGACTCCAGCAGAGGAGATGGTGCTGCAAATCAGTAGAGTTGTAGAGCTGCTGGTGGTGGGAGATGGAGAGAGGGGGACCTCCCAACAACCTGGTGACAGAATTAAATCTCATACAGCCACATGGCATACAACAGTCACTCGTGGTGACTTGGTGTCAGCTGCCAGTGAAATGTCATTATATGCATAATGGTAACTTTACACAGTCTTATCATAACACTTCTGATTCATCTCCTTACTCTCCCACAGGTCCATCAAGTGCTCCCCGGTCTTGTCCATTTTTGCCGGCTACCTGGCTTTATCACTTGGAGTGAATGGTGAGACATTACTTAACGTCGAGCAATGGGGGTTTTGAGTTACAGGAATGGTCATTGTAGGACTGTTTTGTGGTATTGTTGGGGGGGGCGGGGAAGTTGGTACAGCATCTGGGAGCCATATGGTTGCATTGGTGCAAGTTAAATAAATCGGGCCAATATGAGACCATCATGGGCAGCAACGTGCGCTGCTGCTGCTGCCATCTCCTCCTCAGGTTCCTCATCCTCAACTTCGTGTTCCACCTGTTGCTCCTTATCCTCTGAAGAGGTTGTGCACTCTGTGCCTTGTTCCTCCTGCAGCTCCAATCCTCCAATCCATACAACAATGATTCTGGAGACCCTGGCTGGTGTGTACTGAAGGGCTCCTCCAGATCTGTCAGGGCATCTGAAGCGCATCATTGGCATGCCGAGTGCTTGCTCCGTTACACATCTGGTGGACATGTGGCTGTCATTATAGTGCTCCTCGGCCTCATTGCTTAGCCTCCTCAATGGTGCCATCAACCAGTGGATAGCCCTTGCCTCCAAGCAGCCAGATGGTAAGTCTGTTTGGAGGTGTGAAAAGCTGAGGTAGGGTGGACTGGCACAGCATGGAAGAGTCATGACAGCTGCCAGGGAATGTGGCGCACACATGCATGATGATCTTTTTATGATTGCTGAGCTGCACATTGAGGGAGTGGAAGCCCTTGTGGTTCACAAACACTCTTGGGTGCTGTGGGCATGCCTTGATGGCCACATTTGTACAGTTGATGATGCCCTGTGCCTGTGGGAAGGCAGCCAGAGCTGCAAAGCTGAGGGCCCACTCAGGAATCTCTTCTTCTCTCTTAGAAACATAGAAACATAGAAGATGGGAGCAGGAGTAGGCCATTCGGCCCCTCAAGCCTGCTCCACCATTCAATGAGATCATGGCTGATCATCCAAACTCAGTACCCTGTCCCTGCCTTCTCCCCATATCCCTTGATCCCTTTAGCCTTAAGAAATATATCTAACTCCTTTTTCAATATATTTAATGAATTGACCTCAACTGCCTTCTGTGGTAGAGAATTCCACAGGTTCACCACTCTCTGGGTGAAGAAGTTCCTCCTCATCTCTGTCCTAAATGGCTTACCCCTTATCTTTAGACTGTGACACCTGGTTCTGGACTCCCCCGCCATCGGGAACATCCTTTCTGCATCTAGTCTGTCTAGTCCTGTTAGAATTTTATAAGTTTCAATGAGATCCCCTTTCATTCTTCTAAACTCCAGCGAGTATAAGCCCAATCGACCCAATCTCTCCTCATACGTCATTCCTGCTATCCAAGGTATCAGTCTGGTGAATCTTCGCTACACTCCCTCCATGGCAAGAAAATCCTTCCTCAGATAAGGCGACCAAAACTGCACACAATACTCAAGGTGTGGTCTCACCAAGGCCCTGTACAACTTCAACAAGACATCCTTGTTCCTTTACTCGAACCCTCTCGCTACGAAGGCCAACATACCATTTGCCTTTTTAACCGCCTGCTGCACCTGCATGCTTATCTTCAGCGACTGGTGCACAAGGACACCCAGGTCTCGTTGCACTTCCCCTTCTCCCAATCTATTGCCGTTCAGATAATAATCTGCCTTCCTGTTTTTGCCACCAAAGTGGATAACCTCGCATTTATCCACATTATACTGCATCTGCCATGCATTTGCCCAATCACCCAACCTGTCCAAATCATACTGGAGTTTCTCGGCATCCTCCTCACAGCACACACGCCCACCAAGCTTTGTGTCGTCTGCAAACTTGGAGATATTACATCTAGTTCCCTTGTCTAGGTCATTAATATATATTGTGAATAGCTGGGGTCCTAGGACCGATCCCTGCGGTACCCCACTAGTCACTGCCTGCCACTCGGAAAAAGACCCATTTATTCCAACTCTTTGCTTCCTGTCTGCCGACCAGTTCTCTGGCCAAGTCAGTACCTTACCCCCAATCCCATGTGCCTTAACTTTACATGCTAATCTCTTATGCGGGACCTTATCGAAAGCCTTATGTAAGTCCAAATACACCACTGGTTCTCCCTTATCTATTCTACCAGTTACATCCTCAAAAAATTCCAGTAGATTAGTCAAGCACGATTTATCTTTTGTAAATCCATGTTGACTTTGTCCGATCCTGTCACTGTTCTCCAAGTGCTCTGCTATTACATCTTTTATAATGGACTCTAGCATTTTCCCCACTACCGATGTCAGGCTTACCAGTCTATAATTCCCCATTTTCTCTCTACCACCATTTTTGAACAGTGGGGTAACATTAGCTACTCTCCAATCCATGGGAACTGTTCCAGAGTCTATAGAATTTTGGAAGATGACCAGCAATGCATCTACTTTTTCTAGGGCCACTTCCTTAAGTACCCTAGGAAGTAGATTATCAGGCCCTGGGGATTTATCGGCCTTCAATCCCGTCAATTTCCCTAACACCATTTCCCTACAAATACTGATTTCATTCAGTTTCTCCCTCCCCTATGTTCCCCGACATCTCTGGGAGGTTATTTGTGTCCTCCTTTGTGAAGACAGAACCAAAGTATGTATGTAATTGGTCTGCCATTTCTTTGTTCCCCATTATAAATTCCCCTGATTCTGACTGCAAGGGACCTACGCTTGACTTCACCAATCTTTTTCTCTTCACATATCTATAAAAGCTTTTACAGTCAGTTTTTATGTTCCCTGAAAGCTTACTCTCATACTCTATTTTCCCCCTCTTAATTAATCCCCTTGTCCTCCTTTGCTGAATCCTAAACTGCTCCCAATCCTCAGGTTTACTGCTTTTTCTGGCCAATTTATATGTCCTCTCCTTGGATCTTATGCTATCCCTAATTTCTCTTGTTAGCCATGGTTGAGTCACCTTTTTTGTTGTATTTTTATGCCAAACATGGATGAACAAGTTCTGTAGTTCATCCATGCGATCTTTGAATGTTTGCCATTGCCTATCCACCGTCAACCCTTTGAGTAACATTCCCCAATCAATCCTACCCAACTCGCACCTCATACCATCGTAGGTTCCTTTATTTAAATTCAGGACCCTAGTCTCTGAGTCAACTACTTCACTCTCTATCTTAATGAAGAATTCTATCATATTATGATTGCTCTGCCCCAAGGGGCCTCGCACAACAAGGTTGCTAATTAATCCTTTCTCATTACATAATACCCAGTCTAAGATGGCCTGGTCTCTAGTTGGTTCCTTGACATATTGGTCCAGGAAACCATCCCGTATACACTCCAGGAATTCCTCCTCCACAGTATTATTACTAATTTGGTTAGCCCAATCTATATGTAGATTAAAGTCACCCATGATTAGGCAGTCCCTCGGAACCGAGGATGACTTGCCTCCACATTAAAAATGAGTTCGCAGGTGACTGATTAGTTCAATGCAGGACCTACAGTCTCTGTCACAGGTGGGGCAGACGGTGGTTGAAGGGGCGGGTGGGTGGGGTGCTTGGGTTGACGTGCGCTCCTTGCGCTGCCTGCGCTTGGCTTCCGCTTGTTCCCGGCGAAGAGACTCGAGGTGTTTGGCGCCTTCCCAGATGCTTCTCCTCCACTTTGTGCGATCTTGGGCCAGGGATTCCCAGGTGTCGGTGGGGATGTTACACTTTTTCAAGGAGGCTTTGAGGGTGTCCTTGAAGCGTTTCCTCTGCCCACCTGGGGCTCTCTTGCTGTGCTGGAGCTCTGAGTAGAGCGCTTGTTTTGGGAGTCTCAGGAATACTGGCTTTATCAGTGGCAAATTTCACATAATTGGCTGACTTGTCAAACGTGGCATCGGTCACCTGGGTGGTGCATCTGTGGGCGGCCAACTGCAAGATCCTGCAAATGGCTGCTGCAGATCCCTGGACGGAGCCTCAGGCGAAGAAGTTGAGGGTGGTGGTGACTTTGACAGCCACTGGTAAGGCGTGTCCACCAGGTCCAGCAAGTCTTGTTCCAGCAAACTACAACTGTCTGCGACGACCTGGCGTGATAGCCTGAGCCTCATGAAGCACTGCTGTTCAGTCATATCAAGGAATCTCATCCTCTGTCTGTATACCCTGTGTTGGGGGAGTATTGCCTCCGGTGCAGTGCACCGCTATCCCGTGGAGCATCAGGTCATTGAGGAGTAGGCTGCTGGTGTGGTTGCTGCTGTTGCTGGTTTTGTTGCTGCTGCTGCTGGTGTGGCTGGTGTTGGTGCTGGGGCTCATCTTGGTCCGATTCTGAGGTCCAAGTTAAGACAGCATAAATGGCACCCATGTTGATCTAATAGTTGCCAGGTAAAGTAGAGATCAGAGGCACAATCCTCTAATGTAGTGAGAGAGACTTCGGAGGTTGCAGAGATCACCTGCAAATACCTGAGAGATAAGTCTCTGCACAAAACGCTGTCAGCCAGAGCCTTTCCCTTAGGCAAGGAAGCAGGTGTAAAGTGTGTGTATTTATGTGCTTTTTCCAGCTGTCACTTACTAATTACGCACTATGGCTACTGAACTTCCACCTTCCCTTCACAGGCGAGGTTCCCGAGGTACGTGAATCCCATGTGCAACCAGTTAAACTCCAAACCTGATGTTAAAAAAATAGTTAAGTGGCTGTTGACAAGCAGTTAAGTACCTCAATGAGGTTGCCCGCCTCTCATGAGCGGGTCCATATCGCGCCTTGAACTGCACTCGAGTTACAGGTGGAAGTCAGCAGGATGAAGGCAGGTTCCCAATGCACTGTCATTTTCTGCGCTTTTAACTGCTGACCCGCCCCCCAAACCCGCACGCTCTCCAGTGTGAAAATTATGGCCATTGAGTTGAAAATCCTTATCCTCTTTTACAATTCTCTCCACTGCCTCATCCCATTTACCTCTGCAATCTCTTCCAGCCTTACATCTCTGGTCATGCAGTTCTGCAGCTCTAGCCTCCTTTGTATTCCCACCCCCACTACCCCCTCCACGTCCCACCCTCTCCTGCTGCACCATGAGTACCAGACTCTTCAGCCACCTCAGCTCAGCTCTTTCCTGAAACCCCTCACCTCTTTGCTCTTCTCTCCTAACCTTTAAGAGGGGAAAAAATTCAGTTGGTTTGCACCTGGCCAGGGCACTGATGCAGTAGCGCCGGGGCGAGGCAAATCCAGCCCCCCTCGTAGCACCGCCGCTACGAGTTACTGCCGGAGACCTCAGCACCAGGCAGATCGTGACATCAGTGAGCGTGCAATGCTCACTGGCTGCCCGATCTGCAAAATTCATTGTCACCCCCTGCCTTAGCACCTCAGCCTGACAGTGACAGGGAGAGGAGGTATCAAGCAGGTGGATGCTGGCTCCAGGGGCGTCACTTAAAGGGATCATAAGTAATGAGTTGTAGCTGTAATGTTAGTGCTGTTTCACTACATCCTTGTCAGTTTGACATTGTGCAACAGTTTAATTCGGTCATTTAAAGGTTGTTTAGTATCAGGAGTGTTGTGGCTACTAACAATTAGTTACATTTATTCTCACAACGTATCAAAGTGCTACACTTGATTACATTAATAGGGGCTGTACTGGCAGTCAACCTCACCCTCTAGGATCTACAGCGGAGGCAGCGAGAAAGATTGCAAGATGTGGTCAGAGGGAGGAGGAGGCCATCAGGGCTCTCAACTGGAGGCCTTATCCTCCGAGGGTATTCCAAGAGCACTTCTCCTACCTCCAATTAAACGAGGAGCAGTGTATTAGAAGGCTCTGCTTCAGCAAGGAATGGGTCACAGAACTCTGCCACCTCCTGAAACCAGGCCTCGAGCCTCAGCGCAGGGTGACCACGGCTTTCTCAGTGGCAGTCAAGGTCACCATCGCCCTCAATTTTGTTTGCCAGTGGATCCTTCTAGTCTACAACAGGAGATATAGCTAGCATCTCATCGTTTGCCATCCATCGCTGCATCCGGGAGGTCACAGAGGCTTTCTACAGTAGGAGAAGGGATTACATTTCCTTCCCCATCACCAGAAAGAAGCAGGACAAATGTGCATGTGGTTTTGCCAGGATAGCGGGATTCCTCATGGTGCAGGGTGCCACTGACTGCACCCACGTGCCTTGGCAGGCACCGCATAACAATCTTGAGATCTTCCATAACCACAAAGGGTACCACTCACGTAATGTGCAGTTGGTGTGCGAGCACAGACATGCGAATCCTCAATGTGAATGCCCGCTATTCTGGCAGCAGCCACGATGCCTTCATCCTGCGCCAGACCGGTGTGCCAACACTCTTCCAGCCACCAGGGATTGTGGGACTACCTCAGGAGGAGGAAGAAGGAGAGGAGGATGAGGATGAGGAGGAAGAGGAAGACGAGGAGGAGGAACAGGATCGAGGGAGGAGGCAGCCACTCAATCGGCCTTCTGGAAGGATGGTCCGTGATCACCTCATCAGTCTGCGGTTCCAATAAATTAAACCCCAGATCCCCGTTGCTCACCACATCCCCATCATTCCATCCCTGTCACAGGCCATATCACAGAGCAAAGTTGAAATGAGAGACACCACAAAATAATCAAAAAACTGAATTAATAAATTTATCAATAATCAGTGAACACATATTTACAACAACAATAATACCTATTCACCCTTGTGCAATCCCTTAGTGCCTCCCATTACTGCGCCTTTGCCTATTCTAGTGCTCCTACGAAGTGTTGGCCCAGTGGCTGCAGCAGAGCTTGTGGAAGGCTGCTGAGTGTCTGTGCAGGAGACTTCAGATGCCTTGCAGGACGCCCTCGACCAGCTCTGGACCTGGAAAGCCCGACTGTAGACTACACCACCTCAGCATGGGCGGCAGCAGTCTGGGCTGGCTGGATGACAGGCAGCGACAAGGACAATGGCGGAGTGCCAGTGGTGGGACAGGAATGCTGTCATCCTGAGAGAGGACAGCAGGTTCCTGCTCCACTGATCCATTGCCATTCCCCCAGGGCAGCACCTCAGCATCCCTAACAATCTGTTGCAGCATGATGGCAGCAGTCAGAGCTTGCGTGGCATCAAGCTGAGACTGCATGACAGCAGTCTGAGATTGGATGCCACCAAGCATAGACTGCATTACAGCACTAAGTCATTGCGTCACTTCCACCTGTGCTGCAATGGAAGCTGCCAGATCGCTCATCACATGTGGCATCAGGTCTGGGTTGCCACGGTCTCTCTGGGAGTCTACCATCCTTCGCAGACTGGAAATGATGGGCTCCATGGTGAGCGCAGAGCTCTGTGCAATGTTGGAGGCGGACTCCTCCATGCTCCTTATCATTGCTGAGAGGCTCTTGGGCACCCTTGCCATTACACCTATCATTTCAGTGTGCATGCCCATCACCCTTCATCTAAAGGTCTCCCCATCGAGGTCCTTATCTGAGTCCTGTGCAGCAGAATTCGCACGTGAACTTGCCCTGTGAGGAGCTGGCTCCCAAGCTACCCTTTCCCCCTGGCCTTGCTGCAGCCCGCCAGTCCCCGGTGCCTCGGCCTGTGCAGATCCTGCTGCTATACTAGCCTCTAAAGAACGCTTAGTGCCAGTATCTGAGCTGGTGCCTGTGGGTGAGACATGCAGTGACGCGGTGTCTTCTTTCTCTTCCTCTTCTCCCGCCTCACTCTCAATGGTACCCACAGGGACAGTCTGCTCGGGTGCTTGCTCATTATCTGAAAGCATAAAGGCACAAGATTTGGGTTAACGTGAAGCGAGGGGGGCAGGAAGGGAGAAATGCATGCATACAGCATGATTAGCAGGAAAGTGCGAAAGACTTGTGGGGTGAGGGGGAAGTGGGATGTGAGAAGAAGAAGTAGGGATGAACATACCTTTGTTGTCCCCAAGGGGGTCAATGTCGCCGGTGGCCACGGCGCCCACCACCTGGTGCCCAATAATCTGCAGCACTCAAGTTTCTAGCTCAGGCAGTCGTTGGGTGTCGGCTTTTCCCCCGCCTGTGTGCTCCTGCTCCCTCCTGTTGTGAGCTGCCTTGGCCTGCAAAAGAAAGGAAAGTGTGTGAGTGAGTGTGGAGCAATGTATTTAGGTGATGTGCCTGCCATAGCTGAACAGCTGTCACGGTTTGCAGGGTGTGAGATGTGGGTGTGAGTGTTGGTAGGTAGAGATTGTTGGTGGGTGAGTGCTGGGGGTGTGGTGCTTTGGGCAGTGCGTGCAGACTGTGTTTCAGATGGTGGTATGTAGCATTTGTTGAAGCATTGACTCACCCTGACCACCCGAGTGAGGTCACTAAATGTCTTCCTGCACTGTGTGTGGGTCCTGGGGACCACAGTGCTGGTCGAGACCTGCTGGGCTACCTCCCACAACATGGGAACACCGTGGAAAACTTGCGGTGAGAGCCTCCTGCCACTTGCCGGGTAGAGCACCGCCCTCCGTCTTTCCACTGCAAACACCAATGCCTCCAATGCATGGTCACAGAATCTGCCGGCTTGCTCCCTGGGACGTGGATCTGCCATCATTCTGGCTGCTTGAGTCGTCTAGCTCCTTCTCCTTGAGCTACTGCTGCTGGCTGAGACGGCTGCACAGCCAGCAATGATGAGAATGAGGTTCTGCAGCATCAATGAACCTCCCCTTTAAGAAGTGGAAAGAGCCTGTGGTGATGATGCCTTGTGATTAGATTGCATCTGATATTGGTCAGCGCTTCAAGTTTAACACCACTGAGCTAGGTCATTAGCACTTGATTTTGCACTCCAATCCTTTCTTTGTGCAATGAGACTGAATTTTGTGTGCAGTCTGAAGCATTAGCGCCTGGCGCTAATTCTCAAACTTTTCAAAAGTTACCACCCATTCCTGGGCTATAATGAATTTCTCCCCAGTGTCTCTTCAAATTCTATCTTATGTTTTCCCTCATCTCTCTTAATTCTGCCAGTGTTGGCGGGTCCTATCTCCACTGCAAAATGCTTTGGGGTATTTACTACATTACAATGCTGTATAAATGCACGTTGTTGCTGCTGTTGTCGAGCAGGAAGTGTACCAGCCCACCCCAGAGCAATACTTACAATATTCCCTCCTTGCGTCGCTATTCCTGGCCTGTTCCCAACACCAGACACCGCCTTCAGGGCAAATAAAGTAAAATTGGTGTAGGGACCAGTTGTTCAGCCCCTGCTGCTGGAAAGGAACAAGGCTTTAGGCACATATTGCATTAATGCTACAATGCATGGAAGTCCCTCAGGGGTTCTGACTGCATCGTTAAAGTCACCAATTCTTAAGGTTTGTGTTTCTCTTTCTCAGCTGACAACTTGAAATTAAGCAAAACGTCAACAGGAATAGACTGAACAGTACATCTTTAGTTGTGAATAATTCGGAAACCTGCAAATCTTGAACAGAGAGCCTGTGTGTGTGTATATATGTGTGTATATGTATGTACATACAATTTATTTCAGTTGCAATATTAATGATAATCCATGACCTCCAATAAGCGAGAGTCTAATCACCGCTGCTGACATTCAATGGCAATACCATCATCGAATCCACCATCAACATTCTGGGGGTCACCATTCACCAGAAACTTAAATGGATAAGCCACATAAATACTGTGGCTACAAAAGCAGGTCAGAGGCTGGGTATTCTGCAGCGAGTGTCTCGCCTCCTGACTCCCCAAAGCATTTCCACCATCTACAAGGCACAAGTCAGGAGTGTGATGGAATACTCTCCACTTGCCTGGATGAGTGCAGCTCCAACAACACTCAAGAAGCTCGACACCATCCAGGACAAAGCAGCCTGCTTGATTGGCACCCCATCCACCACCTTAATCATTCACTCCCTCCACCACCAGCGCACCATAGCTGTAGTGTGTACCATCTACAAGATGCGCTGCAGCAACTGGCCAAGGCTTCTTCAGCAGGACCTCCCAAACCCATGACCTCTACCACTCAGAAGGACAAGGGCAGCAGGCACCTGGGAACACCATCACCTGTAAATTCCCCTCCAAGTTACACACCATCCTGACTTGGAAATATATCGCCGTTCCTTCAGCGTCGCTTGGTTAAAATCCTGGAACTCCCTCCCTAACAGCACTGTGGGAGTACCTTCACCACACAGACTGCAGCGGTTCAAGAAGGCAGCTCACCACCACCTTTTCAAGGGCAATTAGGGATGGGCAATAAATGCTGGCCTTGCCAGTGACGCCCGTATCACAGGAACGAATATTTTAAAAAATCCTGTTAAAATTACAGATATGCCAGGTGGCAGCCATGTGACATAAATCATTCCACCTGAAACTGAAAAGTTCGGATGAAGTTTTGCAAACTTTCTTTTCAACTCACAAGCACCAAGTTGTATAGGGGGAAGTGACCCCAGTCTGTTCACTGTTGGAACAGTGTGGGCTCACAGCACAGAGGCAACATTCGGCGGCTGAGTCAATGTCGAACAGCTATTGGTAGATTTAGGATTTATCTACCAATAGCTGCGCTGAATGCAGCTATGGACTGCAGATACGTAAACTGTCAATATAAAGCACTTATCTCCGGAGCTGCTAGCAACAGCGCACGGGAGATCGCTCCTCAGTTCCGGGAGACTCCCGGCCAATCCGGGAAGGATGGTAACCCAAAATACATCATTGTGAAAATAAAGAACTATTCTACTAACTCGCCTCCATTCTGATCAGTAAATGTTTTGCTGAACACTTTTTCCCATGAAGGAAATACCTTTTTAATTTTTTAAATAATAATTTCAAAGTCTCATTCCATTTCATGATGTCGCATTAGGAGCTAATAATCATAATGCTACAAATAGTTTAACCGTCAAGTATTTTCTCTAATGATTAATCTTATCCATGCAGAGAGAGAAGCAGTTTCAATATTTTTAATAGTGGGTATTTGGTTCAGCATATACTGTATAAGTGGCTATTTTTTCTTATCTAATATAGATGCAAATTACACATACTAGTTTGATATTTTAGCTTTTGTGAGATGTGTTCAGAAGCATGAGGTGATTCCTCCCCATAGGCCATGGGGTCAAGCTACACTGCATTCATTTTGCAAGGTCTCTTTCTAATGGGTAATGAGCAGAGCCATTTATTTTCATTTGCTCGTCCTTAATTACATGGATCTTATTTGGAATATTAACTCAATGGACAGGTGGTTGGAATTCCAAGGAAAGACATAGCTGTTCCAGGAAAGATATCCCTGTCTTAATTAGGACAAGGCAGGAACTGCAGCCAATCATTGTTGGCAGAAGCATTTTAATAAAACGAACCTTGGAAATGACCAAACTTAGTAACACAAGTGCAACATACATTTCTAAACGGGGTTTAAAGTGAATCATTTACCAACCATCTGCTTGGAGTGATGGAAATTTTTAATTTGAATCGGGATCATTAATCAGATAAAGTTTCAAAAATAAAGTACTGTATGTGTGGGTGGGTTGCCTGTGAGCTGATTCTCGCTTTATTTAGTTTAATTTCGCAATGAACTGATTTTAATTGATTGTTTTCACTAGGTTTTCGCAGTTTGCTTGCACATACTCACTCACCGGGGTTTGTGAGTGCTCGGGGATTAACCCTGATGGTAAAGTGTTATGAATCGACAGGAGTTGTTTATTCTGTAAATTTGTGAAGACTGTTCACATTGATCCCCTGATAAAGATGCTGTGGGTGTGATTTATAACATGTGTATTTGCATGTGTTTACATCTGTGTGCTTCTGTGATCATCTGTACAATCGCTTGATCACTTTGTTTAAAAAAGACTTGCGAAATGCAGTTCCGATTGGTCTGAACTAAGAACTGGGACTCGAATGGGGATGTAAGCAAGAATGAGACTGAATCTGTCCAGAAGTAAACTGGTTTATTATGGGCTGGTAGATACAAAGTAATCTTTGGGAGGTGTACACTGAGCCTCTGTGTGTGTGTGTGTGTATAGTGGCAGCTGCTGTTGGTGGGAGTGGTGAGCATTACTGGGAGTGGCTCATTATGAAGCTTTCTGTGCTGCCTTTCAGAGGCTTTACTTATTCATTATTCTCAGGGAGCACTGCCAGTAGCAGCTTCAGAGCTCTTCAGCGCTTTAGACTACAAGCTGTGACCGTTGGGTGGAAGACTTGTACTCCTGTTAGTAACCCCTGGTTTTAAATTCTACAAGGACAGCTTTTTAATCTTGCCAGCCCAGCTGGCTGTGCGTGCGTGAGTAGATATGGACGGCTGAAAGTACTGTTTTAAGAGTTAACAGGAAAAAAGCGTGGACCCTCCTCCGTTTACTATAAGGGACCCAGTTGCTGTTCCAGTCTTTATCAGCACCCCAGATCAGAGTCTGCAGTGGGTGAAGCTGGAAAGCATCAGCTTATCAGTGCTGGTCGCGTGGCTTCTTTGTGTACAGCAGCTGCTCTTGAATGCATGGGCAAATACTGAGGCTCAGCACTGGGCAGTCAAACACAGACCTAAGGAACACAGGAAATACATGTACCTCTACCTTTTCTAAACAACAGATTTAAACCACTTTATACACAATCCCCAGGGTTACGTCTGTACATTGCTTATCCTCAATTGAGTTAACACTAAGTGGATGTTAAAAAAAAAACATAATACTCAAAGTGGTTCATTACTAAGGGTTATATATATATCTTATATATATAATAAAAAACCATGGATGTACGTTTTTATCCAGCTGCTGCTGGCAACACTATTCCTGGAGATCCTTCCAACCTGGACCTTTCCCAATGCTTGGGCTACTACAGCTACAACAAGGTGAAAACATTTCTTTATCTTCATTGTGTCATTCTTTACTCTTAATACTTTGTAAGGCTGATTGAATGATTTAGTATTACATTATTTCCAGTATATATGCTGACTGTTAATGTTTTATTTATTGTAATCGACTATCTTTTTTTGCTTTTATGATTTCAAATGTATTACGTGCACTTAAAGCCATCAGAAACTAACTCCAAGTGGCATAATCATTATCCGCCTTTTTAGATTTCTGAAATCAATAGAAACACTGATGGGATTGGCAGCATAATCAGTGAGCCAGAAAACTGATTGCTAACCATCTTCTGAAGAAAAGGCCATATTTGGACTCCTAAAGATTACAGAAGTGTTGTTTGCAATATGTTATACTACCACCCGTAAACACACACTGAACAGTAGCAGAATATTTCTTTTAAAGTGGTTTATTTGCTTCAAAGTACAAACTAAAATTAAACAATTCACTCTGAATATTTAACTCTGCCATTTTTTTATTTCATTTGTCATTTTGACTGACTCACAGTGAACAAAATCTAAAAACTGTAATATGATTTCTTTTTGGATGTTAATTTGTTAATCTGCACTATTAACTTAAAATCAGATCCAGAATAGTTGGAAATAAACTTTTTTTTCAAACTACTGGACTTCACTATTTGAGTTGCCGGACTACCATAGATAAATACAATACCAGAGAGTTCTGCAGATTCAAGCAGTGTAAAAATGTCTTGTCAACTAAAAGTTTAAAACCATTTGAAATGAACTGATGTGCTATACAATGTAGTATTTCATTGTGCTGGTAACGTGCTCCCCTTGTCTCAATACAGCTGCTGTATTTGACTTTATTAGTTGTTTACTGGATGCTTTACTGTCTCCGAGTAACCCATTGCTCCATCATTTGCTGCGAAAGGCTTAGGGGGACATC
This sequence comes from Somniosus microcephalus, assembly GCF_052327205.1. Classification (NCBI taxonomy): domain Eukaryota; kingdom Metazoa; phylum Chordata; class Chondrichthyes; order Squaliformes; family Somniosidae; genus Somniosus; species Somniosus microcephalus. The sequence goes on from NC_140992.1 coordinate 220,210,995, forward strand.
AGGTCTAATTATTGGCTAATTACTGTGAGAAAGTTTTGTTTTTTTTCTCTCTCCCCGCTTTCATGCATCCCATGGCAGCATTATCTCCTGATTCACTTGTACTGTGTATTAGAAGAGTAATCCTTTTGTGCTGTTGAAGCAAGTATTGTTTCAAGTTACTCACATGGCAGATACAAGGCTGTTCCCGTAATCAATATAACAAGTTCCTTTTTCATACAGTCAACACAGCACTGTTGATCTTTGTAGTTGTTGATAACTACATCATCACTACTAATGGTTAGTGTTTAGTTTAGTAAAGATTATGGTGGACCCCTATCGAGTTTGGCAAACCTGAAATGCTTTTATTATGTGTCAGTGATGTTCTTCTGTGCCCTTCTGTAGATCTGTTGAGATCTGGCTGATCCACTTCATTGTGTTATTTAGCATACAGTTGTGACCCTGCTGAGGAAAAGCTTGCTCATGCTCCCAGCTTCATTAGAAGGCTGGTTAATATGTGTAAGCTACCCCCAGTTTTAATTGTTTTTAATTATGAGTTCATGAATCTTTTTTCTGTAGAGTTAATTATCGAGGGTACTTAACATAACTTTCTGAATATTGTACTTTATTGATGGCACTTGATTTTTAAGTGCTGAAACTTTGTCGAAAGTGCTATATGGTGACATGAGAAAAGGCTGTGCCAGGCAGAACAGTTCAAGTGCTGCCAAAGCTTCTTTTTGAATAACTCAAAGCACCTGTAATTTTAAAGCAGCAATGCTATCTTAATCCCCCATTTAAAGCAAATGTATAACTTCATACAGAGATGAGTATTAGAAAATGAAAATACTTGGGATGAATATTACTCAACCTTTTCTTAGACTCCTGCTCTTGTTATTCCATCTTTAGTACATCATCATCACAGTATGTCGTACAGCATCTGATCTGAGCAGGGACAACTCAGTAAGCATTATTTTGCAGGGATCATTGTCTGAAATGGCTAGATACATTTTCTTAATAATACATGAAAAGATCTGCATTTTCAATGATATTGTGTTTTAAAACCTATTTCTGAAAATTCAGAATTTGCCTCAGTCTAAAAATATTATTTTCACAGATGGTTCTGCAATTATAATTGTTTTTGAAATGTACAGAAATGATTAGACCCATAAATAGAAAATGACTGGCAACTGAAATCAGAGATGTTTTTAGGTATCTGGTGAATGGAGCTTGAGGTTTTTAAGTTTTATAAGATCCACATTTTCATTGGCAATGTCTTATTTGAGTAATCCAGATGCTACTGTCTTGTCAGAATTAAGAGAACTCCTTCCTTGTAACTAGAACCCCTAGCACGTTAAAGACTGTTGCTCTCTGGTACAAATCAGACAAGTTCTTCAGTTAATGACTGTAAAACATTATTATGATATTCCGAGTGCTCAAAGGAAAAAACTGCTGTCATTAAGTCGATTAATTTATACTGACAGGCTGTGGGCCAGTGTACTCTCACTAGCCCAAAGCAATGTTTTGTTCCACATGATTCAGCTATTAAGTTGAGTTAAGAATTCTTATTGCCTTCGTTTACCTACAGTTATATGTGCAAAACATTTCACACACAGTAAAGGTATTCGCCAAATAGACATTAACCAAGAATTTTCCAGCTACTGTGTGTGTGAGAGTTTTAAGAAATGTTTGTATGAAGAATTAGTGTAGGATGAAGAACACTGCAGCAGCAATGAGGGGAAGTCTGGTTGGGTACAGAACATAAAAGTTACAGTGTAAATAATCATATGTTATGCAAAAGGTTATGCAAATAGTTATGTGATTTAGGTTTGAAATTCAAAGTCTTTTCCAATTATTAATTCATCTGAAGTGATCTGACTTTCAGATCCTCCCAAATACTGAGATTCTGGCCCAATCTGGATGCACCTGCCCCTTCAAGGAAATTATGTTGTATGGGGCAATGAGATCAGTTGTTTGTTCAGTGCAAGGACAATGGCATTTTGGTAGTTGAATGCTTCTGTCTTTCAGAAATTAGCTATAAAGGAGTAAAGTAGATGTTGTTTTTATTTTGCATTTATTTTTGTCAGTATTTGTTCCAACCAATTCAAATGATTTACTTGGTGCCCCGGTGAGTATGTATCCAAGATGGTTTAGTATTAATGGCAGGTAGATTCCCCGCTCACGCCTGAATTAAAATTACAGTCGAATCTCAATGACGTTGTCAGGCCGCAACATGCATGTGTAAAGGAGGACCCTGTTGGCTCTGGGCGCGTGTCCTTGCCGCCTGCTCAGGAGAGCAGGTTAAAATTGCAGATGCTGCAATCATGATGGCTTTCGGACAGGTAAGAGCCAGGGCGATTTAACTGGCCACCCGCCAGATTTCTGCTGCGCGAGTAGGGTTAAAAACACCCCCAAGGTATCTGTCAATGGCTTTCATTCATGCTATTTGTTTCCCAGGCAGTCATGAGAAGAGGTGCTCTGCAAAGACAGGTAATGGAGTTGAGGTGCAGATCAGACATGATGTAATCAAATGGTGGAACAGGCTCGAGGGGCTGGATGGCCTACTCCTGTTCCACGTTCATACCAACCCTGTGTTAATTTTTGGGGAGGAGGCTATGGGTGGAGTCAGAACTCGTAAATCACATGAATGTCCATTCCTAGTGTGCTTGCCAAAGTCTGCTGGGATGAGAATTGAATCAAATTGCATTTGTGAGACTCTGGGGGAAAAAATAAGATCCTAACTCTGATCATTAGTTAATTTCTCTAGGCTTTGCAGCACTATTTCACAGCCTGTGATTTTTCTTGACATTATTATTGTGGTATTAAGAGATCCTCTGAACACTAATGTACAGGAGGAAGAGTTTGAAGGACAGTTTTCAGACTGGCATCACAGCTAAATTATCATTCTTAATCAATGAAAGGATGGATTACAAAGCAATGAATAATGATGGATGAGTTGAGAATGTATCCCCAGGTTTTTTGTAGTTGGGCTGAGTTCATACAGTATAAATAAGTTTTATGTGCATTAGAAATTGAGACGACCCTGCTTTGTTATTTCACAAGAAGCTACTGAATGCATTCAGAAGCTAGTGTCTGGCAGCTGTGTTGAGTTAATCATCCAACCAGTCATTGGGTACCTTCAGGGAAAGGATTTTTTTTTATCTCTAGGTGTAATAATTCTGTTTTAATTTAATCAGTGTGGTTTAATTTGACATCAGAGGGCACGCTACATCATAAATACTGACAGGACTGAACACAATTTAACATTTCTGTTTACCATTCTTTCATACAGTCCTTGCTCTGAGTTTATTTTCCTTTTCAGTGGCAAAACAATTCCTGATTTTTTTTTAAAACAACCCTATGTGTAGAAAATGTTTAATGTTCCAGGCTGCAGTAAATTAAAATCTGTTCCAACAAATTTGGTTCTGGCAGAGATTTGCTTAAAAATGTTTTTAAATAACTCTGAACATCTAGTTGCAGTTGCAGTAAGGGAATATTTAAGTAATGCATGCATTAAATATGACTCATGAGGAATGGAGCTGGGGGTTAATACAAATGCTCTGGAAACTGACAGAAAAAATGCTGCTGTGCAGCAGTAGAAGATTGTATTTATTATTTGTAAGGACTGTGCTTATATTGCAAAGTGCTTCAGATGTTATGATTTATTGCAAAGTGTTGCAAAGCTATTGAGCAAAATGAATGTAGTAAATAAGTAGAATTGTAATGAAAAGCCACTTCACATTAATTTGTTCCAAGCCTGCTTTTATATGCAGAAAATAACAATACCCAGCCCTACTTTGAGTGTGCAATCATAGAATAAATTAATATGTTTTATTTTCATAGTTTGCTATTTAACCAGCATGAGGTAATCAGCATTGTCCTCCAGCCACATTCTGTGCTGCATATTTAAACAAAGAGGAAAGTGCTCAGCTGTGTTTGAGGGACAGTGCTGGAAAAACACAAGTGAATTATGTGCTTACAATCTTTTTAGTGTGTATTGATTTGACTTACGATCCATAAACTGCCTGTATCAACACACTCCTGAAAATTACTTCAGAAAATCTTATTCAGGGTTAATAATATAAATGCTGAGGGGAAAACAACAGCAAAATTGTACTGTGAAGCAATATTCTACAATATTAACTTTCTCTTTTTGCTGAAAAAAATGTTTCGTTAAAAAGCATGAAGCTTTAAGCTGAGGATTTTGTTCATGGAACACTTGAGTTTGACCAATTTGGTAAAATTGTATTTGCCGCCTTTCACTCATCCATAATATAGTCACAAATTCTGATTGGTTCCCAAGTTAGAATTAAATAATTAAAAGTTTGTCGCATCCGCCCATCGTTCTTTCAACTAGGGTTAAATACAATAGTGACCTGCCCCTGTAAGAAAAGAACCAATCCAATTTCAGGAAAGGTTGGATAAAATGAGGAACAAAGGTCAGCAGGTAGAATAATCTGATGATTCTACATCCTTTTACCTTATAAGGTTGCGATACAATTGGTGTAAAACTGCATGGAAAGACTGAGCAAACAATATTGGTTAAAATGGTGTGATGGAAAGAAGCTTGTAACTTATATACAATTGAAGAGATATTTTTAAACATGCTTACATTGCACATAAGTTATATGCAAATCACAGAGCATGAAACAAGTGAAATAATTTATACATTTCAGATGTCGAGTACCTGTTTTTCACTGCCTGAAACCTAAAGTTGTTCAGTACACTTTAGTACTCTCCAAATGCACTTGCATTGTTTCTTTGAGTATCCTATTGTTGAATGTGAAACCTGAAAAGTTTTGGAATAATTACTGTGTTGCTTTTTATGATGAAATACTACTGTTTGTAATGTGTAATGTTAATATAAATATTAGCCAGAGGAAAAAAGCACCCACTGTCCAAAAGTATAAGGGGCCCTGCCTTTGGAAAGTTTTATGATAATGTGCACGTTTCCCAAATTATGGAGGGGGAAGGGCCGATAGCAGTTTGATTTCTTTGTCCTGGCCCTTGGCATACCTTTTGGTAACCCTGGTAACAAAACAGTTTGCAAGAGAATGATTTGTCACAGCATGGTACTGTATTTGAAGCCACATATGCATAAGTGGTTTAAAATGGTATTTTTCTGCATCAGTTTCTCTGCTGTGGCTACTGAAATTATTTTAATTACAGGCTAGTATGGAACAGTAGTAATAAAAGTACCTGACCCTAGTGTAATCTGCCTCAGTGCTGGCTGTCAATGATAATGTTTACTATACTCCATATAATTTAGGCATTAGTGGACCAAAGCAATTTTTGTAGTTGACAATTGCTTAGATTTTTTTATTCTAAAGTTCAATTGGTTTTGCCAGCCGTTTTAGTATTTTGATCAATAATTGCACACTTGTTTAATTTTTATCATGAGTGCTTTCAGCAGTTAAGTGTGGCTATAGAAAAAGCAATTTGTTTTCAACAGGATATGACTAAAAGCATTATACTAGTAATAAATAAATCTCTCACTAGAAGCCTGTGCTCTTTGAAATGAGACCCGAGTTTGGTACAACCAGTAATTTTTACTGAAATCATTAATGCACAAATGAGTGGACCAAAACATGGTAAAAAGAGAAGGTGCAGCAATCTGTTGAAAGGACCATTGAAAGGACATTGTAAATTCACGTACCTTGAAAACCTGCTTCGAATACACGGTAAAAGTGTTGACATGAACTGGGTCATTATTTTAACCTTAGTTCAGCGAATAACTTTCAACTCTGGATGCTGGAGTTAAAGGCTGTTGTGCATCAGGGGCTTTGCAAAAGGTTGGTTTAACTGGCTTGATATGATCTCCCGTCAGTTTTTGCCACAAAGGAAATTTCAGCACGTGCACCGGGCTCGTAACACCTCCCCACACGAGAACTGAGTCAGGGCAGAGGGCACTGTAAATACAGACCAATGGCAAGATGGTGGTGTAAGCAGGGTTTGAAATGGTGCAGGAAGGTAGAGAGTGCTTTGTCCTGCAGAACAGAGACTGTTTTGATAACTACTGAGCACCATTTGTGTCACAGCTTGACATCTGCATTTATTGGGAGTTACAGTTGAATTGTGTAAAATCACTGTATACAACTGATAGGGTAATTTATTTCATTTGTAATTTATTTCATTTGTAATTCAGAGTAAAGGGGATAATTTTAACCTAACCTGCGCAGTGAGAAACTGACGGGATCGGGTCGAATGCTGGTTGGACAGCCCACCTGAGTTTACTCTCCACTGACTTCAGTGGAGAGTAAAATGGGCCAGGCGTCAAAATGGCATGCGACCCAAACCCGTCCATTTCCCGCTGGGAGCATTAGGTGAAATTTACCTCCAAGGCTTCAGCTTGTTGATCTCAGAGTGATTTGGACTGAATAAGGAGGTTCAAATCAGGCTGGTATAAATGGCAGGTCCAAACACCGTAACCATATTCTGCATGAAAGTAAGGTTCAGCCCATGTGTTTGGCTGGTAATTTAACAATGCCCGGTACCTGAACTGAATCTGGGCAGCTGCCAGTATAAACCCTAGGATATTGTATATACAGTTCAGATCATCCTGATTCAAACTGAATGTAGTCTCTATGGGACCACAATATAAACAGGGCATTAGACAGGAAAATTACTGGTAGTCTATCGAAAGCATTTCTACAGAATTAATACGTTCAGCTATGTTGCAAAAATGTATGGAAAAAAATAGTTATATTATTAAAATGTTCTTGTATTTAGTTCTGTGGTGAGTTTTGTTTGTCTTGTCAGACGGCTGAGACTGTGTTCTACTGTTATGCTGTATGCATTAGAAAAGGTAATAAATGGGCAAAACTCTAAAGTACATTTAGATTGGTGCTGGCTGCTGTATTGTGTTGCCAGTTAATTGAAAAAAACACTACTGCCTTCTATAGTGACACTGAGCATAAATGCTTTGCTACCTAGAGTACAGAGCGGAACACAGCTTGTTTCTTTGTGATTGAAAGTGGTTCAAATCCTCCTAGGCGACTGGCATTGACTTTTAAAGCCCTGGACATATGGTACAGTAAATGATTTGTATTTACAGTACTGCCAGGCCTAGGTATCATGTTTCATAAAGGCAGTGTTTTGTAACAGTGCCCTGGTTTGTATTCCCAGTTCTCTTTTCAGTGTGCCATGTCTCGGTATCCAGCTATTCAGGCGGCCATTATCTTTTACAAATCATTGCATCTGTTATCTTCTCAGGTTACTATTGACAAAGGATTGAGCCTCAACCGCCTACAGACCCAGTTACCACCTTACTCGTTCATTCTACACTGGCTGCCTGACCAAAGATTTGTTTTCTAATGGTTACTGTATTAATATAATTTTAAATGCTTAATGATAAGAAATGCAATTTTTTTTTTAAAGAAGTCACATGGGTCAGCAGACATGTTTCCATTTGCTGTAACTGGTGTCGATTTAATTAACCATTTAAATTTGATGTTTCGGAATGGTGAAGAAATCGGGTTGCCGTGTCTAACAAAGTACTTGCGCTTTTGTGTGATTTAGTTTCTATTCCCATTTAGTTCTCGTTAACCTAGATTTAGCTTTCTGCACTGGCACAGTGCTAGAAATCTGAAGACAATGCGGATTATGTTTTCTGAATTCTGAATGCTCCTGAGGAATGTCAGAGTGACTATTGTTGCACCATTGGAAGCTTGTAGGCAGATGTGGTAAGGAGTAGTAAATAAACTTTAGTGCCGCTTGAACATATTGACTTGAGTTTACAGACTCCAAAGGCAGCAGCAACTTCCATCATTCACCCTGTACTATTTGAAAGGTTCAATTTGAAATTACTCTCCAGAACCTTATTCAACAGTGTAAAACAATATAAATCCTAAATGTTATCCTGCAGTACACAATGACCTTCCTGATCAGGTTATCCTGCAGGACATTTTGTCATATGCTCATTCTAAAGAATATGGTATGTGTTATTTTAAATGTAATCTAAACACCCTGTTATCTTAATCTGCATAAAACCTTTAATTTTTAATGTTATTTGTTATAATTGCTTCCTATAAGGGAAATGTGCTTAACTTAAGATTTTTGAAATAAGTAATGGTATCTAATAATAGTAAAGGTTAGAAATTACTGTTTGCAATAAAAGTGGACGAACGGGTGACACATTCATATAACATTCCTCAGTCTGTTATACAGAGGCGCATGACCCACTTAAAATAACTTAACAAATGGCTTAATACTTGGGTTAAAATAGCATAGAAAAGTGATATGAATGCATTAAGCATTGGTCTGCAGGTATTGCAAATAGTCTGCTTCTAGCCTAAAGTGTATGATCCATTCCCTCAGCATTTAAAAAACAAAATTCTGAAAAAAAAAAAGTTCAACAAAAACAATATGAATTGCAGCACTTTGTTCATTTCATAATGGATTGAACAAGCTAGAGAATTACATTTGCAGTCAGGCAAGTAATAGATATGCTATATCTTTTTTTCATTGCATAGATCAAATTTATAGACCATATAATCAGTAAAAAGTGGGGTATCTGGAAATTTCTGTTCGGGAGGTGATATTCAGATTTAATTTCTGAATGACTGCCATTTTCACATATTCACCAGAGTTTTCAAAAATACCCAACTTGTTGGTTTCACCATATAAAAAAAGATGAAAAGTGACTCTTTCCCCCCCCCCAAAACGGAAGATGAAGGTGCAATGATCAAACAAAGTCATTAATATAACCAATACATTTATGAAGTTTGCAGCTCCTTCAACTCAATCCATGTATATTAGAAATAAAGACCATTATTTCAGCTAAGAAATAGCATTTAGAGCCATGTTGTAATATCGAGATGCTTTGGTATGTTAATCACATCATAGTATTAATAAAAGGATTTAATGTGAATGCAGGTGTTTCGCATCAACTGTTGGATTTAGTGGGGATGGAGGCAACAGTTTAAATAAAGATGTTCTTACAAGATGCTTCAAATGCTAAGCACATACAGTATTAATAGTCTACAACTTATCTGATTACAAATTATCTTCGCAAATCCCTTAACTGCCTTTCTAAACACACAAAACCAAGTTTTATGTGATCCTGTAATTTGTTTTACATAAACCAATAAACACATTCACAAACTGGTGCTAGTTTAGCAGAGAACCCTAATAAAATAACAACAGAAAATGCTGGAAATACTCAGCAGGCCAGGCAGCATCCGTGGAGAGAGAAGCAGAGTTAACGTTTCAGGTCTGGGAAGTTTTCTAAAGCTGAAAGTCTGACTTTTCAGTTTTCTCCCTCCTTTTTACATGGATCTTGCCAGATATATCTTGTAGATATGTGGTTGGAACTCCCTATGTTCCTAACCAAGCATTATAACTGTGATTGGAAACTCGCATAGTGGAAGGTCATGCGGTTGATGGACTTTAATAATTTTCACTGAATTAATACTGAAAGAGAACATTTATACACTGGGGCCAAAAATCTCCAGCCCTTCCAGTGCACACCCACCATGAGTCTGGTGGGAGAGAAGCAGAATGATCGCAAATTAGGCCAAGACATAGATAGGTCAGGTCCCAGCTTTCCTTGGCAGTTTCTGTGAGGTCATGTTTGGAGGGACGCCTCCGCCTGCCCAAGCATGGCCCACTGCGTCAGATGGGGCACGGCTGTGGGGTGGGACTACCAGACTGGGTGTTTCCATGTACCCAGCCAGTGATCCTGCCAGTGGGCCATGATGCCGAGAAAACAAAGGCATGCCGGCTTGCCCACTGGCACAAGCAGACCCCACCTGGGGCGTCCAGGCCTGGGTCATGTAGTCATTTTTTTTGAACCCCCTTATAAAGATGGCCGATTGGCATTACTGGCAGATCTTTCCAGGGGGCCTCGGCAACCCTCTAACCTCTGGAGAAGTACCCCATGCCAGGATTCCTGGTCTTCCCTCTCCATAAGATGCCTGAGATGTGCCCCGAGTGGCATTGGAAACCTCCATTGGTATTGTAACGAGGTGACCTGCCCCTGACCCCACATACTTCAGTGGGTTCAGTGCAGGAGGTCACTGACAGGCTGTTCCCGGCAACTAAGCTGGGATCAAAAGCCTATTGATTTTCAGGGCTACTATATTTCTCACCCTCATAATAGGAAAAGAACCTCAGATACTTCTACAGCTCAACTGGATGTTTCTAAAGCCATGATTTTAAAGATCTCTTTATTAAACTGTACCAACACAACAACAGTTGATTTAAAGTTTGTTGCCCAGTGGGTTATTGTATGATGAAAATTAAGAACTTGGACTTTATTTGCAGGGTGACAGAAATGATGAGATTAGACATGCCTGGAGCTGACAATATTTTATAAATTCAAGTTAAAATCTAATCAAGAAAAATGAAAAGGTTTAGTGGCAACTATTGCTCTTTAGTGCTTCTGGAGTTGTGAAAAAGAATAATCTATTTAAGTTCAGGTGCAGTTTTATACAGTGAGCTCTTATATAATGAAATATCGTCTATCCTGACAAAATGTCACTATATCAGGAGTTGGCTGATTGAGCTGCCTGTGGACATTAATTTACAGACAGACACAGAAGGCAAAACTAGATCAACATTTACAGAGTAAAGGCAACACATTACTCAAGGCAGCTGAAGAGAAAAGCACATTAGAAGAAGAATTATGTGTTGCAGAAAGTTAAATAAATGAGTTGTCTCAGAAACTCGATATAATAATAAAATAAGCACTGCAGGAAGAATTGATGAAAAACAACTTGAGAAACGAAAATCACATTTTGGCTTAGGAAGGAAAAAAAGGAGGCTCCGAACAGTATTGCAAACTTTGATGTTGACCAGAAATGATATTGGGATAAAGCTCACACAACATTTGAACATTCTTACCATCTTGAGTGTCAGTAGTGTTCAGATTTTTTTAAATGTAATTGGGACAGAGCAATATTTTCACTCTGTTTCCTTGCCATCGATTCCATCCCTTTCCCTGGCAACTGTCTGAGGCTGACCAAGTTGGTTTGCAACCTTGGTGTCATATTTGATCATGAGTTGAGTTTCCTACCTTATATCCATTCAATCTCTTAAGACCGCCCATTTCCACCTCCGTAACATCGCCCATCTCCGCTCATGCTTCAGCCTCTATGCTGCTGAAACCCTCATCAATGCCTTTGTTGCCTCTAGACTTGACTATTCCAATGCACTCCTGGTCAGCGTCCCTAATCCTACCCTCTATAAACTTGAGGTCATCCAAAACTCTGCTGCCCATGTCCTAACTCACACCAAGTCCCGCTCCCCCATCTCCCCTGTGCCCGCTGACCTACATTGGCTCCCAGTTAAGCAATGCTTCAATTTTAAAATTCTCATCCCTGTTTTCAAATCCCTCCATGGCCTCACCCCTCTCTATCTCTGTAATCTCCTCTAGCCCTATAATCTCCTGAGATATCTGCACTTGGCCAATGTTCGCTTCTTGAACATCCCTGATTTTAATCGCTCCACCATTAGTGGCGGTGCCTTCAGCTGCCAAGACCCTAAATCTCTCCCCCTCTCTATCTCTCTTTCCTCCTTTTAAAGCGCTCCTTAAAACCTACCTCTTTGACCAAGCTTTTGGTTATCTGCCCTAACATCTCTTTATATGTCTGTGTCAAATTTTGTTTTTTGATGACGCTCCTGTGAAGTGCCTTGGGACGTTTTATTACATTAAGGGCGCTATATAGATGTAAGTTGTTGTTGTAAACAAAGATTCACTCTATTGTAATTCATTGTGAGTAGCTCCACAACAGAAATATAGAAACAAATTAAGGGGGAGGATGAGTAGAATTTGATCATCTAATTCAGATAGTGACATTGATGAGATGAGTTGTATGTTTTGGGGTCACCAGCTAAATAATTTTGTGCTGTAAACGTACATTTAAAGTTTGGGTGAGAGTTATGACTTGGTGCCCTGAGCGTGACTTTAGAATTTCTCCTGGGCTATAAAATTAACAACTGCAAATAAAGAGGTTGCTGTTTAATTTTCATTTTTAAATTATTTATTCAATTATCATGCATTTTATGTTTATTGAAGATGTCCATGCTGGAGAAAGGCAAATATTCTACTTGATTTAAATCTACTGTCAGCTGACACAACAATATCATATATCACTGCAGGCCACCTGCATCGGCCCCAGTATATCATGCCCATTCTGTGAATTTATTAATTTAGTGCCAATTAATGAGCAATTCTGTGCTGTGGACTATAAGGAACTGGGCTTGGCCACGCAAAGTTACTTCAGTTTTGACAGCAGAAAAAAGACTTTTTGGACTGGAGTCAAATCCAGCCCTTGCAAGTGGTAGGATAATGTTTGTACATTTCAAGTATACTACAGAGGAGTTTTTTGAAGTGGCTCCTGTAGATTTGCAGTTTTGTCCATTGGTTGAAATGCTTAATTTGTAGAATGTGCAGTCTCGCATACGGGAAGGGGAAGTCGGCATCAATGCAGTCAGGGTTTTACCTTTTGACGTCATCTTTTGATGCTGACGTCGGGAATAGCCCCAAGAAGGTCACCTTCATTTAAGTCAGGTTTTAAAGAATCATGTTATTTGTAGTGGAAAAAAAGAAGCCAAATTGTACAAAGATTCAGCTTCTTGTTATTGCTCTAAATGAGGGACTGCTGTGTGCCACATGGTATCCAAAGTAACTGCTTCTCAGAGCACATGTGATACAATGTACAATGAATTATGAGTTTCTTTCATCTCCATAAACCTTTTTTTCCAGATTTTCTGTTAAAATCTTTCAAAAATAAGAATTAGCAATGGCAGTACGGCTCTGGATTTTTTCCCCACAGAAATAATGATGATATCCATTGTGCAATATTTGTAGATATGTTGTTTACTGCACTAACTGGTATATTCCTTTGCCAGGACTAAGCTGTCCTGCTATGTGATGGTCAAAGCCAGCATCTGATATTGAACGGTACTTTTATTCACCAGCAGGAGAATTCTATTCCTTGCTGTAGTACATGCTGAATAGGGGGCGAAGGGCACTTAGAGGGGGAGAAATTGCAATGCGTCTCGCATATCTTCGGGGTCCAAAATGGGCACAGCGAAGTCAGATTCAGCAGTGCACCGCTTTGTGTGCTTGATAGGCGCCCAAGGTGGCTGCCTGCAACAAGTGCAGGCATCATTTAAATATGACAATAAGGGCCCTGTGCCTGAATCAGGGCCCTTTTCTGAAATTGGTGTCCATGCACGCCTGGAATGTCACTTGCTTAACCCACCCAGCATGTCATGACGGTCAAGCTGGCAAGCAGTTTTCACAAGCGGTATTTAAAGGGATGTGTCTGTGTCTCTATTCTGTGTCTGTGTCTCTATTCTGGGTCTGTGTCTCTATTCTGTGTCTGTGTCTCAATTAAGGTAAGTCTCTGATTTGTTGTTTTAGGCTTCTGGGGTGCTTTTGAGCCAAAGTTTTGGCTGGTTTGGCTACTGTTTCTGTTTTAAATCATAAAAACTGACTGTAAAAGCTTCTATAGATATGTGAAGAGAAAAGGATTGGTGAAGTCAAGCGTAGGTCCCTTGCAGTCAGAATCAGGGGAATTTATAACGGGGCACAAAGACATGGCTGACCAATTAAATACATACTTTGGTTCTGTCTTCACAAAGGAGGACACAAATAAACCCCCAGAGATGTCAGGGAACATAGGGTCTAATGAGAGGGAGGAACTGAATGAAATCAGTATTTGTAAGGAAATGGTTTTAGGGAAATTGACGGGATTGAAGGCCGATAAATCCCCAGGGCCTGATAATCTACATCCTAGGGTATTAAGGAAGTGGCCCTAGAAATAGTAGATGCATTGCTGGTCATCTTCCAAAATTCTATAGACTCTGGAACAGTTCCCATGGATTGGCGGGTAGCTAATGTAACCCCACTATTTAAAAAAGGTGGTAGAGAAAAAACGGGGAATTATAGACCGGTAAGCCTGACATCGGTAGTGGGGAAAATGCTAGAGTCCATTACAAAAGATGTAATAGCAGAGCACTTGGAAAACAGTGACAGGATCGGACAAAGTCAACATGGATTTACAAAAGGTAAATCATGCTTGACCAATCTACTGGAATTTTTGAGGATGTAACTGGTAGAATAGATAAGGGAGAACCAGTGGATGTGGTGTATTTGGACTTTCAGAAGGCTTTCGATAAGGTCCCGCATAAGAGACTAGCGTGCAAAGTTAAATCACATGGGATTGGGGGTAAGGTACTGACTTGGATAGAAAACTGGTTGGCAGACAGGAAGCAAAGAGTTGGAATAACGAGTTTTTTTCCGAGTGGAAGGCAGTGACTAGTGGGGTACCGCAGGGATCGGTGCTAGGACCCCAGCTATTCATAATATATATTAATGATCTAGACGAGGGAACTAGATGTAATATCTCCAAGTTTGCAGATGACACAAAGCTGGGTGGGCATATGTGCTGTGAGGAGGATGCAGAGAAAGTCCAGTATGATTTGGACAGGTTGGGCGATTGGGCAGATGCATGGCAGAGGCAGTATAATGTGGATAAATGCCAGGTTATCCACTTTGGTGGCAAAAACAGGAAGGCAGATTATTATCTGAACGGCAATAGATTGGGAAAAGGGGAAGTGCAACGAGACCTGGGTGTCCTTGTGCACCAGTCGCTGAAGGTAAGCATGCAGGTGCAGCAGGCGGTTAAGAAGGCAAATGCTATGCTGGCCTTCATAGCGAGAGGGTTCGAGTACAGGAACAAGGATGTCTTACTGCAGTTGTACAGGGCCTTGGTGAGACCACACCTTGAGTATTTTGTGCAGTTTTGGTCGCCTTATCTGAGGAAGGATGTTCTTGCCGTGGAGGGGGTGCAGCGAAGATTCACCACACTGATACCTGGGATGGCAGGAATGACGTATGAAGAGAGATTGGGTTGATTAGGCTTATATTCGCTAGAGTTTAGAAGAATGAGAGGGGATCTCATTGAAACTTATAAAATTCTAACAGGACTAGACAGACTAGGTGCGGGAAGGATGTTCCCGACGGCCGGGGAGTCCAGAACCAGGGGTCACAGTCTAAGGATAAGGGGTAAGCCATTTAGGACAGAAATCAGGAGGAATTTCTTCACCCAGAGAGTGGTGAATCTGTGGAATTCTCTACCACAGAAGATAGTTGAGGCCAATTCATTAAATATATTCAAGAAGGAGTTAGATATATTTCTTAAGGCTAAGGGGATCAAGGGATATGGGGAGAAAGCAGGGACAGGGTACTGAATTTGGATGATCAGCCATGATCTCATTAAATGGCGGAGCAGGCTCGAGGGGCTGAATCGCCTACTCCTGCTCCTATCTTCTATATTTCTAATACTTTTACAAAGTGAGTATTTGGAGGATACAAACTGTTTCACAGGATTTCCTTGTTCTGAATTACTGAACTTGGGAATGCTGCTGTTGAGGCTCTCAAATCAGGAGGAGGAGCAGCAACAAGGAAGGGAGCAAAGACCTGCACAGGCTGCAGGAAGAAAGTAAAAGAGTCAAAGGCGGGGGAGGCATTATAACATGTGGGTATTCAGGAACCGATCATCATAGACTGCGCACACGTGGCCTTGCTCGCTTCTCATCACGAACCAGCTCTCTTTATTGAACAGGAAGGGCAATGCTCACCTTGTTTGTGACCACAGGCAGTGATTCATGCAGGTCTGCGCCCGGCTTTCTGGTGGTATTCATGATGCTTTCATACTGCATCAGTCCGCAATACTCCCTCTGTCCCACCCAGATCATCAGCAGGCTGGATACTGTGGGACAACGGCTAACCCCTCACCAGCTGGCTCATGACTCTTGGTCAGGAACCCGGGCACAGATGTGGAGCCACATAATGAGAGCCGTGCAGCAACAAGGGTTCTGATTGAGCAAAGCATTGGCATTCTGAAACAATGGTTCTGCTGTCTGGCCAACTCAGGAGGAGACCTTCAATACAGCCGAGAGCAAGTCATAAGATTTGGCATCATTTGCTGCATATCCCACAATCATGTCATACAAAGGGGAGTTGCCTTGGAGCTGCCAGTGGAAGAGGAAGATGGAGAGGAGGAGCCTTACGACGCAGAAGAAGAGCATGCAGTAGTACAGCAAGCTGCCAGAGCTGCAAGGCAACAAATTATTGAAGAGAGATTCCCCATAACAATCCTTCCCCTGCCCAGAGCACCAATACTCCTTCCTTCCATTCGACCCAGTCCTGACACCCACCATATTAATGCCCTCAAAACTGAACAACTTGTGTGTTCCTGTCACATCACTAAGATTATGAAGCGCAACAGCTAAACCAAAACAAAACATTTCTACTTCCAACAGACTCCATTCTTGATTTCACAAATGCTTACATGACTGATGCCTTTCTACAAATCACCCTTGTGGAAAGCCCTAGGGACCTGTCTTGATGCTTGGTGCCCTTTCCTAGTGCTGCTACAAGGTCCTACAGCTTGGGAGGCGGAAGGCTGCTAAACTTCCGCTGCGGGCACTTGAGATGTCCGTGGAGGGGGACCTCGAGGGGCTCTGGCTGTTGACGACCCAGCTATAGAATGCAGGAACTCTGATTCAGCTGGGGCAGTTCGGGCCAGCTAGCTGCCTGACACCAACAAGGGCACTGGTTGAGAGGCTGGCGGGGGAGCAGACCTGCTGTCATCCTGAGAGAGGATAATATGTGCCTCTCCCATGGAGCTAATGCCACCCTCCAGCACTGAGCCTCAGCATCCCACTGCTCTGTGGTGAGAACCGAGTGCAGGCGTGCTGGGGGGCTCTCCAAGCCCAGAACCACGCTCTCCTTCAGGCATTGTAAGCCAGATCCAAGATGGCAGCAGTTTGAGCTGTCACTAGAGGCTCCATCACTGTACGTCCTCCTGTAGTGCTCAAAGAGTTGACCAGCTGCTCCATGGTTGACTGCATGGTCTCGATTCCATGCGTGAAGATAGCACACAAGTTGGAGCTGGACTCCTCTGTGCTCTCCGATATTGCAGGCAAGCTAGCTGGCAGGCAGCCCAGTGCACTTGGAAAGGCCCTGTGGATTGCCATCAACCTGCTTATGTATGGTAGGCCCTCGCTATCTTCATCTGAACCCTGTGCAGCAGGGCTAGGATGCAAGCTGTCCCTCTGGCAAGCTATTTCCTGGGCCGTCCTGTCCCCCTGCCCTTGCTCCTGCACCCATGTCCTGGGTTATGTCCACGTGCCGACCACCCCCCCTCCCCACCCTTTGTCTCCCCTCTGAACTACGCGGGATGTCAGTCTCTGAACTGGTGTCTGCAAATGTCAGGTCGAGTGAAGGCTCCTATAGTGCTGCCCTCTTCAACGACCCCGATATCCTTATGGGATCTGCCACCTAAAACCAGCCACCTGGACCCTTCTAAACCTATACTGCAACAAAGATAGAAGCTTGCCTTGTGACACTGATCAGTCTAATCAAGAAAGAATAAGCAAATGAGGAAAGTAGGACAAAATTACAAGGTGTTAAATGGATATAACAGCAGATAAAGAGAGATGGTGAAAATATGTTTAGGGTAGATAAAGGTATTTCTTTTGTAAATACATTTAATGCAGATTTGATTTCTAGAGTAACCTTTTTGTTGTCAATTGTTTACGTCACATAACTCCCGATCAAACTTTACTTCTTTTGAATGAAACTCTTGGCACTGTGTAGATGATCATTGATGTCAGTTGGTACAATGTACAAGTATTTATCAAAGGTTTGGTCATGTGACCCACTGAAATCTCATGAGATTCCCAAGAAATACCTGGTACTGTTTTGAAGAGCAGTCTTCTTGGCTGTCGGGCGGGTAGGCCTTCGGCACCAGGAGCAGAGAGGAGGGCGGGAGGGATTGGGAAGCTGGGGTGGGGGGAGGGGTGGAGGACAATTGGAGTCCTGAGCCAGGCAACATCAGAGAGGCCGGAGCAGGGGGCGAGCAAAGTCCGGAGGCCACAAGGAAGCTCGGAGGTCAGAGTAGCAGGGAGATCAGAAGTATCGGTGGGTGGGGGGTGAGATCGGAGGCCTCGTGGAGGAGATTGGAAGGTACGGGGGGGTGTCCAATCACTTTATTCTGCACCAATCCGCTGTTCCCTCGGTCTATGAGCCACCACAACAAACCAGAGGGTGGCTACTGGGCAACAAGCGCTATCCGTTGACCCACCTGCCGCAACCCAACCACTCGTACAATGAGAGTCATGCTGCCACATGGAATCTGATCAAGCAGATCATTGGCGTCCTTAAACAATGCTTCCACTGCCTGGACCGCTCTGGAGGAGCCCAGCAGTACTCACCAGAACGTGTCCCAAAATTCGTCGTTGTCTGCTATATGTTCCCCAACCTCGCTATTATGAGGAAACCGACCTTGCCACCAGGCATACGGTGACCAGCTGAGGAGGAGGAGGCGGAAGGGAGGAGGCAACTCAGACAGCCCCTTTCTGTCAGTGATCAAATCATCTGACTGTGGTACCAGTGAATGCAACCCCAATTCCCCATTCAACAACAGCCCTACACCTTTCCTTCCCTCTGTTACTGACCATCACGGTGTCCTCTTGGGCACAATGCTGAAATAAAAGCCACCATAAAAGAAACATTCCAATCCAACTTCATACATCAATCCATCCAATATTACATAACAAAGTCAACTAATCACCCTTGTTCATTCCTTTAGTGCCTGTATTGCATGTGCCTTTGGTTATCCTAGTGTTCCTATGAAGTGCTACCCCAGTGGCTGCAGCATGGCTGGTGGAAGGTTGCTGACTTTCAGTGGGGGAGACTGCAGATGGCCCTGCAGGACGACCTCGAGCACCTCTTGAGATAAAAGAAGGCCCGGCTGCGGACTGCACCACCTCGGCATAGGTGGCAGCAGGCTGGGCTGGTTGACAGGCAACAACAAGGGCACTGGTGGAGTGGCAGTGGTGGGAGGACGAATGCTGTCATCCTGAGAAAGGACATCAGGTTCTTGCTCCACGGAGCCACTGCCACTCCCTGGGGTGACACCTCAGCATTCCTAGCCATCTGTTGGAGGACAGATTGCTGGACTGCTGTGACACCCTGCAAGCCCCTTTCCATGCTGGCAGCACTCTGAGCTTGCGTGGCAGCAAGCTGAGCTTGCACGAGACCAGTCTGAGCTTGCATGACTTCAGTCTGAGCTTCCACTGCAGCACTCAGATATTGGGTGGCTTCTGCTTATGCTCCAGTGGAAGCTGAGACATCAGATGCTGCATCATGGTTGGATCCACAAGCGTGCTAATGGATCTGCCCACCCCTTCCACGCTGGAAATCATGGCTTCAAGCTCTGCACAAAGCCTTGTGCAAGGTTGGTGCTGGGCACCTCCATGCTCCTTGACATTGCACTCAGGCTTTCTGGCAGGCCTGCCAATGCACCAATCACTTCATTGTGCATACCCATCAGCGTTCCTTTGTAGGCTGCCCCATCGAAGTCCTCATCTGAGTCCTCTGCAGCAGAACTCGCATGTAACTTTGCCCTCCGGAGAGCTGGCACCTGCGGTACCCTTTCCCCCTGCCCCGGCTCCAGCCCACTTGTGCCCGGTGACTCACCACGTGCAGATCCCACCTCTAAGCTACCTTCTAAAATAGTGGGGAAGCAAGGGGCTAATGAGAGTGAAGAACTTAAAATAATTAAGATCTGTAGAGAAAAAGTACTTGAGAAACTAATGAGACTGAAAACTGACAAATCCCCTGGACCTGAGGGCCTACATCCTAGGGTTCTAAAAGAGGTGGCTGCAGAGATAGTGGATGCATTGGTTGTGTTCTTTCAAAATTCCCTAGATTCTAGAATGGTCCCAGCGGATTGGAAGGTAGCAAATGTAATCCCGCTATTCAAGAAAGGAGGGAGAGTGAAAACAGGGAACTTCAGGTCAGTTAGCCTGACATCAGTTGTCAGGGAAATGCTGGAATCCATTATTAAGGATTTGGTGACAGGGCATTTAGAAAATCACAGTGGCGGGCGGTTGCCTCCGACCTGTAAAAAATCTACGAATTTACCTGGTGGTCTGGGAGGTACGGAGACTCGCGCTCCTGGGCCTCTCTGGGTACCCGCGGGTAGAGGCCCACGTATCCCAGGGGCGCAGGCAATTCGCAAGCGCCCCGGAATCATGTGGGCCGGCCCAACCAATGAAAGAAGGGGAATCCCCATTCATACTTATGGGGATTCCGTACGTACTGAACTCCCATAAGTATGAATTGAGATCACTTAAAAAATACACGAACACATAAAATAAGTTTAAAAAAAATTACATATTTAAAATTAATTAAAATGCCATTTAATTAAATATTTTTAACAAAAATTGAATTTTTTGAAATGTTTTAAAATGTTTTAACAGGGCCAAAAATAAACGTACCTTATTGGACAGGCGTAAGAATTTCACGGGCGTTCACTGGGCAGAAGTTGGGCAAATAGCGCAACTCTCTGCCAGCGGAGGCCCTTTTCCTGGGGATGCGGATCACCTGTCAAGAAGATTCTTGACAGATCGCAAGTTCTGGGTTTTAGCACATGCACTTCACATGCCTAAACCTGGAACTTGCGCGGCCCCTACGGGCGCATGCGCACGCGCATCTCATTCACACCCGAAGGGGTCGCAAATTATGGCCCATAATGATTAGGCAGAGCCAACATGGTTGTATGACAGGGAAATCGTATTTAACACATTTATTAAAGTTTTTTGAGGATGTAACTAGCAGGGTAGATAAAGGGGAACCAGTGAATGTAGAATATTTGGATTTCCAAAAGACATTCGATAAGGCGCCACATAAAAGGTTGTTACGCAAGATAAGGGTTCGTGGGGTTGGGAGTAATATATTAGCAAGGATAGAGGATTGGTTAACGGACAGAAAAGAGAGTAGGGATAAAAGGGTAATTTTCAGTTTGGCAGGCTTTAACTAGTGGGGTGACACAAGGATCAGTGCTTGGGCCTCAGCTATTAATATATTAATGACTTAGATGAAGGGACCAAGTGTAATGTATCCAAGTTTGTTGATGATACAAATCTAGGTGGGATAGTAAGCTGTGAGGAGAACACAAAGGGCTGGATTTTCATTGAGGAGCCGGGTAGGAGGCGGGACTACAACTTTCGGGGTTGTAGTCCCGCCTCCATCGAGTTCTAGCCAACCCACGTGATTTTGACTTGATTGACCTTGTTGAGCCCGCCCAGTGGGCTCAGCAGGCCAATTAAGGGCCACCCGGCAACAGGTGACGTCACAGATTGATATTTCATCTGTCAAGACCTTTTGACAGATGAAACATCGGCGTTTCACAGCTGTTTGAAGCTATCAAACACTGACAATCTGTATTCTAAGTTAATTCCTTCCTCTCAGGATGATTTAGAGATCTCCCCAGAACAGAAAGCTGAATACTGCAATTTTTGACAGCTCGCAGCCATTCTGCTTTCTGTGCTGGTGAGATGAGGGACTCCCGAGACCTGAAGGAAGGAAGGCTGTAAAGGTAAGTAAAGGTATGTAAAACTTCTTTAAACACTTTACACACACCAAACACACTTACCTTTGCACTCATGCACCCATCACTCACCTGAACACCGGACATCTTGACCCCTCCAAGCCCTTCATCCCGATGGTCTGCCTCCTCTAACTTAGCATGGTTTGGAGCCATCGGGAATCCCACACTTCAACATTAAAAATAGGGATTAGGCTAAAAACTGCCTGTTAACTACCTGTTAACAGGCAGTTAATTGGCAGTAATCCCCTTCCCGCCTCGGGGAGGCGGGTCCCAGTGCGGGGCGGGTACCCGCCTCCTTTGAAACTGGCATGGAGGCAGGTTGGGGGCGGGATGGGTTCGTGCCCCCCGATTTCAGGATTTTAACCCCCCACATGCCTCCAATCCCGCCTCCACGGCCCAATGAAAATCCTGCCCAAAGAGTCTGCAAAGGGATATAGACAGGTTAAGTGAGTGGGCAATAAGGTGGCCGATGGAGTATAATGTGGGGAAATGTGAGGTTATTCACTTTGGTAGGAAGAATAGAAAAACAGAATATTTTTTAAATGGTGAGAAACTATTAAATGTTGGTGTTCAGAGAGATTTAGATGTCCTCGTACAGGAAACGCAGAGAGTTAGCAGGTACAGCAAGCAATTAGGAAGGCAAATGGTATGTTGGCCTTTATTGAAAGGGGGTTGGAGTACAAGAGTAAGGAAGTCTCGGCACAATTGTACAGGTCTCTGGTGAGACCACACCTGGAGTACCGTGCACAGTTATGGTCCCCGTATCTGAGGAAGGATATACCTGCCTTAGAGGCAGTGCAACCAAGGTTCACTAGATTGATTCCTGGGATGAGAGGGTTATCCAATGAGGAGAGATTAACAAGATTGGGCCTATACCCTCTGGAGTTTAGAAGATTGAAAGTTGATCTCATTGAAACATATTAGATTCTGAGGGGGAGTGACAGGGTAGATGCTGAGAGGTTGATTCCCCTGGCTGGAGAGTCTAGAACTGGGGGCATAGTCTCAGGATAAGGGGTCGGCCAGTTAAGACTGAGATGAGGAGGAATTTCTTCACTCAGAGGGTTGTGAGTCTTTGGAATTCTCTACCTCAAATGGCTGTGGATGCTGAATCATTGAGTTTATTCAAGGCTGAGATAGATGTTTGGACTCCAGGGGAATCCAGAGATATGGGGATCGGGCGGGAAAGTGGAGTTGAGGTCGAAGATCAGCCATAATCTTATTGAATATGGAGCAGGCTCGAGGCGCCGTATGGCCTACTTCTGCTCCGAATTCTTATGTTCTTATCTGAGCTGGTGGCTGCAAGTGTTAGATCGACTGACGGTTTTTCGTCTTCATCACTCTCCTCTCCCTCTTCTTGCACCACTAGCTGGGCAGGTTGGATTTCTTGGGTCTCTGAAATGAAAAAGGCACAAGGTTAGGGTTGTGGTGAGGGGAGGGGACTTAAAAGCAACAGGTCCACGCTTACACCATGTGCAGCTTGTAAATCAGAAGAGATTGTGGGGTGAGGACGAAGTGGGATGTGAGAAGGAGGATTACGTATGAGGATACCGGCATCTTATATTCTTTAAGCCCCGTCGCTGGCCATGGGCTCAGCGATGCCTCTCCCAAGAATTGCCAGCACCATCTCCTCCATGGGGGTGAGGTTATCAGGTGAGCCTGTCCCCCGTCGGTTAGGTACTGCTGGCGCTGGCTTTAAGCCACCTTGTCCTGCAAGAGAGAGAGAAGTGTGTCAGTGAGTGTGGTGCAATGTGTTTGGGTGATGTGCCTGTCATGGTTGAATAGGTTTCAGTGTGTGCAAGCTGTGAGATATGGGTGTGAGGCTTGCAGTAGTGGTAAGTGTGTGAGAGTGAGGTGAAGGTATGAATGTGAGGTATGAGTCATTATTGGTAGGTGAGTGATGCATTGAGCAGTGTCTGAGGCCAATGGTACAGATGGTAGGATATGGCATTTGAAGATAAATTCACTGATCTTGACCACTTGTGTGAGGTCATTAAACTTCTTCCTGCACTGCGTCCACGTCCTCGAGGCTACACTGCTGGCATTCACCACAGTAGCTATCTACTCCCACTGCACTTTGCACTGTTGCCTGGAGGGCCTCCTGGCCCCCTGTGGAAAGACAACCTCTCTCCTCCTATCCACCTCCTGCTCCAAGACCTTCAGTGCTGCATCCGAGAACTTTGGTGCATGCTCTCTCCCCTGTTGTGCCATCGTTAATTGTTTTTCACTGTCTATCCTTGCCAGTTCAATGAGCTGCTACAGGCAGAATGCACCTCCCCTTTAAGAGGTGCAGACTGCCTTTAAGCAGTGAAGGCTAGCTTTAATTGGCGCTCGCCTCGCACGAACTTGGTGCCCCTGCTGAGCATTCAGCCATTCACCAGCGTGTTCAGCGCTGGGCTGCAAGCCATAATCATGGAAATGAGCAAGCAGCACGAAGTTCGCATGCTGCCCGCACTCCTCCAAACGAGCACGAGTTAATCGCGCATCACAATCCCTGCCCCTGTTTTCGGGGCAAACCAATTTCTAGGCTCTACAGTTTGATGTTACACTTACCTGTAGATATTCCCCGCGATGCCAGTAGGTGGCACTTAATAGGATTTCCAATATAAACTCTGCTGCCCATATCCTATCCTGCATCAAGTCCCATCACCCTTGTCCTCGCTGATCTACATTGGCTTCTGGTCCTCTGACAACTCAAATTTAAAATTCTGATCCTTGTGCTCAAATCCATTCATGGCCTCACCCCCTATATAAAGGTGCTATATAAATGCAAGTTGTTGTTGCCGCTATTCACTTGATCACTGACCTTTAATTCACCCTATAACACTATGGCCTAGAAATTCAGTTGGCTGCGCCAGGCGCTAACGCCAAAAAAGGGCTATATTTCCGTCGATAAAGCCTTAGCGCCGGAATGCAGACCGATCTGCGCCGACGCCCAAATTCATTTGAGATTTAGCGCTGGCGCAAAGTGTTAGCGCCCGCTCGGGTGCGCGCGCAGCTTATGACGTCATATTCTCGCGCAACGCTGTTTTAGCGCCCCAACCCGGCAATTGAGTGGCGCCCGCCCAATGTGGGCGTGGCGCTATTAGGAATTGTAAAATGGAACGTTGCAGAGGCCCTGTGGGCCTCGGGGAGCGCAAATTAAAGGGCACCTCCACTGACCTATAAAGCCCAGCCATTTTGCTGCAATGACTTCACTGCTTTGGATTTCTACACAGAGACCAAGGGACAGAGATTCCAGATTTGGGACAAGATAGGAGAGGTCTTTCTGGCTTCTGGCCAGTGCTTTGACATTTGACTCTTGCTGATTTCACTGTTGCGACCTTGATTATGGGGGCTGTATGGGGGGCCAACATTGAGTTGCAGCATTATGTGCGGAGGGCTCGCAGACGCTGTGAGAGACGGGCAGCCATGCGTAGACACAGAAGGGCCATCAGGCGTCGCCAACGTAGGCCTTACGCACCCAGGCAATACCGGCAGCAGGTGTCCTATGTCACCATGTCTGCGGCACTTTGTGTAAAGAGGCTGCGCTTCAGAAGGGAGGTGGTTGGAGAGATCTGCCAGCTGCTTCACGCAGATTTGCAGCCACAGCTCATGTCCAGGACGTCTCTCTCGGTGGAAGTGAAGGTCACGGTGGCTCTCAGCTTTTATGCAAGCGGCTCGTTCCAAGCCGCTGCTGGGGACATCGCGAACATCTCCCAGTTCGCCGTACATCGCTGCACCCGGCAGGTCACCGATGCACTGTTCGCGAGGAGACACCAGTTCATCTCCTTCCCCATGACCCAACAGAGGCAGCAGCAGCGTGCAGTGGGATTTGGCAGGATCGCGGGCTTCCCCATGGTGCAGGGCGCCATTGACTGCACGCATGTGGCTATGCGGGCACCTATAGACAATCCCGAGGTTTTCCGCAACCGCAAGGGCTACCATTCCCTCAATGTGCAGCTGGTGTGTGACCACAGGCAGCGCATCCTCGGGTGGGATATGTGTCGGTGCAGGCTCGATGGGCCGAAATGGCCTCTATCTGCATTATGCGCATTTGTCCGTCAGTGGGAAAGGATTTAGATCGGAAGCACTAGGGCAACGAGAGAGCTGCAAGCGGTCATCTCCTTACCAGTGGCTTCCAGCACAGGGTCGGCATCCCCGATGGCTACAGGGCCAGTCACCCGGGGACGCAGGAGTCCAGCGACGCTCTCCTCCAGAGCACTTAGAGCCTGGTAGTGGGGCCGTCCACCACCGGTCTCCAGCCGGCTGCGCGCATTTCTTGCCAGCTTGGCCTGCAAGAGAAAGGACGGACTCTAAGTACAGTGTGGTGCCCTGTTGCTGTGTGTACTGCCTCCCATGGTGGAATAGCCTGGCCAGTGTGGTCAGTGCAGAAAGTGCTGCTGATGATCATGCCAGTGGCATTGCTGCGTGAGGAGGGCTGCCCATTATGCCTTTGAGGTCCCTTTGCCCATAGTGTGAGGCTCACATGCAAGGATGAGGAGGACAGTGGAAAGGGTACTCACCTTCACCAGCCGACAGAGGTCATTGAACTTTTTGCGGCACTGGTCCGCAGTCCTGGGCACATCTGAGTTTGAGGAGACCCTGCGTCCGATGCTCCTCCAGGCTTTCCTGAACTCTCTCCTGGGAGCCTTTCTGCCATTGTCCGGGCACAAGATGGGTCTTCTCTCCTGGACAGCATCAATCAGCACCCTCAGTGCATGGTCTGAGAAGCGCTGGGCTCTTTCACGGGCCATCTCCATCTGTTCTGGCGCTATTTTGTCCCACCAGCACTGTTGAGGCCTAGCAGCAGGGCTCCAGTGTGCAGGGCGTGGCAGCAGTCAAAGTTGACCCTTCCCCCTTTAAGAGCAGGCCGGCGTCAGGGTGTCTGCTGTCAAGCAACACATGACCGCACCTGCGCTGCGCCCGGCATCGGTGTTATCAGGCCGCAGCGCCGGTTTAGCGCCGGAACCGAGCATTGCAACGCCGGTTTCAGCGCTCGCCAAAACTCTTGGCCAAAACCACTGAATTTCGGCGCGGTTGCCTGCAGTTTCCGGCGGGCGCTAAATTTACCGAACGCCCGACTTTAGCGCCCCAAAACTGTGCAAACTGAATTTCTAGGCCTATAAGTCATTAAAAGTGCTTTGAGCTTTCAGCGCACAATTGCAGGCCTCCCAATATTGATGGCACTGTGGCGTAAGTCACCCAGGTCCACCCTTTCCTGCAGATAAGTTTTATTTTTAAAATTATTTTCTCTATTTCTTTAAGTTTAAATGTAATTGTATATGTACCTTCTTTAAAAAATTCTCCAGCCCCACTGGCCTTCTGCCTAGTCAGCTCACCTGGGGCCTTGCTGCTTTTCGGGCCCCACTCCAGCTGTTCCCGCTCCCACCCTGACTCCTGTCCCAGGCAGATGGCCTCCCTCAACCCAGCTCCCGCCATCTTCCCACCTTTGGCCCCAACAACACCCAGCACTCACCTTTTCCCTCTCACTCCTACCACTTCCTGCCCGAAATGCCCCAATCATCTGTTCCTTCTTGTCCTTTATCCTTTCTCTGTCCTCTTCTACCACTTCCCAGACAAAGAAATCCCCCAAAAAGTCTCCCAGAACAGTTTAAAAAAAAGATAATGCCAAATAAGGTAAAGAAGAGAGAACCAACAGCAACATAGGGCAAGGCTCTCCTCGTCCAGCAAGGTAGCTCTGCCCACCTTTCCAAATACACCCCAATCCCGACCCATTTTCCTGGAGAAGGGCTCATTTGTGATGTTCGGTGGGCTCCTGGCAGCATTCCTGCCATAAAGAGGGAGCCCTCGCGCCAAGACCAGGGCCTTCAGGTGTTTGTGGGGACCTTTACTGGCACATCCTGGGGCCTGCTGCTATCTTACAGGGCTTTTGTCACCTGAATATTGTCTCATTCTCCACCACAATCCCACCTGATTGTAGGGGGAGAAATTTCCTCCATGCTCACAATCAGAAGCGAGAAGCTGCAGTGCGGAGACAAGTAAGACTACAAACATATTGTCTGATTTATGGTGAGCAATGCCACGGGACACCTGCTAGTTTGCACATTTTTCCTGCGGCTGGTGTTACAATTGGTTGCATTATGTGGAAAGACAGTCACTAAATGTGCCAGTATGTAGCTGAATTAGACACACCATTTATTTGACTAAGTCAGCCTTTATTTAAAAAAATACTATTCTTACTGGATTGTTTGAATGATCTTTTCAGTAAACTGAAGTGTTTCTAATCTTATTACACTGAGAAGTGCTGAAATACCAATTTCAAACTGGCCTCTGCTTACAGTACCTGCACCTGGGAATTTAGAGTGGCACTGTGGGGGTGGAAAAGGCTCTTGGGGGTCCTGCAGAAATGAAAAGGTTAATTGCATTCATTAATTATTCTAATTTTTTGCTTTATTTGAACAATGTCTGCTTTATTAATGAGCTGTAATTCTGTGGAACGTGGCGTAGCTCTATAATCCAAGCAGGCAGGGCATGTAGTCATAATCCTCCAGTATGCATTGCCAGAAGGAATGGAACTGCCCTGGCTGTGAGACAGTGCCATGTAACAAGCTGGCTTTGATGCACAACATCCCTTGCTTTGCAACACTTGACTGAAGTGAGCAAATTAGAAACCTAGGCCTAGAAATTGAGTTGACGCCGCGCCAGGGCTTTAGTGCCGGAAATTTAGCGCCGGCGCTAATTCCGTTGCGCGCGCCAAAAATTCAGTAGTGCCGCACCCAGATGGCTGCCGGCGCTACTGGCGGGCGTGAGTGCCTCCCAATGGGCGCTGAGTGCCGAATTGCGGCGCTAATCCGGCGCTGCGGCACCCGATGCGGTGCGGCAGGCTGGGGAAGTGCAGGCCTCCTCCTCCCGTTAAGGAGGCGCTGCCTTCATCCGATCGCTGGCCGTTTGATTTTTTCAAAAATGAGCCCGGCACCTCGGACAAGTGCCGGGCTTGCAGGCCAGACGCATCTGTTCCGCGGGGGGGTGGGGTGGAGGAGTCCGGGGAGGGAGGTGCGGGCAGGCGGCCGGCGGGAAAGCGGCCGGCCGCCGCGCGACCTTAATGCGCCGGCGCTAACTTGTGTAAGACTCGGTTGCCAGAGTCTTAGTTGCGGCTGCCACGGGCGAGGCGGCCGCAACTGAATTTCGGCGCTGGGGCCCGTCGGCATGGCAACCGGGACGCTGCGCACACCGATGACGTCATCAGTGCCGGCGCAGCGCTACCGGTGCAACGCCGCTTTAGGGCCCCAGGGAATTTTTCAACTGGCCATAACTCTGGCGCTAGTCCCTCTAGCGCCTCAATAGCGGCGCTAAGGCTAGTGAATTTCTAGGCCCTATTCTTTTTGAAAGGCAGGGCTCTTTTTAAATATCTCTGCAGGCTTACAATACTGGTATTGATGACACCACTTATGATTTTCTTTGTTGGATTATTTGCAATGTGACACACTTTAATTCTGAAAACAAAAATCATTTTTGGTAAAGGTTTCTTCCATTTTTAACAATTTAATTCAATAGCCTTAGATGCATTTAAGCAAAGGCTAGATAAACACATGAGGGAAAAAGGAATAGAAGGTTATGTTGATAGGGTTAGATGAAAGGAATGGGAGGAGGCTTGTGTGGAGCATAAACAACAACAGATTGGATAGCTAGCTGGCTTCAAGACAGAAAGCGGAGAGTAGAGGTAAAGGGTAGCTATTCACAGTGGCAGCATGTGGGTGGTGGTGTTCCACAAGGATCAGTGTTGGGACCATTGTTGTTCACAATTTATATTGACGATTTAGACTTTGGAATCAAAAACACAATTTCTAAATTTGCAGATGATACCAAATTGGGGGGGATAGTCAATACTGAGGAGGACTGCAACAAATTACAGGAGGACATTAATAAACTTGCAGAATGAGCACATAGTTGGAAAGTGAATTTCAACACAGATAAATGTGAGGTATTACATTTTGGAAGGAAGAATAGCGAAGTCACATTACTTGGAGGGTGTGAGTCTGGGTGGGGTAGAGGAGCAAAGGGATCTCGGAGTACAAATACACAAATCACTAAAAGTAGCGACACAGGTTAACAAGGCCATAAAAAAAGCAAACCAAGCACTAGGGTTTATTTCTAGAGGGATAGAATTGAAAAGTAGTGAAATTATGCTAAACTTGTATCGAACATTGGTTAGACCACACTTGGAGTACTGCGTACAATTCTGGTCATCATATTATAGAAAGGATATAGAGGCACTGGAGCGGGTGCATAGAACATTTACAAGGATGATACCAGAAATGCGAGGGTATAGGATGAACAGGCTGGGTCCCTTTTTGCTTGAAAAAAGAAGGCTGAGGGGTGACCTAATAGAGGTCTTTAAAATTCTGAAAGGTTTTGATAGAGTAGATACAGAGAGAACGTTTCCACTTGTGGGGAAGAGCAAAACTAGAGACCATCAATATAAGATAGTCACCAACAAATCAAACAGGGAATTCAGAAGAAACTTCTTTACCCATAGGGTGGTGAGAGTGTGGAACTCGCTACCACAGGGAGTAGTTGAGGCAAATAGTATAGATGCATTTAAGTGGAGGCTAGATAAGCATATGAGGGAGAAGGGAATAGAGGGTTATGCTGATAGAGTTAGATGAGGAAAGACGGGAGGAGGCTCGTGTGGAGCACAAACGTCGGCATGGACTGGTTGGGCCAAATGGCCTGTTTCTGTGCCATATATCCTATGTAATCCTATGTAACACCTCCATGGACCAGTTGGGCCGAATGGCCTGTTTCTGTGCTGTACATTCTATGTAAAAAGTCAAAGGTTATTTTGGTGGATTATTTATAGTTTAGAACATAGAATCACTCTTATTTTATTGAATTCTTATCAGGCATCATTCAGCTTCAGAATCCAGTCAAGTCCTGTTTTTATCCTCTTTGTATGACAACTATCATTGGTAATTTGTTTTAATTGGTGAAGCACCAAGTTGTGCCCTTAGTTTCATCTTTCATAGAATGACACAGCACAGAAGGAGGCCATTTGACCCATTGTTCCTGTGCCAGCTCTTTGAAAGAATTATCCAATTAGTTCTATTCCCCTGCCCTTTCCCTATAGCCATGCAAATTTTCCCCTTCGAGTATTTATCCAATTTCCTTTTGAATGTTACTATTGAATCTGCTTCCTCCACCCTTTCAGGCAGTGCATTCCAGATCATAATAAATCGCTGCGTTTAAAAAAAAAAAAAATTCTCCTCACCTCTGGCTCTTTTGGCAATTACCTTAAATCTGTGTCCTCTGGTTACCAGCCCACACTTCATTGGAACAGTTTCTCCTTATTTACTTTCTCAAAACTCTTGATGATTTTGAACCCCTCTATTAAATCTCCCCTTAACCTTCTCTGCTCTATGGAGAACAATCCCAGTTTCTCTAATCTCTCCACATAACTGAAATCCCTCATCCCTGGTAGCATTCTATTAAATCTCCTCTATACCCTCTCCAAGCTCCTGACATCTTTCCTAAAGTGTGGTGTTCAGAATTGGACACAGTATTCCAGCTGAGGCCTAACCAATGTTTTATGAAGTTTTAGCATAACTTCCTTGCTTTTGTACTCTGTGGTCCTGTTTATAAAGCTAAGATCCCATATCCTTTTTTAACAGCCTTCTCAACTTGTCCTTCAAGGATCTGTGTACATACACCCTCCAGTTCTCTCTGTTCCTGCACTATCCCCACCCTTACTTCCCTAGCAACCTAGGATGCACCCCATCCGGACCAGGTGACCTTTTGACTTTGAATGCTGCCAACCTTTAAGTACCTCCTTTTTATCTATTTTTATCCTATCCAATTTCTCTATTACTTCCTCCTTTACTGTGACATTAGTGAAGACAGATGCAAAGTACTCATTTAGTACCTCAGCCATGCCCTCTGTGTCCACAAGAAGATCTGTTTTTTGGTCCCTAATTAGCCCACCCTTCCTTTGACTAATTCTTTGTTATTTATATGTTTATAAAAGACTTTTGGATCCCTTTTAAGTCACCCGCTAATCTGTTAAGTAAGTTTGGCAGTGCAAGTCTCTTTTTGTCTATTTATAGAAAGAAAAAGTAGCTACTGTACAAATTGTTCACAGAGGAAATCATTGCTTTGCCGATCAGGAGCAATTTTAGAGTTCATGCTGGTAACTGATATTGCTTTGCTATTTTTCTTTTCTAAATGGATTTAATATAAAATGCTTTCTGATTTTAGTTAGAGCCAAAACGATTTACTTATATATCAACTGTTCTTGCTCTGTTACTAGCACATGGAGCCAATGGATTATGTTATTAATTTTTCTGTGCAAGATTGACTTCATTGGATGGTAGCATCAAATCACACTGATCCCATCGATGAGATCGGAAAAAAAATGAATGGGAAGAAGTGTTCCCTGTTGGCCTAATCCTGATAAGGATATGACTAACCGGGTCAAAGGCCTGTCAAATGGACATAACCTTGCCAAGAACCATTGCAGTGCTTTTGCTGACAGAAACTACCACTTGTAAAATATCATTGAGAAAAGAGATAACAAAGAAAATATGTGGGGGTTCATTTTCAACCTCCCCGCTTGGGCAATAACCTGACTGTGAAGTATGAAGTTCCATCTGTTATCTTGAGTACTGTAGAACCCGCCCAATTTTCATTCCATTGAAGTTAACAATGATCCCTGTGATCCCTTTGTCTCTGAACTACTCTTTATCTGAGCTGGCAAATCTTCATTGTTCATCTATCAATATTGGAAAATGAGATCTTGGTAAACCTAATTTACCTCGGAGAGGATTAAATTAGTGAATGATGACTCATTATTAAGTAAGCAGTGCACTGTATTTTGTCCCTTTCCTTTTTGTTATATTGTAATTGTTTTTGGCACTTCTTAAATATTTAACTTTTAAGACTTGTATAATTATTATTTGAAGCTTTAAGAGCAGTAAATAATTTTACATGTGGCTCAACTGTCAGTCTTTTCACTATTGCACTGCGATTCTGGAGGACCTCTTAGTTTGCATTAAATTCTAATTATTGTAAATCTACCTATAACTTACATCTGTAGGAACGGAGGTTCCTAGCTGAAGAATTGAGATCGACGCAGACAATCAAAAACAATAAAATTTAATGAACAAACGAAGTTAAACAGTAAACTGCTGGATACAATGCAAATAGGTCTGGTCTGGTTGAAAGCCTCTCTAGAACTGCTAGAAGGTTCCGAACACTGACGTCATGACGTCATCACGTTCTTCCCGCCGTTGGGGGAATCACGTGACGGGCGGCATGACGTCATCACGCGGAGTAAAGGAAAGAAGCCATAGTACAGTTAACAGATACATTAAAGGTGCAGCCCCCGGCTGCACTACATTGCTGTTAAAGGAATTATAAACAATTGTCCTGAATCCCCTGGTGGCTCCGCCACATACGCCCCCCCCAGAATTGTCTTTAACAGAAAAGGTAAGACGAGAAGGGGGGTCTGACGAGTCTGTCCGACCGACTGCGATACTCTGGCAACTGGAACGGAGCGCTAGAAGACAAACTGGCAGTCGGCCATGGTTGGGATGGTGCCGCAGGCGTAGGAGAAGTGGTGGCTGGCTGTGGCTGTACTGGACCGACGGTCGACGGTGGACGCCCACGACGAGGCGGTTGAGTGGTGACGACTGGCTCGCTCAGATCCAGATGAGCCGGTTTTAACCGGTCGATGGAGATGTGGTCAGGCTTACCGCCGACGTCGACTGTGAAAGACTTGTCACCTGACGAGATGACGCGGAACAGACCAGTGTAAGGCGGTTTGAGCGGGTCTCTGTGAGCATCTTGACGAGTGAAAACGTATTCGGCGCTCTTAAGCTCCACCGGGACATGGGAGCGCTGCAGGTCGTGATGAGACGTAGGCACTGGGATGAAATTCTTAGCCGCCTCTTGGTGGCTGACGAGCTGCTGAGCTGCGGACCAGGGTTCCGTATGAGGAGGAAGAAAATCACCAGGAACTCTGAGTGGTTGGCCGTAAACCAGTTCTGCAGAAGAAGATTGCAGGTCGTCCTTAGGAGCCGTGCGAAGACCCAGCAGCACCCAAGGGAGCCTGTCCACCCAAGCAGTCCCACGAAGACTAGCACGCAGTGCAGCTTTAAAGGACCTGTGAAATTTCTCGCACAGACCGTTAGCCTGTGGATGATAGGCGGTGGTGCGATGAAGCTTGGTACCCAAACCCTGAGCCACGGCATTCCAAAGTTCTGAGGTAAATTGAGGTCCTCGGTCGGAGGAGATGTCGGCCAGTACCCCGAACCGAGCCACCCATGACGAGATGAAGGCTCTGGAAATGTCTGCCGCTGTGGTGGCAACCAAAGGAATTGCCTCTGGCCACCGGGTGGTGCGGTCTACCACGGTGAGGAGATGCGTGAAACCACGAGAAGAAGGGAGAGGGCCAACCAGGTCCACGTGAACATGGTCGAAGCGACGCTCTGGAACTGGAAAAGTGGCCACTGGGGCCTTAACATGGCGTTGGATTTTGGACTTCTGGCAACTCACGCAGGTATTGGTCCAGTCACGGACGTCGAGATGCATCCCTTTCCAGATGAACTTCTTTGCCATGAGTCGTTGTGAAGCCCTCATACCAGGGTGCGACAAACCGTGGATTGCGTCGAAAACTCTCCTGCGCCATTCGACTGGTACAATTGGTCGGGGGACTCCCATCGAGATGTCGCAAAGGAGTGTGGTCCCTGCGGCCTGAAAACTGACATCAGCCGCTTGTAAGCTGGAAGGTGTGGTCCGGTATGCCTGCACTTCAGGCATGGGATTGGGGGCAAGGTATTGACTTAGATAGAGAACTGGTTTGCGGACAGAAAGCAAAGATTTGGAATAAACGGGTCGTTTTCCGAGTGGCAGGCAGTGACTAGTGGGGTACCACAAGGATCGGTCCTAGGACCCCAGCTGTTCACAATATATATTAATGATCTGGACGAGGGAATTGGATGTAATATCTCCAAATTTGCAGACGACACAAAGCTGGGTGGGAGGGTATGATGTGAGGAGGATGTCATGAAACTCCAGTACGATTTGGACAGGTTGGGTGATTGGGCAGAAACATGGCAAATGCACTATAATGTGGATAAATGTAAGGTTATCCACTTTGGTGGCAAAAACAGGAAGGCAGATTATTATTTGAATGGCAATAGATTGGGAGAAGGGGAAGTGCAAAGAGACCTGGGTGTTCTTGTGCACCAGTCGCTGAAGGTAAGGTTGCAGGTGCAGCAGGCGGTTAAGAAGGCAAATGGTATGTTGGCCTTCGTAGCAAGAGGGTTCGAGTACAAGAACAAGGATGTCTTGCTGCAGTTGTACAGGGCCTTGGTGAGACCGCACCTTGAGTACTGTGTGCAGTTTTGGTCACTTTACCTGAGGAAGGACGTTCTTGCCATGGAGGGAGTGCAGCGAAGATTCACCAGGCTGATACCTGGGATGGCAGGAATGACGTACGAGGAGAGATTGTGTCAATTGGGCTTATACTCACTGGAGTTTAGAAGATTGAGAGGGGATCTCATCGAAACCTATAAAATTCTGTCAGGTCTGTACAGACTAGATGCAGAAAGGATGTTTCTGATGGCCGGGGAGTCCAGAACCAGGGGTCATAGTCTAAGGATAAGGGGTGAGCCATTTAGGACTGAAATGAGGAGGACCAGGAGCGCCAGGGACCCGGGTTCAAATCCGGCCTCGGGTGACTGTCTGTGTGGAGTTTGCACATTCTCCCCGTGTTTGCATGGGTTTCCTCCGGGTGCTCCGGTTTCCTCCCACAGTCCAAAGATGTACGGGTTAGGTTGATTGGCCATGATAAAAATTGACCCTTAGTGTTAGGGGGGATTAAATACGTGGGGTTACGGGGTTACGGGGATAGGGCTTGGGTGGGGTGGCTGTCGGTGTAGGGACCGGGTGCTAGGGTTTGGATGATCAGCCATGATCTCATTGAATGGCGGAGCAGGCTCGAAGGGCCGAATGGCCTACTACTGCTCCTATCTTCTATGTTTCAGGGTCTGCCATCTGTTCTTCTGCCAAACCAACATAGTCGATTCCCAGGTTGACTGCGTGGACCGGGGCATGGGAGAGACAATCCGCCACCAGGTTGTCCTTGCCAGACACATGTTGTATGTCTGTTGTAAATTCTGATATGAACGCAAGATGACGCTGTTGCCGAGCCGACCATGGTTCTGCTGGCTTGGCCATGGCAAACGTAAGTGGCTTGTGGTCTACGAAAGCCATGAATGGGCGTCCTTCCAGTAAGAAGCGAAAATGGTGGTTGGCCAGGAAAAGTGCCAACAACTCCCTATCAAAGGTACTGTATTTGCGTTCATTTTTTTGCAATTGGCGGCTGAAGAAAGCCAGTGGTTGCCACGTGCCGTTGACCAATTGCTCCTGCACTGCCCCGATGGCATAGTCAGATGCATCTGTGGTAAGGGCAATGGTTGCACCTGGAAGAGGATGTGCCAACATGGTCGCATCAGCCAAAGCGTCCTTAGTGTTGAGGAACGCCTGGTCCATCTGGGGTGTCCAGCCGATGGGGTCTTTACCCGATTTACCTTTTAGAGCCTCGTACAACGGTTGCATTAACAGGGCCGTCTTGGGGATGAAACGATGATAAAAATTGACCATCCCCAGGAATTCCTGGAGAGCCCTGACGGTCTGAGGACGCGGGAATGAGGTAACTGCCTCCACCTTCGTAGCCAGCGGAACGGCGCCTTCTGAGGTGATTTCTGTGTCCCAGAAAATCAATGCTTTGTAAGCCAAACTGGCACTTGGCCGGGTTGATAATAAGGCCATGCTGGCTGAGATGAGAAAAAAGGGTGCGCAATTTGCTCTTTCTTGCTGGTACTGGCGATGAGGATGTCATCGAGGTAGACGAAGATGAACGGCAGATCATGCAACACAGAATCCATGAGACGCTGGAAGGCTTGCGCTGCGTTCTTCAACCCAAACGGCATACGAAGGAACTCAAGGAGCCCGAAAGGCGTGATGACAGCAGTTTTGGGGACATCCTGAGGATGAACGGGCACTTGATGATACCCCCGGACAAGGTCTACTTTGGAAAAGATGGAATTCCCTGCCAGGTGGGCCGAAAAATCCTGTATGTGAGGAATCGGGTACCGATCTGGAGTAGTAGCTTCATTCAGGCGTCTGTAGTCGCCGCATGGTCGCCATCCGCCGCCTGGTTTAGGAACGATGTGTAATGGTGAAGACCAAGGACTATTTGATCGTCGAATAATTCCCAGGCGCTCCATGGAATGGAACTCCGCCTTTGTGGCTGCGAGTTTACCGGGTTCCAGCCTTCGAGCCCGTGCATAAACTGGGGATCCTGTCATGGTAATGTGGTGCGCCACACCGTGCCTCGCGACTGAAGAAGAAAAAGTGGGCCTGGTGAGCTCCGGAAACTCACCGAGAAGACGAGAGAACTCATCTGGAGATGGGACTGCACAGGCAACTGACCAAGACACAGCGGTGCTGCGGTGGCAGGGGACCGAATGAAAGGTGGCCGCGTTGATTAACCGGCAGTGCCGGACGTTGACGAGAAAACCATGGGCACAAAAAAAATCTGCCCCCAGGATGGCCTGTGAGACTTTCGCCGTGATGAACTCCCAAACGAAATGCTGGCCGCCAAAACGCAACTGGACCCTACGCTTTCCGAACGTGCGGATGGCCGCACCATTGGCTGCCTCGAGGGAGGGACCGTAACCGTCGGATTGAAGCTCGAGCTTCGACGCTGGTAGGATACTGCTCTGGGAGCCAGTATCACACAGAAAACGTTGACCTGACAGGGAGTCTGTGATATAAAGGAGTTTCCCTGCAGAACCGACAGCCATCGCAACTCCGGCGTGTCCATCAGGCCCTGTCGCCCTTCTCAGAAACCGCTGGTTTGAGGTAGGTTTTTTTGGGGGGAAAAACTGCAGGGAGGATGGCAGCATCGGGCTTTCGCACCAAAACGAGCGTGGTATGCACACCAGCCTGCTGGCGGAGGAGTCGGCTTCGCTCTTGTGGGGGATGGGCGCCTCGTGGCTGCACAACATTGTTGTGTGGCGGTGAAAATTTTATCTGCTTCTGCAGCGAGTTCAGCATAGTCCATGATCGCGGAATTGGCCAAGGCCGCCTGTACTGGCTCTGGCAACTGGCAGAGAAACAACTCCCGGAACAGAGAACATTCCGATTCCGAGCCCAAGAGCGTGAGCATCTGGCTCATGAGCTCTGATGGCTTTGAGTCCCCGAGGCCGGGCATGGAGATAAGTCTGCGAGCGCGCTCTGACTTGGGCAGACTGAAAACCTGCAGTAACCGTGTTTTTAAAGCTTCGTACTTGCCATCGTCCGGAGGACTCCCGAGGAGGCTGACGACTCGCGAGGCCGTGGCACTGTCAAGGGCGGAGACCACGTAATAATAATGGGTCGAATCCGCTACTACTCCCCGGATTGTAAATTGGGCTTCCGCCATGAAAAACCACGCGGCTGGTTGTTGCTCCCAAAATTGCGGCAGTTTGAGGGTGACGGCGTTCGTGTCCATGATGTAACTTCAACGAAAATTGTTCGAAGAAATCGGGGTCACCAATGTAGGAACGGAGGTTCCTAGCTGAAGAATTCAGATCGACGCAGAGAATCAAAAACAATAAAATTTAATGAACAAACGAAGTTAAACAGCAAACTAGTACGATAGCAAAATACTGCAGATGTTGGAAATCCGAAATAACAACAGAGAATGCTGGAAAAACTCAGCAGGTCAGGCAACATCCGTGGAGAGAAATTTGAGTTGACGTTTCGGGTTGGACCCTTCTTCAAAACTGGAAAGAAAAGAAACTAGATCGAAGGCAGGGCTGCGATCGGACAAAAGAATAAAAGAAACAAAAGAAGTAAAAGAGATTAGAAGCTAGACGAGATGGTAATAGGCTGGGATTAGGTGTAAAGTGTACTGGCAGGGCAAAAGATAGCTGCCAGGTGTGAGAGAGAAACAAAAGGAAAGGGGGGGGGGGAAAAGGAGTGGAACAATTACAAGAGAAAATGAAATGGGGGCCGAGCTTATGATCTGAACTTGTTGAACTCGATATTGAGTCCGGAAGGCTGCAGACTGCCTAATCGGAAGATGAGGTGCTGTTCCTCGAGTTTACGTTGAGCTTCCGTGGAACAATACAAGAGGCCAAGGACGGTGAGGTCCCTCTACGCCTCCATCCCCCACCCGGATGGCCTGAGGGCGCTCCGCTTCTTCCTTGAACAGAGGCCCGACCAGTCCCCATCCACCACGACCCTCCTCCGCCTGGCTGAACTTGTTCTCACATTGAACAACTTCTCCTTTAACTCCACTCATTTCCTCCAAATCAAAGGTGTTGCCATGGGTACCCGCATGGGCCCTAGCTATGCCTGCCTTTTCGTGGGCTATGTGGAACAATCTTTGTTCCAGTCCTACTCGGGTCCCCTCCCTCACCTCTTTTTCCGATACATTGATGACTGTATTGGTGCCGTTTCCTGCTCTCACCCCGAACTTGACAATTTCATTCACTTTGCCTCCAATTTCCACCCTTCCCTCACCTTCACATGGTCCATCTCGGACTCTTCCCTTCCCTTCCTCGACTTCTCCGTCTCCATCTCTGGGGATAGGTTATCGACCAATATTTACTACAAGCCCACTGACTCCCACAGCTACCTGGACTACACTTCCTCCCACCCCGCTTCCTGTAAGGACTCTATTCCATTCTCCCAGTTTCTCCGCCTCCGCCGTATCTGCTCCGACGACGCCACCTTCCACACCAGTGCTTCAGACATGTCTTCCTTTTTCCGCAACCGAGGATTCCCCTCTACTGTGGTTGACACTGCCCTCGACCGTGTCAGTTCTATCTCCCGCACTTCTGCCCTCACCCCTGCCCCTCCCTCCCGGAACCACGATAGGGTTCCCCTTGTCCTCACCTTTCACCCCACCAGCCTCCACATTCAACGGATCATCCTCCGGCATTTCCGCTACCTCCAAAGTGATCC
Organism: Somniosus microcephalus; assembly: GCF_052327205.1. Taxonomy (NCBI): domain Eukaryota; kingdom Metazoa; phylum Chordata; class Chondrichthyes; order Squaliformes; family Somniosidae; genus Somniosus; species Somniosus microcephalus. The sequence goes on from NC_140992.1 coordinate 220,250,336, forward strand.
CACCACCAAACGTATCTTCCCCTCCCCTCCCCTTTCAGCATTCCGCAGGGACCGCTCCCTCCGAGACACCCTAGTCCACTCCTCTATCACCCCAAACAGCCCTTCCTCTTCGCCTGGCACCTTCCCGTGCAAGCGGAGGAGATATAACACCTGCCCCTATACCTCCCCCCTTCCCACTGTCCAGGGCCCCAAACACCCCTTCCAGGTGAAACAGCGATTTACTTGTACTTCTCGCAATCTAGTATACTGTATTCGCTGCTCATGATGCGGTCTCCTCTACATTGGGGAGACCAAACGCAGATTGGGTGACCGCTTTGCGGAACACCTCCGTTCAGTCCGTAAGGGTGACCCCGAGCTTCCGGTCGCCTGTCATTTTAATTCACCGCTCCATTCCCACTCGGACCTCACCGTCCTTGGCCTCTTGTATTGTTCCACGGAAGCTCAACGTAAACTCGAGGAACAGCACCTCATCTTCCGATTAGGCAGTCTGCAGCCTTCCGGACTCAATATCGAGTTCAACAATTTCAGATCATAAGCTCGGCCCCCATTTCATTTTCTCTTGTAATTGTTCCACTCCTTTTTCCCCCCCCCCCTTTCCTTTTGTTTCTCTCTCACACCTGGCAGCTATCTTTTGCCCTGCCAGTACACTTTACACCCAATCCCAGCCTATTACCATCTCGTCTAGCTTCTAATCTCTTTTACTTCTTTTGTTTCTTTTATTCTTTTGTCCGATCGCAGCCCTGCCTTCGATCTAGTTTCTTTTCTTTACAGTTTTGAAGAAGGGTCCAACCCGAAACGTCAACTCAAATTTCTCTCCACGGATGTTGCCTGACCTGCTGAGTTTTTCCAGCATTCTCTGTTGTTATTTAAACAGTAAACTGCTGGATACAATGCAAATAGGTCTGGTCTGGTTGAAAGCCTCTCTAGAACTGCTAGAAGGTTCCGAACGCTGACGTCATGACGTCATCACGTTCTTCCCGCCATTGGGGGAATCACGTGACGGGTGGCATGATGTCATCACGCGGAGTAAAGGAAAGAAGCCATAGTACAGTTAACAGATACATTAAAGGTGCAGCCCCCGGTTGCACTACATTGCTGTTAAAGGAATTATAAACAATTGTCCTGAATCCCCTGGTGGCTCCGCCACACATCTTTATTTGCTAAAATCCCAACAATATTGTTGCTAAAATTCTTATCATGTTCCATGTATTATTTTGATTTAATTTGTGGATTAGACATGAAAGCTGCTCAATTCTGCAGACAAAACAAAACCAAAATTAAATATAATCTAATACACTCTCTTCGTGCCTAAATATAAATTTATTCTGGTGAAGTATCAGCACATTTGAACATTTGTCACCTATGTTGTCCTACAGTACACTTAAAGAATTTACTGTTATCAATAAATTAGTACAGTAATGATACTGTAGTATTTTATGATGCCAGTTATCAAGTGGAATCTTTAAAGGACTATTTACAGTCCGCAGGATAGCAGTAGACTATGGTCACTGTTTATCGTTCAAGAATACCATTATTGAAATCATTTTGGAGATCCACAGCGTTTACTTGGATGCCTCTATCCCTGTTGGTAACTGTTTAAGCTGTTCTAAGCTGTTACTATAATTACTCACCACCTCACCCTTCCCGGTGGGACAACAATGTCCCTTTAATAGGCCACGCACTGGAGGACATAACACTTCAATTCTGTGCAGCAGCATGGTTTTTAAGAAGTACTAAAACAAACCAATTAAATTGTTCATCTCCAAATGGTATATAATCTATATTGCGTTGTGATTTTTGTTAAAGCAAGAATCAGTTTCTTATATGTATAAACTGTTCTTGCTTTGCCGCTAGGACATGGAGCCTTTGACTGTTCTAGTGGATTATGTTATTAATTTTCCTGTGCAAGATTGACTTTTTGGGCTGTAATATAAAATCGCACTGATCCCATCAGTGAGACCAAAAACATTGTTAGGAGGAGGAAGAGTTCCCTGTTGGCCCAAACCTGATAAGGATGTTACCAGCCAGGTCAAATGTCTGCCTAATGAAGATGAATGAAGAAAATCTCAGTACGAGAGAGACATGGTGGGCATTCAGCCCAGGTTATTGAAAGTGTGATAGGAACTCTGACACAGCATCACGGCTTCATTCATCACTGTCAAGTTTGTGCTCAAAGCATTCTTCCTATAAAAATCAGTCAACTTGGTACAACTCTGGTTTTAAAACAACACTTATGTCTTCTTCACTTAGTTGTTTAGACACTTGAATATCAGTGCAAAAGATCAAGGTAACTGATGGAACTTCATAACCATATAAAAGGTGTAATCCTAGTAGTGATATTAAAGATCCACAGAAAATCCAAAGGATTTGGTAGCATGGTGCTTGGTTATTTCTTTGATGCTTAACATCATGCATGATACCTATTCACAGGATCACATTCTACCACTGGAAAAAGAAGCCATCATACCTTGGAACAACATTCAGTCATCTTCAGAGGATTTAAGAATAGGTTTTTTTTGTCCAAGTGCTACAAAATCAAATTTGTAATTGGTTATTCTCACTACAGTTTAAAACAACCCACTAGCCAAGTAGTCCTAGACCGTGGCCTATTTCATAGTGATTTCATCTTTGATAGTGTCAGGACGCTTTCACGATTGCGACCTATGGCTGATTCTTAGATCTTTTAAAGTCTCTGCAATCATGTAGCACAGCAGAGGCAATAAATACTGCAGCCAACCCAGTCGCTAAAGGTTTGTCTAATGGCTAATGCAGTAAAAACTATATTGCAATGTGGATAAGCACACTTCCAGCACTTACCTAAATGTATTTACATTAAACCAGCAAGCTGAATCAACATTGACTGACAGATCGAAGCAATTGAGAAACAGGTGTATAGGGTTTTTAGCGCAAACATATAGGACAGATGTTTCAGTGGTTCAAATTAATTTGCTACAGTCATATTGTTAATCTTTAGCAACTTGTTGATTGGCATTTTGTAGACATATTTTTGGAAAACACCCAAAGCAGTTTCAGCACAGGCAGAGCATCACTGGCAGTAAAAGCAAGCAGCATGGGCACAAAGTGAAGTCTGGTACTGGGAAAACAGCCAAGATTTAAATTAGACAATAACCTCTGATCTGTATATTGCTTCTATTCTTCAGCTGCAGGCAAAGTGATTTGTTTTAATATAGTCAGCCCTGTAGCATATAATAGACTGATGTATGAGTCATTGCTCGACAATATGTGTTTCTCAAATTTATATAGATTGAACAACTGGTTTGTAATGCTTAGTTACAGTTGTGCAAACATTAACCAGTAACAGGGTTGGAATGAACTTGGAAAAATCTGCCTCAGTGGAGTATTTCTTGTTAAGACGGATGCATTACAGAGTGTACGAATAATTGAATTATTAAAGTAGAATGGCAGCATCTACTTTACTTGTATTTGGAAACTTTCCAAGTTATTTTAATTATCTTTACTTGTAAAATATAATTGGCTCTGAGACCAATGTAATAATATTTGAATTATACAGATTTTATGCTATTATATGACAAAATGTAAATTTGCCTATGATTAAATTTGATGTACTTTAAAGGAAAATAATTCTATGCTGCACAATTCAGGATTTTTTTTTGCCCCCTGAGGAATTTTGTATTCATCGAGGTGAAAGATGCTAAAGTGGGCATTGTAATATTTTTCTCACTTTTGGTACTCGATGTTAGCATCAAGTATTGCTGGATGTAGTTACCAACTTGCTAATGGATGAATACGAATTTTCCCCATCAGTGGCAAGCCGGAGTTAAAATGAATGGGGTAATTTTCTGCGCTCGTGCTTGCGACAAGGAGCCCTGCCTGCTGCCTCCATCAATTGAGATCGTGAGCGCACCTTGGTCCGATTTCCCAATATGTGCGGCCAATAGATGAGCCCTCAAGTTAATGCTGTTTCTGTTGCAGGGTTAGAATAATATTTTCACATTAAGGTGTGAACCACTACCCAATATTAGTTTTCTCATAGAGTGTCTCTCATCCTCATTGAATTCCTGCTCCTCCTTACATGTGCAAATCTGAAAGTCATACGTTATTCTTTTATTTTTCCACATCAAAGCCAGGGCTTTCCACTTGCACGCTCACCAGCCAATGAATTTTCCCTCGATTAAAATGAAAGTGGGCAAAATTGAAGGCTGATGAGCACACAAGCAGAAAAACCTGGCCCAAATATAGTGATTGATTTTAAGTTTCAGGGCTCTTATTGCTGTGCATTAAAACTCTGTTGCCTAGTAAAATGGCTAAGGGTTAGTGCTGTGCACTTAGATACATTTGCAGATCACATCACTATTCAAGCAGAACAGAATTCCTTGTCCTTAAGATTGATAGACATCTCTCCAGTTGATGTTGATGTCGAAACCTTGCCAATGCTGGAGAAGATCCAAGCTGAGAAACATGACGGTTGCAAAATAGCATTCCCTAAGTCAGTGTCTATGCATGGTTACCCAAAGAGAGACAGAGAGCAGCCCCTCCAGCACACCTGACTTCTCCCCATCCACTTTACTTGCCAAACAGTCCAGCATAGGTTGGACTGTTATAGCTGTCACATGCCAATCAAACATGTCTTACAAAAAAAGCAATACATTGACCAGCACCCTCGTCCTGAAGATCTGCTTTGTGTACGTACATTGCTGTAATAGGAGTCTGGAGTGAGCCACATTATGCTGCAAACCTGCAACAATCATTAGGTGATGGGGCTGCAACATGATACCAGCCTACATGTTTTGGGTGTACATTGAATCTTCAAGATTAACATCGAGGAAACTATTGGCCTTAGTCCCTTAAGCTAGCATTTGATACCTGAATTGAGTATGACACAATTGGCTGCAAAGAAAGTCTCTCTTTACTCTTCCTCAGCAACATGCCTTAGCTCCAACTTAAGTAGTCATTTTGTTAATCCAAAACCAGAAAATTCTGGAACCACCCAGCAGGTCAGGCAGATGAATTAACGTTTCAGGTTGTGGACCCTTTGTCAAAAATGCAGTCATTCTGTTGATTGTGCTACTGATTTCTGTTAGCAGTATACTATTTCTTGCAACAATTCCGCACTCCTGGAGTGTTGGGTCAGAGAATTGGGAGCTACAGTGTTGCAACCCTATCCTTGGCCCGCACTTCCTGCGAGCATGGTTGCCCTGCTGGGTTCTTGCGATTGCAGAATTTCCCCTCATATGCTTTTAAGATGTGCTCATTTTTTCCAAGAAAAAAATGTTGTTGTAATAATTTAAAATAAATGATAATGTAGCTCAGCAACATAAATCCTGTTTGCTTAAAATTCATTCTTTGACACTTGGATTAAGTATCAAGTTCTTTTTAGAATCTCACTGATGAAAAATAATTCTGGATTTTCTTCTCCAGTTCCTTGAAGCACTCCAGCAGCATCTTTCTGCAGATTTTCCCATATTATCCACTGTAAAGTCTCAGGACAAAAGGAGTTGAGAAGTTTGTTTAAGAGGGATTTATACAAAGCCCTGTGATTGATGGTTGAAATTTGCAATTCAGTCAGACAGTTTGCCAAAGAATAAAAAGTGGTTCTGACATGAAACAATGGTTATTAGCAAACAGCTGTGCAGACTTATTCTGCATTCAGACTGCCCCTGGAAAAAAAAACATTCATCTTTGGGCTCATGGTGAGTTACGTTTACCAGTGTTCAGATTGACATGGAATAAAAGTATTGTACCAAGCTGGATTTAGAACCAGATCACACTGTTTTGGAAGTTCGAGCTCCTTACATTTTTAATATAGAAAGATGGTCCATTTAATTGAAATAACACCACTCACAGAATGGATATTCAGTCTCTTAAAATTGTTCTGTGGCATTTTAATGCTGATTGGGTGGCATGCAACTGACTTCCATCTGAACGGAGGCAAGAATTTACAACTTTATTGACCCAGGACCCAATTTGGAGCAAGTTCAGGTGGCTGGTCCTGGCAGTTACTGATCTGTTGCATATAAATAGAGTATTATACAATATCAACTTTTTTGTTCTGAATACAGTGCCTTATTATTGTTTGGGCCAACTAATCTACAAGCCTAGATTGTGTGAGGTTACGCAGTGTGCTGCAGCAGCCTGCCCTGGAATAACAGTTGCTAGAATAATATTGAAACACTTTGAGATGCACCTGTCTTTTTATCACTCGGTTTTAGCGGTTGCGTCGCTCGCTGATGATATCAAAGTTACACTTGTGTCCAGCAGGCCAGGAATGAAACTTGTTAAGGTGTTGTACTGTAGTATGGATTGGTAAGATGTACGCTTACATTGTGATTCCCTGTACAGTGAGTCAGCCAGAGGTACTTCCCAAAGGCAGGATGGGATCAGCTGAGTATATGAAAGCTGCATTGGAAACCTAAAATTGACAAAAAATGAAAATAGATTTTGCAATTGAATGGCATAGACCATTCTCATGATATAACTTTACATATTATACTTACCCTTTTCAGAACTCTGGGTTTATTTCAACCAAAGAAGAGTGATAAAATGTAAATTGGTAACAACACAGAACACACAAGCTGATATGAACCTCAGCATCTACTAACAATAAGATCTGGTGTAGATTACAAGCCTGGCTTAAGCTACTTGGCTATCCGGCAACTATTTTTTTCAGCATATAGCCAATATGGCTTTACTCAAACTCAGGGTGATATGGTTGCCTGGCTTTTTGCCACAGTGTAATAGAAATGTGATAGATACATAAACTATGCTGAGTATGATTGCTAACTAACTGAAATGAAAAATTCTTTAAAGAATTACACAATTTTCCTCATTTGAGCTGTCTGGTGTAGCATATCCAAACAAGGAGAAAGATATGATATAAATATATGGAGGGAGCTCAGACAGAGAATCACAATCAGCACACGAAGGGGACTAATAGAAACATAGAAACATAGAAGATAGGAGCAGGAGTAGGCCATTCGGCCCCTCGAGCCTGCTCCGCCATTCAATGAGATCATGGCTGATCATCCAAATTCAGTACCCTGTTCCTGCCTTCTCTCCATATCCCTTGATCCCCCTAGCCTTAAGAAATATATCCAACTCCTTCTTGAATATATTTAATGAATTGGCCTCAACTGCCTTTTTTGGTAGAGAATTCCACAGGTTCACCACTCTCTGGGTGAAGAAATTCCTCCTCATCTCAGTCCTAAATGGCTTACCCCTTATCCTTAGACTGTGACCCATGGTTCTGGACTCCCCGACCATCGGGAACATCCTTCCTGCATCTAGACTGTCTAGTCCTGTTAGAATTTTATAAGTTTCGATGAGATCCCCTCTCATTCTTCTAAACTCCAGCGAGTACAAGCCCAATCGACCCAATCTCTCCTCATACGTTATTCCTGCCATCCCAGGTATCAGCCTGGTGAATCTTCGCTGCACTCCTTCCATGGCAAGAACATCCTTCCTCAGGTAAGGCGACCAAAACCTCAGAGCGGCAGCGGCGGGAATCCGAGCGGCAGCGACCTATAAAAGGTAAGCCTGAGGCGCGGGTAGGCGTACCAATCTCCAATCTCAGAGGGAGAGAAGTAAAAAGTAATCGAGGTGTGACATCACCACAAAGCAGGTAAGTGATTGGTTGGGAGTATTTCTCTTTTCTAAAACTTTAACTCTGTGGTTTATAGTTTTTAATGTCTCTGTGGTGTAGTGGGGACAGTTTGTAAACCAGGGCCCTTAAATATATCATTTAACTGTAGTGAAATTGGTGGGATTCATTTGTTTAATTTAATTGCAATTAATTAAAGGGTAAGTCATGGCAGGACAGCCCGGTGCCGTGGTATGCTCCTCCTGTGCTATGTGGGAACTCAGGGACACTTCCTGTGTCCCTGACAACCATTTGTGCAAGAAGTGTATCCAGCTGCAGCCACTGGCAGACCGCATTACAGTGCTGGAGCAGCGTTTGGATACATACTGGACCATTCACGATGCTGAGGACGTCGTGAATAGCACGTTTGATCAGTTGGTCACACCGCAGGTAAAGTTGGCACAGGCAGAGAGGGAACGGGTGACCAACAGGCAGAGTAGTAGGCGCAGGCAGGTAGTGCAGGGGTCCCCTGTGGCCATCCCCCTCTCCAACGCTTTGGATACTGATGGGGGCGATGGCTTACCAGGGGAAGGCAGTAGCAGCCTACTTCCTGGCACCAGGGGTGGTTCTGCTGCACAGGATGGGAGGAAGACTGGGAGAGCTATAGTGATAGGGGATTCTATTGTAAGGGGAATAGATAGGCGTTTCTGCAGCCGCAAACAAGACTCCAGGATGGTGTGTTGCCTCCCTGGTGCAAGTGTCAAGGATGCTTCAGAGCGGCTGCAGAACATTTTGGAAGGGGAGGGTGAACAGCCAGTTGTCGTGGTGCATATAGGTACCAACGATATAGGTAAAAACCGGGATGAGGTCCTAAAAGCTGAATATAGGGAGTTAGGAGGTGAATTAAAAAATAGGACCTCAAAGGTAGTAATCTCAGGATTGCTACCAGTGCCACGTGCTTGTCAGAGTAGAAATAGAAAGATATTTCAGATGAATACGTGGCTAGAGGAATGGTGCAAGGGGGAGGGATTCAAATTTCTGGGACATTGGAACCAGTTCTGGGGGAGGTGGGACCAGTACAAAATGGACGGTTTGCACCTGGGCAGGGCCGGGACCAATGTCCTGGGGGAGTGTTTGCTAATGCTCTGGAGGAGGGTTTAAACTAAAATGGCAGGGGGTTGGGAACCTGAGCGGAGAGACAGAAGAAAGGGAAACAAGGATAAAAGCAAAAGACAGGAAGGAGAAAAACAAAAGTGGCAGGCAGAGAAATCAAGGATTTAAATCAAACATGGCCACAGTAAATAATAATTCTAAAAGATCTAAGAGCGTTAAAAAAACAAGCCTGAAGGCTTTGTGTCTTAATGCAAGGAGCATTCGTAATAAGGTGGATGAATTAGCTGCGCAAATAGAGGTAAACGAATATGATATGATTGGGATTACGGAAACATGGCTCCAGGGTGGCCAAGGCTGGGAACTCAATATCCCGGGATATTCAATATTCAGGAAAGATAGGCAAAAAGGAAAAGGAGGTGGGGTAGCATTGCTGGTTAAAGAGGGGATTAACACAATTGAAAGGAAGGATATTAGCCCTGATGATGTGGAATCTGTATGGGTAGAACTGAAAAATACCAAGGGGCAGAAAACGTTAGTGGGAGTGGTATATAGACCTCCAAACAGTAATGCGGAGGTCGGGGATGGCATCAAATGGGAAATTAGAGAAGCGTGCAATAAGGGCACAGCAGTTATCATGGGTGACTTTAATCTACATATAGATTGGGCTAACCAAATTAGTAACAATACTGTGGAGGAGGAATTCCTGGAGTGTATACGGGATGGTTTCCTGGACCAATATGTCGAGGAACCAACGAGAGATCAGGTCATCTTAGACTGGGTATTATGTAATGAGAAAGGATTAATTAGCAATCTTGTTGTGCGAGGCCCCTTGGGTCAGAGCGATCATAATATGATAGAATTCTTCATTAAGATGGAGAGTGAAATAGTTGACTCGGTGACTAGGGTCCTGAATTTAAATAAAGGAGACTACGATGGTATGAGGCGCGAGTTGGGTAGGATTGATTGGGGAATGACACTCAAAGGGTTGACGGTGGCTAGGCAATGGCAAAAATTCAAAGACCGCATGGATGAACTACAAAATTTGTTCATCCCAATTTGGCATAAAAATAAAACAAAAAAAGGTGACTCAACCGTGGCTAACAAGGGAAATTAGGGATAGCATAAGATCCAAGGAGAGGACATATAAATTGGCCAGAAAAAGCAGTAAACCTGAGGATTGGGAGCAGTTTAGGATTCAACAAAGGAGGACAAAGGGATTAATGAAAAGGGGGAAAATAGTGTATGAGAGTAAGCTTGCAGAGAACATAAAAACTGACTGTAAAAGCTTTTATAGATATGTGAAGAGAAAAAGATTGGTGAGTCAATTGTAGGTCCCTTGCAGTCAGAATCAGGGGAATTTATAATGCGGAACAAAGAAATGGAAGACCAATTAAATACATACTTTTGGTTCTGTCTTCACAAAGGAGGACACAAATAACCTCCCAAAGATGTCGGGGAACATAGGGTCTAATGACAGGGAGGAACTGATAGAAATCAGTATTTGTAGGGAAATGGTGTTAGGGAAATTGATGGGATTGAGAGCTGATAAATCCCCAGGGCCTGATAATCTACATCCTAGGGTACTTAAGGAAGTGGCCCTAGAAATAGTAAATGCATTGCGGGTCATCTTCCAAAATTCGATAGACTCTGGAACAGTACCCATGGATTGGCGGGTAGCTAATGTTACCCCACTGTTCAAAAAGGGTGGTAGAGAGAAAACGGGGAATTACAGACTGGTAAGCCTGACATCGGTAGTGGGGAAAATGCTAGAGTCCATTGTAAAGGATGTAATAGCAGAACACTTGGGGAAAAAAGTGACTGGATCGGACAAAGTCAACATGGATTTACAAAAGGTAAATTGTGCTTGACTAATCTACTGGAATTTTTTGAGGATGTAACTGGTAAAACAGATAAGGGAGAACCAGTGGATGTGGTGTATTTGGATTTTCAAAAGGCTTTCGATAAGGTCCCGCATAAGAGATTAGCGTGTAAAATTAAGGCACATGGGATTGGGGGCAAGGTATTGACTTGGATAGAGAACTGGTTGGCAGACAGAAAGCAAAGAGTTGGAATAAACGGGTCTTTTTCCGAGTGGCAGGCAGTGACTAGTGGGGTGCCGCAGGGATCGGTCCTTGGACCCCAGCTATTCACAATATATATGAATGATCTAGACAAGGGAACTAGATGTAATATCTCCAAGTTTGCAGACGACACAAAGCTGGGTGGGCGTGTGTGCTGTGTGGAGGATACCGAGAAACTCCAGTATGATTTGGACAGGTTGGGTGATTGGGCAGAAGCATGGCAGATGCAATATAACGTGGATAAATGCGAGGTTATCCACTTTGGTGTCAAAAACAGGAAGGCAGATTATTACCTGAATGGCAATAGATTGGGAGAAGGGGAAGTGCAACGAGACCTGGGCGTCCTTGTGCACCAGTCGCTGAAAGTAAGTATGCAGGTGCAGCAGGCAGTTAAGAAGGCAAATGGTATGTTGGCCTTCGTAGCGAGAGGGTTTGAGTACAGGAATAAGGATGTCTTGCTGCAGTTGTACAGGGCTGTTAATCTGCTGTTCTCATTTGCCTACAGGTTTCCTTAATGTAATATAGGTTACTATACTACAGTTAAGGAAGACCTGTCTGGGTAGAATCCTTCGATGCTATCACGGAATACAGCATTGCTCTGCCAATGTCCAGCGCCTGCATTTTCTCCTCTTGGCTGCCAGCTGCAGTAACATAAATAGGTTGACCTTTCACGGAGAGCATACACCAATTTCTTTCAGAGCTGAAATTCCCAGCTCTTCTATACTAGTGGGCTGAAGTGCTTGCTCCTACTTCATGCGCAAGCCTTTTTAAGACCTCACATTTGATGTAGATATATTTAAATGAACATCACTCACAGTTTACTGGGATTTGTGCCAGATTTACTAATTTTCTTTTGTCCAATTTGAATAGGCAGAAACGAAGGCCCATGGGTACTCAAACTCTTTGGAAGGGTTTTTTATAATGTTTACAGTACATTTTAGTGCAGTGTTTTTTTTCATATTTCTGAAGTTTTTAATGGGGTAAGTTTGCTTTTAAAGCACTTCCATCCCATGGTAGAGATGGTATTAGAGGAAAGCAAACATGGCAGGGAGATCAACAGGCCCCAGATCATCCTACAGTCATCAGCACACCTACCTGCCAAGTACAGAGAAGGCAACTACCTCAGCTTGCTCCAGATCAACAGGACTGAGCTTAATGATCTGCAGCAAGGGCACCTGCAGCAAATCGCACAGTGGTTAGCAAGATAACTGTGCTCTTGGTTGTCTATGGCTGTCCCGCCAAACAATGCAATATCCGATACTTGCTGGCTACGTAAAAATCACAAATGTTACTGATGCATTGGTCAGCCTGGCTCGCACTCTTGCTTCCTTTGCCATTGAATACCATGACATGCTTAATGTCACCGCACTGCTGCATTTCCCAAAGATTCGGGGTCACTGATTGCAGCCATGTGTCCAATCTGAAGCCTTTGGAAGATGTAAGACTTTTATTTTATTGTATGTTGACTGTGTGCTGTGCTGAGGTAGGAATATTCATGAGACACAAAGAGAAAGCTGTATGGTTGTATCAAGGTTTGGCCTTGGCAAACAGTAAATGTGGAATAGGTTGACAGGCTATACATTGCAACCTGTGCCATTTAACTGGTACATATTTTTGTTGATTATTCTTACTTTGCCAGATCCCTTGCCCCAGAGGTAAAGGGTATCTAAAGGCACCAAGGGATCAGCCAGATCAGCTGCAAACCATAGTGTGCGTGCATGTCTATGCTTTCCCTTGGTGCTAGTGTGTGAAGTGTGAACTCTTGACCCTAATCTAGTGCTCCTCTTAGTGAGATGGACTAACTGCAGGCTGTACTTCTTGTACTGCTGTATGGGAAGCTTGGTCCTATATCTTCTGCCATATGTGCAGACATCAGAAAGGATGGTATGATGTCTCCTGGCTAGAAGGATGGAGAGTGTGCTGGCATTGCCAAGGGGTCTGCTTTCTTTTGCTATAGCACATCTAGAGGAGAAAGAGGAAAGAACGGCTTCCTGAGAATTTGAGTTCAGATGTTACTATTAGTATACGGAGTAACATGATGGTTTCATAATACAGTTCATTGACAATTGGTATAGAGTATAATGGGAAGAGAAGCAGAATGCCATAAGAAACTGATTTTCCCCTTGCTAATGGGCTGTTTTGTCCTCAGAAAAAGAATGCAAAAAGTCAGCATTACCTTTTGTTCCAATGACATACTGTAATACACAGGTGTCAGCATGCAGTCCATAATGGATGTGATAACAGGTGAATGGAAGAATTAAATATATTCCATGTAGGGCTTTTGAGGGGAAATGCATATAAGGATGTGAGTGAAGGAACAGGTCCAGGTAAAGCTTAGGGCTAAGAGCACCTTATGGGCATTGAGGTTAAGCAATTTAAGCACTTTAACAGAGCGTGAAGGGGAGGCCAATGTTAGTGGAGGAGATGCTTAAAAAACTATTCAACAACAATAACAACAACAACAACTTGTATTTATATAGCACCTTTAACGTAGTAAAATGTCCCAAGGTGCTGCATAGGAGTATTTTAAGACAAAAAAATTGACACCGAGCCACATAAGGATAAATTAGTATTCTTGGAAGATGTGGCTGACTCTTACCTTGCTTGATCTAGTAAGGTCATTAAACTTTCTCTGGCATTGAATGCCGTGCATGAGGTGGTTATGTTGGTACTCAATGACCTGTTGCCTTAATCACCTTCTTCCAATAGCCCTGAGCAGTTCTCCAATGGGGCCTCTGTCTGTCCATTCCAAAGTGGGCCTGGTCCTAATCCGCAAAGCGGTGGGGGTGGGGTTGCGGGGGGCGGGTGGTGCAGTCTGTGCCCTATAGCTGACACTCTGAAATTTGGACAATGATAAATTGTTTTTGCAGCCAAAACACCATTGATAATGTCTGGTCCTCTAAGCTGCTGCAGACTTTAAAAGCCTGCAGCAAAATGCTGTTTACCTCCACCCCCCCCCCCCCCCCACCCCACTACCAACACCCCCAGTTATAAGCAGCCAGTCAGAAGCCCTGCTGACACCAGCAGATTGCCATAATTATTAAAAGGATCCTGACCCTGGAAACCACAGTGGGGCCAGCACTGATCTAGACGAGGGAACTAGATGTAATATCTCCAAGTTTGCAGACGACACAAAGCTGGGTGGGCGTGTGTGCTGTGAGGAGGATGCAGAGAAACTCCAGTACGATTTGGACAGGTTGGGCGATTGGGCGATATGGCAGATGCAGTATAATGTGGATAAATGCGAGGTTATCCACTTTGGTGGCAAAAACAGGAAGGCAGATTATTATCTGAACGGCAATAGATTGGGAAAAGGGGAAGTGCAACGAGACCTGGGTGCCCTTGTGCACCAGTCGCTGAAGGTAAGCATGCAGGTGCAGCAGGCGGTTAAGAAGGCAAATGGTATGCTAGCCTTCGTAGCGAGAGGATGTCTTGCTGCAGTTGTGCAGGGCCTTGGTGAGACCACACCTTGAGTATTGTGTGCAGTTTTGGTCACCTTATCTGAGGAAGGGTGTTCTTGCCATGGAGGGAGTGCAGCGAAGATTCACCAGACTGATACCTAGGATGGCAGGAATGACGTATGAAGAGAGATTCGGTCGATTAGGCTTATATTCGCTAGAGTTTAGAAGAATGAGAGGGGATCTCATTGAAACATAAAATTCGACAGACTAGATGCAGGAAGGCTGTTCCCGATGGCGGGGGAGTCCAGAACCAGGGGTCACAGTCTAAGGATAAGGGGTAAGCCATTTAGGACTGAGATGAGGAGGAATTTCTTCACCCAGAGAGTGGTGAACCTGTGGAATTCTCTACCACAGAAGACAGTTGAGGAAAATTCATTAAATATATTCAAGAAGGAGTTGGATATATTTCTTAAGGCTAAGGGGATCAAGGGATATGGGGAGAAAGCAGGGACCGGGTACTGAATTTGGATGATCAGCCATGATCGCATTGAATGGCGGAGCAGGCTCGAGGGGCCGAATGGCCTAATCCTGATCCTATCTTCTATGTTTCTATGTTTCACTCATGATGTCATTCTCCCCCCACTCCATTTCTTGTGGGGATCAAACCCATTGGAAAATCTAGACTTGGAACTCCAGAGAATGGCGAGGCGAGGCAGTGGTCTTGGCCGAATGAGTAGATACAGCACCAAGTGAAGACTTAATAGATGTCCTCGAGGGGAACTGCTTGAAAATAGTTCATAAACTAGCTGTCACCTTGATGAAGTGCCGCTCAATAGCAGCAGTGAATTGCAACATATATAACATTATAATTTTATCCAGTTATTATAAATATATTACTATTGGACTACCAACCAGGGAAACAAATATTAAATCATAAGTTTGAATAATATGTTATAATATTAATAAATGGATATTGGATTCTAATTGTCATTATTGTCAGGATAATAAAATACTATGAATAAATATCTCTGCTTTTAGTTTCTCTACAATCAAGGTATCGCTGCATGATCGAATTAATTAATGTTTAAAGGAGTTTGTGGATGGGTCCCAGTGAAAGTGTTTAAATGCAGAATGCATGAACCTTGGATAAAGTGCTTTATCAATTTTAGTTGGGTAACGAACTAAATGATCTGCTTTGGTATTCTCAAAGGTTAATTACTGTCCGTTCCAGTGCAAGTCACCCGACCATTTCTTACAAAAGACAATGCTGTTACATTATAACTGCCTACATAAAATAACTACAATTATTGGTTTGAAATTTTAAACATTTTTGGGTATCTAAAAACACAATGATAGATGTTTAAAACTTATTTACAGCATGAAAAAGCTTGCATTTATATAGCAGCTTTCACGCCTCCACGATATCCAAAGGTGCTTCATAGCCAATGAATAATTGCAGTTGAGTCAAACATGGCAGCTGATTTATGCCCAGCAAAGCCTCAAATAGCAATGAGATGAATGACTAGTTAATCTCTTTTTGGCAGTGTTGGCTAAGCAGTAAATGTTGGCCAGGAAAACTCCCATATACATTTTTGTATGGTGCCATGGGGTCTGATGGACCAGATATCGATTTAACATCTCATCTAAAAGACGCCACCTCCAACAGTCTAACACTCCCTCAGTGCTCAAATCCTGCATGTAAGCTAGGCCTTCTCTTCAGTGCAATACTTCTGACTCTGAGACTAAGGAGGGAATTTTTCGGAGGGTCAGCAGGCGCGTTCAGTGGTGGGTTGGGTGGAAAAAAAATTTTGACAGTGGGATGGAACCCTGCTGTCAACCCACCGCCATGCAACTTTTCCAGATGTCGGGTCTGTCAGGGCTGAACAGACCCGACATGCAGTGGCGGGGGAGGCAATTCAGGTCATTCTGACCATGTTAACAGCCTATTAAAAAGTATTTTGAGCTCACCTTACCATTTTACGAGGTGCACGCTGCTCAGGGATCACATCAGGTAAGGAGGTTGGGAGTTGTATGACCATGGGATCATCTCATTACTTGACAGCTGCAAATGTGCTATAAAAGCTCCCATCTTACAGCTGTTCACTTTCCAAGCTTTGAAGCTGTTGCTTACTGCATTTGGAAGACAGATTGAGCTTTATGCATGTTGCAAGTGTTTGGAGCAAACTCTCTATACAGTGTCACCTCATTGAAACAAACTCTCCCACCATTAACAGATGGCTTCTGTCATCTCAAGTTCACCTGCCATCTATTACATCAGCATTGGTGCCCTTGAAACTATCTCACCTTGGTCCTCAGAATCCCACCACGATCAGCCCAAAGACCAGCAGCACCAGGCACACCAGCAACATCAACAACAACACCAACCTTCTCCGCAATCAACACCATAAAGCATTCCTACAATGCCTAAGCCATTCCTTTCACACTTATCACCATTGCGGGGGATACCGTTATGTCTCACCATTCACTGCAACTCACTAAGCCACTTCCAAAGGTACACACAGATCTGTCCAAGAACGGAAAGTGTTGAAAATAAAGGTTTCAATGTTTGACATCACATTAACAGAAACTTCACATGAACATAGGCTAAAACACCCAAGTGGCTACCCTTGTGTGTTGTTAGTTGATATGATTGCACTAGGATGAGGGTGAGTGTGAGTGGTTGCTAGTGAGATGGGGATGAGATAATGTAGATAGAGAGGGATGGGTGGAGGTGCAAGGTAAGTTGGTGTGAGTAAGGATGTGCAGGAGTAGGGTAGGGAAGGCAGAGTGATGGGGATGTGATGAGTGGCACAGCAGGATGAGGTTGAGCAGTAACGTTTCGTGATCTACTGAGATCATTGAAAGGTTTGCGCCACTGCAGCCTGGTCCTCTTGATGACATCCCTGCTTGTGCCCTCCTGTGCAATGCGCAACCAGGCTGTGTTGGTCTCCTGGGGAGGTCTCTTCTACCTATTGGAAGGGAAGAGAACCTCCCTGTGTGCTGTGCATCCCTCCATAAGCATATGGAGGGTGTCATGAGAGAGCTTGGGTGCAGCCATGCACCTCTGTGCAGTGCTCATCAGTGTTTGCAGCACCTCAATGCCGTAGAACACTGACAGCACAACTGTCAAAATCAATTTGTGCATGGTCCCTTTAAGGAAACCGGCTGGTGATGCATCATCAAAGGACGTCATCAGACCCGCTTCCTTCAACTGGCCGGCAAATGCGCTGGGCGGGCTTAACAAGGCCAATCAACGTAAAATCATTTCACAGAATGGGCTGGAGCCAGCAGCGGGATCGGGACCCACCACCGACATCGCCTGCACCAGACCCGCCGAGGTAGGAGAAATTGCGGCCGAAAGTACTGAAGCCACTGAGCCAATTTGATGAGACGTGCAATTTATTTATCCTTTTAGTTTTCTCCTCCTGCAGAAGCGTTTCCCAACTATAAAACCCGACTCATTGTTATTAAAATGATTGGTTCTCAATCTCATCTGGCACTGAACCTGACCAGTGTGAACTTAGGAGCAAAAGAGAACAAAAATATTTGAAATGTCATTATTAACTATATTCAAAAATATTTGTATATAAAAATTCAACGTGTGATTAAAGTGGGGAAACTGACTCTTTTGCTGACATTAGCGAACAGAGGAAAATATAGCTCATTGTTGGGGTAGATTGGAGAGATGCTTTAACCTGCACATTCCCTGACCTGAGAATGTTTGATTGGGTTATTGACTGGTAATAGTGGAACATAAGAACATAAGAAATAGGAGCAGGAATAGGCCACTTGGCCCCTCGAGCCTGCTCCGCCATTCAATAAGATCATGGCTGATCTAGGGCTCAAAGCCACTTCCCTGCCCATTCCCCATAACCCTTCACTCCCTTATCTTGCAAAAATATGTCTATTTCCACCTTAAATGTATTTAATGACCCAGCCTCCACGGCTCTCTGGGGCAGAGAATTCCACAGATTTACGACCCTCTGAGAGAAGAAATTCCTTCTCATCCCAGTTCTAAAAGGGCGACCCTTTATTCTGAAACTATGCCCCCAAGTTCTAGATTTCCCCATGAGGGGAAACATCCTCTCTGCATCTACCTTGTTGAGCCCCCTCAGTAACTTATATGTTTCAATAAGATCACCTCTCATTCTTCTAAATTCCAATGAGTATAGGCCCAACCTGCTCAACCTTTCTTCATAAGTCAACCCCCTCATCTCTGGAATTAACCTAGTGAATCGTCTCTGAACTGCCTCCAATGCAAGTATATCCTTCCTTAAATAAGGAGACCAAAACTGTACGCAATACTCAAGGTGTGGTCTCACCAATACCCTGTACAGTTGTAGCAGGACTTCCCTGCTTTTATACTCCAAGGATGTTTCATTTTCCAGTGTTGTATGCTGGATGAGTGCAGAAGTAACCCAGAAGCAATAGAAAATTAAGTAAGTTTAAGGCATTAATCCACTTCTGTTTAGAAGATAGAAAGCTGCTTTAAGTTATAATGAAAGGATTACAATTATCTTTAGTTTTATTGACCTATCACGTGCAATCATTAGTTACTTAAGGTATATGGAGACATGAGGGAGGGTGAGTAAATGGAAGTTGTGTTATTCAAAGTACTGAGATAAGCAAATGCTAGTTACCAGATTAAGATTCCCAGTAGAAAGAGAAGGGGTGCTTTGCATGAGACTGACTGACTGACCCCAGTATTTACCAGATTTTTACATTAAAGTTTAAGATACTAATTTGCATGTTTAGTTTACAAGTAGTGAATGCCACACCCAGCTCTTCACTAAATCCTGCATATTTTATGGTGCGTTCTATCTTAGCATTTGAGCCTTGTCACATAATTTAGTGTAAAATGAGTGTTAGCGAGTCGGCAGTCGGTCTTACATCGCTCCCGATTTTTATTTCCATTGAAGCCCGTTTTACACTATAGCACAAAGTCAAGATTCACCCCGTTGAGTGTAAATTATGTGAGAAGGCCCAAACTGAAGTGGCCCCTTACTCTGGATTCAGGCTGCATTTATACTATAACTGCTACTTCGGTACCAAGCAAAACCAGTTTATACTGACACGACAATTAGACTGTGAATGCATCCTAAGAACAACCATGCACAATGCTCGAGTGGCAATCAGTATCAAACAAAACACACAGTTCAATATCATGGGCTTTGCCAGAAAATTGTAAAAATCTCCTAAATCGAGGATATTTCAAACATGCTATTTGGTGAATAATGTATTTAATGGTAAAGTCTTTTATTAAATAGTTTCTTAATAGAACATTGCATCTTTAAACATAACATTCAGTGACTTTTCCATTAACAGCCACATAGTTGTATCAGTTGTTTATAAATATTATCAGGAATTGCAATGACAGGAATGCAAATATTGATTTGCTTAGCATTTTAATTGTGTGTATTATAATCTTAACTGCCCTTTATGTCAATATAGAATCTCAAGTCAAAGAATTATTAAATGTGAAAGTATTTGGATATTTCACTGACATTAAAACGCTTCCTGGGGTGAGCGAGTGCTGCAGCACATTGTTGCAAGACAAGGGTTTGCACCTCTAGTTCCAAGTTTATTGAGCATTCAATCTCTGCTGAGCCGTTGAGACAGAGAATGGAGGTAAGGGGCTACCCTACAAGCAGGCCGGGAAAATCAGAGGGTGAATTAACCTAGTTTGCTATCCAGCATCTGGCAGCCAGTTAAGAATGGTGGCACTGGTGGAGTGCTGGGAGTCTTTAGTGTGGCCCTTAACGGGAAAATAGCTTTTCTGAAATGCACAAGGTCACATTTATTTTTGATTTTTGAAAAACTTTTCACGTTTATATATTGAGTATAGTATTACAGCGTTTTTTGAAGGAAAAAGTGAAAACTTTATTTTTTTCTTCCAATCAAAGCGTTTGACTTCTCTCCGATTCCTTGTTGACATGCTTAATATTCAGCGTCAGTAGAAAACAAAGGATTTGCTAGTGTTCGATAATGTAAATTGCAAAGTGCCATATGTGTACTAAACCGACCTGCTGAGCTAAATCTTTCGTGTAATCCCTTTTTCTGTTTCCAGCTAGCTGATCAATTGTAGATAGATGTTACATTGTGTTTTACTGCTGAATTTAATCTACAAGTATAAGATGAGGTAACATTTGACATTCATTATTGTATTAAGTCTCAATAGTACACCTGACGGCTGAGCATGTGTTTCTGGATAATACTGATGCTTTGGACCTCCTGCCATTGCCAAAAGATTTTTTTACTGCATATTGTGTTGTTTGCACTAATCAGGCTGAAGTAGCATTAGTCAGTCTTCTCATCTTTTAATTACAGACAGTTTATTGTCTGTGCTGACCCAGTTTCTGCACAGCTCCCCACCAGCACGCCAGGCTTAGCAATCTCTGTTAATTTAATTTGGCATTTCATTCAATCAGGCAGACTGTGAGCATGATGAAAAAATTATTTTAAAAAAATAACTCACTGTTCATCCTTAATTGATGTCCCTATCAGCCTTTGTCCTTGCCAGGGCTGGCAATTATTTGCCAGTCAGTCGAGCAGAATCTAACCAACTGTATTTTCTCCTGTGGAAACATGACAATTTAGAAGCCTGATTCTGCTTTCAAAAATAAATTAGTGCAGGTCTATAATTATGCCTGTTGGGAGTATATTTTCCCATCACCCATAGGTGGGGGTTAAACTAATCCCAGGAGTCTGGGTGTTCTTGTAGTGCTTCTGGGTCAAAGGTCATTTTGAGCTTGGAAAGCTTCAGCAGCTTGCTGGTTTAGATAATGACTGTTTGTCCAAAGCAGACCTATCGTTTCAGGTGAGGGCTTTTCTGCAGATTCCTTGCACTAATGAAGCCACCTGTTTTACCAAATGGCATGAGGCCCTATTTTTACCCTTATCCGTGCACTGTAGTGTTAACATTGTCACAGAGCTTCTTATTTCTCCAGGGGAAACAGTAATTAATGGACACCATTCACAGCTGATTAGCTGTAGTTTCTCTACTAATTACATTCGCACACTAACTGTTCAGCAGAGATTTTAAACTTGCTTTTCATTTCACCGTGTCTTTCTTACTCCTAAATTATTTAGTTTTGTGAGATAATAGTTCTATTATTATATTTATTTAACTAAAATTGTTGGAGTTGCCACCTGTGCTGAGCTGTCTGGAGACTTTAAAAAGGAATAAACCAGACAAGCAAAGTCTGCTTTTTAAATAGAAAGCTGATTTTTTTTTTCCCCCTCCACTTTGCTATTGTGTTGTATGATTTTCACGCTTCATTTTTTTAAGGTTATTCCAATTGATTTTCATCATTTGCAGCCTAAACATCTGAATTCAAGCCACGGTCCTACCTCCCGCCCGGGCCCACATCTGTTTTTGGACCTGGGAAAAGATGGTGGCCCTCGCGTGCATACAGTTCAGAAAATTAGCTTTCGAATCCATGTTCCGGTCATGCCAAATGTTAACCAATTCCCATGTAAAAAAAAATGTTAACTGGGTTTGTGATAGTTGACTTTTGTAGGAATCAACCATTTGATGATTTATATATGTTTTAGTGCTTACAACAAGTCGAGTCAAATACAGTGCTTACCAAATCTACACGTTACTCCCGTAACCAGTAGGGCCGCCAACCCTCCAGGATTGCCCTGGAGTCTTCAGGAATTGAAGATTAATCTCCAGGACAAACCAGGAGAAGGATCATAGGGACACTAAACAAAATTGTGATTATTTTCATATTCTTTGAATACTTATCAGTTCTAAAAAATATTGGAACTGGGGTGGGGGGGGAAGTCTGTTTCACTGACAATCAAGATTATTCCAATTGAGCAACAAAGAACCTGTTCCCTTTCCAATTGGCGTGGTAAGGCAGTGTGCCTGGAGGATGGACCAATGGCGGGAGTGTCGAGGCGGGGCGCTTAGAGGTGGGAGGTCATGTGATGAAATCTCCAGGAATACATCCAATCAGAATTGGCAGCAATGCTCCCGTTGAGCTACACGCGGTCTGGAGGTCCCACGTAGGCCGCTTACCGGCTTTACAATGGGAAAAACCGCACATGCGCAGAAATTTGAATGGGAACATCGGTTGGCAACCCTAATAACCAAACATCTGTTATAGTTTGGACCTGCCAACTTCCATAGTATCCCAGATTTGTTTCCAGTGCCTCTGTTTCCAGCTTTATTTGTACCCTTGATTGTTTATATCAGATGCCTAAATACAGGGACTCGTATAGCAATCTGCCAATAGAGCTGGAAAACGCTGTCAATTTGTTTAAAATAGCACTCCTTCCTTTACCGGCTGCATCATTTTCTGCACAAGGTGAATGGCTTTGTTGTTGTTCGGGGTTTTTCTATTGTGAAACCATGATGTCAGAGAATGGGTTTAGGTTTTTATTCTCCTCAAGTGCAACAAAATCAGAGAAGTGAGGATTACTGATTGTTTTTGTAAATTTACTGCCAACATTGTAATTCTTGCCACTTTCAGCATTTGCTCCCATGGGCGAAGTGTTGAAAGGCAAATGACAAAAGCAAAGAGAGAGAAAATAAAATGGTTAAGGGTTTGCTAACTACCTGCTAATGACTGTTGAAGCCAGGTGGAGAGAAACACATGCAGCTTTCCTCGGGGAGAATACATTTGGAAAGGTAGTTATTTACATCCAGTCATGCCTGGTATCAATTTGTGAACAGCAGGGCATAAAGTGCACATGAGAAAAGAATGGCATACATTTACATATCATCTTGGAAACATCTCAACATCCGATGAATTACTTTGTCAGACCACAGTTGAGGTACTGTGTGCAGTTTGGGCTCCATCCTATAGGAAGGAATTTGAAGAAATAGAGGATACCGTGCAGATTCACTCATGGGGATTTTAACTCCGAGAGAGAAAGCAGGGGAGAGGCACCAATCCTCCCACCCAGGAGTTGCCGTAGGAGGCCCAGTTGATTTTAACAACCAGGCCACATTAACATTTTGCTGGCCAGCTACCCGTCCAAAACGGGCATGAACCCCGTGACTATTGGCGCTCATATAAATCAGATAACTCGGATAAGTGGGTGGGGGAGCCCAGGGCAACAGAGGTGCAAACTTTCCTTGTGGGGCCCGGAGAAGCACTCCTGCTCCTTCTGACCCCACAAAGAGAAGTTTTGTACTTACCTTTTGGAGCCTCCGCTTCTGCCGTGGCAGGTTTTACTGGTCGGAGTGTCCGTGGCAGATGGTCCAGCCAGAAGGCCGTCAAAATTACCTCAGGGTGGTATCTGAGTGATCGGATCCCGATTTGCATATATTTATGAGGTGCCATCTGAGTCAGGCTGCCACCTCAACTACCCAATGTTAAAACAGTCACCGGGCGGTATTCAAGCAGCAAAGAGAATGGCATGGTTTTAACTTCTGTTCCGCTCGGTTTTCACCGGGGCGGAAGGAATTAACCCCTCCCCTCCCCCTACTAGGATCCTGCCTGGTAGGAGGAAATACAAATGCAAAAGGAAGACTTGAAAAATTGAGGCTGTTTTCATTAGGACAGAGGAGGTTACAGTGTGAGTTGGTAGAGGTGTTTAAAAAATATGACGAGATGGGACAGAGCAGATAGAAACAGACTATTTCCTTTGATTGAGGAATCTAGATAAAAGTGGACATAAATATAAGATTGAGTGTAAGATGTAGGAGACAACATGAGAAACTTTTTTAAACAGAGGGCTGTGAGGCAGTGGCATGCATCTATGAAGCAGGGACCATGTTGACATTTAAGAATGGGTTAGACAGGCGGTTGATGGAAAAGGGAATAAAAAGATATGGGAACAGAGTGAGCACGTGGGGTTAGGACTGTTGCTCATATGAAGGATATGCACCAACACTGGCTGGGCTATTTCTGTGTTCTAATTTTGATGTCATTCTATGTAATCTTTGTTCAAATACACGTGTGATTGCATTACTATGATTTTCCTTCACAAATTGTGTCGTTTCTTAAAATGCCAAATTCAAATATATTCTTGCAGTCCATATTAAGGACAGACCCATGTTTACATTAACTCTGCAGCTTGCTTCAAATCGTGAAAGTTTTCCTGAAGTCTTCACAAAATCTTGGAGTTTCTGAGTTGGAGTTCACACTCTCAGCAATCCATATCCAGGCAATCCTATTACAAAAGCAAAATACTGTGGATGCTGGAAATCTGAAATAAAAACAGAAAATGCTGGAAATATTCAGCAGGTCAGGCAGCATCTGTGGAGAGAGAAACAGAGGCCATGATTTTACTTACCTGGGCAGGTCCATGGCGGGCGATGTTGGCTCCGCTGCTGGCTCCATCCCGCTGTGTAAAATGACTTTCTGTTGATTGGGCTTGTTAAGCTCACCCAGCGCGTTACCCGGCCCAATTAGAGGAAGCGAGTCTGGTGACATCAGTTCATGACGCTTCATTGGCCAGTTTCCTTAAAGGGACCATGGCCACATTTGTCTTGACATTTGTGCTGTCAGTGTTCTACAGCATTGAGGTGCTGCAAACACTGACAAGCACTGAACAGAGGTGCAGGGCTGCACCCAGGCTCTCTCATAACTCCCTCCATATGCTTATGGAGGGAGTCACAGCATGCAGGGAGGTCCTCTTCCCTTCCCTTGGGTGGAAGAGACCTCCCCAGGAGATGAACACAGCCTGGTTGCACCTTGCAGAGGAAGGCACAAGCAGGGATGTGGTCAGGAGGACCTGGGTGCAGTGCCACAAACGTTTCAATGATCTCAGTAGATCAAGAAACGTTAGTACAAAGCCACACTCATCTGCATCCTGCTGTGTCACTCATCACATCTCCATCACTCTGCCTTCCCTACCCTACTCCTGCACATCCTTACTCATACCAATTAACCTGCACCTCCACCCATCCCTCTCTATCTACATTATCACTTCCTCATCTCACTAGCCACCCATCACACTCACCCTCATCCTCGTGTAATCATACCAACTAACAACACACAAGGGTAGGCACTTGGGTGTTTTATGCAATGTTCATGTAACGATTCTGTTAATGTGGTGTCAAACATTGAAATCTTTATTTTCAACACTGCATTCTTGGACAGATTTGTGTGCACCTTTTGGAAGTGGCTTCGTGAGCTGCAGTGAATGGTGAGACATAACAATACCCCCTGCAATGGTGATGAGTGTGAAAGGAATGGCTTGGTCATTGTAGGGATGCTTTATGGTGTTGGTGTGGGGTGGTGCCAACCTGGTGCATCATGTGGCAGCCAGGATGTACAGTGTCAAGTGAAGTAAATCTGGCCATGGTGAGGCCATCCCTGGCCTCCAGGGCAGCAATGTGGTTGGGTGCTGATGCCGTGTGCTCTGTGCAGCATTAGTTGATTGTGGAGAAGGGTGGTGTTGTTGTTGTTGGTGCTGCTGGTGTGCCTGGTGCTGCTGGTGTTGGGCCTGCTCATGGTCAGATTCTGAGGACCAAGGTGAGACAGTATAAAGTGCACCCATGTTGATGGAATAGATGGCAGGTGAAGTAGAGATGACAGAAGCATTCTGTCAAGGGTGAGAGAGTTCTTCCAATGAGGCGAGAGTGTTTGGAGAGTGGAAAGTCAAAAGCCTGCAGAATGTGTGCTGGAAATGGAGTGAGAAAAAGCTTTTGCCTGAGGAAAGTGAATATTAGTCAGGTGGAAGCTTTTACTGTACATTTGAAGCTGTCAATTAATCAGCTGGAGCAATGGCCACTGAACTCATGCCTCAGTTTGACAGCCGTGGTCTACGCACAGCGGGGATCCCGTAGTCATGTAGTTAAAGACAAAGGTAAGTGAAAAATGGCAGTTAAGCATCTGGCAACTAAATGCTAATCATTTTAATTAGGTCCCCGCTGCTGCTGGCCAGATCTGCTCAGTGTTGACAGACCTGACATTGGGAAAGGTGCGTGGTGGCAGGTTCCCACCCAACCCGCCACCGAACCCACCCGCTAACCCCTGGAAAATTCCACCCAGAGTTAACGTTTCAGGTTGATGACGTTTCGTCAGAACTGATGAAAGGTCATCGACCTGAAACGTTAACTCTGTTTCCCTCTCCACAGATGCTGCCTGACCTGCTGATTATTTCCAGCATTTTCTGTTTTTATTCCAGGTAATCCTATACTATCCTTGATGATGAATGGATTACCCTCTTCCCCTGAAAGGGTCATTCTGCTTATCAAACATCAATAAGGGCACCAAGGTCACAGTCTGAAAACTTGTAGTTTACAAACAATGCACTCATCTATAGCTGACGCCTTCTGATTTCTTCCCAGCACCGCTGGATTTATGACCATTTCACAATAAATACTAGTTAAGCAGTTTGTTAGCTGCTTGAGAAGACTGGATCTGGCCATCAGTGCAGGTACGTGCTGACGAGCCAGTTCCTCACAGGCGAGATTTACAAATTGAAGGAGCATGAAACCACCAAAGGAAATCATGGGTGCACCTGCCAACTTAATTGATGGGTGCTCAGTAAAATTAGCGCTCTTTGACTTCATACAGAAGAGGGGAAATGTGTCCATTGGTACCTAAATATTTATGGACCCTACTTCATAATTTCATGAGATGTGCTTTACTTTCAGAGCTGAGGAGCACAGGAACATTTCTGTACTAAAATTAAAACCATAGTAAGACTACTTAAAAAAAAAAAAGTACTTTGGTTGCAAGCATTTCCCCCAATTCTACAATCTGATGTTAATTGGAGTGGCATGGGACTGTTGTAATTTTCCAGGCTCCTGTCAGGGTGAGCACTACTGTTGTGCTCTCCTTACATGTGCCAGCTGCCTGCCCTGAGCATGCAGAAGACTCCGTCCACGCAGTTTGGCACAGAGCCTGGTCTCCCTGCATCAGTGGACTTGGGGCTCGTTTTGCCACACTTCCACCAGCTAAGTGGTCCAATTGGGATTTCAGGCCCCAGGGCTTGAACAGTTAATCTATGCTAACACTTCAGTGCAGTGCTGATGGAGTTCTGACTGATGGAGAAACTGACCTTTGGATGAGACGTTAAACTTAGGCCACATATGCCTGTTAAGGTAGGTATTAAAAATACCATGGTTCTATTCAAGTAAGAATAGAAAGGTGTCCTGCCAGCACTCTTCTCTCAATTAACACCACGAAAAATAGTTTAGTTGGCCATTCAACTCATTACAGTTTGTAGGATCTTGCTGTACATAAGGTGATAGACGTGGCTCAGTCAGTAGCACACTCGCCTCTGAGTCGGAATGTTGTGGGTTCAAGTCTCACTCCAGAGACTTGAATACAAAAATCTAGGCTGACTCTCGGAGGTGCCATCTTTCAGATGAGACATTAAGCTGAGGTTCTCTCAGGTGGACGTAAAAGATCTCATAATACTATTTCGAAAAAGAGCAGGGGAGTAATCCCTGGTGTCCTGGCCAATATTTATCCCTCAATCAACATCACTAAAACAGATTATCTGGTCATTATCGCATTGCTGTTTGTGGGAGCTTGCTGTGTGCAATTGGCTGCCGCATTTCCTACATTACAACAGTGACTACATTTCAAAAGTACTTCATTGGGTGTAAAGCGCTTTGGGACATTTGAGGTCGTGAAGGGCGCTATATAAATGCACGACTTTCTTTTTGACTGAGGTGTTCACTGTAATAGTAATTCACTGTACATGAAGCGCTTTGGGATATTCTGAGTGAAGCGATAAGTTTGTTTTTATTGAGTGTGATGCTCCTTTAATCTTCAATTGAAAATATGTTTATTGGTTTCTCCCTAATTTTTTTCAAATATGTAAATAAAATTGTTACACAAAATATAATCTGAACCATATTATTCTTGCCATTATGACTCTCATGATGTCACAGCAAGCCAAAAAAAGTCCCATGTTGTCGCAATATTGCTTAATTACAAAGCGGCTTAACTTTCTCATTTGCATATTACTGAAGTCATAATCCTGCTCTCAAATTACACCAATTTCATGGGTTCACTCATTAAATATTTCACAGGTGTCAAGTTGTATTGGTTCCACATAGCATGAAAATGGCAGTGCATGTTGGTGTAGTCCTGAAGATGCTATATTCCACCTTGCATTTGCCAACAGAAATGGTTTCACTGTTTTGTTGCTTTAAAAAGTAGTCTTAAAAACTAGTGTGAATGTTGTACACTGGGTGGCCATCCAATGAAACATCACTCATGCCAATGTGTAAGTCACATTGAATTTAATGGTACATTATTTGAGGCTACATTTCAACATCTAGAATAATTAAGCCATCGTAAACTGTTATCAGTAGCAGTGCCAAGGTCCAGTCCAATTTAAAGGTTTCTAAATATAGTATCCACCATTACAGGCCCGGTTTTCATCAGAAGTATTGTCAATAACACAAATGCTGTGAGAGTTAAAATCTTGGATTTAATTTAATGGTAAACTTGTTCCTCTGGTCTTTGCATTGTCAACAGAAGTAGTGTCAGGCAAAAATCTGAAATAGTACAAGGTGCTCATTCAGAATGCAATTATGCCAACTAGATTATAGAGTAAAGGAAAGGTGTAACTTCAAACTAAATGGCAACTAAACAAAATGGCGCACCAACTGCGACACATTTGTAATGTAACCATTTTTAGTATTTAGATACCAAACTATAATAATGAATGATTGTGATTATTTGTTACAAAGTATACAAAGCAAAGTTTATTTATAAATCGTCCACTTCTAATCTTCAACATTTGTAAGCATTTTGAATGACTCTTAAAGGGTTTTGTGATCAGGATTTATGCCAACAATGCAAAATAGTGATTACAGTTCAACCTGGTAAGGAGGAGCATGGGGATCCTCTTGCTCTACCAGCTTTTCTAAGTCAACCAGCTGTTTATGTAAACCTCTTTTTTCTTTCTATTCCAGTTTGCAGGGAACAATAACTACATGAATATGGCAGACCCAAGCCATGCTTTCTTGACAAGCAATGAGGCAAGTACACTCATTATTCTCTTTATATTATCTCTGTTAAAGTACATTGTCTTGCAGTGCAGTGCATTATAATTACAGACCTAGAAATTGGATCGCGCAGTGTGCTGGGACTGGTCTGCATGCAGAGACGGTTACGGCACCCTGGAGTTGTCCAGTGTGCACGCCTGAAACCAGCATTAGGCCCATTTCCTATGCAAATCCAAGCCCACTGCTGGTTTCAGGCCCCTTTCCTAGATTAGATCGCGACTGACCTCAGCATGCGGCGTGCATGTTGCAGCTAGTTTTCTCAGGCCTAAAGCAACCAAAGCAGTGGTCCTTTAAGGGACTGCTGGAAGCTGTCACAAAAACGTAATTTATTTTTTATTTATCTGAATGTGGGGCCAGGAGGAGCAGGAGTGCTCCTTCTAACACCACAATGAAACTGCAAACCGCTGCCAGCTACTTCTCGCGCCACCCTCCCGTCCCAGACTCACAGTCAGCCCAGAGCCGGCGTCCCCGCTGGCCGACTTTTGTCCTCTTGAGGACGAGCGCTCAACATCCTGGGGCGCGATTGGTTCCCCAGCATGCCACTCGCGTCCTGATGGCGTGTAGTTCTCTTGAGCATCAGTTTCAGTGTGTTGCCGCTGCTGCATTCGGGTGTAAGCAACAGACCAGAATAACATGCAAGTGTATTATCCAGAACATAGCTGCACCATTTTCCCGTATATAATTAGCTTGGTTTGCGTGTTTTATATACTGTTACACGGCAGTAATTAATATAATTGATACCATTTAGAGATTTTGCCTTCAGCAAAATTAGTATTAAGAATTAGACGAAAATGCCGTAACCTGTTGGAAGGAATATTTAATTAAAAACTAAAATGCTTGTTGCCTTGCAAGTGACAGTTGCAGTAAGTACTGTGCAGTACGTGTTTAGAGAGCTGTTCTAACTCCACTTGCCTTGTGCTAATTAATAAACCGTGATTTTTAGTGGGTAACATCAAGCAGAATTTATGCAACCATTTTATTTTCAGTTAATAATGGGAAGACATGACCAATCTAAATCTTTTGAATAGAAAATAGGCTGTGTTAAGTTCTAAAATAAAAATAAGCTGGGTGGTGTAAAAAAGTTAATATTTGTGTGATGGTTTTTATATAATTGAAGCAATTTTCAAAATATCTTCACAGCATTGCTTTGCACCTTTTATAAAATCCTTGTTCTTTGGCATTCTCCCACACCAAGTCATGAATGCAAATCAATTGGGGCCTCCACAAATACAGATCTTTAAAGTTATATTTGTGACTCTTGAGCAAATACACACACACACACACACACACACACACACACACTTTTCCCAGTTGATGTCTGAATTTACCCGGTAGACCAAATGGGAAAAATTCTGAAGTGGGATTTTACACTGGAGAGGTTTCTGAAATATAAATGGGCATTAAGCGCACCAATGGGAGCTAGTGGAACTTGTTGTCGAGGGATTTACTGGCACAGCATGTCGCCAGACACAAGTTCTTCTTCCTTTCAAGCTTTGGCATTCTTTTGACCGTTGAACTTGCAACAGAGTCCCATAAAATGAAAGTGAGAAAGTGCTTCTATTACACAACGAGTTGTTATGATCTGGAATGCACTGCCTGAAAGGGTGCCATCCTGCTATTACCAGTTTTACACGATCGCACAAAGTCAAGATCTACCCCATTAAGTGAGTAAAGCCTTGGTCAGACCCAATCTGGAGTATTGTATTAAGTTCTGGGCACCGCACTTAAACTTGGGTTGTATTTCATTGACTTCAGCAGGTTCAGAGGTGATCTAATTGAGTTGTTTAAAATTATAAAAGGATTTAATAGAGTAGTTACAGAGAAGCGATTTCCTCTGCTGGGGGAATCCAGAACAAGGGGGCACAATCTTAAAGTTAGAGCTAGGCCATTCAGGAGTGAAATCAGGAAGCACTTTTTCACACAAAGGGCTGGATTTTGATACTGGAGGCATGTAGGAGGCGGGACTACAACTTTTGGGGTTGTAGTCCCGCCTCCATCGAGTTGTGACCAACCCACGCAATTTTCACTTGATTGACCTTGTTGAGCCCGCCCAGTAGGCTCAGCAGGCCAATTAAGGGCCACCCGGCAACAGGTGACGTCACAGATTGACATTTCATCTGTCAAGAGCTTTTGACAGATGAAATATCAGCGTTTGACAGCTCTTTGAAGCTGTCAAACACTGTCAATCTGTACTCCAAGTTAATTCCTTCCTCTCAGGCTGATTTAGAGATCTCTCCAGAACAGAAAGCTGAATGCTGCAACTTTTGACAGCTCGCAACCATTTTGCTTTCTGTGCCAGTGAGATGAGGGACTCCCGAGCCCTGAAGGAAGGAAGGCTGTAAAGGTAAGAAAAGGTAAGTAAAACTTCTTTAAACACTTTACACACACCAAACACACTTGCCTCTGCACTCATGCACCCATCACTCACCTGAACAATGGATATCTGGAACCCTCCAAGCCCTTCAGCCCGACGGTCCACCTTGCTAACTTGGCATGGTTTGGAGCCGTCGGGAATCCCACACTTCAGGAATAAAAATAGGGATTAGGCTAAAAACTGCCTGTTAACTGGCACTAATCCCCTTCCCGCTTCGGGGAGGCGGCTCCCAGGACAGGTCAGGTATCCGCCTCCTCTGAACTGGCATGGAGGTGGGTTGGGGGCGGGATGGGTTCGTGCCCCACGATTTCGAGATTTTAACCCTGCACAAGCCTCCAATCCTGCCTCCACGGCCCAATGAAAATCCTGCCCAAAGGGTAGTAAAAATGTGGAACTCTCTTCCCCCAAAAAGGCTGTCGAAGCTAGCACAATTAGAATTTTCAAGACTGACACTGACAGATTTTTATTAATTAAGAGTATCAAGGGATATGGATCAAATGGAGTTGAGGTATAGATCGGCTATGATCTCATTCAATGGCGGAACATGCTCGAGGAATTGAATGGCTTACACCTGTTCCTATGACCTCTAAATTTATTGTCAGCTGTGGCTCAGTGGGTAGCACTCTCACCTCTGAGTCAGAAGGTTGTGGGTTCAAGTCCCACTCCAAGGACTTGAGCACAAAAATCTAGGCTAACACTCCAATGCTGCACTGTTGAAGGTGCTGCCTTATGGATGAGACATTAAAACGAGGCCCTGTCTGCTCCCTCAGCTTGACGTAAAAGATCCTATGGCACTATTTCAAAGAACAGCAGGGGTGTTATCACCGATGTACTAGCCAAAATTTATGCTTCAATCAACATCTAAAACAGATTATCTGGTCATTATCGCATTGCTGTTTGTGGGAGCTTGATGTGTGCAAATTGGCTGCCATGTTTCCTACATTACATCAATGACTACACTTCAAAAAAAAACTTAATTGGCTGTAAAGCGCTTTGGGACGTCCGGTGGTCATGAAAGGCGCTATATAAATGCAAGTCTTTTTTTTCTTATTATTTTACAGTCCTTATTTTGGAATTAAAAGGAACCTTTACAGTATTTTGCATTTGCTTTTAATAATGCAAGAATATGTATGTGGAATGTGCTTAACTTTACATGATGTAGAGTGGCCCCCTAGTGCTACATGTTATAGTATGCTATACTCATTCTCCTTCCCCTATGTACTATTCCTATGATTGTCTATTGCAAGGAGTAGATGTGGAGACTTCCTGAGAAGTCTTTCAAAAACTTGCTTTTGATTCCAAAGACTGTCTGTCTCATCGATGGCCCAGAAATTCGGGTCTCCACAGGTGAGTATGTGCTGGGTACTCACCTGTAGGCCCAAGGGAAGTGCCGGTTTCCTGCATGCACTGCGCATGCGCGGGAAACTGGCACTTCCGTTCCCCTGAAAGCAGGGGTCCAGAGGTCGAACGCGTGCGCGGGAGAGGCTGCGCGTGCGCATCGAAGTTCGTTTTTTTTTACAGGTTTTCCTGAGAGTATAAGTCTCCAGAAGTTACACATGTAAAAAGCAGGCGTGAGGCCTGCTTTTTACAAGGTAAGTGGTGAATTAATTAAAATTAAAACATTTTTCCCACAGGTTTATTATTTTTAAATACTTTAAAGCAAGGTAAGTTTATTTTTAGCCCCGTAAGAAAAGAAAATTATTTTTTTCAAAAATTTAAATTATTGTTTAAAATAGTTATTTCATGTAATGTATAGTTTATTTAAAAAATGTGATGGTTTTTTAAAAATTTATTTGAAGATTTAGTGATGTTTTGGGGCCCGTAGTATTTCTAAGTTTGACAGCACTTCCTGTCAGACTTATAAATGGAGCATTCCCTGCTCCGATTGGCTCCCCATGGCCCACGTGATCCCAGGGGACGCATCGAACTAACTGCGCCCCTGGGATACGCAAGCACTGTGCGCCGGCAGCTGGAGCAGGCCCAGGATCGGAATTCCACGGGGGCCCACAGCTCAATGGCCGGCGCGCAAGGTAAGTGCAGGTCAGGGGCTTACACCCGCGGGAAGCCCCCAACTCGAATTTCTGGGCCGATATCATGCTGCAACCTCAGATGATTCTGTCTTCCTCCAGGAATGCTAATCTGGCATGTTTTGGTGTGTTTCTCCTGTCATGCAAAGCAAAGGAACTAGCAACGATTTCAGAATCACTGGCCTGTTTCTGTTTTTCCACATGCATCGTGCTGTTGGAGGTTGAGTCTTTAGGGTGACCACAGATCTCATTGATCAGAAAATACTGCACTTCTTACAAAGTCTCTGAATCTGATGGTTGACCCACTATGTTTCAAGCACATCGAAGATGAGCGTAATCCCCTTTTTGAAATTTGGACTCCAACATCATCATTAGGAGCATTCCTGAGAGATACTCAACTATCCTCACCCAATGTGTGTCCAAGGCTTCCCCTGTAGATAACACTGGTGTTACTTGCTCAATTAGCCACGTTGGTTCTTGGTTTCCTCTGGGGAACTGTAAACGTTTTGTGGCCAATTTTCTTTGGCACAATTTGGGCCGGGTGTGTTCACTCTCGAAGTGGCAGGGTGCCGTTCTGAATTCTGCTTCCTTAGCAGGGCAGAAACCTTTGTTGCATCACTACAGTTGTCAGCATGCATCCCAAATATGCTAATGATCCTGTTCCCTGAACTTGGGACAGCGTATGGGGCAGGCCAAAACAGTAGGCAGAAGTCCCACCCTGTTGCACGTTAGCACTATTGAAAGGGAGAGCAGAATTTCTACCCCCATTCTCTCAAGTTCAGCTCGGACCAATTTGTTGCAATGACAGAGTTTGGTGTCATTACATTTATTGTGCAATTAATAGTTCTTCATAAAACAACATTGCCAATGGGCAGAGGTTTTACATGCACTCCATTTGTATCTGAGAAATATAACAAAGCAGATATTACAGTAAATTAATTTGATAATTAAGGTACAGTAACACCAGGAACCCCGATCATATACACAATCTGCAAATTAAGTTTTACATATGTACAGAAATCATTGAATAAAACAGTAGTAAGGATCCCCTAGTGACTCAGGATGTTTCTACTGAGTAGCTGAGCCTCACAGCCCTGTGCTGAGTGAGCTGATTACAGCTGTGACAGTAGTTGGGGCACTACAAGTGGCCTCATTGTCCTCAGGTTAGGCAGGGGGAAAAAATCAGTCAGGGTTTCCCCTCCTGCTCACCATCCAACAGTCCCTCCTGAAGGTGCATGTGTATGGGGGTCGAGTGAGGATTAGCTGTGATGTTCACTGCAGTCAAAAGAAAAATCACAGTCAAGTGTCACATAGTGCCAGTGACCACTTGGTTGAAATGCTGGACAGTAACTGGAACCATATTCCAACCAGGAGTCAACAACTTCAGGAGAGAAAGGAAAAGGGGGGAAAAAAACTGGTAGAAAAATTAATAAGAAACAGTTCAACATTTTTGCTATGTGATATATTGCCCAAGGAAGAATACTGGGGTTCTAGTAGAAAAAAAAACAGTTAATCACAAGCTTTCATACTAAAATAAGAAGAGTTGAGTAAAGGTCTAGAAGGTTTATAGTTTAGTCTTTAATTTAACCAATAATAATAAGAGTGAAAAGCTATGAATAATCGCTAGGATTAATAGTAACTACTGTACTAGTATAGCTTAAATTGTAAGGGAACAAAAGACATGGTTTGGCTTTGGTCCCAGAAGTTTTCGTTATGATGTCCAGACCCTATCTGTAACTAGCAACATGATGCTTCTTCATTCTGTAGTTTTTTTGTGCATTTGAATTACTGAACACTTTTCAAAGCTCTTCTTTCAGCAGCTGTTCAGAGACCGTCCAGTTCCAGCTGTGATCATTTATTGTGTGAGACGTTTGGCGTTTTATTCCCACACAACCCTTTCTCAGATTGGAAGGGTGGTGCTTTACTTCAGAGTTCAGATTAGCACATCATAGTTTTCACAAAATGAATTAATAGGAATGACATTGCATTCCAGGTTACCTTGGAAATATAAATTCTATAACTCCACCAATTGATGTCCCCAGCAATCCACTATTGAATGTATCATTGAAATGACAATTGGTTATAAAGTAAACAGAAAATGTCCATTTCAATTTAATTTATTGAAGTTTATGCAACACTACATGTAATAATTTAAAGATCAAAAAGTGCCACTGAGTTCATTCGTTGCCATAGTTTTATTAAAATTCCATTGACTTTTTTTAAATAGTGAAGTGAATAAAAGCTCTATCATTTAAAATTCATCAAGAAATATTTGTTGTTTTTCCAGTCAGTTAAACATTTACAACTTACCATTAAACTTTCTTGAAAATTGTACCACTTCCTGGTTGAATGTACATTCAATGCATTGTGCAAGTCATGTGTAAGGTCACACTGAACAAGCCTTAACTCATTCAAATTACATTTTGCAGTCAGTACATGCTGTGTCAGTACATTGCTCAACTAATGAGCACTAAGGAGTATGTTTTGCTCTTTAAACAAATAGTTAGTTGCTCTTAAATTGTAGAAAGAACTGAACTCAAATCAAAATGGTGGATATGTGCCATTTTGCTTCCCAAGTTTGCAAAAGGAATTTGCAACGGCCAATTAGGAGTCACCTGTAACAATCCTGCTTGCACCTCTCAGAAGCACCTAACTTGGTTTAAGAACACAAGTATTAGGAGCAGGAGTAGGCCCCTTGAGTCATTCAATAAGATCATGCCTGATCTTCGACCTCCACTCCACTTTCCTGCCTGATCTCCATATCCCTTGAGTCCCCTAGAGTGCAAAAATCTATCTATCTCAGCCTTAAATAAACTCAACGATTCAGCATCCACAGCTGTTTGGGGCAGAGAATTCCAAAGATTCACAATCCTCTGAGTGAAAAAATTTCTCCTTGTCTCAGTCTTAAATGGCCGACCCCTTATCCTGAGACTATGCCCCCTAGTTCTAGACTCTCAGCCAGGGGAAACAACTTCTCAGCATATACCCTGTCAGTCCCCCTTAGAATCTTCTATGTTTCAATGAGATCACCTATCATTCTTCTAAACCCCAGAGAGAACCTTCATTGCACTGCCTCTAAGGCAAGTATATCCTTCCTCAGATAATGAGACCAAAAGCAAGACTTCCTTATTTTTGTACTCCAAAACCCCTTACAATAAAGGCCGACATGCCATTTGCCTTCCTAATTGCTGTACATAAGAAATAGGAGCAGGAGTAGGCCATTTGGCCCCAAGAGTCTGCTCCGCCATTTAATGAGATCATGGCTAATCTGATCTTGGGCTCAGCTCCATTTCCCTGCCCGCTCCCCATAACCCATCACTCCCTTATTGTTCAAAAATCTGTCTATCTCCACCTTAAATATATTCAATGACCCAGCCTCCTCAGCTCTCTGGGGCAGAGAGTTCCACAGATTTACTGTATGTATAGTACCTGCATGCTAACTCTGTTTCCTCGTACAGGAAACCTAAATCTCTCTGAACACCAACATTTAATAGTTTCTCACCATTTAAAAACGATTCTGTTTTTCTATTTTTCCGGCCAAAGTGAACAACCTCACATTTCCCCACATTTATACTCCATCTGCCACCTTAATTGCCGACTCACTTAACCTGTCTATATCCCTTTGCAGGCTCTTTGTGTCCTCCTCACAGCTTACTTTCCCACCTAGCTTTGTATCACCAGCAAACTTGGATACATTACACTCGGTCCCTTCATCTAAGTCATTAATATAAATTGTAAATAGCTGAGGCCCAAGCACTGATCCATGTGGCACCCCACTAGTTACAACCTGCCAAACTGAAAATGACCCTTTTATCCCTACTCTCTGTGTTCTGTCCATTAACCAATCCTTTATCCATGCTAATATATCACCCCCAACCCCATGGGCCCTTATCTTGCGTAACAACTGATTTGTAACTGGCATTAATGGTGAAGATTAAGCTGTGGATTGCACAAAGCTTAGTAGAAATAGCCCAATGAAACTGTTGCAGATTTTTGGCTCCAATCTGCCTGCGGATGCCCTGCAAGGAGATTCAGAGTCATGTGATTTAATTCCCAGCGGCGGGCATCCATACCGCTATAGGCGCATCCTGGGCACCTGCCAGAGACAGGAACGCAGGTAAGCGACACTGGCTCAATTGGTTGCTTCTAAAAGGGGGCCAGAAAGGTTCATGGTGCTGGAAGTGTTATGGGTGTCCAAGCCAGGATCTAGGACTGGACCCCCAGCTGGGCCCCACCTGGGTTGTTGAGCTGGCCCGCACTCCTGTGCTCATTCCGGCATCCAGGTCACTTGGTGGGGGCCAATAAAATTCTCCGTATGCCCACCTGCACCACCCCCCCACCCCCCAACCCATGAATTGGGATATTTGCTGTGAAAATGTGAGCGGGAGAAGGCATTTAGTTGGGATTGTAGATTGTCTTTTTCTAAAGCTGAATGTATTTCTCTCACTAGTTTTGATTCAGACTGTCTTGATGATTCTGACTTGCCCTGCACTCTTCACACACAATTTGAATCTTCATCGCTGAAGGGCCGATTTCAACCCGCTGCACTCGACCGGAATGGGTGGGCGGGTGGATAAGTTCATAGTAGAGTGCTTACTGCTGCCTTCCTGATGTGCTCCCCCCTGCTGCCATCTTAAAAGTGAGGAACGGTAGCGTAGTGGTAATGTCACTGGGCTAGTAATCCAGAGGCCTAGACTAACGATCCAGAGACTTGAGTTAAAATCCCACCACGGCAGCTGGGGAATTTAAATTCAGTTAATTAACTAAATCTGGAATTAAAAGCTAGTACAGGGAGACTACCCTTTATCCGAACTTCCGAAAACCAAAACCCTCTAAAAACCGAAGGTTTTTTCGGTCAGCGTAAGTCGTGCGCACGACATGACCAGAGTGGCGCACGACTTACAGGCCTAGCCGGATAAGGGATAGTGTAGCATTTTTCCGCACTTCTGAAAACCGAAATCGCTCAGCGTAAGTCGTGCGCACGACCCCGACCCCCGCTGACCCCCACCCCTGACTCCCCGCCGACCCCCCCGCCGAACCCCACCCCCGCCGACCCCACCCCATTTCGGATAAGATATAGTGTACCAGCCTTTATCCGCCGAAACCAGAAAACCTCTGAAAGCCGAAAGTGGCGCAAAGCATGACTTCTGAAAACCGAAATCGCTCAGCGTAAGTCGTGCGCACGACCCCGACCCTCGCCGACCCCCACCCCCGACTCCCCCCCCTGACCACGACCCCCCGCCGACGACCCCCCCGACGACCCCGACCCCCCGCCGACCCCCACCCTTTCGGATAAGGGATAGTGTATCCTTTATCCGCACTCCCGCAAACCGAATTACTCTGAAAACCGAAGTGTTTTCGCTCACCTTCCGAAATCCGAAATTTTCCGAAAACCGAAACACGGCTGGTCCCGAGGTTTTCGGATAAAGGATAGTCTACCTGTATCAGTAATGGTAAATACGAAACTATTGGATTGTCGTAAAACCCCATCTGGTTCACTAATATCCTTTAGGGAAGGAAATCTACTGTCCTTACCTGGTCTGGCCTATTTGTGACTCCAGACCCACAGCAATGTGGTTGACTCTTACCCCTCTGAAATGGCCTAGCAAGTCACTCAGTTGTAACTAACCGCTACGAAACAAAATAATAAGAATGAATCCGATGGACCACATGGCTTCGACCTCGGCACTGGCTACGGACACGGCAACGGCACACCCAGCCCAGTCAACCCTGCAAAGTCCTCCTCACCAACACCTGGGGACTTGTGCCAAAATTGGGAGAGCTGTCCCACAGACTAGTCAAGCAACAGCCTGACATAGTCATACTCACAGAATCATACCTTTCAGCCAATGTCCCAAACTCCTCTATCACCATTCCTGGGTGTGTCCTGTCCCACCGGCAGGACAGACCCACCAGGGGTGGTGGCACAGTGGTACACAGTCAGGAAGGAGTGTCCCTGGGAGTCCTCAACATTGACTGGACCCCATGAAGTCTCATGGCTTCAGGTCAAGCATGGGCAAGGAAACCTCCTGCTGATTACCACCTACCGCCCTCCTCAGCTGATGAATCAGTACTCCATCATGTTGAACATCACTTGGAAGAAGTACTGAGAGTAGCAAGGGCACAGAATATACTCTGGGTGGGGGACTTCAATGTCCATCACTAAGAGTGGCTCGGTAGCACCACTACTGGCCGAGTCCTGAAGGACATAACTGCCAGTCTGGGCCTGCGACAGGTGGTGAGCGAACCAACACGAGGGAAAAACCTACTTGACCTCGTCCTCACCAATCTACCTGTCGCAGATGCATCTGTCCATGACAGCGTTGGCAGTAGTGACCACCGCACAGTCATTGTGGAGACGAAGTCCCGTCTTCACACTGAGAACACCCTCCATCGTGTTGTGTGGCATTACCACCATGCTAAATGGGATAGATTCAGAACAGATCTAGCAGCTCAAAACTGGGCATCCATGAGGCGCTGTGGGCCATCAGCAGCAGCAGAATTGTATTCCACCACAATCTGTAACCTCATATCCCTCACTCTACCATTACCACCAAGCCAGGGGACCAACCCTGGTTCAACAAGGAGTGTAGAAGAGCATGCCAGGAGCAGCACCAGGCATACCTAAAAATGAGGTGCCAACCTGGGGAAGCTGCAACACAGGACTACATGCATGCTAAAAAGCAGAAGCAGCATGCTATAGACAGGGCTAAGCGATCCCACAATCAACAGATCAGATCAAAGCTCTGCAGTCCTGCCACATCCAGTCGTGAATGGTGGTGGACCATTAAACAACTAACGGGAGGAGGAGGCTCCAAGAATATCCCCATCCTCAATGATGGTGGAGCCCAGCACATGAGTGCAAAAGACAAGGCTGAAGCGTTTGCAACCAACTTCAGCCAGAAGTGCCGAGTGGATGATCCATATCGGCCTACTCCCGAGGTCCCCACCATCACAGAAGCCAGTCTTCAGCCAATTCGATTCACTCCACATGATATCAAGAAATGGCTGAGCTCACTGGATACAGCAAAGGCTATGGGTCCTGACAATATCCCGGCTGTCGTGCTGAAGACTTGTGCTCCAGAACTAGCCGCACCTCTAGCCAATCTGTTTCACTACAGCTACAACACTGGCATCTATCTGACAATGTGGATAACTGCCCAGGTATGTCCTGTCCACAAAAAGCAGGACAAATCCAACCCGGCCAATTACCGCCCCATCAGTCTACTCTCAATCATCAGCAAAGTGATGGAAGGTGTCATCGGCAGTGCTATCAAGCAGCACTTACTCATCAATAACCTGCTCACTGATGCCCAGTTTGGATTCCGCCAAGACCACTCGGCTCCCAACCTCATTACAGCGTATGTCCAAACATAAGAACATAAGAAATAGGAGCAGGAGTAGGCCAATCGGCCCCTCGAGACTGCTCCGCCATTCAATAAGATCATGGCTGCTCTGATCCTAACCGCCAATCTACTATCACAGAACCATCTCCTGAATCTAACAGAATTAGACACACGAAATAGGAGCAGGATCAGGCTACACGGCCCCTGGGCCTGCTCCGCTACCCACAGGGCCATGTCCGATCCGAACCTAGACTCATGTCCAAATTCCTGCCCGCTCCCCGTAACCCTTAATTCCCTTTACTTCTAGGAAACTGTCTATTTCTGTTTTAAATTTATGTAATGATGTAGCTTCTACAGCTTTTTGGGGCAGCATATTCCATGGACCTACCACCCTCTGAGTGAAGTAGTTCCTCCTCATCTCAGTTTTGAAAGAGCAGCCCCTTATTCTAAGACTATGCCCCCTAGTTCTAGTTTCACCCATCATCGGGAACATCCTCCCCGCATCCACCCGATCCAACCCCTTCACAACCTTATATGTTTCAATAAGATCGCCTCTCATTCTTCTGAACTCCAATGAGTAGAGTCCCAATCTACTCAACCTCTCCTCATATGTCCATCCCCTCATCCCCGGGATTAACCGAGTGAACCTTCTTTGTATTGACTCGAGAGCAAGTATGTCTTTTCTTAAGTATGGACACCAAAACTGTATGCAGTATTCCAGGTGCGGTCTCACCAATACCTTGTACAACTGAAGCAATACCTCCCTATTTTTATATTCTATCCCCCTAGCAATGAAAGCCAACATTCCATTGGCCTTCTTAATCACTTGCTGCACCTGCATACTAACCTTTTGAGTTTCGTGCACCAGGACCCCCAGATCCCTTTGTACTTCAGTACTTTCCAGTTTCTTGCCATTAAGATAATAACTTGCTCTACGATTTTTCCTGCCAAAGTGCATAACCTCACACTTTCCAGTATTGTATTCCATCTGCCAAATCTCTGCCCGCTTACTTAGCCTGTCTATGTCCCCTTGCAGGTTTTTTATGTCCTCCTCACTCACTACTTTCCCTCCCATCTTAGTATCATCTGAAAACTTTGATATGTTACACTCGTTCCCCTCCTCCAAATTGTTAATATAGATTGTAAAGAGTTGGGGACCCAGCACTGACCTCTGCGGAACACCACTAGTTACTGATTGCCAGTCTGAGAATGAACTATTTATCCCAACTCTCTGCCTTCTGTTAGATAGCCAATCCTCTATCCATGCCAGAATATTACCCCCAATCCCGTGATTTTTTATCTTAAGCAATAATCTTTTGTGTGGCACCTTGTCAAATGCCTTTTGGAAGTCTAAATACACTACGTCCACTGGTTCCCCTTTATCCACCCTATATGTTACTTCCTCAAAGAACTCCAGCAAATTTGTCAAACATGACTTCCCCTTCATAAAGCCATGCTGACTTTGTCCTATTAAATTATGATTATCCAAATGTCCTGTTACTGTCTCCTTAATAATGGACTCCAAAATTTTACCTACCACAGATGTTAGGCTAACCGGTCTATAGTTTCCAGCCTTCTGTCTACTGCCCTTTTTAAATAAGGGTGTTACATTAGCAGTTTTCCAGTCTGCCGGGACCTTTGCTGAGTCCAGGGAATTTTGGAAAATTATTACTAATGCATCCACAATCCCTACCGCCACTTCCCTCAAGACCCTAGGATGTAAGCCATCAGGTCCAGGTGATTTATCCGCCTTGAGTCCCATTATTTTACCGAGTACCACTTCCTTAGTGATTTTGATCATGTTTAGCTCCTCCCCCCCTATAGCCCCCTGTTTGTCCAGTGTTGGGATATTCTTAGTGTCCTCTACTGTAAAGATTGATACAAAATATTCATTCAGTGTTTTTGCCATCTCCATATTTCCCACCATTAATTTCCCAGTCTCATCCTCTAAGGGACCAACATTTACTTTAGCCACCCTTTTTCTTTTTATATAACTATAAAAACTCTTACTATCTGTTTTTATATTTTGTGCTAATTTACTTTCATAATCTATCTTCCCTTTCTTAATCAATCTTTTTGTTATTTTTTGCTGTCTTTTAAAGTTTTCCCAATCCTCTATCCTCCTACTAGATTTGGCTACCTTATATGCCCTTGTTTTTAGTCGAATACTATCCTTAATTTCTTTACTTAGCCATGGATGGCTGTCTTTTCTTTTACACCCTTTTCTTCTCAGTGGAATATATATTTTTTGGAAGTTGTAAAATAACTCCTTAAATGTACACCACTGATCATGTATCGTCTTACCCTTTAATCTATTTTCCCAATCCACTCTACTCAATTCCGCTCTCATACCTTCATAGTCTCCT
Source organism: Somniosus microcephalus (assembly GCF_052327205.1). Taxonomy (NCBI): domain Eukaryota; kingdom Metazoa; phylum Chordata; class Chondrichthyes; order Squaliformes; family Somniosidae; genus Somniosus; species Somniosus microcephalus. The sequence goes on from NC_140992.1 coordinate 220,293,537, forward strand.
TTATTCAAGCTTAGCACGCTTGTTTGAGATCCAACCTTTTCACCCTCTAATTGAATATGGAATTCAACCATGTTATGGTCACTCATTCCAAGGGGATCCTTTACTAGAACATTTTTAATTAATCCTGTATTGTTACACAGGACCAGATCTAAGGTTGCTTGCCCCCTGGTCGGTTCAGTTACATACTGCTCAAGAAACCCATCCCTAATACACTCAATGAACTCATCTTCAAGGCAGCCCTGCCCAATTTGATATGTCCAATTAATATGATAGTTAAAATCCCCCATAATTATAGATGTTCCCTGATATACCTATCAATTCATCCAATGAAAAGCGACGAGTTAAGATAGTAACTATAGGTTTTTATTGGCTAAATAACAGAGCCCACCCTCGTGGGTGATCGGGTCCAACAAGGAGGAATACCAGCCAGTCGACCACCTTTATACCTGGGCAAGCAGGCGGAGTCATGGGCAGAGTCAGCTGTGGTCAGCCCAGGTATAACAGCGTGACAAGAGGTGACCTTGTGTAGTGATACAACAGTGTAAACAGTGATAACCATAGTGTAACGATATAAACAGTGATAACCATAGTGTAACGATAGTGAACGATAAAAGTGGTTTACCACATTCACCCCTTGTTTAGATTTGAGTCCGGCGGGGTGAAGTGTACTACCAGTTCGGGTATGTCAGTCTGTCCGGAGGCCTCGTAAGTTTCTCTGATTGGCGCAGCAGCGGCGGCGGTGATGCAGTATCCGATGTTAATGCTGGTGTCTGCGTGGTCGGCGAAGGCTCATGGGGTTCCGGCATGCCGTCTACCTGGGGTGGATTTGGGGGGGTGGTGGGGGGTAACGGTGGTGTCTCAGGGGTGCCCGAGGGTGCAAGGTCTCGTAAGGAGACTGTGTCCTCCCGCCCGTCTGGGTATGCCACATAGGCGTACTGGGGGTTGGCGTGCAGGAGGTCCACCCTCTCGACCAGGGGGTCCGTTTTATGGGCCCTCACGTGCTTTCGCAGCAAGACGGGCCCCGGAGAAGTCAGCCATGTTGGTAGCGAGGTTCCCGTAGTCGACTTCCTGGGGAAAACAAACATTCGTTCATGGGGGGTGGCGTTAATGGCCGTGCAAAGCAGTGACCGGATGGAATGCAGCGCTGCCGGGAGGACTTCCTGCCAGCGAGAGGTTGGCAGGCCCTTAGACTTTAAGGCTAAGAGAACGTCCTTCCAGACAGTCGCGTTCTCTCTTTCCACCTGGCCGTTCCCTCGGGGGTTGTAGCTGGTGGTCCTGCTTGCAGCAATGCCTCTCGCTAGTAGGAACTGGCGAAGTTCCTCGCTCATGAAGGATGAGCCCCGGTCGCTATGTATATAGTTCGGGAACCCGAACAAGGCGAAGAGGTCGTTCAGGCATTTGATGACCGTGGTACTGGTCATGTCTGGACAGGGGAAGGCAAAGGGGAAACGGGAGTACTCATCAATGATGTTGAGGAAGTACACATTACGGTCAGAGAACGGGAGGGGCCCCTTAAAATCGATGCTCAAGCGCTCGAAGGGGCGGGTGGCCTTGATCAGGCTTGCTCTGTCCGGCCGAAAGAAATGCGGTTTGCATTCGGCGCAGGTTTGGCAGTTCCTGGTCATGGTCCTGACCTCCTCGATGGAGTAGGGCAGGTTGCGGGCCTTAATGAAGTGGTAAAGTCTGGTGATTCCGGGGTGGCAGAGGTCGTTGTGGAGGGTCTGCAGTCTATCAATTTGCGCGTTGGCGCATGTACTTCGTGATAGAGCATCTGGGGGTTCGTTCAGTTTACCAGGCCGGTACAAGATATCATAATCATAGGTGGAGAGCTCGATTCTCCACCTCAAGATCTTGTCGTTCTTGATTTTGCCCCTCAGCTTGTTATTAAACATAAAAGCGACCGAACGCTGGTCGGTGAGGAGGGTAAATCGTTTGCCTGCCAGGTAATGCCTTCAGCGTCGTACTGCCTCCACGATCGCCTGGGCCTCCTTCTCGACCGAAGAGTGTCGGATCTCAGGGCCCTGGAGGGTCCTTGAGAAGAAGGCCACAGGTCTCCCCGCCTGGTTAAGGGTTGCTGCTAGGGCGAAGTCGGATGCATCGCTCTCCACTTGGAAAGGGATAGACTCATCCACCGCGTGCATCGTGGCCTTAGCAATGTCTCCCTTTATGAGGGAGAAGGCTGCACATGCTTCTGCCGTCAGGGGGAAGGAGGTGGACTTCATGAGGGGTCTGGCTTTTTCTGCATAATTCGGCACCCATTGGGCATAGTAGGCGAAGAGCCCCAGGGTTCTCTTCAGCGCCTTTGGACAGTGGGGGAGGGGTAGCTCCATGAGGGGGCGCATTCTTTCAGGGTCGGGGCCGATGACCCCGTTCTCTACTACGCAGCCGAGGATGGCGAGACGCGAGGTGTTAAACACACATTTCTCCTTATTGTAAGTGAGGTTCAGCCGTTCGGCCGTACGGAGGAATTTCTCCAGATTAACATCGTGGTCCTGCCGGTCGCGGCCGCAGATGGTGACGTTATCTAGATAAGTGAACGTGGCCTGCAGCCCGTTCTGGTCAACCATCCGGTCCATCTCCCTTTGGAAGACCGAAACCCCGTTGGTGACGCCGAAGGGAACCCTAAGGAAGTGGTAGAGGCGGCCATTCGCCTCGAAGGCGGTATACTGGCGGTCCTCAGGGCGGATAGGGAGTTGGTGATAGGCCGACTTAAGGTCGATGGTGGAGAATACCCGGTACTGTGCAATCTGATTGACCATATCAGATATGCGGGGAAGTGGGTATGCGTCCAGCTGGGTGTACCGGTTTATGGTTTGGCTGTAGTCGATGACCAGGCGATTTTTATTGCCGGTCTTAACGACTATGACCTGGGCACGCCAGGGGCTGTTGCTCCTCTCGATGATGCCCTCCTTCAGGAGACGCTGCACCTCAGAGCTAATAAAAGCTCTGTCCCCGGCGCTGTATCGCCTGCTCTTGGTGGCGACGGGTTTACAGTCGCGGGTGAGGTTAGCGAACAGGGAGGGGGGCGGGACCTTGAGGGTGGATAGGCCGCAGGTGGTATGCGGTGGGCGGTTTAAAGGCTGCTGGTTGTCGACTGTGAGTGGGGGGAGGGGTCCACCGTATGCCAAAGTGACACTTTGAAGGTGGGATTGGAAGTCCAGCCCTAGTAGGACAGCAGCGCAGAGCTGGGGCAGGACGAGGAGTTTAAAATTTTTATACTCCGTGCCCCTAACCGACAGGGTCACAACACAGTAGCCGCTGATGTCTGTAGAATGGGACCTCGACGCCATCGAGATCCGGTTGCGCGTTGGCCGGACAGTGAGGGAGTAGTGGCTCACCGTGTCTGGATGGATGAAACTCTCCGTGCTTCCGCTGTCGAACAGGCAGGTCGTGGCGTGGCCGTTTACTTTGATGTCCATCATTGACTTGGACAGGTGATGCGGGCGAGCTTGGTCCAGTGTGACGGAGGCTAGTGTATGGCTGAGCGAGCTGCTGTAGTCTGTGGGTGAGGCGGTGGTCGGGTCTGGAGACAAGGTGGCGGTCGAGTGTGGTGGACAAAATGGCGGCGCCCACGAGGTTGAATAAAATGGCGGAGGAGATGGCCGCCCCCACAACTCACATGAGGCACTGCTGGCGTCGGTGGCCTTGATCAAAGATGGCCACCCCCACGACTCACACGAGGGGATACTGGCATCTGTGGCCTTGATGAAAGATGGCCGCCCCCACAACTCGCATGAGGCACTGCTGGCGTCTGTGGCTCTCCCCCTGCAGGCCTTAGCGAAGTGGCCTTTCTTGTGGCAATCGGAGCAAGTCGTGTTTCTTGCAGGGCAGCGCGTCCTCGGGTGTTTCGCCTGGCCACAGAAGAAGCAGCCGGCGGCCCGATCGCGGGGCTCCGATGTTGCAGCCGGTACCGGGGGTGGCGGTCCCGATTGGTTCTGGGACGCCGACGCTGAGGTAGGTCCCAGAGGCGGCGGTGCGAGGGGTATTGCGGCCGGGGTCGGGCCGGAGTCCCAGGGTCACGCAGCACAGTACCTGGAATACGCCTCGAGGTCCCGATGGGCCACTTCCAGAGAGCGAGTGAGGGCTGCAGTTGTATTCAGGTCGAGGTTCTTTGATTCGAGCAGTCTTTGCCGTGAGTAGTCGGACCGAAGGCCTTTCACGAAGGCATCGCGGATATTCCCTTCAGTATTTTCTGCAGCCGTTACAGCTTTAAAGTCACAGTCCCTGCCGAGTGATTGTAGCGCCCGTAAAAATTCATCTACAGACTCTCCTGGCTGTTGCGAGCGGGATCTTAGGAGATGTCTGGCATACATAGAGTTTACCGGGCTCCGGTACTGCTCTTTCAGCAGGTTGAGGGCGTCCTCGTATGTAGTAAGGTCCTGGATGAGTGCAAATACTTTAGGGCTCACTTGGGCGGTCAGAACTCTTAGTTTGGATCCCGGAGGCACGCCGGATTCTCCCAGGTAGGATTCGAAACAGCTCAGCCAGTGTTTGAAGTCGAGGGCTGAGTTCGCTGCCTGTGGGTTTAGATCCAGGTACGGCGGTCGGAGGGCTCGCAGCCAGGCCGGCTGCTGTGGCTGTTGTAGCTGGCCATTTGGCTGGTCGTTTGGCTGCTCCGATCCACTCATTTCAAAATTTAGCCAATAAAATTGATATACCTATCAATTCATCCAATGAAAAGCGACGAGTTAAGATAGTAACTATAGGTTTTTATTGGCTAAATAACAGAGCCCACCCTCGTGGGTGATCGGGTCCAACAAGGAGGAATACCAGCCAGTCGACCACCTTTATACCTGGGCAAGCAGGCGGAGTCATGGGCGGAGTCAGCTGTGGTCAGCCCAGGTATAACAGCGTGACAAGAGGTGACCTTGTGTAGTGATACAACAGTGTAAACAGTGATAACCATAGTGTAACGATATAAACAGTGATAACCATAGTGTAACGATAGTGAACGATAAAAGTGGTTTACCACATTCCCTTATTACAAGCCTCAACTATTTCCTGATTGATACTCCGTCCAACAGAGTTGCAACTGTTCGGAGGCCTATAGACTACGCCCACTAGTGTTTTTTTCCCCTTATTATTCCTTATCTCCACCCAAACTGTTTCATTATCCTGATCTTTTGACCCAATATCATTTCTCTGTATTACAGTGATTCCTTCCTTTATTAACATAGCCACCCCACCTCCCCTTCCTTCCTGCCTGTCCTTCCTGATCGTTAAATAACCTGGTATGTTTAATTCCCAGGCATTGTCACCCTGCAGCCATGTTTCTGTAATGGCCACAAGATCATACCCATATGTAGTTATTTAAGAACATAAGAACATAAGAAATAGGAGCAGGAGTAGGCCAATCGGCCCCTCGAGCCTGCTCCACCATTCAATAAGATCATGGCTGATCTGATCCTAACCTCAAATCTTCTATCACTCTGCATCCACCCGAACCCATGTGATCTCCCGGGAGAGGCGAAAAACCAGATAAAGACCCAATGGCCAATTTGGGAGAAAAAAATCTGGGAAATTCCTCTCCGACCCATCTAGGCGATCGAAATTCTTCCAGGAGATCACTCTGTCCCTATATTTTCTACAGTACTTACCTTCTGTAAAGGCGATCTCCACCCCAGCCAGGAACAGGAATAAAACCATCTCCTGAAATCTAACAGAATTAGAACACAGTAGGAGCAGAGCAAGGCTACACGGCCCCTGGGCCCGCTCCACTACCCACAGGGCCATGACCATTCCGAACCCAGACTCATGTCCAATTTCCTGCCCGCTCCCCGTAACCCTTTATTCCCTTTACTTCTAGGAAACTATCTATTTCTGTTTTAAATTTATTTAATGATGTAGCTTCCACAGCTTTCTGGGGCAGCAAATTCCACAAACCTACCACCCTCTGAGTGAAGAAGTTTCTCCTCATCTCAGTTTTGAATGAGCAGCCCCTTATTTTAAGATTATGCCCCCTAGTTCTAGTTTCACCCATCATTGGGAACATCCTCACCGCATCCACCCGATCAAGCCCCTTCACAATCTTATATGTTTCAATAAGATCGCCTCTCATTCTTCTGAACTCCAATGAGTAGAGTCCCAATCTACTCAACCTCTCCTCATATGACCACCCCCTCATCCCCGGGATTAACCGAGTGAACCTTCTTTGTACTGACTCGAGAGCAAGTATGTCTTTTCTTAAGTATGGACACCAAAACTGTATGCAGTATTCCAGGTGCGGCCTCACCAATACCTTGTACAACTGCAGCAATACCTCCCTGTTTTTATATTCCAACCCCCTAGCAATAAAAGCCAACATTCCATTGGCCTTCTTAATCACTTGCTGCACCTGCATACTAACTTTTTGAGTTTCGTGCACCAGGACCCCCAGATCCCTTTGTACTACAGTACTTTCCAGTTTCTTGCCATTAAGATAATAACTTGCTCTATGATTTTTCCTGCCAAAGTGCATAACCTCACACTTTCCAGTATTGTATTCCATCTGCCAAATCTCTGCCCACTTACTTAGCCTGTCTATGTCCCTTTGCAGGTTTTTTATGTCCTCCTCACTCACTACTTTCCCTCCCATCTTTGTATCATCTGCAAACTTTGATATGTTACACTCGGTCCCCTCCTCCAAATCGTTAATATAGATTGTAAAGAGTTGGGGACCCAGCACTGACCCCTGCGGAACACCACTAGTTACTGGTTGCCAATCTGAGAACGAACCATTTATCCCAACTCTCTGCTTTCTGTTAGAGAGCCAATCCTCCACCCACGCCAGAATATTACCCCCAATCCCGTGATTTTTTATCTTGAGCAATAATCTTTTGTGTGGCACCTTGTCAAATGCCTTTTGGAAGTCTAAATACACTACGTCCACTGTGCCATTAACTCGTCTATTTTGTTACGAATGCTACGTGCATTCAGATAGAGAACTTTCAAAGATGTTTTGTGACACTTAGTTCCTGCTTTTGCCCTTTTTATTACTTTACCTTTTACTCCATACCTTCTGCCCCTTCCTGACACGCTCTGGTTTTTAATTTCCCCACTGCTACCTAAGTCTATGACCTTCTCTGTTGTCATTTTTATTATTTGCTCTCTAGGAACCTCACCCCCACTAGTTAGTTTAAAGCCCTCTCTACAGCCCTAGTTATATGATCCGCCAGGACTCTAGTCCCAGCACTGGCCAAGTGAAGTCCGTCCCAACGGAACAGCTCCCTCCTGCCCCAGTACTGGTGCCAGTGTCCCAGGAAGCAAAACCCATTTCTCCCACACCTGTCTTTGAGCCACGCATTTAACACTCTAATTTTATTTGTCCTAGCCAAATTTGCTCGTGGCTTAGGTAATAATCCGATTATTACCCTTGAGGTTCTGTTTTTTTAATTTAAACATGGACAAAGGAGCTGAATTCCAGAGGTGAGGTGAGAATGACTGCCCTTGACATCAAGGCAGCATTTGACCGAGTCTGGCATCAAAGAGCCCTAGTAAAATTGGTCAATGGGAATCAGGAGGAAAACGCTCCACTAGCTGGTGTCATACCTAACACAAAGAAAGATGGTTGTGGTGGTTGAAGGTCAATCATCACAGCCCCAGGACATCGCTGCAGGCATTCCTCAGGGCAGTGTCCTGGGCCCAACGATCTTCAGCTGCTTCATCAATGACCTTCCCTCCAACATAAGTTCAGAAATGGGGATGTTCACTGATGATTGCACAGTGTTCAGCGCCATTCACAACTCCACAGATAATGAAACAGTCCATGCCCGCATGCAACAAGACCTGGACGACGTTCAGGCTTAGGCTGATAAGTGGCAGGTAACATTCGCGCCACAGAAGTGCCAGGCAATGACTATCTCCAACAAGCGAGAGTCTAACCATCTCCCCTTGACATTCAATGGCATTACCATCGCTGAGTCCCCCACTTTCAACATCCTGGGGGTTACCATTAACCAGAAACTTAACTGGACCAGCCACATAAATACTGCGGCGAGTGTCTCACTTCCTGACTCCCCAAAGCCTTTCCACCATCTACAAGGCACAAGTCAGGAGTGTGATGGAATACTCTCCACTTGCCTGGATGGGTGCTGCTCCAACAACACTCAAGAAGCTCGACACCATCCAGGACAAAGCAGCCCGCTTGATTGGCACCCTATCCACCACCTTAAACATTCACTCCCTCCACCACTGGCGTACTGTGGCTGCAGTGTGTACCATCTACAAGATGCACTGCAGCAACTCGCCAAGGCTTCTTCAGCAGCACCTCCCAAACCCGCAACCTCTTCCACCTAGAAGAACAAGGGCAGCAGGCGCATGGGCACACCACCACCTCCAAGTTCCCCTCCAAGTCACACACCATCCTGACTTAGAAGTATATCGCCGATCCTTCATCGTCGCTGGGTCAAAATCCTGGAACTCTCTACCTAACAGCACTGTGGGAGTACCATCACCACACGGACTGCAGCGGTTCAAGAAGGCGGATCACCACCACCTTCTCACGGGCAACTAGGGATGGGCAATAAATGCTGGCATTGCCAACTATGCCCTGATCCCATAAACAAATGAATAAAAACAACTCGGTTTTCTGAATCGGTTGAGGCATCCCCCCCAGAAGCAACACCGGCATATTCAAAGCCATTGGACCACCAGGATCAATACTGAGTACACCATGGGACTGCTGAAGCAGAGGATCGGGTGTCTCGACGGCTCTGGGGGCTCCCTTCAATGTGCCCCACAAAGAATCGCCATTTGGAGGAGACAGAGCTACAGCTGCAGTTCTCATTGGACGAAAAAGACCAGGGAGAAGGCAAAGAAGCAGCAGATGAAGGAGGACCACCTCAGTACCTTGCAGCAAAAGATGTGAGGGATGAGTGGCTGCACTCTCCAAGGTAGGCTGCAGATTGTTGGTGCCATGCGAGATGCCACCACACAGGCTGGAAGCGGACTCCTCCACACTTTTAGCCATAGTGCTGAATCTCTTTGACAGGTCTTCTAAATACCACAATAACAACTTGTATTTATATAGCACCTCTAACATAGTAAAACATCTCGAGGTGCTTCAAACAAAATTTGACACCGAACTACATAAGGAGATATTGGGACAGGTGACCAAAAGCTTGGTCAAAGAGGTAGATTTTAAGGAGCGTCTTAAAGAAGGTGAGAGAGGTAAAGAGGCAGTGAGGTTTAGGGAGGGAATTCCAGAGCTTACAGCCTAGGCAGCTGAAGGCAAGCCCACCAATGGTGGAGCAATGAAAATCGGAGATGCGCAAGAGGCCATAATTGGAGGAGTGCTGAGATCTCAGAGGGTTGCAATACCTGGTATAACTGCTTGTGAGAGTTCTCATTTCTGTCCTACTCAGCAGAGCTGGAGATGACATTGTCCTCCAACAAGCTCTCTCCTGGGCTGTCCCTGTGCCAATACCTGCTGTTACATACGTGTTGGGGGCGATTCACCACATGCAGAACCCTGTGGCTCACTATTTAACCCACGCAGAGTGCCAGTGTCTGTGCTGGTGCTTGGGAGAGATGGAATGCACGATCTTGCATCTTCAGGACAATTGCCCTTCTCTGAGGTGTCTTCTGCAGCGTCCAGGTGCTGAGAAGGGCCTAAAGGAAAGAGCAAAGGTTCAAAAGTTAGGATGGCACTGAGAGGCTGAGCATTAGCAGGTAAACATTTTGAAAATGCAGCTTGAAATTGTGAAGCTTGCTGAATAGTTGTTGAACTGAATGAAGGGCTACAAGTGATATGCAGACACCTTGCTCAGATAAGCCATCAACCTCGCCTTCTCCGATACCCATGGCTTTGCCCAGGCCACTAATCTCCAGAGCTTTGTGCTCTACTTGGATGAGGACTATGATGGTGGGTAGTCCTCCCCAGATCTTGATCCTCTCCTTAGCATTATGTGCTGTTTTGTCCTACAAAAATAGAAGGCGAGAGTTAGCGAGTGGCTATTGAAAAGATAAGTATAACTGTGTATGGATTGTGCATATAGTGCATGTGCTGAGAGGTGGAGAAGAAGCGAGATGGAATGAGGATGTGGAGGTGGTGAACGCAAAGCCAAGTGTGTGTAATGTGAATTGAGGAAGCAGTAGTAGGAGTGGTTGGTGGTTGTTCAATTGCGAGGATGTGAGAAGAGAAGAGGTGTTGGTGTGTGGTGTCAAGACAGCAAAGGAAGAGGTGAGTGTTCCTGGAATGAGAAAGGCAGATGTTGCAGTGTTTCCTTTTATGTTTGCAAATTTGTACTTAAGTTTGCACTGGTGCAATATTGGGTGGTCTTCTGAAGGTGAGGTTAAGGCGCAATGTTGGAAGAGGCCATATGGAGCTGCATTTTACATCGAACCTCTGTTATACCTTACATGGGGCAGCTGATACTGCCCAAAGTGGAAATTTGTTTCACTTACCAGCATGGTGACTACTCTCATTTTTGATGGTGCAGTATTTTGTGGTAAATATTTGCTTATCAATAGTACGTTAGGAAGGCTGTCTCATTTGTGCAAGTGCTTCACCAGCTATTGACCACCACCACACAGTGTGGTGTATGTAACCTGTTCCACCTTAAGAGAACTTAAGCCTGTTCCACCTTAAGAGATGTACTACTTTCTCTGGCTGCTGTATACGTAATACCAGTGGTGACCACCGGTATATAAGTACTGTGTAGTGATACTGTATTTAGTATAGTCCTGACCTCCAACTAGTAAAGACCTGTTGAACTTTATTCTTGTAGTCTGTGTCAGTAATTAATCTTAATACAACTGGAACACACAGACTTAACAGTGGCGACGAGTCCGATTCTTACCCTGCGGCAGTTTATATCCACGGTGGCTTCGTCCACAGAACGGGCGTCGAAGAGAGGCATCCACCCTCATCACCCTGCTGGAAGACACGTCGCGCGGCAGGCATCGAGAACCCGGAGTGTAGAAGACATCCTGAACTCGAAGCCTCCATCAGCGGCAGTCAGCTATCTTCTTTCTACCTCGGTGGCGGGTAAGCCGGTCAGCGACGCGATCAGAAAGTCGGCCGCGTTGGCTGTACAGACGGGGGGAGGAAGACGGAGGAATAAGGGCGGTGAGATCGATCGCGACCGGAGATAAGGGTCGGGCCGCTTTCGGGCCAAAAAAAAAGGCGCAGCGTCTGGGGCGACTGAAGGCGCGAGAGCCGCGGTGAAGGCGAACGCAGCCGGTGCTAATAACCGGGCTGCAAGAAGGGCTGCGAGGCGCGACATCGGGGAAGCGCGAATGCCCGAGGGAGCCGCGGTGAAGCAGAGACAGCGTCGGGGGAGTTACTAACCGCTGGGAAAGGGGAGCAGCAGCGGCACGCCAAACGCCATTGCAGCCAGTGGGTGAAGACTGCCAAGCGCGGGAAAACCACCATTTTGTAGGCGGAGGACGAAGACAAGAGCGGGAAGCCGCCATCTTGGGATAAAATAAATTGCAACGATGCCTAAACATGGGAACATTGATACCTTTGATGGCGACATCGAAGATTGGGCCATGTATGTAGAACGCATACAAAATTATTGTAAAGCAAATAAAATCCCAGATGCAGAGAAAGCACTAATGTTATTGAACTTAATGGGTGCGAAGACATACGGGCAATTGAAACACCTTTTATCACCAGATGAACCGGCGGATAAGACGTTCGAGGAGATTGTTACTGTCCTGAAAAATCATCTAAACCCCACACCGCTGATGCTAGCGGAATGATTTAAATTTTACAGCAGAAGGCAGCTGAAGGATGAAAGCAATGCTGAATATTAAATGGAATTGCGTAAGCTGGCAAAGTACTGTCAGTTTGGAACGGGACTGACAGACGCGCTAAGAGATAAATTTGTGTGTGGATTATTAAAAGAAGATACACAAAAGCGACTGCTCGAGGAGAATGAGCTGACGCTTGAGAAAGCGGTCACTATGCAGCAGCACACGAAGCCGCAGCGAGAGGCACGGCAGTAATGCAGCTACGGTCACCGGAACACAGTACAAATAAATTGGGTTTGAGTACTGTAAAATGTTATCGTTGTGGAAAGACAACACACGATCAGAACCAGTGTTGGTTTAAAAACCAAGAATGCAGAACGTGTGGCAGACTTGGCCACATAGCTAAAGTATGCCGGTCAGGAAAGAAGACCAGCAACAAAAAATCACCGCAAGGAAAATACATAAAGGTGCACAAGGTGACAAAGACCAGTTCGAACGAACAGAAGTCAGATTCAGACGCTAGCAGTAATGAACTGGGTAGCTTAAGAGTACACAACGTTGGTAAGGATGCAGATCTCCAGACAATTTGGGTCACTCTTCAGATAGCAGGAGTCAAGTAAAGATGGAATTGGACACTGGATCGGCATTGACGGTCATGAATAAGAAAGATTACAAAAGGTTATTCGAACATATTCCCCTACGGGATACGGAGATAATATTGAAAACATACACGGGGCAAAGAGCGTACCCCATCGGAAAGATAGAGGTAAAAGTGGTCCACAAGGGCGAAGAAAGCCAAGTAATGGACTTATATGTGCTACCTGAAGGAGGCCCACCACTACTGGGACGGGAGTGGATTAGGAAAATGAATATGGACTGGCACTCCTTAAAAGCACTAACGGTAGATTCCGGGGAAACAGATGTCAAACCTAAACGATTGTCCAAAATATTGGATGATGCTAAAGAGGTGTTCCAGCAAGGACTGGGAACACTGAAAGGAATTACGGCAAACATCAAGATTGATGAACATGCACAACCAAAATTTTTCAAAGCCAGACCGGTACCCTATGCAATACGACCTACTGTAGAAGCGGAACTGGAAGCGCTAGAACGTTCAGGTGTACTGTCTAAGGTAGATTGGAGTGAGTGGGCTATGCCCATTGTTCCCGTTATGAAACGTCCTTCGAGCAACAAGCCAGGAGAACCAGGGAAGGTTCGCATCTGTGGAGATTTCAAGATCACCGTTAATCCGGTGCATCACACGGTGCAGTATCCGCTTCCGCGGATTGAGGATATTTTTGCTTCGTTGTCTGGCGGGAAACACTTCACCAAGATAGACCTGGCGCAGGCGTACTTGCAGATGGAGGTTGATGAAGAGTCACGCCAGTACCTCACGATCAACACGCATAGAGGTTTGTACCGGTATAATAGGCTGGTTTTTGGAGTGGCATCGGCTCCGGCAATTTGGCAGAGGGCCATGGAGCAGGTATTACAGGGACTTCCAGGCACACAATGTTACCTGGACGATATTCTGATTACAGGTGATGGTGATGAAGAACACCTCGCAAACTTGGAACTGGTGCTCAACAGACTGAAAGAGTATGGACTTAGAGTTAATCGGCAGAAATGTGAGTTCTTTCAGAAGCGGATCTCGTACTGTGGTCATGTCATTGACCGGGAGGGGCTTCATAAGTCTCCTGACAAGATAGAGGCAGTTGTAAAGGCTCCCGCTCCGGATAATGTCTCTCAGTTGAGGTTGTTTCTGGGATTGATTAACTATTACCATAAGTTTCTACCGAATCTATCCACGGTACTGCACCCACTGAACGCTCTTTTACAGAAGGGGGTACCATGGGAATGGAGCGAAAACTGTAAGAAGGCATTTCGCAAAAGCAAAGAATTGATCACCTCAGGAAGTGTTGGCTCACTTCAACCCGACACTGCCTATTCGGTTGGCTTGTGATGCTTCTCCATATGGTATTGGGGCAGTACTCTCACACAAGTTGCCAAATGGCACGGAAAGGCCAGTCGCGTTTGCATCCAGATCATTGACCTCCGCTGAGCGCAACTATGCGCAGATCGATAGGGAGGCTCTCAGCCTTGTATGGGGAGTGAAGAAGTTTAATCATTACCTGCAGGGCCAAAAATTCACACTTCTGACAGACCATCAGCCGTTGGTATCCATTTTTAACCCTAAGAAGGGTGTTTCGGTGATGACAGCACAGCGACTCCAGAGATGGTCCCTTTTCCTAGGGGCACATCAATATCAAATAGAATTCAAAGGTACAAAGCAGCATGGCAATGCTGATGGGCTGTCGCGCCTGCCACTACCTGAAGCAGAAGAGACGACGAAAGTTGACCCTGTTGAGTTATTTCATTCGACCATCATCGAGTGTTTACCAGTCACCAATGCAAGTATTGAAAGAGAAACCAGGAACGACCCGACACTGTCCCGAGTTTACGAGGTGACAGTGAAGGGATGGCCAACACATGGTGATCCTCTGTTACCGGCATTCTCGGCAAGGTGAGACCAGCTGTCCGTCTGCCATGGTACTTTAATGTACGGGACAAGAGTGATTATTCCTCCCAAGTTACGGGAAAGAGTTCTAAAGGAACTGCATGAAGGTCATCTGGGGGGAGTTAAGATGAAAAGTTTTGCTAGGGCTTATGTATGGTGGCCGGGCATTGACCAACAGGTAGAGGAGTTGACAAAAAGCTGCGCTGGGTGCCAAAAAGTGCAAAATGCACCTCCGATCGCACCGCTACACCCATGGGAATGGCCTTCAGCCCCATGGCAACGCGTACATATTGACTTTGCTGGTCCATTCATGGACTCCATGTTCCTAATTGCGGTGGACGCACATTCCAAATGGCCAGAAGTGATCAAGATGAATACCACTACTTTAGAAAAGACAATTGCGGTGTTGAGAACAATATTCGCAAGGAACGGATTGCCAGAACAGATATGTTCGGACAACGGACCACAGTTCGTGTCGGAAGAATTCCAAAAATTCTTAAAGAAGAATGGGGTGAAACATTATACCTCTGCCCCATATCATCCGGCGACAAACGGGTTGGCCGAGAGATTTGTCCAAACATTCAAAAAGGCAATAAAGGCCATGAACGATGATCAGATTCCGTTACAACACAAGGTGGACAACTTCCTAATGGCATATCGAAACGCCGCTCATGCAGTGACTAACCAAAGTCCTGCCATGATGTTTTATAACAGGAGGTTGCGGTCCAGGTTGGACTTGTTAAAACCAAATGTGCGGAGGGAAGTGGAAAACAAACAGTTCCGGCATATTAATAACAAGTCCACTCGAAGTTTCGACGTAGGACAACCAGTGTTGGCAAGGGGCTATGGAAACGAAAAATGGCAGTCCAGAACAATTCGGGCCAGACAAGGACCTCTGATGTACACAGTAGATATTGGTAACAATGTGATAAGGCGTCATGCGGATCAACTGGTAGAATCAAGAGCAAGGGTCGAAACCATGGTTGCGACAGAGACAACTGTGGAAGACGTTAATGAACCTGAAGCATCTACCTCGGCAGGACTGTACCTGATGATGACGTCCAAAACATAGGAAACCAACAAGAAGAGTCACCTCAGCAACAAGAATCAGAGACCACTGAAAGGCGTTATCCAAACCGAATCAGAAGGCCTCCTGAGAGACTGAACCTTTGAACTGTTTATACCTGAAGTTATTATATGTATATATGTTATGATGTTATGTTAAATGGGGATATGACTGTTAAGCTAAAAAGGGAGGATTGTGGTGTATGTAACCTGTTCCACCTTAAGAGAACTTAAGCCTGTTCCACCTTAAGAGATGCACTACTTTCTCTGGCTGCTGTATACGTAATACCGGTGGTGACCACCGGTATATAAGTACTGTGTAGTGATATTGTATTTAGTATAGTCCTGACCTCCAACTAGTAAAGACCTGTTGAACTTTATTCTTGTAGTCTGTGTCAGTAATTAATCTTAATACAACTGGAACACACAGACTTAACACACAGCATCTTAAAACCCCTGATATATTCACTCACAGCATTGATTTTTGAATTTGAATCCAGTCCTCTCAGTCTGCCTTTGCACAATGATGATTCCACTTGTGGTACAAATGTCAGTCTGAGTTTAAAACTGTGTGGAAAGCATTTAGCTCTGTAGCTAAAGGTTTAGACAGGTTCGAATTTTTGAATTTTAAAACAGTCATCATTTTTACCAAGAGCTCAGTGAACAGGGTAGAGGACAGACTGATAGTAACACACTTGAAGGTGTGAGACATTGGGATATTCACATTCTTCTTTGACATGCTCCAAAGCAATCGTGAAGGTTGTAAGGCCACTGATAATCCAATGCTTTCTTATTCATTATTGCCTACTTAATAATTATAATATATTGCAGCCATAAATTTTCTGATTATGTGATGCAGACTATCTCTCGGCAAACCTGTAATAGTGACATAAGAATCATTAATCTATGAGTGTAAACTTCACTGCACACCATGAAGTGGAGCACATTGACTATCAATATCAGCACCGACAGCCCTCCCAGGCACAGAAACTGACTTCAAACTGCATAAAGCCACTCCATAAGGTTCAATATATAATAGCACATCATCATATGATGGCTAACAACCACTTGAGCTTCATGCCTGCAGTTCATGACATCATGTAAGATTACTGCCTTGTAATCACTCTCGGGTATCCATTGTTCTCAACACAATCAATTCATCAGTGCAGCTCTGCCTACGCACCTTTTGAGCTGCTGTCATTTCATATTCAGACTAGCATTGGCATTCTGGGCATGTTTCTCTACCAGATTTTGAAGTTAGTCTACATATAATTTTGAAGAAATGTTAACTAGTGATAGCGTTTTGCTTTAATCCACAATGACAGACAAATGGCTTATCTATGTAAAATCCTATTAGGCTACTCTGTTCATTTTAATATCTATAAAACCCAGTACAGTAAATAGATTCAGTGACAGATTAATACTGATTGTAGGCCCATTCTGGGTTCCAGATTTTAAATCAAACATTATAGTTCATTTTAATACAGAACACATTTGCAATAGGTCAAGGCTTTGCAAAATAATAATTGTCATTCCTGTATCAACAAGACGCATCTGCACTGTTTATATACAGCCATCAGAATCGAATGTCTAAGGTACATGCTCTTGTGTCTACATTATTAATTTAGAGCAATTAAACTTTAATCACAAGCAAATGTTTTCAAATGCAGATTTAAACAAGCCAAGCAGTTATTTTTATCTGAAGTGACACTAATAGAAGCTACACTGTGCTGATATTTGTAGTGTGTTCTCATAGACACTATCAGTCTGGCACCTTATCATTTTTGGTTTAGGAGAAATAATGACAGCTGACAGCTTCTGTATGCAAGCAGAGCTTTCTTTTTTCTTCATTGAATTTTTGACACTTTTCAAGCAGTTATTAATTTCTTATAATCATTAACAACTTGAGCGGTGATTATGTTTAGTAGGAGATAAGATTTTTCATTAACTGTGAATTGTTCAGTGTTATTATAAGAGGTGCATAAAAACAGCTAGCAGTAAATGTAATTGTATTCTGTGCATGGATTATGTACAAAGGCAGTGTGCAAATGTACTTAATTTACTGCCGAGAATAGTATCCAATTCCAGATTTGAATGGGTGTATTTATACTGCACCAAGTGAATTGAGCTAATTGCTTCTGAGTTGATATCCCCTCCATCACAAAGTCTACCTATTTGCACCACCATAACAACATCCAGCTTCACCCCTATCTTGGTCTATCTGCTGCTAAAACCCTAATCCATGCCTTTGTCACAGCCAAACATAACTATTCCAATGCTCCCCTAGTTAGCTTCCCATCCGCTTCCCAACCACCACCTTAAACATCCCATAAACTTCAGCTCAGCCAAAACTCTGCTGCTGATATCCTATCCCCCACCAAGACCCACTCGCCTATCACCCTGCCCTTGCTGCCCTATGTTGGCTCTTAATCTCCCAATCCCTCAAATTTAACATTCACACCCATGGCTCGTAATTTGCGGTCAGCGGTGAAGCAAAGGCGCTTCACACTTTGTAATGGGAATTCCTAGTGCAATGCTGCAGTGACGTCAACAAGCTGTCTAAGCTGCCAATCACATTGCAGAATACTCACAGGTAGGAAACCAGGAAATGAGAAGCTGCTTTTATCCAGACTTTTAAAAAAAGTTACAGAGAGCAAAACAAAGATTGGGACTCTCACATGGGGATAAGGTAGAAGCTAAAATATAATGAACAAACTTTTAAATTATTTTTTTAAGTTTAAAAAAAATTATCATAATGGAATTTTTTTTTCATAATGGAGAAATGTGACATCTCATAAATATAAAATTAATTTTTCAGGGCCAGAATGTTTGTTTACCAGTCAATATACTGTTAAGAACCCAGTTACACCTAATCCAACAAGGCTTAACATTTAATGGGGTATTTAACAGCGATATTACTACAGAAAAACCCACGCTTTCATCAGTTTCACTAGTTTCACTGATTACACTGATTGCCGGCTATGAGATGGGGGATGGGGGGGAGCGGGGGGAGCGTCCACAGCGCAACCTGTGTCGGAGCAGTGAGTGACTGACCGCAACTTCAGAATTTCTGCGTTTAGACGCGCATGTGCTACATCCTGAAGTTGTGGTCAGTTTCAAGGGGTAATGACGGCAAATGCTGGTGGGTCGCCATCATTACCCACCGCAAATTCTGGGCCCATATGTCTAAATCCCTCCATGGCTTCACGCTCCCTATTTTTGTACTCTTCTTCAGCACCTCAACCCCCATCAAGCCCTTTGTTCCTCTGACTCTGGCCTCTTGTGCATCCCTCTCCCCCTTTCTTTCTCAAAAGTCTAACCTGTTTAGTCTGCAATCCCTGCCTTCTGTTGTTTTATTCCTTACAAATCTCTGCAGTAATGTCCCACCCCATGTGCATTGCCATGGTTTTGTCTGATGCAATGGCACCATTGTTTGCTTTGGCGCTTTGTGAATAACAAACAGTTTTCAGCAGTTGTGAACTCCAGTGACCAGGCTTAGTAAGTGTATGACATGACAACAGAGCTGTTACATTTGATTGCATAAAGAGCAGCTGCAATCATATATCAGCATTGCTCATCAGTGCAGGTAGAATGTGGCTCACCCATCACCAGAATGTATAAACAATGAATTTTACAGTACTGTTTTGTAAACTTCCTGAGTAGGATCAGTGATATATGTTGAATTCATCTACAAAAGGCCACTAAGCACAGATAATTTAACTAATTTGGTAGCCACTAGAATGAAGCATTAGTGTCATATCACTTGTATGTTCAAATGCCTTGATAACCTAAGATTTTGTTGAATAGTATCACTTAACAGGTATTTAAACCTGCAGATAAGGAATCATGCTCATTTTGCTTGTCCAAATAGATCACTTGCCAGCTGAAGAGCAGCCATTATATCATAGAGATTTTGTTCTGAGCTGTGTTAAGTCTCACTGCAGACAAGTGCACTTTGATGCAGCTTCTGATGTGCAATGATTTCAGTCAGCGATGAGAACTTTTACCTTTTACTAATTGATAGTGCTGCTGGAGTAATAATGTAACTGTGTTCTGTTGTGTCAGGGAATACTAAATCTGCCTCGAGGCTTTACTTTTACTATTTGTCTTTGAAATCTTGTACTGAACTATTGCAGGCTGATTGTTTTCAATCTGTTCTCTCTTCAGACATTCCACACTCCAAGCCTTGGGGACGAGGAGTTTGAGATTCCACCCATAACTCCACCGCCAGAAACAGACCCCACTCTGGGACTAACAGATGTGGTGTCAGCTTTTCAAGGCCTTAATGATCCATTGCCCTCACAAGGAAATGAATTCACACCCCATTTTCCCCCACAAAGCCTGGACCTGCCTTCCATCACAATATCCAGAAGTATTATGGACCAAGATGGTGGACTCCTCAGCAACGGTTTGACTGTGGTAGGTGGAACTTAAATATAATTGTCTGGAAACAACCTTTTATTTCCAGCAGGGATTAGACATGGCTTTGAATGATGTTGACTATAACTTCTTGGACCAAAAAATGCATTCATACATAATATTAATAGATACCTTTATTGAATAATATATCCAATTTGTTGACATACAAACTAATACTTGCATTTATTTTGAACAAATGCAGCTATTCAGTGTTAATGTTCATGTGTGGTTACTGCAGTTAGAGTCTTTAATACAGTACTGATTTCCTGATGGTAGAAAAATAGACAGTAGTGAACTTGCCCCTGTGTTTCTAATTACTGTATTGTGACATTGCATGGACAAAAAAAGTTTACATTTACTGAAATAGTCAAATTGTGGTTCCACTGGTGACTTGGTGAGTGTAACCAATAATTAGCTGAGCCATACAGACCAGAAGGATCGCAGGTTCAATCCCCAATCTCTGCTGATCTCAACCCAGCAGCAGTAAGCGTGCTGGAATTGGCTTTAGTGACCTGAGTTAGGGAGTGGAACCAAGTTCCCCACAATGGATTGCTATCCAGCAACCCTTGCTAGAACTGCATGTGCGGACATCAAGTGAGGGCATAATAAAGCTTGGCTGTGATACCCCACAGTCAATTTGATTGCTGAAACTCACTATCAAAGCTCACACGTGAACACTGGAAACTCAACAAAGGTTTCAAGCCTTAAGGAGAGGGAAGAAAAATCAGTGAAAAAATAAAAGAATACTCCAGAGTAACTCGTAATTTCTACATATAGCTTGCCTTAATGTATTTGCTAAGAAATGTAAACTAAGCAGTAGTTGATTTACTCCTAGCTCTTTAATCAAAGATTTGGCTGACTTTATAAAAAGTTAATCTAAACTTGTGAATTATAAATGGCCTGATCAATCTTCAAACTCCCATACGCTTAATGATCTTTTAAATGGCAAAGAGAATTTTATTTGCTTTTAGCCTGGTTAAGTTCTTACAGATGTCTAATGTGTAACTACACACAATGGCTTACAGTTCTAAGTTGAAGATATGCAGTAGCAAATTGTACTGTGTACAGTTTTGGTCTCCTTACCTAAGGAAGGATATATTGCCTTAGAGGGAGTGCAACGAAGGTTCACTAGATTGACTCCTGGGAAGGGGGGAATTGTCCTATGAGGAGAGATTGAGTAGACTCGGCCTATATTCTCTAGTGTTTAGAAGAATGAGAGGCGTTCTCATTGAAACATACAAAATTCTTACAGGGCTTGACAGGGTAGATGCAGAGAGGATGTTTCCCCTGGCTGGAGAGTCTAGAACCAGGGGTCAGAGTCGCAGAATAAGGGGTCGGCCATTTAGGACTGAGATGAGGAGAAATTTCTTCACTCAAAGGGTTGTGCATCTTTGGAATTCTGTATCCCAGAGAGCTCTGGATGCTCGGTCGTTGAGTATATTTGAGACAGAGATCGATAGATTTTTGGATACTAAGGAAATCAAGGGATATGGGGACAGTGCAGGAAGGTGGAGTTCAGGTAGAAGATTAGCCATGATCTTACTGAATGGCAGAGCAGGCTCGAAGGGCCAAATGGCCTACTCCTGCTCCTATTTAATATGCTCTTAAAATGTCTCTGGTTATTTAAAAGGGCATTGCAACAAAATAGGTTTAAGAACATAAGAACATAAGAAATTTCTCCTCATCTCAGTCCTAAATGGTCGACCCCTTATTCTGAGACTGTGACCCATGGTTCTAGACTCCCCAGTCAGGGGAAACATCCTCCCTGCATCTACCCTGTCAAGCCCTGTAAGAATTTTCTATGTTTCAATGAGATCACCTCTCATTCTTCTAAACTCCAGAGAATATAGGCCTAGTCTACTCTATCTCTCCTCATAGGACAATCCCCCATCCCAGGAACCAGTCTGGTGAACCTTTGTTGCACTCCCTCTATAGTAAGTATATCCTTCCTTAGGTAAGGAGACCAAAACTGTACACAATACTCCAGGTGTGGTCTCACCAGGGCCCTATATAATTGCAGCAAGACGTATTTACTCTTATACACAAATCCTTTTGTAATAAAGGCCAACATACCATTTGCTTTCCTAATTGTTTGCTGTACCTGCATGTTAACTTTCAGTGATTCATGTACAAGGATACCCAGGTCCCTCTGAACACCAACATTTCCCAATCTCTCACCATTTAAAAATTACTCTGCTTTTCTATTTTCCTACCAAAGTGGATAACTTCACATTTCTCCACATTATATTCCATTTGTCATGTTCTTGCCCACTCACTTAGCCTGTCTATATCCCTTGAAGCCCCCTTGCATCCTCCTCACAACTTACATTCCCACCCAGCTTTATATAGAGTACAACCTTTTTATTTTGAGACCTAATCAGTCATGCTAGCTTAGTTATGATTTCTCTTGCTACTGTATATCAACATCCTAGTGCTGTAAACACTGATGTAAGTAACTGATCAACTCTGGATAAGGTTAGTTCTAAACTGTATCAACTACTGCTCAGCAACTTATACTATTAATTCAAATGTAATGGTGAAAACAGAGATTTATTTTCTCTGTTATGAAAATGTAAAGATTTTTTTTTTACATTTGCATTGGATTGATGTGCATGTGCAAGTACCTTTGACTTTCTTGAGGAGTTTAGCAGCATGTAAAGCATATCTTTTAAATGCTTATTGTGCTTTATTAATATTCTACTTTTTTGGAATCATCTGACTTCTTCTGGGCTTTGCTTTATAAACTGGGCCCAGACTTGTTTTTTTCTTCTAGCCATGGTTTCCTACTGTACTGTGTGTATGTGTTTCCAGCTGTCTGGTCAGTGTTTGCAGAATATAGTCATAGCTGGTGAGCGAGAGCTGAGAGACAGGTGTAGAACTAATGCTTACACTGGAGCAGGTGCTTCATATGGAGGTCTAGTCATTCAGGTAAAATGCAACACAGCTGCCCCAGGAATGTATCATTCTTAGAAACTTATTATCTTCAGATGTTCGTGAAAAGTTTACACAGCATGCTTCAAACCCTTTGGGATATTGAGGCCAATAATAACCTTTTGTTTCCAAGGTTTAATGGTAGCTGTTTGCGTTACTGCAGTTTTATGTTTTCAGTTTCTTGCATACACCCTATAATGTAAATGTTCAAAACTCTGAGCAGTCCAGTTGCTACACAACTAACATCTCACTTATGTTGGGAGTTGACAAACTGGAGCACTCCAAATTTCCAAACACAATCTGATTTCCAATTGACAATAAAGATGCTATCAGGTAGAAGACTACTCCAGATTCTGGCAGGTCACCTTGCTTGGCAGCCTATCTTGAATCATGGAGAAACTGACTGCAGTGAAACTGCTGGCCATTTCTCCAGCCTAGTTTTCCAGTCACATGAATTAACCATCGCTCCAGCGATTCAACAGGTCATGGGTGGGGGGGCAGGGTCATTTTCACCTTCACCGCTTGGGCAATAATACATAGAAACATTAGAAGATAGGGGCAGGAGTAGGCCATTCGGCCCCTCGAGCCTGTTCCGCCATTTAATGAGATCATGGCTGATCATCCAAATTCAGTACCCTGTCCCTGCTTTCTCACCATATCCCTTGATCCCTTTAGCCTTAAGAAATATATCTAACTCCTTCTTGAATATATTTAATGAATTGGCCTCAACTGCCTTCTGTGGTAGAGAATTCCACAGGTTCACCACTCTCTGCGTGAAGAAATTCCTCCTCATCTCAGTCCTAAATGGCTTACCCCTTATCTTTAGACTGTGACCCCTGGTTTTGGACTCCCCACCATCGGGAACATCCTTCCTGCATCTAGTCTGTCTAGTCCTGTTAGAATTTTATAAACTTTTCAATGAGATCCCCTCTCATTCTTCTAAACTCTAGCGAATATAAGCCTAATCGACCCAATCTCTCCTCATACGTCATTCCTGCCATCCCAGGTATCAGCCTGGTGAATCTTCGCTGCACTCTCTCCATGGCAAGAACATCCATCCTCAGATAAGGTGGCCAAAACTGCACACAATACTCAAGGTGTGGTCTCGCCAAGGCCCTGTACAACTGCAGCAAGACATCCTTGCTCCTGTACTCAAATCCTCTCGCTATGAAGGCCAACATACCATTTGCCTTCTTAACCGCCTGCTGCACCTGCATGCTTACCTTCAGTGACTGGTGCACAAGGACACCCAGGTCTCGTTGCACTTCCCCTTTTCCCAATCTATTGCCATTCAGGTAATAATCTGTCTTCCTGTTTTTGCTACCGAAGTGGATAACCTCGCATTTATCCACATTGGGCAGATGCATGGCAAATGCAGTATAATCACCCAACCTGTCCAAATCATACTGGAGTTTCTCTGCCTCCTCCTCACATAATCTGGCAGAGTGGATCACCCACCACCCACCCATTGTAGAACCCATCCAATTTTCACCCTACTGATTTTCAACATGTTACCACCAGCTCGTTGGTACATGCTGAGCGTGAGACTTCTCAATGCGGCATAACCCTCACTCGCCTGATTCCAATATAAATGGGATAAAATGTTTTGAATGTTCAACCAGCAGACCTAACTTCAAATCCCTTAATGCCATTAACAGTCACACTCCCAGTTTGTTTGTAGTTTGGGCCTGATTGTCTGAGGAATAGATAGGGGGTATTAATGGCCAGCAAGTGGTTCTTATGGTCATTGTTCAGTTATACTTCTTCATGGGTTAACATTGGCAGCAACTATGATTGTCCTGAGCAACACGAACAGTGTGAGTGTTGAGGCGGGTGAGGGGGTGGGGGGGGAGGGAAAATAGGGAATGCTACACTTGCACATATATCCTTGCTTACCTCCTTTCAATAAAAGATGTAAAAACACTGGTGGTTTATGTTAAAATAGGTTATGTTCCTATTTTTATTTCTCCCCATGAAGAAATTTGGTGGCTTTCAAATATGTAGCACTGATACATCACTGATCCATCACCTTTAAATTCCCCTTTGGTAATGTACCAGAGATATACAGTAAACCATTCCATGAAGCAGAACATTCTTTGGATTTCTTGTTCAAAAGAATGTGTCAGGTTGCTTGATGAGTTGCAAAATAGTGCAAACATTATCAGCACACATGGTTAGACGAAAAGTGGATGAAACAGAATTACTTCTGGGTCCTCAATTAAAAGAAATAATGGTGCTCCTTAGGGGCAACAGACAGGACTATTCACTCATTTTTCTATTATGCGACACAGTCATAGTTATTTTTAGTTTATGGAGAGAGGCGTTTTGTACCACAAGCATATAATTTACCTTTCAGACATTAAACACTTTTTCTCCTTTTTATGAGATTTTCAGTATTTGCTCACAGCATGATTGACATTTTCTGCTCAGAGGAAGTATTTTGCTTTCACGACAGACAATGGAAGAAATTCAATCCTGTAGAAATAATCACTGCTGAGTGAATTTATTATACACCAAAATAGGAGACTAATTTCTGTACATTGTGAATCAGACTTAGAATCTGATTGGAGGAATGAATAGGCAGAGTGTCATTTTACAGGAATGTCTTAAAACTGTACAAGTTAGCAGCAATATATTTATTTTACTGGTTTCATTATTTCTTTAGCATAAATATTATTTGAGGTGAATTTTCAGAACTCTGATAGCTAACCTACATGAAGTAGTGTGAGAGCAGGGCTAGATATTCATCGAGTTAGTATACTGTCCTTTCACCTCTCTGATCAGACTTCCAGTCTAGCTGAGAAAGATGGGATAAAAATGTCCTCTTTATGCCAGTTGGAAATGTAAAGAGCTTGGCACTCTTGACCAAGTTGCAGGTTGTCATGGCTCCACAGTAGAAAACTGTTCACAGATTGACACCAAATTGCAGTCTCATTCAGAGGAGTCATAAAGATAGCTGATGTGGAATGTGGAAAAGTATATGGTGGCATATGGTGGTGCAACGCAGGGTGGTGCTCTTTTCAGAAATGTGTGTTCCATTTCCCAACACTGATATCGTTCACTTTGAGGAGCATTAAAAAAATGGCCAAACATTTTGGTTGTCGAAGAAGCCTCTGCTGATTTCACAACCAGAGTTCATCCACATCGCAGTTATGATGAGCCTAATTAGTTCTTGGCTGGGTAGCTCCATGGAGCACCTGTCTAAAGGAGAACATTTCACCTCAGGGGAGGAACTGAATGGTAGACTTGTGCTGCAACAAGCACCTCTCTCATCAGCTGTTCACTAGGCAGCATTTACAATGATCATGGAGAAGATTGTAGCCTTAATTGCCCTTTCTTGCCAGCTGATGGATGTGACATATAGAGGCCTTCTTGAGGGAAAATAAAGGATAAACTTTGATTAAATGGTTGTTGTACATTTACATCACTTAAGCTGTTCTATTTACAGTTTGAATTAATAAGGTAAAGAAAAAAATATTATAGCGTTAACATTGATTAAATTAAAAGAAATGAAACGATTAATTTATGGCATGTCTCAATTGTTACGCAGCATGTATTTTACACCAAAATGAACTTTCCTTTGATTTGCTATGGGAAAAAGTGATGATACTTTAGGCCCTGGCACATAATTCAATGTACATTGAGCTCCTACATCATAAAATTGTTACTATTTGCCCAGTGTCATAGGGCGGTAATTTTCAATTCAAACATATCGGAAGACTTTCACATCTAAGTTTACTTGCAATTGTAAGAAAATATCTTTAAACAATCTTATTACCTGATTTATATTCCAAATAATAAAAGCAACCAGTAAATGAATTGAAGGCAGTAATCCAATTTTAAGAGTTCTGATGTTGAACATAAACCACTCATGCTTCACTTGTGGTTATGACATCATCTGAAGCCATTGATTGGATTATTATCTTGTAATGAAATTACACACATCCATTATCATATACGTACACTGTATTGGAGACCATAACTTGTAATTCCTTATGCTTGTGTCAAACAGGCATATTGGCCTTTCCTTACAGTGGATTAAAAATATGTTTTTGATGTGTACAGTTCCATAAATCACAGATTTTACACATTGAAGACAATTTAATTTCAATATTTTTTAATACTAAATTCAAGTTAATTAAACTGAGTCCAATGATAATTTCCTTTTAGCATTATTTTATTGCTATATAATAATAAGTATAGTTATCCCAAGACATTTCCTTGAATCTATGGCTGGTGGTTCAGTACGTTCTTTTAACACCTCTCCATAATCTGTCCAGTCCACTGAGTAGCGACGACTTCTGTAGTACATCAGTTTCAGAAAGTGGAATTTTTACTAGACAGCTATTGTGACATATTGGGTCAGTCAGAAATGAAAGATATTCATGCAAGCATGCAATACTTGTAATGAAGTCTCACTCTGACCTTCTGTATGATTGATTCTGTAATTTAGTTTTCTCAGGCTGTGCCAGAAATGAAATGAAATCATGTTGAACAAGTTCTGAATACCCACAGTGCACTACGAAAAATATTCAGCCCAAGAGGCTTGAGGGGCAACAGCTGAGCGATTTATCTCTGCACTATTATAGGCTTTGCTAGCATTCAGAATTTCATTTTTCTCATTTGGTTTAAGAGCTTAATTCTGCAGGTAGTTGTGAATGGAAAAAAAAATAAAACACAGTTCACATATAAATTGCCAGAATAGGAGTATGTGCAGAGGGCTGATAAAATGTCTGAATAGAGCTGACCTTTCATGTTGGTGAAAGTTGCTGGGGGATTCATCCTCATAATTACCATATAGATTATTTTATTCCTCTTCTGCAATGAAACATTTCAGAGAGCACTACTGCTGATTGAATGAAAATTGAACTTGTTAACGGTCTTTCCAGCTTTGACTTAGAAGTGCTAGGGGACTCTGCTGTATGTTATGTAAGGTTAGTTTTAATGAATTCTGATAACTCTGAAGGAACAGTGAATGTCAGAGCGAAAGACATCATCCTATAGCCCTCATTTATTATTCTGTTAATGCAATAGATTTCACTTGTGTATATACTATACTATTGAGTGTGCAATTTACTGAAGTGTATACAATATTTAGAACACCAGTTCCTAGCTACATGTGCTGGATTTATCCCAGTAAATTGTATACTTAGGAGTCTATGTTCCGCCAAAATTTTACACTTTCCCATGTTTACAGGCAGGACCATAGGCAACGTTGCAATCCCTATTTTGATTGAAAATGTGAATTGACACAGCTAATAGCTCACTGCAAAGAAATTTGCTTTATATATCAAACATATTGGAGGAGCATAATTATACACGTATGCCAAATCCTGTTAGTGAATATTCAATTAAGCCTAAAAAGGAAGTGTTTTCACACAATCATTGTGGAACGAACATTTATCTATGTATTTTACCTCATAGTAAACATTTCCATAATGGCTTTTTTTGTTGTTTTGATTTGTAGCATATTTAACTTAAAGCAGCACTACATATATCCTTAATTTTGTGTATAAACATTGTACATAACCTTCGAATCAATCCACGTTTTTAATCAATTTAGGGAATTAGTAACCTTGTTTACAGAGCTGCAAGTGAAATAGTTATTTTATGCATCATTAAAATGTTTAATGTTTGGAACGTTTTGTTCCTTCAGACAAAGTGTTCACTGCATAGTTGTTTATCTTCTCTTGACTATCAAATGAAAATTACCTATGGAATTTTCCATTATAGCATCATAACTTTAACGTGAAATAAAACGCTTGCATGGTCCTGCAATTCCAATATTTCCTTCAATTCGACATTTAAAGAAGATAACATCAGTGATAAAAAGGAATGAATCTTTTATGCAGAGCAAAATCATCAGTGGGTAAAGGACATTACAGTAGTGGCAAGAGAAACCGGAAATGGTGGCTTTAAGTGTCACAAACACGCAACCTAAATAGCTGAAGATTTCCAGAATTTCTGGTTGCCTCTTCCTTAGAGTGGCTTAATAACAGATGATTTTACCCCACAGAAATGACATTCAATCTTCCCATTGACAATCCACACTTTGCACATTTTGCTATAAGATCTGAATCAAATAAAAAAAAAAGCAATTTATAATATCATTAACAGTCTTCATGGAAGCTGTCATGTTTTGTATTAACTGTTTAAATTATAGCACCTTTGTGTTTAATTCCGAGAGTGGACCTTACAGTGTGCTGTGGCTATCAGTTTGCTTTGCCACAGATACATAATTTGTGAGTTATGTCAACACTTGTAATGATTTTCCCATTTTTTTCACATTTAGGTCAACATTTATTTTCTAGGTTTATAGTGATACTAATAAAGACTTTTCATCAGGATATCGTTAACTTCGAGCTGTGCTGCATTTGAATATTTTTGTGGTACCCATTGTGGAAAGTTTAATAGCGTCCAGACACAGGACATATTGTCACAGTACATGCTACCCACATCATAAAGCTCTCTGTTTTGAGGCTAGTGGATTTAGGTTCCTGGTATTTTCAAGCTTCATTAAATGTTGTTTAATATTATGGAACGTGACTGAAGTATGCATCTCATTACAAAACACAAAATGATTTTCTCCCAAGAATTGTGATTATTATGAGGAAGCAGTTATACTAACAAGCAAAATTATAAAGGCAAAACATTCCTCTGTTTCCACGCATGCAGAAATTAGCCAGGAACATAATAACATTGATTGACAGAGACACGCTTGAATCAAAATGCTGAGTTTATAATTTCCCATTTTAATTTGTGCCAAAAATTACAGTGGCACTCAGACTTATTAATAATCGACAAAAAAAAACACATCTTCTGCTCAACTGAAGCAAAGCCTATAGATAGGGGCCAAAAAAAACACTAGCTTTGTGGTGACATTTCTCACCAGGATTGAATTAGAAATGAAGGGGGAAAAATTGTCACACACCCCCTCTGGGGCGCTAACTTCGCCAGGGCGCTACCTTTAGTGCCCCGAAAAAGTTAGTGCCCCCGCGCCCAAAATTGAATGGTAGTGCCCCAAGCAGGAGGTGGGGTGCTACTGGAAGCCCCCCACCCCCTCTTGGGGCGCTCCCATTGAATATCGCAGCACTGCGTGCAGCGGCGCCACATGCATCGGCATGTAGCGCCGCAGTACTGCAGGCCTCCCTCACCTGATTAAAGGGGAGGGGCCTAGCTCAGCGCACACTGGGGCCCTGCTGGACCACCGGGGAGCGGGGTGCTGGCAAAAGAGCCCGGCACTGAAGAGGAGTGCCGAGCTGACCGATCGCGGCCAGCACCCCACTGGGGGAGATGAGAGGGGGCAGGTGCTGGCAGGCGGCCCCAAAAAAATGGCAGCCCGGCACCTGCCCTTTAATTTACACCGCCCCGGCCGCAAAAACGCCACCCTGACCCTGTCGGACATAGCATCCAGCGGTAGGTCAGGGGGCATGAGCCAAGTTTGCGGCTGGGGCGCGAGTGGGGAGCTACCGGCTACCGCCGCTGCTAACCTCCCACTAAATTTCATGGGAGGCGTTAGTGGCGCCGCACCAGGGTGCTAGGTGCTTTGCCTCGGGGCGCTAACAGGAGGCGCAAAGCAACCGAATTTTTCCCCCCGAAGTGTATATTTGGATTGTATTTACATTAACATTTTTCATTACTTTTTGTGCTTATCATGGCCAGGGATGTGAATGGAACACTTTCCCACTTTTTGCAGATAATCAAAAGCAGGCACTTCCTAGTCCCAGAGGCATTTAAAGCTCTTTCTGAGTAACATGTATTGGCAGCAACCTCTGAAGAGCATCCTTTATTGCAGCAGTGTACATTTTCAGCCATCCTTTGGGCTCTCCGAGTGAGATGAACAATTTAGTACCAATTAGTATGAGGCTACAGGCAGTTTTTCAACTGTGGACATGGGCTAAGCAGCACAGAAGGAAAGTTTCACTCCGTTACCCTGGGTCTGATTCAAACTGTGGTGAACATACAAGTGTGCTATCCCACTGGACTATCCAGTTATTCCAGAAAGCGAATTTCGAGCCCTTGTGGAGAATGGTTATGGCAATAACAGAGGGGTCACAAAGCAACTTCATTTGACTTTGTTAGGTTACTTATTCAAATTACATTATTGTTTACAATTGAAAGCTTATTATCTCTTAAATTTCATAAACAGGACATGCCTTAGCAGTGATGACATGAGATATGTATTTGTATTCATTAGTCAACTCTAACTAAAAAGTGGCTGTCTTGCTCAAGTTATCAGGTCAGTCTCATTTATGGATTACAAGTGACACATGCGAGATATCTCCACCAGAGAGTCTGATCATAACTCAGTCTTGTGGAGATATTTATCATAATCCCATTACTGATCATGGTATAGCTTCTATATTTAGCACGTAAGAAAGCCTAGAACAAGCAGGCCTTTCAGGCCATCATGCCCACTCCTTCCGCAAACCTTGCACAATATTGCTAATCCTCAAACTTTTCAATATTTATGCATCTCCACATCTCTACAATTCAGTCCTGTCTTGTCCTCCAGAGCCCTCCCCCAACTGTAGCTGCACAGGAACCATTGGCGTATAATTTTACCTTCTGGCAGAGTGGAACTTGCTCAATTTTCATTCCATTGAAATCAAGATGAAAATCTACCCCATTGTGTCAAGGGAGTAGTTAATTACAGTATCTCAAGTTGTATCCATTCCCATCCCATTCCCATTGGATTGTTATACAATTCCTTTAGAGTGGTAAAAAGGAATGACCTAATAATGTTGTCTTTAAGGTCTGCGTCCAGTTAACATGTTTTTGAACCTGTTTTCTTCTTCTTCCCATGCAGGACCTGGGCCAGACGCAAGTTCCCCAGTACCACCATGATCCGACCATGGGTATGAGATCTGTTGTTCACATGGCAGATGTTACTCAAACAGGAATAATGCAACATAATCAGCTGACCACTATTAACCAATCACAGCTGAGTGCACAACTGGGATTGAATTTAGGAGGTGGCAATATGCCACATAATTCGCCCTCACCCCCTGCTAGCAAGTCAGCAACCCCATCTCCTTCTAGCTCTGTAAATGATGATGATGCTGAGGAATTCAACAGGGTATGCTGTTTGATTATTACAATCAAAAATGCTTATAACATGAATTTACTTCCAATTATTCTTCTGGTATTTTACTCATGTGTTTTAAATTTATAATACTATTTGCAGTATATAGCCATATTATATTTTATGGGGATCATTCTTGCTGTTGTGCTGAGGCACTTAATTATTCTTATTGTCTTTGTAATTGAGATAGATAGACTTTGTTCAATGTAATATGCTTATTTTTCTATTTTTCCTGCTTGATTTATTTATGGAAATAGTTTGGTTCAATGCAGACAAACTAAATTTCAAGGTCAATAATTGCTAAGTCTCTTCTGGCTAATTCCAAAGAAAAAGCAAATGAACAGTTCCATCAAATGTCACTGTTAATTTTCATAAGATAATTGCAATTTTTAAGTTTGCTTTGAGAGAGTGATATTTGATTAACTAATCTGCCTTGATTTGCTTTTGTTCTGTCAAGCACTTTAGAGATTGTTTTAAAACCAGTTAGCTAATCCAGATCAAGAAAGGACTGCTACATATTTGATTGCCTAGAGCTTTGATCTGCTGTTGCTAAATCCTGCATGATTCAAAAGTATACTGTACGTTTAATGCCTTAAGACATTTGATACATTGTCATTTTTAGATTTATCTAAGACGAAATGTACAAATATTTGTTCTTTCAACGTTACCCTTGTTAGGGAGCATTAGAATCCTAAATGAATGATCATTGTTCAACATAATTTAATCAAAGGAATATGTTTCAGTCTTACAATTCTAATTGCTGTGAAGTGAGCACTTGCTGTAACCCATTATTTTTCTAATGACCTGTTTCAGGTGAGTGTTGAGAAACGAGCTGCAGTAGATTCAGGAAAAAAACCCAAGACACCAAAGAAGAAGAAGAAGAAAGATCCCAATGAACCCCAGAAGCCAGTGTCAGCTTATGCTCTATTCTTCAGGGACACTCAAGCTGCCATTAAAGGACAAAACCCCAACGCTACATTTGGAGAAGTTTCCAAAATTGTAGCATCCATGTGGGACAGTCTAGGAGAGGAACAAAAACAGGTGACTTGCAAATACTCTGTACAAGCCATGGTGGGGTGACGACAATCGATCAGATTTTTTGCTGCTGAAATAGATTTTGATAATATGGCTGATTGCATTAACATATATTAGATAGATAATGAAACTAATAGTGGGTCATTTTAACTTTTGATGATAGTGTGAAATGGGTGATATTGAATTGGCCAGCCTTTATACACATCTTCCGATTTTTGCATTCTATTAAAGTCATGGAAAGCAAAATCAGTTGAAGTATATAACAGGTGGCTAATCTGATATTGCCCATTTTACACTATCATCAAAACTTTAAATTAACCCCCATTTTGAGTTTGCTTACTCAAATAGATAAGGATGAGAAAAAACCCAGACAATCACCTGATCCTTGTTAAACCAGATTCGTAACATCATCGTCTTTTATTTGTTTTGTTTTTTCTGTTTACTTTCTCTCTTGTTCTGCCACATTCACTTTCTGTCTTTTTCCCCTCTTTGTTTCTCTTCCTTACTCCAAGCATCTCCTCAGTGTCCATTCTGTGTTTTAACAATTTCCCCCCAATTTCTAAGAGATATTCCCCTTGACCAGTAGCTCTGCTTGCAAGCTCCAGCTATTTTAAAGTGTCCAGCTCACAGTGCTGCACCTTGCATTTGAGTAAGTGCCAACAATTCCACTAAGATGAATCTTGTCCCCTCTCTCCCTGTCTGATAGCAAAAACCTCTGGATTCAATGCCTTCCTTTCTCGTTTCCTATCCTCCACCAGCCACAAATTCAACTTGCCTGTAACACAGTTGGCCATGAGCTCTCCCATACTAAATTATGCTTAACCATCAACCCCCATCCTCATTGACCTACACTGGCTTACTGTCTGTGAATATATTAAATTTAAAATCCTTGTCCTTATCTTCAAATCTCTCCATGCCCAACATTTCTCCAGCCTTATACCATGCCCCACCCCCCAACCCCCACACACATTTGGTCCTCTGACTCTGGACATTTGTATGCCCCCACTTCCTCCATTGCCCCACTATTGATGACAGTGACTTCAGCTCCAATCTCTAGAACTCCCTCTCTAACCCCATCACCTCTCCACTTCTCTCCTTCTTTAAAAGCCTTCTCAAAAGCCATCTTTTTAACCAGGCATTTGGCCACCCCTCCTAATCTCTCCCTTTATGGCTTAGTGACCATTTCCCTGTCTATCCATTCCTTGGGACCTATTTTACATTAAAGATGCTATGTAAATGCAGGTTGTTACTGTTGTTGTTATTGTTGAACATAGAGGTTTTCTTTAAAAATAAGCAAAAATCCTTCCATAACCAAATGCTATAAAATTGCTACATTCTGATGACTAAAATAATCTGCTCCATGGTTTTCTTGCAAAAGTCATAAATATACAAGGTTAATAAATGTACAAGCATTTTAACCTCGGGAATATGTTTTTGCATATAGGTATACAAAAGAAAAACAGAAGCTGCTAAAAAAGAATATCTGAAAGCTCTTGCTGCATACCGAGCCAGCCTTGTTTCAAAGGTAATCTTCTAAAAGTGCATGTTGAACGTGGCCTGTTTGCTTATGCTGGGTTCTGTAGTTCATGCTAGGTAGTAGGTTACTGCTGGAGTCAAACTTAATTAAACCTTCACAAATCACATATCAAAACTTGGTTTTATATCACAAGTTAGAGCATAAAGTGAGTGACAAAAATGTTGTGTGCAGCACATATTGGATCTATGGAACAAACCTATGTTTCATCATTTGTCAACTCTGCCAGAATAAGTCGCTGCAATAGCACGTGTCTCTCACCATCTCTAAAATCTGAGGGACAAAATATAATGTACTTTTTTTAACAAAATTGAGCATATCCATGATATGTGTCAGTCTTGGTTCAGGTAGCACTTTTACATCTGAGTCAGAAGGTTGTGGGTTCAAGCGTCACTGCAGATTTGAGCACATAACCTAGGCTGACATTTCAGTGCCATACTAAGGGAATGTTACAATGTCTCTCAAATGAGACGTTAAACCAAGACCCCATCTGCCTTCTCAGGTGGACTTAAAAGATCCCATGACTCTATTCGAAGAAGGGCAAGGGAGATCTCCCATTGTCCTGTCCAATATTTATCCCTCAATCAATTTCATTAAAACAGATTATCTGGTCATTATCTCATCGCTGTTTGTGGGACCTTATTGTCTGCAAAATTGGCTACCACGTTTCCTACATTACAACAGTGACTACACTTCAAAATTACTTCAATGGCTTTACAGGGTTTGGAACAGCCTGAGATTGTGAAAGGCACTATCTAAATGCATGTTCTTTCTTTCCTTCTATAAACAGAACAACTTAAGGATGCTAATGGGGTTCAGTTACTGCTACATATTACACTTGTGTGGCACATTTGCATAACTCATTGTTATATGGATTTCATCAATACCCACTGATCTAGGAACACTGAGAAGGGGACTTAGGGGAAAAAATTCAGTTGTTTGCGCCTCCCGTTAGCGCCTTAAGAGGGCGCTAATGGGACAGAAAGCAACTAGCGCCCAGGCGTGGTGATGTTTGCGCCGCTCGTGAAATTAACTAGACATTTTGCGGCGGCGCTAAACACTACCGCCATGGTCTCCTGCGCCAGCAGATCGTAACGTCAGTCGAGCGTGCAACGCCCCGGTAGCGCCCCGGACCGGATATTGAGTGGCGCCCCCTGCCTTACCGCCTGCTGCTAGCAACGTCATGTTGAGGGGAGCATTTTGCAGTCAGAAGGGGACTGGGGGAGCGCTATTTAAAGGCGACCGCTTCCTGCCTTTTTTTGTTGGTGACATTTTTGCACCACGCATTCAGAGAGAGAGAGAGAGAGACTTCTGGAAAGATTCAACGCTGTGTGAAGGAGTTTTGGGTACTGAGCAGCACTATGCAGGTTCATTTTGATTTGCCCTTCCTTGCTTCGCCAGCGCTCTGAGGTAGCGCCTCGCTCCTCGGCCTTTGCGCCTTAAGACAGGTGTGAAGCGCCTGATTTAGCGCTCCAATCAACTCCAGTGGCGATAAAAGTCATGTTTGTCGTCGGAGGCGATAATTAGCGCCAGGCGCTAAACTTTGCACATGGCCGATAATGGCGCCACAAAATGGGCGATACTGAATTTTTCCCCCCTAGAGTCCAGCAGGACTGAGATGGGGTTTTAGGGTCTAGCAGTATTTTGAAGGTCTATTACCCGATCTGGGTGGGGGAGTTCCAGGAACATTGGGAAATAAAGGTTGTAACACTTGGCCAAGTCCTGGAAGCAAGGATCACTGGGAGAGGGATCCTGATATCTTGAGACATTGTGGACGGAGATATAACAGAGATGGTGGGAGATTGAGAGATCCTTGTTCTCATTTCTTTGCATTCAAAGTTCCCTGATTGGCCATCCTCTTACTATGTTAATAATCATACTTGAAATCCATCTTATCCAAGATTCAACATGCTGGTTTAACTACTTATTTTTCAGTGTATAGAGATTTGTCAAGTTATTTGAGAGAGATTTACAACTAATATAAAAGCATTCATTGTTTGGGAAGTTAGGAAAATGTTACTTATCATGAATACAATGGCCGCGATTTTCCCTACCTCGGCAGGTCCATGGCGGGCGATGCAGTGGCGGGTCCTGGCCCCGCTCCTGCCTCCATCCCAGCCTCCGACATGACTTTCCCCTGATTGGGCTTGCTGAGTCCGCACAGTGCGTATCCCGGCCAATTGAAGGAAGTGTGTATGATGACATCATTTGATGATGCGTCATCAGCCAATTTCCTTAAAGGGACCATGCGCAAATTTAATTTGACATTTGTGCTGTCAGTGTTGTACAGCATTGAGGTGCTGTAAACACTGATAAGCACTGCACAGAGGTGCACAGGTGCACAGCTGCACCCAGGCTCTCCCATGACTCCCTCCATATGGAGCGAGTCACTGCACACAGGAATGTCCTCTTCCTTTCCCAAGGGTGGAAGAGACCTCCCCAAGAGACCAAGACAGCCTGGTTGCACTGGAGGGCACAAGCAAGGATGTGGTCAGGAGGACCAGGCTGCAGTGGCGCAAACCTTTCAATAATCTCAGTAGATCACGAAACGTTACTGCAAAGCCACACTCAACCTCATCCTGCTGTGCCACTTATCACATCCCCATCACTCTGCCTTCCCTACCGTACCCCTGCACATCCTTACTCACACCAACTTACCTTGCACCTCCACCCATCCCTCTCTATCTACATTATCACTTCCCCATCTCACTAGCCACCCCTCACACTCACCCTTATCCTACTGCAAGCATACCAACTAACAACACACATGGGTAGGCACTTGTGTGTTTTAGCCAATGTTTGTGAAGTTTCTGTTAATGTGCTGTCAAAAACTGAAATCTTTATTTTCAACACTTTGCGTTCTTGGACAGATTTGTGTGCACCTTTGGAAGTGGCTTAGTGAGTTGCAGTGAATGGTGAGACATAACGGTACCCCCCGCAATGGTGATGAGTGTGAAAGGAATGGCATGGGCATTGTAGGGATGCTTTATGGTATTGCTGTGAGGTGGTGCCAACCTGGCATCCTGTGACATCCAAGGTGTACAGCATCACGTGAATTAAATGTGACCATGGTGAGGCCGGCCCTGGCATCAAGGTGGTCGGGTGCTGATGCCCTCTGTCCTGTGCAGCATCGGGTGATTGTGGAGAAGGTTGGTGTGGTTGTTGGTGCTGCTGGTGTGCCTGGTGATGCTGGTGTTGGGGCTTTTCATGGCCAGTTTCTGAGGACCAAGGTGAGAGAGTATAAAGTGCACCATGCTGATGGAATAGATGGCAGGTGAAGTAGAGATGAGAGAAGCAATCTGTCAATGGTGGGAGAGGTAATGAGGTCAGACTGCATGGAGACTTGTGTAAAGACTTGCAGCATCATTAATTTGTAGTGGAATTGCAGTTTAGAGAAGCTAGTGGTTAAGGGAACATTTCTCAATCAGCTGGGAGCTTTGACTTGACATTTGAAGTTGTCAACTCATCAGCTGATTCAATGGCAAGTGACCTCCCGCCTCAACTTCACAGACGAGGTCTAGGCACAGCGGAAAACCAGTGGATAAAAGCATTGTTAAGTGGCTGTAAACAAGCCAGTAATGATTTGAATTGGGTCCCCTGCTGTTGCCTGTCAGGTCTGCTCAGCGCTGGCAGACCCAACATCGGGAAATGCAGGTGTGCGCGTTTTGACAGCGGGTTCCCGACCCGCTGTCAATCATTCTAAATTTCACAGCTGACCCGCCACCCATCCCGTCCGCTGAGCGCCGGCAAAATTGCAGCTAATGGTTGGAAGTGAATGCACTGGAGCAATAAGCAAGGAATGGAGAATCAAGCTGAGTTCTTTTAAAACATTTGTCTTAAATCATAAACCTTCTTATAATGAAAGATTATTGCATTTAATATTATACATTTATATTACCCAAAATGTATTACTGTTTTTTTTCTTATGAATGAGCACATAAAAATAAGGTCATTTCCAAATCATTACCTCAGTAACCTGGCATTTTCTCAATATTGTTTCATCAGCACCTGACAATAGGAATACCTTTGTTGTTTAAAAACATGAACAAGCAATTGATTAACTACCACATCTTTTATGTCCATAAAAGTTTCAAAAATATCATATTTGTCATAGACATGTTTATGGATTCATATTATTCCACTTCCTGATTTGTTTAAACTTGCTCTAATTGATATTTATCACAGCATGCTGTTGATATTATCTGATTTTCATTACTGCTTTTTATTACATGGATGGTTGAGGTATTTTTCTTTCATAGTTACATGATAATGATCAACAATATCAACTTACCAGATAACTATCCACATCCATAATGTGTGCTAGAACTGATTGAAACTGTTCCACTGCACAAGTATGATAACATATTTGTATTTAATCTTGCTGAATTGAAGGGAAAAGTAGTTAAGCACTTTCAGGAGCATTTACCCATAGCTGATCCTTTTTTTAACGAGTTGATTTTGCCAACCCCTCCTCCCCATTTACATATCTCTGTTTTGTTTGATAAATACTACAGCAAATATTATAGGGTGATTTCAGCCAAGGAAATCCCCTTAAAACATGCCCACTGCTTATCATTGGTATCAGTGGAAATCAGTCTTTTAGAATAGTGGGCTTTCCTTTATTTTAAGTCTCTGATTCTTAGTTTGTTATCTACCATAACATAATAACATCATCAGAAATGAAAAATGAAAAGGCAGCCCATGACAATCTGACTGCACCACCACCAATGCTGAGGAATATTTTTTTGAAGTAGTGTGGAGAAACTGTAGCTCGGTATTTACTCTGACTGTACAGAATTGCAGTTACCTTTCCTTGAATAACATTATCATTATTACATGTGAATAAAGAATGTTTTATAAAAGTCTTAGTGCGTCACTTAGTTTAAGGTTACTACATTTTTTTCTCTCCACAGGCCGCTGCAGAATCAGCTGAAGCACAGACCATGCGTTCTGTTCAGCAGACTTTGGCATCGACTAGTCTTTCAACTTCCCTTCTTATGAATCCATCACTTTCCCAGCATGCCTCTGTCTCAGCGTCAACCCAGTCTCTGCAACAGACACTGCCAAGGGCAATAGCCCCCAAACCAATGAGGTTGCCCTTGCAAGGCAATCAGCTGGTGGCATCTGTTACTATAGCACCAAACATGTCAACAAACATTGCCAC
The DNA here is from genome assembly GCF_052327205.1 of Somniosus microcephalus. NCBI lineage: Eukaryota > Metazoa > Chordata > Chondrichthyes > Squaliformes > Somniosidae > Somniosus > Somniosus microcephalus. The sequence continues at coordinate 220,332,964 of NC_140992.1, forward strand.
ACCCATGGGGACTTCTATGGGCACCACCATGGTCCCCACTCCACCTTCGCCCCAGCTCAGCCCTCCATTGCAGCCTCAGCAACACCAGATACAGCAGATGCAACAGCATCAATTGCAACACTTTCAGCAGCATCAAATGCAGCAACAAATGCAACAGCAAATGCAGCATCAGCAAATACAGCAGCATCAGCATCAAATGCAACAGCATCAAATGCAGCAACAGCAGATGCATCATCAGATGCAGCAACAGCAAATTCAGCAGCACATGCAGCAGCAGTTACAGCAGCAGTTGCAACAGCAGCAGATTCAGCAGCAGTTACAGCAAATGCAGCTCCAGCACATGCAGAAACAGCAAATCCAGCAGCTGCAACAGCAGCACCCGCCTCAGCACTCGCCACCTCAGCATTCCCCTGTTGCGTCGCAGTCAGTGGTGGCCTCACAGATCACTTCTCCAGTCCCTACACGGTCAAGTCCACAGCCAGCCCAGCAACAACAGCAATCTCCACTACAAACCCAGGCCCAGACCCAAGTATTGCCACAGGTCAGTAACTATTAGAAATGGAAAGTTCCCAGCGAAACAAGGTGACCTGTCATTTTATACTGACATGGGTAATATTCTTAAAGTGGGAGCTGGATGGTATTAGATAAATTGATGAATCTGGTGTATTAATGATCTCAGACTGTTTGTTATAAATGAATAAAAATGTACTTCAAGATGCACTTTGTCTTGTGGTAAACTGATCCTAACATGGATTTTTAAAAATCAATTATGCACCCTTTGAGTTTATTGTTGATTAAAATCAGAAGCTGAGCATTTTAGCTCCATTCTGTACTATGTATACATTACATTTTGTACAGTGACACATTTCCCTTATATTTCTTTGAAGAAAATGTAAAACATTAATCCAACAGATTGTTTAAATAAAAGTCATAACATAAAAAAATGTGTGGTAATTGGTATAGTCATATTTAAATATTCAACATAGAAATAGATATAGATATATCTGTCAAAAATCACACTGCAGAATTAGATCAGTAAGGAAAAATTTACATTAACCAAAAAACCTTTAGTTTCATTGGTGACTTCTAGTAAATGATTCCGTATAGTTACGGATTGTGAATTCAATTATATTAATTGCCGCATTCCATATTTGTTATTCTATAGAGATTAATGTCATTTTCACAATTCTACCATGCCAATACATCACAGCACTGAAATTAAAACTGCCCTTGCATAGATAGATAATATAAGCTCTCGATGGCAGGCACACCACACAAGTGATGTCAGCTAACAATCAGAAAGGGACCAGAATTCATGAGGTGCATCATCCATGGGAACAACTGATACTGATCTTTCCTTGTAGGGAAATCATGTATTACTGGTGAAAAAAGACTTTATTCAATTCTGTTTATTTTAAAGTCCTTGAATGAATAAATCTTACTGGATTTAGTTCACTCTTGAGAACGGCTTTCATAATTTATTGGTATTGATGGTCCTTTCACACTCCTGAAATGAACCCAGTAGATTATCTTATTCCACAATCGGATGACAATCAGGAAAGTGCAATTACTCTCTATGTACTGGTATGCTGTTTTGCAAATAAAATCTATCTGCTCTCCTATCTCCAGTGACCATTGTTAAATAGAATAAACAACCTGAAATGAGTTCAATTTGACTTGAAGCAGGAAATGAATCCGAATCGCACACCAATTGGAGTTACATGTGCCTCACGTTTTACTATCTATGTTTTTCCATTGAACTCTTGCGTAATATTGGGTGCAAGTTTTTTTGCTAGTCCTCCCCACATAGTCATCCTCAAAACATCTGAGTGTAACATACTGCTTCCACAGCCCATCATTCTGCAGCCAAAATTGGAATTAAAGGACTTTCATAAATGCATACCTCATATAGAAATACTAACCGGAATCTAAGAAAATGTATTAAAGAAATAACATCAATTGCATTGGATTGTGTGTTCTTGTAAATAGATCGTAGTAGTAAAAGATTTTATCAGTTGTCTAATTGCTCACCGGTAAATGAATCCGTAATTTGTATTAATAGCATTGAGAAGAAGGTACTGAGCACCTTTGTGCATACTGCCTGCACACAGATGGGATTAGCAGTTCACATTATTTCATTTCTCATCCAAGTGCTTCAGAAATGAGGCTGCCATCGTAATGTTTTCTGGAACAGCATGGCTGCCGTCCCCAGCTGTCTCCAGTGATTAATTACAGCATCTGTCCTGTCAGAAGCTATAGTGAAGAAGTCTGGTTAAAATTGCAAATTAGCACTGGCAACAACCTTAAACTACTGATGATAAAATGAAAATTAAAAACAGCAAGTGTCATGCATGACTGGAATCCCAATACACACTGGGGTACATGCTAGAGTATGTGTCCATAGCTACCAGCTATTAGATGTAAACAGAAATTAAAATAATGAGCACTCACGAAATAGCAGGTATTGTGTTAAGCCTGGACTACATTGTTTCATTGATAAGGGAACACGGATTTCTCCTTTGCTCTGCAACTGTTCAGTATTTTGATCCTTGTGTACAAATATTTAATACCGTAGTGGTGTATATCTGATTAAATTCTTAAATCCATTGCTTGGAATAAATTAGATGGGAAGAAGAGAAAGCTTTGTGTGTGGAAATTATCTCCTCCAATTAGCATTTCATCTGCTATCAGAAAATTAATATGAATTAGGCAATGTTACAGCATAAAGATAATTTAGCACACATCAGCTTTTATCTTTTATTGTCAGGTATAATTACATTTTTACTTTTGACAAAAGAGTAATATGATTCATATTTTAATTTATGTTTATTTTTGTCTACTTCAAAAATTAAAGTTTGCGTGACTCATTCTGCCCTAGGGAAATTAGCTGCCTCCAATGTAAAATTATGATGTGATATCTCACTCGCATGAACACAAATTCTCTAATCCTTCATTGCCTATTCATGGCACAAATAAGAACATAAGAAATAGGAGCAGGAGTAGGCCATTTGGCCCCTCAAGCCTGCTCTACCATCTTCTTCCTCATCTCCACTTTCCTGCACTATCCCCATATCCCTTGATTCCCTTAATATCCAAAAATCTATCAATCTCAACGACTGAGCTTCCACAGCCCTCTGGGGTAAAGAATTCCAAAGATTCACCACCCTCTCAGTGAAGAAATTTCTCCTCATCACAGTCCTAAATGGCCGACCTCTTAAATTCTAAGACTGTGACCCCCCGGTTCTAGACTCCCCAGCCAGGGAAAACATCCTCTCTGCATCTACCCTGTCGAGCCCTGTAAGAATTTTGTATGTTTCAATGAGATCACCTCTCATTCTTCTAAACTCTAGAGAAGATAGGCCAAGTCTACTCAATCTGTCCTCATAGGACAATCCCCCCCATCCCAGGAATCAGTCTGGTGAACCTTCATTGCACTCCCTCTATGGCAAGTATATCCTTCCTTAGGTAAGGAGACCAAAACTGTACACCATACTCCAGGTGTGGTCTCACTAGGGCCCTATATAATTGCAGTAAGTCGTCTTTACTCTTGTACTCAAATCCTCTTGTAATAAAGGCCAACATACCATTTGCTTTCCTAATTGTTTGCTGTACCTGTATGTTAACATTCAGTGATTTGTGTACAAGGACACCCAGGTCCCTCTGAACACCAACATTTCCCAATCTCTCACCATTTAAAAAATATTCTGCTTTTCTATTTTTCCTACCAAAGTGGATAACTTCACATTTCTCCACATTATATTCCATTTGCCATGTTCTTGCCCACTCACTTGGCCTGTCTATATCCCCTTGAAGCTTCTTTGCATCCTCCTCACAACTTACATTCCCACCCAGCTTTGTATCAACAGCAAACTTGGATATATTACATTTGGTGCCCTCATCTAAATCAGTCATATAGATTGTGAATAGCTGAGTCCCAAGCACTGATCCTTGCGGTACCCCACTAGTTACAGCCTGCCAATCCAAAAATGACCCATTTATTCCTACTCTCTCTGTTTTCCGTCCGTTAACCAATCCTCAATCCATGCTAGTATATTACCCCCAATCCCATGAGCCTTAATTTTGTTTAATAACCTCTTGTGTGGCACCTTATCGAATGCCTTCTGAAAATCCAAATACACCAGATCCACTGGTTCCCCCTTATCTATTCTGTTAGTTACAACCTCAAAAAACTCTTAACAGATTCGTCAAACACGATTTCCCTTTCATAAATCTGTGTTGACTCTACCCTTCTAAGTGCCCTGTTACCATGTCCTTAATAACAGATTCTAGCATTTTCCCTATTACTGATGTCAGGCTAACTGGTCTGTAGTTCCCCATTTTCTCTCTCCCTCTTTTCTTAAATAGTGGGATTACATTTGCTATCTTCCAATCCGCAGGAACCGTTCTAGAATCTATGGAATTTTGGAAAATGACGACCAATGCATCCACTATCTCTAGAGCCACCTCTTTCAAACCCCTAGGATGTAGGCCATCAGGTCCAGGGGATTTATCGACTTTCAGTCCCATTAATTTCTCCAGTACTTTTTTTTACTAATACTAATATTTTAGATGTTAAAAATGTACAATCATGTAGAAGAATAGGATGAGTTTCAGATTTTTTTTTTTAACTCAATGAGGCTTAAATAATTCTATTTGTTTTCATCTAATGCAGCAAGACAACACAACTAGGGCCTTTCCCATTTTGGTGGAGAGCTGTATCATTATTTCCATTAAACAGCTTTGACATTAGTTGAATGAACACACAAAGTTTTAATTATAGTTGGCACTAGGTCATTAATCACTAAGTTAGAGTACAACAACCCTGGTGACAGTATGCAGCATAATTTCAGTCAGCCATTATCACCTGACCCATTGATGTTTGCAGTATTTCTAGACAGATGGATTAAATATCTCAGGTTTAACCAGTGTCTTCTGCCTTGCTCCATTGAATAGTCTTTAAGCATTTGAAAGGCTTCTTTCTATTACCCACTTCATGGAGTAGTTTGCAGTACTGGACTTGAGTATAACCTTTCTTGCCCCTTTGTTTGGCTTTTGTTTTGTAACAGCTGTTATCATCGTTTTTGGTCAGCTGTGATTGCTGGAGGGAAAATAGGACCAGATGGTGTTTTGCTATGCATGAATGGAGTGTTAGAGTAGTTTGGACTGAATAGGCCACGATTGAATGGTGTCTATGCACCACCTGCCCCCTTAGCAGCAGTGCTTGGATCAGAGTAGCATGATCTGTCTTGGACTTAGTAGGCTGGGATGGGAAAAAATAGAGAACTTTGTTGAATGTAGCCCATATTTATTGATCTGCCGTGCGGGCAGGAGCATAATGCAGTACACAGTCAATTTGACTTAATTGGATATGACACCACATGTACATGTAATCTATCATTGTTTTCTTTCAATACAGGTTATCTGTTTGTTTCCATGGAAACGTGGTATTGTCGTAGTGTAGTATCAGATAAAGGAAGGAGGCAGGAATATATTTGAGTGTGTGTGTTTTTGCTTTTGTTAGTCTTTTTGTAATTATGTTGCATGTAAGATTGTGATTCAAAAAGTGTCTCCACCCAGTTTTCCTGTGCAAACACTGCTCTATGAAAATGCAGAGGCAGGATAGCGTACTTGAACCACATACTGTTGATCCAATTAATTTCTAAGATTAAAGCGTGCAAAATGGTGTTTTTACTCATTTTTAATTTGAATTGTAATTACCAATTATTGTGCGGAATTTACAAGGACAAGCTCTCAGAATATAATGCTTTTTTGAGACGGCAGTGCCTAAAATGACCCCTCTTTTGTTGCGGAGTGCTTTGCCTCTCTAATTTGTATGCAATCCTTGCTAGCCCTTGTCTGTTGGAAGCCAAAGTAAGTATAATTTTCTTCATTCCTGTATCCGCAGGTCAATCACTCCCTTGAAAAGAATGATTGTGAGTTCTGTTACTATGTATAAGGTTTAGTGCTTGACCTTAGACAGTATTCAGAACCTAGACTGGGTATTTTCTTTATTCTCTTTTATTGTGTATAGGCTGTGCTTAAGCATGAGGCTGGAGCAAGGGTGCACTTTCACATTCGGTATATGAAGGCAAGCTATTAGGACTGAAAACACCTTATAGGGACCCCTAGTTATTCACTGCAGGAAGAGTTAGTATCATTATTCCTTGCCAACTGTTGATACTTATTCTATGACATTTACATCTCGTTTGAGCACTACAGAGATTATTTTTTTTTAAAGTTCTCTGGCTCTTTGCCGTCCACAACAGAACCATTTAAACATTGGGTTAATTAGAAAAGATTCACCTATTTAAATAGTTTTTAACTACTTCCAGAGCTTTTCACCACCTCCGCCTGAAGTCCAGCCTATCATCAGCTCTCCCCCACCAGCTCCTGTGGGTGCTCCCACTCCAATACGATGCATGAGGACTGGCTGCACAAATCCACCAATCCAGAGCGTGGAGTGGGATAATGAATACTGTAGCAGCGAGTGTGTAGTTAACCACTGCAGGTAACATTTCACATATACCTGTTTTATCAGATTAGTTACATTATCTAAAGCGAAATGTATTTTTCAAGACCCACAAAGCAAAAATGATTCCTGTGCAAGCAGTATGCACAAATGTAAATAAAACTTTCTCCATTTGCAAAACATTAGAATCTGCAGTGGTCGATAATATTTAACTGATATTTTTGGTGGAAGTCCCTTTGTGACTGGAAACAAGGATTAGGCAATACTTCTGATGTTATTTTTAACATGACGATACATACCTGTCTTAGTATATACATTTTCGTTATGCTAAACTTGATCTCAGCCATCAGTCACTGTCAATTTAGAACAGATCAAACACTGATTGTCCCACCAAGTGTAGTAATGTACAGGAAGATGAATCTTCTGAATGTAAAGACTGATATTCTTCATTGATGAAGCACAGATCATAGTGGCTAAACATTGCTTTTTAAAGATGCAAGTGTACTGATCTGGACAGTTTAGAATGGATGGAGGATGCTGTAGATATTTACATTACACAGGACAAGTTGATACGCACTGACCAATCTAGTGGGTTTTGTAAATGTTAACATTTGCTTTACCCAATGCAACAATACAAACAGTAAATCGTGATGTACTTGTGCTACACTGTAGTACACAGGGTCACTGCAGCTGTTTATGAATCAAAAGGTCTCTCATTCTGTCTCGGTGTTAACATTAATTCCAACTATTAGTTCATTGTGCCATTCAATTGTTCCTTTTTGTTGTAACTCTGAATAAAAATATATAAATACCTGACCTCTTGAGTGGCGTACATGGTACTTAGAAATGTGTACATAATTAAAAATTATTTGGATGCTGATATTTTCTGCATATCCTATTTCTAAGTAATGGAAATAGTGACACATGTGCCAGTGTTCAAAGTCTTTGCATTTCTTCCTGTCAGTGATAGTGTGAAATGTGGAAACAACAAACAGAAATAAAAATCAGGGCTGGATGTCATTATTTCCGGTTTTCAGCATCGCTATTTTGCACGTTGTGATGTTTTATTGAACAGTGACTGCCAGTTAAAGCTTTGATGTATTTTGAAAAATTATACTTGAAGTGCTTATACGCTGTAGTATAAATCCTATATTACTACAGCTGTTTGAGTCTTATTTGCCAGTTGATTTACCATAAAACACCAACACATGAACAAGGTATTGAAAAACTACAGAACATTTCACTGAAAGGAATGTCTGATGTATTTAGTCTTTGTGTGATTTCCTCCAGTTACAAATATCTTATTTGCAGATTTGAAATCATAAGATGGGTAATGGGATTGCGGTGAGATCGAGAGGCGGCAAATCTGTCAAAATGCACCTTACCCATTACTTTTTGTCTGAAATATTTCTTGCAAGCTCTAATTAAATCAAAACACATAGCCATGATCTGCTAAAGGTTAAGATGCATGTTGTCACTAAAATCTAATTTCAACCCTTTGCTCAAATGTCATTTTCATGCTCATGTCCAGATTGATTGGCAGAGAAAAACTGGAGTTTAATCATCTACCTAGCCTTGGAATACATATTACAATACTGAAAATGTTTGTGTAATGTTGCTTCAGATTAAATGCAATAGCAGTGAGGTTAAAATCTTGTGTCTTCTGTAGGGATATCTTCATGGCGTGGGTTGCCTCTCGTAATCAGAGCAGTACTGCTTCTGTGAAGTGAAGATTTGCCATCGATGTTTTGCAGCCAAAACTCAGCATTTGTCAGACAGGCTGCCAAGAAGATGTTCTGAAAGGCAGGCTGACATGCTTTGTTTCCTTGTAACTACATGGGCACAGACTTCAGAAGGCTTTCCAGTGACAGGCTGTACAGACTTTCTTTAGGCCCACCTGCCATTTCTGCCAGTGCCTGGAGAGCTAGCCATTTTACATTGTGTAATGTAGCTTCAGATGATTATTTTGTTTGACATGAACTTAAAGGGCATGGCTTTTAGTAAATGACATGCCTCTGCATGATTGCTGAAGACTGTGAGAAGACTCAGATGGAAAATCTACTTTTCTTTTGTGACAGTGATGTCATTGTGACCAGTCGAGACATAAGGTACTGAGTGAAGCGTAATACTTAAATGGAATGCTAACTACATTTTTATTTACAATAGCTTGATTACTTTTTAATAGCTTAAAGGGGAGATTTGATTTTTGTTCAGAAATTGTTTCCATTTTACATATTGTACACAATGACCGTGTTTAAGAACGTTGGTTTCTCAGATGTAATTATTTTCTAAGTTCTTAAGAAACCAGGTTCGTCATGTAATCACGCAACCATGTGGCACCCATGTAATAACATCTTTTCCATTGTTAGTTTCATCTATTTGTTCTGCAACCAAAAAGAGTTATTTTATTATGTACTGTATTGTAGGAATTGCTTTTTGTGTGGCAATTTCTTAGCATAGTGTGCTCAATTTAACTGTGTCTCCTTTAAAGGAGAGTTCTGTGTATAAGGCCAAATGCTTTAAAAAAGCTCCTCTTTAATGCAGTAGTCAAGTTAGGGGTGGCTAGTGAAATAGCCTGTAAACCAAAATCAATAATGTTTAATATTTTTACTTTTGTTTGTATTTAAATTTTTTGTATTAAAATTTGTGGTCTTATTTAAGGTTTAATTATTGAAAAACGATAGTTGACATATTACTGATCGACCTTTCAGTGAAACATATGTGTTTCTTCATTCAGAAACAAAAATTTTCTTTCTCTATTGTAACTGATCTTTTAATTTCCTTATTTTGGCTGTAATAAAAAGTGACATGAAAATACTTCAGAGACTGTGTCATGAACCATGTGAAAGATAAATTTCCCCATTGTGGATGGCGGCGCTGTGACATGTTTCCACATAATAAGCAAATGGTACTTCAGGGTATTACAATGACTGATGTGTCACAACCCATGTAGGACAACTGAACTCACCAGAATACGTCAGAGCGGGGCAAGCTAGACGTTTTCAAGGTCAAGAGAGTCACTGCCACATCGGAAGTCTAACCAAGCACAATGAGTCAGTCTCTGAATTCAACCAAAGTAAAATAACTTGTTATTAAAAGGCGTAAAATATATTGGGGATTCCTCGGAGTTGCTCCCACTCCACCAGTGTTACTTCGTAAATCAGCTTTCTGGCGAAGTAACATCGGCGGAGCCTTGTTAGGCAAGGGTATTAAGGGTTACGGAACCAAGGCGGGTAGATGGAGTTAAGATACAGATCAGCCGTGATCTAATTGAATGGTGGAACAGGCTCAAGAGGCTCAATGGCCTACTCCTGTCCTTATGAGCGGGAGGAGCTCCGAGGGATTTTCCGACCAGTGTGTGTGATTTCAGTTCGTTGGCATTGTGTATTGCCAGCACACAATGCTGCACTAGAGAGGACTTTCGCCTGTGGTTCCCTGTAAGGTAAATCCCCGATCCTGCTCGGCTGCAAGCCAAGGAAAACTGAAAGGGGTGACAACTCAAGGAAGTCTCCTGCACTTCTGAGCAGCTGGTTTCTGAACCCTATTGGTGGAAAGCCTGCTGTCTGTCCTCATGATCCAAGGATGGTGCACAGCATAGGGAAATCTAATTTCAATGGTAGAAAAATATAATTATTAACGGTTACAAATGAGGTGCTTTGATGTTAGTTCTCAGCCGCCCACTCCTGTAGCACAGACCTCAGGCAGCTGGTGCGTATATTGGAATAAAATTTCCTTTTAGACCAGGAAGATCTGTTCCTTGTTGGGTCTTCCTGAAGCCAATGAAGGAGCTGCTCTGGCAGCAGCAGCGGCATTGGTGGTGACATCGTAGCAGCGATCTTCAAGTGCCGTTTCTCACCTGTTGTAGGATCCGGTTTGCGATTTTCAGATACAAATGGCTGCTTCATGGGCTCTTGTCAATTTGTACCAGGCGGTGTGCTCCAGAAAAGGTCCACATTTTTTTTTGGGGGGGAGGGGGAAATTTTTTGTGGGGAGCAGGAGCGCTCTTCCTGTGTCCGCAAAAATACTGTGGCCCACTCTCAGCCCGCGCTATCCCCCTCTAGGCCCAACCTGTCGACCAGCTCAGTGTAAGAGCTGCCAGATTTCTCAGCATCTCTCAATCAGCGTGCTGCAGTGCAGTGGCCAACTCAACCGCCTCTCACCATGTTTATTTGGCATTTCACCACAGCAACTTGCTGCAGCATGATGGCGCCGGCTGTGCTGGCTTTAGGTGGTCAGATGCTTCTAATACTTAGAAATTCAAAGTGGCGGCCGATGGTCGTAGGGGAGCTGGCATTAGAAAGAGTTCCACCAGAATCTGGTGTTGGCACACGTGGGCATACATAGCAATGGGACAGTCGGGGGAATTAGTGGGACTTCTGTTGCATGGGGTTGGGAGGGGAGGTGGGCAGAAGAAGCACCTGCCCTGCCTTCCAGCAGAAAAAAGGGGCAGAGAACTGGCAGAGCTGGGTACTGCCCAGATTCCAGCCCGACTGCACTGACCACCATCTAACCCCCAGGCCTTGAATTATGGGACCTTGGGTTATAATTCCCCCACCACCCCCCCTTTCTCAATTCGACACCTCCCTCTCCTTAAGGCACTGATTCTTCTCTGGTGTCTCACCCAGGTAGCCATTTTTCATGTGTGAGCTGAGAAGGTGAATGTAGCAGCCTATTCACCTATTATAATCATTAATACCATCTATCATTCTTGATTTCTGGTAAAAATTGCGAATTCTATGAAAAATTAGCCAAATCCCTGATGTGCGTTGACATACACCAATTTTTTTCAGTTTTCTAGTATTTAACTCTGTTATTTATGAAATTATTACATTTTCATCTGGGGATATAGTAGCAAAAATAAGCTCTTACGGAAAATAATATAACCAATGAAGTATTTATGCACCTAAATAAAATATTTAATTACATTGAACAGAATACAAAAGCCAAGGTAGTATAGGTGAAAAGTGATGTGTGCAGATACAATTTGTGTTGTTGTTAAAAATAGCTTCTTATACATTAAGAAAAGGAAATACTCTGCATAGATTTCAATCATCATAGTTCTTGATCTTTTTCTTGTGATTTAAAGGTCTTGGTAAAAGTATCTCATAGCACATAAAGATTATATTATGCAGTAATTCAGAACAAGGTTTGTCCTCTGATGCATGGCAGGATTCTTTCTCCAACTATGTTGAGTGTGACAGCTTTCAAGATGAGCTCACTGCAAAGTTTAAACATATCTGGTTACGGTTAAAAGTATTATTTGGGAGGTGAAATACAATCAAGATTTAGATTTCTCACGCTTTTGGCTCCCACATAACTTAACAGCTTAAACTCCCACATGGTTTCAGTCGTTCAATACAGGATTAGTGGGAGTTCTGCTGTTTTATTCTACAGGGGGCGAGAGATAGGCCTGAACATAGGAGCCCATCACAGCACAAAATGTTTTGAACGGTTGATGACCAATCTTTATATGAAGCCTTCAAATGTTGACAATCATCTTGTCAAGAGGACAGTGGTTGGGCTGGTAGTGTTTTTTTCTTTACTAGCAAAAGCCCACTGACAGTCCATATAATTTCCATGAAAGATGCAGATGCCATGGCAATTGTCAGCAGGTCTTTTGTCTGCTAATTGTTGTTGCCATCTTCCAATGCTCGGATCATACCATTGCATCTGTAGTATTGAGACCTTATGTATATAGATTTTTCTATAGTGGCAGCTGGGTAGCGCCAACTACATGGAGCTGCCAATTCAGAGTACAGTCAATGGATACTGTCCTGCTGACTCTCAAAGCTGATCCTTCACTGGTAGAGATAACCATAATCTTCGGGAAATAGATAATTAAATAGAAAGAACTGATAGACTATCATACTACATAACATTTGGTTTTATACATTAAGGTGACTATTAGAACAGCTTGGCTAGTTAGATCTTCCACATGATTATTCAGCAAACCTGAAAAATGGACACAGGCAGAATTTACAGATGCCTGTAATATCTTATCAAGCTGTGCATGTAGACATAATTAAAAACAAGTATTTGGCAGGATGTATAAGTAAAACCCTTTCAGAAAGACACAGTGATTGTACATTTGCCAATTCAACAAGTATACAACATACTTGCAGACACTCCCAACTCTTAAGTCCAATCACACATTCAATAAACAAAATGCTACTTTCTGAAGAAGATTCTGAAGCATGGTCCACACACAAATTGTAAACTTGTCCGTCTCTCCACAGATGCTGATGTCCTGTTGAGCATTTCCAGCACTTTCTGTTTCTGTTTCAGATCTCCAGCACCTGTAGTATTTTGCTTTTTACTTGAACTCTATAAACTGTTTTTAATCTTAAAGTTAACGTAGAAGTACCTTAAACTCTCATGCTTTATTATTACCTGAGCAGTAGGCCCTTGCAACAATTCTATATGTACAAAATACTAGTTGATTTCCTGTGCATATGAGGAGTCAAGACCAATGTAGTCTTCAGATGATGCAGCGTTAAAGGCCAAGGGGATAAAAGGACCAGGATGCACAGATATAATTCAGTCACCATTTTAAAGTCATTCATGCTGTCCTTATTTTTGATGTAGGGAGGGATGGAAAAAGGAGAGGCTAGTGGGTGGTTTGGTTTAGCTGGGGGAGGGTGGGGGGAATGGAAGGGGTTCTGTGCAGGAATTTTTCATTCTGCGGGGTGGAGTCAGTTTGTGAGAGTGTCTTAGTGGGGGGAGGGATCTCGGGAGTGGATTTTTTAAATCTTCAGTGTGGTGGGGTGCCGGAGTGAGAATATTGCCTCAGCAAGTGGCGGGATGGTGTATTTGAATTTTATTTTGTCAGCGTGGAGTTTATTTGACCCATGAAGGTGGAAGGGGTTGGATGAATTTTACAACTTTGCAAAGGGGTTGCCGAGCAGTGAGATGGAGATTCGTATGTGGGTCGGGGGGGGGGGGGGGTCGGGGATCTAGTTTGTGATTTTAATGGAGATGGGGAAGATGTCACCGTTGAATTTTTGCCTCGGCAGGTGATGGGAGCCCAGCCAGTATACGATTTGCATCCCAATGGGGGAGGGGAGACAATGTTACTTTAGTAGGGTGTTCGTTCCGCAAAGGTGGAGTGGAATCACATGATTTCCATCACGTCTCAACTGGGTTGCTGAAGACAGACGATAATTTTACCAGGATGTACAGATATAATTCAGCCCCCTTTTAAAGTCATACATTCTGTCTTTATTTTCAGAATCTGGGAAGCAGAGACGTATGGTTGGTTGCAACATAAGAGTTCCTCTGCAGTTCAGGCTGAGAAGTTAGGAGACATAACATGGGTTTTCTACAGCACTGGTGGGGAGGTGTAATTACACTATGCTAAATATACATAGCCAATTTCCATTATTAATATGGACATTATTATTAATATAGAAATTTATAACAGACGAACTTGACACAGGAAGCATATGCAGACACATTGGGCCAAATTTTGCAGTAGCAGGGCATCCAACGGCCATTAGTTAGACTTGCCTTTGCATGTTTAGGTTTTCACAATTTTGCGTGGCAAGTTGCTGAAAGTGTGAGCTGATAATGGCACAGCGAGGGAAACGGGGCATTTGGGACCTGAGTGAACAGGGTAAGCAACTGTGTATCTTCTTAACCAATGAGATTGAAGGGTTGTGAAATTAACAGCGCAAGGACTGAGAAGCAAGTGTAAATTAGAGTGGGTGAATTCAATGTCAAATCAGGTACAGAGATAGAAATAAAGAGAGGGAAAGAAAGATTGGATTAAGAGAGAGAGAAAAAAGAGTCAGAAAGGAAAAGTTTTTGTAGTGTATGTACTTTGCAGAAGGAACTATATTCTGCAGCCTCTGTATACTGCAGTACCAGTAGTGACCACCCCTGTATATAAGCCTGTGTAGTAACATTTGCATAGTAGTTCCAGGTTGCCTCCATTCAGTAAAGACCTGTTATAACCAACTCCTGCAGTCCGTGTCTCAATTATACACGGACATAATACTGGCGATGAGCAGATATGAACTTACCTACAGTCTGCACCATCTCATGGGGATCTATCCCTGAAGCGAAGTTATCAGAGGTCGAGGCCAGAAGGAAGAAAGAAACAGAAGAAACGGGCGTCGACCGTGGGCATCCGCCTCTGAGTCAGCGGAGTTGAAGATTTGCAGGAGAGGCTGTCGAGAGCGGGGCTTGGTTATCCTGTCGATGGTGCTTCAGCTAATTGGGCTGGTGGCAGGTAGTACACTGATCCTTCCTGGGCTGCGGCGGTCTAGAGCTCGAGCGGGTGGCTTTGCAACGGGGCCGAGCAGCGTTGTCGGGAAGAGGAGAGAGAGAGAGGGTGGAGCACACAGGGCGCGGCCGGTGCTACAAAGCCGGGCAGCGTACAGACCCGAGAAGAGGGAGGCAAGAGTCCCACAGGGTTGTTCCGACGACGGGGAAAGAATAAAAATTAAACGCGCAGAAAGCCGCGAGGAGCTGCAGTTTGCCACGGGAACCGCGGAGAGCAGCGTTAGCAGCAGCGCGGGGGGAAGTGCGCGAAGATCATAGGGCATCGCCATCAAGGCATAAAACGCCAGCAACAGCGCTAGCAACAGCGGAGAAGACAGAAAGCGTGGGAGGCGCCATCTTAATCCAGCGGGGAAGAAGGCAAAGCGCGGGAGGCACCATTTTGTTAAATCGGGGAAGAAGGCAAAGCGCGGGAGGTGCCATCTTAGATTTCCAAGATGCTGAAGACTGGCAATATCACTGCCTTCGATAATGCAATAGAAGACTGGACCACATATGTGGAAAGAGTCGAGGTATATTGCGAGGCAAACGAAGTAGCCGATGAGAAAAAGGCATCGGTACTGCTAAACTTAATGGGCGCAAGAACGTACGGCCTATTGCGGGACCTGATCACTCCAGCCAAACCGAAGGCAAAGAGTTTTAACGGAATTGTTGCTATCCTACAGGAACACCTAAATCCTACACTGCTGCTGATAGCAGAAAGATTTAAATTCCACAGGAGAAATCAGCATAAAGATGAGAGCAATGCTGATTACCTTACGGAACTATGCAAGCTATCAAAGCACTGCCAGTTCGGAGCAGCACTGGCAGATACCTTATGGGACAAATTTGTCTGTGGACTCCTGAGTGAAGGAACCCAGAAGAGGTTACTCTCAGAGAACGAGCTGACGCTAGATAAGGCTTTCAGCGTGGCTGTATCGTACGAAGCAGCAGCAAGGGGAGCTGCGGAAATACAGCAAAAGCCACAGGAATACGGCACCCACGAAATGACACGGGGATTTGCAAAATTTTATCGCTGCAGCAGAACAACCCATGACCAGAAGGACTGCTGGTCCAAGGACAAAATATGCAGGCAATGTGGAAAGATGGGACACATTGCACGAGTTTGCAGGTCTGGGAAGAAGACCAACGACAACAAAAAGGCTACTAAGGAACCGTACAGGAAAGTACAAAAGATGACGGACAGTAGTTCCGAAGACCAGATGAGCGATAGTGAATCCGGGAACAAGAGACTAAGCTGTCTCAAACTCACAACATAATCGCAAAAGAAGATCACCGAACCATTTGGGTCACCCTCACGATAACAGGGTCCCAAGTCAAAATGGAATTGGATACAGGATCAGCTCTAACCGTCATGAATCGACGAGACTACGAGCGGCTATTCTCACACATACCCTTGAAAGAGACATCCATTGTCTTGAAGACGTATATGGGGAAAAAAGTATACCCCAGAGGAAAAATAAGGGTGCCTGTCGAATACAACGGCAAGGAAAGACAGAAATTGTATCTGTACATACTGCAAGATGGTGGACCACCGTTATTGGGACGTGAATGGATCAGAAAGATAAGTTTAGACTGGCACTCCATTCAGGCACTGACGGTGGCTGGTAAAAAGGATGACAACGTCACTCCTGGACGATTGTCAACAATCTTAGCTAACGCCAAAGAGGTATTTCAACAAGAACTGGGAACTCTTAAAGGCGTAACCGCCTCGATAAAAATAGAAGAGAATGCAATTCCCAAGTTTTTCAAAGCAAGACCGGTACTATATGCAATTTGCCCAGCCGCCGAGGCAGAGCTGGAGAATCTGGAGAATGCAGGCATGTTATCTAAGGTAGACTGGAGTGACTGGGCGACACCCATCGTTCCTGTCATGAAGAAAACGTCAAACAATAAGTCTGAGGAGCCAAGGAAGGTTCGCATCTGTGGGGACGTCAAGGTGACGGTGAACCCAGTCCTTCACACAGTACAATATCCTCTTCCAAGGATAGAAGATATCTTCGCCTCACTATCTGGAGGGAAGTGTTTTACAAAAATTGACCTAGCACAAGCATATTTGCAGATGGAGGTTGAAGAATCCTCTAGGAAGTATCTCACGATAAACACTCACAAAGGTCTTTATCAGTATAATCGACTGGTATTCGGAGTAGCATCAGCTCCGGCGATATGGCAAAGAGCGATGGAACAAGTCCTGCAAGGAATTCCGGGGACTTAGTGTTACTTGGACGACATCCTAGTGACAGGTGAAGATGACAGTGAACACCTTGCCAACCTAGAGCAGGTGCTCACTAGACTACGTGAGCATGGGCTACGGGCCAATCGCCCCAAGTGCGAGTTTTTTAAGAAACAGATATCGTATTGTGGCCACGTGATTGATGAAGAGGGGTTACATAAGTCCCCTGACAAAATTGAAGCGGTAGTTAAGGCTCCAGCGCCTGAAAATGTGTCGCAACTGAGGTCATTCCTCGGATTGGTGAATTACTACCATAAGTTTTTGCCGAATTTGTCCACAATTCTGCACCCACTGAACGCCCTACTACAAACGGGAGTAGCATGGAAATGGAGCGATGAATGTAAGCGGGCCTTTCAGAAGAGTAAGGACCTAATCACTTCAAGAGAAGTATTGGCTCACTACAACCCATCACTACCGTTAAGACTGGCGTGTGATGCGTCTCCCTACGGCATTGGGGCGGTACTGTCACATAAATTCCTTGATGGTTCAGAGAGGCCGATAGCTTTTGCATCACGCTCGTTAACTTCAGCCGAGCGTAACTACGCCCAGCTTGACAGAGAGGCCCTCAGCCTGGTGTGGGGGGTGAAGAAGTTCAATCACTACCTGCACGGTCGAAATTTACTCTACCTACTGATCATCAACCTCTTGTCTCCATTTTCAACCCTCAGAAGGGCGTACCGATAATGACAGCACAACGGCTACAGAGGTGGTCCCTTTTCCTAGGGGCACACCAATATGACATCGAGTACAAAGGAACTAAACAGCATGGGAATGCTGATGGATTGTCACGCCTACCGTTGCCGACGGTGGAAGAAGAACTTGCAGTGGATCCAGTGGAGATATTCCACTCGACCATAGTCAAATGTCTCCCTGTGACGAATGCAAACATAGAAAAGGAAACACGAAATGACCCGACACTCTCCTGGGTCTATGATTTAATGGTGAAGGGGTGGCCAGCACATGGCGAACCACTGCTGCCAGCATTCTTGCCGAGAAGAGAACAGCTGTCAGTGTGCAGAGGAACCTTGATGTGTGGATCCAGAGTAGTAATTCCACCCAAATTGAAGGATAGAGTGCTCAATGAGCTTCATGAGGGTCACCTGGGAGGGGTAAAAATGAAGAACTTAGCCAGAGCGTTTGTGTGGTGGCCGGGAATCGATAGAGGAATCGAAGAGATGACCAAGAGCTGTACAGGATGCCAGCAGGTCCAAAGCGCCCCACCACAAGCCCCTCTACATCCATGGGAGTGGCCCTCATCTCCATGGCAAACGGTGCACATTGATTTTGCTGGTCCATTTATGGACTCGATGTTTTTAATTGCGGTGGATGCACATTCAAAGTGGCCAGAGGTAATAAAAATGTCCTCAACCACCACAGAAAAAACTATCACAGTCTTCCAAACCATATTCGCCAGGAATGGGCTGCCTGAACAGATTTGCTCCGACAATGGACCACAGTTTGTGTCTGAAGAGTTCCGGAGGTTCTTAAAGAACAATGGTGTTAAGCATTACACATCCGCCCCATATCATCCAGCCACTAATGGATTGGCCGAGAGGTTCATTCAAACATTCAAGAAGGCTAGCAAGGCAATGTGTAATGAAGACATACCCCTACAACACAAGGTGGATAACTTCTTGTTTGCCTACCGGAATGCGACACATGCGGTTATCAACCAAACTCCAGCCATGATGTTCTTCAATCGAAGACTAAGATGCCGCTTGGATTTGGTTAAGCCAAACATCAGAAGAGATGTGGAGAACAGGCAGTTTCAGAATATGAATGAAAGGCCAACCAGGAGTTTTAAGATAGGTCAACCAGTTTTGGCCCTGGACTACCGCACAGAGAAATGGCAGCCAGGAACGATCTGCACATGGCAAGGACCTCTAATGTATACCGTGGACGTTGGAGAGAGCATTGTAAGACGCCATGCTGACCAGATTCTAGAGTCACTGGAAAACGTCAAATCTACACCACGATCCTATACACCTGGTGATGAAACCGAAGTACCAATTGCATCTACCTCAGAATCGGTGATATTGGAAGCAGACGAACCAAACAACGACATTGATCCCGACTCAACTTTGCCAGGAGAACCTGATACCCCAAAGAGGCGTTATCCAGACAGAATCAGGAAGCCTCCTCAAAGACTGAATTTATAATTGCTTAACTTCAACTAATGTATCGAGCAACTGTAATTGTAAATATGTTATTTCATTGTTAATTGAATGTTATGTACTGTTTAGCTAAAAGGGGAGGAATTGTAGTGTATGTACTTTGCAGAAGGAACTATATTCTGCAGCCCCTGTATACTGCAGTACCAGTAGTGACCACCCCTGTATATAAGCCTGTGTAGTAACATTTGCATAGTAGTTCCAGGTTGCCTCCATTCAGTAAAGACCTGTTATAACCAACTCCTGCAGTCTGTGTCTCAATTATACACGGACATAATAGTTTAAAAAAATTATGAATTTTAAATTTGACATATTTAAATCTCCAATAATTGAAACCTGAAGGAATGAGACTCCAAACTTGTAATAGTTAATTTTCAGTGCCCGCGAGGGCAATTAACACTTATCACGTTGTTAGATAGACTGGAATGGATAGACTTTAGTTCGTATCTACTGCGCAAATACAGCAACTGCACACCGTTCAATTTCAATGGTGAGGCAGACAGCAAGATGCCGTTTTTGTGAATCTAACGGCAGAGCGGCACAACTCGGACAGTAACTTTTGGATATTTGAGTTTTACCACACATCTTCACTCGCCTGAAGTTGCTGTACTATTTGCACATAAATAACAGAGAGCGTCATTAGCCTCACCATTATCTTGACCGGAAAATCTGGGCTGCGGTTTTAATATATACTTATTATTACTATTAGTAATGATATATATTTAACTGCCCCCTCCTCTACCCAGGTTCAGGAGCACTGGGATTTCCTATCTAAGGGCACCGCCAGTGCAGGGCTACCTCCTGACAAGTCCTAGCATCAGCAGTAGACAGAGGAAGTTGAAGCGCAGCTGCCAGCCTCTCAGGCCTGTAGCTGTATGTCAGATCACTGAGATTGTGACTTTCTGATTACTGACAGAGATAAGCAGCCAGAAGACCCCATTTGCTGTAGACAGGGTGGGGGGAAGGTTAAAATGTAAAACTGACATATTAAATGGTATTTTAACCCCCATCCCCCACTCCCCATGTTCCCGATGTGTTCCTGCCCCCAACCATTTTAACTAGCATGAAATCAGGCACAGGAAAGCTGCTTACCCCAGATGAGTGAGGTCCTAATTTAAATGGAAAAGTCGCATCCTGATGGCATCATCGAGACGAGCCGCCATTTTAACCACGGGCCCTACTCAGGCCCGCACTGTCTTAAACCCACCAGTAAAAACTGGCCACAGGGGGTCCAGGTAAGTGTTATTTTTTCTAATTTTTCAGGATCTGATAATTACCATTAGAGAAGCCATCTTGGTGATCAGAGAACACACAGATCTCGGGCCCGATGGAATGTTAATCTACCTGATACCCCTCAGGACACCACACATACCAGGCTACCCACCTTCCCCCTCAGAGCACTACATCAGTAGAACATAGGAGGCAACACTAGACTGGCCATCAACAACAACTTGCATTTATATTGCACCTTAATATCCCAAGGTACTTCACAGGAATGATTATCAGACAAAAATTTGACACCGAGCCACATAAGGAGATATTAGGACAGGTGACCAAAAGCTTGGACAAACAGGTAGGTTTTAAGGATCGTCTTCAAGGAGGAAAGAGAGGTAGAGAGGCGGAGAGGTTTAGGGAGGGAGTTCCAGATCTTAGGGCCTAGGCAGCTGATGGTACGGCCACCAATGGTGGATCGATCACAACCGGGGATGGAAACTCCAGAGAGGCAGCCAGCAGCTGTTCCTTGCCACTTCACACCCATTATGTTGGGAATCCCTTTGATCTCTGTCTGTTTGAGACAAGGGAAATAAAAAAAAGAGAGCCACGGGGGCACAGAAAATTAAACCTTTAAAACAGAAATGTTGCAAGCGCAGTCAAATTTTGTTCAATGGAAAGCTGCAAGAGTCTTTGCAAAGCAGAAGAGGTTAGAAATGCTGGGGATTAGTTAGAAGACATTTTGATTAAGCCAAGTAGGATGAACCACTGATGTGGGGAAGTATGCCATATTCTTTATTTTTTATCATTACACAAGAATAAATTGTATTGATTGGACTAGCTGAATATGATCATAACTGTTGCTCTGTATGCTCACACTGTGAATTAAAGCAGCTTAATGATTCATATACAACCTCACCTCACCAAATGTTTGCTTGATCCATTGGAGAGATTAAAAGAACACGTGCAAAATAGAAACATAGAAAAATAGGAGCAGGAGTAGGCCATTCGGCCCTTCGAGCCTGCTCCACCATTCAATATGATCATGGCTGAGCCTCTATCTCAATACCATATTCCCGCTCTCTCCCCATACCCCTTGATGCCTTTTGTGTCTAGGAATGTATCTATCTCCTTCTTAAATATATTCAGTGACTTGGCCTCTACAGCTTTCTGTGGTAGAGAATGCCACAGGTTCACCCACCACCCTCTGAGTGAAGAAATTTCTCCTCATCTTAGTCCTACATGTCCTATCCCTTATCCTGAGACTGTGACCCCTCGTTCTAGACCCCCCAGCCAGGGGAAACATCCTCCCTGCATCCAGTCTGTCTAGCCCTGTCAGAATTTTATACGTTTCAATGAGATACCCTCTCATTCTTCTAAGCTCTAGTGAATGCAGGCCTAGTCGACCCAATCTCTCCTCATACGACAGTCCTGCCATCCCAGGAATCAGTCTGGTGAACCTTCGCTGCACTCCCTCTATGGCAAGTATATCCTTTCTTAGGTAAGGAGACCAAAATTGCACACAGTACTCCAGGTGTGGTCTCACCAAGGCAAGCAATACAAATATCCAGTCCAGACCAAAGGGGATGCTATTGGTACATCGCTGAGTTACTCTATTGTATAAATAGATATAGAACTGGGTGAGTCCATTCCCATAAAAGTAAGAGGCTCAGTCTACTACCAGGAGCAATCGACGCCACTGAACCCAAGAAGGTATATATAGAATAGTGCCTAACCAGATAAACTCACCACTGTATTTGAACTTCACCTTGGATGACTTTGCGTCTGTAAGTCCCAACTGATTTCCAATTTGTTTTTGTTGAGATTGGGGAGAATTCAGGGTTTGTTTCCCTGAAATGCTTCCATATTTATTTTTAAAATCCATTACTATTTGAATGTGAATAAGTAAACACATTGCGGCTAAAAATCTGTGGCCCTTCTGGTACACTCCAGCCGCAGGGGTGTGGCGGAAGGGGAGCAAATTAGGTTGGGACTCAGATACACTGGCTCTCTGCCTTACTTTGGGGATTTTACAGGGCCTCTGCTCACCCCAAACAAGGCCTGTGGTGTCGGATGGAACAAGACTTGAGGGCAGGGACACACTATGCTGGGTCTACCCACATCTCCAACCCCTCCAGGCCAAACATTGGCAGCCAGTATACTGAGTGAGACCAAGTAAAATGGCTGCTTCAGTGAAGGAATGGTTATAAGAGCAGGGTAGAGTCTGAGTACTCTAGCATGTCAGCTGTGGCTCAGTGGGTAGCACTCTCACCTGAGTCAGAAGATTGTGGGTTCAAGTCCTACTCCAGAGACTTGAGCACAAAAACCTAGGCTGACACTCCAGTGCAGTACTGAGGGAATGCTGCACTGTCGGAGGTGCTGTTTTTTGGATGAGACATTAAACCGAGGCCCCGTCTGCTCTCTCAGGTGGACATAAAGGATCCTATGGCACTATTTCGAAGAAAAGCAGAGAAGTTATCCCCGATGTCCTAGGCAATATTTATCCCTCAATATCACTAAAACAGATTATCTGGTCATTATCACATTGCTGTTTGGTTTATGGGAGCTTGCTGTGCATAAATTGGCTGCCGTGTTTCCTACATTACAACAGTGACTACACTTCAAAAAGTACTTAATTGGCTGTAAAGCGCTTTGGGACGCCTGGTGGTCATGAAAGGTGCTATAGAAATGCAAGTCTTTCTTTCTTACGATGAGTGGCTCACCTCCTGATCCCTCAATGACTCTCTACAAGTCTCAAGTAAAGAGTGTGACAAAATGCTCACCACTCACCTGCAGCTGCAACAAAACTCAAGGGGGGTAATTTTGATTGGGTGATAGTGTAAAATGGGCGGCATCAATTCTGCTGCCCGTTATACATCTTCCTGGTTTTCATTTCCATTGACTCAATGGAATTAAATATCGGCAGAGATATATAATGGGCAGCTGAATTGATGTCGCCCGTTTTACACTATCGCCCAATCAAAATGACCCCCATAAGGTTCAGTACCATCCATGGCAAAGCAGTTTGCTTCATTACAGTGCATCAGTGCATTCAAAGCTTTTCAAAACTGAAAGGTCTTTTGTTCAGGTACAAATCAGTTGCCTGTTCTTTGTTATGGTGCAATGATATGAAAGGGATTTTCAAGCAGATAATGCATAATAATAGTATAATAGCCAAGTTACACATCACTAGCAGAATATGAATGCAGAACTGCCATTCCAAATTAGCTTTTTAAGCAGAGTACAATATTGGAAAAAGGATTCATTGCGCAAAGCATTTATATTTCAAAATTATTTAATTGATACGTACAATTATGTGTTTCACTACTTCTCACTATTGCCTGAAGAATGCAAAGCCAAACTTGTTTAAGTAGAGATTTGAAATGGTTCCTCTTGTGGAATGGTAATGATAAATAAAAATGCTTAGCTGTTGTTTCCATTGTTTATTGATATATTACATTTTTTTAAATCAAGTTGTTACTGCTTTTAACAATGAAATATAAAAAGAAGTAAACCTGCAGCAAATTCACTTCTGTTTTAATCCAAAAGTGAAATCTGTTTGAGGTTATGGTTGTAAATATAGAAGATTTGGAATGCACTTGGTGAAAACAAAATTAAAACAGCCTTTTTTTATGGGTGGTATAAAACATCTCACAATATTCAGACACTGTTCGGTATGTAACAGCACCTAATATAATATTGAACATGTAGGTCTAAAGCCTTTTACAATCTGGTGAAGCACGCAATCTTCCCAAATGAATAAACACAAGTACCCTGTACCTCAAGGCTTCTTAATGCATCTGTTGACATTTACATTATTTTAACTGAACAAGTGTGTTGACAATTTTATCACAAGAGTCTTGAAACACAAATACATTTTAACACCAAAAATTTCTAAATATATAACATTGATGGTGCTGCATACCTTCTCACTCCTCTATTTAATTCCCCCATCAACGTGAATGCCACTTGAAGATTTTTTTCTTTTGCTTTTACCACACACATCCTGAACAACAACTCCTGAACAGGGCAAACAGCAAGGATTTAATAACAATAATTAGAATGGATGCAATCGATATTTTCAGTAGATATTTTCATTCTATGGATACTGAGGTTGCTTTCCAGGCACAATTTGCAAATAATAAAAATTGCTGCAATATTTGTGATGTTTACAGATGCTTATTATACCATTCACAGACTACTCAAGACAATTTTCTCTTTCATTTCAATAGTTGCTTTGTTGTTCGCCTAGTTTTCCAAATAAGTATCTCATTGGTCTCCTGGGGGCTCGTCTGGCCAAGAACCACGCAATTACTGAAATGGATTAGACATCTGTGAATAACAAATCTACTCACACTATAAACTACACCATTTAATTGGACAAAACTGTTTGTGGTTACAATTAAAAGCTGACTTCTTCATTATACAGAGCTTTCAGCATCACACTAGAGAATTATGCACTTAATAGTGTGTTCATTTTGTGTAGTGCAGTGTTGTCTATTTAGATTTTGTATCATTTCCCAAATTAAACCGACCTATATTAAAGATGGAGGGCTGTATTCTGAAGGAAAGATGGAACATAATTAGAAACACATTTGGTCTAAGGTTTTTGTGCTAGTTTGTTAGATATATAAAGCTGATCATTTTATATTAGCTTTATATTGTTATTATCTGGTTGCACTCAGTAATTGACATCCATTTTGAAAATCTTAAACGAATACTCCAAGTCAAGGCTCTTTATGGTTTTATCCTAGCATATTCCTTAAAATTACTTTTTAAATTATTGTACTTATTTTCCTCATAAAAATAGATTTTAATAATGTGTTTGCTAAAACCTTGCCTTCTGATCAGGCCACCATTTTTGCAGCATTTCCCAGTTCTAGCTAGAATAAAGGTGCTATTGTACAATATCTCAAGTGCTTCGACTATTGCTTCAGCAACCCTCTCTCCTCATTTCTCAAAACATCTCTCAATGTTTCATTTTATATTAAAATTGCAATTCAGATCATCATTTTATGTAGTCCTCAAAGATAGGGATTCCCTCTGTAATTCATTGTGTTGTGTTGTGAAAAATGTGTTTGCCATATTTTGAGCATTACTTGTTCAATATAGCAGGTCATGCACTTAGATAAAAAAAACATAAATGCTGTAAATCTGAAACAACAATTACTGGAAATGTACTACTGCTGGTTGCTCAATTTTTGATTTAAAAAATAGATTAATGTTTTGAGTGTGACACTTCATATGAACTCAGGAGATCTGATGAAGGGTGACATTCAGAATTCAAATCAACCTTTTTCACTTTGGATGGATTCTGATTCTCCTTAGATTTTGTTTGAACTTATTTGTTCTCAGGATATGGGTGATGCTGGCAAGGCCACATTTATTGTCCATCCCTAGTTGCCTTGAGAAGGTGGCAATGGACTTTTTAAACTGTTGCTGTCCTTGTGGCCCATAATGGTGTTAGGTAGGGAATTTCAGAAAATCAACCCACTTATGGGTGAGGAGAACAGGCATAGGCAATACTTTGTGTATGAAATACTCTAGGATAAAGCTACAATTAATTTATTTTGAAGGATTTATTTTTGTCATCTGAACCCCATTCATTTTTTCCCTTTATAGTGTTGTGGCAGAGCCACCAAGGGACTCTTATATCGATGTACATAATTATCTGTAACAGAATGAATCTGTACCTGTATTCGTTTTACTGCATGTAAATAGGGCGACCTCTGTAGGATTAAGACCGAACGTGATGACGTCACCACGTGGGTCACATGACATTCCCAACAGCGGGAAACGTGATGACGTCAGACTGAGGAGCGTTTTCCCTCAGTCCTCGTGGAACCAGCATTGAGCATAGACCTGTTAGTTAGTTCTCCTGCGTTTTGATTGCCATTTCTGCAAAACAGTATTAAACTTCGTTTGGTTGACAGACTGACTCGATCTCAGTCCTTTGGTTAGGAATCTAGCAATTCCTACAGTGGTGACCCCGAACCTTCGCGAACGATCTTTGCGGAGGAAGCACAACGCAACGGAATGATGGAAGCGAATGCGGTGGCTTTGAAGCTCCCTCAGTTTTGGGAACAACAGGCGGCCTCCTGGTTCGTGCAAGCGGAAGCTCAGTTTGACCTTCGAAACATTGTGGTGGATCAGACCCGTTACCTCTACGTGGTCTCCACACTCGACGGCTCCACGGCTTCGAGGATCATCAGCCTGCTTGAAAACCCCCCGGTCGACGGCAAGCACAGCACGCTAAAAGCGCGGTTAATTCAGGTTTTCAGCCTCACGAAGGCAGTGCGAGCGCGCACGCCGCCTACTGACGCTGCCCGGATTAGGCGACTCCAAGCCATCGGAGTTAATGTGCCAGATGCTCACACGCCTTGGCTCCGAACCGCAATGTTTCCTCTTTTGAGAGTTGTTCTTGAGTCAATTGCCCGAGCAGATACAGGCAGCCCTCGCAAGATCGGATACTATGGATTGCGTAGCGCTTGCCGCCGAAGCAGACACCATTTATGTGGCCACGCAGCAATTCTGCGCCGCCACGAGGTGCCCCTCCCTCGCGGACTCCGCCCCGACGCCTCCATCGCCCGGCTTGTGTTTTTACCACGCCCGTTTTGGCGCGAGAGCCAGATGCTGCCGGCCTCCCTGCAGTTTCACACCTCAAACAAAGAAAAAACGCCAGCACCAAATACGGGAAAGGAAGACCGAGCCTGAGGGATGTCCCACGGCCGCGATGGCGGTTGGCGATTCCGGGAATATAGGAGTCGTTCGAACAGGCTTGTCCGACCTCCTCTTCGATTGACTTTCACTGTTAAAGACAATTCTGGGGGGCGCATGTGGCCGAGCCACCAAGGGACTCTTATATCGATGTACATAATTATCTGTAACAGAATGAATCTGTACCTGTATTCGTTTTACTGCATGTAAATAGCGCGGTCTCTGTAGGATTAAGACCGAACGTGATGACGTCACCACGTGGGTCACGTGACGTTCCCAACGGCGGGAAACGTGATGGCGTCATGACATCAGACTGAGGAGCGTTTTCCCTCAGTCCTCGTGGAGCCAGCATTGAGCGTAGACCTGTTAGTTAGTTCTCCTGTGTTTTGATTGCCATTTCTGCAAAACAGTATTAAACTTCGTTTGGTTGACAGACTGACTCGATCTCAGTCCTTTGGTTAGGAATCTAGCAATTCCTACAGTGTTCTCTTTATTGACCTTCCTATTTCTAATTTTGGTAGTTAAATCTGTTGCTGTCCTGATAGAATGTCAGAGAAATAATCTGCACCTTAGGTCTCATACAAGTCACATGATACTACTTTTAATAAATATTTAAATATAGATACAGAAACAGTGCATTAAAGTGTAAAAATTCTGATAACTCAAATACTTAGTCACAATCAAAAATATTTCATATGATACATAAAGATGTTAATATGTTGTGCACAAATCATACAACAATTATAAACCTCAATAAAATGTAAGTTGTACTTTCTTCAGTTGTAGACATCCCTTGAGTAGGTCTAAATGGCATCAACTGTTGAATTACCATTTCTCTTGACCACAGTCCTTTCAGATTGTTGCCTAGCCCCTTCTCGGCATCCTCTTGGTCCTGTACAGCACGTCACAAGACTTTTTTGCCATCTTGTTTTGAATAACTCTGCCTTCTGACTAGAACTTCAGTTGAAATGCTGCAGAGCTGTCTTGGCTCAGTACTTCTTGGTGAGATTTTTCTAGTTTCAACTGCACTTGTTGGCAGCAGCTACCTTACCTCAGAACTCATAACCTCTATATGTTGGCCATTTTTCAGCTGGTGGCTGTATTCCTTGGAACTCAGCTTCCTCAACTTTGGCCATCTGAGGCCTACACTGTCATCTTCAGTTTATGGAGAAAAAGTACACCTTGTAAAATGAGGTCCAGATATTTCATATTACATGTGAATCATTTTTAAATGCTAAGAGCTTACATCTTGCCAAGTCTAAAGGAATGTTTGGTCAAACAAGTTCTCTGTAATCCTGGCGCATATGAAACGGTAATTTAGACAACTATTTGGATTTATTACAATCCATCATGATATGATCATAGAAGATTTTCAGCATTTTTAATATCAGAATTTGAAATCAGGAAAAAAATCAGCTGGGTGCTACTGTGGCGTTGCCACATTGGGGAAACACTGTGTGTATGTAGATAAACCTGTATAATCCCCTTTTAACTGCTGTATTCCCCTCCCCCGCAAGACAGTTGCAAGCTGAGAGGAATAAGGCACGTTCAGACTTGCCTGCTGATAGAAGGAAAACCAATCATGTTCCAGCAGGTGACCAATCCGTGAGTCATCACAGGTTCGCGGGCTTCACGAATTCAGTACTGTATTGTGAGAGTTGGAGTAAAGACCTATTTCTTGTAGCTCGCTGTGTTGCCTATTTCTTTACGCGGGAGACCGTAGTCCCCCACACTACACTGGGCAGATGATCCACTCAGCCAGACTACTACCCGGGGTGAAGTCACAAATCTTCCTCATTTCGCAGTCCTACACTCCCTAAGCTTTTTAAAAAAAAAATTATTTTGAAGCTTTAGGGGCTAGATTTTCAGTATAGACAGTTTTGGGGCGCTAAGCTTAGCGCCCGCCCGAAGTTATCGCCCGCCCCAAAGTAGCGCCCCGTTGCCGGAAATTCAGTGGCTTCGCCCTAAGAGGTTGGTGGAGCGCTAAAAGAGGCGTTCCACTAGTATCTTTAGGCGCTAAGCCGGCGGTGGAGAGCGCAACACCCGAGCTCGGGCGCAGCGCACGGCAGACACTCTGGTGCCAGTGAGCTCTTAAAGGGGAAGGGTGCATGTATTTTTTTCAAATGCAAAGTCTGGGGAGAAACGGAGGAGGATCAAATGCAAAGTCTGGGGAGAGGAGGAGGAGGAGGAGGAGGTGGAGGAGGAGGAGGTGGAGGAGGTGGAGGAGGAGGAGGAGGAGGAGGTGGAGGAGGTGGAGGAGGAGGAGGTGGAGGAGGAGGTGGAGGAGGAGGAGGAGGAGGAGGTGGAGGAGGAGGAGGTGGAGGAGGAGGAGGAGGAGGAGGTGGAGGAGGAGGAGGAGGTGGAGGAGGAGGAGGAGGAGGTGGAGGAGGAGGAGGTGGATGATGATGATGATGATGATGATGATGAGGAGGAGGAGGAGGAAACATAAATAGGCCGTTCAGAACAACACACAGCTTACTTCCACACAACACATGCAGAGTGCCTTTTGTACGAGTGCCCTTTAATTTGCACTCCCCAGGGTGTGTTGCGTTCCATTTTACAAACGCTCTGGACGCCAGGCGCACAATGGGGCGGTCCGACTGAAGTTTGGATTCGGGGCGGCCAAAGGGCGTTGCACGAGGATGTGACGTAATTTTCTGCGCGCGCATCCGGGCGGCCGCTAAACTTTGCGCCGGCGCTAACGGGCAACTTAATTTGGGGCGGGGCGCAAACTGCGCTGCGCCCAGGCGCTACACGCATAGCGCCCGAAAATCACTTCTCTTAAGGCGCTAACTGCTGGCGCAAGCAACTGAAAATCTAGCCCCTAATCTTTTACCGCTAAAATACCCATAACAGATACTGACAGGATAATCCCAACAATTATTCCTTAAGATTTCTGGTTATGATACTTTAAAATTTGAAATTTTTGAGAATATAAATCTAATACTTTAAATTTGGGTTCCATGGAACTTTCTCAGTATGAACCTTATCTGGAATGACCCCAAAGGACTGACTCAGGCTTCTTCTGATGAGGATCTGGAGAGAATTCTCAATCGAGGTACTTGACTCAGTCAACTTTACCTCCCATTGAATTCTTCAGATCAGTTTGGCACTATATTAGCCTGGAGAACTTCAAAAGTGAAGATATATTCATAACAACTGGAGTTGAATTTGTTTTTAATTCAAAATGGTAGCACAAGAAATCTTGGAGGAGACTTACAACTGCCGATCACCCGCTTCTCACCTGAACAACAGGCAATCGACATTTGAAAATTTGGTGGGTACCTTGTACACCCATTTTCCCATCTGAATCAACATTCAGGCACGCCTTTAAATGGGTGCCCATCATTCCCAACCAAAATGGGCAGAAGGCTATTTAAATGTGCAAATTCTGCGTTTTGCACCTGTTGTCAGACTCTGATTGCAATTTTCAAGGAGAAATAGGCAAAGTATGTGCGGCACGTGCTACTCCCACTTTCTGCAGGCGTTCAGAAGCCTAACCATCGGTCCTTAAAAGGACCCTTGGAGGCCTCTCCCAAAATGTTCGTTTTTTGGTTGTGTTTCTATATTTTTGGGGCCAGGAGGAGCAGGCCCCACGAATATCATCCGGCCTGCAGTCAGCACATTCTCACTCCCTCTCTCTCCCATCCGCTTCCCACCTCCCCAGCGGGCCTTGCCTGCTGGCCGGCTGCATGCAGTAGCCAACTGATTTTGCTCCTCAGCAGACCATCAAGGCTGCAGCGGTTTGGCATATGCAGCTCACCAAGAAAATGTCGATGAGGCCCAAATCTGAAAATGGGTCAGGCCTCCCATCTGCCACGTTGGGCGGGTGCCACAGATGCACCAGCGATTTTTGCACCCAATTTGCGTTCAACCCAAAAGTCTCTCCACATATTTCAAGTTTGTATAATCTCCTTTTCACTTAAGTTCTATGTCCCCTCCTTTCATGTTAGACCAGTCATTAACTTTGGAAATTGTTTTTTTGTCCAACAAGGAGAGAGTATTGGATGTTAGTGCTGAGGAATTGAAGTATGCATTCTAATTTTGAACTGTGAGGCTGGCCAGAGAAATTCCTATGTTCCCATTTCAGATATCCCAGGGGCAATTTTGCCGGCGCCCAGGGGTTGGTTTGGAGGCAGGACTGCTGGCAAAATCAAAAGATTGGCAGCGGGTCCCGAACCCGCTTCCAACCCGCCTCTTCAGGTAAGATCCCGGCCCCCGTGTCAGCTTCAAGCACTCTCAGATCAGATGCACTGTAAAGCTCCTGCTATCTGTAGAGCCTTCCTCCGGCACAGGCAGAGGCACCATGGGCTGAATGACCTTCTGTCAGATTGCCAAATAGTGTTGAATTAGAGACAGTTTTGTGTTATAGGCCTGTGCCCAACTTTATTTCACATAGGGTCCTAACAGCTTCATAGAGATGAGACAGTAGCATAGTGGTAATGTCACTGGGCTAGTAATCCAGCAGGCCTGGACAAATGATCCAGAGACGTGAGTTCAAATCCCTCCAGAGCAGCTGGGGAATTTAAATTCAAATAAATCTGGAATAAAAAGCTAGTATCAGTAATGGTAAACATGAAACTATGGGATTGTATAAAACCCATATGGTTCACTACCTGGGCTGGCCTATATGTGACTCCAGACCCACAGCAATGTGGTTGATGCTTAACTGCCCTCTGAAAAGGCCTAGCAAGCCACTCAGTTGTAACTAACCGCTACGAAACACAATAATAAGAATGAAACCGAACGGACCACCCTGCATCGACCTCGGCACCGGCTACGGACATGGCAATGGCACACCTAGCCCAGTCCACCCTGCAAAGTCCTCCTCACCAACATCTGGGGACTTGTGCCAAAATTGGGAGAGCTGTCGCACAGACTAGTCAAGCAACAGCCTGACATAGTCATACTCATAGAATCATACCTTTCAGCCAATGTCCCAAACTCCTCCATCACCATCCCTGGGTATGTCCTGTCCCACCGGCAGGACAGACCCACCAGGACTGGCGGCATAGTGGGGAAGGAGTGTCCCTGGAAGTCCTCAACATTGACTCCGGACCCCATGAAATCGCATGGCTTCAGGTCAAGCATGGGCAAGGAAACCTCCTGCTGATTGCCGCAGCACGGTGGCATAGTGGTTAGCACTGTTGCCTCACAGCGCCAGGGACCCGGGTTCGAATCCGGCCTCGGGTGACTGTCTGTGTGGAGTTTGCACATTCTCCCCGTGTTTGCGTGGGTTTCCTCCGGATGCTCCGGTTTCCTCCCACAGTCCAAAGATGTGCGGGTTAGGTTGATTGGCTATGATAAAAAATTGATCCTTAGTGTTAGGGGGATTAAATACATGGGGTTACGGGGATAGGGTGGGATATGTGTTGGTGTAGGGGTTACGGGGATCGGGTGGGATATGTGTCGGTGCAGGCTCGATGGGCCGAAATGGCCTCTATCTGCACTGTGGGGTTTCTGTGATTTCTTCTGTGATTACTGCTCTCCCTCGGCTGATGAATCAATACTCTTCCATGTTGAACACCACTTGGAAGAAGCACTGAGAGTAGCAAGGGCATAGAATGTACTCTGGGTGGGGGACTTCAATGTCCATCACCAAGACTGGCTCAGTAGCACCACAGCTGGCCGAGTCCTGAAGGACGTAGCTGCCAGTCTGGGCCTGCGACAGTGGTGAGAGAACCAACACGAGGGAAAAGTCTACTTGACCTCGACCTCACCAATCTAGCTGTCTCAGGTGCATCTGTCCAGGACAGCATTGGTAGCAGTGACCACCGCACAGTCATTGTGGAGACGACGTCCTATCTTCACAATGAGGACCTGTTCCATCGTGTTGTGTGGCACTACCACCATGCTAAATGGGATAGATTTAGAACAGATCTAGCAGCTCAAAACTGGGCACCATGAGGCGCTGTGGATCATCAGCAGCAGCAGAATTGTATTCCACCACAATCTGTAACGTCATGGCCCGGCATATCCCTCACTCTACCATTACCATCAAGCCAGGGGACCAACCCTAGTTCAATAAGGAGTGTGGAAGAGCAAGCCAGGAGCAGCAACAGGCGTACCTAAAAATGAGGTGCCAACCTGGGGAAGCTGCAACACAGGACGACATGCATGGTAAAAAGCAGAAGCAGCATGCTATAGACAGGGCTAAGCGATCCCACAATCAACGGATCAGATCTAAGCTCTGCAGTCCTGCCA
Source organism: Somniosus microcephalus (assembly GCF_052327205.1). Taxonomy (NCBI): domain Eukaryota; kingdom Metazoa; phylum Chordata; class Chondrichthyes; order Squaliformes; family Somniosidae; genus Somniosus; species Somniosus microcephalus. The sequence goes on from NC_140992.1 coordinate 220,366,250, forward strand.
CATCCAGTCGTGAATGGTGGTGGACCATTAAACAACTAACAGGAGGAGGAGGCTCCATGAATATCCCCATCCTCAATGATGGTGGAGCCCAGCACGTGAGTGCAAAAGACAAGGCTGAAGCATTTGCAAACATCTTCAGCCAGAAGTGTCGACTGGATGATCCATATCGGCCTACTCCTGAGGTCACCACCACCACAGAAGGCATTCTTCAGCCAATTCGATTCACTCCACGTGATATCAAGAAACGGCTGAGCACACTGGATGCAGAAAAGGCTATGGGCCCTGACAACATCCCGGCTATCATGCTGAAGGCTCTAGCCAAGCTGTTCCAATACAGCTACAACACTGGCATCTGTCCGACAACATGGACAACTGCCCAGGTATGTCCTGTCCACAAAGAGCAGGACAAATCGAATCCGGCCAATTACCACCCCATCAGTCTACTCTCAATCATCAGCAAAGTGATGGAAGGTGTCATCAACAGTGCCATCAAGCAGCACTTACTCACCAATAACCTGCTCACTGATGCCCAGTTTGGGTTCCACCAAGACCACTCAGTGGTCCAAACACGGACAAAGGAGCTGAACTCCAGAGGTGAGGTGAGAGTGACTGCCCTTGACACCAAGGCAGCATTTGACCGAATGTGGCATCAAGGAGCTGAAAAAATCGCAAAGTCTCTGTTTGAAGAATGGGCTCAGTCGAGAATATTTTTGTGGACTTTATGGGCTGAGGGTGTTTTCCCTGTGGTGGGATCACCCTGTGCAGATGCAGGGGGGACTGGCTTGTTAATACTCCAGAGAACGCATGGCAGTTGGCTGTGACAAAAGAACTGTCAGTCATCCCGAATGTATGGGTTCGCCCGACAGTCCTGGAAAAAGGAAGGGGGCCATTGAACTTGAACTTATTAGAAAGCCACTCTAATATGCAAAAGCACTTCTCACCTCCATCTCAGAAGAGAAGCAGAACAATGAACCCACTGGCCTCAGCCAGCCGAAAAGGAGCCAGATTTTTTCCCAACACAAAGACCGAAAGATATGTCCCAGACTTAGGGCCATTAATCCAATCACGGAATACTCATGGGTCCGAGGAAGACCCATCACTGATTAAGCACCGGAGTGCTTAGAAACAAAAGGATTTTAAAGCTTGGCAGGAAAGATAGGGGTAGCCAGACTCCTATTGTAAAGTCCGCGCCTCAATAATACACGGACTTCAGGAGAACAGTTTAACAGGTACTTTACTGAACAAGAGGCAGCTTGAAACTGAAACTACAGAAGCCTGCTAGGGCCTTTTATACAGGGGTGGTCACTGCCGGTATTGCAGTCTAAGACCAGTTATTCCCTTAAAGGTACATACACAACAATTCCTCCCCTTTTAGATAAACAGTACATAACATTCATTTAACAACTAAATAATAACTAATTACAATTACAATTTTCTCAGTAATATATACATCAACTGAAATAGTCATTTATAAGTTCAGTCTTTGAGGAGGCTTCCTGATCCGGACTGGACAAGGCCTTTCTCGAGTATCCTGTTCTGGCGGTGGAGTCAATTCTGGCTCATTGTCATTGGTTGGTTCGTCAGCTTCCAATACCCTGGCTTCTGAGGTAGACGCAATCTGTACTTCGGTCTCATTACCAGGTGCACATGCTTGTGGTACAGGCTTGGCTTGTTCCTGTGACTCTAGAATCTGGTCAGCATGGCGTCTCACGATGCTCTCTCCAACGTCCACTGTGTACATCAGTGGTCCCTGCTGTGTGCATATCGTGCCTGGCTGCCATTTTTCTGTTCAGTAGTCGCGGGCCAAGACTGGTTGCCCTATCTTGAAGCTCCTGGTTGGCTTCTCATTTATGTGCTGGAACTGCTTATCCTCAACATCTCATCTTATGTTTGGTTTGAGCAAATCCAAGCGACATCTTAGTCTCCGGTTGAAAAACAGTACGGCTGGAGTTTGGTTGGTTACTGCATGTGTCGCATTCCGGTAAGCAAACAGGAAGTTATCCACCTTGTGTTGCAGTGGTATGTCGTCATTATACATTGCCTTTATGGCCTTTTTAAAGGTCTGAACAAACCTCTCAGCCAATCCATTTGTGGCTGGATGATATGGGGCAGATGTGTAATGTTTCACCCCATTATTCTTCAGGAACCTCCGGAAATCCTCAGACACAAACTGTGGGCCATTGTCGGAACAGATCTGTTCTGGCAACCCATTCCTGGCGAAGATGGTCCTTAGGACTGCAATAGTTTTCTCCGTGGTGGTGGAGTGCATTTTAATGACCTCTGGCCATTTCGAATGGGCGTCCACAGCGATTAGAAACATTGAGTCCATAAATGGACCAGCGAAATCAATGTGTACCCATTGCCATGGAGATGAGGGCCACTCCCATGGTTGTAGCGGGGCCTGTGGTGGAGCGTTTTGGACCTTCTGGCATCCTGTGCATCTCTTGGTCATATCCTCGATTTCTTTATCGATTCCCGGCCACCACACAAACGCCCTGGCTAGGCTTTTCATTTTTACCCCTCCCAGATGACCCTTGTGAAGCTCATTGAGTACTCTATCTCTCAACTTGGGTGGAATTACCACTCGGGATCCACACATCAAGTTTCCCGGCACACTGACAGTTGTTCCCTCCTTGGCGAGAATGCTGGCAACAGTGAGTCGCCATATGCTGGCCATCCCTTCATCATCAAATCATAGACCTGAGAGAGTGTCGGGTTATTTCGGGTTTCCTTCTCAATACTTCTGTTTGTAACAGGCAAACATTCGACTATGGTCGCATGGAATATCTCCACAGGGTCCACTGCAGGTGCTTCTTCCGCCGTAGGCAACGGTAGGCGCAACAGCCCATCAGCATTTCCATGTTGTTTCGTACCTTTGTACTCTATGTCATACTGATGTGCCCCTAGAAAAAGTGACCATCTTTGCAGCTGTTGCGCCGTCATCACCGGAACGCCCTTCTTTGGGTTAAAAATTGAGACCAGGGGTTGATGATCAGTCAGTAGGGTGAATTTCTGCCCGTGCAGATAGTGATTGAACTTCTTCACCCCCCACACCAGGCTGAGGGACTCCCTGTAAATCTGGGCGTAGTTACGCTCGGCTGAGGTTAGCGAGCGCGATGCAAATGCTATTGGCCTCTCTGAACCGTCACGGAATTTGTGTGACAGCACCGCTCCAATGCCGTAATATGACGCATCACATGCCAACTGAATCGGTAGTGTTGGGTTGTAGTGGGCCAATACTTCTTTTGAAGTGATTTGGCATTTACATTCCTGAAAGGCACGCTTACACTCATCACTCCATTTCCATATTACACCAGTTTGAAGGAGGGCGTTCAGTGGGTGCAGAATTGTAGATAAATTCAGCAAGAACTTATGATAGTAGTTCACCAACCCGAGGAACGACCTCAGTTGCGACACATTTTCTGGTGCTGGAGCCTTGACTACAGCCTCAATCTTGTCCGGCGACTTATGCAACCCTTCCTCATCAATCATGTGGCCACAATATGAGATTTGCCTCCTGAAGAACTCGCATTTGGGACGGTTGTCTCGTAGCCCATATTCCTGCAATCTCGTGAGCACCTGTTCCAGGTTGGCAAGGTGTTCATTGTCATTTTCGCCCGTAACCAGGATGTCGTCCAAATAACACTGGGTCCCCGGGATCCCTTGCAGAACTTGTTCCATTGCCCTCTGCCACATAGCCGGGGCCGATGCTACCCCAAATACCAGTCGATTGTACTGGTAAAGGCCTTTGTGAGTGTTTATCGTGAGGTATTTCCTAGATGCTTCTTCCACCTCCATTTGTAGATACGCTTGAGCCAGGTCAATCTTTGTAAAACGTTTCCCTCAGATAGTGAGGCGAAAATATCTTCTATCCGCGGAAGCGGATACTGTACTGTGTGCAGGACTGGGTTCACAGTCACCTTGAAGTCCCCACAGATGCGAACCTTCCTTGGCCCCCCAGGCATGCTGCTCAATGGTTTCTTCATTACAGGAACGATGGGTGTGGCCCACTCGCTCCAGTCCACCTTAGACTGCACCCCCGAACGCTCCAGACTCTCCAGTTCAGTTTCCACAGCTGGGCGTATCGCGTATGGCACTGGTCTGGCCTTGAAAAATTTTGGGGTTGCGTTATCCTCAATCTTTATGGTTGCCTTTACTCCTTTTAGAGTCCCAAGTCTTTGTTGGAACACCTCTTCCGCGTCAGATAGAATTTGTGACAGACGTCCAGGTGCGACGTCATCATCTTTTTTGTCAGTCACAGTTAGTGCCAGAATGGAATGCCAATCCAATTGTAGTCTTCGGATCCATTCACGTCCCAATAATGGTGCTCCTCCATCTCGTAGTATATACATGTATAGTTTCTGTGTTCCCTTTCCGTTATATTCAACTGGCACCCTTATTTTTCCTCTGGGTTAGACCTTTTGCCCCGTGTATGTCTTCAATACAATGGACGTGTCCTTTAAGGGTATGTGTGAGAATAGCCGCTCATAGTCTCGTCGATTCATGACAGTTAGGGCTGATCCTGTGTCCAATTCCATCTTCACTGGGGACCCTGCTATCATGAGGGTGACCCAAATGGTTCGGTGATCTTCTTTTGCGATCACGTTGTGTAACTTTAAACAACTTAGTCTCCTGCTCCCGGAGTCCTTATCACTCTCCTGATCTTCTGAACTACTATCTGTCAGTTTCTTTACTTTCCTGTACTGTTCCTTAGTAGTTCTTGTCGTGTTGGTCTTCTTTCCCGACCTGCAGACTCTTGCTATATGTCCCATTTTCCCACATTGCCTGCATATTTTGTCTTTAAACCAGCAGTCCTTCTGCTCATGGGTTGTTCTGCCGCAGCGATAGCACTTTCGGCTCCATACTCCATTTCGTTAGCGCTGTATTCTTGTGGTTTCTGTTGTATTTCCGCAGCTCCCCGTGCTGCTGCTTCGTAGGATACTGCCACGCTGAAAGCCTGTTCTAGCGTCAGGCCCTTTTTTGAAAGTAGTCGTTTCTGGGTTCCTTCACTCTGGAGCCCGCAGACAAACTTATCCTGTAAGGTGTCTGCCAGTCCTGCTCCGAACTGGCAGTGCTTCGATAACTTGCGTAGTTCTGTAAGATAGTCAGCATTGCTCTCATCTTTGTGCTGATTTCTTTTATGGAACTTGAATCTTTCTGCTATCAGCAGTGGTGTAGGGCTTAGGTGTTCCTGTAAGATATGAACAATCTCCTCAAAACTTTTCTCCATTGGTTTAGCTGGGGTAATTAAATTCCACAATAGTCCGTACGTACTCGCACCCATCAGATTTAATAATACCGATGCCCTCTTTCCATCAGCCACCTCATTTGCCTTGCAGTACACTTCAATTCTTTCCACATACGTGGTCCAGTCTTCTACCTCGTTGTCGAAAGCAGTGATACTGCCACTTTTCGGAATCTTGGGCAATTTAAAATGGTGCCTCCCGTGCTTTTGCTTCTTCCCCAATGGAATAAAATGGCGCCTCCCGCGCTTTTGCTTCTTCCCCAACGGGATAAAATGGTGCCTCCCATGCTTTTGCTTCTTCCCCTTACTGCCACGCTGCTCCTAGCATTCTACGGGGTAATGGCGGCGACCCGCAGCTTCGGCGCGTCTCGCTTTCCTTCCCCCCCCCGTTTAGTTTCTCTCCGCTGTCCTGTTCTCGAGCACCGACCGCGCCCTGTGCGCTCCACCCTCTCTCTCTTGTTTTCTTTTCCCGGCGACGCTGCGCGGCCCAATTTGTAGAGCCGCTCGATCGAGCTTGAGCCCGCCGCAGTCTGGAAGGGTTAGCGTGCTACCTGCTACCAGCACGATTCGCTGGAACCACAGTCTCTCCCGCAATTCTCCAAACACCGATGAATTCTTTGGGCGGTTGCCCTCGGTCGACGCCCGTTGCTCAGACTACGACCTTCCAGGACCTTCCTTTCAGGCGAGATCCCCGTGAGATGATGCCACACTGCAGGTGAGTTCGAACTTACTCGTCGCCACTGTAAAGTCTGCGCCTCAATAATACACGGACTTCGGGAGAACAGTTTAACAGGTACTTTACTGAACAAGAGGCAGCTTGAAACTGAAACTACAGAAGCCTGCTAGGGCCTTTTATACAGGGGTGGTCACTGCCGGTACTGCAGTCTAAGACCAGTTATTCCCTTAAAGGTACATACACAACACCTATAAAAGATAGATTCTTTTCCACCATTCTTTCTCTCTCTCGCTCCCGCTCCAACAAGATCGACCTAACAAGAAGTACCAGAGAAGCCGCTGAGCGGAGCGATCGAAACCGACCGCGTGTGGGGGTAAGCATAGTCTCGAGTGTTCCAAGCCAGTAACCCGTGAGCTGTAAGGGCTCAGATTTTTCTCCGAAGTGAAGTTTTTGGGCTATTCCGAGGGTGGGAGCTTCGTTTGGTTCAACCAGGCAAAGGGGTTTATGCGACTGGGTAATTCGTTGGTAGGGGTGGAATTAGAGTCCACCATTGCAACAAGGGAATTACTGCTTGTTATAGTCCCCAGTTTTGTACTGTATGTACGTTGTTTGTAACCTGGATTTTATTCTCCACAGAGACAGTGATTTCGATTAGTAGTGCATGTTTTAGCCAGTTTATGTTAGACCAAATAAATATAAGCTTGATTTTTCATCGAAACATTCCTGTCTGTGACTTATTTCATTTACACTCTGAATAATAATTCCCGGGTATAGAACTTTTGTAAGGTGGGGGCGATTCAAACCATCCGTCTAGCAATTGGGCTAGGATCAAAAACCGCTTACATCTCTTGGCGACCAGCGGCAGGACCTGAGTCAAAGGAATGTAAATCAGTCATGGACAGTGCTTTTGGCGAAAGATCCCAAATGGTGGAAAGGATTTCTTCATATGTGTTTAAGAAGGTTAACGTCACTAAGAAGTGGGTGCTAAGCTTGTTGCGTGCTGAGCGTCCGGTGGACGCAACGGCAGAATGGGACGGAGGGCAAGGAGCATAGGTGCAGCATTGAAAGGCAATATGGCTCGTCTGTCTATAAAGACAAGTCCAACTGCTAGATAAGCAGGTGGCTAAGTTAGAGGTAGAGCTCAGGGAGTCTGAGGTAGAGTCAGGCGCAAGGGCTGTAATAGGGAGCAGGTTATGCATGGAGCTAAGGGATGAGAAGCAGGGAAGAATAAACTGGGAGGAAACCTTCCGTAACCATAAGGAGTTCCTGCAATGCCAGGTAACTGAGGCAAAGGGGAATGAGAGGGTGGTTAGGGAGGAGAACGCTTGCTCGTCAAGTGAGGTAAAGGTGCTGGGAGAGCAGTTGAAGGATATTAGGTTGCATACAGAGTCGCCAGCACTGGAGGGTTTGATAAGGGTAATCATGGTCCTTGCCAGGAGCAGATCCGGAATTTGACTGATGCTCTATCTAAGGCCAAAGGGATGGTCTGCTTGGTAGCTCCAGGAGTGGCCCGGGTAGATGAGGAAGAGCAGGAGGGAGATAAGGAGGACTGTGAGGCAGAGGAGAACGCTCGACCACCGCCCGAAGTGCCGGGACCAGGACCCATGTGCCCTGTCCGGCAGCGGAAATACGATGCGACCCTAGACGGTCAAGAGCAAGGAGCACCGCAGAGTGACTTCGTGGTCCCGTATACGACCCCCAGCTGCAGTCAATGGTCTCTATCCTGACAGACCAGCACAGGGGACCCATCTGTCCATTTTATGGATGTGGAGCAGGTGGGGGGGATCAATAATTGTAACGAAGCTGAGACAGCCAAATTACTTTTATTTTCCCTGGATAGTAGGTTGTACCAGTCGCTCTCAGTGGGCAGCAAGAGGGGGCAGGGTGCGTTAGAGGGGATAAAGGACGACCTCAATGATGGAAGTCCCTTCTCCCGAGTGGAAAGGACACTGCAGTCAGCTGGGGAGGCACCTCAGGCTTTCACGGACAGGCTTTGGCCCGTCTACCGGAGTGCTTGTGCGGGGGTGCATGACCGGGCGCAGCTGCAGGGGGAGCCTAGGGCTAATTGGCTGTGGGCCCTGGTGGCAAACAGTCTGCCCAGGATCAAGGCCAAAGTAGAGGGGTGGTTCGATTCCAGGGATCCCCAGACCAAAAAAGAGAGTGTGATCCGGCAGTTAACTCTCTCTATTAAGAATGGTAGGGGTGAGGATGACAAACCAAAGGGCAGAGTACACGAGTTAAAGCCTAGTGGAGGCAACGTTAGAAAAGAGTGGCACCAGGAAGGGGGTAGCTCAGAGAAGAAGCAGGGTTGTTATGGGTGCGGGAGTAAAGGGCACTGGAGGAGAGACTGCCCAGTCTCTGACAAAAGGAGCGGGAAAGGGGATCCTCCAGCGCCAGTGCAGAAAGCCGCAGTTGTGGCAGGAAGCAGCACTGATCCATTCACGGTATTAGTGGCTGCTCTCTGTGCAGTCTTTCCGGCAGGGCAGGGTAGGGTGGATGCGGCAGTGGGCAGCGTACTCCCATCCGCCCCGAACAATCCCGACCCATGACTAGGGCCTTCTCAGCCCATTTACCTGTGCCCACTAAGTTATGATGCTTGGAAGAAACCATGTGTGAAGATGGGGGTGGAGAAGGTGCAAGGGACCTATCTGCTGGACACTGGAGCTTCAAGCACCATTGTCTATGCGGATAACCCGACCACATCACCTCTATCGAGCGGGGTCCCATATAACTTAGTAGGGTTCACTGGGAACGAACAGGCTGGGTCTTTCTCCATCCCGCTAGCCATCGATCTGGGTACACTCCATACGGAGTGGAAATGTGTCCTGATGCGGTGGGAGCGGGAGGGAATAAGTATTCTTGGAGCAGACTTCATACTGGCCCACAAGATATTGGTGGATTTCCGGAATCACTGTCTTTGGGGGGCAGTATGCTGGGAAAGGAGAAGGAGGTGGCAGCTATACCAGGGAAGCAAGGCAAGGGAACCGTGTGTACGATGAAGCCCAAGGGTAGTTATGACCTTGAACCTTTGGTCACTTCTACCCCGGCGGAGTACATAGCGGATGTGCGAGCCAACCTCGCGGCATTCGCTACACACAAGCATGAATGTGGGAGGGTAATAGGGGTGGAGGTCAGAGTAGAAGGAGACCCCATGGCCCGACCACAGAAACAGTACAACTTCCCCAGAGAGGCAGAGGCAGATTTAGAGACGGCAGTGGGATCACTGGTTGAGCAGGGTGTGTTGAGACCCATAGCGACCCATGTGAACTCTCCGATTTGGCTGGTTAGGAAACTGGATAATTCGGGGAGAGCCACTGTGGACTATCGGGTTCTTAACAAGAACATCCCAGCCTGTGCCCCCACTGTTGCAGCCGTAGCCGACCTGATCGGGAGTATCCCAGCATCCACGAAAACATTCACGGTGCTGGACATTTCGAACGGATTCTGTTCTATCCCTCTCAAAAGGGAGGACCAGTATAAGTTCGCATTCACTTTCAAGGGTCAGCAGTACACATGGGCCTGCCTTCCCCAAGGGTTTCATAACAGTCCTTCTATTTTATGGCCAACTGTTTAAAAGGTTTCAGCAGACCACAGCAGCTTGTGCAGTATGTGGACGACCTGCTTTTGTTCTCCAACGAGGGGGAAGAACATGGCCCATTGCTGGCTGAACTGCTGAGTCTGTTAAAGGAAGCTGGGTTCAAGGTTAATCCCAAGAAAGCACAGATCGGCCAGCAGGAAGTAAAATTCCTTGGGCTGACTGCGTGCTGGGGAGAGGGCCATCGATGAGGCGAGGAGGAAGGTGGTACAGGAGCTACCTGCCCCGACCACGGTAATGGGGGTAAGATCCTTCCTGGGACTCACAGGGTACTGCAGGGATTTCATAGAGGACTATGCCGCTACGGCAGCTCCTCTGCTCTGGCTCCTCCACAAGGGAGTGGACTGGGAATGGGATGAGGACTGCATGGCAGCTTTTAGTCATCTGAAGAGAGATTTGCAGACCGCACCGGCTTTAGGAGCAATTGATGGGGGAAAGGAGTTCTTTTTGGAGGTAGCTGCCACAGGGGACAGATTGAGCGCAGTGTTGCTCCAGGAGCGGCATGGCAAGCTGAGGCCTGTGGTATACTTATCAAGAATCCTCACAGATGCAGAGAGGGGGTACTCCTATTGTGAGAGGCACCTGCTTGCCACACATTGACCGGGAGGAGATCACAAATCTTCATGGGGGCGTCCCCGGTAACCCTCTTAACCCATCATATGCCCACTCAGATGCTTCTGGATGGGAGGATAAAGGACGGCATGGTGAGCAGTGTACGCATTGCTCGCTGGACCTTATTGCTCTCTCAGATGAATTTGAGTGTGAAAGGCCACTGTGAGCCCAAGCTCGCCGCAAATTTGATCTACCCAGGGGTGGCCCACAAATGTTCTGTTGAAGGGGCACGGGATGTAGACATAGGGTTTCGGCCTGGGATCCAGCCCACGGGCCGCGAGATCTATGTAGATGGGTCCAGTACAGTGGTGGCCGGGGAGCGACTCACTGGATGCGGGATTTTTGACCCAAAGGCAGGCATTGCCAAGGCCATTAAACTCCCGAGCACCATGAGTGCCCAGCATGCTGAACTGTCGGTGGTGGTGTATGTGGTTAACCACCTCGAAGAGTTTCCTACACCCTACTCGAAAGCATGTTCACTTGCAATTCGTGTACAGAATATTTAGCCATTTCGTCTCGTCGCGGGTTCACATCTGCAGACGGGAAACTCCTAGCAACCAAGCCATTGCTGCGACAGATCATTACATCGATAGGTACCCAGTGGGATTTCTATATCCACAAAGTCAAGGCCCATTCTAAGACAGAACCCCGTGCGGAAGGCAATCAGCAGGCCAACGTGCTGGTCAAAGAGGGTGCTCGAACGGGCACGTTTTGGGATCCATATGGGTCAAGTCTGGTAGCAGCAATCAGAGACAGAGGTGGGACCCAAGGGAGTGCAGGGGTAGCATTGGCCCTGGGCCTAAAGATGGTCCAGGCACAGGATCCCGCCCTAAAGACTGTTCTGGAGACGCTAGCTAAGGGAGAAAAGGTAGAGGGTCCATACGGAGTGGCAGGTATTATGGTAAAGGAAGGGATGGTTTTCAGAGTGGAACAGTGGGTAGCTCCACAGCAGCACCGGAGAGAATTCCTTCAGTTGGCCCACGAGGGTCCAGGAGCGGGGCACCCCGGGCCGGAGACCACCTGGCAACGGGTGGAACAGGCAGGGTGGTGGCCGCAACTGAGGGAGGACGTCCGCAACTTCTGCGCGGATTGCTTGGTGTGTGCTGCAAACAACCCTAACCCCCAGAAAAGGAAAGTATCCATGGGACACACTAGGAGAGTGGAGGGACCATGGCAGTCCATACAGGTCGATTATATCGGACCACTGCCCACCGCACAGTGGGGTTACAAGTACTGCCTGGTCCTGGTGGATGTGTTCTCTAAATGGGTAGAAGCCTTCCCATGCCGAACAGCCACAGCTTTGGGGACCGCAAGGATTCTAGTGAGAGAAGTGTTCTCTAGGTGGGGGCTACCACAATATGTGGAGTCCGATCATGTGAGTCACTTCACAGGGGCAGTCATGCAGGTGACTCTGAAGATGCTAGGTGTAGAGGGTAAATGGCACGTCGCACACAGCCCGCAGTCATCGGGGATTGTGGAGCGGATGAATAGGACCATCAAGGAAAGGTTACGGAAGGAGACGGGGGACTCGCCTAGAAAATGGGCGGAGGTCTTGCCGTTAGTTCTGATGGGGGTCCGAACCAGCCCGTCTAGAAGCACAGGGTATTCCCCGAATGAGCTTGTAACTGGCAGGGTCATGAGAACGCCCAGCCATGTACTGGCCCCGGTTCTCACGGAAGGTCAGTTGAGAGAGGTGAACCGGGACAGGTTTGTTAAGAATTTGCTTGAGCATCTCAGACAGATCCATTGGCAGGCTGCCAGTAACATGGAGAAGCAACATCGTAGAAATCGGTTATTGCTTGAGCCTCAGAGGCACCATGAGTGGAAGGTCGGAGATCAAGTAATGGTTAGAAATACCGGTGAATGAAGGAAGCCGGAGTCGTAAGATGCCCAGGGTCGAGGAGATCTAATGTGGCCACCCGGAGACAGGTGGCGCTGTACATAACTTCTTCTCTCCTGTCTGTTGCCTTAGCTTGTCTGTATAGTTTGGATTTTAATCGTGTGTAGCTGCATCTGGAAAGGTGAGGCATCACCCAAGGAGAACGTTGCTGTTATGTATTGTGTGTTCTCCTCCAACCTGCGGTGGCGCTGTCACAGCAGATACATGGTTGGGTGTTCTCTTGGTTAAGTTTAGCTCTCTTTGTTCGGAACTCTCCAGAACTTTCCTTTCCTTCCTGAATAAAGCACTTCATGTTTGAATCTCTGGGTTCTGAGTTCTAATTGTGTCTAGGTAGAAAGGTACAGACACAACAAAGTGGCAACGAGGATCGGATGAATATGCGTTGTGGGAACTTTCTTGTTTTTGACTACAAAGCACTCGGATCAGAGATTGCAGCATCACATTAACATTACGGATGCAGTGAGTAAACAGAAATTTTAATTTGAAACGTGAGATGGCTACTATATTAGGAAACATCGTTGATTTTGATGAAAATGTGGAGCAATGGAGCGCTTATACGGAACGGTTTGACGATTTTGTATTGGCGAATGCAGTGGCAAACGAAAAGGTCGTGCCTACCTTTTTGAGTGTAATGGGGCCAAAGACATTCAATTTACGTCGCAGCCTTGTGCAGCCAGATAAGCCAGGAACTAAAACATATAAGCAACTAGTGGAAATTCTTGGAGCACATTTTTCACCAAAACCTCTGGTTATTGCTGAGAGATTTAGATTTCACAAACGGAATTAAGAGGAGGGGGAATCAGTGATGATGTCTAGAGCGGGCCTGTGTGGGAACACAGCATCGGCGGCAGTTCAAACCGGCGGCAGTGAGTCAGGAGCAGCCCGACTAGAGCGGGCCTGTGTGGGAACACAGCATCGGCGGCAGCTCAAACCGGCGGCAGTGAGTCAGGAGCAGCCCGACTAGAGCGGGCCTGTATGGGAACACAGCATCGGCGGCAGTTCAAACTGGCGGCAGTGAGTCAGGAGCAGCATACCAGTTCAACAGCAGGGGAGAGAGGTAAAAAGTAATCAAAGTGTGACATCACCGGGAAGCAGTTAAGTGATTGGTTGGTGAGTATTTGGTTAGTGAGTATTTCTCTTTTTTTTTAAACTTTAACTCTGGTTTATAGTTTCGAAGGTCTCTCTGGTGTAGCAGGGACTGTTGGTAAACCAGTTAACTGTAGTGTAATTAGTGGGATTGATTGATTTAATTTAAATTCAATTAATTAAAGGGTAAGTCATGGCAGGACAGCCGGGCCCCGTGATCTGCTCCTCCTGCGATATGTGGGAACTCAGGGACACTTCCTGTGTCCCTGACAACTACATGTGCAGGAAGTGCGTCCAGCTGCAGCTACTGACAGACCGCATTGCGGCGCTGGAGCTGCGATTAGACACATACTGGAGCATTCACGATGCTCAGGACAACGTGAATAGCACATTTACGGAGTTGGACACACCGCAGGTAGAGGTTGGACAGGAAGAAAGGGAACGGGTGACCAACAGGCAGAGTACTAGGCGCAGGCAGGTAGTGCAGGGGTCCCCTGTGGCCATCCCCCTCTCCAACAGATACACCACTTTGAGTACTGTTGGGGGGGATGGCTTATCAGAGGAAGGCAGCAGCAGCCAACTTCCTGGCACCAGGGGTGGCTCTGCTGCACAGAATGGGAGGAAAAAGAGGGGTAGAGCTATAGTAATAGGGGATTCAATTGTAAAGGGAATAAATAGGTGTTTCTGCAGCCGCAAACGAGACTCCAGGATGGTGTGTTGTCTCCCTGGTGCAAGGGTCAAGGATGTCTCCGAGCGACTCCAGAACATCTTGGAAGGGGAGGGTGAACAGCCAGTTGTCGTGGTGCATATAGGCACCAACGATATAGGTAAAAAGCGGGATGAGGTCCTAAAAGCGGAGTATAGGGAGTTAGGAGATAAATTAAAAAACAGGATCTCAAAGGTAGTAATCTCAGGATTGCTACCAGTGCCACGTGCTAGTCAGAGTAGAAATAGAAGGATACTTCAGATGAATACGTGGCTAGAGGAATGGTGCCAGGGGGAGGGATTCAAGTTCCTGGGACATTGGAACCGGTTCTGGGGGAGGTGGGACCAGTTCAAACCGGACGGTTTGCACCTGGGCAGGGCTGGAACCAATGTCCTAGGGGGAGTGTTTGCTAGTGCTGTGGGGGAGGGTTTAAACTAAAATGGCAGGGGGTTGGGAACCTGAGCAGGGAGACAGAGGAAAGGGAAACAAGGATAAAAGCAAAAGATAGGAAGGAGAAAAACAAAAGTGGCAGTCAGAGAAGTCAACGGTTTAAATCAAACATGGCCACAGTAAATAATAATTCTAATAGGTCTAACAGCGTTAAAAAAACAAGCCTGACGGCTTTGTGTCTTAATGCGAGGAGCATTTGTAATAAGGTGGATGAATTGGCTGCGCAAATAGAAGTAAACAAATACGATTTGGTTGGGATTACGGAAACGTGGCCCAAGGAAGGCCAGGACTGGGAGCTCAACATCCAGGGGTATTCGATATTCAGGAAAGATAGGCAAAAAGGAAAGGGAGGTGGGGTAGCATTACTGGTTAAAGAAGGGATTAACACAATTGTAATGAAGGATATTAGGTCTGATGAGGTGGAATCTGTATGGGTAGAATTGAGAAATAGTAAGGGGAAAAAAACGTTAGTGGGAGTGGTTTATAGACCTCCAAACAGTAAGGCGGAGGTTGGGGATGGCATTAAAAGAGAAATTAAAGAAGCGTGCAATAAGGGCACAGCAGTCATCATGGGTGACTTTAATCTACATATAGATTGAGCCAACCAAATGAGTAACAATACTGTGGAGGAGGAATTCCTGGAGTGTTTACGGGATGGTTTCCTGGACCAATATGTCGAGGAACCAACCAGAGATCAGGCCATCTTAGACTGGGTATTATGTAACGAGCAAGGGTTAATTAGCAATCTTGTTGTAAGAGGCCCCTTGGGTCGGAGCGATCATAATATGATAGAATTCTTCATTAAGATGGAGAATGAAGTAGTTGACTCGGAGACTAGGGTCCTCAATTTAAATAAAGGAAACTATGATGGTCTGAGGAGCGAGTTGGGTAGAATTGATTGGGGAATGGCACTCAAAGGGTTGACGGTGGATAGGCAATGGCAAACATTCAAAGACCGAATGGATGAACTACAGAATTTGTTCATCCCAGTTTGGCATAAAAATAAAACAAAAAAGGTGACCCAACCGTGGCTAACGAGGGAAATTAGGGATAGCATAAGGTCCAAGGAGAGGGCATATAAAGTGGCCAGAAAAAGCAACAATCCTGAGGATTGGGAGCAGTTTAGGATTCAACAAAGGAGGACAAAGGGATCAATTAAGAAAGGGAAAATAGAATATGAGAGTAAGCTTGCAGAGAACATAAAAACTGACTGTAAAAGCTTTTATAGATATGTGAAGAGAAAAAGATTGGTGAAGTCAAGCGTAGGTCCCTTGCAGTCAGAATCGGGGGAATTTATAATGGGGAACAAAGAAATGGCAGACCAACTAAATACATATTTTGGTTCTGTCTTCACAAAGGAGGACACAAATAACCTCCCAGAGATGCCGGGGAACATAGGGTCTGATGAAAGGGTGGAACTGAAAGAAATCAGTATTTGTAGGGAAATGGTGTTAGGAAAATTGATGGGACTGAAGGCCGATAAATCCCCAGGGCCTGATAATCTACATCCCAGGGTACTTAAGGAAGTGGCCCTAGAAATAGTAGATGCATTGCTGGTCATCTTCCAGAACTCGATAGACTCTGGAACGGTACCCATGGATTGGCGGGTAGCTAATGTTACCCCACTATTCAAAAAAGGTGGTAGAGAAAAGGCGGGGAATTATAGACCAGTAAGCTTGACATCGGTAGTGGGGAAAATGCTAGAGTCCATTATAAAAGATGTAATAGCAGAGCACTTGGAAAGCAGTGACTGGATCGGACAAAGTCAACATGGATTTCCAAAAGGTAAATCATGCTTGACTAATCTACTGGAATTTTTTGAGGTTGTAACTGGTAAAATAGATAAGGGAGAACCAGTGGATGTGGTGTATTTGGACTTTCAGAAGGCTTTCGATAAGGTCCCGCATAAGAGATTAGCGTGCATAATTAAGGCACATGGGATTGGGGGCAAGGTATTGACTTGGATAGAGAACTGGTTGGCAGACAGAAAGCAAAGATTTGGAATAAACGGGTCATTTTCCGAGTGGCAGGCAGTGACTAGTGGGGTACCGCAAGGATTGGTCCTAGGACCCCAGCTGTTCACAATATATATTAATGATCTGGACGAGGGAATTGGATGTAATATCTCCAAATTTGCAGACGACACAAAGCTGGGGGGGAGGGTATGCTGTGAGGAGGATGTCGTGAAACTCCAGCACGATTTGGACAGGTTGGGTGATTGGGCAGAAACATGGCAAATGCACTATAATGTGAATAAATGTGAGGTTATCCACTTTGGTGGCAAAAACAGGAAGGCAGATTATTATTTGAATGGTAATAGATTGGGAGAAGGGGAAGTGCAAAGAGACCTGGGTGTTCTTGTACACCAGTCGCTGAAGGTAAGCATGCAGGTGCAGCAGGCAGTTAAGAAGGCAAATGGTATGTTGGCCTTTGTAGCAAGAGGGTTCGAGTACAAGAACAAAGATGTCTTGCTGCAGTTGTACAGGGCCTTGGTGAGACCACACCTTGAGTATTGTGTGCAGTTTTGGTCGCCTTACCTGAGGAAGGACGTTCTTGCCATGGAAGGAGTGCAGCGAAGATTCACCAGGCTGATACCTGGGATGGCAGGAATGACGTATGAGGAGAGATTGTGTCGATTGGGCTTATACTCACTGGAGTTTCGAAGATTGAGAGGGGATCTCATCGAAGCCTATAAAATTCTGTCAGGCCTGGACAGACTCGATGCAGGAAGGATGTTTCTGATGGCCGGGGAGTCCAGAACCAGGGGTCATAGTCTAAGGATAAGGGGTAAGCCATTTAGGACTGAAATGAGGAGGAATTTCTTCACCCAGAGAGTGGTGAACCTGTGGAATTCTCTGCCACAGAGGGCGGTGGAGGCCAGTTCATTAAGTATATTCAAGAAAGAGTTGGATATATTTCTTAAGGCTAAAGGGATCAAGGGATATGGGGAGAAGGCAGGGACCGGGTACTGAATTTGGATGATCAGCCATGATCTCATTGAATGGCGGAGCAGGCTCGAAGGGCCAAATGGCCTACTCCTGCTCCTATCTTCTATGTATCTATGCTACGTTAAAAAGGTTGTCAGAACACTGCGAGTTCAAGGAGGTGCTGAATGACACCATTAGAGACAGACTTGTGTGTGGTCTGCTAAGTCCAGCCACACAGAAGCGCCTTCTTACTGAGGACAACCTTACTCTTAAAAAGGCCATTGAAGTTAGTGTCTCCATGGAGATGGCGGAAAAGGAGGCTCACCAGTTGAGTTCAACAGGGAGAGTTCACAAGGTGTCATCTGAGCCTAAATGTGCGTGGAACGGCACATGTTACCGTTGTGGGAAAACGAGCCATCACGCTAATGACTGCTGGTGTACGGAGCTGGAATGCCGAAATTGTGGCAAAAAAGGTCACATTGAACGTGCCTGTAGAGGTAAAAAAAAGAACAGACAGAGCTGGGAAGCATGAAAGCAAAATGTCTGTATTTGGACAAGAGAGGAAAAAGAGTGTTCATTCAGTGCAGTATGATGGAACAAGCAAAACAGAGGGGAGCGACACCTCTGAGGAGGAAGAGGTGCACATACTGACGGTTGCAGGTGGTTCAAATGGCTACTGGGTGTCACCACTGGTCGAGGGACAATCAATGCGGATGGAGGTGGACACAGGTGCGGCTGTGTCCCTTGTTTCAGGCACTGTCTACAACAAAATGCTAAAGCATCTTACCCTTCAGCCAACAAACATTGTGCTAAAGACGTATACCGGTGAACCTGTGGCCATGAGAGGCGCCATTGAGGTGACAGTTAAATTGAACGGACAGACTGCGAAACTGCCACTATATGTGGTAAAGGGAAATTACCCATCGCTACTGGGACATGCGTGGCTAGAGAAAATCACGCTGGACTGGCCTGCAGTCCGCATGATGTCAAAAGGGGAGTCAGGTCTGACTGCACTGTTAAACAAACATGCAGAACTCTTCAATGGGGAACTTGGGAGCATGAAAAAGTTCAGCGTGAGACTGGACATTAAACTGACAGCAAGCCGAAGTTTCACAAAGCCCGACCTGTACCCTATGCAATTAGGCCAAAAGTTGAGGCTAACTTGGAGGCCTTAGTCAAGAATGGAGTCCTGGAGCCTGTGAGCGTGAGCAAATGGGCCACACCCATTGTTCCTGTCCTGAAGAAGGATGGATCTGTTCAAATCTGCGGGGATTTTAAAGTGACTATTAACCCAGTGCTGTCTACGGAACAGTACCCTCTTCCCATCATTGATGATCTTTTTACGGGCTTGGCTGGAGGGCAAATGTTCAGCAAAATAGACTTATGCCAGGCTTATCTACAAATGCATGTCGATGACAAATCAAAGGAGCTGCTGACAATTGTGACACACAAGGGGCTATACAGGTACTGCCGCCTTCCGTTTGGAATTATGTCAGCCCCTGCTCTATTCCAAAGGGCAATGGATCAGATTTTGAGTGGACTGCCAGGAGTCCAGTGCTACCTGGACGACATCTTTGTCACTGGGACAAATGAGGAGGATCATCTTCTGAACTTGGATGCGAGACTACAACGACTGAAAGAGTACGGACTCAGAGTTCGTAAAGACAAATGTGAATTCTTTCAGTCTTCAGTTGAGTACCTGGGGCATGTGATTGACGCTACTGGCCTGCATAAGGCGCCGTCAAAGGTCAAGGCGATCGTGGAGGCCCCAGCACCCCAGAATGTGAGCCAGTTATGTTCATTTCTGGGGCTACTTAACTACTATGGGAAGTTTATTCCAGACTTAGCAACATTACTGAAGCCGCTACATCAGTTGCTATGTCAAGGCAAAACATGGAAATGGACTGAACTGTGCAACGAAGCTTTCGCCCAAGCAAAGAAAGCATTGCTGAAATCGGAGGTCCTGACACACTTCGACCCAAAGCTACCCATGCAGCTAGCATGTGATGCGTCACCATATGGTGTGGGAGCAGTCATATCCCACATCATGCCTTCTGGTGAAGAGAAACCTATCGCCTTCACATCACGCACCTTGAACAAGGCCGAGAGTAACTATGCACAGATTGAGCGCGAGGCCTTGGGAATCGTTTTTGGAATTCGAAAATTTCATCAGTACCTGTTTGGGAGAAGGTTCACACTCCTGACGTACCACCATCCATTGACTTCAATCTTCGGGCCCCACACCGGAATTCCGTCTCTCGCTGCAAGCAGGATGCAAAGGTGGGCTTTACTTTTGTCAGGACACACATACGACATCAAATATCGCAAATCAGACTTACACGGCAACGCAGACGGTCTCTCGAAGCTACCCTTGCCTGTTACTCCCCCAGAGCCTCGTCAGATAGACATCTTCTACTTTAGACAAGTGGAGGGAGCACCTGTCACGGCAGTTCAGGTGCGAAGGTACACCCGCAACGATCCAGTCCTGTCTGAGGTAATGGACAATGTCATTCGAGGGAGAGCGATAGGAGATTCTCCTCGTTTGAAACATTACGTTTCAAAAAGAAATGAGCTCTCCGTCCAGGCAGGTTGTCTTCTTTGGGGACGCCGTGTCATCATTCCGCCACCTCTGAGGGAACCTATACTGCAACAACTTCATACAGGCCATAGTGGGATGGTTCGGATGAAGGAAATGGCAAGAAGCTACTTCTGGTGACCAGGTCTCGATGGAAATATTGAGGAGAAAGCCAAAACATGTTCCCCATGTCAAAGGGTCCGGAATGTTCCACAGCTGGCAACCCTACACCCCTGGGATTGGCCTGCAGAAGTGTGGCAGCGAGTACATGTGGACTTCGCCGGTCCTTTCGAACAGAATATGTCTATGGTGGTTGTGGACGCTCATAGCAAGTGGCCGGAGGTCGCTGTGATGAGGTCTACCATGGCAGAGAAAACAATTGAGAAACTTGGTGAGATGTTCAGCCGTTATGGCTCACCGGAACAACTCGTAAGTGACAACGGTCCACAATTTGTATCACAGGAGTTTGCAACCTTCCTGCATGTGAATGGTGTCCAACACATCAGGTCTGCGCCCTATCATCCCTCTACTAACGGCCTGGCAGAAAGGTTCGTGCAAACTTTGAAGCACGCCTTGAAGGCATTGAAAGGTCAGGGCTCAATCCACCAACATCTGAACAGCTTCCTGTTGTCCTACAGGAACGAGCCGCATGCCACAACCAAAACTTCCCCGCTTCGCTCATGATGAAGAGGCAGTTGCGGACAAGCTTTGACTTACTCAAACCTCCAAGGGCAGAACAGGTTGTCCATTGTCAACAACAAGCTCAAGTTGAAAAGAGAGAGTAAAGAGCCAAGGAGAGACGGTTTCTCCCTGGAGAGCACGTCCTAGCTCGAAACTACAACACTGGACCGAAATGGGTTCCTGCTACGGTGATCGCGCAGATGGGCCCTGTGTCTTACACGGTTGAGACTGCCGAGGGCGTCGTCTGGAGAAGACACACAGATCAACTGTTGCTAGGAGCAGAGACAGCCACAGAGGCTCCAACAGCTGGTTGGCCTGAACTGTTTCCGGATGATACCGCAAACCAGCATCCTTTGCCACAGTGCTCTTCTCCAACACAGGAAATCATAGAGACTGTTCCACCTGTGCAAACTTCTGACTTTCGACTGACACAGGCACCTTCTCCATCCAGGCCTTTGTCAATGCCTACTGCTGTGGAAGCCAGCGATGACCGCCAGTAGCCTGTCAGAGAGCGGCGGCCTCCAAGACGCTTGGATCTGTAGGCTTCGTGACTTACCCACAAGACTGGGGCAGAATAAACCCCAGGGTAAAGTCAGGGTTTGAGGCAGTCTACCTCTACCCTTGGTTAGTTGAGTGCATTGAAAGTAACTTACCTGTTGAGGAATAATGTGGACCTTTCATTTAAGAGGGGAGGAATATGTTATGTATTGTGTGTTCTCCTCCCACCTGCGGTGGCGCTGTCACAGCAGATACATGGTTGGGTGTTCTCTTGGTTAAGTTTAGCTCTCTTTGTTCGGAACTCTCCAGAACTTTCCTTTCCTTCCTGAATAAAGCACTTCATGTTTGAATCTCTGGGTTCTGAGTTCTAATTGTGTCTAGGTAGAAAGGTACAGACACAACAGTTGCATTCTGTGTGTTTTCAGGGAACGCCTAAGAACAAGATGAAGTCAGCCATGGTAGTCCTGATTGTCATGATTGAAGCCAGCACGAGTCACAGGGGCGACACCGAGGAATCGGTTGCCTTCGGCTGCACCGGCGGAGACGGGCCGACCGTGACCACTGGAGGTGGCTCGAAGGATGGGGCGAGCATCTATCTCCACGAGGAAAGATGGCCTGGATGGCTGGGGTCGAATTCCACCCGGTATTCCAGCCATGACGAGTTCACCTATGGTGAAGCGTCCATCTCATGCCCGAGAATAGGGGTTACCACCTCCCGGGTTAGGGTAACAGAGGGTAAACGGGTGTGCCTTAGCTGTAGGGGACACATTCCACTGGGAAGGTGGTGGTGACTCAGGAAACTGAGCGCGGATACAGGGGACCAGACAGCTGACTGGGAAAGACTAAGTAATGACACGTACCGGACGATCACGGGTTCTCAGGGAGGAGTGAATGTGTGTTGGGATAAGTGGTGGGAATCCGAGGAAGGGATTTATGTGTGTATGTGGGGTTTGGAAAAGATCTGCCCAGTGGGTGTGTCGATCACGTTTAGCAGGCGATGGCAGGACGCCGGGGGTGGGATCGGTTGGGATCGGAGTGTGGAATCCTGTGGAATCCCAAAACCCCTGAACACCATCAACGCCACAGAGCTCATCTCATACACCAGGAAGCCCCCGCCCAGAGCCCCGATGGTACAGACGACTGTAGATGGGTGTCCCACCACTACCAGGGGTCCAGGGAATCGGTTAGTGTTAATCTCTACTGACAAAGTGTTGTTTCAGAACGTACACTACGCCATGGCATCCGTGATCCTGAACCTGACTGAAGTCCATCTGCCTGTGTGGTGTCCAAGGAAGACGGAGAAGCTTTATGAAGCTCTGTTAAAAGTGCTGTTTCAGGAATTTTATGAACAGGACTATGGAAATGTAGAGAAAGAACAGCTTTATAATCTGAATGTTGGGGATAGTGTGGGGTCTGGGAGGCAGAGAAGAGGGACCAAGAACGATGTAGCCACAGCGTTCAGTACAGGAACAAGTATTGTTAATAGTATGGATGATGCACAACTCCAGATGCAGATCACTGGGTTAAAGAACCAACTGCGTAAGATTCTAGGAGTAGAGAGTACAGTGGTGGGTTCAGAGCTTCATGAGGAGCAGACAATGACCGTTCATTTAAAGGAGGTCATTGCGGAGCTGGAGAGGCATGCTAAAACTGTCAATGATTTGATATGGGAGGACAGGAATGCCTCGGAGCAGGCTGCATGGAATGAGGTGTGTGTATTGTATGGAGCATGGTTGCTGGGCGAGGGCCACAGTAACCTGGAGGACCTGAGGCAAGGTCACATCCCTTCATAGTTAAGCAACAAGCATCTTGCTGCGCTGCACCCGTATAGCAATTCATTGAGCCCGTGCCAGCTTTGTTTAGCCTCTGAAGCCTACCCTGTCCCTGTCGATTGTGGGCGGTCCAACTATACTATGTGGAGCATTTTGGGTACCCAATTCCTTTTCTGCCGGAACACCTCACTGAGTTAATAAAGACCATTGAGCTCTCTGAGAAACATTTTTACACTTTAGAGCAAAAGACAGTAGAAGTGGGGGAGGAGATCAAGGGGCTGGTCTCGCCACCATGGTGCGACATCAGTCTGAGTATTATAGAGATTCCTCCCTGGATCCGCATCTGTTCCCATGCATTAGTTATCATACAATTGTTGCTTGTAAGATACTTGTTTTACACCAGCTGCAGGCGATGGAGCCAGATGCTCCAAGCGCGGTGGCAAGGGGTGTTAGATCGATCCAGAAAGGTGTAATTTGATTTGTGTTGATGATGGTTTCTCCCTGCAAAACTTGTAATGTACCAAAGTTCTGTAAGCAAGTGTATTGTATTCTGGTTATAGTTTTACACTCTATTGCGCGATGTGCACTGTTGCATTTTTGTAATGTGTTACCACCTGTCAATGCTGTACTGTGTGATGTGCACGGTGACTTTTTGGTAACGTCCTGTGGATCTTATTAATGTTCTGTATTTTGACTTGAAGGTTGTTGGTGGGAATTGGAACCCAGCCGTTTGAATGTGTCAAGAAGCTGTTTTGCTGATGTTTTGACTCGGTAGAAGGGAACTATGACACGCAGTAAGGGGTACAGTTCTGGGGTTTTAAAACGTAAAATCAGGGAAATAGCTTCACTTGTGGGAGACTTTGGCCTTTGCTCTCTCGTCGAGTGATGCTTTATGGAAAGAAAAGCATCAAACGGGGGACTGAAGAGATCACAAACTCTCTGTTTGAAGGATGGACTCAGTCGAGAATATTTTTGTGGACTTTATGGGCTGAGGGTGTTTTCCCTGTGGTGGGATCGCCCTGTGCAGATACGTGGGGGACTGGTTTGTTAAAACTCCAGAGAACGCATGGCAGTTGGCTGTGACAAAAGAACTGTCAGTTATCCCGAATGTATGGGTTCGCCCGACAGTCCTGGAAAAAGGAAGGGGGCCATTGAACTTGAACTTATTAGAAAGCCACTCTAATATGCAAAAGCACTTCTCACCTCCATCTCAGAAGAGAAGCAGAACAATGAACCCACTGGCCTCAGCCAGCCAAAAAGGAGCCAGTTTTTTTCCCAACACAAAGACTGAAAGATATGTCCCAGACTTAGGACCATTAATCCAATCACGGAATACTCATGGGTCTGAGGAAGACCCATCACTGATTAAGCACCGGAGTGCTTAGAAACAAAAGGATTTTAAAGATTGGCGGGAAAGGTAGGGGTAGCTAGACTCCTATAAAAGATAGATTCTTTCCCACCATTCTTTCTCTCTCTCGCTCCCTCTCCAACAAGATCGACCTAACAAGAAGTACCAGAGAAACCGCCGAGCAGAGCGATCGAAACCGACCGCGTGTGGGGGTAAGCATAGTCTCGAGTATTCCAAGCCGGTAACCCGTGAGCTGTAAGGGCTCAGAGTTTTCTCCAAAGTGAAGTTTTTGAGCTATTCCGAGGTTCGGAGCTTCGTTTGGCAAAGGGGTTTATGCGACTGGGTAATTCATTGGTAGGGGTGGAATTAGAGTCCACCATAGCAACAAGGGAATTACTGCTTGTCAAAGTCCCCAGTTTTGTACTGTGTGTATGTTGTTTGTAACCTGGATTTTATTCTCCACAGAGACAGTGATTTCGTTTAGTAGTGCATGTTTTAGCCAGTGCATGTTAGACCAAATAAATATAAGTTTGATTTTTCACCGAGGCATTCCTGTCCGTGACTTATTTCATTTACACACTGAATAATAATTCCCGGGTATAGAACTTTCGTAAGGTGGGGCGATTCAAACCATCCATCTAGCAATTGGGCTAGGATCAAAAACCGCTTACAGAGCCCTAGTAAAACTGAAGTCAATGGGAATCGGGGGCAAAGCTCTCCACTGGCTTGAGTCATACCTAGCACAAAGGAAGATGGCTGTGCTGGTTGAAGGTCAATCATCACAGCCCCAGGACATTGCTTAAGGAGCTCGTCAGGGCAGTGTCCTAGGCCCAACCATCTTCAGCTGCTTCATCAATGACCATCTCTCCAAAATAAGGTCAGAAATGGGGATGTTTGCTGATGACTGCACAGTGTTCAGCGCCATTCACAACTCCTCAGATAATGAAGCAGTCCAAGCCCACATGCAACAAGACGAGGGCGACGTTCAGGCTTGGGCTGATAAGTGGCAGGTAACATTCGCACCACACAAGGGCCAGGTAATGACTATCTCCAACAAGGGAGAGTCTAACCAGCTCCCCATGACATTCAACGGCATTACCATCGCCGAATCCCCCACCATCAACATCCTGGGGGTCACCATTGACCAGAAACTTAAGTGGCCCAGCCACATAAATACTGTGGCAACAAGAGCAGGTCAATGGCTGGGGATTCTGTGGCGAGTTTCTCACCTTCTGACTCCCCAAAGCCTTTCCACCATCTACAAGGCACAAGTAAGGAGTGTGATGGAATACTCTCCACTTGCCTGGATGAGCGCAGCTCCAACAACACTCAAGGTGCTCAACACCGTCCAGGACAAAGCAGCCCGCTTGATTGGCAACCCATCCACCACCTTAAACATTCACTCCCTCCACCACCGGCGTACCATGGCTGCAGTGTGTACCATCTACAAGATGCACTGCAGCAACTCGCCAAGGCTACTTCGGCAGCACCTCCCAAACCTGCGACCTCTTCCACCTAGAAGGACAAGGGCAGCAGGTGCATGGGAACACCACCACCTGCAAGATCCCCTCCAAGTCACACACCATCTTGACTTAGAAATATATCGCTGATCTTCATCGTCGCTGGGTCAAAATCCTGGAACTCCCTACCTAACAGCACTGTGGGAGTACCTTCACCACACAGATTGCAGCGGTTCAAGAAGGCGGCTCACCACCACCTTCTCAAGGGCAATTAGGGATGGGCAATAAATGCTGGCCTTACCAGCGACGCCCAGATCCTATAAACAAATATTTTTTTAAATGTGTATCCTATTAGCCTGGGCTAATTTTGAACATAGGTCCCAGAGGTGAAAGTGCAATGACTGACCCAGTGCATGACAGTGTTCCTCTATTTTTATTTCTTACTGTCAAGTACAATAAAACAGATTTAATGGGAGGAAGAGACATGCAACCAACCTTAAATATATTTTATATAAATTATGTTTCTGTAAGCCCTTTTCCAAACCTCTAATAATGACACTTATATAATCCAGAAGAGATCATATTGTTGATCAAATAAACCATCTGTTTTTGTGACACAGAAATTTTAGCAAAATATTTTGCTTCAGTCACAAGCAGGGGATCTAGTTAAAAAATTATTTGGTGAGGAAAATAATGGCCCAGATATGGGACAGGATTTTCATTGAGCCATGGAGGCGGGATTGGAGGCGTGTGGGGGATTAAAATCTTGAAATCGGGGGGGCACAAACCCATCCCGCCCCCAACCCGCCTCCATGCCAGTTTCAAAGGAGGCGGGTACCCGACCCGCACTGGGACCCGCCTCCCCGAGGCGGGAAGGGGATTAATGCCAATTAACTGCCTGTTAACAGGTAGTTAACAGGCAGTTTTTAGCCTAATCCCTATTTTTATTGGTGAAGTGTAGGATTCCTGATGGCTCCAAACCACGCCAAGTTAGCGAGGTGGACCGTCGGGCTGAAGGACTTGGAGGGGTCGAGATGTCCGGTGTTCACGTGAGTGATGGATGCATGAGTGCAGAGGTAAGTGTGTTTGGTGTGTGTAAAGTGTTTAAAGAGGTTTTACTTACCTTTACAGCCTTCCTTCCTTCAGGTCTTGGGAGTCCCTCATCTCACCGGCACAGAAAGCAGAATGGCCGCGATCTGTCAAAATCTGCAGCATTCAGCTTTCTGTTCCGGAGAGATCTCTAAATCATCCTGAGAGGAAGGAATTAACTTAGAGTACAGATTGTCAGTGTTTGACAGCTTCAAACAGCTGTCAAACGCTGATATTTCATCTGTCAAAATCACTTGACAGATGAAATGTCAATCTGTGACATCACCTGTTGCCGGGTGGCCCTTAATTGGCCTGCTGAGCCCGCTGGGCGGGCTCAACAAGGTCAATCAAGTGAAAATCGCGTGGGTTGGCCACAACTCGATGGAGGCAGGACTACAACCCCGAAAGTTGTAGTCCCGCCTCCTACACGCTTCCTCAATGAAAATCCAGCCCATTAACTCAGAAGCTCATTGGGAGCGAGGTGGGGCGTTCCGATATCACTTGGGAAACCCGGACGTAATTTCAGCGCGTCTGTCTCTGGCATTTTAACTCAGCCAGCTCATTATCATTTTACTTCCGGGTTTGGCAGCCGGTGTGATAATGACCCGCATGATGTGATCTCATCTCTGGCATTTAAAGGGCCAATCCAAAGATGGAATTTGGAGTTGGAAGCAAGAGAAGACACGGTGTGACAATGGATTCAGAACTCTCGAAGACTGCGCCCCGCTTTAATGACACCTCCCTTGATGTACTGCTGGAGGCAGTGAGGAGCCGGAGAGAGATACCTTTCTCCAGCAATGGGAGGAAGAAATCTACTGCTGCCACAAAGAAGGCATGGCTGCAGGTGGCCCAGGAGGTCAGCAGCAGGAGCATTGTGCCACGCTCCTGGATTCAGTGCAGGAAGCGCTTTAATGAGCTAACCAGGTCAGGAAAGGTGAGTACCGTTGCCCATTCACCTACCTCCTGCTATGCGCACCACCCCACCCCCTCACTCTGCCTTGTCAAGCCTAGTCCATTGCATCACTCCTCACATTCACGTGCCTTGCAAATGCACCTATCCTCTTTCTATGCACTTCCTCACATCCCCCTCTATCCATCTACCACTCCCACTCACCCTCATCCTTATGCAATTTTATGCCTCTCCCTGATAGTCTTTCTTACCAAATGCACTGCATCTATCAGGTTAACACATGCCATTACAGTCACTCATAGGTCTGTTCTTTCCCTTGTTGCAGGAAAAGCGAGCATTGAACACGAGGGAGAGGAAGAGAACTGGAGGTGGCCCTCCACAGATTTCCCAGCTAACAACTGCAGAGGAGGAATTGCTGGAAACGAGTGGCGTTTCGGTGTCCCTGGCCATCGGAGATGAGGCCCTCCCAGCTACCTGGTGACACAATTAAATATCAGCGACCCACATGTCATACAGCATTCAGTTGTGTTGACTTGATTTTAACAGCGAGTGAGAAATGATCACCTTCATAATGATAATTTGTAACATACTTACCTTGCCAGTACTAATTCATATCTTTTCTCTCCGCCAGGGCCTTCACACTTGCAGCAGGAGTCCATAGACATGGCAGACAACAAATCTTCAGAGGAGCTGATTTGTTCTGAGGATGCACCATCACAGGACTCATGCTTGCCGTGCACCAAATCAGATACTCACACTTCAGTGGGACCAGTTAGACAGATGGTTGGGTTTTCACCTGGTGACTCGCACTTCACAAGTGAGCAAGAGCAGATGGTGTTGGCAGCAAAGCTATGGAGAGTCCACGTCGGAGGGCACAGGATGCTCCAAGCTCTGCTCAGCTGGACACAGATGCTGTACCCCAGGGGCCATCGATGAAAAGGAGAATCATTGAGGAGCAGCAGAGAATGTGAGATGTAGTGACAGGCCTTCCAAGTATACTGACAATGATTACAGAGGGAATGGAGGAGTCAGCCTAAAGCATGAGTGGGATGATGTCGCAGAGCATTCTGACGATATCTTCGTCCATAGATAAAGTGGTCAACTCCATGGAACATCAAACGCGACAATCAAATGAGTCCATGCACACCTTTACAATGGCCGTGCACAGTTTGGGTGCCAACATGTCTGCCACTTTAAATACGATGACAGATACCTTAGCCGTGGCCTTACAGCACTGCACTGATCTGCACCAAAGTGCTCTCCAGCAGAATGGTAGCAGTGCAGCTGGCCCATGAGAGAGATGATGGTGAAAGGGGACATGGAAGTGGGATCTCTACTCAAAGCACTCCCACTTCTCACCTGTTGCCCCCCCTCAGTCAGTACTGAGTCTGCCCTTGCACAGGTGCAGGTGGAGCAGTCTTTGACGGGGCCCTCACGGGCTCCAAAACCCAGAGGTCGTCAGCCAAGAGCATCTCAGCAGTCAGAGCAGGGATCTCAGCAGCCTGCCTCTACCTCTGCTGAAGCCACAGGGGATGCACCATGTAGGAGCGGTAGGAAAAGGAAGAGTAAAGATTTGTTGTTGCACAAGGTTATACACATGGGTGTAAGAGAAAATGTTATGTTGTGAAGTTTCTGTTCTTTAGTAGAATCACATACATTTTGTTAGTTTGCACCATTTTCCCACCACCCACACCCAAACCCATGCGCTCCTCCAGGTTAAAATTCCCCCCAATATAATTAACAAGGCATTGTGTATTTTTTTGTATGATTTCAGTTCTGAGATGCCCAGTGGTTTGGGAATCAAGACAAGTGGAAGATTCATTCTGGATTAATTGGTTATAGTTCAGGGTGATATTGGATAATTCAGAATATTAAGTTGTGGTTTTTATTTGTATTTCTTTGCAAGGGTAGTACACAACAATAGAGCAAGTTAATAGTTGTTATGATCTGGAATACATTGCCTGAAAAGGTGGTGCAAGCAGATTCAATAGTAACTTTCAAAAGTGAATTGGATAAATACTAGAAAAGGAGTAATTTGCAGGGCTATATGAATAGAGTAGAGAATCATACACAATGGGCCAAATAGCCTCCTTCTGTGCTATTTGATTCTATGATAATACTTTGATCAGAAAATTGTACTTTGATATTGTTAAAAAAAATTATTGAAAATATTATGGCAAAATGTATTACCAAAGCCTGTATACACTTTGACAACCTTTCCAACAAGTTATACTAGAAGATCTCCCATGGCATTGCTGTCAGTAAACCAGATGATACACTGTTTTATAAGAATACTAGCTGAAGTGCCCGGCGGTGCCGAGGCTTTTCCGAGGGAATGTTGTTGTTGGAAGAGAGAGAGAGAGCGACTGGGGGGAAGAGAGAGAGCGACTGGGGGGAAGAGAGAGAGCGACTGGGGGGAAGAGAGAGAGCGACTGGGGGGAAGAGAGGGAGGGGAGGGGGAGGGGAGGGGAGGGGGGAGGGGAGGGGGAGGGGAGGGGAGGAGGGGGAGGGGGGAAGGGAGGGGAGGGGGAAGGGAGGGGAGGGGTGGAGGGGGGAAGGGAGGGGGAAGGGAGGGGGGGTAGGGAGGGCGGGGGGGAAGGGAGGGGGAATGGGAGGGCGGGGGGGAAGGGAGGGAGGGCGGGGGGATCCCCCGAGGGTCGCGGCCCCCCCCGAGGGGTCGCGCCCCCCCCGAGGGTCGCGGCCCCCCTGAGGGTCGCGCCACCCCCACGAGGGTCGCGCCCCCCCCACCGTCCGCCCCCCACCGAGGGTCACGCCCCACCCCGAGGGTCTCGCGCCCCCCCCCGAGGGTCGCGCCCCCCCCGAGGGTCGTGGCCCCCCCCATAGGGTCGCGGCCCCCCCCCCCAAGGTGAAGACTGCCGATTGCGCGCGCAGCAGGAGCTGAGATGCGGCGTCTCTCTCTGGCTCGGCCGGCGGGCCCGGTTGCCAGGGTAACCGTGACGCTGACCAAGCCCCGCCCCCCCGGCCGA
This sequence comes from Somniosus microcephalus, assembly GCF_052327205.1. NCBI lineage: Eukaryota > Metazoa > Chordata > Chondrichthyes > Squaliformes > Somniosidae > Somniosus > Somniosus microcephalus. Next base: position 220,396,767 of record NC_140992.1, read on the forward strand.
GCCAGAGAGAGAGACGCCGCGTCTCAGCTGCTCCTGCTCCGCGCGCGGCCCCCCCGAGGGTCGCGGCCCCCCTCCGAGGGTCGCGGCCCCCCCGCCGAGGGTCGCGGCCCCCCCCGAGGGTCGCGGCCCCCCCTCCCCCCCCCCCCCGAGGTGAAGACCGCCGATTGCGGGCTGTGCGAGACGGCCGGCGGGGCCGGTTGCCAGGGTAACCGTCGACGCTCAGCAAGCCCCGCCCCCCGGCCGAGCCAGAGAGAGACGCCGCGTCTCAGCTCCTGCTGCACACGCACCCTAGCGGCGCTGGGCTGAGGCTCGGCCCTCCAGCCTTCGAGTGGGGCCGGGAGGTGCCTAGCTCGGGTGTGGGTGCGGAGGAGACGCCGAGGCTTCTAGGCCTACCTGGAAAAACGGGGAAAGGTAGGAAAATTAATGAGATTAGATAAGTTAATTACTTTCTAATCCATTTTTTTTTTAAAACAATATGTGTTTTAAAAGCAACGTTTTTTTTTTAAGACGCAGAAAGCGGGAAAAAGAAAGGAAAAGTTTGGAATCAAGATGGCGGCGACTCACCTCGGTTCAGAAGGATAAGGCTCGGCCACACTTGCACCGATTGGCCCGGCGGCACAGCCAGCAACCTGGCGTACGATTGGTCGAGCTCGAGGTCACTCTGTCGCTAATGAGCGGATAATGAGATGCTAATGAGCGGAATGTTGAAGGTTTTTGGGATACCGCGGGCGCGATTTTAGCCCGGCCGAAACGTAAATACACTTAAAACCGTCTCGGAAGTGTAAGCTTTCTTTGGAGGGTAACGCGCGCGTAGGTACACTCTGTAACTTTCGAGCGCATAGCCCGACAGACGCACAGGCGATGACAGACAGAATGATAGACAGACAGACAGAATGACAGAATGACAGACAGACAGATGTACCGATTTATATATATAGACTAGCTGAAGTGCCTGGCGGTGCCGAGGCTTTTTCAAGGGCATGTTGTTGTTGGAAGAGAGAGAGAGAAAGCAACTGGGGGGAAGAGAGAGAGCGACTGGGGGGGAAGAGAGAGAGCGACTTGGGGGAAGAGAGAGAGCGACTAGGGGGAAGAGAGGGAGGGGGAGGGGAGGGGAGGGGGGAGGGGAGGAGGGAGGAGGGGGGAGGGGAGGGAGGGGAGGGGGAGGGGGGGGAGGGGATGGGAGGGGGGGAGGGGAGGGGAGGGGAGGGGGAGGGGAGGGGCGGGGAGGGAGGGAGGGGCGGGGCGGGGGGGGGAAGGGAGGGGGGAAGGGAGGGAGGGGGAGGGAGGGGGAGGGAGGGCGGGGGGGGAGGGGAGGACGGGTGGCCCCCCCGAGGGTCGCGGGCCCCCCCCGAGGGTTGCGGCCCCCCCCCGAGGGGTCGCGGCCCCCCCCCGAGGGTCGCGGGCCCCCCCTCCCCCCCCCCGAGGTGAAGACCGCCGATTGCGGCTGTGCGAGACGGCCAGCGGGGCCGGTTGCCAGGGTAACCGTCGACGCTCAGCAAGCCCCGCCCCCCGGCCGAGCCAGAGAGAGATGCCGCGTCTCAGCTCCTGCTGCGCGCGCACCCTAGCGGCGCTGGGCTGAGGCTCGGCCCTCCAGCCTTCGAGTGGGGCCGGGAGGTGCCTAGCTCGGGTGTGGGTGTGGAGGAGACGCCGGAGTCTTCTAGGCCTACCTGGAAAAACGGGGAAAGGTAGGAAAATTAATGAGATTAGATAAGTTAATTACTTTCTAAATCATTTTTTAAAAAAACAATATGTGTTTTAAAAGCAACGTTTTTTTTTAAGACGCAGAAAGCGGGAAAAAGAAAGGAAAAGTTTGGAATCAAGATGGCGGCGACTCACCTCGGTTCAGAACGATAAGGCCCGGCCACACACGCACCGATTGGCCCGGTGGCACACGCCAGCAACCCGGCGTACGATTGGTCGAGCTCGAGGTCACTCTGTCGCTAATGAGTGGATAATGAGATGCTAATGAGCGGAACGTTGAAGGTTTTTGGGGGTACCGCGGGCGCGATGTAATAGTCTATTGCTAAGGTGGAGCTGTATTTAAACCAGCTTGAATCAAAAATTCAAATTGCTATAATTGAATACACCCTCAGGTCACTGAGAGTTTAATTGCTGTTTAGTGAGGAAACTGTGCAGATTGGAATGTGTTTGTCAATTTCAGGCTTTAGCTCAGAAGCACCCAGCTTTTAAAGGTTGTTTTGCAACTGTAACCAAATCCTGCCCATATTAAATTTGATAAATTTGCTTAGAGGTTTCTCTTCTTCCATTACACGTCATTAAATATATATATCTTATATGTTAAATAAAATTAAAATAATTTCCCCTATTCTCCTTACATCTTACAAAGGATCAGGCGTAGTTTAATGTGTACGAACCACAGTAAGACTATCTAGTGTTAGATAATGCTGGAAATATTTCCTCTTCACATGGGCCGAATCACAGCAGAAACTGGTGATGCGTTCTTGTACAGAATGCACCTCCAATGTTTCTTGATCTTGGTTCATGCAATAAGTGTGCTTTTAAACAAAATTCCCCATGTTAAATCTAAGGGATAAAAAAAAAGTTCAATTAAAAAAGTTTTGTAACTTCTGTGGAAACCGAATATGTTTTAATGGGACCTATTTGTGCACTGGGATTTTTCTTATAAATGTTACAAATGGACACATGCTTGAAGAGTATTCCTCCTCCATTCCCTCCCCAGGGCCGGATTTTGTGACCCCTATGAGTGCATACGAGGTGCGTACGCACCCGTAGGGGCTGCGCAAGTGCATGCGCTGAAAACTGGCACTTGACAGATTCTCTTGACAGATCATCCGCATGCACAAGAAAGGCGCCTCTGCAGGTGGAGAGTTGCACTTTTTGCACAACTTCTGCCCGCTGAATGACTGTCAAATTCTTATGCCTGGTAAAAGCAGGCATAAGGCCTACTTTTACCAGCTTAAGAGTTTAAAAAAATAGAAAAATGAAATTTGATAACTCATTTATAAATTAAAAAATACTCTTCAAAAAGATAAGTTTATTTTTAGACCCGTAAAAACATTAAATTTTTTTCTTCAAAAAATTTAATTTTGTTTAAAATATTTAATTAAATGGCATTTCAATTAATTTTAAATATGCAATTTAAAAAAAATGTATTTAATGTTTTAGTGTGTTTTAAAATGTGATCCCCATTCATACTTTTGACAGTTCTGTGCGTACAGAACTGTCAAATGTATGAAGGGGAATTCCCTTCTTTTGTAAGATTCACAAAATTTCCACATTTCCCCCAAGGTTATTATTAATAACAGGGACCCTGCATGGGCATTTTAAAAAGGGTACCCAAAGATGGCGTCCGCACCTCGTGGCCGAAAGCCTGCAAGATTTTTAAAAGCTTGGACTCTGTGGCACAAGCAGCTTTTGGGGAAATCGAAACCTAAAATGCAGTTTCTGTGAAGAAGGACTTTGTATTTTGGAAAGCAAACAGAACTTTGAATATGCATTAAGCCAAATCGTAGACAGACCAAAACCAGTTAGGCCTATACTTGAGGCCATCAAGTTGTTTGCATCTATAATCGGAAACAGCTTAAGGAAGCCATCGAGGCTGGACAGGCCGATTAAAATGCATTAATAACAATACAGCTCAGACATCAGGCCATTAGGTGCGATAAACGGCCATCTAAAAACAGTTAGTTTAGATTGCTACAATTATTTAAACTAGCCCGCCAAGATTGGAACAATGAACTAACCTGATTTGGCGCGCAGATAAGGGTTTTCGTGAGGAGTATAACTGAAGGCCCCGGGTAGCAATCTCTCTCTTGCTCTTGGCTCTTGCTCTGCTCTCCTGCTCGCTTGCTGTTCTCGTGGCTCTGGCCTCTTGGGCTGCCGCTCGGACTCGTGCCCTGGCCTCGTGGCGGGTTCTCTCCCCGTAGCAGATTTTCAGTAACCAGTTACACCATACCAACAGCAGGGGAGGGGAACGAGACCCAAGTCCATAACCATCCAGGACGCCCAGGCCGCAGAAAGGGGCGAGACGAAGTCAAGCAGGTAGCCCAGGACTTGTATAGTAGTCCGGCGAGACGAGACGAGTGGAGACGAAGAAGGCGATGACAACTCGATAAGGGCAGAGCAGGGCAGCGAAAAATGTATCGATAAAGACCAGCGCCTAGTTATAAGCTGGCGCTTGGGAAGACAAGCATCTCATTGAACACTGCGATAATGCAGGTGGCCATGCCACAATGAATAGACTGGCGTTTTTAAGCTTGGGTAGGAAAATCTAGGCAGTTAAAACTGCCAACTGCCCTGTAGGCACAACAGTGCTGCTGACGACCGCCCGAGGGAGAAGAAGAGGAGAACCCATCGAGACGACGACGGCAGCGGAGGGGAGAAGGTGTGTCGCAGCAGCAGACCCAGCACCGTGCCCCTGAAGACCACGTGGCGGTGGGGTACCTAGAAGGACCAGAGACCAGACCTCAAAACTCGCACTCGTTATCAGTTGGCTTTATTTTGGATTGGTGAGCATGAATTCTGGCCCCTCATAGCTTAATCTAGTTAGGTATAAGGGGTGGGATAAGGATAAGGGGATTGTTAAGATAGTTTGTTTTCCCTCGATGTGCCGTGTGTTCCCCATTCCCTGTATAAGTATAGTTATTGTGTATTTGCCTGTAATTTTATACTAGTAACTTCTCATAAGATTGTTTTATTTTCTGTTTTAATAAAATCTTGGTTTTCTTACATCCAAACCACCTGTCTACTCGAGTCTTTTCTGTATCGCCGCCTGTACCTAAGTCCGGTGTCTAGAACCCAGGGGCGTGGGAGCGATTCGAACCACTCACAAACAGTCAGGGGCATAACTGACTGGGCGCACGCACCAACCACACCACACCACCCCCTACACTTTCATTGGTTCGCCTGGCCCATGTGATCCCAGGGGCACTTGCGAACCGCATGCGCCCCTGGGATACGTGGGCCTCTGCGCATTTCGAAGAGGAGAGGCCCAGGATTGCAAGCCTCAGGATCTATGGAATTAGCAGGTAAGTTCGTAGATTTTTTCCGATCGGAGGCATCCGCCCACAGGAAGCCTCCGATTGGAATTTCTGGGCCTATATATGTATATTATGTATATATATGTCATATATGTTTTTTTGTTGATTATGGAGAAATACTGTTCTTTCGGTCTTTTAGAAAATTTGAATTTGTCCCAAATGCTGTGACTTGCCGAAAAGTTGATAGATTCAAAAGAAATGAGTGACCCTAGATTTTTATAAACAAGATTACATTTTGCTAACAAGGTGAATTTGTTATTTTGCAATGTTGTGCGGTCAATGCAAATGACAGAAGGTGACGTATTTGGCATTTAAAATAAGCATTTTTTTCAAAAGCTTTATCAGACCGCATACAGTTCAAGAAGACATCTATTAAGTGGGCTCCAAGCAAGACAATTAAATGGTTATTGTCGCAATTTCGAAGGAAATCGCAACCATAATTCAGCAACGTCACTTTTACAATGCTGACTGTTAGATTTGTAGCAACATTTAAAGGAGCTAGCACTTTAATTCATTTTCCTAACATGGTTCTCTTTGTAAACATTGAAACCTATTCGATATAATAGCACTGTTAATTTATTAGTGGCATTGTGGAATACAATGCTGAATTTATACTACATTTAGAGGCTCCAAGTGAAGTCTGACTTTTGGTTTGCATTGTACTGAATGCTAACATAACAGAAATTAAAGGCTCCCTATCAAATGTAATTGGCTAATGTGGCGGTACCACTGGTTGTCCCTTACATTGAGACACATAATTCCTTTAACTTACCTAACTGTATGTACTTAACTTACTTATGTATGTATAACTTACCTGTTGGGGCTGTTGCCCCTTTAACTTACCTGTTGGGCCATTGCCCCTTTAAGAGGCGACCTAACGCGCTGACGTCACGCATCACGTGACGCATGCGCGCCGGCCGCCGGCCCGACTCGGTCTTCCAAGACAGCCGCCGGCACAGCCCGGCCTACCGCGACTTCGGCCACATCGGCCAGCCGATGGGAGCGACGCGATCTCCTGCTCCCGCGGCAAGCACCGGCACAGCCTGGCCTCGCGACCTCAGCCTCAACGGCCAGCCTCCGTACCAGGGAGATGCACCGATGCAACGGCACAGGTCACGTGACCGCCTAAGCGCACGCGAACGTGCTGACATCACGACGCGGTCACGTGACGCCCAAAGCGCGGGAACACACAGCAGAGCGTGATGACGTCATCACGCTCCCCACAGGACTGCGAACTCAGTCCTCGTGGAGTCCCCGCTGGGACAAGACCTATACCACAAGTGCTCCTACAGCCAGCCATCTTACCTGCCATCTTACCTGATGTAATTAGCCTGTTCCTGTAAATAAACAACTTATTTATACTTCGTCGAAGTCAAACTCTCTCATTTAGTGGCGATCTACACGAACCGCTACACTAGCATGTAATTCAGAGAGGATTCCACTGAATACTTCTTTAACATTACGAGAACTCGACCTGATGAGGAGATTCAATAATGAGTTATGCAGAACTGCAGAATTGTATCCATCCTTCCTAAGTTGCTTCTGGCTTGTATTAAGATGGGTATTTTCGCAACTTGGAGATACTTCAGTGAAGGGAAAAATATTTTTGTGACTTCCAGGTTCCTGAGTTGCTGTGGAGAGAAGAAAGGGAGAATTAGATAGCAGAACTGTAGAGCTGGATAAATATTCTGGAATTGTTCCGTAATTACCCTGGGGGATAGAAAGGGAGTATTCATGTAAAACCTCCTGAGAATTTAAGTGGTGTAGAGTCTGTGATGAGCGCATGGAGGAAGTGGGCTTCGTAGGCCACATCACTTTTCTCATTCTGTGCATTCTTGTATACTACTGAATTGACTTCTTGGAAGAATATTTTATTCCTTTTAAAGAGAAGCTTGATTTTGGGTTCATAGTTCAAGTTAACTTGGATTTTCAGACCATTCTAATAATTATACAAACTGCTGCCATTTGTTCATGAATTAAATGTCTTTGAACAGCTGGTCAGAGCGAGCCTAGGAAGAGCCAGTGTATGTAAACTTCTTGTCCCTCTCACTCTTCAGTTTGTGATGTACAAATAACACTTCAAGGAAGTAACCCAGGAAAAAACAGATGACTCTTACAGATATAGAACAATAGGGCCTGGAGTTTCCGCTCGGTTGCTTGGTTTTTTCCGCGCAATTCGCCTGAAATCGGTCAAACCAGCGCAAAAGATTGCAGAATTTCAAGCGCAAATTCCATCCAGCACAAAGCGAGATTCCGTGGTCTTTTGCGCTGGTTTAAAACGCATCGCCCACAAAGCTGGCCATACCCCCAGATTGAATTAATCACCAGAGCGAGCTTCCACTAATTGCGCCTGTTTCTGGGCCTTCGAGGAGGCTCTTAAAATTAATCTGTTTTTCTAGCCACAAGGGCACTAATTGGCATTTTTAAAAGCTTTTGAATAGACTTTTTTTAAATTTACTAAGAAATTACACCAATATAACTAGTGAATGGTTCTATATAGTTTTTTTAAAGTCATTTTCAGTTATTTAAAATCAGGTTACTCACAGGTGGTGGACTAGACACTCCGATTAAAAATCCTTGGGGGAGAAATTGGGTATGTAGCGCCACCTGTTAGCGCCTAAAGAGGGCAGTCAGTGGCTGTAGCGCCACTGGCCGCGCCTCCCGCGATATTCAGCGGGGGCGCTAATGGTGGCGTTAGCCTGTAGTGCTGCGCTGCCACCGATGATGTCATTGGTGTGCGCAGCACCCCATTAGCGCCCTGATCGTGATATTTGGTAGCGAACGCCGCTGTAGCGCCGTTCGCTACCCGCGCCCGGTTCACGGGGCCTTGCTGTGCCGGCAGTGGCGCAAGTTAAGGTGGAGGTGTGGGGCGGCCGCTTTTTTCGGCGGCCGCCTGCCAGCACCTCCGTCCCCGGCCTCCTGATCCCCCCCCGCGGCATTGCCGGCTGTTTCCCGAGAGCCCGGCACTTCTCCTCGGTGCCGGGCTCTTTTGCCAGCACTAGCGATCGGGGATCGCGCTGTTGCAGGCCCCTCCCCCTTAACAATGGGAGGAAGGCCTGCAGTACCGCAGCACGCCGTGCCGCAGCATGTGGCGCTGCGGCACGTTGCACTACGATATTCAGTTTCAACGCCCTAAGAGGGACACGGAGCGCCTCGAGCCTCGCCCCGTCTCCCTCTAGGGGCACTGAAACTGAATTTCTAGCGATCGGTATTACTCTGAACGCTGCGCAAAAATCAGCGCCCAGGCGAACTTGGCGCCACTTTGGCGCCTCAACCGAATTTCTAGGCCCTTATCTTTTGTGATAAACCCATTTTCAGCTGTACTGGATAGTCAGCCTAATGTCAGTGATGGGAAAACTTTTAGAGATAATAATCCGGGAAAAAATTAATTGACATTTAGAAAAGTATGAGCTAATAAATGAAAGTCAGCATGCATTTGTTAAAGGAAAATTGTGTTTGACTATCTTTGTTCTTTGATGAAGTAATGGATAGGATTAATGAAGGTAGTATGGTTGATGTTGTTTATATGAACTTTCAAAAGGCGTTTGACAAAGTAACACATAATAAGACTTGTTTGCAAAATTAAAGCCCATGGGATTAAAGGGACAGTGGCAGCATGGATTCAAAATTGGCTAAGGGACAGAAACCAGAGAGTAGTGAGAATGATTGTTTTTCAGGCTGGAGGGAAGTATACAGTGGTCTTTCCCAGGGTTGATATTAGGACCACTGCACTTTCTGATATATATTATTGACCAAGACAATTTTAAAGGGGATGCAGGAACAGAGAGACTTGGGGGTGTATGTACACAAATCTTTGAAGGTGGTTGGACAAGTTGAGGAGGCTATTAAAAAAGCCTATGGGATCCTTGGCTTTATTAATAGAGACATATTTGGCTAGAAATTCATTTTAGCCAAGGAATGGGTGGTGAGAGTAGAATAGTTGGAGAATTAGTGCCAGGCACAAATGCTTTAGACTGCATGGAAAATTCGTGCTCACTGCTCAATAAAATGATCGGAGTCCTAAATCATTAAAACCCAAGCTCATTGGCGTTAGACTTAAAGTGTGGACCAATATCGGGTGCAGTCATAACTCATCATTGCCACAGGCTTTTTTCACTACTTAAAGGGCAGGTTCATTGATGCTGCAGCACCTCATTCTCAGCATTGCTGGCTGTTCAGCTGCCTCAGCAAGCAGAAGCAGAACAAGGAGAAAGAGCTGGAGGACTGAACCAGGTGTGCTCATGGCAGGTCCACGCCCCAGGGAGAGAGCCCACACATTCTCTGATGAAGCATTGGAGGCATTGGTTTTCGCTGTAGAGAGATGGAGGGCGGTGCTCTACCCGGCAAGTAGCAGGAGGCCCTCGCGACAAGTCTTCCGCGCCATGTGGAGGGAGGTAGTGCAGCATGTCTCGGGCAGTAGTGTTGTCCCCAGAACCCACATACAGTGCAGGAAGAAATTTACGACCTCACTTGGGTGGTGAGGGTGAGTGAATGCTTCAACAAATGCTACATACCACCATCTGTACCACAATATTCACACACTGTCAAAGCACCACATCCCCGGCACTCACCCAGCAACAATCTCTACCTACCAACACTCACACCCACATCTCACATCTTGCACACAATTACAGCTATTCAACTATGGCAGGCACATCACCCAAACACATTGCTCCACACTCACTCACACACCTTCCTTTCTCTTACAGGCCAAGGTGGCTTATAACAGGAAGGAGCAGGAGCACACAGGCGGGGGACAAGCCGACACCCAACCACTGTCTGCGCTGGAGATTCGAGTGCTACAGATTATTGGGTGTCAGGTGGTGGGCGCCGTGGCCACTGGCAATGTTGACCCCCTTGGGGACAACAACGATATGTTCATCCCTACTCCTTCTTCTCACATCCCACTTCCCCCTCACTCCACAAGTGTTTCGCACTTTCCAGCTAATCATGCTGTATGCATGCATTTCTCCCTTCCTGCCCCCCTCCCCTCTCCTTAACCCAATTCCTGGGCCTTTATGCTTTCAAATAATCAGCAAGCACCTGAGCAGCCTGTCCCTGAGGGCACCATAGAGAGCGAGGCGGGAGAAGAGGAGGAGGAAGAACACACCGCGTCACTGCATGTCTCACCTGCCAGCCTTTAGAAGAAGGGTGATGGGCATGTACATGGAGATAACAGATGCAATGGCAAGGGTGCCCGAGAGCCTCTCGGCAATGGTAAGGACCGTGGAGGAGTCCGCCTCCAACAATGCACAAGGTTCTGTGCACACCATGGAGCCCATCATTTCCAGTCTGGAAAGGATGGTAGACTCCCAGAGAGACCGTGGTGACCCAGACCTGATACCGCGTGTGATGGGTGATCTGGCAGCTTCCATTGCAGCACAGGTGGAAGCGACGCAATGTCTTAGTTCTGTAATGCAGTCTATGCTTGGTGGAATCCAATCTCAGACTGCTGTCGTGAAGTCTCAGCTTGATGCCACGCAAGCTCTGACTGCTGCCATCATGGCTGGGTCAACCACCCTCTACCGGGCATTCCGGCCAGCAGGCCAGCAATCTGTGCTCCAACAAATTGCTTGGGATGCTGAGGTGCTGCCCCGGGGGAGTGGCAGTGGGTCAGTGGAGCAGGAACCTGCTGTTCTCTCTCAGGATGACAGCATCCCTGCTCCCACCACTGCCACTCCGCCATTGCACTTGTCGCTGCCTGTCATCCAGCCAACCCAGACTGCTGCCGCCCATGCTGAGGTGGTGCAGTCTACAGCCAGGCCTTCCAGGTCCAAAGTTGGTTGAGGACATCCTGCAAGACCATCTGAAGTCTCCCGCACGGACACTCAGTAGCCTTCCACCAGCCCTGCTGCAGCCACTGGGCCAACACTTCGTAGGAGCACTAGAGCAGGCAAAGGCACAGTAACAACAGGCATGAAGGGATTGCACAAGGGTGAAAAGTAAATATTTTTGGTGTAAATATGTGTTCACTGATTTTTGATAAATTTATTACTTCACTTACTATTCTTTTGTGGTGTGTCTCATTTCAGCTTTGTGCTGTGATATGGCCTGCGAGAGGGATGTAATGATGGGATGTGGTGGTCACCCTGGTGTGAGGTTGGAGGTCGGTTTGGAGGAGGTGGCAGAGTTCTGTGATGAAAGATTTTGGATCACAGGTCACACGCAGATTACCCAAAGGGTCTTAGGAGTTTTAAGGCATTTTATTAAGAAGCGGCAGTTTAAGTTAAGTGCAACACACAATCCAGATAGACATAGTAAACATACGACTGTGACAAGCAGCTGGTATCAGTCCCGATCGGACAGACGGCTGGCGTGCGTGAACAGCTCTTCCCTTCCCGTCACCGTCTGTGCTAAAAGCTCTTTAGATATCTCTTTTACTCTCTTTTTAGGGGTGGACCTAGGGTAGGTTATCAAAGATACAGTCAACAACCTTTCTAGCACACAAACAGCAGACAGCTAGTCTGGAAACAAGGTCACTGCCACGGTGCAGAATGTTATAACATCCACAGGGAACCAAAAACATAAGCAAATTCTAAGCGTCTATCCAGTCTGAAGAGACTTTTTTGTCTCAAGTTATTTCTTCCAATTCATGATTTCTTACAACTCCCCACCTTGAGAAGGAAATATCCTTATTGACTTCTCATAATCCTCTTTTGACTAATCTAGCTAGTTCTAAGTTATCGGCCCGCTGATACCATTCTTGCCCAGGGATGCTCGCTGGCATTATAAGCTACTTCCCACCACTCGTAGTCCTCTAATTTGCTTGGGTGTTAGTTAGTAGGGAGACTCAGAAATGAAGATTTCCCCCTTCCTTACAGTCCATTCTTTTGAGAGGGAGGTGCAACCTCTGACCTCTTACTCAAATTCAATTCAATGTTCCTGTGTTCCAATTCTGCCCCACCTGGGGTATCCTCTGTTCCTTTTATCTTTCCTGATCTTACCCCGCCTGGGGTCTCCTCTACGTTGCTTCAGATCTTCTCTTTCGGTGTGCTCAATTAATTTGTTAGTGCTGGTTAGTCATAGGCATGAGTACGCAATTGGTTTGTGCATCAAAGCCTTACTACATGGATTACATATATCAAATACACTATCATTACAATTTGGAGAACTGCCAGAGCATGTGAAATAATATGAACCTAAGGGTGTGCTGATATATTTAGCCCAATATCCCACCAGTGTGAGTCATCCCCTATGCTGTCAATTTCAATATCTATTCTCGAGTTGTCTTGCTCCAAAACATAAAAATGCTTTAGGGAGGAGTTCAGTCACATCATGAGCTCACTGAAGCCCTCAGACAACAAGGGAATGTCATATCCGAATTGCGCCACATAACTGTGCAACTCATACTTAAGTATCTCATTTACTGTCAGTTTCACTTGATCATAGGTTTTGATATTGAGTAAAACATGTTGGTTGATGGGACAGGTCCTGTTAGACCCGTAATGCATGGTAATTACGGTAGTGATGACACAGGAGGCACCATCAAAACCACGTCATACTGGATTCGTACTGGCTTTCCCCACGCTCTGTTATCTACAAAACACAATTATTGCAGTCACAGTTAAATTCAGTCTTACAATCATTTCAAGCGACATTACAGTTTAACATCTAATCAACAAGTCATGGATTTAAAAGATTCTCCAGATGTCTTTTACTCATATCTATCTTGTGGATAATTTTTGTTAAATATGATTTCTCCCTAGCCTTAAGTATCCCAATCCAAATTCCATGTAACTCTCTGCTTCAACTTCAATGTCAATCCCTCTACCAGTGTGTTTAACTCTATTCTGATTGTTTCATTAATTAGATAGTTTCTCGATGGAGTATGTGTCAATGCTTTAAAAGTTGTCTCACTCTCCTGAGCCACATTAACCATTTCATGTCTTGCTATTGTCAAGTAACTGAGCATGTCTGAGATCCGTTCTTCAGTGCAGATTCATCACACATTTCCAGATGGTAATTGTTTCATACGTAACAAATCACATTTGCACACTCATACCCGTATCACAATATCATGCCAACGTGCCATCCGATACAAGCCATTCTCGGGCTTTCAGGTATCAAAAGATTGCCTGGAGGTCTTTGGTCATCTTCCTCTGCCAATGTCTCCGGTAGTGGCCAAGCTATCAAATACAGTTTTCTTAAAAAGTTAATTATAGGCAGGGACACAAATGTCTCCAAGAGAAAGCTATCAATTTACTATTCGTAACTGCACTTTCCTGACTTTCACTAGAAAGTTCAGAAAATTCCCATTTGGTAGTGTAATTTTCCTGTTTCAATCTTACATCTTAAGTGGGGCATCCCATTAATTAGTATACATATCTCATTCATGAGCCCTGGAGGAACTTTAATGTCCAATACAATATTAAAGATAGAAAACATAGATCAAAGTTGTTTGGTGAACCAATTTTTTTAAAAACAGCCGCCAGCGGACAGGGTTAACTCCTTTGCAGGTTTATAAGGCGGCAGAGCAAATATTCTTGTTAACTAAACATGATACAGAACAGAAAATAAAACAAAAAAATCCAGTAAGTTACGTAATATTTCACTTTGTTCTTTCTTCAGATGCCTTTTCAAATGACTGTAAAAATACTGAATACAACTGGAGAAAAATTAGTTTTCATACTTAAACTAAACAAGTCAAACTGCTTTGGAAAATTCACAATAGCAACCGCAACTCCAAGGTTAAATCTTAGACTGAAACTTAATCTTTTGTTAAACAAACTTTTTGTTTTTCTCAGTTTTTCCACGCCAGCTTAACTTAAATTGTAGTTCAAAGTTGTTTTTTTCCATTCTGGGTGCACAATCTTATTCACACATTCTTAAAACGTCCAAAATCCAAGACATGACTACAAAGGATTAAACGGCTTTTAGCAAAGAGAACTGGGTGGAGCTAAAACAAACACAACAGACACTTTCTTTTAAAGACAGACTTTCAGACAAAAGGAATACTGTAACTTCTTAAACATTCAGGCCTAGAAATTCAGTATAGCCACGTTTGGGGCGCTACAGCCGGGCGGCCGCTAAAGTTTGCGCCCGGCGCAACTTTGCGCCACCTTCACCGATATTCAGTGGCATTGCCCCAAGAGGTTGCTGCTGCACTAAAGCAGGCGATGCATGACTATCATTAGGTGCTAAGCCGGCGATCCGGGGCGCTAACACCGAGGACCGGCGCAGCGCAGGTGCGGCGAGTTGCTCAATGAAGGCAGACACGCTGGCGCCGGTCAGCTCTTAAAGGGGAAGGGTCGACTTGTTTGGCTGCCATGCCCTGCACACTGCAGCCCTGAAGTAAGGCCTGACCATTGCTGGTTCATCAGTTCTACGCCCTGGACCATGGGGAAGCCCGCTATTCTTCCAAATCCCATTGCACGCTCTTGCTGCTTGTCCAGGGTCATGGGGAAGGAGATGTACTGACGTCTCCTTCTGAAAAGGGCATTGTTCACCTGGTGGATGCAGCAATGTACCGCGAACTGGGAGATGTTGGCAATGTCCCCAGTAGTGGATTGGAAGGAGCCAGTGGCATCGAAGTTGAGAGCCACCATCACCTTCACTGCCACTGACAGAGACGTCCTGCTCCTCAGCTGTGGCTGCAGATCTCTGTGAAGCAGGTGGCAGATCTCAGTGACCACCTCCCTTCTGAATCGCATCCTCCGAACACACTGCTCCTCAGACATGTTCAGATATGAGAACTGCTGGCGGTATACCCTGGGTGGGTAAGGCCTCCTGTGCTGACGCCTGTTGGCCAATCTCCATCTGGCCATGACTGGCACTCTCTCACGGCGTCTCTGATCCCTTTGAATGCAATGCAGAAAGCCAATGTTTCCACCCATTGCAGCCTCCATTATATGTGGCGACTCAAGGCTATGGCACTGAAAGTGAAATCCAAGTGCAAAGCTCTGGCCTGAAGCCACAAGTACCTGTGCAAGTGCTGAGTCAAAGCAGAAAGCTCTCTGCCTTTGTCTCTCTCCAAATATCCGTCTCTCACACAGAGGGATTGGCACAAAATGGCTGCCACTTATACTGCAGGAGGAGTCCCCTTTAAATAGCACACCCCGCGCCCCGCAGCGACTGGGAACCATTCCCCTCTACCAGTCGCTGGGGGCGCCAGGCGCAAAGAAGGGCGGCACCACTGAATTTCCGGTTCGGGGCGCACAAAGGGCGTTGCACGATGAAATGACGTCAGGATCTGCGCGCGCAGCTGAGCGCGCGCAAAGGCTTTGCGCCGCTGCTAAATCTTTACTGAAGTTGGGGAGAGGCGCAGATCGCGCTGCACCCGGCCGCTAGCCGCCTAGCGCCCCACATCTCCTCCTCCTAAGGCGCTAGCGGCTGGCGCAAACAACTGAATTTCTAGGCCTCATAGTCAGGAAAACTTCCACACTTTAAATTCCAGCATCCTTTAAGGTTCTTTTCACTCAGTAAATCTTGGGAGAAATATTTGGTTGCTTTTTGCCTCCTGTTAGCACCCTAAGAAGGGCGTAAAGCAACTAACACCTGGGCGTGGCGATGTTTGCGCCGCTTGCGAAATTGAGCAGACATTTTGCGGCAGCGCTAAACACTACCACCACGATCTCCTGTGCCTGCAGATCATGACGTCAGTCGAGCGAGCAACGCCCCGGTAGCACCCCGGACCGGATATTAAGTGGCACCCCTTGCCTTACCCTTTGCCGCTAGCAACGACAGGTTGAGGGGAGCATTTTGTAGTTGTGAAGGGACTGGGGGAGTGCTATTTAAAGGTGACCGCTTCCTGCCTTTTTTTGTCGACGATGTTTTTGCACCATGCATTCTGAGAGAAAGAGAGAGAGAGGCTTCTGGAGAGATTCAACACTGTGTGAAGGAGTTTTGGGTATTGAGCAGCACTTTGCAGGTTCATTTTGATGATTTGACATTCCTTGCATCGATTTAGAAGAGACTTATGGAGGCTACACTCTGAGCTCTTTCCCTTGGCCTCTCCATTGTTCTTTCCAGCAGGTTTGATGTACAGGTCTCTCCAGGCCGAGATTCAAGGCTGCAATGAGCAGTGTGTGGATGGAAAACAAGATCGACCATTCCCCTTTAAGAACTGGCTGGCGCCAGTGTATCTGTGTTTCATTGCTGACTGACATCACATGAGCTTCGCCAGCGCTCTGAGTTAGTGCCTCGCTCCTCAGTGTTGCCGCCTTAAGAGAGGTGTGTAGCACCTGATTTTGCGCTCCAATCACCTCCAGGGACGATAGAAGTCAAGTTTGCAGTCGGAGGCGATAATTAGCGCCAGGCGCTAAACTTTGCGCCCGGCCAATAATTACGCCCCGAACGGGGTGATACCGAATTTCCCCCCCCTTGTGTTTTATTTGTCTTGGAATAGATGTTAATAACTTCCATGTTGATAAAACTTTAAGTTTCTCTTTTTTTTCCTTCTTTTTAGTTGGCGTCTCAACAGCTTTTCCTGGCTCACCAAATCCCTGTTTTTTCCCTTTGTTGAGTTTTCAGATTGGTTAGCCTGCAACTTAGATTTTTTCCCTTCTCTATTTCCCCCCTTGCTCTCCTGCACTTTATGCTTCACCTCCTTCAGGCTATCTATCAACTGTTCCCAGTGATATGCCAACACCATTGTATTTCTGCTTTTAGCCTTACCTCACTTTCTCTCTCTCCCCTCTTTCAGGGAGTCTTCTACTTAGTCTTAAGCGACGATCACGTGTGACCAAGTTCCTCCGGTCCCCACAACTGGAACCTTACAACTCCCAACTCTGTGATTCCACTTCTGACACCACTGTAAGATTTTGGATCACAGGTCACACACAGATTATCCAAAGGATCTTAGGAGTTGTAAGGCATTTTATTAATGAGTGGCAGTTTAAATCAAGTACAGCACGCAATCAAGATAGACATAGTAGACATACGACCGTGACAAGCAGCTGGTATCGGTACTGATTGGACAGATGGCTGGCGTGCATGAACAGTTCTTCCCTTACCTTCACCATCTGTGCTAAAAGCGCTTTAGATATCTCTTTTACTTCCTTTTTAGGGGTGGGCCTAGGGTAGATTATCAAAGATACAGTCAACAACCTTTCCAGTACACAAACAACAGACAGCGAGGCAGAATGTTATAACATCCGTAGGGAACCAAGAACATCAGCAAATTCTAAACATTTATCCAATTATTCTAACACCAGTCTGAAAAGACTTTTTTGTCTCAAGTTTTTTCTTCCACTTCACGATATCTTACAGTAACCATCTCCTTAGTGAGGTGGAGCCGTCTAATACACTGCTCCTTGCTTAATTGTAGGTAGGAGAAGTGCTCTCTGAATATCCTTAGAGGGTAAGGCCTCCTGGTGAGGGCCCTGATGTCCCTCCTCATCTATTTGAGCACATGTTCCAGTATTTCTCACTGCCTACGCTCCCTCCACCGTAGATCCTGGAGGGCAAGGTGGCATGCCAGTACAGTCCCCCATTAATGTTACCAAGTGTAGCAGTTTGAATCTTTGAAGAGTAAATGTAACTACCTTTTAATTGCCAGAAGGCCCTGATAGAAAAGAACCTTGAAATTACTGAATGAAACTGTTGCAGTGGGTGAAACTAACAAAAAAACACTGAAACTGCACTAACCTGACAGCTGTGAGTGATTACTAATGATCCATTTAAATAATGTCCCTGAAACCAGCTTCCTGGTGCTGCATGCCAGCTCTCCTTGTCAGTGTTTACTCCAGGCAGTGAGGTAAGTGGCAATAATCAATTTTGCAAATTGGGTGGTCAGTGATGTCATGATCTACCTGGTGTTGACGTTCCCAGCGATACCTCTTACCGACGGCTCTACAGGGGGTGGGGGGGGGCAGATTTGGTGTGCGACGCTGGATTCGCCTCGCCCCAGTGATACTTGTCTAGCGCCCCATTAGCGCCATCTACTGGCGCTAACGGGAGGTGCTAAGGGGACACATTTTTCCCCCATAGAGTACAAAAGTAAGGAAGTTATGCTAAACCTTTATAAAACACTGGTTAGGCCTCAGCTGGAGTATTGTGTTCAATGAGGGACTTCAGTTATGTGGAGAGACTGGAGAAATTGGGGTTCTCTTTAGAGCAGAGAAGGTTAAGAAGAAATTTGACAGAGGTGTTCAAAATCATGAATGATTTTGATAGAGTAAATAAGGAGCAACTCTTTCCAGTGGCAGAAGGGTTGGTAACCAGAGGACACAGATTTAAGGTGATAGGCAAAAGAACGGAGCAGGCTCGAGGGGCCGAATGGCCTACTCCTGCTCCTATCTTCTATGAACCAGAGGCGACACCGGGAAACATTTTCTAACACAGCGATTTATTATGATCTGAAATGCACTGCCTGAAAGGGTGGTGGGAGCAAATTCAATAGTAACTTTCAAAAGGGAATTGGATAAATACTTTCAGGGAACGAGCGGGGAGTGGAACTAATTGGATAGCTCTTTCAAAGAGCTGGCATAGGCACAGGCACAATGGGCCGAATGACCTCCTTCTGTGCTGTATCTTCTATTTTATGATATCATTTCCATAGCACCCGCAATGGATATTAGGCAGTGGAAGATTCTTTAATAACTTTGTCAACTTTACTTTGGAGGATAAAAACCAATCTGCTACAATATGAATAGGGTAACAGAATTAAAAATTGGCATGGAGAATGAGAAATGAAGACAGCGGACATACAAGTGACTTTGTTTTTTTTTAAAGCTGTTTGCACTAAACAGCTGATATTAGTTTGGCCCTGAAAATCTTTAGGGGTTGCACCGAATCTCTGATGTTTCAGGAATCTCCGACCCACCTTCTAAGGGATGAAAACTCTGCCCGGCAAACATATGTCAGGAGTTTGGACCTTGGAGCTCCATAAGCCAAGAATTCCCACCTGTGTGGCTGAATCAGTACATGACGTATCTGGAAGTCGGTCCGCCAAGTTGAGACATGCCAGCCTCCAGCTGGATCTCAGTGGGCCCCACCAGTGAGCTCCAGGTCAAGGAAGTGGGCTGGACCCCCGAAGAAAGGCATTGGATTTTCTGGTTGCATGGTACAGATGAGTGTCGGAGATGCACCTGCCTACCCCACACAAATTAGGTGTCCTCCCACTGACCCTGTAAACTCTGACACATAGGCCTCGATTTTGCCAGGCCCGAGGAGGCGGGAATGGAGGTGTGTGGGGTATTAAAATTGCAAAAAGTGGTGGGCGGGACCGACCCCACCTCCATCCCGCCTCCAAGCAATTTTCCCAAATGCGTGGTTTCTGATCCCGTCTCCGTCCCACCTCCAAGAGGCGGGATAGGCCCTTAAGGCCCTTAACAACCACTGAATTGCCTCTATAATCCCATTTTGAGAGGCCTTTCCGATTTTAACCCTTTTCCCACGTGATGCACGCCTCCTCTGAAACACGACGGTGAAATCGGGCGGTAGCACAATTGGATTGCTGACTATCAGCTGCAGCTCCACCATTAAAAAGGAGATTTGATCAGTCATCATTTGTAGGTGGCAGGACTTTGTTGTCTCAGGTCTGGGGGAATGTTTAGCAGGCATAACCATAGCTGTGGAAGTTTGGAGCCTGACACCCATCTTCAGTGTGACCTCCTGGGAAACCCCTCTCGCCACCTTGACTGAGCACTTCCTCAACTGAGGTATATACCAGAAGCATGGGAACCATTTATTTCCTTTCCTCCTGGACATCAGACTCGGATGAAGACCAGCCGCGGCAGCAGCAGAACCATGAACAACAGCACCACCAACAGCAGCAGCAGCAACAGGAGCGCCAAGCTGCTGCTCACCCACCTGAAGCTGCACAGGCCAGAGGCACCAGCGCGCGACCACATTGCTGCCCAGGATGCAAGGAACACACTCATCTTGGCCAGATTTGCTTAGCCTAGCCAATCAAGCATTTTGCCTTGCAGCTTCTTACCAGAGCATCGACAATGGCCAAGAACTAATGGATTCCTAGCACTCTGACCACCATACTGACAATTGCAAGTAATCCTAAGCCCTCAATGTGGAAGTCCCATTTGCGAAATGACACCCCACAACTGCAACAGTTGCCATCACAATTTTTATTTACAATAACCAACTGATGGCATTTAAAAAATAAACACAACATTTCACCCAAGTGACTACCCTTGTGACTATTTGTGCAGTATCTTTCTCTTACGCGTGCTCCTACGTGGTGCTTCCCCTGTGGCTTCAGCAGATGTGGAGGCCCCTTGCTCACTTTCTTGCTGCTTCTGTCTCAACAGCTTTGGCGGGCGTCCTTTGGGGTTGTGAACCTGTGAGAGCTCGGCAACAGTCTGCTGCTCCTGCGGCTGTGCAGGGGTTGAGACGCCGATCTCAGTTGGGTGGGGTCTCTGGTGGGGCTCTGACCGAGGACTTGGCAGTGGCATGGAAGTGTGAGCGCTTGGAGAGGAGCCCCCATTTCCTTGTTCTCTGCCACCAACATCCCTCTCATGGGTCAGGTCCACCTCAGCGCTTGCAAGTGGCTTGAGAGCACCTTGCTGCACATCAGGGGGGCCATGGGGACCCGTATCTGCACTGGCAGTCCTACTCAGAAGGGCTTCCATGAAGGTCTGGTTTCTCTGTTCAATAGCTGACCATCGCTCCTCCAGAGATGTCAGTCTATTCTGAACACTCACCATGTTTTCTACACTCTGGTGACTTAGTTCCTCCATGTAAGTAGCCATCCTCTCGTCTACTGTAGCCATCCTTTCCACGGAGGTTGCCATCCTTTCCATGGTGCTCCATTCACGTGCCAGAGGCTCCACAAAGGCTCTGCTCATGTTTGCGATGGACTCCTCCATTCACTCCATACTTGCAGCGACCCTGGAGACAAAGCCTGCCAGAGACTCCTGCACCTGTTCCTGGAGTTGCAGCACCGCTGTTCTTCTGGATGGACCCAGAGGCAGAGGGTCGACATGCAGCTGAGCCGAGCTGGGAGAGTCCTGCGTCCTCCGACTAGGACTCTCCACCGCTGTCCCTGTCTCCACAATCTGCTGATGCCCACTTGTGAGCTGTGATACACAAGGTGACAACACTAATCTATCTCGCGATTGTCCCACCAAGGTGTGAGTGTCTGTGCTGGTGCTGGGTTGGCTGAATTCTGCTGACGCTGCGCCCTCAGAGGTTGCAGCTTCCTCTGAGGAGTCTGGAGACTCATGCTCTTCCTCCTGGATAGTGGGGACTAGTGCTTGCGATAGTCCTGTGGGGGAGTAAAGGAAAGAATCAGATGTGAGGCCAAGGTTACATGCACATTGCATATTGCAGATGATCATAAGTCCATCTGTTAGAGCTTCAGAATCATTATCAGTGACTCATGCAATGTCAATGAGAGAGTTGAAAAACTATTCTGGCACCAGCTTTCTCTGATGCACCCGTCTGTCCGTCCCCCACTTGCGCATCGTCCTCGAGTCCCACGATCTCCAGGACCGCCTCCTCCCAAGGGGTGAGCTGGGCTACTGAGGGTGGCCCTCCTCCTGTCCTCACTCTTTCCCTCTTATTGTGAGCTCTCTTTTCCTGCAATGAGGGAGACAAGTGGAGTTTGAGTGAGAATGAAGGAGTGAGTGTAGAGAATGCATAGCATAGATGCTTAGAAGGAGACAAAGATGGAGTGAGTTGGCAAGACCAAGGGCCCTCCCTGTGTTTTGTAAGTTGTTTTCATAGCATCACAGTGATAGGGAGTGTGAGGGCTGCATAGTTGAATAGGTAGGTGAATGTGACCATAGAGAGAGAGGGAATGGGTAAGGGTGCATGGATGTCAGTGTCAAGTGGGATGTGGAGGAAGAGGTTGCACGGTGGCATAGTGGTTAGCACTGTTGCCTCACAGCGCCAGGGACCCGGGTTCAAATCCGGCCTCGGGTGACTGTCTGTGTGGAGTTTGCACATTCTCCCTGTGATTGCGTGGGTTATCTCCGGGTGCTCCAGTTTCCTCCCACAGTCCAAAGATGTGCAGGTTAGGTTGATTGGCCATGATAAAAATTGACCCTTAGTGTTAGGGGGGATTAAATACGTGGGGTTACGGGGTTACGGGGATAGGGCTTGGGTGGGATGGCTGTCGGTGTAGGGACCGGGTGCTAGGGTTTGGATGATCAGCCATGATCTCGTTGAATGGCGGAGCAGGCTCGAAGGGCCGAATGGCCTGCTCCTATCTTCTATGTTTCTATGTTTCTATGTAAAGCTGAGTGCTGGTGAGGAGAGGCAATGGGAATCAGATTGAGGGTGATGGCAAAGTCACACTCACTTTTCCAGTGCGCAGAAGGTCATGAAACCTCTTCCTGCACTGAAGCCAGGTTCTGCGGATGAGGGACAACGAGTTGACCTCCTGGGCCACCTGGACCCACACAGCCTTCGTCTGCTGGGGAGGCTTCTTCCTCCCTGAAGAAGGGAAGAGCACCTCCTTACTAGCTCTTGCTCCTTCCACCAAAGCTTGCAGGGCAACGACATCAAATCTGGGAGCAGACTTAGGTCTCCCGCTGCTCATTCTGCCTCTAGGTCCCTCTCACTGCAAAGGCCAAAAGGTTGGCAGTCTGCAGAAGAGGCAAGGCTTCTTGCAGACCTTAAATGCAGCAGCAATGATGACATCATCGGAGGCGAGTTTCAGACTGAAAAAACGAATTGGGCCATGGGTTCCCACACGCTGGAACTCAATTGCCCAATTATGTGAAAATCGCATCAATCTCCCACATCAATTTGGAATCGGGTGGATAACATGAAAAGTGGATGACACGACCCCAGCCCGCCCCATGACAAAATCCAGCCCATAGTATATTCTCTCCTCAGAATATACACAATTTGCAGTTGACTTTACTGAACAGTTTTCTTGGATATTCAATGTACATGCATATCTAAAATTGTTGCATTCTTTTCCACAAAGTTTCGTAATTAAATATTTTCATTGCATTACAAAAACCACAAAGAGATCTACAATCTCCAGTATTGAGGTAAGGCAATGTTAATTGTATTTGATGCAAGACATTTTTACACTGAAAATATATGTATGTTGCATTCTGATTTTTTTTAAAATCTGTAGGAACTTTGACAGGGCCCATTACTTGCAGGAATCTTCATGGAGTGATATTCAGGAATGAGGGTGGATACAATGCCCAGATGAAGGAAATTGCTGCTCGTCTCACACCCTGTAGAATCACTTTCGTGGCTCATTGGGGCTGAGAACAGCAATATCCCTGGACTATGTGCTGGTAGGCTGTTGGTTTCTCACCAATGTGGCAAGCATATTATTCAAGTCTCAACTGAGTCCACCTTAAGTGTGTAATGATATAGAGTAAAAGAAATAAAGGACTTTCACAACCTCAGGACGTCCCAACGTGCTTTACAGCCAATGAAGTACTTTTGAAGTGTAGTCATAATTGTAGTATAGGAAACACGGCAGCCAATTTTCACACACGAAAGGCCCCACAAACAGCAATGTGATAATGACCAGCTAGCCTGTTTTAGCAATGATGGTGGAGGGATAAATATTATTCAGGACACCAGGGAGAACTCCCGTGCTCTACTTCAAAATAGTGCCATGGGATCTTTTACGTCCACCTGAGAGTGCAAATGGGGCCTCGGTTTAACATCTCATCTGAAAGACGGCACCTCCAACAGTGCAGCTCTCCCTCAGTACTCAGAGTGTCAGCCAGGATTTTGTGCACATGTCTCTGGAGTGGGACTTGAACACACAACCTTCTGCCTCAGTTGAGAGTGCTACCAACTGAGCCACAGCTGGCACTGTTACCATCACTATGCATCAGGGTAGATTACACAGTGGCACCCATATTTTGGACTACACCACAGTTGCCAAATTGCCACTTCCTGGATGAATAGGGTGAAAGGCAGAAGTGTAGAAGGCTCAGCAACTGTCCCCTCTGACTGATATATTTTCTGGTGTTCTTTACATGGCCCTCTGACTTGCATCTTGGAACTCAGGGTAGGCTTACGGCATCTGTTCAGTGGTACAGGTAGTAGGTGCTCCCATCTGGTACATGAGCAGTGGTGTACATTTAAGGAGTTATTTTACAACTTCCAAAAAAATATATTCCACTGAGGAAAAAAGGGTATAAAAGAAAAGATAGCCATCCGTGGCTAAGTAAAGTAATTAAGGATAGTATCCGACTAAAAACAAGGGCATATAAGGTAGCCAAATCTAGTGGGAGGATAGAAGATTGGGAAGTCTTTAAAAGACAGCAAAACATAACTAAAAGATTGATTAAGAAAGGGAAGATAGATTATGAAAGTAAATTTGCAAAAAATATAAAAAGAGATAGCAAAAGTTTCTATAGTTATATAAAAAGAAAAAGGGTGGCTAAAGTAAATGTTGGTTCCTTAGAGGATGAGACCGGGAAATTTATGGTGGGAAACATGGCGATGGCAAAAACGCTGAACAAATATTTTGTATCAGTCTTTACGGTAGAGGACACTAAGAATATCCTAACACTGGACAAACAGTGGGCTCTGGGGGGGGAGGAGCTAAATACGATTAAAATCACTAAGGAAGTGGTACTCGGTAAAATAATGGGACTCAAGGTGGATAAATCCCCTGGACCTGATGGCTTACATCCTAGGGTCTTGAGGGAAGTGGCGGTAGGGATTGTGGATGCATTGGTAATAATTTTCCAAAACTCCCTGGACTCAGCAAAGGTCCCGGCAGATTGGAAAACTGCTAATGTAACACCCTTATTTAAAAAGGGTAGTAGGCAGAAGGCTGGAAACTATAGACCTGTTAGCCTAACATCTGTGGTTGGTAAAATTTTAGAGTTCATTATTAAGGAGACAGTAACGGGATATTTGGACAAAGTCAGCATGGTTTTATGAAGGGGAAGTCATGTTTGACAAATTTGCTTGAGTTCTTTGAGGAAGTAACATACAGGGTGGATAAAGGGGAACAAGTGGACGTAGTGTATTTAGACTTCCAAAAGGCATTTGACAAGGTGCCACACAAAAGATTATTGCTCAAGATAAAAAATCACAGGATTGGGGGTAATATTCTGGCATGGGTGAAGGATTGGCTATCTAACAGAAAGCAGAGAGTTGGGATAAATGGTTCATTCTCAGACTGGCAATCAGTAACTAGTGGTGTTCCGCAGGGGTCAGTGCTGGGTCCCCAACTCTTTACAATCTATATTAACGATTTGGAGGAGGGGACCGAGTGCAACATATCAAAGTTTGCAGATGATAAAAAGATGGGAGGGAAAGTAGTGAGTGAGGAGGACATAAAAAACCTGCAAAGGGACATAGACAGGCTAAGTAAGTGGGCAGAGATTTGGCAGATGGAATACAATACTGGAAAGTGTGAGGTTATGCACTTTGGCAGGAAAAATCATAGAGCAAGTTATTATCTTAATTACAAGAAACTGGAAAGTACTGTAGTACAAAGGGATCTGGGGGTCCTGGTGCACGAAACTCAAAAAGTTAGTATGCAGGTGCAGCAAGTGATCAAGAAGGCCAATGGAATGTTGGCTTTTATTGCTAGGGGGATAGAATATAAAAACAGGGAGGTATTGCTGCAGTTGTACAAGGTATTGGTGAGACCACACCTGGAATACTGCATACAGTTTTGGTGTCCATACTTAAGAAAAGACATACTTGCTCTCGAGTCAGTACAAAGAAGGTTCACTCGGTTAATCCCGGGGATGAGGGGGTGGACATATGAGGAGAGGTTGAGTAGATTGGGACTCTACTCATTGGAGTTCAGAAGAATGAGAGGCGATCTTATTGAAACATATCAGATTGTGAAGGGGCTTGATCGGGTGGATGCGGTGAGGATGCTCCCAATGATGGGTGAAACTAGAACTAGGGGGCATAATCTTAGAATAAGGGGCTGCTCTTTCAAAACTGAGATGAGGAGAAACTTCTTCACTCAGAGGGTAGTAGGTCTGTAGAATTTGCTGCCCCAGAAAGCTGTGGAAGCTACATCATTAAATAAATTTAAAACAGAAATAGACAGTTTCCTAGAAGTAAAGGGAATTAGGGGTTACGGGGAGCGGGCAGGAAATTGGACATGAGTCTAGGTTCGGAACGGTCATGGCCCTGTGGGTAGCGGAGCGGGCCCAGGGGCTGTGTAGCCTGGTCCTGCTCCTACTTCTTGTGTTCTAATTCTGTGTTAGATTTCAGGAGATGGTTCTATTCACAGGGATTAGTGGAGACATCGAACAGGCTGCCAGCTAGGTGTCCTTCAAGAGTAAATTGGGCCTGTTCCTGGCTGGGGTGGAGATCACCTTTTACAGAAGGTAAGTACTGTAGGAAATACAGGGACAGAGTGATCTCCTGGACGAGTTTCGACCGCCTAGATGGGTCGGAGAGGAATTTCCCAGATTTTTTCTCCCAAATTGGCCATTGGGTTTTTTATCTGGTTCTTCGCCTCTCCTGGGAGATCACATGGGTTCGGGTGGGATGGAGAGTGATAGTAGATTGGCGGTTAGGATCAGATCAGCCATGATCTTATTGAATGGTGAAGCAGGCTCGAGGGGCCGATTGGCCTACTCCTGCTCCTATTTCTTATGTTCTTATGTTCTTATGTAAGAAATAACATTAGATTGCAAACTTGCCATGGACTTTTTCATATCTACAGTAATGCAGATTTTGCATAAGACCAAGAACAAGTACTTAAATGATGTTCTTGGCACACAACTGACTGAGGTAACAGGATGTTATGATCTGCAAGATTTCACGACATGTTGCCAGTATGCATATAAGCTTACTATATAAACTTTGCAATATGCGTTTATAAATGATGTGGAAATTATTTTATTGCTTACTAGATCCAGCAACAGTTTTAAAGAAGGAACATATGAGCAATGATTTTCTTTGGCCATCTCCATAATATTCTTGATTTGTAGCCAGACGGTATAATGTTGATCTTTCTGCATGTGTTCCAATTTACATCTTTGTCGTTTTTGTTATTGATTTTCTTTCAACAGTTATAAGCCATCTTTTAGATTACAGTGCGAATGTTCCTCTTCCTGTTGAAATGGCCTATGTTTCAGCATCGATTGGTTGCATGGATAGCAAGGCAGTGCTGCATGATAGAGGTTTGTTTTTTTTGTGCGGGAATTTGTAGCATTCTTTTTGTTTTTTTGTTGAAGTATGGCCTTTAGCCATGTTTTCCAACCATTTTCACATTTATGCGTCATTTAAGTATGTTATGTGGTTCCCTTGCATGGTAAAGATGTTAAATTTGAATAGTGTAATTCATTTAACAACTACTTGCATTTATATAGCGCCTTTAACATAGTAAAACATCCCCAGGCACTTCACAGGGGCATTAGCAAACAAAATTTGACCCTGAGCCACATAAGGAGATATTAGGGCAGATGACTAAAAGCTGGTCAAAGAGGTAGGCTTTAAGGAGCATCTTAAAGTAGGAATGAGAGGTAGAGAAGCGGAGAGGTTTAGGGAGGGAATTCCAGAGCTTAGGGCATAGACAGCTGAAGGCATGGCCACCAATGGTGGATCGATTAAAATCGTGAATGCTCAAGAGGTCAGAATTAGAGGAGCGCAGATATCTCGGAGTGTTGTAGGGCTGGAGGAGGCTATAGAGATAGGGAGGGGTGAGGCCATGGAGGAAAACTGTAAAGTCTGTAGGTATTATGGCGAATTAATACACAGACTACAAGA
Source organism: Somniosus microcephalus (assembly GCF_052327205.1). Lineage (NCBI taxonomy): Eukaryota > Metazoa > Chordata > Chondrichthyes > Squaliformes > Somniosidae > Somniosus > Somniosus microcephalus. Next base: position 220,424,363 of record NC_140992.1, read on the forward strand.
GTAACTTTAACAGGACTTTACTATTCGAAGGTCAGGGCGAATCTGCCCAATAAATCCTGACACAGCACTTATATACCGGTGTGGTCACCGTCGGTATTACAGTATACAGCAGCCAAGATAAAGTAGTGCCACACCTAAAATAGTTCTCTTAAAGGTGGACGGTTACATACAATAGTTCTCTTAAAGGTAGAACAGTTACATACACTGCAATCCTCCCTTTTTAGCTTACAACATACTTATTCCCCCATTAACATAACATCATAACATATATACAACTTATGCAAAACAGTTCACAGATTCAGTCTCTCTGGAGGCTTCCTGACTCTGTCCGGATAACGCCTCGGTGGTGTAGTAGTTTTCGGCGGGGTAGTAGGTTCTTCTGGCAAGGTTGATTCGGCTTGAAGGACAGTGTCAGGTTCATCTGATTCTAGTATTACCAGATCGGAGGTAGGTGCTCTGGGTATCTCTGCTTCAACATTAGCCGTGTAAGGTTGTGGAGTAGGTTGGTCCTTTGTGGATGACCCTATGATCTGGTCAACATGTCGCCTTATGATGCTGTCACCAATGTCCACGGTATACATCAGCGGCCCTAGCCTTTTCCCAATAGTTCCAGGCTGCCATTTCTCGGTACGGTAGTCCCGGGCCAAAACTTGTTGACCTAGCTGAAAGGATCGAGTTGGCCTTTCATTCATGCCCTGAAATTGCCGGTTCTCTACGTTCCTTCTGACGTTTGGCTTAATCAAATCCAGCCGGCATCTTAGTCTTCTATTGAAAAACATCATGGCGGGAGTTTGGTTTGTGACCGCATGTGTTGCATTCCTGTACGCCAACAAGAAGTTATCTACCTTATGTTGTAGGTTGATGTCTTCATTACCCATGGCCTTTATGGCCTTCTTGAAGGTCTGGACAAACCTTTCAGCTAATCCATTGGTGGCGGGATGGTATGGGGCTGACGTGTAGTGCTTGACCCCATTCCTTTTTAAGAACTTCCTGAATTCTTCGGACACAAATTGCGGTCCATTATCAGAACAGATCTGTTCCGGCAGGCCATTCCTAGCAAATATGGTCCGTAATACTGTGATGGTTTTTTCCGTGGTGGTGGAGGACATCTTTATTACCTCCGGCCACTTGGAGTGTGCATCCACCGCGATTAGAAACATTGAGTCCATAAATGGACCAGCAAAGCCGACGTGTACCCTTTGCCAAGGAGATGAGGGCCACTCCCATGGATGCAGAGGAGCTTGTGGTGGCGCGTTTTGGACCTTCTGGCATCCTAGACAGCTCTTGGTTATTTCTTCGATGTCTCCATCAATACCTGGCCACCACACAAACGCTCTTGCTAGGTTCTTCATTTTCACTCCACCCAGATGCCCCTCGTGAAGCTCCTTTAGCACCTTATGCTGAAGTTTGGGTGGAATCACCACTCTAGATCCACACATCAAAGTTCCTCGGCACACTGACAGCTGTTCTTTTCTTTGCGAAAATGCGGGCAGCGTTGGTTCGCCATGTGCTGGCCATCCCTCCACCGTTAAATCGTAGACTCGTGAGAGAGTCAGATCATTTCTTGTTTCATTTTCGATCATCGAATTTGTTACTGGTAGACATTCCACTATGGATGAGTGGAACATCTCTACCGGGTCCCCTGTAGCCGCCTCTTCTACTACTGGCAACGGTAGGCGCGATAACCCATCAGCATTTCCATGCTGTTTGGACCTTTTGTATTCGATGTCATATTGGTGTGCCCCAAGTAACACGGACCACCTCTGTAGCCTTTGCGCTGTCATAGTGGAAACGGCCTTGTTAGGGTTGAATATGGACACCAACGGCTGGTGATCTGTCAGTAATGTGAACTTCTTGCCCTGCAGGTAATGATTGAATTTCTTTACTCCCCACACAAGGCTGAGGGCCTCCCTATCTATCTGAGCATAATTTCGTTCAGCGGAGGTCAATGATCGGGACGCAAATGCGACTGGCCTTTCCGAGCCATTTGGTAACTTGTGTGAAAGTACTGCTCCAATTCCATAAGGGGAAGCATCACAAGCTAGACGAAGAGGTAACGTTGGGTTAAAATGAGCCAACACTTCCTCAGAGGTAATCAACGCCTTGCTTCTGCGAAAGGCCTTCTTACAGTCCTCGCTCCACTTCCATGGTACTTCTTTCCGCAACAGAGCATTCAGCGGATGCAGCACCATGGATAGATTTGGCAGAAACTTGTGGTAATAATTAATCAACCCCAGAAACGATCTCAACTGTGATACATTTTCCGGAGCGGGGGCCTCCACGACAGCTTCTATCTTGTCAGGTGACTTGTGCAGCCCCTCTTGGTCAATGACATGACCGCAGTACGAGATCCGTTTCTGGAAGAACTCACATTTCTGGCGATTAACTCGAAGGCCATATTCCTTCAACCTGGTGAGCACCAGTTTCAAATTTGCGAGGTGTTCCTCCTCGTCCTCTCCTGTAATCAGGATATCGTCCAAGTAACACTGAGTGCTTGGAATCCCCTGTAAGACCTGCTCCATGGCCCTCTGCCAAATTGCTGGAGCCGAAGCTACTCCAAAAACCAGTCTATTATAACGATACAAGCCTCTGTGTGTGTTGATTGTGAGATACTGGCGCGACTCTTCCTCGACTTCCATTTGTAAGTATGCTTGTGCCAGGTCTATCTTGGTGAAGTGTCTCCCGCCAGACAATGAAGCAAAGATATCCTCAATCCGCGGAAGCGGGTATTGTACCGTGTGAAGCACCGGATTAACTGTGATCTTGAAGTCTCCGCAGATGCGGACCTTTCCCGGTCCCCCTGGCTTGTTACTTGATGAAGACTTCATGACGGGAACAATGGGCGTGGCCCACTCACTCCAGTCCACCTTAGACAGTACCCCTGAACGTTCAAGCTCTTCCAGTTCTGCCTCCACAGCAGGTCGTATCGCGTAAGGTACCGATCTGGCTTTGAAAAATTTTGGGCTTGCATGTTCCGCAATCTTGATTTTTGCCTTAATTCCTCTCAGTGTTCCCAGTCCTTGCTGAAATACCTCTTTAGCTTCGTCCAATATTCTGGACAACCGTTCAGGTTTGACATCTTCCTTTCCGGAATCTACCGTCATTGTGTTTAGTGAGTGCCAGTCTATCTTTATTTTCCTGATCCACTCCCGTCCCAGAAGTGGTGGACCTCCCTCGGGTAGCACATACATGTCCATTCCTCGGTGATCTTTGCCCTTGTGTCTCACCTTGACTTTTATCTTTCCGATGGGGTATACTTTATGCCCCGTGTATGTCTGCAATACTATCTCCGTATCCCGTAGGGGAATATGTTTGAACAACTTTTTGTAATCTTGCTTATTCATGACCATCAACGCCGATCCGGTGTCCACTTCCATTTTCACTTGGACTTTTGCAATCTGTAGTGTGACCCAGATAGTTTGTCGGTCAGCTTCTTTACTCACATTGTGAATCCTCAGACTACCCAGTTCCTTGCTGTTGGAGTCTGAATCCGAATTCTGTTCATCTGTACTCTTCCCAGTCACCTTATGTACCTTTCTGTACTTCTTCTGTGGTGACTTATTATTGCTGGTCTTCTTTCCTGACCGGCATACTTTAGCTATGTGACCAGGCTTGCCACATTTCCTACATTCCTGGTTTTTAAACCAGCATTGGTTCTGATCGTGTGTTGTCTTCCCACAACGATAGCATTTCGTTGTACCTGAAGTCATTTGATCCATACTGAGTACCGCTGTCTTCCGCTGCATTTCCGCCGTGCCTCTCGCTGCGGCTTCGTGCGATGCTGCAATAAGGACAGCCTTCTCAAGTGTAAGATCGTTCTCTTCGAGCAGTCGTTTTTGTATTCCTTCCTTCGACATTCCGCACACGAACTTGTCTCTCAGTGCCTCTGACAGATTTACCCCAAACTGGCAGTATTTTGCTAGTCTACGCAGTTCAACCAGGTACTCTGCATTGCTTTCCTCTTTTAGTTGCGTTCTCACGTAAAATTTAGATCGTTCCGCTAACATCAGCGGTGCGGGGTTCAAATGATCCTTCAGGACAGCAACAATATAAGCGAAAGACTGATCCGCCGGTTTAGCTGGTGATAGAAGATGCTTCAATAACCCGTATGTCTTCGCACCCATTGAGTTTAGTAAGGTTAGAGCTTTGTCATAATTTGCTATCTTATTGACCTTACAATATATCTCAATGCGTTCTACATACGTGGCCCAATCTTCCACATCGGAATCGAAACCGTTGATGTTACTACGCTTAGGCATCTTCACCCTCTTCCTGAGAAACAACGAAATATTTCTTTAACGTTTTTTTTCCAAAATGGCGGTTTCCCGCGCTTGTCTTCTTTCCCCGCCCACTTTCAAAATGACGGTTTCCCGCTTCTGTCTTCTTCCCCGCCTACTGGCGGCTTCCCGCGTTTCTTCCCCTGGCGGGAGGGGTAAGCTTTTCCTTCGGGCGACGACCGCTGGCTTTCGGGGTTCGCAGCCTGCGCGTCGGCTTCAGTGTGTTCCTTGTTCCCTTTTCTCGGCAGGGCAACCGGCGCTGGGTACAACCCGTTGACGGCGAACAGTTTCAGCCGCTGGGCTGGATCTCGCTCAGTCTCCCTCGCTCGGGCTCTGTCTCTCCCGCTCGCTCGGGCTCTGTCTCTCCCTCAGCGGCTTCCAATCGCGCCTCCCAGCCCTCTCGCAGTCCGGTGCTTTCCTCCCCGGCTGCGGCTGAGTTCTCCGCGATTTATTTATTTTTATATCTTCCCGCGCCTTACGATCCCGGTCGCAGCGCTTCGTGGCCTCGGTCGCTGCCCGGCCTTTTTCACTCCAATCGCGCCTCCCAGCCCTCTCGCAGTCCGGTGCTTTCCTCCCCGGCTGCGGCTGAGTTCACCGCGGTTTATTTATTTTTATATCTTCCCGCGCCTTACGATCCCGGTCGCAACGCTTCGTGGCCTCGGTTGCTGCCCGGCCTTTCTCGCCGGTCACGGTCTAGCTGTCTCACGACACCGTTGCTTCTCCCAGCCCGCTTGTACCGCGGCTTCCGTGCTCCACGCTGCCCCAGTCTCAGCGCCTCTGGGCCCGACTTCTGTCCGGCTCCTTTCCCTCGACCGTGGTCGAGTTCACCGCCCTTATCCTCCGTTTATTTTTTTATTTTCCCTTTACTCACAGTCACCGTGGCCGACTTGCTTCTCATGCTGATTGGCTCACTCACCCCCGTGGCAGAAGGGACAATCAGTGCCTATTGCTGATGGAAGGCTTCGTGTCTGAATTCTTCCTTCTTCCTTGCTCTGCAGACTCGAGTTTTCTCTCAGCAGAATGACGAGGGCGGGTGCCTCTTCTCAACGCTCGTTAACTGCTTCGGAAGTATTGTTGCCGCAGGGTAAGATCGAACTCGTCGCCACTGTAAAGTCTGTAGGTATTATGGCGAATTAATACACAGACTACAAGAGTAACTTTAACAGGACTTTACTATTTGAAGGTCAGGGCGAATCTGCCCAATAAATCCTGACACAGCACTTATGTTGCTGCTGTATACTGTAATACCGACGGTGTGGTCACCGTCGGTATTACAGTATACAGCAGCCAAGATATAGTGCCACACCTAAAATAGTTCTCTTAAAGGTGGACGGTTACATACAATAGTTCTCTTAAAGGTAGAACAGTTACATACACTACAAAAACAAGAATGAACATTTTAAAATCGAGGCGTTGCTTAAGCGGGAGCCAATGTAGGTCAGTGAGCACAGGGGTGAAGGGTGATCGGGACTTGGTTCGAGTTAGGATACAGACGGCAGAGCTTTGGATGAGCTTAAGTTTATGGAGGGTGGAAGATGGAAGGCCAGCCAGGAGTGCGTTGGAATAGTCAAGTCTAGAGGTAACAAAGGCATGGTTGAGGGTTTCAGCAGCAGATGAGCTGAGGCAGGAGCGGAATCAGGCGATGTTACGGTGGTGGAATTTTTTTTTTACTTGGTGAAGGGAAATAAACAATTAGCGTTATTTTCCCGGTGGGTGTTACCATATTCTCCACCAGGTAAAAAAAACTTGATTTTGAGGATTTCAAAATACAGGTTAGACTGATTACAGTGAATGCCATGAACTATCCTAAGTTCTTTTGATAACAACCATTAGTGGAAAAAGGCTAAAGTCATGGTGGATAATTGCATTAATGTGAAAGTTGATTGGATCCACTGCTTTGATTCCGACCCTGAGAGAAACATTTTCTTCACCCAAATAAGCATTAAATGGACAACTGGAACAAATGGAAATTCAGGCAAAACTCAAATTTCTCCTCAAAATCCAGTTTTTTTTCTTTACCTGGTGGAGAATATTGTGACACCCACCAGAGAAAAAATGGTAATTGTCTCTTTCCCTTCACCAAGTAAAAAAAAAATCATTAAAATGTTTAATAAAAATAAAATGGCCCCGCAGGGATAGCAAATCTACTACTTCACTTACATGAAAAAGAAGCCTTTTGAAGTAGATAAAATAATAATGGTCAAGGTAAAATGTAAACTTTGGCAATGCAGTATTTCACAATGTTTGTGTGGAGGATTCAAATGAGCTCTTAATACCTTCCTTTCATTATAGAACTGCTTCAAGAAATGGATCTGTAATGCCTTGGAGCTCCTTGTACAGTACAATCTGCCATACTTGCGATGTGGACCACAGCTATAAGGGAACAGTCACAGAACCATGTGGGCTTATGCTCATGCGTGTGCACTTGTCTATAAATAGCGATATGCGACTTTCTTTCCATCGGTCAAACTTTCACCAATCCCTGGGGAACGTCTGTCGAGCCATGGTTGGGAAAAATGGTCAGTTTGCCTGCAGCCAGAAAGATTGTTGGCTGCACCTCTGGCAGATGGAGATGCGAGGGAAATCCATTGGTTTAGGTGATTCTTAATGCCTCAGGAGGGAGCAGCACGGGCTTAGTCTACAGTGCTGTTGTCGAACTCTATGCTGCCATAGGCAAGGGCCACTAGGCTGCCAAGTATAGCTTTGCAATGTGTTATGAAGGATGTCTAGGTTTCACAGGTTAAACTCTAAATTTGGGAAAGCCAGGGTTAATTCTTATTTGAGAGAAACAGAGATTATTTTGATGGCCTCGCTGCCGTACAAGTATTTTGGCAGGCACTGCAGGTGGTAATCAAGCAGTCTCCATCTGCTGTCTCACCGGAATACCCAAATTACTTTTAAATTAAGGTACTGGATTATTCTTGGAATATTTCTGCTCATGGTGATTGTAACAGTGGAACATTTTTTAAAAAAACGATAGTTTGGTGAAAAAATGTGAATGATGTGGAATTTGGTTTCCCAGCTAGAAAAGGATTGGCACCTGGGACGAAGCTGTAAATATAACTGCTGACATGTTCGGAATGACTCTCCCCTGTAACTCCTATTGCAGAGTGCCTTCCACAACAGCCCAAAAACGGTCCCAAGATGCAACTGCATGCTGGGATTTGTGATGTTGTGCAGTGGATGGTGAAGTACGCATGTACCAGCTGGAGCAAAATCACTTGACTGGCCTTTAAGGTGAGCACACGTGCTTCAGTCATTCAATCTGGCAATGCCCAAAACACGACAATATCAAGCCGCCCTTGATTAATGTTGAATTCACAGGAGATCTGAACTAATCCCACCTATTTTGGTGATAGATATATTGTGTCAGATTTTGCTGTAGTGGAGTCTGCCATTAGTTAGACTTGCCCTTGCACTGAAGGAATCAGACTCCACACTGCCAACAGTTAATTTTCAGTGCCAGAGTGATTGATTGGCAGTAATTAACAGTTATCACGTTGCTAAAAAGGATACTTGTGCTTGTGATGACAAGACTTAACTTTCTGTGGCGAGTTTAGTTCCTATCTACCGCGCGAATACAGCAACTTCACGCCATTCAATGTATTTCAATGGCGAGGCAGTCAGCGGGATGGCGTATTCGCGAAGTCAATGGCGGAGCGGCTCAACTCGGACAGCAACTTTAGGGTTTTGGCATTTAACCGCGCATCTGCCTCTCGCCTGAAGTTGCTTAAATAACGGTGAGTGCCATTAGCCTCACCATTATTTTGACAGCAAAATCTGGGCTATTGTCTCTGGTAGCATGGATGCCAAACATTTACATTGCCAGGTTTCTCTCAACTTCAGAACTGCTGTTGGCAACAACCTGCCAATGCAAAAGTGGCATGCATTCAAGCAAAGTTTTCATCAAGTTGAGTGGTGATTGGTATTCTGAATGCTGATCCTAATTAAAAAGTATAACACTAGATGAGAGTCAAGCATCTAGAGCCAAGAAGGAGACCAATCCTCACTCAGTAAAGCAACAGTTGGCCAAGACCAATCGCTATATATACCACATCAAATGTATGGTTTCCAGTCGAGGTGCTGGCTGAAAACCGTCCATTTGGGTGGTTTATGTAGCAGACTGCTATTAGACAGACCGCCTTGTTCCAAAGGTTGCTAGTTTCTGTTGTCGGGTAGGAGAAATTGAATATTGTGATTGTCATGATAGTTCCTTGGAGTACACCATTATAATTATAATTATGCCTTCACTCCTATCAAGCTTTTAATTTGTTTATTTTGTAGCTTTACAGGATTGCCATTCAATCACATTTAAAATTTACTAGAATTAGTTCAAAACACTAAATTATTGCTGGAAAAAAGCACTTTTGTTCTGCAGTGAAAAGAATAATTCTCAGTACATCCTAGGGATTTCTTACATAATGCGTTGGTTAAATATTCTGAAAACGTTTTTTGAACCTGCTATCAGGTTGTTATTTGTATTTCTGGTACTTGTATTTTGGAAACTATTACTCTAATACAGCAGTGTTTTTGATGTTGTGTACCATTCTCAATTAGCAGTACTAAGAGACTGTCAAATATCCACAGGGATCAAAATAATCTCCAGCTGCCAGCCCAGAAAAGCCAAAAATATGCTGAGACATGTACAAACGTATTGACTCTGCCTGAGGATGACGGAAGTAGCAAACTGGAATCAGTTTTTCCATCCTTTGTCTGTGAGTGTAATAATTTGAAAATTCTTAGCTGGATTGAAATAGATTGCAATCAAGGTTGGTGCAAATCTAAATGGCTGGAATTTTTCTCTTTTTTTAACCATCTGATTTTTCAGATGATATACTGGTGGGATGGGAAAGGAAAAGAAGCACGGATTCATTGAGGGTGAAATTGATCTTCGGTGGTTATGCATAATGGGCGTTAGTGAATTGACTGCAGTGCAAGAGGAAATAGGGCAGCATGTAAATCGGGCTGCTGATTCGCTGTTGCCTGTTTTGCGATATCACCCAAGAGCAATTTCACCCCCATCATGTTGAATCCCTGCCCATTTCTATATCCACTTAATTTTCCGCTATTCCTTCCAGATGATGGTGGAAGTGCCCACCCTAAAATGAGCACGCATATTTACACGAGGTAGTAATGATAGGATGCCATACAATCCATTTTCAATCACTACCACCTCATTTACACTGAGCATCAATCACTCTCATGAAATGGGCATCCAGCATTGTCAGATTGTTAGAGGGGAAGGTGGCAGTTGAAGAAAGGGTCCAGCAAACTTATTCTCAGCCACTTTTGTTTCATGACTGATGATAACTATTTCCCACCTTCCTTTGTGCCTTTTACTGTGATCCCATTCCCCCCATTCCCATTTCAGTTCTAGAAAGGTCAAAATGCTTTTTCCATTTGAGTACACCCATGTATCTAGTTTTTGATGGAAAGGAAGGAACAGCAACAGGGCAAGGTCAGGCAGCACCCATGGTGCATAGCATTCATCCACCAGTAGCTCATCGCACCAGAAGTACTTCTACTCCTGGACCAATTAGAAGGCTGCACTTAACAAAGGAAACTGTTGGTGATTTATGCCACCTGCTGCAACCTGACCCACAGCCCTCTTCCACAATAGGCACTGCCCTCTCAGTGACTATAAAGGTTGTAACCCCTTGAGCATTTATGCAACATGATCATTCCAGGTTGCAACTGACAACATCCGGACATGAGTAAATTAGCCAATCAACTGTGCGCAGATGCATCAGGCAAGTCATAGATGCATTGTTTGCAACAGTAAGCCAATTCATACACTTCCCCCCCCCGGACAGCTTGCAGCAGCATGATAGGACACTGCAATTTTACAGAGAACCGCATTCCCCAAGGTCCAAAGACTCAGATATTGCACATCTACAGTCATGACTGCTGACAATTGTGCACTTTCCCAGGATGCCACTGAAACGCTGCTACAACAGGTTCCATTCTCTCACCATGCAGGCACAATGCAAGAGCCTGGATCGGTCTGAGAATTTAATGAAATAGGATCAGGGATCATGGCATGCCTGCTGTACAGCTAACTTTGCCTTACAAAGAGGATGAAGTCACCCACATGGAACAGTGGGATGAGCCAGAGAAATGAGCCTATTGAGAATGCAGAAAACAAACAGTTGCTGGCTGCAAGACACATTTGTGCCAATCTGGTAATGAGATATTGGGGGGAAGGTTAACCCCCAAAAATGGGTGGGTTTGGGTCAGATGGGATGTTAAAATGTTAAAAGTCTCAAACCCGAACCCGGCCAGCCTCGAACCTGGCCACTTCTGTTTCTAACGGAGGTGGGACAGGTGGCGGGCGACCATTCAGCTTGCTGGAGGTGGGTCACTCATTTAAATATTAGAATGAGGCTGCGTGTCTCAGATTTTACCTCCATTATAAATTTAACCCTGGCGGGCTGGGTTTCTCAGGCCTCGGGTAATCCAGCTGGTAAAGGGAGGTGAGGACTGCTGGATCCAGCAGGTAAGTGCCTTTCTAGCACTGCTTGTGCACCAGGAGGAGCAGGAGTGCTTCCCCGTCCCACCAAGCTAACCTGTTTCCCCTCCCCCCGCCGCCATTGGCCATTCCCCCCGCGATCGTATCCTCCACCCCCGCGATCCAATCTCCCTGTCGAGCCACAATGTCCCCAAGCCACGATCTCCCTCCGACCCGGCCCTTCCGATCCTCAGCACTCCCCAGCTGTGGCCTCCGATTTCCACCCCTCATCCCGACCCTTCCAATCCACTCCCGACCCTTCCAATCTCCCCACCTGACCCTACTGATCTCCCACCGACCTTCCCGATCTCTCCCCGACACTTCCGATCCCTCACCGACACCTCCAATCTCTCCCCACTCCCCAAAAAACAGACAGCCACTATGCAGCCCAAATTGTAGGCCCTAGTGAATGAACAGTTGGAAAAGTATAACATGACAGTAAGGATTCAGGAAAGGAGGTCACACTTAACCAACGTTGGGGGAAGTTCCTCTGTGTGATACATGCAATAAAATAGTAAATGAGTTCCTTATACACAATTATGTTTTATATATAGCGTATAGAAAATCCTTAATACTTATGGTGTTTTCTTTTGAAGGTGCTACTGACACGGTGAACAGGGCAATGCAGCTAAGATGCCAAGACTTTCTGAAACCTTTTGACAAGGTTTCGGAAGCCTTTTGACAAGGTTTCACATGGGAGATTAATGGTCAAAAGAGTCATGGTGGAGGATAAAGTATGGTGCTGGCTAGATATAGCTTAAAAACAGAAGACAAAAGGGTAGCCATAAGCTGGAACTTTTCAAGCTGGAAAAGGTGAGGTACTCCCAGGGGGTTGGTCTTCAGATAGCTTATTATTTTCCATATACATAATCAGCCTGATGAACAGGCATTTAGATCTTGTAGGCTACAGGGAAATGGGTGACAAATGCATTTCAAGGTGAATGAGTGTAAAAGAATTGTAAGAATAAGGAACCAATAGAGAGCCTGTGTTAAGTGGAATAGTGGTACAGCCTAATGATCAGGAAAGAGATCAAGGAGTTGTAGTGGATAAATCTAAACCATCAGCGCAACACTTACTTGCAGTAAAGAAGGTAAATAAAGGACTGGTTTGCAAAAGTCAAGAGAAAGGAGTACAACTTTGAAAAACTTGACTAAGGAATTGGTCAGACTCTATGTGGTATATGTAGTGTATGTGCTTTAAGTCAGAACTACTTTTTCCAGCTCCTGTATACTGTAGTACCGGCAGTAACCACACCGGTATATAAGCTGTGCGCATGCCTCTGTACTCCAGTCTAGAGATGACTCTCCTCCAGTAAAGACCTGTTGTTTGTTTATGCACAGCATCCGTGTAATTCTTTATCCACTGAACCATGGATCTAACAGTGGCGACGAGTGTTGATGCGAATCTACCTGCAACATTAAACAAAAAAAAAATATATATAGTCGAGTCCAGGAACACGGGCGTCGACCGCGAGCAACCGCCCAGCAGTCAGGCAGAGATCCAACTTCGCTGGGGAGGCTGTGGAGAGCCGGGCTTGGTTCCCCAGCCACAACGAGCAGTAAGAGACCGACGACAGGTCCTGAGCAGACCCTTCCCGAGCAGCGGTGGCTGGAGCCGACCGACGGCAGAGAGAGAGAGCCGGGCAGCATCGACGGGGTAAGAAAGAGGGTGAAGAGAGCAGGGCGCAGCCGGGGATTGATCACCGAGCGGCGTCGAGGGAAAATACTGCAAACCGGAGAGAGAGAGGGTAAGAAACAGCCGGGTTCTAGACTGAGCGGCGTCGACAAATATCAAGAGAAGAACACGCAGAGCACAGCCAGGGATCACGGGCTGATCAGGGTCCACGGGGCGAAGCAAGGGGAGGTGCCATTGAGCCGCGGAGAAGAAGGAAGAGCGCGGGAGACGCCATTTTACGAAGCCGCAGCATAGAAGACGGGCGAGCGCAGGAAGGAAGGAAAGCACGGGAGACACCATTTTGTGCCAGCGGAGAAGAAGGGGAAGCGCGGGAGGCGCCATTGGGGATAGTTAACGCACAACCAAGGATGCCGAAGAGTGGCAGTATCTCTACATTCGACAATGAAGTCGAAGATTGGGCGACATATGTGGAACGTATTGAGGTGTACTGCAGGGCCAATGAAGTGCCAGATGCTAATAAAGCACTGGTTCTGTTAAATTCCATGGGTGCAAAAACTTATGGGTTACTGCGAAATCTAATAACCCCAGAGAAGCCGGTAAACAAAGATTTTGGAAGCATAGTAGAAATCCTGCAGGACCACTTAAGCCCCACACCGCTGCTGATAGCAGAACGATTTAAGTTCCATAAAAGGAACCAACACAAAGACGAAAGCAATGCTGAGTACCTAACGGAACTGCGCAAGCTATCGAAATACTGCCAGTTTGGAGCGGGACTAGCAGACACGTTAAGGGACAAGTTTGTGTTTGGGCTACAAAGTGAAGGAACCCAGAAATGGCTTCTATCAGAAAAGGACCTTACGCTGGACAAAGCTTTCAATATGGCAGTATCACACGAAGCAGCCGCAAGGGGCGCTGCAGAGATACAACGGAGACCGCAAGAATACGGCACCAACAAAATGACCTATGGAACAGGGAAGTGCTATCACTGCAGCAGAACAACACATGACCAGAAAGATTGTTGGTTCAAGGACCAAGTGTGCAGACAGTGTGGGAAAGCAGGACACATAGCAAGAGTCTGCAGGTCTGGGAAGAAAACCAACAGTAAGAAATCTCCACAGGAGAAGTACAAAAAGGTACACCAGGTGATGGACAGTGGTTCAGACGAACAGAAAAGTGACACAGACTCCGGAAGCAAGGAGCTGGGTTGTCTGAAACTACATAATGTAACCGAAATAGAGGATCACCAGACTATCTGGGTTACACTCAAGATAGACAGAGTCCAAGTGGAAATGGAATTGGACACAGGGTCAGCTCTAACAGTCATAAATCAAAGAGACTACAAGCGGCTATTTTCACACATACCCTTGAAAGCTACAGAGATTGTCTTGAAGGCGTGTACGGGGCAAAAAGTCTACCCCAAAGGAAAAATAAGGGTGAAAGTGACATATAAAGGTCAGGAAATACCTAAAATGGATATATATGTATTGCCAAATGGAGGACCACCACTGCTAGGACGTGAGTGGATCCAGAAGATACATTTAGATTGGCATTCCATACAGGCACTGAAGGTGGAGGCCAAAAAGGATGACGACGTCACACCTGGCCGACTGTCAAAAATGCTAACTGACGCAAAAGAAGTGTTCCAGGAGGGACTCGGAACACTAAAAGGAATAACAGCAACAATTAAAATAGAGGATAATGCAAGCCCAAAGTTTCTGAAGGCCAGACCAGTGCCTTATGTGATCAGACCAGCAGTTGAAGCAGAGCTGGAAGGGTTGGAACGTTCAGGAGTACTGTCCAAAGTGGACTGGAGCGAGTGGGCTACACCCATCGGCCCTGTAATGAAGAGGTTGTTGAGTAATACACCTGGGGAACCAAAGAAGATCCGCATCTGTGGGGATTTTAAGGTGACAGTGAACCCAGTCCTTCACACGGTGCAATATCCACTTCCACGAATTGAGGATATTTTCGCCTCACTATCTGGTGGTAAACGCTTCACCAAAATTGATCTAGCCCAGGCGTACTTGCAAATGGAGGTAGAAGAAGCTTCGAAACATTACCTTACGATCAACACCCATAAAGGTCTCTATCAATACAACCGGCTGGTGTTTGGAGTAGCCTCGGCTCCGGCTATCTGGCAAAGGGCGATGGATCAGGTCCTGCAAGGGTTTCCAGGGACCCAGTGTTATTTGGACGACATCTTGGTCACGGGCGAAAATGACGGTGATCACCTCGCTAACTTGGAGAAGGTGCTCGCCAGATTAAAGGAATATGGGCTACGAGCTAATCGCCACAAGTGCGAGTTTTTCCAGAAACAGATCTCGTATTGCGGCCACGTCATCGATGAAGAGGGGTTACATAAGTCCCCTGACAAGATTGAGGCAGTAGTCAAGGCTCCAGCACCGGAAAATATGTCACAACTGAGGTCGTTCCTCGGGCTGGTAAACTATTACCACAAGTTCTTACCAAATTTGTCTACGGTACTACACCCGCTGAACACCCTACTGCAAACAGGGGTACCATGGAAGTGGGATGATGAACGTAGATGAGCTTTCCAGAAGTGTAAAGAATTGATCACATCAAAAGAGGTGTTGGCCCATTTCAACCCAGCACTACCAATTCGTTTGGCATGTGATGTATCACCCTACGGCATTGGAGCGGTGCTGTCGCACAAATTCCCAGACGGGTTGGAGAGGCCAGTGGCCTTTGCATCTCGGTCACTAACCTCAGCTGAGCGCAACTACGCCCAGATTGACAGGGAGGCCCTCAGCCTAGTATGGGGAGTAAAAAAATTCAACCATTATCTGCATGGGCAGAAGTTCACCTTGCTGACTGACCACCAACCACTTGTCTCCATCTTTAATCCTAAGAAGGGCGTGCCAGTAATGACTGCACAGCGGTTACAAAGATGGTCCCTGTTTCTAGGGGCGAATCAATATGAAATAGAATATAAAGGCACGAAACAGCATGGGAACGCTGATGGGCTATCGCGCCTGTCACTGCCTACGGTGGAGGAAGCACCAGCAGTGGACCCTATCGAGATATTTTATTCGTCGATAATTGAACGATTGCCAGTAACTAACGCGGATATAGAGAAGGAGACCCGCAATGATCCGACGCTGTGACGGGTATATGAATTGATGGTGAGGGGATGGCCAACACATGGCGACTCACTGTTGCCAGCATTCTCATCCAGAAGAGAACAGCTGTCAGTATGCCAGGGGACAGTGATGTGTGGATCCAGAGTGGTGATTCCACCCAAGTTAAGGGAGAGAGTGCTATAGGAGCTACATGAAGGTCATCTGGGGGGAGTGAAAATGAAAAGCCTTGCTAGGGCTTATGTGTGGTGGCCGGGAATTGATCAACAAATCGAAGACCTAATGAAGAGCTGCTTAGGATGCCAGAAGGTCCAAAATGCACCACCACATGCCCCTCTACACCCATGGGAGTGGCCCTCCTCTCCATGGCAACGGGTGCACATTGCTTTCGCTGGTCCATTCATGGACTCAATGTTCTTAATAGCAGTGGATGCTCATTCAAAGTGGCCTGAGGTGATAAAGATGTCTTCAACCACTACAGAGAAAATGATTGCAGTCCTACGGACCATATTTGCCAGAAACGGTTTGCCAGAGCAGATCTGCTCTGATAATGGACCACAGTTTGTGTCCGACGCGTTCCAAAAATTCATGAAAAGGAATGGGGTAAGGCATTACACATCCACCCCGTATCATCCAGCCACCAATGGATTGGCTGAGAGGTTTGTACAAACCTTTAAGAAGGCGATAAAGGCCATGTGCGACGAGGAAATTCCACTACAGCATAAGATGGACAATTTCTTATTAGCCTACCGAAACGCGACACATGCAGTTACCAACCAGACCCCGGCCATGATGTTCTTTAACAGAAGGTTGAGATCTCGTCTGGATTTGCTCAGACCAAATGTGCGAAGAAATGTTGAGGACAAACAATTCCAGCACATCAACGAGAAGCCGACAAGGAGCTTCAATGTAGGGCAACCAGTCTTGGCCCGTGACTATCGAACAGAGAAGTGGCAACCCGGAACGATATGTACAAGGCAGGGGCCATTAATGTACACAGTGGATGTCGGGGAGAACATTGTGAGACGCCACGTCGATCAGATCTTAGCGTCACAGGAAGGCGTCAACCCCATGTCTCGAGTACCTGGGGATGAACCCGACATACCGGTAGCATCTACTTCAGACCCAGTAGCAGTGGAACCCGATGAACTACCCGATGAAAAGGGGTCATGAAGCCGCCCCAAAGACTGAATCTATAAATGGACTTTTTGTTATTGAATGTACATGTAAAAATGTAATTGTTATTTGAATATTAAGGGAGTATTATTAATCTAAAAAGGGAGGAATTGTAGTGTATGTGCTTTAAGTCAGAACTACTTTTTACAGCTCCTGTGTACTGTAGTACCGGCAGTAACCACACCGGTATATAAGCTGTGCGCATGCCTCTGTACTCCAGTCTAGAGATGACCCTCCTCCAGTAAAGACCTGTTGTTTGTTTATGTACAGCATCCGTGTAATTCTTTATCCACTGAACCATGGATCTAACAGTATATTGTGGTGTTCTGGTTAGCTAAGCATTCGGATATTTTTGTTTTTCAGAATGTACAGAGGTGAGCAACAAAGGTTAATCCCAGAATCAGGAATTTAATTTCTGAGTCCTACTCAGGTCCCCTCCCTCACCACTTTTTCCCGTACATTGATGACTGTATCGGTGCCGTTTCCTGCTCTCGCCCTGAACTAGAAAATTTCATTCACTTTGCTTCCAATTTCTACCCTTCCCTCACCTTCACATGGTCCATCTCTGACTCTTCCCTTCCCTTCCTCGACTTCTCTGTCTCCATTTCTGGGGTTAGGCTATTGACAAACAAGCCCACTGACTCCCACAGCTACCTGGACTACACTTCCTCCCATCCCGCCTCCTGTAAGGACTCTATTCCATTCTCCCAGTTCCTCCGTCTCCGCCGCATCTGCTCTGATGATGCCACCTTCCATACTAGTGCTTCTGATATGTCTTCCTTTTTCCTCAACCGAGGATTCCCCTCTACCGTGGTTGGCACGGCCCCTGACTGTGTCCGTTCTATTTCCTGCACTTCTGCTCTCACCCCTTCCCCTCCCTCCCAGAACCACAATAGGACTCCCCTTGTCCTCACCTTTCACCCCACCAGCTTTCACACTCAACGGATCATCCTCCACCATTTCCGCCACCTCCAGCGTGATCCCACCACCAAACACATCTTCCCCTCCCCTCCCCTTTCAGCATTCCGAAGGAACCGCTCCCTCCGCGACACGATGGTCCACTCCTCTATCAGCTCCCACACCCCTTCCCCTTCCCACATCACCTTCCCGTGCAAGTGCAGTAGATGCAACACCTGCCCTGTTACCTTCTCCCTTCCCACTGTCCAGGGCCCTAAACACTCCTTCCAGGTGAAACAGCCACTTGTACTTCTTGCAATTTAGTATACTGTATTCGCTGCTCACAATGTGGTCTCCTCTACACTGGGGAGACCAAACGCAGATTGGGTGACCGCTTTGCAGAACACCTCCGTTCAGTCCGTAAGTGTGACCCCGAGCTTTCGGTCACCTGTCACTTTAATTCTCCGTTACACTCCCGCTCTGATCTCTCTGTCCTTGGCCTCTTACACTGTTCCAACGAAGCTCAACGTAAGCTCGAGGAACAGCACCTCATCTTTCGATTAGGCACTTTACAGCCTTCTGGACTCAACATCGCGTACAACAGTTTCAGATCATAACCTCAGCCCCTATTTTTTTTTCTCTCACATTGCAGCTGTTGGTGATTCTGCCATTGCCATTTACACCACATCTAAAGTCATTTTCTGTTTTTTTAACTTGTCCCATTACCATCTCCTTTTTCCTTGCACCATCATCCCTTTTGTCTTCCACCCTATCACAGACCTTCCATATTGTTCTTACCTCACACCCCTCCCTTTCCCTGCCCCTACACTTGCTTAAAAATCTGTTAAATCTCTAACTTTTTCCAGCTCTAAGGAAGGGTCATCGACCTGAAACGTTAACTCTGTTTCTCTCTCTACAGATGCTGCCTGACTTGCTGAGTATTTCTAGCATTTTCTGTTTTTATTTAATTTCTGAGGATAGGTTGAGGAAGTTGAGCTTGGAGAGAGGAGCCTTCAGAGTGATCAAATTGAAATTTCAACATTGTTTGCTATAGTGAGGGGTTCAAATTCAAGGGACACAAGTTAAAAATAAAGTTAGGAGTAACACTGGAAATCAGGTGAAACCTTTTCATCCAGATGATAACAGTATTTTGGAGTAAGTTATCAGGGAAGGCAATAGATGCGGCAGAATTAGTGAGTTGAAGAGACAATTGGATGTATTTTTGCAGAGAGGAGATTGAGGCATATGGCAAAACAGGTGGCTAAGTGGGATGGATTTATCAAAAAGAATGGGCTTGTTTAATCCTTCGCTTTTCTGAAAATTCTTATGTTTTTATTGATAGTGGATTGTGGCTGTTGCAGTCGCCATCTGGCCTACAACTCTGTTATCTGGCATTTTAGAATTTCATCATTACAAGAAAATTCATTATTTTCCTAGTGAGAGGGTATTTCATATAATTAGGTACTGCAGCTCTTTCTGAACTTTTGCAGCAAGCCCAACCAGCCTCAGAATGTAAATTCTGCAGATTGTCTGCCACAGGTTGGGGGCATCTCAATATACTGTATATATTTTTTAAATTTCCCCAATATAATAATTTAAAATAATCCCTCAATATAATTGAAAATACTATATAAATCAGTATGTTTGTTCCGATAAAGTGTGTACTTGATACTGTTTAAAAACAGTTTAGTGCACTCCGTGCTGCTTGGTTGTTTATAGCAGTAACCATCACTTAAGGAAAGTGCAAGAAATGTAAATGAGATGAAGGCTTGTTACTACAGATCTCTGTCCCTTTTATCACCTCCTCAACACGCCAGAAACTGGTGCACACAGAGCATTGGCAGACAAAACCTGGCTTCTCTAACTACTTGTCTGCCTAAAGTGTTGGTGATGTCTAAAATACTCATAAGCCCACTGCTACTTGTTGACAATAATCAGTTGGTGTTGCATTCAACAACATGCATTTAGCTCATTGACACATTAGATTAACCAAGCGATATATTGCTGTAATTTTAAACAGGTGAAAAATCTGATGCTGAGACTGTGAAATGCAAGGTGTGAAATTAATAAAGATTAATGAGCTGCAAATCAATGGGGGATTAGAAGATTGTTGTCAGTTGATACCATTCAGATTTCAAACACCAGTTATTCCTTCCAATACATTTGCAGTAGAGAAAATTGTTTGGAGGATAAAAACCAGAAGGGGACAATCTCTGGAAGGAGGAAAATCCCACTCTGTGGACTAGTGGAGCACTGAGGGCCATGATTATAATTGAGTTAACAAGGACCCATAACTCACTGACTTATCACATAGAATAGTTGTTCCTGCTTATGTTTGTGGTGTTGGTGAGTAATCATTTTGTAACAACTGTGTTCTTGTTTCGTATTGATGAGGTTCCTAATAATCCAACATTGAATAATGGCGGAAAGCACCGATATCTATAACGTCTCAAACCAATGTCACATTTAGCAGCTCTCAGTTTACAAACCCCTGAATCCAAACTGCTTACTGTATTGATGCAGCACTTACTGACATTAAGGGAATGTCTCTAAGCTCTCACACTCATAAGCTTTCAAACCCTATAATTATTTACTGGTCTGAGTATTGGCGAACTTGTCTATTTATTTAAGATTTATGTATTTAATATTTCTATTTAAAGCAGTATTGTGCAGTGCGTTAGAACTTTGTTAAAATGCGTGTCTCTTAACCTTTCATCATAATGGACCAGAAATTCGGGTCCCCACGGGTGAGTACGCGCTGGGTACTCACGCGTCGGCCCAACGAAAGTGCCGGTTTCGTGCATGCACTGCGCATGTGCGGGAAACCGGAATTTCCGTTCCCTTAAAGGAAGGGGTTCACAGGTTGAACGCGTGCGCCGGAGAGGCAGTGCGTACGCCTGGAACTTCCAGTTTTTTTTACAGGTTTCTCCGGGAGGGTAAGTCTCCAGCAGTTACGCTTTTAAAAAGCAGTCGCAAGGCCTGCTTTTAACAAGGTAAGTGGTGAATGAAGTAAAATTAAAACATTTTTTCCACAGGTTTATTATTTTTAAATACTTTAAAGAAAGGTAAGTTTATTTTTAGCCCCGTTAAAAACTGTAATTATTTTTTCAAAAATTTAAATTATTGTTTAAAATAGTTATTTTATATAATTTATAGTTATTTTTTAAATGTGATGGTTTTTAAAAATGTATTTGAAGTTTTAGTTATGTTTTGGGGTCGAACTCTATTCATAGATTTGACAGGTCTTCCTGTCAAATCTATGGTGTGGAGATGCCGGTGTTGGACTGGGGTGGACAAATGTAAGAAGTCACACAACACCAGGTTATAGTCCAACAGCTTTATTTGAAATCACAAGCTTTCGGAGCGCTGCTCCTTCATCAGGTGAAGTGGAGAAATGCATAAAGACACAGCTTATATAGTCAGAGAATAATGTCAGATGTTTACAGGTAATCGTTCCAACTGCCATTTATCACACCTCGGCAGAGAGATAATCACAGCAATCAAAGGTGTGAATGGTGTCCAAACAGGTCAGTCAGGAAAACATTACATCAAAGAACAATGAGGTGGGGTCACAAGGGGTCAAATGTTGCAGATGCTGGGGTCTGTATGAAAAACAAAAAAACAGACAAGAAACATTTTTTTTGCTGGAAATCACAGCAGGTCCGGCCGCATCTGTGTAGAGAGAACAAGCCAACGACGACTCGAGTCTGGATGACCCTACGTCAGGTGGGGTTACATGTAGCATGACATGAACCCAAGATCCCGGTTGAGGCCGTCCTCATGGGTGCGGAACTTGGCTATCAGTTTTTGCTCAACGATTTTGCGTTGTCGTGTGTCTCGAAGGCCGCCTTGGAGAATGCTTACCCGAAAATCGGAGGCTGAATGTCCTTGACTGCTGAAGTGTTCCCCAACTGGGAGGGAACACTCCTGCCTGGCGATTGTTGCGCGGTGTCCGTTCATCCGTTGTCGCAGTGTCTGCATGGTCTCGCCGATGTACCATGCTCCGGGGCATCCTTTCCTGCAACGTATGAGGTAGACAACGTTGGCCGAGTCACATGAGTATGTACCATGTAACTGGTGGGTGGTGTCCTCACGTGTGATGATGGTATCTGTGTTGATGATCTGGCATGTCTTGCAGAGGTTGCTGTGGCAGGGTTGTGTGGTGTCGTGGTCGCTGTTCTGAAAGCTGGGTAATTTGCTGCGAACGGTGGTCTGTTTGAGGTTAGGCGGCTGTTTGAAGGCGAGTAGTGGAGGCATGGGGATGGCCTTAGCGAGGTGTTCGTCGTCATCGATGACATGTTGAAGGCTGCGAAGAACATGGCGTAGTTTCTCCGCTCCGGGGAAGTACTGGATGATGAAGGGTACTCTGTTGGTTGTGTCCCGTGTTTGTCTTCTGAGGAGGTCTATGCGATTTTTCGCTGTGGCCCGTCGGAACTGTCGATCGACGAGTCGAGCGTCATATCCCGTTCTTACGAGGGCGTTTTTCAGTGTCTGTAGGTGTCCATCGCGTTCCTCCTCGTCTGAGCAGATCCTGTGTATTCGCAGGGCTTGTCCATAGGGGATGGCTTCTTTAACGTGGTTAGGGTGGAAGCTGGAGAAGTGGAGCATCGTGAGGTTGTCCGTGGGCTTGCGGTAGAGTGAAGTGCTGAGGTGTCCGTCTTTGATGGAGATTCGTGTGTCCAAGAATGAAACCGATTCTGAGGAGTAGTCCATGGTGAGTTTGATGGTGGGATGGAACTTGTTGATGTTATCGTGTAGTCTTTTCAGTGATTCTTCGCCGTGGGTCCATAGGAAGAAAATGTCGTCGATGTATCTGGTGTATAGCGTTGGTTGGAGATCCTGTGCAGCGAAGAAGTCTGGCTCGAACTTGTGCATGAAGATGTTGGCGTATTGGGGTGCAAATTTGGTCCCCATGGCTGTTCCGTGTGTTTGGGTAAAGAACTGGTTGTTGAAGGTGAAGACATTGTGGTCAAGGATGAAGCGGATGAGTTGTAGGATGGCGTCTGGAGATTGGCTGTTGTTGGTGTTGAGTACTGAGGCTGTCGCAGCGATGCCGTCATCGTGGGGAATACTGGTGTAGAGTGCAGAGACGTCCATTGTGGCGAGGAGTGTTCCTGGTTCAACTGGTCCGTGGGTGCTGAGTTTCTGTAAGAAGTCTGTAGTGTCGCGACAGAAGCTGGGGATTCCCTGTACGATGGGTTTCAGGATGCCCTCGACATATCCAGAGAGGTTCTCACACAGGGTTCCGTTGCCTGATACGATAGGACGTCTGGGTGTGTTGGCTTTGTGTATCTTTGGGAGGCAGTAGAAGTCTCCCACATGGGGAGTACGTGGGATGAGAGCGCGTAGGATGCTTTGAAGGTCTGGATCGAAGGCCTTGATCAGTCTGTTGATTTGGCGGGTGTGTTCTTTGGTCAGATCTGCGGGTAACTGTCTGTAGTGTTCCTGGTTGTCCAGTTGTCGGTATGCTTCTTTGCAACAGTCCGTTCTGTTCTGTATGACGATGGCTCCTCCTTTGTCTACTGGTTTGATGATGATGTTGCGGTTGGTCTTGAGAGCGTGGATAGCATTGCGTTGTGCTCGGGTGACATTCTGGACTGTCTTGTGAGTGCGGCTGATGAATCTGGCATTGATGCATCTCCTGACAGCTTGAGCATACATGTCAAGCTTAGGGCAGCGACCCTCCGGAGGGTTCCAATTTGACTCTTTCTTCTTCGGTTGCTGCACTGCGGATCCCTCTGTCCTGCTGTTCCGGATCATTGATTGTCTCATTGGGTTCGCTGCTGACATCTTGGGATTTGTGGAAGAATTCCCGGAGCCTCATTCTCCTGATGAATTCCTCTGTGTCTGCCGTGAGACCGATGGGGTCCATTTTGGTGGTGGGGCAGAAATTGAGCCCTCGGCTGAGAACTTCAATTTCGTCTGGTTGAAGTGTGTGGTCGGACAGGTTGACGATGGACTTCCCTGTGGTTTCAACCGTGGTACCAGGGGAGGCTTGGTTGCTGCTGCTGGTGATGCCGAGTTTCTCAAGCTTCCTGTTCTTGGTGTGCATGTAGGCAGCGTAGTTCCGTTGCCTCGTCTGTTTGGCGGTGTCTTGTAGCTGGTCTGCTGTGTCCTGAGCACAGGCTGAGAACATGGACTCCATCTCGGTTTCGAGGTTGCGGCGTCTGCTGTAGAGCTGGTGTACGAGATGGTTGAGGAGTGTGCGAGAGGTACGATGGCAGAGTCTCTCAGCATAGTCTGTGTTGTAGGTCGACTTGAGTGGGTTCGTGATCTGTAGTCCTTTCGGGATCTTGTCTGCTTTCTTGCATCTCTGTAGAAACTTGGGCCTAGAAATTCAGTTGGCGCCGCGCCAGGGCTTTAGCGCCGGAAATTTAGCGCCGGCGCTAAGTCCCCCTGCGCGCGCCAAATATTCAGTAGCGCCACGCCCAAACGGCTGCCGGCGCTACAGGAGGGTGTCAGCGCCTCGAAATGGGCGCTGACTGCTGCATTGCGGCGCAATTCCGGCGCTGCGGCACCCGATGTGGTGCGGCAGGCTGGGGAAGTGCAGGCCTCCTCCTTCAGTTAAGGAGGAGCTGCCTGCACCCGCCCGCTGGCCGTTGAAATCTTGAAAAAAATGAGCCCGGCACCTCGGAGAAGTGCCGGGCTCGCAGGCCAGACGCATCTGTTCCGCGGGGGGGGGGTGGAGGAGTCCGGGGAGGGAGGTGCGGGCAGGCGGCCGGCGGGAAAGCGGCCGGCCGCCGCGCGACCTTAATGCGCCGGCGCTAACTCGCGTAGGACTCTGCTGAAACATCGTTAGTTGCGGCTGCCACGGGCGAGGCGGCCGCAACTCAATTTCGGCGTTGGGGCCCGTCACCACGGCAACCGGGACGCTGCGCACACCGATGACGTCATCGGTGCCGGCGCAGCGCAACCGGTCTAACACCGATGGCAGGGCCCCACTGAATTTACAAACCGGCCATAACTCCGGCACTAGGCCCTCTAGCGCCTCAAATGGGGCGCTAACCCTACTGAATTTTCAGCCCTTGATGTCTGTGTCGATATGCGCGATCTTCTTGGAGATCCTCTCCACTTTGAGCCAGCAGTTTGTGGTGTCGATAGTAGCCATGGTGTGGAGATGCCGGTGTTGGACTGGGGTGGACAAATGTAAAAAGTCACACAACACCAGGTTATAGTCCAACAGCTTTATTTGAAATCACAAGCTTTCGGAGCACTGCTCCTTCGTCAGGTGAAGTGGAGAAATGCATAAAGACACAGCTTATATAGTCAGAGAATAATGTCAGATGTTTACAGAGTCTGGATGACCCTACATCAGGTGGGGTTACATGTAGCGTGACATGAACCCAAAATCCCAGTTGAGGCCGTCCTCATGGGTGCGGAACTTGGCTATCAGTTTCTGCTCGACTCGAGTCGTTGTTGGCTTGTTCTTTCTACACAGATACGGCCGGACCTGCTGTGATTTCCAGCAAAAAAAATGTTTTTTGTCTGTTTTTTTGTTTTTCATACAGACCCCAGCATCTGCAACATTTGACCCCTTGTGACCCCACCTCATTGTTCTTTGATGTAATATTTTCCTGACTGACCTGTTTGGACACCATTCACACCTTTGATTGCTGTGATTATCTCTCTGCTGAGGTGTGATAAATGGCAGTTGGAAAGATTACCTGTAAACATCTGACATTATTCTCTGACTATATAAGCTGTGTCTTTATGCATTTCTCCACTTCACCTGACGAAGGAGCAGCGCTCCGAAAGCTTGTGATTTCAAATAAAGCTGTTGGACTATAACCTGGTGTTGTGTGACTTCTTTCATTTGTCAAATCTATGAATAGAGATTCCCTGCTATGATTGGCTCTCCATGCCCCACGTGATCCCAGGGGACGCTTCAAACTAACTGCGCCCCTGGGATACGCAAGCACTGCGCGCCGGCAGTTGGAGCAGGCCCAGGATCAGAATCCCATGCGGGCCCACAGCACAACAGCCGGCGCGCTAGGTAAGTGCAGGTCGGGGGCTTGCACCCGCGGGAAGCCTCCGACCCGAAGTTCTGGCCCATTAATATTTTGAGGTAGTGCGAATACCTTAAGTGCGCAGATGGGAGCAGGAAGTTACAGAGGGACATAGACAGACTAAGTGGGTGGGCAAAACTATGGAAGGTGGAGTTCAATGTGGTCATCCACTTTGGATCTGAGAAAGACAAATCTGAAGAGTTTCTTAATAATGAGAGATTAGGAGCTGTGGTAGATCAAAGGGATTTGGGTGTCCAGGTACAAAAATCACTAAAGGCTAGTGCACAGGTACAAAAAGTTATCAAAAACAGCACCTTGGTCAGACCTCATCTGGAGGTTTTGGGCACCGAACCTCAGGAAGGATATAAAAACAGAAAATGCTCAGGAAATATTCAGCAGTTTGGACAGCATCTGTGGAGAGAGAAAGAGTGAACGTTTCAGATTGATGATCTTGCATCGATCTGGAAGAAGTTAGAGATTTAACAGTTTTTAAGCAAGTACAGAGCCAGGGAAATTGGCGGGGGTGCGGGGGAGGTGGTATGGTGGTGGAGGGGGGGAAAGAATAAAGGGGTAGGTTTGTGATAGGGTGGAGGGCAGGAGTGATTAAATGACAAAAAGGATGATGGTGCAAGGCAAAGGAAGGATATATTGGCCTTGGAAGGGGTACAGCGCAGATTTACCAGCATGATACCAGGGCTTAAAGGGTTAAATTATGAGGAAAGGCTGCATAAACTTGATTTGTATTCCCTTGTGTTTAGAAGGTTGAGAGGAAGTGTGTACAGATGTAAAGATTTTAATATATCAATAGATTGTTTACAGTACTTAACATTTACTATTATAACTTTTGACAGCTTCCAAGCATCAATCTGGAATTGGCTGTGCATTATTAATATCTCATGCATATGTTTTACTCATATTTTATACATGTTGATTGGTTCCCACAAAATCCCATCAATAGAACTGGGGAACTTAGTGCCTTGGGCCAAGATTATGGAGTTTCCACCAACATTATATCAACTTGTAACCAAGGGTAGATGGAAATGAAGTCCACCATTATTAGGATCTAAAAGAAGCTGAACTTCAAGCGCTATGAAGGTGCTGGTTGTGTTTCTCCAACAAAGTTCAAACGAATCTCTTTTTTTATCTGTATAAGATCAAGGATATTTTCCAACTTTCATCCCTCATGTTGCGTCTTGTTCTGCAGTCAGCCCTCCTACTTTACCAGGAACATGATTAAGCCATTTCATCAGTCTATGCAACAGTGGGAATTTGGCCCTCATCTGGTGTCTATGCACGTGTACTTTCCATAAAACAATTGGGATTGGGATCTAAACTGATTATTTTTTCTTCTTTTCTTCCCCTCCCCCCCGACCCCATTTCCCCTGCAGCCAAAGAATACAGAAGCCAATTGTAGCATCTGTAGCTGAGATCAGCAAACTCAATACAGACCAGGGATTGATTCTGGAGAGTGCTTTCTTGTTTTTATGGCTCAATACCATACTGATCAGTCCAGTGGAATTTTCCTTCTCAAATAGCAATTTTGATAGTAACAGCTGATTTTCCACTATTTTCATGGATAAAAACTACAAAAACTATAATGGCCCAGAAATTCAGGTCGGGGGCTTCCCGCGGGTGCAAGCCCCCGACCTGCACTTACCTTGCGCGCCGGCAGTTGAGCTGTGGGCCCCCGTGGAATTCCGCTCCGGGGCCTGGCCCAGCTGCCGGCACGCTGTGCTTGCATGTCCCAGGGGCATAGTTAGTGCGATGCGTCCCCTGGGATCACGTGAGCCATGGGCAGCCAATCGGAGGAGGGAAAAGCCCATTCATGAGATTGACAGGAAGACCTGTCAAAACTTATAAATACTACGGGCCCCAAAATAGCAGTAAACCTTCAAATAAATTTTTAAAAAACATCACACTTTTTAAATAAACTATGTATTACATTAAATAACTATTTTAAACAATAATTTACATTTTTGAAAAAAATAATTTTATATTCTAATGGGGCTAAAAATAAACTTACCTTGCTTTAAAGTATTTAAAAATAATAAACCTGTGGAAAAAATGTTTTAATTTTAATTATTGACCATTTACCTTGCAAAAAGCAGGCCTTACACCTGCTTTTTAAATGTTTAAATCCTGCAGGCTTACCCTCCCGGGAAAACCTGTAAAAAAAAGACTAAGTTCAAAGCGCACGCGCAGTCTCTCCTGCGCGCGCGTTTGACCTCTGAACTCCTTCGTTCAGAGGATCGGAAGTGCCGGTTTCCCGCGCATGCGCAGTGCATGCAGAAAACCGGCACTTCCATTCGGCCTACGGGTGAGTACCCAACGCGTACTCACCCGTGGAGACCCGAATTTCTGGGCTTATACCTGTATTTGTTAATGACATATCTAAAAATCTTCTATCTCAAGGTGCATTACTGTAAGTAAAACTGGTAAAATGTACTGATTCGGACAGAAAGAAGTAAAAAAAAAGTGGAAGAATTTATTGCATTGGTAGTTGACATTTTTACCTTTCTGTAATCTAAAAAGCTTTAAATACAATTCAAACATTATATTGGCATCCCAATTACAGTAATCAGAAATATTCATCTTCCCTATCTTATTTTGCCAACAAGAACTGCCAAAAATCTTCTGATCTATGGTAGGCAGACTGAAGGAGATATTAGATCTTGATCTCAAACCTACAACTGAATTGGACTTTTGATTATCTCTTTGTGAAGCCAGCACCATACTGTGTCACTGGATTAAAACCTGCCCAAGAAAAATCTATTTGTACTGTAGCTACATTTGTTTGCATTAAGAATATTAGCTGTGATGTCCTGTTTACTTGGCATATTGAATTCAGTTCAGACTCATTGATCCAAACTGAATTCAATTTTCTTAATGCTTTTATATGGCCCCCTTTACCAGCACCACTTTGCATCAAACAAATTGCAATAAGACAGATATGTTGTGTAAAGTGGAACTGTGCTGATCAATTGGAAATTAATTGCTAAATTGACTGGTAATTGAGCAGCTAGTGTCGGCATGGTACAGTATCTCTACACATTAAAATAATTTATTCAGATCCTGCTCACAGAAGACCAATGACATGATGATAAAATACACTGAAATGTATTTTTGTTCTTTATTTATTAGCTGGGCACTTGACACTCTCTGGTGCAAGAGGGTGAGAGAGGAAAATTGACATCTGGTAGACCGTGATGAGATACCAATGCTTAATGCTCATTCATCAGCTAAGCAGCTTGTCCTTGAACAGTGTATAGCAAATGCCAAAGTTTTATACAATCTTTATATTACAATCTTTACCTTACCAATGTGAAATAATTGTCAGTGTTTACTGTGTGCACTCTATGGGCTGGATTTTCCGATTGGAGGTGGGTTGGCGTCGGGAATGCTAGTCAGCAGTTCCAGACCCACTCCCGGCTCCAGCCGGTCTGCTGACACAATCTTCTGTTAATTGGGTTCGTTCAGCCTGCCATGCGCGTTACCTGGCCTTATCACAAGATGCGGGTCTGCTGAGCTGCACTGGTGACGTGTTTGCAGCCGGTGTATTTAAGGGGGCCATTTCACAATTAGGCCTCAGGTCGTTTCTGATGCTCCTGAGTGCTGGTGCTCTCCACGATGTCTGCAAAGAGACAAAAGGCAGCTCCCCACTTCAACGATGACTCCCTCCATGTTCTTGTGGAGGGAGTCCAAGGACATCGGGAGGTCCTATACCCAGAGAAAACCTCCTCAGCAGACAGAGGCGAGGCTATCCAGAAAGAGAGCGGTGCTGGAGCTAGAAGTGTAGGAGGCTCTGAGTGGGTTTGCAACCACGGTGATTGCGAGTGTGCAGAGAATGGAGGAGTCCATCTCAAACATGAGCAATGCCGTGGCACACGCAATGGCAAATTTAGGAACCACCATGAAAAGGATGGCAACCTCCATGGAGGACATAAACCACCAGACTCAAAACAACATGGTAACTTTTCTAAATAGATGGTCAGCTATGGAGGATAGATGGGCATCTATCATGGAGAGGAACCAGAGGTTCATGGACATCCTCGTTATGAGGGGCATAGATAGGGTGGATAGAAAGGAACTTTTCCCCTTAGTAGAGGGGTCAATAACAAGGGGGCATAGATTCAAGGTAAGGGGCAGGAGGTTTAGAGGGGATTTGAGGAAAAACTTTTTCACCCAGAGGGTGGTTGGAATCTGGAACTCACTGCCTGAAAGGGTGGTAGAGGCAGGAACCCTCACAACATTCAAGAAGCATTTGGATGAGCACTTGAAATGCCATAGCATACAAGGCTACGGACCAAATGCTGGAAAATGGGATTCGATTAGACAGGGCTTGATGGCCGGCGTGGATGCGATGGGCCGAAGGGCCTCTTTCTGTGCTGTATGACTCTATGACTCTAGGGCCTAGAAATTGGGTTGGGGCGCCAAAGTGGCGCAAAAGTCGCCTGAGCGCAGGATTTAGCGCAGCGTTCGAGGCTTCAGCAATCGTCAGATATTCAGTTTCATTGCCCCTCGAGGGACACGGGGTGAGGCTCGAGGCGCTCCACGTCCCTCTTAGGGCGCTGCAACTGAATATTGCAGCGGCACGGCACGCTGCGGTACTGCAGGCCTTCCTCCCACTGTTAAGGGGGAGGTGCCTGCAACAGCGCGATCCCTGCTCGCAAGTGCCGGCAAACAAGCCCGGCACCAAGGAGAAGTGCCGGGCTCTCGGGAAACAGCCGGCAATGCCGCGGGGGTGGGGGGGGCGCGAACGGGGCGCGAATGGGGCGCTGCGCACACCGATGATGTCATCGGTGGTGGCGCAGCACAAATGGCTAACGCCACCATTAGCGCCCCTGCTGAATATCGCGGGAGGTGCAGCCAGTGGCGCTACAGCCACTGACTGCCTCTTTAGGCGCTAACAGGTGGCGCTACTCACCCAATTTTTCCCCCTATGACTCTACAGACGTGCAGCAAGGTGCTCTCCAGCCACTTGCTAGCAGGGAAGTGTGGGCAGCCCATGAGAGGGATGATGGTGGGAGGGGACATGCAAGTGGGGCCTTCTCTCCAAGCGTTCAAACTTCCATCCCCTTGCCAACCCCTCAGTCAGAGCCCCATATGACTCCCCGAGCAGTGATGGCCGAGTCTGCCCCTGTGCAGCCGTAGGAGGAGCAGACATTGGCGGGGCCTTCACAGGCTTCAAAGCCCAGAGGACGACCGCCAAAGGCATCTAAGCAGGTGCAGCAGGGAAGTGAGCAGGCTGCCTCTACATCTGCT
The DNA here is from genome assembly GCF_052327205.1 of Somniosus microcephalus. NCBI lineage: Eukaryota > Metazoa > Chordata > Chondrichthyes > Squaliformes > Somniosidae > Somniosus > Somniosus microcephalus. The sequence goes on from NC_140992.1 coordinate 220,455,223, forward strand.
GAAGCCACAGGGGTAGCACCACGTAGAAGCATGCGTAAGAGAAAGCTGACACGTAAATAAACACAAGGGTACTCACTTGGGTTTTCTGCTAGAAATCAATGTTAAGTTTCTGTTCTTTTATTCTGTTGGAATAAATTAATGTTGTATGAATGTTTGACATCGTTGCCATATGTGTGATCACAATTTGAGGTGGCACAGTGAAGGGTGAGGGTGCCTTTTATGTCCAGCAATGTAGGTGACAGTGGAAATAGAGTTAACACCACACACTTACAGCCTCAAGTCAGAATGTGTCTCCCAAACCCTGAAATCAGCAACCTCTGACATTTGAAAGTGAACAGATGTGGGAGTGCTGCTTTTAGATTGCAGTTGCAGCTGTGAACTATCCAGCTCGTTGGTCCTCCCAACACACTTACCTGGCGTCATCCCCGAACGTTGTGAAACCCATTGAAAATGTGGGAAAATAGAAAAAGGCTGTCAAAAGAGCAGTTCACAAGCACTTAACAAGGAGTTAGGTGTCTTAAATCCCTCACCCGCCGCTTGGTATCGGGTCTGTTGTGAAATCACAGACCCGACACTCTTGAAACTCACACGGAGGCGGGATCGCGGCGAGTTTCCAACCTGCCGTCAATCATTGCAACTTTAACAGCTGACCCGCCTCCGAACCCGCCCTCTGAGCGCCGGCAAAATTGCGGCCTATGTATTGCTATGTCATCCATACAAATCCTTTGAACAATATGAAAAAAATATTCAATTTTGTATTTTAAACAGCTAGTTAACTTTTGCCTATTTTATGCTACATGGATAATTTGTAGTGTAATTTTCACTTACTGACCAAGATTTTTTGTTTGTTTTCCTATACTGATTTCCTGTTCAGAAATAACCAATAATACAGAGAGTTGGGGAGGTATCATGAGATGCAGCCATTTCTTGATATAAAGATCTTCACACTCTTTGGAGTGTCAGTAATTTCATTTTTAGAAGAATTTAGGACAGGAATTTCAATCTGAATGAGTGTTTAACCCTTACTAATGGATTATAATGAATCATGGAGCACCATAAATAATGTATTCTGGCATTACTGTGTGGCCCAATGTGCATGGCAAACATTATATAACTGCACTTTTCAGAGTGGGCGCATACAAAAACCTTCGTTGTAACATTTTTATTAATGAAAGAAGGACCCAGAGAATATAAAATATCACATTACAGTGAATTCCAGAAACTTAGAGCTAAGTATAGGAGAGTGAAGATGCACAGAGCTGCAGATTTTTTAATCCTTGGGTGTATGAAATGGGAATGGATAACTGGCATGATGGAGAAATGGTAGGTTGCTGACCGAAATTCTCTTACGCAATTGTAGTTCAGGTTGATGAAGAGGTTGGTATAGTTGTTAATTTTCGACTACACCATCTGTTGTTTTCACATCTCCTTCATCGTACTGGGAACTTGTGTTATTCACATTGAATATCAATGAGTTGAAAGTGGGCGATACAAACAAAACTGTCAAAACTTTGCCAGTGATGCCAAGGTGATGGTGGGAGGCTGCAAACAATCAAGAGCAGGGTGATCGGGTGCAGATCATCTGGATAGATTTGAAAATTGGGTTAAGAAATGACAAGGAAAACAAATTGTCGATGAGTGTATGTGATGAGTCTAAGGAAGTAGAAAAACCATTGAAACTATAAACTAAATGGTGTTAGTCTACAGGATACAGCACAGTAAAAGGTTTTGGGGGTATTGGTGATTAGCTTGTTAATACAGTCTACCATGTGCAGCAGTGGTAAATATAGCAAAAAGGATCGCAAGACGTGATGCTGGACCTATACAGGGCATTGGGTTGTCTCCATCAGGAGTATTGTATGTAGTTCTGGTCATATTACAGGAAGGACATCCTGGCACTACAAAATGGGCAGCAACGGATCTGCCTGATATCTGGCATCAAACACCTGGACTACAAGGAGAAACAGCAGATGCTGAGTTTGTTTACATTAGAAAAGAGATGACGGAGAATGGATCATACTGAGGTATTCAACATCCTTGAGGGATTCAACAAATTTGACTGTAGCAAACTGTTTGCCATGGCTCTAAGAATGACAATAAGGGGAAATGGGATGAAGCTCAGAAGGGGGAAGGTGAATGAACAGATTAGATATGACTATTTTACTCAAAGGGTGGTGACTGTTTAGAATTGACTGATGAGGGAGACAATCAAGGCTGGCAACATCAGTAATTTTAAGGGGGAGTTGGACAGGCATTTCGTGAGAAAATTAATGGAGGGATATAGATAGTGAACTGTGTATTCTGGTTTTAAACTCTTGGGCTGGCCAGATGGACCACTTGTCTTTTACAACCCTAAGCATTCCTTTGTTCATATCATTCTCATAGGCAGGGAAACACAACTGGATGATTGCACTGAACTGCTAAGTGTATCCTTCCCAACTTGAGCTTTTGCTGGGCCAGAAATATTTGTAGGAAAAAGTCTATCCTGTTGCAGAGAGGTTCAGCCTTTTCCTATCTTATAGGCAGGGATGTTCTTCAATACCTGTTTTCAGTTTCTTCCACCAGTTTGCCAACTTTTAATTCTAATAATTGTATAGCATTGGATTGAATCATATAAAAGTCCCCAGCTTTATCCTTCTTGTATGTCCGATGAACAAGGTGACTGACCCCTGGCTAGCAACTGGTGAGATAAAGGAATTGAATACTATTTCTAGTTCTTGAGAGTGTCAGGTTTTGTAATTGCCCAAGTAATAGTGTATTGCATTGGCAAAAAGAGGAGTGGGGGTGGGGGGCGGGCAGAGAGGGAAAAAAAGCTAAAAACTAAGGCTGAGGCGTCAGCTGGGGTTCCACTCTGCCTGTTGTCTGGGATGCAATATCTGAGTTCATGAAGGGAATATTTGATTCGTGTTCATAAAAATAAGTACACTAGATATATGGATTCTGGGAGGATGGGGTTTGCTGTCATATGTAACCTCTTGGATGATCATAGTGAAATATGATTCTTTGTATAAAGTTTGATAGTATTGCATGGAAAAATAATGAGCCTCCTTGGCTACTTGAAGAAGCCTTCTGTCAACGTATCTTTTAATGGTCTTAGAATGTCTCATAAAGGTCTTTATTATTTTAACTATGTGTTAGACATGTATATAAAAATCAAGTTAGGGTTTGAAGGGGCACAATGCTCAGGAAAAAAATAGTGAACAAATAATTTTACTTCACAAACAGAAATTCAATTATATAAATTATGTAAAGCATTGCATTCTTGTAAACACCCCACCATGATGGAAATATTGGATTGCTATTGTGACTGCTACATTCACGAGCAAAGGTTCGTCAAACACATTTTCATGAAGATGGTACACCTTTAAAATCACTTTCTTCGCTATCACTTTCATTCTTTAAATCTACCTGGAAAAGTTATGTGATTTCATTACAACCAAACTAAATAGCTGACCTTGAACTTTTGTGTGAGGACATCTTAAGTACAAAACAAACTGAGAATGTGGCTTTATTGCTAAATGTAAATTGTTGAGGTTTGTACTACATAGCATCTGCCTCGCAGCATGCCTAAACCAGTATTTTTAAAATGCTAGCTTAATGATCAACTATTGCAGCCTTCTTACTGAAGGATAAACAAAGGATGAAAGTGTTTCAATGTATGGTGTGTAACTGATGCCTAGAAAAATGTCAAAAACCATCTGCCTCAAACCTATCCAAACTGTCGTCACATATTCAAATCTAGTCAAACAAGAAACAACTGGAACAAGGCAAGTAACTTGCTTTAGGGTCATCAAAAGACTCGTTAGAAAGGAACGAATCACTGGCAATATCACAAAGCTGCAGGCAGTTTATGCAAGGCTTTGATGCTCAATTCTACTTGCTTTACTATTGAGTAAATACGATTTTAGCACATCTTTATGACCATTCTATGATTAATATTTAAAGTAGTAAGTGTACAAGGCAACTTGTCTTAAAGCCATGCATGTATAGAGAGACAGTGGGCAACTATTCATATAAATGTGTCCAGTGTAGACCATACTGATAATGTCATGCAAATTGCATTGTTGTTATATTTTAGTGTGAAAAACCTATTTTTTATTTCTAAAATGGATCAAGCTACCCCAGCACAAATTGCTGTTGTCCTACCAATTCTGCAATGCAAATTCCATTGTGTAGTATACAGAATTAGAAGCTAGTGCTGAATGGGGCTCATATAAGTGTTCTGTTTATTTTACCCTATTGGCAGTAGTCCAAGATGGCAGAGTGAAGTAAAGAGAGATGGTGTAAGGCCTATTTTTTAGGATTTAAAATAATCAAAGTAATCTTGTAGAAAGTCATATTTATTGGCCTTGTTAATGAAAACTCAAGTCTGAAAGGAAAACAAAGGTGGGGGTGGGGGGAAACTATGCTCAATTAAACCTAGCAAAGCAGACAGAACAAGTGTCCTGTGGAGAGGTAGAAGTCAGCTGTTATCTGAACACCTCATAATAAGCAGATAGAATTAAATTGATAGCTGCTGTGCTACCCTGATGTGTCAAATAAATCATCTGAGATAATGGCTCATTGAAGTGGTGGGATGTAAGGATGGCGCTCTTTTCTCTAGAAAAGAGAAGGCTGAGGGGTGACCTGATCGAGGTCTTTAAGATTATGAAAGGGTTTGAAAGGGTAGCTGTAGAGAAGATGTTTCCACTTGCGGGTGAGACCAGAACTAAGGGCCATAAATATAAAATAGTCACTAATAAATCCATTAGGGAATTCAGGAGAAACGTCTTTTCCCAGCGAGGGGTAAGAATGTGAAACTTGCGACTACAAGGAGTGGTTGAGGCGACTAGCATAGATGCATTTAAGGGGAACCTAGATAAACACATGAGGAAGAAAGGAGTAGAAGGATATGTTGATAGGGTTAGATGAAGAGGGGCGAGAGGAGGCTTGTGTGGAGCATAAACACCGACATGGACCTGTTCAGTCAAATGGCCTGTTTCTGTGCTGTAAATACTACATAGATTTATATGGACTTTCAGAAGGCATTTGATAAAGTCCCTCATAAGAGACTGCTAGCTAAAGTTTCAGCTCATGGAATTGAAGGCAAATTATTGACCTGGTTAGGACATTGGCTGAGCGGCAGGAGACAGAAAGTAGGGATAATGGACAGGTATTCTAATTGGCAGGATGTGACTAGTGGTGTCCGGCAAGGATCTGTGTTGGGGCCTCAATTATTCATCGTATTTATTAACAACTTAGATGATGGGATAAAAAACCACATATCCAAGTCTGTCGATGACATAAAGATAGGCGGCTTTGTAGGCAGTGTAGATGAAAGCATAAAATTACAAAGCGATATTGACAGATTAAGTGAATGGGCAAAACTGTGGCAAATGGATTTCAATGCAGGCAAATGTGAGGTCATCCACTTTGGACCTAAAAAGGATAGAACAGGATACTTTTGAAATGCTGAAAAGCTAGAAACAGTGGAGGTCCAAAGAGAGTTGGGAGGTCCAGGTACATAGATTATTAAAATGTCATGAACAGGTACAGAAAATAATTTAAAAGACTAATGGAATGCTGGCCTTTATATCTAGTGAGCTAGAATACAAATGGGGTAGATGTTATGCTACAGCTATACAAAGCCCTGGTTAGACCACACCTGGGGTACTGTGAGCCTTTGGAAGGATATATAGACCTTGGAGGGAGTGCAGCGTAGATTTACCAGAATGATACCCGGACGCCAAGGGTTAAATTACGAGGAGAGATTACACAAACTAGGGTGTATTCCCTAGAATTTAGAAGGTTAAGGGGTGATTTGATCGAAGATTTCAAAATATTAAGGGGAACTGATAAAGCAGATTGAGAGAAACTATTTCTGCTAGTTGGCGAGTCTTGGACTAAGGGGAATAGTCTAAAAATTAGAGCCAGGCTTTTTCAGGAATGAAGTTAGGAAACCCTTCTACATGCAAGGGGTGGTAGAATGGCAGTTGATGCTCCTCAATTATTCATTTAAAATCTGAGATTAATAGATTTTTGTTAATCAAAGGTATTAAGGGATAGAAGGCAAAGGTGGGTATATGGAGTTAGATCACAGATCAGCCGTGATCTCATTGAATGGCGGATCAGGCTTGAGAGGCTAAACAGCCTACCCCTGTTCCTATGTTCCTAATACTATGTAAGTTGGTGTTTTTATTCCCCTTTCCTCACTCTGCTAAATTCTGACCTGAGCTGATGTGTATCGAGTTAAAACACCTCCCCAAACAAATAAAATCAGAAACCAAAATGATGCCCTGAAGTACCTAAGCACATCTAGTAGCAGCTTGCTTACAATGACATAGGTAGATATCTGGGAGTAGTTTTTACATTGCCAGCCTTTACGGACCATCGCCAGATGCCAGGAATTGCTTTTATACATCTGCACATGTGCTTGTCCATGTTTTTATGTTGCCGGCTATGCTCTGGAATTCACCCCACAATGCAAATGGGGTAGATTCCAGTGGGCCAGAAGTGAAGGCAAACCAACAGCTTCAAATAGTGTTTCTGTGTAATACAGACATGGCATTAGTGAGATTACTATTTCTCTTTGCTATATTGTAGCAATCTATGTAAATTCTGTTTTTTTTAATTAAGAAAAGACTACACAAAATCCAAAGTACATGACTAAGTAAAATGATCATTGCCAACCTCTGTAATTCCTGCATGTAGAGTGTCGAGGTCTGGCTTGGAACTGGACTTTAGCAAGGCTTTTGATAAGGTTCCACATGGCAGACTGGTCACAAAGTTAAAAGCCCATGGGATCCAGGGCAAAGTGTCAAGTTGGATTCAAAACTGGCTCGGAGGCAGGAAGCAGAGGCTAATGGTTGATGGGTGTTTTTTGTGACTGGAAGGCTGTTTCCAGTGGGGTTCCGCAGGGCTCAGTACTAGATCCTTTGCTTTTTGTGGTATATATCAACAATCTAGATTTGAATATAGGGGGTATGATTATGAAGTTTGCAGATGATACTAAAATTGGCTGTGTGGTTGATACTGAAGAAGGAAGCTGTAGACTGCAGGAAGATATCAATAAATTGGTCAGATGGGCAGAACAGTGGCAAATGGAATTCAATCCGGAGAAGTGTGAGGTAATGTATTTGGGGAGGGCTAACAAGGAAAGGGAATACACATTAAATAGTAGGACACTGAGTAGTGTAGAGGAACAAAGGGACCTTGGAGTGCATGTCCACAGATCCCTGAAGGTAACAGGCCAGGTAGATAAGGTGGTTAAGAAGGCATACGGAATGCTTGCCTTTATTAGCCGTGGCATAGAATACAAGAGCGGGGGGTTATGCATCAACTGTATAAAACACTAGTTAGGCCTCAGCTAGAGTACTGCGTGCAGTTCTGGTCACCACATTACAGGAAAGATGTGATAGCACTAGAAAGGGCACAGAGGAAATTTACAAGGATGTTGCCAGGAGTAGAGAAGCTTAGCTATGAGGAAAGACTGGATAGGCTGGGATTGTTTTCGTTGGAACAGAGGAGGCTGAGGGCAGACCTTATTGAGGTGTATAAAATTATGAGGGGCCTAGATAAAGTGAATAGAAAGGACCTATTTCCCTTAGCAGAGGGGTCAAAAACCAGGGGGCACAGATTTAAAGTAATTGGTGGAAGGTTTAGAGGGGATTTGAGGGGAAATTTCTTCACCCAGAGGGTTGTGGGGGTCTGGAACTCACTGCCTGAAAGGGTGGTAGAGACAGAAACCCTAACCACATTTAAAAAGTACTTGGATGTGCACTTGGGATGCTGTAACCTGCAGGGCTACGGACCTAGAGCTGGGAAGTGGGATTAGGCTGGATAGCTCTTTGTTGGCCGGCGCAGACATGATGGGCCGAAATGGCCTCCTTCTGTGCTGTAACATTCTATGGTTCTATGATTCTATGGATTTTCCAGCTGTGACACTACCCACCAAGCTCAGCAATGTCAGTGCTGCGAATGAAACTCTTTTCTAGTTTGGATATCCAGTCTCAGCATTGAACATTGCCAGGCCAGGCACAATACTGCCACATGCAAAGTAATGCTCCCTTTACATTGCCTCAACAGTGGATATTGATTCCAAATCAAGAAGAGCATAAGCAGTGCAGCAGTGTAAAATTTGCTATCTGTAATTGAGAAGTATATTTTGCAGATAATATACAAATGTTACTTGCATTACTTAAACTAGATTTATTGTATATTGCTTCCTGGAGGGGGAGTTTAACCCAGTCATCTGGTGGAAACCGTTAACAGTTAAAATGTCTCGGGTTTGGCGATGCTAGGCTTGCTATCTGAATAGGATCCTGGATAACTAGCACGGAATAGGGTAAAAACTCAATTTGAAGGGTTGGTTGTGTTATACCAGTTTGGTATGCAAAGTATTCTCTTGCCACCTCGAGTCTCTTCGCCGGGAGCAAGTGGAAGCCAAGCGCAGGCAGCGCAAGGAGCGCACATCAACCCAAGCATCCCACCCACCCGCCCCTTCAACCACCGTCTGCCCCACCTGTGACAGAGACTGTAGGTCCCGCATTGGACTCATCAGTCACCTGTGAACTCATTTTTAATGTGGAAGCAAGTCATCCTCGGTTCCGAGGGACTGCCTAAGAAGGAAGAAGAAGATGCAAAGTATTGGGCTAACATTATGTATGGGGAAAGGATTCACTCCCTAACAACAGTGCATGATTCAGAGAAATAAGCAGTTGTTGAGAAAAGTTGTTAACATTGCTTGTTTATCTTGTATAATGTGACATGCAAGCAAAATTTCCCATTTTAACATTTTTTCCCGAAAAAGTGAACAGAGTGTAAAGCATAGAAACGGAGCAGTTACTGATTTATCCTCCATGTTAACCTTGCATGCATCTGGTCATGTGTAGCAGCTGTCAAGAGAATAACTTTCACCAGTGGTCCCTTTCATCCAAATGTCTCCCCATTCTAGCACTGTAAATCCAGGCCTGGTATCTGTTTCTGCATTGTCTTAAGATTATGCATAGTATTTTGAAATCCTCCATGTAAAGCATTGGGTCTTCCACCTTTGTATATGCCTTTTGGCAACCCATTATACCTTGTTATATGTAGTATCTCCAGCAAGCACAACTTGACTGATTTGCCTTGAGTTTTTTTTATTATTCGTTCATGGGCTGTGGTCGTCGCTGGCAAGGACAGCATTTATTGCCCATCCCTAATTGCCCTTGAGAAGGTGGTGGTGACTGGGTGGATACATTCATAAAAATGACCCATAATGCTGGATTTTCCTTTTTTGTTTTTCAACACCTCATAAAGAAGAGTTGGAAATATATTTCCTTGTCGAGTCATCAGTAACTGCAGCTTTATTACAAAGTATTTACAGCACAGAAACAAGCCATTCAGCCCAAAAGGTCCATGCTTATGCTCCACACAAGCCTCCTCGCACCTCCTTTGGAGTTCCTGCCTCCAATTGAGGATCTGGACTTTGGCTAAATAATAAATATGCTGTGTTTTTCAAACCCTATCTTGTTGGCAAAGTTTTCTTGATTTTAAACTCAAACCCTGTTGATGCTAAATACATGTGGCATATTTAGCAGAAACTCAGAATTCCAATCATGTGATTCTTTTGTGTTGACTATCCTTCTAGAAATGATTTTATTAATGCTTTTAGGAGTGGAATCAATACAAAAAAGATTTTTACTGGTACTTTCTACTTGTGTAGGGTTGAATTATCTGTTTTGAGACATGACCTTTTTTTTTCCAAGTTAGAGTTCAATTCAACTTATTGCAAGTGAGGAGCTGACTGTATGTGCATCATTTAATGGTGTATTTACTACAAGCATTTATTGCTTTGAGTGGAAATGTTACTTGAGTGTAATATTACCAATTCTTTCAGTGTGAAAATATCTGAAGGCGCTGGTATTTGCTGTTGACTTTTCACAAACCCTGAGCTGCTGATCTTTGTCAGATCATCAGCTACTGAATTAATTTGAGTTCAGGGGAATCACCAGAGATTTTGCCTCTGCTCCTACTTCAGTACACCTTACTTGCTGCTTGCAGAAAGCAACAAGGGTGAAGAGTCTATGGGCTAGAAATTCGGTGCCTCAGCACCTCCCGTTAGCGCCTCCGGGGGGCAATAACTAGACTCTAAGAACTTACTGCTCGGGCGCGGTGATGTTACCACCGCCTGCGAAATTCATCTGGCTGTTTGCGACGGCGGTAACCCCTAGCGCCATGATCCCCTGCGCCCGAAGATCGTGACGTCATCTGGCTGCGCATCACCCCGGTAGCGCCCCGGACCCGAAATTTATTTCCGCCCCCTGCAGCATCGCCGGGCGATGACACCGACAGCTGCAGGAGGAGTTAATCGGGAGGCCGGATGCTTTGGGGGCGACACTTAAAGGCGAGGTGGCTGAAGTAGGTTAGAAAAAAATCCAAAATGCTGTTTGCAGTTTTTTTTTTGTTTCGTCGCCACCCACTGATCAGCCCGGCACTCTGCTGCAGTGCATCGAGATGATCAGGCCGCATCGCAGCTGCCGTCGGGGACCAGGTAAGTTTTCCCCTTGCAGAGCCTGCAGCAATGGCCCTTCCCTTTAAGGGAGGGAAGGAGCCTTCCAACGCGGCCATTGTGCACAACTTCTGCCCCCGCCTGCTGCCTGTTGCGCTCCAAGAATGAAGTGGAGCGCTAGATTCCTTCCTGGAGCGCAAAACCAAATATTTTAAAAGTTAGCGCCCCAAATGGGGCTATAATGAATTTCTCCCCCTTTGTTCTCTTGCCATCTCCACAGTGTCCAGGGGATGTAGCCCGTGAGGCCATAAAAAGGAAGAACATGGAGCAAAAGATTAAACAAAGCAATCGACTGAATTTATCTCCGACTTTTGTAAAGCCAGAATGCTGCTGCCATATTTGCCAATAGCCAGGTTAAGGAAATAATGCTGCTCGTCCTGCTTAAAAATAATCCTAACTGACGGAAGAAATTGTATCTTCCAGTTCCACAGTTTGTGTCCCACGCTGATGCCTGTGCAACCCCCTTCTCCACAAAAAAGCCCCCCGTAAAGGTATACTTTTTCTTTCAGGTTTGTGCAGTCTTGAATTTACATCACATTGTTCGAACAATTAAGGGCATCCTATGTGGCCCATTTCATTTTTATATTTGCTTTTATTGGGTACAAAGTGGGAAAAACATTTCAATGTTCCTTCACAGTTATCCTTTATCTCGATAACATATGTATAAAATTACATTTTCACAGAATACATAAATTATTTAAGGTATCAGACATTCAGTACAGCTCATTATAAGATGGCATTGGGAGAAATTCAACAACATGGAAGGAGGTTTCTTATAACTGAGGTTTGCACCCAATCTCACAGTATGTGCCTTTCACTAGATACAGGAAATTCTGACATTGAAATCAATGACGCTGTTTAGAAATCCTATATTGAGCAACATAGGGGCTGACTTGGTTACATGGAGACACTGACCAATTTTGATATAGGGCCGAATAAATTTGCTAAGATGCTTATTGTGGATCATGTGAAGCTTTATTATATAGCTTGAAAAATCAAACAGGCAGAATAGTTACATCCGAACGGATATGGCGAAATCCTGGAATTAGTTTGTACTGAGTGAACCTTTGCTAAGGGAGTGGAGTTGGGATCCTTTAAATACTCAAAAAGGAAAATCAGGAAAATGGATAATATAATCTTGCATAAAGGAGATAAGTTCCTTCGGACTGCATATGCTTTGAATCGTATTGCAGTCAGGTATTATGAAAACTTCATTTGTTTAGAATATTAAATGCTCCTGTGCCATTGGATTTCTTGGCATAATCGGCATCTAATATAGTTAATTCTGTGATCCAGCCCTCCCAGAACATAAATTGTGGGCTCATGGTCTGTGCTTTTTGGAGATGCACCTTTCATGAGCCCTGCTCCACCCTGGGATTGTGGAATTATACCTGAAATGTTGTGCTATTCGCTTTAAACAACTGAGCTGGGTTAGGTAAGGGTCTCTCTTTTTAAAAATATCATCGAAGGCTGACAGAGTTTTTTTTTTCACCTATGAACCCTGAGCTCTTTGGAGAGAAGTGCATTTGCTTTCATACTATGTGGAGCAGCAGTAATTTGGAGACTGTGGGCTGAATCTTAACTCCCAAAATCAGGTGGGTTGGGGTCAGGTCAGAGGTTCAAATTCAAAAAACCTGAAACAGGAACCCAACCCGCCCACTTCCGATTTGAACGGAGCAGGACAAGGGGCGGGTGACCAATCCGCTCGCAGGAGGCGGGTTGGTCATTTAAATATTATAATGAGGCTGCGTGCCTTCATTTTAACAGTCATTCTATTGTTAACTCATGTTGGCTGGGTTTCCCAGGCCTGGAGAAACACGGCAGGTGAAAGGAGGCGAGAAGGGCTGAATTCATGAAGTAAGTGCCTTTACAGCATTGCTTGTGGGCCAGGAGGAGCAGGAGTGCTTCCCTGAGGCTCAACAAGCTACCCAGTAAACCATCATACCCCCGCCAACCACCATCGATGCCCCCCCCCCCACCGCGATCGGACCCCACCCCACGATCTCTCCCCCCCCCCCCCTCACTAGACCAACTGCTCTCAGGCCAGCTTGGCTGCAGCCTTGTGCTATAGGATTTCCCTAGGAGTGCAGCGAAGATTCACCAGACTGATACCTGGGATGGCAGGAATAGCGTATGAGGAGAGATTGGGTCGATTGGGCTTATATTCGCTGGAGTTTAGAAGAATGAGAGGGGATCTCATTGAAACATAAAATTCTAACAGGACTAGACAGACTAGATGCAGGAAGGATGTTCCCGATGGTGGGGGAGTCCAGAACCAGGGGTCACAGTCTAAGGATAAGGGGTAAGCCATTTAGGACAGAAATGAGGAAGAATTTCTTCACCCAGAGAGTGGTGAACCTGTGGAATTCTCTACCACAGAAGGCAGTGGAGGCCAATTCATTAAATATATTCAAGAAGGAGTTAGATATATTTCTTAAGACTAAAGGGATCAAGGGATATGGGGAGAAAGCAGGGACAGGGTACTGAATTTGGATGATCAGCCATGATCTCATTAAATGGCGGAGCAGGCTCAAGGGGCCGAATGGCCTACTCCTGCTCCTATCTTCTAATGTTTCTATGTTTTCCAGCCCGACGGGCCTCTAGCCTGTCAATCAGGCTGGCTGTGGGCAGGAAGCCTCCAGAAATTTTTTTAAGACGAATTGCTGTTAAAAACTGCAGGACTTTCTGCAAACCCGTACTTCCGGGTTTCCCACCCTCAAAACAGCAGCCCTCCACGCCCCCCCCCCCCCCCCCACCACATAGAATGCGCCTCTGAGTTAAAATCCAGGCCAGTACTTACAAATGAGAAGAAAGGATGTGATTGCCTGGAATAAGATCACTACAATAGTTATGTATATTTATATTGACCTGATAGTTTACGAAGGTATATCCATGGTTAAATTGAGTATATATGGAGAAAAAGTGTATTAAGATCCGACATAAAATGATTTCAATGGGGGAAATTGTACTTCTTAGCTTCACACCACAGAACTCTATTAATTGGCTGAATACCTACCCATTGTGTATTTGTGCTAGATATTAATTCCCAGTGTTCCAGAAGATAATGAAGTTAGGTCGACTGGCATGTCAACTGAGGTTCTGAGGAATGCTGTTAGCGTTAAGCATAGACACATTTTTATTCACCAGTGTCCAGATCGAACCAGGTCATTGTCGCATGAACTAGCCTTTGCTTTGCCACAAACAATGCTGCAATGGATACCTTTTTATGCGATGCTCCATAGGGAACTGTGATAAAATGATATTTAATCAACTTACCCAAGCAGAAATGTTGGTTAACTTCATAGTGGACGAGCGGTTGCTCACTATATACTGTATACTATATACTGCATACCAGTTTTTAAATCTCTTAGAATTTCTCATTCTCACTGCAAAAGACAGCTCTTATAAGAGGGTTCATGCTTCCTAGAATCAGAAACTTAACAAGTGTTTTGAATATGGGATCTTATAATTTTGCTACTGGATAGTATGTATGATTGCACTACTGCTATCTGCTATTCGAGACATAATAAGCTAAGCTATTAAATAGGTTTATTCACAATGAATTATTTACAGAAGCAAGGGAGTATAGGCAAGATATCACACCATTTAAACAGTTCACAGTCGTACAAAACAGGCAGACAAATCCTTTTGAATTCTTAAGGAATTTGAGATGAAGTACTTCTGGGAAAAATATAAGCACATTGTTCCACAACAAAAGTAAAATAGTCTTTGGAAGAATTCTGAAAATGTGAGTTCACGGAGCCTAATTTACCTCCAAGCAGCATGGCAAGGTAAACTGACATGTTGACATATAATATAAAAAGTGTTCTTTTATACCCAGAATCCCTTTTGAAGAACAGGCACATATGAACAACATCACAATTTTCACAAGCTGTAAACACAAGGCATGTGCCTTCCTGTGTGGGGTATTTGAGGAATGTAAATCTACATTGTCTCGATTTGACAATTTTGACATAATCTGAACCCACGATAGATGTTTGACATGTTTCATTGACACCTGGTTCAAAGAATCTTTCAATGAATTTATTTATTTCTGATCAAAAACAAGTAACTTTCATCCTGCAGCCTATCTTGATCATAAATTAACATGTCAACGATTTTGTTCCCTTCAAACAGTTAATGTAGTAATCCAGACATCTTTTCTACGGTGTGATCTCCATTATGAGTGTGATGTTTTCAAACTGCTGTAATAGACTAATCAAAAATAAGAAAAACGATGGGGAACAAATTCTATTTTCTTTATATTCACTTGTGACTGGGCACAATAGTGTTACTCTTGAAAGTAGTAGATTTGAATAAATGATATAAAGACATATTTTAGTTATGTTTTTGTAGGAAAGCTGTTAACTGCCCAGCTGACGTTGGGCTGTTTTGTCACTACCCTTAACTACTAACAACAACAATGACAACTTGCATTTATATAGTGTCTATGATGTAGTAAAATGTCCCAAGGTGCTTCACAGAAGCGTTATCAGACAAAAATTGACACCGAGCCACATAAGGAGAAGTCAGAATTGGAGGCATGCAGAGATCCAGGAATTATATAGTTGCTTTAAAACCATTCTGTGCTTGAAATGAGAAATATCTTCTGAAGATGAAGGAATAGTTTAGGAAGGCAGACAGAACCTTGCAAATCCTAGTTAACGGACAAAATCTTATTCAATGAGAAACTGTAGAATGCAGTAAATATTGCATGAATGAGGAAAAGCATAGGTGGAATCAATTCTGTACACTGGCTATGTTATTTAAAGCATGTCGTTTGATATTATATATATGAAGATATATCTTACAAACCACATATTTCCGTAGGAACTGGTGTGAGATGTCTTTCAGCTCTCGAGAGGCATTTGGCCATTATGTTGAAAATGAATAAGGATATAAGTTTAAAATAAAGTGTAGCCCATTATAAATAGTCCAAATATAATATAGCTTTTACCACCCTGCTATCTCCACCCAATGCCTCTCTACGAGGTTAGTGTGAGTTCATTAGACATAGTCTCACTGGAGCCAATGTTTTGCAGTTCTATCAGAAAGGGGCATTGGCCGACGTCTATGGTGTTTCTCCTGTCTTCCTAGCTGTTGAGTTGTTTGGTTTGGTGGGACCTGAAGATAAAAGTGACAGAAAGACCTAAAGGGAGTACCCATTATTGAAGGGTAAATGGCCTCAAAACATTGTTGGCATTCAAATGACTTTTGTGTTTCCAATTGTGGATGTTGAAACTGCTTTTGATATTGACATTTGCAGTATTAAAGAAATACTTGCATTTATATAATGCCTTTCATGACCACCTGCCATCCCAGAGCGCTTTACAGCCAATGAAGTGTCGTCACTGTTGTAATGTAGGAAACATTACATTCTCCTTTCCCTCCAAAATGTACTGTCTCGCCCCCTCCCAATTTGAACTTGATTTCAACTGCATGTTTACAATAGCCCAGAGTGAATGGTAAAATCATAGAATCAGAGAATGGATTCTGTCACAACTATCACAATTGGTGCTAGAAGAGCCTCTTATTTATTTAATAAATTTTTTAATATCATCACCCTCCATTTAGGGTTTCAGTGACCGCAGAAGAGCTGATGGAAGGAGTTAAAGTTGTTATGCTTGTTAAGTTACTTTATGCCATAGCGGGAGAGAAACATCATTGTTGACCAACAGGAGCAGCATAACTTTAATCGATACATTCTGTTTTTTTGTGCTTGTATTTCCTTTAAAATAAACTCCTTTGATCTTCTGGAGCTGACCTTCAATGTAGTTGGAAAAAAACCTTACTTTTGAGAGTTGTGAGGAAGCAGCGATGCTCGTTGCATGTTAACTACATGGTGCATTATCATTTTTACTGTATCCAATTCTCTTTTAAATGATTGCAGCGTATGCTTTAGCCTGTAGCTATACAATTCTTTTCAAGCTAGCAATGAGGTTGGCACAGCTCCAGTTGCAAAATAAAGGTGTTTTGGTCCATGAAAGTATTTCAAGTGGTGCTTACTGATACAGTTGCTTTCGCTGCATCTGCGAAACATTTTTCTGTACTACATTTTCATGTGAAAAGCCTGCTTAATCATCTACAGAATTGTGTAGTTCAATGGAGTTCTTTAACCACACCCCCTGGGTTGTTGCCGAGCAAACAACTGAGCCTTCTGGAGAGCATAAAGGAGAAGCAGGTGCATACTCTGTGCCCTATTCACTTACTTCACATTGACAGTTCTGTCCTAATCTGTAGACAAACAAGAGACAGGTGACACACTATGCATTCGCTGCCATATGCAATGGAACTGATTCAGCAAACAAACTCTGGCTTGTTACATTGTTTGCATTGTTCATACACAGCAACGTGCCCTTTCAGTCTTGTGGCCTTCACCAGACGTGGAGTAATATAATGTGAACTTGAAGGTTCCTTTACGTTCATGCTCATGTATTTAAATGACCCAAATTTGTCAAAGTTTATATTTGTTTCTATCTATATCAATGCAACACATTCAGAATTGATAATGCTCTCTGGCCAAAAGTTGTTGTGTTTGCAACTTTATTTGCCCATATATCATTTAAATAGTTAAACATTATTACTGTTTACAATATTAATTCAAAATAAATCAACATTATTGTGTCAATAAAATGTTCTACAAAAGTAGTTTGCAGTGCAGAAACTTTGCTGAAAGTCTGCTTCAGAATGCAACGTGATAACTACACAAACTTAATGCATAAAGATGTTTGTGGTTTCCAGCAAAATATCTGTAAATGTTCTTTGCTGAATTCTTGCAGGGTGTTTATTGATCGCAGGTTTGCAATTAGTTTCCTGAGAGTTTGTTGAATAGCAGCTGCAACTATTGACCTCCACAGTTAATATTTCAATTCGGAACTTGACCAGCAGACTGCAAAGCAAGTGTGATCACTAAATGCTGAAAGGAGGCCCTTTACAGAATTATGTTTACAAGAATGAAAATCTGTTACTTGAAGTACTTGAATGTTTGTAGCTTGGTTCTGAGGTGTACAGTTGGAGATAGTTATATAAGTGGATGCTCCCAGGTTTGTGCTGATTGATCGCAGTCAGAACAGAGATGAAGACACTTAAGTTTGTCCCTGTGTATTAAGATATCCATGGCCAGAGCTCCTGCTCTTACCCTGCTGGGTATTGTATGGAAAAGTTGGGTGTGGACATGATTGGGTTTGACTGTGATGGTCCCTCTTACGGTCAAATAACCCAAGTGCTCACTCTTCAGGTTCACACGCAAGGAGTTGTTACTTGTTTAAGATACAAGTAAAACCCCGACAAGTACAGTATGTGTCTTGAAAGGCAGAGTGGCAAAGCAAGGGGAAAGACATAGGAAAAATGTTTTAAATTGTTCAGTTTTGTTTTAGCAATGTTTGGTTTCAAGTCAATCGCATTAAGTACAACTAGTCGCTCTCCCATAGTATTGCAAAGGAACAGCAGTAGGCCATTCAGCCCCTCAAGCCTGTTCCACCATTCAATTCGATCATGGCTGAGCTGTACCGGAACTCCATCTGTTCCATGTCCCTTGACACTATTACCTAACAAAAATCTGTCAATCTCAGTCTTAAAAATTACAATTAACCCAGCATCCACAGTCTTCTGGGGGAGAGAGTTCCATATTTCCACTAACCTTCAGTAAAGTACTCCGCCATGTTGAACACCACTTGGAAGAAGCACTGAGAGTAGCAAGGGCACAGAATGCACACTGGGTAGGCGACTTCAATGTCCATCACCAAGAGTGGCTCGGTAGCACCACTACTGACCGAGCTGACCGAGTCCTGAAGGACATAGCTGCCAGTCTGAGCCTGTAACAGGTGGTGAGAGAACCAACAAGAGGGAAAAACCTACTTGACCTCATCCTCACCAATCTACCTGTCTCAGATGCAACTGTCCATGACAGTATTGCTAGCAGTGACCAGCACACAGTCATTGTGGCGACGATGTCCCGTCTTCACACTTAGGACACCCTCCATCGTGTTGTGTGGCATTACTACCGTGCTAAATGGGATAGATTCAGAACAGAGCTAGCAGCTCAAAACTGGGCATCCATGAGGCGCTATGGGCCATGAGCAGCAACAGAATTGTATTCCACCACAATCTGTAACCTCATGGCCCGGCATATCCCTCACTCTATCATTACCACCAAGCCAGGGGACCAACCCTGGATCAATAAGGAGTGTAGAAGAGCATGCCAGGAGCAGCACCAGGCGTATGGAAGCAGCATGCTATAGACAGGGCTAAACGATCCCACAATCAATGGATCAGATCAAAGATCTGCAGTCCTGCCACATCCAGTCATGAATGGTGGTGGACCACTAAACAACTAACGGGAGGAGGGGACTCCATGAACATCCCCATCCTCAATGATGGTGGAGCCCAGCATGTGAGTGCAAAAGACAAGGCTGAAGCGTTTGCAACCATCTTCAGCCAGAAATGCCGAGTGGATGACCCATATTGGCCTCCTTCTGAGGTCCCCACCATCACAGAAGCCAGTCTTCAGCCAATTCGATTCACTCCACGTGATATCAAGAAACAGCTGAGTGCACTAGATACAACAAAGGCTATGGGCCCCAACAACATCCTGGCTATCGTGCTGAAGACTTGTGCTCCAGAACTAGCCGCACCTCTAGCCAAGCTGTTCCAGTACAATTACAACACTGGCATCTATCCAACAATGTGGAAAACTGCCCAGGTATGTCGTGTCCACAAAAAGCAGTACAAATCTAATCCGGCCAATTACCGCCCCATCAGTCTATTCTCAATCATCAGCAAAGTGATGGAAGGTGTCATCAACAGTGCTATCAAGCGGCACTTACTCACCAATAACCTGCTCACTGAAGCCCAGTTTGGGTTCTGCCAGGATACTCGGCACCCGACTTCATTACAGCCTTTGTCCAAACATGGACAAAGGAGCTGAATTCCCGAGGAGAAGTGAAAGAATCTGCCCTTGACATCAAGGCAGCATTTGACTGAGTGTGGCATCAAGGAGCCCTAGTAAAACTGAAGTCAATGGGAATCTGGGGGAAAACTCTCCATTGCCTGGAGTCATACCTAGCACAACGGAAGATGGTTGTCGTGATTGAAGGTCAATCATCTCAGCCCCAGGATATCACTGCTGGAGTTCCTCAGGACAGTGCCCTAGGCTCAACCATCTTCAGCTGCTTCATCAATGACCTTCCCTCCAACATAAGCTCAGAAATGGGGATGTTTGCTGATGACTGCACAGTGTTCAGTGCCATTCACAACTCCTCAGATAATGAAGCAGTCCATGATCGCATGTAACAAGACCTGGACGACGTTCAAGCTTGGGCTGATAAGTGGCAGGTAGCATTCGTGCCACAGAAGTGCCAGGCAATGACTATCTCCAACAAGCAAGAGTCTAACCACCACCCCTTGACATTCAATGGCATTACCATTGCCGAATCTTCCACCATCAACATCCTGGGGGTCACCTTTGACCAGAAACTTAACTGGACCAGCCACATAAATACTGTGGCAACAAAAGCAGGTCAGAGGCTGGGTATTCTGTGGCGAGTGTCTCACCCACTGACTCCCCAAAGTATTTCTACCATCTACAAAGCACAAGTAAGGAGTGTGATGGAATACTCTCCTATGCCTGGATGAGTGCAGTTCCAACAACACTCAAGAAGCTCGATGCCATCCAGGACAAAGCAGCCTGCTTGATTGGCACCCCATCCACCACCTTAAACATTCACTCCCTCCACCACCGGCGTACCATGGCTGCAGTGTGTACCATCTACAAGATGCACTGCAGCAACTTGCCAAGACTTCTTCGGCAGCATCTCCTAAACCCGTGACCTCTTCCACCTAGAAGGACAAGGGCAGCAGACGCATGGGAACACCACCACCTCCAAGTTCCCCTCCAGGTCACACACCATTCTGACTTAGAAGTATATCACCGATCCTTCATCGTCGCTGGGTCAAAATCCTGGAAACCCCTCCCTAACAGCACGTGGGAGTACCGCCACCATACGGACTGCAGTGGTTCAAGAAGGCGGCTCACCACCACCTTCTCAAGGGCAATTAGGGATGGGCAATAACTCCTGGCCTTGCCAGTGACGCTCACATCCCATAAACGAATAAAAAAAAATAAAAAGTGCTTCCTAAATTCACTCCTGAATGGCCTAGCTCTAATTTTAAGATTGTACCCCCTTGCTCTGGATTCTCCCACTAGTGGAAATAACTTCTTTGTATTTACTCTATGGAATCGCTTTATCATTTAAACATATCAATTAGATCACCCCTCAACTTTCTAAACTGAATGGAATTCAAGCCAAGTTTATGCAGCATGTCCTAATAATTTAACCCTTTAATCACTAATAAAATTATCGTGAATCTGCGCTATAGATTGGCGAAGGCCAATATATCCTTCCTGTGGTGCGGTGTCCAAAACTGAACAGAGTACTCCCGATGGGGTCTGATCATGGCTCTGTATAACTGAAGCATAACTCCTCCCCATTGTATTCTAACACTCTTGAGATAAAGGCCAACATTCCATTAGCCTTTTTGATTACTTTTTGTACCTGTGCACTAGCTTTTAGTGATTTCTGTACCTGGATACCTGAATCTCTTTGCTCCTCCACAGTTTCTAGTCTCTCACCATTAAGAAGGTATTCTGATTTGTCTTCCTTGGATCCAAAGTGGATTACCTTACACTTCCCCATATTGCACTTCATCTGCCACAGTTTTGCCCACTCACTTAATCTGTCTGTGTCCCTTTGTAACTTCCTGCTCCCATCTACATAACTTACTGTGCCTCCTAACTTAGTGTCATCTGCAAACGTGGATATACAACTCTCTATTCCTTCATCCAAGTCATTGATATATATGGTGAAAAGCTGAAGCCCCAGTACAGATCCCCGGAGGACACCACTCATCATATTCCGCCAATCAGAGTACTATCCCTTTTTTATCCCAACTCTGTCTCCTAGCTCCCAACCAATTACCAACCCATGTCACAAGGTTACAGTATCTTGAATTCTGTGCACTTCCATTTTTGTTAGTAATCTCTTGTGCGGCACCTTATCAAATGCCTTGTGGAAGTCCATATAGACAGCATCCATAGGCACTCTCCTGTCCACCTAGTTAGTAACCTCCTCAAAGATTGCACACAGTAATTTGAAGAATCTCTTGTCTGTCTCTGCTATCTTAATGCAGCTGTTTTTTTCAATTTTTGCTTCTTTCCCCTTACCTCTCTTTGCTCTCTCTTTCTCTCATCTGCTTCTGCTCTCGTCTTTTTCTTTTCTTCTTTCATTTCAGGTGGGAGGTGGTGGGCAGTATGGTTTGGTGAGTTGGGTAAGGAACCATCAATGACTGCATTATGGAAACATTTGGCCCTCAGTTATCCTTTCCCGTCCTTTTCTGCAATCACTCATACTCCTCCCAACGCCGTGCTCCCAATGCCTTCCCGACCCCTTCACATTGCCATATCCATTCCCTTCCTACCATGCCATTCTCCATCACTAGCTTTACCTCTTCCCTCCCTTTGAACTATCCATTCAGTCCCTGAATCCTTCCCTCCCCCTTTCTCGAGTTTCATTCACCTTGTCCTTAACCCTTATCCTCTAATTTATTCCTCAACTTCCACTTATTCTTGCCAATGGCACTTGTGGTCACCCCTCCTGATATGTCATCCTTCGACTCGGCGTCCATCTTTGCCTGATTACACCTCTGTGAAATGCCTTTGGATATTTTCTATGTTAAAGGTGCTATATAAATGCAAGTTCTCATCACTGTCATCTTCCTTGACTGCTCACTGCCTGTGAACTCGGTGGAAAACAATAGTTACAAACCTGTGGTTGAACAACCATTCTGTAGTGCTCACTACCAGACTTTTAAATGAAAGATCAGAAGGGGGCAGAAATACAACTTGTCCAGGATGCAGCAGTAGCCATGATGGGATACATAACCTATTGTACCAGCTAGGAGAATGTGCATCATATTACAGTTTATTCAAACAGTGAAAACCTTTTGTTTAAAGCCTGTAATATTTTCTGCATCAAGATGCATAATTTTTCTTGATTGAAAACACAGCAGGCACTGTCTCAAGCTGCAAATTTTATTCCAAGACAATTCTGACTTCCTTCAGTGCTCACCTGATGTATTCATCAGGTTACTGGAAGGAAATGCAATGAGTTGTATTCTAATAGACAGGTAGGTGCTCTGTTTTATAACAAAACCAACTAGATTGTGTGCGGAAAGCATATTGCATTACAGTGCTCACTTTATAATGTTGTCTTGTATAGCTTAGGAAGCATTTCTTGTTGTAACAGCTGCAGTTATTCACCCCTGGGAGTGTCACAGCGACCCGACCAGCATATATCACGTAAGATTCCTTGGAGGATTTATTTTCAATACTCTCACAGCTACCATCCTGACATGATTACAAATGCCATGTTGATTCATTTAGGGGGAGCCCCAGCTCTGTAGAAACACAAGAGAATTCATGTAAGAGGTGAGGTAAATTTGGGAAGAATGAAGAACGTTAAGGTGAGCATAATTTAGAGCATGAGAGAGGTTCAAAAGGACATGAACAAAGTAACAAATTCAGGAGTTAGCTGATAAATTTAAGCAGTGCTCTGTCTCACCTAGCACAGGGCTGTACTGGAGCACTTATAATTACACGGTTGTCAGTACAGATATTCCAGAATAAGTATTGCAGGCCATTGGGAGAACTAGCCTTTGCTGTTGAGTTAAAAAAAATAAAGGCCTAAAAATCTGTGTGCCTGTGATCCTGACTATTACATTGGGAATCTCTGTCACTGATCCTGGAGGACTTTTCAGGATCAGGGAAAGGTTCCCTAATTTCTCCGGCATTGGCAGGCACTTACACCATTAGGACACCCGCCATTGTGGAAATGCTGTAACGCCCAGCAGAAACCTCCAGTGCTGGGGATGGGAGGAGTTGGTGCCCCTTGGTAACTTGGAAACATGTCCTTTTGTAAGGGCAGTGCGGGGGGTCACCTCAAAAAATAAATTTAGGTATCGAAATTTTTGGGGGTGTAGGCCTTACACCCAGGTTGGACCTCCAGGTGGGCCCACAACCATCAGTAGTTGGGGGGATATACCACTGCCTACCATACGCTGTGTTCCTCTGAAGGCCCAGGGTGTGAGAACGCCTGACCCAAGGAGTCTCTGCATCTAGACCCAAACTCCCCTTACAACAGTGTCCATGTTTAGGGTGGTGGAGGCTCCACCCGTCCCCACAAGCCATTGAGGAAACTTCAGGGAAACCAAGACTCTGCATACCTGGCTTATGGCCTAGCTTAGGCAGTTCTGGCGCACACCCACTGAAATCGGACCTGTGAGGGGGCAGTGACCGGCGGCAGAGCTTAAAAGCGGCGGCAGTTGCGAGGTGAGGTGTACCAATTCAACAGCAGAGGAGAGAGGTAAAAAGTAATCCAAGTGTGACGTCACCAGGAAGCAGGTAAGTGATTGATTGGTGAGTATTTCTTTTATTACAAGCTTAAATTCTGCGGTTTATATTTTCTTGGGTCTCTGTGGTGTAGTGGGGACAGTTGGTAAATTAGCGCCCCAGAGTATATCTTTAACTGGTGGTATTGAATTAATTTAAATTAATTAAAGGGGTAAGTCATGCCAGGAGAGCCCAGCCCTGTGTTATGCTCCTCTTGCTCTATGTGGGAATTCAGGGACGCTGCCAGTGTCCCTGATGACCACGTGTGCCGGAAATGCATCCAGCTGCAGCTACTAACGGGCCGTATTGAGGCGCTGGAGCTGCGGATGGATGGGTTGTGGAGCATTCACAATGCTGAGAGCGTCGTGGATTACACGTTTGATGAGTTGGTCACGCCACAGGGTAGGGCTGCACAGGCAGGAGGGAAATGGGTGACCACCAGGCGGAGCAGTAGAAGCAGGCAGGTAGTGCAGGAGACCCTTGTGGCCATCCCCCTTTTAAACAGGTATACCAATTTGGATACTGTTGAGGGCGATGACTCACCAGAGGAAGGCAGCAGCAGCCAACTTCCTGGCGCCGGGGGTGTTGCTGCTGCTCAGGAAGGGAGGAAAAAGAGTGGGAGAGCAATAGTGGTAGGGGATTCTATCATAAGGGGAACAGATAGACGGTTCTGTGGCCGTAGACGTGACTCCAGGATGGTATGTTGCCTCCCTGGTGCCAGGGTCAAGGATGTCACTGAACGGCTGCAGGGCATTCTGAAGGGGGAGGAGGAACAGGCAGAGGTCGTGGTTCACATTGGGACCAACGACATAGGTAGGAAAACGGATGAGGTCCTGCAACAAGAATTTAGGGAGCTAGGTAGCAGATTAAAGAGCAGGACCTCAAAGGTAGTAATCTCTGGATTACTCCCGGTGCCACGTGCTAGTGAGTATAGGAATAGGAGGATAGAGCAGATGAATGCGTGGCTTAAGAGTTGGTGCAGGAGGGAGGGCTTTAGCTTCCTGGATCACTGGGCCTGCTTCTGGGAAAGGTGGGACTTGTACAAGTCGGACGGGTTGCACCTAAATATCCTTGCGGGGAGGTTTGCTAGCACTGTTCGGGGGGGGGGTTTAAACTAAAATGGCAGGGGGTTGGGAACCTGAGCAGGGAGACAGAGGAAAGGAAAACAGGGATAAAAGCAAAAGATAGGAAGGAGAAAAACAAAAGTGGCAGTCAGAGAAATCAACGGTTTAAATCAAACGTGGCCACAGTAAATAATTATTCTAATAGGTCTAAGAGCGTTAAAAAAACAAGCCTGAAGGCTTTGTGTCTTAATGCGAGGAGCATTTGTAATAAGGTGGATGAATTGGCTGTGCAAATAGAGGTAAACGAATACGATTTGGTTGGGATTACAGAAACGTGGCTCAAGGATGGCCAAGACTGGGAACTCAACATCCAGGGGTATTCGATATTCAGGAAAGATAGGCAAAATGGAAAAGGAGGTGGGGTAGCATTACTGGTTAAAGAAGGGATTAATACAATTGTAATGAAGGATATTAGCTCTGATGATGTGGAACCTGTATGGGTAGAATTGAGAAATACTAAGGGGAAAAAAACATTAGTGGGAGTGGTATATAGACCTCCAAACAGTAAGGTGGAGGTTGGGGATGGCATTAAAAGGGAAATTAAAGAAGCGTGCAATAAGGGCACAGCAGTCATCATGGGTGACTTTAACCTACATATAGATTGGGCCAACCAAATTAGTAACAATACTGTGGAGGAGGAATTCCTGGAGTGTTTACGGGATGGTTTCCTGGACCAATATGTCGAGGAACCAACCAGAGATCAGGCCATCTTAGACTGGGTATTATGCAACGAGAAAGGATTAATTAGCAATCTTGTTGTACGAGGCCCCTTGGGTCGGAGCGATCATAATATGATCGAATTCTTCATTAAGATGGAGAATGAAGTAGTTGGCTCAGAGACAAGGGTCCTCAATTTAAATAAAGGAAACTACGATGGTCTGAGGAGCGAGTTGGGCAGGATTGAGTGGGGAATGGCGCTCAAAGGGTTGACGGTGGATAGGCAATGGCAAACATTCAAAGACCGAATGGATGAGCTACAGAATTTGTTCATCCCAGTTTGGCGCAAAAATAAAACAAAAAAGGTGACTCAACCATGGCTAACAAGGGAAATTAGGGATAGCATAAGATCCAAGGAGAGGACATATAAATTGGCTAGAAAAAGCAATAATCCTGAGGATTGGGAGCAGTTTAGGAGTCAACAAAGGAGGACAAAAGGATTGATTAAGAAAGGGAAAATAGAATATGAAAGTAAGCTAGCAGGTAACATAAAAACTGACTGTAAAAGCTTTTATAGATATGTGAAGAGAAAAAGATTAGTGAAGTCAAGCGTAGGTCCCTTGCAGTCAGAATCGGGGGAATTTATAATGGGAAACAAGGAAATGGCAGACCAACTAAATGCATACTTTGGTTCTGTCTTCACAAAGGAGGACACAAATAACCTCCCAGAGATGCCGGGGAACATAGGATCTGATGAAAGCGAGGAACTGAAAGAAATCAGTATTTGTAGGAAAATGGTGTTAGGAAAATTGATGGGACTGAAGGCCGATAAATCCCCAGGGCCTGATGGTCTACATCCCAGGGTACTTAAGGAAGTGGCCCTAGAGATAGTAGATGCACTACTGATCATCTTCCAGAACTCGATAGACTCTGGAACGGTACCCATGGATTGGAGGGTAGCTAATGTTACCCCACTATTCAAAAAAGGTGGTAGAGAAAAAGCGGGGAATTATAGACCGGTAAGCCTGACATCGGTAGTGGGGAAAATGCTAGAGTCTATTATAAAAGATGTAATAGCAGAGCACTTGGAAAGCAGTGACAGGATCGGACAAAGTCAACATGGATTTACAAAAGGTAAATCATGCTTGACTAATCTACTGGAATTTTTTGAGGATGTAACTGGTAAAATAGATAAGGGAAAACCAGTGGATGTGGTGTATTTGGACTTTCAGAAGGCTTTCGATAAGGTCCCACACAAGAGGTTAGCGTGCAAAATTAAGGCATATGGGATTGGGGGCAAGGTATTGACTTGGATAGAGAACTGGTTGGCGGACAGAAAGCAAAGAGTTGGAATAAACGGGTCGTTTTCCGAGTGGCAGGCAGTGACTAGTGGGGTACCGCAAGGATCGGTCCTGGGACCCCAGCTGTTCACAATATATATTAATGATCTGGATGAGGGAATTGGATGTAATATCTCCAAATTTGCAGACGACACAAAGCTGGGCGGGAGGGTAAGCTGCGAGGAGGATGTCGGGAAAATCCAGTACGATTTGGACAAGTTGGGTGATTGGGCAGAAACATGGCAAATGCACTATAATGTGGATAAATGTGAGGTTATCCACTTTGGTGGCAAAAACAGGAAGGCAGATTATTATTTGAATGGCAATAGATTGGGAGAAGGGGAAGTGCAAAGAGACCTGGGTGTCCTTGTGCACCAGTCGCTGAAGGTAAGCATGCAGGTGCAGCAGGCGGTTAAGAAGGCAAATGGTATGTTGGCCTTCGTAGCAAGAGGGTTCGAGTACAGGAACAAGGATGTCTTGCTACAGTTGTACAGGGCCTTGGTGAGACCGCACCTTGAGTATTGTGTGCAGTTTTGGCCACCATACCTGAGGAAGGACGTTCTTGCCATGGAGGGAGTGCAGCGAAGATTCACCAAGCTGATACCTGGGATGGCAGGAATGACGTATGAGGAGAGATTGTGTCGATTGGGTTTATACTCATTGGAGTTTAGAAGATTGAGAGGGGATCTCATCGAGACCTATAAAATTCTGTCAGGTCTGGACAGACTAGATGCAGGAAGGATGTTTCTGATGGCCGGGGAGTCCAGAACCAGGGGTCATAGTCTAAGGATAAGGGGTAAGCCATTTAGGACTGAAATGAGGAGGAATTTCTTCACCCAGAGAGTGGTGAACCTGTGGAATTCTCTGCCACAGAAGGCGGTGGAGGCCAGTTCATTAAATATATTCAAGAAAGAGTTGGATATGTTTCTTGAGGCTGAAGGGATCAAGGGATATGGGGAAAAGGCGGGGACAGGGTACTGAGTTTGGATGATCAGCCATGATCTCATTGAATGGCGGAGCAGGCTCGAAGGGCCGAATGGCCTACTCCTGCTCCTATCTTCTATGTTTCTATGTTTCTATTACATCAGAGTTCACCAGAATGACCATGAATTTTCTGGGGCCTGGCAGTTTAAGCCAAGTAACTCTTCTTGCCACATGTAGGTATGGATACATTGAAAACTTGGCTTCACTTTTAGCATACAATGTTGTATTACATTGACTGTAACACTTTTTCATTCTTTAAAGTTTGCTAATTTTAAAAAAATCATTCCTGGGATGTGGGCGTCGCTGGTAAGGCCAGCCTTTATTTCCCATCCCTAATTGTCCTTGAGAAGGTGGTGGTGGTGAGCCACCTTCTTAAACCGCTGCAGTCCGTGTGGTGAATGTACTCCCACAGTACTATTGGGTAGGGACTTCCAGGATTTTTACCCAGCGACGATGTAGGAAGGACAATATATTTCCAAGTCAGGATGGTGTGTGACTTGGAGGCAAAATTGGAGGTGGTGGTGTTCCCATGTGCCTGCTGCCCTTGTCCTTCTAGGTGGAAGAGGTTGCAGGTTTAGGAGGTGCTGTTGAAGAAGCCTTGATGAGTTTCTGCAGTGCATCTTGTAGATGGAACACACTGCAGCCACGGTACGCCAGTGGTGGAGGGAGTGAATGTTTAAGGTGGTGGATGGGGTGCCAATCAAGCAGGCTGCTTTGTCCTGGACGGTGTTGAGCTTCTTGAGTGTTGTTGGAGCTGCACTCATCCAGGCAAGTGAAGAGTATTCCATCACACTCCTGACTTGTGCCTTGTAGATGGTGGAAAGGCTTTTGGGAGTCAGGTAATGAGTCACTCACTGCAGAATACCCAGCCTCTTACCTGGTCTTGTAGCCACAGTAATTATGTGGCAGTTCAGTTTCTGGCCAATGGTGACCCCCAGGATGTTGATGGTGGGGTATTCAATGATGGCAATGCCATTGAATGTTAAGGGGTGGTGGTTGGACTCTCTTGTTGAAGATGGTCCTTGCCTGACACTTGTGTGGCGTGAATTTTACCTACCACTTATCAGCCCAAGCCTGAGTGTCATCCAGGTCTTGCTGCATGCGGGCATGGATTGCTTTATTATCTAAGGAATTGTGAATGGAGCTGAACACTGTGCAGTCACCAGCGAACATCCCCACTTCTGACCTTATGATGGAGGGAAGGTCATTGATGAAGCAGCTGAAGATGGTTGGGCCTAGGACATCGCCCTGAGGAACTCCTGCAGTGATGTCCTGGGGCTGAGATGATTGGCCTCCAACAACCACAACCATCTTCCTTTGTGCAAGGTATGACTCCAGCCAGTGAAGAGTTTCCCCTAGATCCCCGTTGACTTCAGTTTTACTAGACTCATTGGTGTCACACTCAGTCAAATGCTGCAATGATGTCAAGGGCAGTCCTCTCACCTTATCTCTGGAATTAAGCTCTTTTGTCCATGTTTGGACCAAGGCTGTAATGAGGTAAAAGGTGTCTTAACTTTTTTTTGTCAACTATGAGTGGACCTCAAAATGAGCATCCAGTGGCAATTTTCAGGTACTGGATATAGAGCAGCCTAACCAGAGGCCCTTAAATGAATCAAAAAAGCATGTGGCACTGATTTTGTGGTACGAGGAGGAGCAACCTAAATGTCACTAATCAACCACTTTTCCATTCTAGTGTAGGGGGTTTTGCACAGGCGCGTTCGGGTCAGTCAGCTTTGCCTCTGACTACCTTCTTTGAGCGGTTTGAATCGTTTGACCCCTGGGTTCTGGACACCGGACTTAGATACAGGCAACGATACAGAGAAGACTCGAGTAGACAGGTGGTTGGATGCAAACAAAACCAAGGTTTTATTGAAGAGGAAAACTCGATACAATCTTATGGAAAATTATTAGTGTACACTTCTACAGGCAAAATTACAAGAGAGTCATAATAATACTATATTTATACAGGGAATGGGGAACACACGGCACATCGAGGGAAAACAACTACCTTAACAATCCCCTTATCCTTATCCCACCCCCTATACCTAACTAGGTTAATCTATGAGGGGTCAGAATTCATGCTCACCAATAAAAAGGGTTTGTTAGACTCAAAACAGCAGTTGGGTTCGGGGTTCGCTCTTGGTGCTCTCTGGAGCCTGCCGTCGTCACGTGGGCTCCGGGTGCTGCAAGGGCGTTGTCCAGGTTCGAGTACCCCAAAGTTACAGTCTCTGCTTGGGTGCTTTACCTTGCAGGGATGATTCTTCGCCGACAGCTTGAGTTTGCATGAAGATACTCGCAGGTCGGCTGAGGCTGAAGGCCCGATGATTCGAAGCCAACCCTCAGTTGGCCTTCCCCGGATGGTCTTCCCTCCTCCTCCCCTCGTCGCGTCCCGCTTCGCCTGGTCTGAATTGCCCGTGTTCGCCCGACCGGGTGTCGGGGTGAGTCCAGAAGGAGTTGGAGAGGGCATGGGCAAAGGCCAGGGGGTAAGCGCGGGATGGGGGCAAGAGCGGCAACCACGAGGGCGATGGGCCGAAGAACTGGGGAGCGGCAATACCGACAGCAGCCGAGCAGCGGTTCCTTCTTCTTCTTCTCCCGATTGCTACCTGGGGGCCTTCAATTATACTTTCGTCAAAAAACCCTTATCTGCCCGCCAAATCAGGTTAGTTCTTTGTTTTATTTTTGGCGGGCTAGTTAAAATAATGGTAGCAATCTATACTGATGGGTTTTTAGATGGCCGGTAATTGCATCTACCGGCCCGATAATTGACTCGTATTGTCCTGAAAGTCCTTGATGGGCTTGTCCCGCCTCGATGGATGTGTTTAATCTGTTTCCGATTATGTACGCAGACTGTTTGACGGCTTTAAATATAGGCCTCATTGAATTCAGATCTGCCTCTAATTTGGCCTAATATATAATTCACAGTTTGTTTGGGTCCCAAACCACAAAGTTCTTTTCACAGGAAACCTGCAGCCTTAGTTTCGATTTCCTTCAAACTGCCTGGGCTGCAGAATCTATTTTGGAGACTTGCAGGCTTTCTGCCACGAGGCACGGATGCCATCTTGGGTACCCTTTTTAATTTCAAAAGAAATGTCCACGCAGGGTCCCTTATCAATAATAACCTTCAGGGAAATGCACAAATTTTGCGAATCTTATATTCCCCTCTGTGATACTAAAACTTGCTTGAAGTATCATACTTTTCCAAGGTGAGCAAAATTTTTCTGACCCTCCATAGTCAGCCTTCCCCTGTAATTATCTATCTAATATACCCACGACACATGCACTTCCCATTCTGCGAAAATGTAGTGTACATCAGCATAAAAAGAGTAAAATTACAGGCTTTACACACACATCCAAGCATGGAGGGGTCCTACACCCCTGCACCACTTGGTACACATATCTTTATTAAACCGCGTCGCAAAAGAAAACAACAAAAGAAAAACCTTTAATTGAAAATAACAACACAAAGAAACAACAATTCTTCAATTGAAATACAGGAAAACTTAAACCGGCGTATCTTCCTCCACCTTTACATAATGTTCTTTCCAAAAGCTCTGGTTTTGGAATTCTGACCATTGACCTTTTCCCTTACACTGGATGCAAACTAAATACAGCACTATTCCTAACTGGCAAACCACGAGAATGTGAGAAGCCAGTCTGACCATGGAGGGACCTCGATATTATTGAAAAGGTTCCACCAGGGTGGGGTCACAATATCCAATATCTTAGTCCCTATCTCTACTGATTTCTGCTCGAGAGTGTAGAAATGTTTCTGTGAAACTATAACGGCTTTTAGAATTTTGGTCAAATGCTTAGGGAGAGGGGGAATTTCATAGCCAAAGTGCGCTACGTACTTCTGCAAGTTCGTAAAATTCTCCTTCACAGTGAGGTGAACAGTGGAGGGTTCAGGGATGGGGACAATTTGCTCCTGGGCCACTCGAACTTCTGCCTTGGGTTTAAAACAGAAACTGCTGTCACTAACCGGGCACCAACTGTGCTGTCCGTGCTGGTAGTGGGACGCGCCGGTGGTGACACAGTATGTCCCACCCCCTATATATGCTACCTGCGGGGGAACATGGCCTTGTGCCATTGCCTCCATGGTGCAATTTATAGGCTTCGTGTCAGCAGCTCTGAACTCACACTACGGTCTTTGAGAAGGCATTCAAGTGCTGGGGGCACAGGATTATGTGTGCTACCCGGCTCCGGCACCCTGAGAGGTCAGTACCTGTCATAGCGTGCTCCCACTTAATGACGTAAGGCGGGACCGCTGTGAACCGAATGTGTGCACGCCCCTGAATGACTCCAATGTTCTCTACCCTGTATACCGGGGCGGGTCGGGCTGTCCTACCCATGACCGGCATCCTAACTATTACTCCCATGATTGTGTGGTTGGACCGGCCACAATCCATGGGGACTGGATAGGCTTCGGAGGCTAGCCGGAGTTGGCACGGGCTCAATGTGTTCTCAAAAGGGTGGAGGGCTGCAAGGTGCTTGTTGCTAATCCAGGAAGGGACCAAACCTTGTTTTAAATCCTCCAGGTTACTGCAGCCCTCGCCCAGTAACCACGCCCCATATAACACGCACACCTCATTCTGCGCAGCTTGGTTAGAAGCATTTCTGTCCTCCCTTATGAGAGCATTTACCGTCTTTGCATGCTTTTCCAACTCGGCTATAATCTCTTTTAAATGGACCATCATGGCCTCGTCCTCATGCAACTCCGAGCCCACTACCTTGTTCTCATCCAGTAATATCCCTTTTAACTGTGTTTTTAAACCGTTTATCTGGGTCTGCAGCTCTGTCATCCAAGCTGTTGATGACAGAGGACCCAGTGTTAAACGCAGTAAAAACATCATTCCATACACCCCTTCTTTGTCTCCCTGGGTTACCCAAAAATTCCCGGCGTGTGGTGTAGAGTTCGGTCTTGTCCACGTGGGCAAAATCGAACTCGTAAAATTTCTTGAACATGTCCTTTAATAGGGCCTGATATAACTGCTCCATTTCCTTGGGGCACCACTCTGGCAAATGTACCTCGGTGAGATTTAAAATCACGGAGGCTACCGCGTAGTGTACCCCCTGGTACAGCATCTGATCGGTGGGGACTAGTACCAATCCATTCCCTGGTCCCTTGGTGGTGGTGAGGCAATCTTCCTGGATAACCTCACCGCCTGCGCCATGGGCGGGGGCTTAAGGGGGTGGGTTACCAGCTCAGTGGCATTGACTGGGATCGGGGAGAATGGGGCAGCGCACGCCTCCAGGCTGGTGTCCCACCTTATCCCCTCCCCGGCGTCTTGCCACTGCCAGTGGAAACAATGGATATGCCTGCGGGGCAGACCGTCTCTGACCCCCACATACAGATGTAAATCCCTTGGTCCGGTTCCCACCACATACTCAGTCCTCCATGAGTCCCGGTAATTGTCCGATGGGTGTTATTCCCCAGGCGTTTCCATTCGACTTCAGGGTTCCTCATGTCCTTGCTCAACTTTCGGAGCCACCACCATCGGTCCAGTGGAATGTGTCCTTTGCATGTTAAACATATTCGCTTTCCAACAGTGACGCTGGCCCTCGTGGAAACAACTCGCACTCGGGGGCACAGGAGGGTGGCTTCCCCGTATGTGAATCCGGTTTGGCTGGAGTACTGAGATGTATTGGACCCCAACCATCCTGGCCACCTTCCCTCGTGGAAGTAGACAGCGGTCTCCTCTGCACCCCGTTCGCCACTCCCATCGATCACCAGGGGCGCCTTGTCTCCCGAACACCCATAGATGTGGGAGTCTAGGACGTCTACCCTCCTCTCCTCGCTCATCCCGATCAGGGCGAATAGGACCACGATCCAGTCCATCCCGAACATCTTTCTGCAAAAAGATGTAAAAACATGCAGCCAGGTCCCAAAGAGATTCTCTGGCTTGGTGAGGCATGGTCGGGTCCCGCGACCTCGACCTAAATATATACACTCTCGACAGATTTCTTATTCAAACAACCCATCACCTTATTTAACCTAAGCTAAACACCCAAACTTAAGTTTGAGAATTAGACCTACTTAAACTTAAACTATAATATATACATCCGCCGCCCGTCTCCGGGCGGCCAGGCTAATCCCTGGTCGGACTGCGGCTCGCCGCTACCCCCGGCGTGACTGCACCGTCCTTCACGGTTGGTCCCTTGCAGCCCTAGGCTGCTGGCTGAGGACCTCTGTCTTTGGACCTCTCCCTGGCTCGAGGGGCGGCCCTTGGGAACTGGAGGGCTGGTGACCATAGCTTTCTCGGCTGGGGCGTCCACGGGGACTTTCTGGGGGCTTTGGCGGGTGGGGCTTTCTTGGCCGCTGGGCCTTTTACCCGAACCGCTGCTCCCCCAGGCTTGACCCCTCCCGAACCTGGGCTGGGGGTAGGTAACTTTTCGTAGCCTGCTGCTGCGAGCTGAGAGTCTCCATGGCTGGGCCCGGGGCGGGGTTTTCGACCTCAGGTCCCTCCCTCTCTACACCTGGGTTAGGGATGGGGTTTTCGCCCTCAAGTCCCTCCTTCTCGTCTGGATCCCAGAAGAGTGGGGGCGTGTTCCAATTGATGGGCTGGATGGCCCCTCTCTTCAAGCAAGGCACAGCGCGTGCCTGTGTGGTCTGTGAACTCGCTCGCGCTGCAGGCTGAGGATTTTTACTGAAACAGTTTGCACTGGTTGATGTAACCAGCAGCCTGTTTTAGAACCTGTGTTGAGGGCTCGCTCGCTGCCCTGAGCGGACCTTCTAGGGGCTGTCTTTTCTCTTTTTTCACCGGGACGGTCTTGCAGACGGGATCTCGGATCCGGACCCGTTTCGGGTCCGGGGCCAAAACAACCCCCGTGTGCCTCCCTTGCCCCGGACTGCGGCTTCTGGGCCTGCCCGATAGGTCCCGGGATTCTCCTTCCCCCGCCCTATCCATGGCCCTTTCTCCAGCGCGTATGGTCAGACCGAGGAATTTCACCTCCTGCTGGCCGATCTGCGCCTTCTTGGGAATCAGTGAACAAGCGCAGGTCATCCACATATTGTATCAACCGTCCGGGCTGGCTAAAGTCCTTCAAACTGTCTGCCATACACTGATGGAAGATGCTGGGGCTATTATGGAAGCCCTGAGGCAAGCAGTTCCACGTGTACTGTTGCCCTTTAAACGTAAAGGCAAACTTGTACTGATCCTC
This sequence comes from Somniosus microcephalus, assembly GCF_052327205.1. Taxonomy (NCBI): domain Eukaryota; kingdom Metazoa; phylum Chordata; class Chondrichthyes; order Squaliformes; family Somniosidae; genus Somniosus; species Somniosus microcephalus. Next base: position 220,490,458 of record NC_140992.1, read on the forward strand.
CCTCCTTACAGGGATGGACCAAACCCCATTGGAAATATCCAGCACCGTGAAAGTGGTCGCAGATGCTGGAATACTCCCAATCAGGTCGGCAACTGCTGCCACTGTGCGTCCACAGGCTGGGATGTTACTATTGAGCACCCGATAGTCCACCATGGCCCTCCAGGAATTGTCCGATTTTCTAACCGGCCACAACGGAGAGTTCACATGGGTGGCTATCGGCCTCAGAACTCCCTGCCGCACTAATGAGGACATGGCTGCTTCCATGTCCGGCTCTGCTTCCCTGGGGAAGTCATACTATTTCTGTGGTCGGGCTATGGGGTCTGTTGTGTATGTACCTTTAAGAGAATAACTGGTCTCAGACTGCAGTACCGGCAGTGACCAGCCCTGTATAAAAGGCGCTAGAGAGCCTCTGTTGTTTAGTTTCGTTATGGACTTCCACCAGTAAAGATCTGTTTGTTTTCTCTCCTGCTAGTCCGTGTCTCAATCATTCACGGACTTAACAGGGTCCCCGTCTACTTTGACCTCAAACCCTGTGACCCTCCCGCAGTCGTGTTTGTGAGTGGCAAATGCAGCCAGGTGGGCCTGCACAAATGCCTGGAACTCTGGTGGGGTGTTGCTGACCATGAGCCCGAGGTTATAATCCTCTTTGGGCTTCATGGCGCAGAGGGTCCCCTTCCGTTCCTTCCCCGGGATAACTACGATCTCACCGTTCTTTACCTTTCCTGCCCCCCAGAGGCAGTGATTCCTTAAATCCACCAGGATCCCGTGACCTACGATAAAATCGGCCCCCAGGACCCCCTTTCCACCCTCCACTTCCCAATTCATCAGGACGCACGTCCACGTGGAGCGGAGCGGTCCTATCCGAATGGCGAGTGGGATGGAAACCGAGCCAGCCTGTTCCTTGCCTGTGAACCCCGATAGACTGTATTGGACCCCGCTAGAGAGAGGTGAGGTGGTGGGGTTAGCTGAGTAGATCACGGTGTGTGATGCCCCCGTGTCCAACAGATAGGTCCCCGCTACCTTTTCCACCTCCATCTCCATCATGGGTCTCCTCCATTCATCATATCGGAGCGAGCACAGATACACAGGCTGCGCTGGCTCTAGTCACTGTTGTGGGTGGGATGGGGCTGACGGGGTGATAGCACCGGTGGCGGCTGCTACTCTCCCCTGGCCAGTCAGTAAGGACCTCATGGCGTCCAAAAGCGACTCAACCTCTGCGGAAGGGGCCCCTACCCCCGCCTTTTGGGCCGGGGCCGTGGGATGCTTTCCCTTGTTATCCTTCCAAGGGTTCTTACACTCCTTCCGCCAGTGACCATCCTTCCCACACCCGTAACAATTGGTCTTTGTGTTGGGGGTGTTACTCCCTTCCTGGTGCCACTCTTTCCTACCCGGTCTGGGTTTTACCTCATGCAGCTTACCCTTGGGTGGGTGTGCATCGGCTCCCCTACCGTTTTTATAGGCCAGAGTGAGCTGTCTAATTACCGTGATCTCTGTGGTCTGGGAATCTTTGGGGTCGAACCAGGCTTCTGCCTTGGCCCGGATCTGTGGCAAGCTGTTTGCCACTAGACAACGGAGCCAATGCATCAGAGGATCCCCGTTGAGGAATCCCCAGTCCCGCGTCCCCGGGCAGGCTTTCCGGTATACCGGCCACAACCGGTCCGCAAAAGCCTGCGGGGTCTCCCCTGAGAGCTGTACCGTCTTCTCTACACGGAAGAAAGGACTTCCCTCATCCATCCCCATGGCCTCCAGAACCGCGTCTCTAAGCTCCTCGTACCGCTCTGTCCCCTCTTACACTCTTCAGAGAGGGATTGGAGGAGATTACTCTCCAGGGAAAATAGCAGCATCTTGGCCTTTTCAGCGTCATCGCAGTCGTTGACGCTGGCGGCCTGCTCTATTTCCCTGAAGTGGATCGAGGGGTCTCCCTTGGCGGAAAGCTTCGGGGCATGGTTGACCATAACCCTAAGCTGTTGGGTGTTAAAGGGTAATACGAACTGGTTTCGGAGGGGTCCCTCATCTTCGCTGTTGGCGGGTGGGCCGAACCTCCGATGCCGTGCTGGGCACATCGGCTCCGGTTCCGACTTTTCAGGCGGGGGTTGCCCTACCTCAGTCTCCACCTCTGGCTCCACGCTGGGCTCCAAACCTCACTGAAACTTGGCGCTTTGGGCGGTGGTCGTGAGGTCTCCTCTCTCTCAACTGGGTCGTCCCTAGACACTACCGATGACACTGGAACTGTTCTCCCCTCGTTCCCCATAAAATCTGCCTGACCTGCCTTTGGGCTTATGAGGCATACCATGCCTTTTGCCTTCCGGAGGGCCCGGCTCAGATTTTCTATTTTCTCTTGGCAGGGGCTGTGGTCTGCCTTCTCAAACCCCTGTTCATTAGCTAGCTTGAAAGCGGCTTTTACCTCCTGTACTTTCTCTTCCTGTTCCCTAACCTGCCTTGCCATGCGGGCGTTTTTCTCCCGCAACCTTGACTCATTTCCCTTGGCCTCGGTGACTTGACACCGTAGGTATTCCAACTGGGCCTTGTGTTCCCTGACTAGATGTACTCTTTCTTGGTTCAAAGCCTGCAGAGCTACTAACAACTTTTCCCCCGCGAGAGCCTTATCCTGGATCTCCAGGGCTGACTCCCTTAACTCGATTGCCTGTGCGGCAACGAGCCCGTCCAGAAGCTGGATCTGCTTTTTAAAGCACATCAGCCAAACTGCTTTCTCTAAGGACTTCTTGTGTTCCTTTCCCTCTGTCCACTTGGCTGCTGCATCTACCGGACGCCCAGCCTTTAACAGAGTGGTGATCCACTTCTTAGTGATATTCACCTTGCTAAAAACATAATCAGAAATCCTTTCCTCCATCACGGTTCGCTCATCCGAACCATTGTCTACTGTATCGCAACCTTGTTGCCGGTGTCATGCCGCGGTCGCCATTTCTGTAGGGGGTTTTGCACAGGCGCGTTCGGGTCAGTCAGCTTTGCCTCTGACTACCTTCTTTGAGCGGTTTGAATCGCTCGACCCCTGGGTTCTGGACACCGGACTTAGATACAGGCAGCGATACAGAGAAGACTCGAATAGACAGGTGGTTGGATGCAAACAAAACCAAGATTTTATTGAAGAGGAAAACTCGATACAATCTTATGGAAAATTATTACTGTACACTTCTACAGGCAAAATTACAAGAGAGTAAAATAATACTATACTTATACAGGGAATGGGGAACATACGGCACATCGAGGGAAAACAACTACCTTAACAATCCCCTTATCCTTATCCCACCCCCTATACCTAACTAGGTTAATCTATGAGGGGTCAGAATTCATGCTCACCAATAAAAGGGGTTTGTTAGACTCAAAACAGCAGTTGGGTTCGGGGTTCGCTCTTGGTGCTCTCTGGAGCCTGCCATCGTCACGTGGGCTCCGGGTGCTGCAAGGGCGTTGTCCAGGTTCGAGTACCCAAAAGTTACAGTCTCTGCTTGGGTACTTTACCTTGCAGGGATGATTCTTCGCCGACAACTTGAGTTTGCATGAAGATAGTCGCAGGCTGGCTGAGGCTGAAGGCCCGATGATTCGAAGCCTACCCTCAGTTGGCCTTCCCCAGATGGTCTTCCCTCCTCCTCCCCTCGTCACGTCCCGCTTCGCCTGGTCTGAATTGCCCGTGTTCGCCCGACCTGGTGTCGGGGTGAGTCCAGATGGAGTTGGAGAGGGCATGGGCAAAGGCCAGGGGGTAAGCGCGGGACGGGGAAAGAGCAGCAGCCACGAGGGCGAGGGGCTGAAGAACCGGGGAGTGGCAATACCGACAGCAGCCGAGCAGCAGTTCCTTCTTCTTCTTCTTTTCTGATTGCTACCTGGGGGCCTTCAATTATACCTTCGTCGAAAAACCCTTATCTGCCCGCCAAATCAGGTTAGTTCTTTGTTTTATTTTTGGCAGGCTAGTTAAAATAATGGTAGCAATCTATACTGACGGGTTTTTAGATGGCCGGTAATTGCATCTACTGGCCCGATAATTGACTCGTATTGTCCTGAAAGTCCTTGATGGGCTTGTCCAGCCTCGATGGATGTGTTTAATCTGTTTCCGATTATGTATGCAGACTGTTTGATGGCTTTAACTGTAGGCCTCATTGAATTCAGATCTGCCTCTAATTCGGCCTAATACATAATTCACAGTTTGTCTGGGTCCCAAACCACAAAGTTCTTTTCACAGGAAACCTGCAGCCTTAGTTTCGATTTCCCTCAAACTGCCTGGGCTGCAGAATCCATTTTGGAGATCCGCAGGCTTTCTGCCACGAGGCACGGACGCAATCTTGGGTACTGTTGTGTCTGTGTATAATAAGACACAGACTGCAGGAGAAACGGTACAACAGGTATTTACTCAACGTGGCTCACAGTGGAACTGACTGTACAGATTACTACTCAGTGCTATATACAGGTGTGGTCACTGCCGGTACTACAGTATACATGAGCTGTAAAAAGTAGTTCCCTCCTTAAAGGTATACACATTACAATTCCTCCCCTTTTAGATTAACAGTACCATAACACTCATTTAACAATTAAATATCAAACTAATTACAATTAACACTTTTAACATGCAACATTAGCTGAAAATAGTCTATTTATATATTCAGTCTTTGGGGAGGCTTCCTGATCCTTTCTGGATAGCGCCTTTCCCGAGTGTCTTGCTCTTGGTGCGGAGGCGATTCTGGCCCCCTGTCGTCGGTTGGTTCATCAGCTTCCGATGCTACTGTTTCTGGGGTAGATGCGACCTGTACGTCGGGTTCATCACCAGGTACGTATGGGCGAGGCATGGGGTTGACTTGTTCCTGTAACTCTAGGATCTGGTCAGCATGGCGTCTCATGATGCTCTCCCCAACGTCCACTGTGTACATTAGTGGGCCCTGCCATGTGCATATCGTTCCTGGCTGCCATTTTTCTGTTCGGTAAGTCGCGGGCCAAGACTGGTTGCCCTACATTGAAGCTCCTTGTTGGCTTCTCATGGATGTGCTGGAATTGCTTACTCTCAACATCTCTTCGTACATTTGGTCTGAGCAAATCCAGGCGAGATCTTAACCTTCGGTTAAAGAACATCATGGCTGGGGCCTGGTTGGTGACTGCATGTGTCGCATTCCGGTAGGCGAACAGGAAATTGTCCACCTTGTGCTGCAGCGGAATGTTGTCATTGTACATAGCCTTTATTGCCTTCTTAAAGGTTTGTACGAACCTCTCAGCCAATCCATTTGTGGCTGGATGATACGGGGCGGATGTGTAATGCCTTACCCCATTCTTTTTCAAGAACCTCCGGAACTCTTCGGACACAAACTGTGGTCCGTTGTCGGAGCAAATCTGTTCTGGCAAGCCATTCCTGGCAAAAATGGTCCGTAGGACTACAATAGTTTTCTCCGTGGTGGTGGAGGACATTTTGATGACCTCAGGCCATTTCGAGTGCGCATCCACGGCTATTAAAAACATTGAGTCCATGAATGGACCAGCAAAATCAATATGCACCCATTGCCATGGAGATGAGGGCCACTCCCATGGGTGTAGAGGGGCCTGTGGTGGTGCATTTTGGGCTTTCTGGCATCCAGAGCAGCTCTTGGTCAGGTCCTCGATTTGTTTATCGATTCCCGGCCACCACACACAAGCCCTGGCTAGGCTTTTCATTTTTACCCCTCCCAGATGACCCTCATGAAGCTCATTGAGCACTCTATCCCTTAACTTGGGTGGAATTACCACTCGGGATCCACACATCAAGGTCCCCCGGCACACTGACAGCTGTTCTCTCCTTGTCGAGAATGCTGGCAACAGTGAGTCGCCATGTGCTGGCCATCCCTTCACCGTCAAATCATATACCCGAGACAGTGTCGGGTCATTTCGGGTTTCCTTTTCGATACAAGCGTTAGTTACCGGAAGGTATTCAACTATAGTCGAATGGAATTTTTCGACAGGATCCACTGCTGGTGCTTCCTCCGCAGTAGGCAGTGGCAGGCGTGATAGCCCATCCACATTTCCATGCTGTTTCGTGCCCTTATATGCAATCTCATAGTGGTGCGCCCCTAGAAAAAGTGACCATCTTTGTAGTCGTTGCGCAGTCATCACCGGAACGCCCTTCTTTGGATTAAAAATGGAGACAAGAGGCTGGTGATCAGTCAGCAAGGTGAATTTCTGCCCGTGCAGATAGTGATTGAACTTTTTCAATCCCCACACGAGGCTGAGGGCCTCCCTGTCAATCTGGGCGTAGTTACGCTCGGCTGAGGTTAGTGATCGTGACGCAAAGGCTATTGGCCTCTCTGAGCCGTCCGAGAATTTGTGCGACAGCACCGCTCCAATGCCGTAGGGTGACGCATCACATGCCAACCGAATTGGTAATGCTGGGTTGTAATGGGCCAATACTGTATTGATTTCCTTGTGGGTTCAATGATGAGACATTTCTAAAAGAGAATGACTTTTAATCTAAGGTTTGTTCAAGAGTGTGGTAAACCACTGTTTGTATTCCACTGTGTACATGCCTGGACATGCCTCGGCTGACTCCTCCCACAAGTCCTAATATAAAGGTGACTGCTCCCCAGCCCCTTTGTATTCTGGACCGGTCGACCACTCGAGGCAGACCTTCATTCTTTTGTTAATAAAAGCCTTTTGTTACTCTCTTAACTCTCAGTCTTTTATGAGTAATTGATAGCGCATCAATGAGTTCATACAGCTTTTCAGGACACACCATGCTTGAGCTGCAGCTAAAGTGAAACTAAAAAACTCTCAGCCTGCTTGTCTGGTCACATGACCTCTGCTGGTCAGGCACAAGCAATCAATACCTGCAATCATGCTATTAAGGCATCATAATCGAACAGGCAAATAACATCACTATTTGCTGATATCATTACAAATACCTCTTTCGATGTGATTAGTGTTTTGCTCTTCTGGAAAGCTCATCTACATTCGTCACTCCACTTCCATGGCACCCCAGTTTGCAGTAGGCTGTTCAGTGGGTGTAGTATTGTAGACAAATTTGGCAAGAACTTATGGTAGTAGTTTACCAGCCCGAGGGACGACCTCAGTTGTGACACATTATGTAGTTTCAGACAACTAATTTCCCTGCTTTCGGAGTCGTTATCGCTCTTTTGTTTGTCTGAACTATTCTCCGTCATCTTATGTACCTTCTTGTACTTTTCTTTGGTAGGCTTCTTATTGCTGGTTTTCTTTCCCGACCTGCAGACTCGTGCTATGTGTCCTACTTTTCCACACTGTCTGCACACTTTGTCTTTGAACCAGCAATCATTCTGGTCATGTGTTGTTCTGCCGCAGTGATAGCACTTCTCTGTTCCATATGACATTTCGTTTGTGCCATATTCTTGCGGTCTCTGTTGTATCTCTGCAGCGCCCCGTGCTGCTGCTTCATATGATACTGCAAAGCTGAAAGCCTTTTCCAGCGTAAGGTCCTTTTCAGATAAAAGCCGTTTCTGGGTTCCTTCACTTTGAAGCCCACACACAAACTTGTCCCTTAAGGTATGTGCCAGTCCCGCTCCAAACTGGCAGTGTTTCGATAGTTTGCGCAGTTCTGTTAAATAATCAGCATTGCTTTCATCCTTATGCTGGTTCCGTTTGTGAAACTTGAATCTTTCTGCTATCAGCAGCGGTGTGGGGTTTAAATGTTCCTGTAGTATCGTTATTATGTCTTCAAAACTCTTTTCCATTGGCTTCGTTGGGGTTACTAGATTTCGTAATAAACCATACGTCTTTGCACCCATTAAATTTAACAATACCGATGTTTTCTTGTCATCTGACACCTCATTTGCCTTGCAGTATACCTCTATTCATTCGACATATGTAGTCCAATCTTCAACTTCATTGTCAAATGCGGTGATACTGCCACTCTTCGGCATTTTGGGTGTGGTTTAAAATGGCGTCTCCCAATGGCTTAAAATGGCGTCTCCTGCGCTTTCCTTCCTCCCCCGCTGCTGCCAACGCCGCTCCCGGCGGTTCTCGTGGCAATGGCGGTACCCTGTAGGTTTCGCACGCTTCTCCTGCGCTGCTGCCAACGCTGCTCTCGGCGGTCCTCATGGCAATGGCGGCGCCTTGCGGGTTTCTGCGTGTCTCTCTCTCCCTCTCTTCGACGCTGCTCGGCCCCGGAACACCGGCTGCACCCTGTGTGCTCTGCCCTCTCTCTCTCTCTCCCCCGTCGACGCTGCTCGGCCCTTTGCTGTGCCGCTCGGTCGGGCTCTAGCCCGCTGTTGTCCGGGAAGGGTCTGCGCACTACCTGTTGCCAGCCCATTTTGCTGGACCACCTCGACTGGAAAGCCAAGCCTGGCTCTCGACAGCCTCCCCCACAGTTCTCGAGTCTCTGCTGGATGACTGGATGGTTGCCCGTGGTCGACGCCCGAGTCTCTGGCCTTGACCTCCAATCCACTGATCTCCAGGAACGAATCCCCGGGAGGTGATGCAGAGTTGCAGGTAGGTTCGAACTTGCCTTGTCGCCAATGTTGTGTCCGTGTATAATAAGACACAGACTGCAGGAGAACGGTACAACAGGTGTTTACTCAACGTGGCTCACACTGGAACTGATCTGTACAGATTACTACTCGGGGCTATATACAGGTGTGGTCACTGCCGGTACTGCAGTATACATGAGCTGTAAAAGATAGTTCCCCCCTTAAAGGTATATACATTACAATTCCCACCCTCCACAACCCCGATCTTCCTCCCCCCCACCCTCCACAAACCCCGATCTTCCTCCTCCCCCCGCCCTCCACAAACCCCGATCTTCCTCCTCCCCCCGCCCTCCACAAACCCCGATCTTCCTCCTCCCCCCACCCTCCACAAACCCCGATCTTCCTCCTCCCCCCCGCCCTCCACAAACCCCGATCTTCCTCCTCCCCCCCGCCCTCCACAAACCCCGATCTTCCTCCTCCCCCCCGCCCTCCACAAACCCCGATCTTCCTCCTCCCCCCCCGCCCTCCACAAACCCCGATCTTCCTCCTCCCCCCCCGCCCTCCACAAACCCCGATCCTGCTCCTCCCCCATCTCCAGATCCTCCGGAGGCCGGTGCCAGCCTCAACCCGATCCCTCCCTCCCTCCTCTGTGCGGCCTAGTGCTGCAGGCCTGCGCTCCATCTGGCTGGCTGTGGGTGGGAAACAGAAGCTTCAGATGCAAATCAGGCCCTGTCATTAAAGTCGGCATGGCCTGTGGGAAACCCGTTCTTCTGGGTTTCCTGCCTGCATTGGAGCACCCCACTGCCCCCAACCCACCTTCCCCATGAAAATCCAGCCTGAAGGATTTAAATAGAGTAAATAAAGAGAAACTGTTTCCAATGGCTGAAGGGTTGATAACGAGAGGGAACAGATTTAAGGTGATTGGCAAAAGAACCAAAGGCGACATAAGGAAAAACTTTTTTACGCAACAACTTGTTTGGATTTGGAATGCACTGTCTGATAGGGTGGTAGATATAGATTCAATAGTAGACTTCAAAAGGGAATTGGATAAATACTTGAAGGAGAAAAAATTGCAGGGATATGGGGAAAGAGCGGGGGAGTGGGATTAACTGGATTGGTCTTCGAAAGAGCTGGCACAGACTCAGTGGGCTGAATGGCCTCCTGCCGTACTGTACTAATCTATGATTCTATGATTCTATGAAATGAGTAAAGGTGGTGCAGGGGTTGAATTAATACTCTCTATTCAGTGTCAGCCTTGAGTCAGGGTAGCACTCTCACCTCTAAATCAAAAGGTCGTGGGTTCAAACCCTACTCTAGAGACTTGTTCATATGATCTAGGCTGGCACTTCAGTGCAGTACTCACACAGAATCACAGAAACCCCACAATGCAGATAGAGGCCATTTCGGCCCATCGAGCCTGCACCGACACATATCCCACCCGATTCCCCGTAACCCCTACACCAACATGTAACCCCACGTATTTAATCCCCTAACACTAAGGGTCAATTTATCATGGCCAATCAACCTAACCCGCACATCTTTGGACTGTGGGAGGCAACCGGAGCACCCGGAGGAAACCCACGCAAACACGGGGAGAATGTGCAAACTCCACACAGACAGTCACCCGAGGCCGGATTCGAACCCGGGTCTCTGGCGCTGTGAGGCAACAGTGCTAACCACTATGCCACCGTGCTGAAGGAATGTCGCACAGAGTTACCATCTTCCTGATGCATATAAAAGATCCCATGCAACTCAGGGCCATTTTCTCCGTATTCTGGTCAACACTTATTTCTCAACCAACTCCATTAAGAAAAAAAGCCAGATTAATTGGTTATCTATCTTATTACCATTTGTGGGATTTTGCCATGTGCAAATTGGCTGCCGCTTTTGCCTACATTACTATAGTAACTGCACTTAAAAAGTAACTCATTAGCTGTGAAGCACATTGGGGTATCCTGATAATATGAAAGGCACCAAATTAAATGAAGTTCTTTCTTTAATCAGCAACACAAGCTAATATGAAGCACGGCTTCTAATGGGAGAATATTTAGCGGCGGCACAATTACATTCACAATGCAAAATATAGGGGAGACTTTCCTGGGTCTGCGCAGGAAAGAACATGAGGCAAGTTCCTGTACAGGCAAACACTCCAACTCACCTGATTTTCCGATATTTCCTGTGCTCAGGTAATTCAGGGCATCTGGCACAGACTCAGGAAAATCTCTCCTTATAACTCTGCAACTGTTTCAGCTGGGATAATTTGGGACATGAAATTTCCATTTCCAATTCTTACCATTCATTATTTTTTGCTGCTGATAGTAAGTGCATCAAGGTCATTCATGAAGAATAGCTTGGTAGTCCACAATCATTGTTAACTTTGACTAACCTGCTCAACCGTTGAAGGAAACTGATTTATGCAGAAATATCATCACAGAATCTAAGATTTTGTGACTTTAATCGATATGGCCTGGATGGGATTTTTGTTTAAGTTACGTTATGATATTGATATGAAGTTCGATTCAGTTTATAAAGGGTTAATTTGCAGTGGTGTAAAATTCTTTTCTGACTTGACATTAGAAAGCCTGCAGTCACTGGACAATGGATGGTTGGGAATTTTAGTGATCTATTCTGAAGGAAAACAGGGCAGGCAATTTAGCTGTTCACTTTTAAATACTGTGTTAATGTTAAGTACATCCCAGAGCTGTCTCCACCCAGATGTAGAATGGATTATTATTCAACAGACCCCCAATGTGGCTTACTTGAGCAGACACTGCAACTGTTGAGTCTCTCCCAGTCAGTCCATCTCTCTCTCTCTCTCTCTCTCTCTCTCGCAATTAGCTAGGGACAGTTAACTTTGTAGGGAAAATGCCCTTCAAATTGCCTGAATTATGTTCTCAATATGGAGTTTCATTTAAAGATGTCCCAAAAAATGGAGTCAGTAGTTAAACTGACTGCTGGGAAATCAAAACTAATTATAACCATAAAGATGTATATTTAAACAAAACATTCCTTACCAGTGATAAGGTGATCAGTATTAAGGATTTTGCACAAGGATAGCTCGTTAGTGAGATATAAATATGTCACGTCTTATCTGGGTCCGAGTGAGGCCTTTGTTGGAGAAAGATTGAGAAGTTAGGGGAGTAGAAGTTTTGTCTGGCATGCCTAGCTATCCATGCTTCATTAACTTCGAGGTCTTCAAGTTCACTTACACGGTTGTTGTTTGAAGCCATTGACGCCAAATAATGTGAACCTTTCTGACACGTGTCACTCAGATTGATCAATTGCATGGAAAGTGGTTTTTCTTTCAATTAAAAATACGTAAGAGAGTTCTTACCCAACTCAAGTCAGATTTTCTGACTTCCTTTGTTATCTTGTGCTTCTCCTCTTTCTTCTGTAGTAAGCTTTACTTAGTTTATGTGGAAAGGTACTTTTACAAGTGCCACAGTATATCCATGACAGAGAGGTGGAGGAGGATATGGAAATCAGAATGTATAGCTATACCAGCCAGTGGCAAGAAGTGTGTCACTTAAATGTAAGTTTGATGAGGTCAGAAAGATGAGATTTAAGTCAGCTAGCCCAGAGAGAGTCAATAGCGTATGAGGTGGATTCAGCCATGGCATGGAAGCTGAGAAGAACAGAACCAAGAAAGGTTCTTCACTCAGGGTACCTGAAGCCAACGTGGTCGTCCAAGGTAAGGCAAGCAAACAGCTCAACCACTTGACTATAAGAATAAGGTTGTTTGAGTTCCATAACATTACTAACCACTCAGACATAGGCCGGAATTTTGTTTGCCTGGGCAGGTTGGGTGCGGATGGTTGGCATAGCGGGTCACGACCCCGTTCCTCATTTCATGCCGCTCCTCAGAACGACGTTCCCTTAATGAGCCCTATTAAGGCGGGCCTGCGCGTTACCCGGCCCTATTAAATGGTGCGGGTCTGATGAAGTCATCGATGACTCATTTCTAGCTGGGATATTTAAAGGAGCCTTGGCCACATTGCATTTGAAAGTTCATCTAGGATTGTGCAGGCACTGTTTTAGAGCATTTGGATGTTGCTAAGCCTTGAAAACATGACTGCACAGAGGCAGAGGGCTGTACCCAGGTTCTCAGATGACTCCCTCCATATGCTTGTGGAGGGAGTGAGAGCACGCAGGGAGGTCCTCTTCCCTTCTGATAGGTACAACAGACCTCCCCAGCAGACCAAACGAGCCTGGCTTGAGATAGCAGAGGAGGTGAACAGCAGTGATGTGGTGAGGAGGACCTGGATGCAGTGCCGGAAACGCTTCAATGATCTCATTAGATCAGGAAAGGTGAGCGCAAAGCCACACTCAACTTCATCCTGCTCTGCCTCTCATTACATCCCCATCACTCTGCCTTCCCAACTCTACCCCTGCACATCCAACTTACCTTGCATGTCCACTCATCACTCTCTCACTATCTCCATTATCTCATCTCCATCTGACTAACCACCCCTCACACTCACCCTCATCCTAATGCAATCATACCAACTAACAACACGCAAGGAGGCCATTTGGCATTGTCACCCCACTCCCTCATAGTCACCTTCTAAAATGTAACCCTCACATTCCTTACACTCATTCCATCACTTTCACTCAAACTTCTCTTCTTTCCCTCCTTGCAGGAGAAGAGAGCCCACAATAAGAGGGAGAGAACTGGAGGTGGCCCTTCATCATTGGCCATGTTAATAGCAGCAGAGGAGGTGGCCCTGGATGTATCAGGAGTTGCAGAGCAGCTGGAGGTGGGAGACAGAGAGAGGGGGACATCACAGCAACCTAGTGATAGAATTACATCATATACAGCCGCATGGCATACAGCAGTCAATCATATGGGGACTGATGTCAGCAGCCACTGAATGGTCATCATGTGCATAATGGTATCGTTACCCATTCTTAATATGACATTTCTAAGTCATCTCTTTACTCTCCCACAGGTCCATCAAGAGATCCCCCCCACTGTCCAGGAGGAAGAGGAAGATGACTCCTCGGAGAAACCGCCAGCCAGGAGTGTCAGCTGTGACTCAGTGGGTAGCACCCTCGTCTCTGAGTCAGAAGATTGTGGGTTTAAGCCCCACTCCAGGGACTTGAGCGCATAAAGCTAGGCTAACACTCCAGTGCAGTTCTGAGGGAGTGCTGCAATGTCAGAGGTGCCGTCTTTCAGATGAGACGTTAAACCGAGGCCCCGTTGAAGGGATATTTACTAGTCCTAGCTCCTTTAGGGCTACCCCGGATCAGGTGTATTTCTCAGACGTTCACTTTCAACTAAAGTTTGAGGCAGCTGAATCCTAAAGACGCATAATTGGGTCTAAAGGTCCGGGCTATCTCTCCCTAAAGGAAAGGAACAACCCGAGAATGTTACCATCCTCCAGATAGCGCTTTTAATAAGCTTAGCTAGACTGTAATGTCCCGGATATTATGAGGGTCCGGAAAACTCCCTCAGAATTCTGTAACTCTTCACCAAAGAGTGTACAGAGATTGAGTTTGTGAGTTATTGATACAGAAGACTTATGTGAGACAATTCTAAAAATATAGAGATTTATTAAAAGAACCGACATGCAGTTTACAGTTGGTGAATCAGTCAATCACGATGTTAACAGTTCTAAAAAGGGTAAAAATACTATCTTATTGTTAAAAGAGAATCTTACTTTTAAATTTTAACTTCGCTACAATATTACAGTTCTTAAAGCTTTCCATACAGGATGTCCAGCAATATCAAACACCTTTTGATCCCCGAGGTACAAAGAGTTGGAGACTACAGAGCCGCCTCTATAGCCGAGAATTGCTTTGCCCGATTAAAGTGAGTCTGATATCCCATTTGAAACTTCAATATATCCTTTTCCAGTGGCATTTCCTTTAAAGTTTCTGCTGATGCAAGTCAATTATCCCTATTCATCTTTCTGCCGACCTCTGCAATTCTTACTGTTACATCAGCTTGTAGCATTCCAGAATCTTGTCTCATCTCCAAGTGTTCTGGGTTGACCATATAAAAAGGGTGTGAAGGGCAGGTGTTCCTTATTTTATGTCATCTTTACGAGGGCAGATGTTCCTTATCTTATGTGCCATCTTTACAAAGTTTAAATTAGAACACCTTATCCAGGGTGAACCGTTGTTTTTGTTCCCAAAGATCAGCCTGTTGGAGCCATGCACCTTCTGTTTCAATAAGGTTATTTATTCAGGATCAACAGCTGTCTTATCTCAATAGCCAGAATTCTTTCATAGTTATTTAATAATTAGGTTTCTAAATTTCCAAACCCAGTTTGTCATGTTCTAATAAGGCCAGAATTCTTTCATAAGATAGTGTATTTTTCTGAATAGGTTATGTGGCTTATTCCTTCACACTGTCTGCCCTCTCAGGTGGATGTAACAGATCCAATGGCACTATTTCAAAGAATAGCAGGGGAATTATCTCCGGTATCCTGGCCAATATTTATCCCTCAATAAACATAACAAAAACAGATTATCTTGTCATTATCACATTGCTGTTTATGGGAGCTTGCTGTGCGCACATTGGCTGCCGCATTTCCCACATTACTTCATTGGCTGTAAAGCACTTTGAGATGTCCGGTAGTTGTGAAAGGCGCTATATAAATGTAAGTCATTCTTTCTCTGAGGGCGCAGCATCACCAGAGATAAGTGCACCCAGCACCAGCGCAGATATGCACACCTTGGTGCATCCCTCGTGGAGACTCCTTGCCGGAGGGCACAGGATGCTCCCAGCTCTGCTCAGCTGCATGCAGGCGCTCAGCCTCGGGGGCCATCCAGAAAGAGGGCGATCCTGGAGATTCAGGAAGAAGTGCAGGGACCTCTAACAGGTTTTACGACCGCGATGTCTGCAAATGTGCAGAGAATGGTGGAATCCATCTCCAATATCAGCAGCACCATGTTGCAGGCAATGGCGACTGTAGTCCCTTCCACGGAAAGGATGGCCACCTGCATGGAGCAGCTAATGCACCACTCATATGAGCACATGCTAACTGTGGAAAATAGATGGCAAAGGCTCATAGACCTCCTCTCTAGGAAGGATGTCAATGTAGACTTGGGTCATCATGGCCCCACTGTTGTGCAACAAGGTGCCCTCCAGCTCCTTGCTAGCAGGGAAGTGCAGGTGGCCCATGAGAGGGATGATGGTGAGAGGGAACATGGAAGTGTGGGCTCCTCTTAAAGCGCTTACACTTCTCCTTCGTTGCATCCACCTCGGTCAGAGCCCCACATGCCTCCTGGGATCGCGATGGCCGAGTCTGCCCCTGCACAGTCGCAAGAGGAGCAGACTTTGTTGGGGCCATCAAGGCTACAAGACCCAGGGGACATCCACCAAAAGTAGGTAGCACCTTGTAGAAGCATGCATAAGAAAAAGAATGCACACAAGTAGGTGTACAAGGGTAAGCACTTGGGTGTATTAATAACTGTTTGTGTTAAGCTTCCGTTACTTTTATGTCAAAGATAAAACTATTTATTTTCAGCTCTTTCTGGTCATGGCCAATTCTGTCTGCTACTTTGGAAGTGGCTTAGTGAGTTGGAGTGAATGGTAAGACATAAAGTTACCTTCATCAATGGTGGTCAGTGTGAAAGGAATGGCTTGGTCATTGTAGGGTGTTGGTGTTGCTGTGGGGTGGTGCCAACCTAGCGCAGCATATGGTGTAATGCATGAAGCTAAGTAAATCTGGCCATGATGAACCCATCCATAGCCTCCCGGGCATCAATCTGCTCGACATCTGGACATCAGGTTCTTTCTGCTCCTCTTCCTCTGAAGAGGCTGTGCGCTCAGAGCCTTGCTCCTCATGCAGCACTAATCCTTGCTGCTGCGCTATGTTGTGCAGTGCACAACAGACCATGACGATTCTGGAGACCCTGGGTGGTGCATACTGAAGGGCTCCTCCAGATCTGTCAAGGCATCTGAAGTGCATTTTCAGCATGCTTTTTGTCTGCTTTATGACACATCTGGTGGACATGCGACTTTCATTATATCTCTCCTTGGCCTCAGTACTTGGCCTCCTCAAGGGTATCATGAGCCGCATCTTCAGTGGATACCCCTTGTCTCCAAGCAGCTAGCTGGAATGTCTGTTTGGAGGAGTGAAGAGCTGAGGGTGGGTGGACTGGTGCAGGATAAAAAAGTCATGACAGCTGCCAGGGAATTTGGTGCACACATGCATGATGATCTTCCAATGGTTGCAGATGTGCTGCACATTGAGCGAGTGGAAGCCCTTGCAGTTGACAAAGATTCCTGGGTTATGATGGGCTGCCCTGATGGCCACATGTGTGCAGTCGATGATGCCCTGCACCCATGGGAAGCCAACCAGAGCAGCAAAGCCAAGCGCCCATTCAGTACCACTGGCTTCATCAGTGGCAAAGTAGATATAATTGGCTGACATGTCAAACAGGGCATCAGTGACCTGTGTGATGCATCTG
Source organism: Somniosus microcephalus (assembly GCF_052327205.1). NCBI lineage: Eukaryota > Metazoa > Chordata > Chondrichthyes > Squaliformes > Somniosidae > Somniosus > Somniosus microcephalus. The sequence goes on from NC_140992.1 coordinate 220,507,284, forward strand.
TGGGCGGCCGACTGCGAGATGTCACAAATGTCTACTGCAGATCCCTTGAAGGAGCCTGAGGCGAAGATGTTGAGGGCACTGGTGACTTTGACAGCCACTGGTAAGGCATGTCCACCAGGTCCTCTGGGCTGCAGGTCTCTGCAAATGTCTGCGACGACCTGGCACGATAGCTGGAGCCTCTTTGGCACTGCTGCTCAGTCATGTTGAGGAATCTCATCCTCTGCCTGTATACCCTGTGCTGGGGGTATTGCCTTTGGTGCGGTGCAGCCCTGTGCTGATGCCCTTTGTCCTGTGAAGCATCAGACCATTGAAGGGAAGGTTAGTGGTGTTTTTGTTGCTGCTGCTGGTGTGCCTGCTGCTGCTGTTGGGGCTCATCTTGGTCTGATCCTGAGGACCAAGGTGAGAGAGTATAAAGGGCACCCATTCTGATGTAATAGATGGCAAGTCAAGTAGAGATCAGAGAAGCAATCTGTCAATGGTGTGATAGGTTGTAGCAATGAGGTGATAGTGGTTCACGAATTTTCTGAAAACACTTCCAACCTCTAGAAACCTAAATCTGTGCTGACAATGCACTCTGCAACAGCATCTGCCTTAGGAAAGTAAGCAGGTGTCAGGTGGGAGCATTTATTGTGCTTTCCATGCTGTGCAGTAATGAGTTCCACAATGACCACTGAACTTCCGCCTCAGGTTCACAGACGTGGTTCCTGAGCTGCATGATTGCCGTGGTCATGCGGTGGAATTCCATAGTTAGGGGTAAAAGGATGCTTAAGGATCTGACAGCAACTTCATAATTATCTAAATTAGGTCGCCTGCCTCTGCCGTTCGGGTCGCTGCCGTGCTGGCAAACGCGCGCGAGTAAAAGGTGCGAGGAGGCGGGATGACGGCAGGTTCCCGACCCGCTCCGCTTTATTTCAACTTTCTCTCCCGATTCGCCTCCAATCCTGCATGCACAACAGCAGGAAAATTCCAGTCATAGACTCTAATATATTCAATATTTAATGTTGTTAATATATCAGATATCTAAGGAGTTCATCTAAATTTTATCTCACCAATTTGCAGTAGTCTCAGACACTGATCTCAGCTATAATTTGATAATTAATGATCAAGTTCGTGCTGAATCATGGTGATACACTGAACTGCTTTTATTACCTCTGTTGCCCTTGCCTCAGCACATCTGTTGCAGAAACCCTCATCCATGCCTTTGTTACTTCTAGACTCAACTATTCCAATGCTCTCCTGGCCGGCCTTGCACCTTGCACCCTCCGTAAACTTGAGCTCATCCAAAACGTTGCTGTCCGTATCCTAACTCACATTCAGTTCACCCATCAACCTTGTGCTCACTAACCTACATTGGCTCCCAGTCCGCCAACGCTTCGATTTTAAAATTCTCATTCTTGTTTTCAAATCCCTCCGTGGCCTCATCCCTCCCTATCTCTCTAACACCCTCCTGCCCTAAAACCCTCCACGATCTCTGTGCTCCTCCAATTCTGCTCTTTTGCATATCCCCGATTTTAATTGCTCCACCATTAGTGGCCGTGCCTTCAACTGCCTAGGCCCTAAGCTCTGGAATTCCCTTCTTTAACCTCTCCGCCTCTCTACCGCTCTCTCCTCCTTTAAGGCACTCCTTACAACCTAACTCTTTGACCAAGCTTTTGGTCACCTGTCCCAATATCTACTTATGTGGCTCGGTGTAAAATTTTGTTTGATAAGGCTCCTGTGAAATGCCTTGGGACATTTTACTATGTTAATGTTGCTATATAAATGCAAGATGTTGTTGTGATTCATAATCGCTAGATGGCCCTGTCTACAATGATTTATATTCCTAATTATTTGTGCACTTAATATTTAAGTTTATGTAGTGATAATTATGGTTTTGAAGTCAATAGACAAATGTTAGTGCATGATTTTCTAGATGGAGAGAAACTAGGAAATGTGGATGAGCAGAGAGGTTTTGGGGTCCAAGTACAGAAATAACTAAAGCTCGTGGACAGCTACAAAAATAATTTCAAAGGCTAATGAAATGTTGACCTTTATCTCAAGAAGACTGGAATACAAATGGGTGGAAGTTATATTACAGCTGTACAGAGCTTTGGTTATAGACCCCATCTGGAGTACTACATTCAGTTCTGGCACCACACCACAGGAAAGATATACGTATTGGCCATGGAGGGGGTGCAACACAAATTCACCAGAATGATACTGGGGCTGAAAGGGTGAAATTATGAGGACAAGTTCCATTGACTAGGCTTGTATTCCCTTGAATATAGAAGATTAATGGGCGACCTAATTGAAGTGTTTAAGAACATTTGTTTTTCATAAATTGCTTGGCATTTGTTCACATATGCATTGATCTCTGTTGAATTTTGAACACTTGTTCATAATGTTAAATAAATGTCTTCTCAAGTGTATGGTTCGCAAAATTCCCACATTCCCCCAAGGTTATTAATAAAAGGGACCCTGTATTGACAATTTTAAAAGGGTACCCAAAAAGATGGCGTCTGCACCTTGTGACCAAAAGCCTGTAAGATTTTAAAAGCATGGACTCTGTAGCACAAGCAGGCAGCTTTGGGAAATCGAAACTTAAAATGCATTTTTGTGAAAAGGACTTTGTGTTTGAGAAAGCCAGACAGCTTAGGCAAACACTGAATATGCATTGCGTCAGATCGAAACAGATCAAGCCCAGCTAGGCCTAAGCATAAGGCCATTAGTTTGTCCGCATAAATAATTGGAAACAGCTCAAGGGAGCCACCAAGGCCGGACAGGCCGATTTAAAATGCATTAATGACAATACAACCCGGACACCGGGGCCATCAGGTGCATTAAACGGTCATCTAAAGCCAGTTAACTTAGATTGGTCTAATTATATTAACGAGCCCGCCTAAATTGGACAAAAGGCTGATCTGATTTGGCGCGCAGATAAGGGCCTTCGACAAGAGTATAATTGCAGGCCCATTGGTAGCCACGCTCTCTTCCTCCTGCGCTTGCTACCTGGCCACTGCCCGTGTCTTCCCCAAATCCATCAGGGACGCCCGGTACCGCACCAGGCAAACAAGGGTAGACCAGGCCAGATGAGACGAGATGAGACGAGACGAGATGAGATGAGACGAGACAAATTGGAAGAAGATTGAAGAACGCTTCGAATAATCGGGCCTTCAATCCAGCTAACCTGCGAATATCTTCATGCAAAATTCAACTACTGCCACCCAAAGAAGAAGAACCATCATCCCTGCGAGGTAAAGTAGCCAAGCATAAGAATATAAGAACATAAGAACATAAGAAATAGGAGCAGGAGTAGGCCAATCGGCCCCTCGAGCCTGCTCCGCCATTCAATAAGATCATGGCTGATCTGATCCTAACCGCCAATCCACTATCACAGAACCATCTCCTGAATCTAACAGAATTAGTCACACGAAATAGGAGCAGGATCAGGCTACACGGGCCCTGGGCCAGCTCCGCTACCCACAGGGCCATGACCGATCCGAACCTAGACTCATGTCCAAATTCCTGCCCGCTCCCCGTAACCCTTAATTCCCTTTACTTCTAGGAAACTGTCTATTTCTGTTTTAAATTTATGTAATGATGTAGCTTCTACAGCTTTTTGGGGCAGCATATTCCATGGACCTACCACCCTCTGAGTGAAGTAGTTCCTCCTCATCTCAGTTTTGAAAGAGCAGCCCCTTATTCTAAGACTATGCCCCCTAGTAGTTCTAGTTTCACCCATCATCGGGAACATCCTCCCCGCATCCACCCGATGCAACCCCTTCACAATCTTATATGTTTCAATAAGATCGCCTCTCATTCTTCTGAACTCCAATGAGTAGAGTCCCAATCTACTCAACCTCTCCTCATATGTCCATCCCCTTATCCCCAGGATTAACCGAGTGAACCTTCTTTGTACTGACTCGAGAGCAAGTATGTCCTTTCTTAAGCATGGATACCAAAACTGTACGCAGTATTCCAGGTGCGGTCTCACCAATACCTTGTACAACTGAAGCAATACCTCCCTATTTGTATATTCTATCCCCCTAGCAATGAAAGCCAACATTCCATTGGCCTTCTTAATCACTTGCTGCACCTGCAGACTAACCTTTTGAGTTTCGTGCACCAGGACCCCCAGATCCGTTTGTACTTCAGTACTTTCCAGTTTCTTGCCATTAAGATAATAACTTGCTCTACGATTTTTCCTGCCAAAGTGCATAACCTCACACTTTCCAGTATTGTATTCCATCTGCCAAATCTCTGCCCACTTACTTAGCCTGTCTATGTCTCCTTGCAGGTTTTTTATGTCCTCCTCACTCACTACTTTCCCTCCCATCTTAGTATCATCTGCAAACTTTGATATGTTACACTCGGTCCCCTCCTCCAAATCGTTAATATAGATTGTAAAGAGTTGGGGACCCAGCACTGACCCCTGCAGAACACCACTAGTTACTGATTGCCAGTCTGAGAATGAACCATTTATCCCAACTCTCTGCCTTCTGTTAGATAACCAATCCTCTATCCATGCCAGAATATTACCCCCAATCCTGTGATTTTTTATCTTAAGCAATAATCTTTTGTGTGGCACCTTGTCAAATGCCTTTTGGAAGTCTAAATACACTACGTCCACTGGTTCCCCTTTATCCACCCTATATGTTACTTCCTCAAAGAACTCCAGCAAATTTGTCAAACATGACTTCCCCTTCATAAAACCATGCTGACTTTGTCCTATTAAATTATGATTATCCAAATGTCCTGTTACTGTCTCCTTAATAATGGACTCCAAAATTTTACCTACCACAGACGTTAGGCTAACTGGTCTATAGTTTCCAGCCTTCTGTCTACTGCCCTTTTTAAATAAGGGTGTTACATTAGCAGTTTTCCAGTCTGCCGGGACCTTTGCCGAGTCCAGGGAGTTTTGGAAAATTATTACCAATGCATCCACAATCCCTACCGCCACTTCCCTCAAGACCCTAGGATGTAAGCCATCAGGTCCAGGTGATTTATCCACCTTGAGTCCCATTATTTTACCGAGTACCACTTCCTTAGTGATTTTGATCGTGTTTAGCTCCTCCCCCCTTTAGCCCCCTGTTTGTCCAGTGTTGGGATATTCTTAGTGTCTTCTACTGTAAAGACTGATATGAAATATTCATTCAGTGTTTTTGCCATCTCCATATTTCCCACCATTAATTTCCCTTCTCATCCTCTAAGGGACAAACATTTACTTTAGCCACCCTTTTTCTTTTTATATAACTATAAAAACTCTTACTATCTGTTTTTATATTTTTTGCTCATTTACTTTCATAATCTATCTTCCTTTTCTTAATCAATCTTTTTGTTATTTTTTGCTGTCTTTTAAAGTTTTCCCAATCCTCTATCCTCCCACTAGATTTGGCTACCTTATATGCCCTTGTTTTTAGTCGAATACTATCCTTAATTTCTTTACTTAGCCACGGATGGCTGTCTTTTCTTTTACACCCTTTTCTTCTCAGTGGAATATATTTTTTTTGGAATTTGTAAAATAACTCCTTAAATGTACACCACTGATCATGTATCGTCTTACCCTTTAATCTATTTTCCCAATCCACTCTACTCAATTCCGCCCTCATACCTTCATAGTCTCCTTTATTCAAGCTTAGCACGCTTGTTTGAGATCCAACCTTTTCACCCTCTAATTGAATATGGAATTCAACCATGTTATGGTCACTCATTCCAAGGGGATCCTTTACTAGAACATTTTTAATTAATCCTGTCTCGTTACACAAGACCAGATCTAAGGTTGCTTGCCCCCTGGTCGGTTCAGTTACATACTGCTCAGGAAACCCATCCCTAATACACTCAATGAACTCATCCTCAAGGCAGCCCTGCCCAATTTGATTTGTCCAATTAATATGATAGTTAAAATCCCCCATAATTATAGATGCTCCCTTATTACAAGCCTCAACTATTTCCTGATTGATACTCCGTCCAACAGAGTTGCAACTGTTCGGAGGCATATAGACTACGCCCACTAGTGTTTTTTTCCCCTTATTATTCCTTACCTCCACCCAAACTGTTTCATTATCCTGATCTTTTGACCCAATATCATTTCTCTGTATTACAGTGATTCCTTCCTTTATTAACATAGCCACCCCTCCTCCCCTTCCTTCCTGCCTGTCCTTCCTGATCGTTAAATAACCTGGTATGTTTAATTCCCAGGCATTGTCACCCTGCAGCCATGTTTCTGTAATGGCCACAAGATCATACCCATATGTAGTTATTTGTGCCATTAACTCGTCTATTTTGTTACGAATGCTACGTGCATTCAGATAGAGAACTTTCAAATATGTTTTGTGACACTTAGTTCCTGCTTTTGCCCTTTTTATTACTTTACCTTTTACTCCATACCTTCTGCCCCTTCCTGACACGCTCTGGTTTTTAATTTCCCCACTGCTACATAAGTCTATGACCTTCTCTGTTGTCATTTTTATTATTTGCTCTCTAGGAACTTCCCCCCCACTAGTTAGTTTAAAGCCCTCTCTACAGCCCTAGTTATATGATCCACCAGGACTCTAGTCCCAGCACTGGCCAAGTGAAGCCCGTCCCAACGGAACAGCTCCCTCCTGCCCCAGTACTGGTGCCAGTGTCCCAGGAAGCAAAACCCATTTCTCCCACACCAGTCTTTGAGCCACGCATTTAACTTTCTAATTTTATTTGTCCTAGCCAAATTCGCTCGTGGCTCTACCCTTGTGGTTCTGCTTTTTAATTTGGCCCCTAGCTGCTCAAACTCCCTCAGCAGAACCTCCTTCCTTGTCCTATCTATGTCGTTGGTACCAACATGGACCACGACAACTGGATCCTCCCCCTCCCACTCCAAGTTTCTCTCCAGTCCAGAGGAGATGTCCTTAACCCTGGCACCGGGCAGGCAACACAGCCTTCGGGACTCTCGCTCTCGGCTGCAAAGAACTCTATCTATCCCCCTAACGATACTATCCCCTACCACTACAACATTTCTTTTAACTCCCCCCACTTGAATGGCCCCCCGCTCCACGGTGCTGTGGCCAGGTTGCTCATCCTCCCCGCAGTCCCTGTTCCCATCCTCACAGGGAGTAAGAGCCTCGAACCTGTTGGACAAGTGCAAGGGCTGCGGCTCCTCCAACACTACCTCCTGGATCCCCGTACCTGCCTCACTTCTAGTCACACCATCCTGACCCTGGCCACGGACTACATCTGAATTAATTAATCTATTTGGTGTGAATACCTCATGATACACAGAGTCCAGGTAACTCTCCCCCTCCCTGATGTGTCTCAGTGTTTGAAGCTCGGACTCCAGCTCTTCAACACGGAGCCGGAATTCCTCGAGCAGCCAACACTTACTGCAAATGTGATCACCGTGAGCATCAATGGTGTCCACCAGCTCCCACATATTGCAGCAGCAACACATCACCTGATCTCCCATTCTATGTTATTAATTAAATTTATTAATATTATTCTTAAATACCCTCTGCCCCGATTCTAGATGGTGAATATCACACCTTAGAAACTATAAACCAAAGAGATTTAAGCTTAAAAAGGGAGAAATACTTACCAACCAAATCACTTACCCGCTTTCTGGTGACGTCACACTTGGATTACGTTTTACCTCTCTCCTTCCCTCCGAGTTCCCAGACTGGAGATTGGTATGCCTTACCTGGTCTCTGGGACTTTTATAGCCCCGCTCTGCCGCTCGAGATTTCCGCCGACGCTTTGAGGCCTTACCTGGTCTCTGGGACTTTTATAGCCCCGCTCTGCCGCTCGAGATTCCCGCCGACGCTGTGAGGCCTTACCTGGTCTCTGGGACTTTTATAGCCCTGCTCTGCCGCTCGAGAATCCCGCCGACGCTGTGAGGCCTTACCTGGTCTCTGGGACTTTTATAGCCCCGCTCTGCCGCTCGAGATTCTCGCCGACGCTGTGAGGCCTTACCTGGTCTCTGGGACTTTTATAGCCCCGCTCTGCCGCTCGAGATTCCCGCCGATGCTGTGAGGCCTTACCTGGTCTCTGGGACTTTTATAGCCCCGCTCTGCCGCTCGAGATTCCCGCCGATGCTGTGAGGCCTTACCTGGTCTCTGGGACTTTTATAGCCCCGCTCTGCCGCTCAAGATTCCCACCGACGCTGTGAGGCCTTACCTGGTCTCTGGGACTTTTATAGCCCCGCTCTGCCGCTTGAGAATCCCGCCGACGCTGTGAGGCCTTACCTGGTCTCTGGGACTTTTATAGCCCCGCTCTGCCGCTTGAGAATCCCGCCGATGCTGTGAGGCCTTACCTGGTCTCTGGGACTTTTATAGCCCCGCTCTGCTGCTCGAGATTCCCGCCAAAGCAAAGACTTTAATCTCAGGGTACTTTACCTGGACGACGCCCTTGCAGCGCCCTGAGACCACGTGACGACGGCAGGCCCCAGAAAGCACAAAGAGCGAACCACAAACCCCACAACCATCTTAACTCAGCAGATTTTGACTTGGTGAGCATGAATTCCTGGCCCCTCTTAGCTTAATCTAGTTAGGTATAGGGGTGGGATAAGGATAAGGGGATTGTTAATGTCGTTGTTTTCCCTCATGTGCCGTGTGTTCCCCATTCCCATTTAAGTGTATTCTTTTGATAAGCCTGTGACTACATAGTGATTTCTCAGTATTTGTAATTTTTATCATCGTTTTAATAAAGTTTACGGTTTTCTTGTACCAAACCAATTGTCTACTCGTTTTCTGTATCGCCGCCTGTGCCTAAGTCCGGTGTCGAGAACCCAGGGGTGTGGGAGCGATTAGAACCACTCACAGGCAGTCAGGGGCATAACTGACTGGCCACACGCCACCCCCTACACAAGCTAGATGTTTCATAAAGTTACTTATCCACAAAGAAACTGTATCTAAACTATTCTCACAAAGATTTTCCAGATAGGGTTTGAGTTTGTTTGCTGCCCACTGCTTGGTGGATTTAGTCATTTTTGTTCAGTTCTAATGTTTTGAAAATAACGTGGACTAGATTTTCATATTACAGTAGTCGGAAACATTGTCAGGAAACCCATTACCATCCAATTTTATGATTTCCTTTTATGGAATTAAAGCTATACATAAACATCCACAAGTAAGCTTTGCATGTTGCGAATTGTCTTACCACATATTAATCTAACTTTTGCTTTTAAATACGAACTGACCTGCTAGATATTTCCAGCATTTTCTGTTCTTATGCTAATTAGTTGGTCTGCTTCTACCAGGGTCCACTCGATGATCTGTCCACCCAAGAAATGTATTTTCTTAGGAACAGGAAGGAAACAAAAATCAATGAAATTCTGAATTATTAAAGAGAAAACAAGGATGGGAGTAGGGAAATTGGGTGGCACAATGAGTTGGACACTGGCCTTTTACCTCTGGGACCTCAGTTCAAATCCAACCCAAACTAACATGATGAAAGTCTCTTCTGCATGTAAGGGTCATGTGTGAAATCAGTTTGGGCAGTTTAAATCCAGTTCCTAGTGAGCATGGGCCTATAGCATTATCTGTTCCTAATTAAGCGTAATTTGTCACTCTCATTCAGAAAAGCCACCGGATGACTGGTGTGCGAAATGGAAAAATTTGACACCCTGGCCATGGGCATGGTATTAGTTATAGTACTGGACTAGGAAACTGGAGATCGTGAACTTAAATCCCAACGTGGAAAATTGTGAAACCGTATTCTAAGAACCTGGTCATTTGTGGGCTGGCTGAAAGTTGCCAGGTTGTCGTAAGAACCCAAGTGGTTCACTAATGTTCTTTAGGGAATGGGAACCTACCACCCCTACTGGTCTGGCCTACATGTCACTCCAGTGGCAAACTATGTGGTTGATTCTTGATGGCCTCAGGGCAAATAGGGTTAGGCAGTAAACGAGAGCTTGTGTCCCCTACAAAAAAGTACGGGGTGCATTTCTGAGGTTCGGGCAGTGGGACATTGTTGTGACGGGGTAATTACAAGTCCTAGCCCTTTCGGGCTACCCCAGATCAGGCGTATTCCCCAGACATTCACATTCAACTTAAGTTAGAGATAGCTGAATTCCATACGACGCATAAATGGGTCTAAAGGTTCAGGCTATCTCTCCCTAAAGGAAAGGAACGACTGAATATGTTACCATCCTCCAGATAACATTTTTAATAAGTTTAACTAGACTGTAACCTTCTGGATATTATGAGGGTCTGGAATACCCCCCAGAATTCCGCAACTCCTTACAAAAGTGTGTACAGAAATTGGGTTCGCGAGTTTATACAGAATTACTCTTTGAGACAATTCCATAGTTTTATTTAAGAGCCGACATTCATTTAACAGTTGCTGAATCAGTCGCGACATTAACAATTCAAAATATAGATAGCTGACATTTCTTATTTCTCAGAGATCCTTATTTTCAAATCTTTACTTTGTTGCATTTTTACATTTCTTACTTATTTCTAAATTCCAGAACATCCACCAAAATCAATTACTTTGATTACCCGAGACTCATAGTTAAAGACTTACAACGATGCCTCTGAAGAGTTGAGAAATGCTTGGCCTATTCAGTGAGTTCTGACTTTCTGTTTGAAAAGCTTTTATTTTTATACCCTTTTGGCAGTGGTTTATTCTTTGAAGTTCTCTGCTGATGTTAGCTAATTGTCTTATGCATTCTCTCAGCTTGAATGCTTTCTATTCTTACTGTTAATTCAACTATTGCATGCATAATTATGTCTCTACCTTTAGGTGTTTCAAAAACCATCATAAAAACAATATGACAGCTATGGTTTCTGTTTGATGTCATTCTTACAAAATGCTTTCATTCAATTCTTAATATTGGCTTAACTGGTTTTTAGTACACAATGGGCCAGAAATTCGCGGCCAAAGGCGTGAGTGCGCTCGGGGTACTCACGCAGCTGGCCGTTGGAAATGCCGGTGTTCAGCATGAACAGCGCATGCGGGGAATGCCGGCATTTCCAGACCTCGAGCGCGTGCGACTGCACAGGCAGCGCTTGCGCAGTGAACTTCGTAGATTTCATTCATGAAATCCGTGAGGGTAAGTCCTCAGAAGTTACACGTAAAAAAAGCAAGTGTAAAGTGGTTCATTGGCTGCGGAGGAAGAAACATTTTATCGTGGAGCTTCTGAAATGCAATATTTTTGTTTGGGAAAGGGAGGGAAGTTATTTTAAGAAATTTTAAGTAAGTTTTAAAGTTAAAATTTTTTTTTTTTTTAAAGGGTTTTCAGAACAGTAGGTAGAAGGAGCAATTGTGGCTGTGTGAATGGAATGTGAGAATGAGTTATGTATGTATGTCCACATATATTCCTTTACGTATATGTATGTATGTTTTATATTCCTTTACTAATGTGTATGAATGTATGTTTTTAATTATGATTTTCCAATAAGTTACTTTCTCTGAAAGTCATAATTAAATAATACATTCATACACATAAGTAAAGGAATATATACATAACACGCAAAGGAATATATACAGACATACATACTTTCAGAAGCTCCACGATAAGAAATATCTTCCTCCGCAGCCTCTGGAGCAACTGTGCCCATGCTTTTTTCATGTGTAAGTTGTAATGACTTGACCTCACTGAAAGCATTAATGAAAGCGGCGAATTATACTGCGCACGCGCTGCCTGTGCAGTCGCACGCGTTCTGCCTCTGAACCCCTTCGTTCAGAGGACAGGAAATGCCGGTTTTCCCCACATGCACTGTGCATGCTGAAAACCGGCATTTCATCCAGCCAGATGCGTAAGTACCCCGACCGTACTCGCGCATTTGGAAGGGAATTACTGGGCCAACATTTTACATGTCAATAAAATGAAAAATTTAACAATTGCACGACTTGCCCCCTCGCATCTGCGACTGAGGGTCCAAGGAGGTTCATTGCGCAAGAGGTCATCATCGTACGTATCCTCACACTGTTCCCTTTGGGGAACTGTATGAAGTGGTGGAAGGATTTATGGCCGTGATTAAGTCTCATTCCGTGACCGTAACCACCTTTGAACCAGCCATTAGGGTGGTTAGTCCTATGGCGGGAGGGTTTTACGGGCTACCACAACCCATCTGAGGGGGGGGGGCCACCAACACCCACGGACGCAAGTATCCCGCTGGATGTCCACCCAGAATTTAAAGTTGGAACTCCGACTCCACTTGCCGGGACTGTCTGGAGTGGGGTTCAAAACCCTACTCCTTCTGGCCCAGCGGCGGGGATGCTTACTGCTACGCAAAAGGCCCACTCCGCACAAAAGGTGACACCCATACGTTTCCTGCGCCTTTTCCCTCCCCGTGACTGGAGCCCTATGCTGCCATTTCACGTTGCTAATCGGATTGGGCCTTTGTCATAGCGGTAGGATCCCCGCCACTGGGCCAGATCAGGGTAGGGTTTCAAACCCCGCTCCAGACAGTCCCGGCAAGTGGAGTCGGAGCTCCGGCTCTACATTATGGTTTGACATCCAGTGGGATATTTGCGTCCGTGGGTGTGGGTGGCCCCCCCTCCTTGTATAGCTTGTGGGAGCCCGTAAAACCCTCCCGCCATAGGACTAACCGCCCTAATGGCTGGTTCAAAGATGGTTACGGTCACGGAATGAGCGTTAATCACGGCCATAAATCCTTCCACCACTTCATACAGTTCCCCAAAGGGAACAGTGTGAAGACACGTATGACGACGACATTGCTAAATAAATAAATGGAATTTAAAAAATTCTTTTAGGGCTTTTAAAAGTCTTTAAATTGCTTTAATTCTCTTTAAAACTACTTCAGATTACTCAAAATAATGTAAACATTTTAAAAAGTTTATAAAAGTTACCAAAATCTTCAAAAAACTTCCAAAAACCTATTTAAACTGCTGCTTTGCATGTAAAAAAGCAAAGCAGCTTGACAGAAACATTGGGGGCGTGTCCAGTGAAACTGAGACCTCAAGGGGCATGTCTCACTTACACTGCACGCTCCTGGATCCGCGCTGGCTGCACTCCTGGGCGGCGTGACGTCATTCGCTGCCCGGGATTCTTCTTTCAGTTTCTGCAAGTGCAGGCGTCCCTGGAGCTGATCGGCAGGAGCGCGGGGTAAGTGCAAATACGGGGCTTGCACGCGCTGCAAGCCCCGTTCTGGAATTTCTGGCCCATTGTGATTCCGTGATGTTCCAAGCTCAATACAAACACAATGTAGTTGCTTGGTGCATCTATTGACGTCATATCTTCAAAGTGTTCTTGTTGGTGTCATATTTACTATATGTATAAATTAAAGACACTTTGACCAGAGTGTTTCATACATTTCTAGCTATCTCAATTGGTTGCATATTTAATCGTGTTTCCTGTCTTCCAAGTTTAACATAAAAACTATTTGACCTGCAGGTGTTTCTTTTACTTGATGTCATCTTTTCAAAGGCACGTGCCTCTTTTAATTTTTGTGTTTCTGTTTCACATGTTAGCTTATAACAACTTAAACTGGGCATTTTCATTGTGTTCCCTCCAAACTCTAGACCTTTTGGAGGCGCCAAACTGCCATTTCAATGGGGTAATTGTTTTAGTATATTTAACTAATTCCCATTTCAAAGCTTGTTTGTTTGTTACAACTTTGTTAAACAACTGATGTTTATCTCAGAAGCCTGTATTTCTGTTTGCAGCTTCTGTCTCCGAGGTTTTAAATTTTTAAACCCAGTATATCATGTATTAATAATATCAGTATTCTGTTCATATTATGGTGTACCTTTTTGAAATATAGCGTATTCCCTCATACCCCCTTGTTGACCAAAAGATGAGCTCATAACATCAGGGCAGAGTTTGGTCAATGATACTCATGAGGTTACAGTAGCATATTAAGTTCACGAGATGTACAATCATGTGCTACATGAAAATTCCTTTGAAGTCATCCTAGGACAATGTTTTGTCTTATTTTAAATTGTACACAATTTAAAAGGATGATAAGTACATAGTCATGCTATGAGCGAAACAACAATGCCCTTAGAATGTCCAATTGGCAGATGTACGTTCTGTAGAGGTGAGTTATTCATATGAGTCGAGGAGATGTCAGTTGAAACTAGTTGAAGCTTTACACACTGTTCCTTCGATCCGACGTGTGTACAGATGCGTGTTGTGGTAAAGGCCTTGTTATGCACTCAGTTGATTCCTTCTTTTATCCGCGGCGTCTTCCTCCTTCGCTGAAGTAATTTGTTGATCTTTCCTTGTTTCGGTTGTTGCTTTTCGCAAATTCAATTCCTGATGCATTGCCAAGCAATGTGTAGAAGTGTCGAGGACACCTTCTGACTTCCCATTGTCAGTAATTCGATCGCATCCATTTCCTGTGTCGTACTCCAAGCTGGGCCTTTAAAGACAAGTGTACGACTGCACCTTGTATTGTTCCTCCTTTTTGGTATCCTTCAGGATATCTTTTGATATTGTCTATGGAGACAGTTTTAAAAATATACTTGCCATTCGACTGGTTAATATGTATTTGAACTGTTCTTTCGTTAATAATAGACTGTATTTGAACAGGATTTTTCCACTTCCGTCTTAAACCAGGTTTCTGCTCGAACTTCTTTTCCTGTACCCATTCTCTTACTATGGGTTGCCATACTTTATTTGTCAATTTTTTCTGCCTATTTGCTTCCTTTATCCTCTGATCAATTCGATGAATCTCTTCTGTCCCTTTTTTTTAAAATCCAGCTGTCGCTGTCGGGCCAAGGACTCAGAGTGTGTAGAGGCAATAAAAGAACTATGGGAAAGCAGTGTATGCATCTCAATCCCATACATCAGATAACATGGAGTTTCTTAGGGGACACTGTCCCTGATGCAGATGTGGGCACATTATTGAGTGATAGCTGTACTTCCAGAATGATGGTGGTCCACTTATTTCCCTGATTCTCAACAGTTTGACTAATAACGTTAGTACTTCCTGATTTTTTACATTCCACCAGCCCCGCTGATTGCGGATGACGTGGCGTGCTGTGCTCTAACCCAATCTCCCTTTGTCCACAATAGTCTTTGAAGACCTTAGAGACAAAGGCTCCACCTTAATCGGAGTGTAAGATTTTGGGTGCACCAGCTACAGTAATTATATCAGAAATATCCCTGGCGAGTGCGTTTTCCAAAACAGTTTTTGTGGGGACCAGCCAGCAGAAGGAAGTGCATCCATCCACACAAACGAGAACATGTCTATATCCCAAAAAATGGGGGAAGTGGTCAAAAAAGTCAATAAATAATTTTCCCATTTGCTCATCAGCTTTCACAAGAGCCAATGGTGCTGGCTTAATTTAGTGATGACTTATTGGTCGAATAGCATGGCTCACAATTTGCCACGTATGTTTTAAAGGCTTTAAGCATGCCTGGCCACCAATATAAGAGGGTCAATTTGCAGAATGTTATTCTGGCACTACAATGCGATTGACTTATGCCCTTGTGAGCTTCTTTTACAAGCTGTGGCTCGGGGCTACTTCTCGGTTTCCTTTGGGCAACTTAACTAATACAATACCCATAGGGAGGGGTTTCCGAGTAAAAGTACCTTGGTGGACATTCTGGTGGATTCTCTGTTATTGGGTCTAATAGCTGAATCAGTTCCTCATCCCGATTAGCTGCCCGTTCTGCCCCAGTGATTACACTAACATTGGCAGGCCCCTCTCGAGGGGGTGTCATGCAGACCGAATGTTTTGCTTGTTCATTTGTACGGCTGTTTCCTTCTGAGTGTACTGTTCCAGCCCTTTTATATGAATCACCTGACACTTCTTTTTCTCCATTCTCGAATGGAGAATATCTTCCCATAGTGTGGGTTAAATAAAGTCTGCTTTCTTTAAAACATACTGTAATGCTGCAGCTTCAGTATATTGTGCTGTCTTATGGCCAAGGGGTATGGACAGTAATTATTTTGGATATAAAGAATAGGAATCTCAAAAAGTCCCTACTACCATCCCCATCCTAGCTGAGGATTGTTGGGGTGTCTCTTTTTTAATCGTCATTGATGATCCATCACAGTAAATAACTTGATGGTATTCTATAAGCGGTCACATAAGTACTTGTCTGATTCCCTCCTCCGTATTATCATCCTCCATGATGGAGAGATACTCTATCTTTCCACATTAATTTTGGATGGCTTTGTAGATAAAGATAGTATTTATTAATGAGTTGCTCGAGGAGGTCTTTACCTCCCCCTTCTGGGCAAGTTTAATCAAGTTGTGTTCGTTTGTGGGCAAGGTTGCCAAGGCATAGAGGAATTCAAAAGGTCCTGGCTGGGTGCCAGACCTTCAATGCTGGGATTGATCATCCTTAAGGTGCTGAGGTTCATTTGCTGCTTTATCTTCAATTATTTTAACTGATTTTTGTTCCTCCCTCTTGGGGATTTCATGTTTTCCAGATCCCTGATGGGGTTTATTGGACCGTTTACTTTCTTGATGATCCTCCTGTTGAAGTGGACGTTGGTTCTGCCGGGAATCTTTTTGATCCCAATTTCAGTTTTCTCGGTACCCTCCCATGGCTCTTTGATAACTTTGGCCAGTGTAAAAGCTGTTCCCATAGGGAGTCCACTGTCCTTCGCTTTCCTTTCGAGGTCTAGCCCCTCGTCTATCCTATCTTTCTGGGGAGAAATCTGTCTCCTATTGTGGGCGGGTTGGGGGTGTAAACATTTTGGAATACCCTCTTGGGGGTCCTGAGCCATGAGTTTGTGTCTGAGCAGGGTGTACTTGAGACTTGGGTCTATACAGTCCTTTCTGAGTACCAAAGGTACCTTCTTCATTTTTTTTATCCCTAGTTTCTGATCTCATTATTGGTTTAGTTTGGGGTAGACCTAAGATGTCATGATTTAATTGGATAATGTGATTGACATTATCCCATTTTGGTTGATTATCTCAATAATCATTTAGAGCACCCTCACAGGCAAATTTGAGGGCTGTATTTTGATATTGATTGGCCAGGCAACCACGAACAATGTCCCAATTATCCTGCGTAAGTACTTTGCCTAATCTGTAGGCAGCTACCAGCCCTTTAGTTGTGGCTGTATTAGTGAGTATTTCCTTGATTGTACCCATTACATGCCCGCCCTGAGTTGCCGTGAGAATATAAGCGTATATTTGAACCCAGTTGTTGCACTGGTTTAATGGGGGAATTAAGTCTGAACTTAGTATCATTTGCAGAAGTTGTCTCAGGTTTTGAGCATTCCAATCTTGGCAACAGGTTTCCAATTTATCATGGTTAGTTAGAATATAGCAGGTTTTTCCTGGCTGGTGTTTCTGGTCTACCACACATTGTGTAGATAGAGCTCAGTTTACTTGACCTAGGGGCGCAATTTGTGGTTGCTGGGGTTGGTTTACTGGACCATTAATCATTGTGCCTCCAGCATTTAGATAAGAGTGAGTTTGTGCCTGTTGGCATTGATTATAATGGATTCTAAGCTGTCTATAGTTTTCTCAAAGATTGTTGTCATTTATTTCATCATGAGTTTGTCACCTTAACCGGAATGCATGGCCCCCAGGAGCATAGGCTGCTCTGGGTCCTGCTATTTGGACATGGTTACCACCACCTTGTTGGGCACCATTTATTAGGCCTCCCAATTATGCAGGTGTGCACCTTATCATTAAGGAATTTATTGGATTTGGAGTATTCATTTGATTATCCCACAGGATATTCTGTATCCCCTGGTTCTGGGGATCAACATTAATCGTGCCCTGGGTTCTAACGGCTCCTTCGGCATCAAAGCCTTCTATTTCAAAAATTATCATTTAGTTTTGTGGAGGTACAGGGATAGGATTACTTCCCCTAATAAAGCAATCATTTAAATTTTCTAATAAAAAAGCTTGGCCAATTCCGACAGGATTTGCCATTTCTTCAAGACCTAACCTTGGTTAGGGTTTAATATTTTGTCAGGACCTAACCTCGGTTAGGTTTAATATGAACTTTATAAGAAGCTTCTAGACCTCAATGGTATTTTGAGGGAGTTCTGATTTAAGTTCTACAAGGCCTGATTAGGGTCTTGTCAGCACTAGAGACTTAAATCTGGGTCTTAGAACCACTGTCAGTAAACACTCCTTCTATACTTAACAATTTACAACATGGATATAGATATAAATATAAGTATAGGAACTGTATCAACTTGTTAACACACTTGTTGGGCACCAACTGATGGGATAATTACAAGTCCTAGCCCTTTCGGGCAACCCCAGATCAGGCGTATTCCCCAGACGTTCACCTTCAACTTAAGTTAGAGATGGCCGAATTCCATAAGATGCTTAAATGGGTCTAAAGGTTCAGGCTATCTCCCCCTAAAGGAAAGGAACGACTGAAGATGTTACCGTCCTACAGATATTATTTTTAATAAGTTTAACTAGACTGTAACCTGCTGGATATTATAAGAGTCCGGAATACCCCCAGAATTCTGCAACTCCTTACAAAAGTGTGTACAGAAATTGGATTCACGAGTTTATACAGAATTACTCTTTGAGACAATTCTAAAAATATATAGTTTTATTTAAGAGCCGACATTCATTTAACAGCTGCTGAATCATTCGCAACAAGAACAATTCAAAATACAGATAGCTTACCTTTCTTATTTCTCAGAGATCTTTATTTTCAAATCTTTACTTCGTTACATTTCTACATTTCCTACTTATTTCTAAATTGCAGAACATCCACCAAAATCAATTACTTTGATTACCTGAGACTCATAGTTAAAGACTTACAGAGATGCCTCTAAAGAGTTGAGAAATGCTTGGCCTGTTCAGTGAGTTCTGACTTTCTGTTTGAAAAGCTCTTATTTTTACACCCTTTTGGCAGTGGTTTATTCTTTGATGTTCTCTGCTGATGTGCGCTAATTGTATTATTCATTCTCTCTGTTTGAATGCTTTCTATTCTTACTGTCAATTCAACTATTGTATGTATAATTATTATGTCTCTACCTTTAGGTGTTTCAAAAACCATCATAAAAACAATATGACAGCTATGGTTTCTGTTTGATGTCATTCTTACAAAATGCTTTCATTCAATTCTTAATATTGGCTTAACTGGATTTTAGTAGACATTGTGACTCCATGATGTTCCAAGTTCAATACAAACACAATGTAATTGCTTGGTGCATCTATTGAAGTCATATCTTCAAAGTTTTCTTGTTGGTATCATATTTACTATAAGTATAAATTAAAGACACTTTGACCAGAGTGTTTCATACATTTCTAGCTATCTCAATTGGTTGCATATTTAATCATGTTTCCTGTCTTCCAAGTTTAACATAAAAACTATTTGACCAGCAGGTGTTTCTTTTACTTGATGTCATCTTTTCAAAGGCACATGCCTCTTTTAATGTTTGTGTTTCTGTTTCACGTGTTAGCTTAAAGCACCTTAAACTGGGCATTTTCATTGCGTTCCCTCCAAACTCTAGGGGGGAAAATTCAGTTGGTTTGCACTCCCGTTAGCGCCTTAAGAGGGCGCTAATGGAGCGCAAAGCAACTAGTGCCCAGGCGAGGTGATAACTGCGCCTTTCATGGAATTGACCGGACATTTTGTGGCGGCACTAAACAATACCGCCCAATCTCCTGCGCACGCAGATCTTGACATCATTTGAGCGTGCAACACCCTTGTGGCGCCCCGGAATGGAAATTGAGTGGTGCCCCCCTCCTTTCCACCTGGCGCAACCAACGACAGGTAGACTGGAACGCTTCCCAGTCGTTGTGGGGCTGGGGGGCGCTATTTAAAGGGGGCGTCTTCCTGGCTTTTTGTCTGGTAGACATTTTTGCACCACTCATTCTGAGAGAGAGAGAGAGAGCTTTTGAGAGAGAGAAAGAGAAAAAGGGAGACTTCTGCATTGAGTCAACGCTGTGTGAAGTAGTTTTGGCTTCTGACCATAACTTTGCAGGTACTTTGGTTTTTGAACTTCATTACTTTGATTGTCAAGATACTATGGGGGCTGCACTGATTGGTGGTGTTGTCCTACGTCAGCAGATTCGGAGGGCACAGAGATGCAGAGAGAGAGTGGCAATCATGGCCAGATGGAGGAGGGCCAACAGGCCTCTGTACAGGAGACCTTAACCTCCCTGGGTATTTCGCCAACAATTCTCCTACATTAATATGTCTGAGGAGCAGTGTTTGCGAAGGCTGCGCTTCAGCAAGGAGGTGGTCACTGAGCTCTGCCACCTGCTGCAGCCAGATCTGCAGCCTCAACTGAGGAGCAGGACGTCTCTGTCGGTGGCAGTGAAGATAACAGTGGCTCTCAACTTTTATGCCACTGGCTCATTTCAATCAGCTACTGGGGACATCGCCGATATCTCCAAGTTCGCTGTCCATTGCTTCATCCATCAGGTCACAAATGCCCTCTATTAAAGGAGACGAGAGTACATCTCTTTCCCCATGACCCCAGACACTTAGCATGAATGCGCTATGGACTTTGCAAGAATAGCGGCCTTCCCCATGGTGAAGGGCACCATTGACTGCACGCATGTGACTTTGTGTGCTCCGCATGAGAATGCAGAGGATTTCTGCAACTGAAACGGGTTCCATTCCTTAAACGTGCAGTTGGTCTGTGACCACAGACAGCTGATCATCGCTGTTAATGCCTGCTATCCTGGCAGCAGCCACGATGCATACATCCTGCGCCAGACTACTGTGGCAGAACTTTTCCAGGCACCGCATCACCCAGGTGGTTGAATTCTTGGGGACACTGTGCACCTGGCTGATGACACCGCTCCGTACGCCCAACACCCCTGCTGAGCTGTGGTACAACAAGAGCCATCAAGCTACCAGGAATATCGTTGAGCACACAATCGGCGTGATCAAGCAACGGTTCAGCTGTCTGGATCATTTTGGAGGAGCCCTGCAGTACTCGCCTGAGCGAGTCTCCCATTTCATTGTGTGCTGCATGCTACATAACCTGGCAATCCTCAGGACCCAGCCAATGCTACCAGGCCTTGGAGCACCACCAGAGGAGGAGGAGGAAGAGGAGGAGGATGATCATCAGCAGCACCAAGGCGGGAGGGAGGCACACAATGTAGAAACTGGAAGGGCTGTCCATCAACGGCTGATAGCAAGCCACTTCTGGGCCCCTGCTGAGGAAATGGCTTCTGCCATTGAGAACAACATGAATGAAACCAACCCGCAACCCCTAAGCCGGCCAAGGCAACAATGATTGATTGCAAAGACCAAACATGTACATTTTGAATACAAAAACGTATTTATTTTACAAACTCTGTGTGTGTCATTTCCGCATGACAAACTAATAGAAAGAAACACAAAAAAAAAGTCATTAACATAACTGGTTCTCACAACCTGGAGATAATGTCCAAAACACTAAAAAAAAATTGACCACGAACCTCGGCCTTTAATAAAAAAATGAACAACATTTTGTCACACCTCCTACTTTTTGCCCTTCGAGGGTGATCTCCTTCCCTTGCGCACTTCCTCCCTTCCCACCCTACTGCTCCTCCGTAATGGGACCCCAGTGGCTGCAGCAAGGCTGGTGGAAGGCTGCTGATTGTCATAACATGAGACTGCAGATGCCCTTGAAGGACAGCCTCGACCAGATCTGGGCCTGGAGGGCCCGGCTGTAGACTGCACCAACTCTGCATGGGCGGCAGCAGTCTGTCCTACAGGCGGTGGCAAGTGCAGTGGAGAAGTGACAGTGGTGGTAACAGGAATGCTGTCATCTTGAGAGAGGACAGCAACTCCCTGCTCGACTGATACACTGGCACTCCCACGGGGCAGCACTTCAGCATCCAGACCAATCTGCTGGAGCACAGATTGCTGGCCTGCTGTGGCGCGGTGAGAGCCCCGTGGAAATGTGTTCGAACCAGCGAGGCAGCAGTCAGTGCTCGCGTGGCTTCAATCTGAGTCTGCATGAGAGCAGTCAGAGATGGGGTCATGGCAGCCAGTGACTGAATTGCAGCATTAAGCATTTGCATGGCATCCGCCTGTGCTACAGCGAAGTGCTCCACACTCCTTGCCAGTGATTCAATGGATTCGCGCACCCTTCCCACTGCACCCATGAGCTCAGTGTGCATGTCCACCGCCTGGGTGTTCATTTCAGCAATCAGCTGCTCCTCCTCTGCGTCCAGTGCAGCAGGACTCGCTGGCATGCTCTCCCCCTGGGGAGAAGACCCCCGAGCTTCCCTACTCCCATCGCGTTGCTGCAGCCCACTGGGCCCTGGAGCTTCACCCTCATCAGACCCTTCCCCCATGCTCCCCTCCAGGGAAGGCGTGTTCCCTGTGTGGGCATGGACTTCCTCGGGAGAGAGTGGCACTGATGCTCCGGCTTCCTCTTCCTCCTCGCCTGCAGCTTCACTCCCACTGGCAGCTTGAGGGCCCATCTCCTCAGCTGGTGAATCACCATCTGAAAGCAGGGAAGTACAAGAGTGGCTTTAGCGTGAGGACAGGGTGTCAGTAAGGGAGGAATGATTGCAGCGATTTAGTAAGTTGGATTGAAAGTGTCAAAGGCTGGTGTTGTGAGGGACAAGTGGAAGGAGAGAGGACAAAAAGATGATGACCTTACCATTGCTGTCCAGAACGGGGTCGGCATCTCCAGTGCAGCCATGGTCTTGCCTGATGTGCCTCCCATAGTTGAATAGCCCTTGCTGTATACAGCCATGGTCTTGCCTGATGTGCCTCCCATAGTTGAATAGCCCTTACTGTATGCAAAGTGTGGAATGTGCGTGTGTGTTTGATGAAAGGGCCATAGGTGTTGGATGAGTGTTGGGCATTGGGGTTTTAAGACCCTCTGGCCATAGAGTGAGGTTGAGATGGAGGGATGGAGAGGTATTGAAAAAAAGCTACTCACCTTGACAACCCGAGTGAGGTCGTTGAACTTTTTTCTACATTGGATATGGGTCCTGGGCAGCAAACTCCTTGAGGAGACGCTCTGGGCCACCTCCTTCCGCACTCTTCTGTACTCACGCGGCAAAGGCCTCCTGCCACTCTCTGGGTACAGTATTGATCTTCTGTGCTCCACCGCGCCAACCAGAGCCTCCAAGGCCCGCTCGCTGAAGCGCTGTGCTCGCTCTCTGCCATTTCAATGGGGTAATTGTTTTAGTATATTTAACTAATTCCCATTTCAAAGCTTGTTTGGTTTTTACAACTTTGTTAAACAACTGATCTTTATCTCAGAAGCCTGTATTTCTGTTTGCAGCTTGTGTCTCCGAGGCTTTAGATTTTTAAACCCAGTATATCATGTATTAATAATATCAGTATTCTGTTCATATTATGGTGTATCTTTTTTGAAATATGGTGTATTCCCTCACAGTTGGGACAAGAAGTAGCTTTATTCTGCAAATGGTTGTGCTATATGTGACGTAGGAGCACTTGGCGCTGATATTGGGTGCCTGAAAAGCTGTGTTTTCTATTCCCTAGCACTAGCATTCCTCACCTTAATGAGGACAATTTTACAAGAAACAAAATAATTTCATACAATGCATGTACATATTAATATTCAAATATTAAGCTATTTATTTTTAAATTAAA
Source organism: Somniosus microcephalus (assembly GCF_052327205.1). Lineage (NCBI taxonomy): Eukaryota > Metazoa > Chordata > Chondrichthyes > Squaliformes > Somniosidae > Somniosus > Somniosus microcephalus. The sequence goes on from NC_140992.1 coordinate 220,530,661, forward strand.
ATATGATTTTAAACCTTAATAGCTTTATAACACTGAGTCAATCACACTACTGTTAAACATGACTAAAGCAAGATAGCTCCTTTTAGGTTCTCAACTTAAATGTAGCCTAAATTTATTACTACTGTACCTAACTCAAATATTAACTCTGTTTCAAAGGCAGACAAATATATGCAGGCATGTAGTACTGAATTAGGTCCTTCTGAGCCTCACAGAGAAACACTTCAATGCTTACTTGATGTCTCTTTGGTCAAGGCAAATCAACAATATCAATCTAAACTGAAATGTGAAACTCTGCAAGTATTCAAACACAAGACTTCTCAGATGAAACTCACCCTACTTCATGTGATTTACATCTCAATTTCAAAGCTGCAACCAATTCTTAAAAATCTTGCAGCAGGGATGGAACTAATGAGTGGAAGGGAGCGACTCTCACAGTTCATACCCTCCCCTGCGCACATGTGAAAAGGAATCTTGATCGAGAGGAGACTATTAACTAAACACAATCTAACTCTGATGAAACACAGACGCAGAAGGTACACACAGGACACAAGATGACTGAAAATGTATTGGTCTCATCCGAAAGACAGCACCTCCAATAGTGCAGCACTCCCTCAGAACTGCACTGAAGTATCAGCCTGGGTTATGTGCTTAATTCTCTGTAGTGGGGCTTGAACTCATGACCTTCTGACTCATAGGCGGTACTACCACTGAGCCAAAGCTGACACATAACCTTCAGTTTAGTTGGAGGGAGATGCGCAGAGAGGTAGTTGATTGTTGATCCATTGGCAGAGTCCAAGAGGTGAGCGGGACGGCAAGGAGGTAGGCGAGATTAGGCCCCCACCGAGCGCATTGGGCGGGAAGATCAATGAGAGAGGAGGCTAGCTCAGTTGGGGTTGCGGCTCGTAAGGAGGCTGTGATGAGCACCTCGATGGGCCCTTCAGAGAATGCCAAGAGAGGCATAGAGGATAGTTGGGGGCTTATCCAAAATGAATTCTACCCTGGGACATCAGCAGGAGAGTACGAAGGCAGAGGAATAGTGAGGGTTCAGGTTACTGAGGTAACAAGTTAGGCATTCTAAATGGACAAACAAGCTGAAACACAACTTCATAATTCACTTCATTCTGACAATGCTGGCAGATTTAAAATTAAACAGTATTTGTGATTCAAAGGCAAATATGAACGCCAAAAATAATATTGTGAACGTGTATTGTTCCCAGGCCTTTGATCACAAGTGTAGAGATGAATAAAAATAGCAACTGCAGCAAATTTAAGGGATTGATATTTATAGCGAAGAGGCATAAAACAACCCTCAGTTACATTTTGCTGCAAATTGCTCTTCACATTTTAATAATTAGCATTTTAATCATTAAGCTTATTATATTGTTGCTAATTAAGTTGAGTTTGCAATCACCACTGAAGCATTTTCATTATGAGATCATTATGTCTTTCTTTAGAGCCCATTTAAATTCATTGGTTGAGCGGAAGTTTGCAGAATCCAGTGTTAGCAGCACGGCTGACAGAAGACTTATCAAATTGCTGCAGTCAAGCTGATATTTCAGATTGTAGACAATCAAAGCCTGTGAACTGAATCACTTCCTGGTTTAACACATCATGTAGATAATTTACTGCTCTTTTCTATAATCTTAAATTAAATAAGGTGAAATCCTGGTGTAAATGGTGGAATTTCTGATACAGCAGGTTTTAGTCTCATTATTGCATCATTTGCATACGTGCACCAATTTGGGGTCGAGGGCATGTTCTGCCAACTGTCAGTTCCATCCTTTAGAACAAATGTAACTGCCATATCCGACTTACACCCCAAATTCAGGCTCCCTACACCAGACCTACACCATTTTGCCCCCTCCCCTCAAAACATTGCAGAATTTCAGGCTCAGTGGGGGTAAAATTCATCTTTAGCAGTAGGACCGAGGACCAATTTCCCCCCCCCCCCCCCCGCCAGAAAGTCTGACCACACTCTATAAATAGCATGGGTCCAAACTTACTTACCATCACTGGTGGGTTTGGGGGCTTAAAACAAGTATTACTGCATTTTTGGAGGTGGATTCTGGGGTGGGACCCATTTCTGCCCAGAATGACAGCGCTGTAGTTTCTGTCTTAATCTAGAATCTTCTCAAAGTGTATGCAATATTGCAAGGAGATCATTAAAATAAACATGCAAGAGGAGGAACATTGTTGGAGTGCTGAAAACCCATGATGTGCACTCCCATAGCAATGACGATATAAAAGAGCTGTATATGTTGCCAACATCAGCAGAGACAGGTGGAGCTGCTTCACTTTGGAGTCTGCCACCTGAAAAAACTTTGAAGAGTGGTTGCCAGAGTGGCGAAAGAGCTTTTAAAATGTTTTGGTTTTTCCTCTTAGTTGGATAGTTCAGGTCTTGCCACTGATTACCATTTACCACTGTTCGCAACCTTGGTGTCATATTTGACCCTGAAATGAGCTTCCAACTACATATCTGCCCCATCACAAAGTCTGCCAAATTCCATCTCCAGAACATCACTCGGCTCCACCCCTGTCTCAGCTCATCCGCTGCTGGAACCCTCGTCCATGCCTTTATTACCTGTAGACTTGACTATTCCAATGCACTCCTGGCCGGCCTCCCCTCTGTAAACTTGAGGTCATCCAAAACTCTGCTGCCCGTGTCCTAACTCGCACCAAGTCCTGTTCACCCATCACCCCTGTGCTCGCTGACCTACATTGACTCACAGTTAAGCAATGCCTCGATTTTAAAATTCTCATCCTTGTTTTCAAATACCTCCATGGCCTTGCGCCTCCCTATCTCTGTAACCTCCTCCAGCCCCACAACCCTCCGAGCTATCTGCACTCTTCCAATTCTGGCCTCTTTGTTGTGTATGTGCCTTTAAGAGAAGAACTGATTCTATACTGCAGTACTGGCAGTGACCACCCCTGTATATAAAGCCATAGCAGGCTTCTGTATTTCAGTCTTGAATTATTCTCTGTTCAGTAAATACCTGTTTTATTGTTCTCCTGCAGTCTGAGTATTATTGATCCTCGGACACTACACTGGCGACGGGCAGGTTTGAACTCACCTGCAGTACTGCATCACCTCATGGGGATCTTTTCCCTGAAGAGAAGCTTCTTGGAGGTTGAAGTCAGAACGGCGGGCGTCGACCGCGGGCAACCGCCCAGGGATCCATTGGAGAGTTGCAGGGGAGGCTGTGGAGAGCTGGGCCTGGCTCCCCAGTCGAGGTGTTCCAGCAAGTCGTGCTGGTAGCAGGTAGTGCGCTGACCCTTTTGGACTGCGGCGGACTCGGGCTCGATCGAGCGGCTCTGCAAAGGGGCCGTGCAGCGTCGTCGGGAGGAAGAGAGAGAGAGAGGGTGGAGCGCACAGGCCGCGGTCGGTGCTCAAGAACAGGGCAGCGTGGAGAGGATAGAACGCGGGGAAGGAAAAGTGATACGCGCCGAAGCCGCGGGTTGCCGCCATTACCTTGTAGAACGCTAGGAGCAGCGTGGCAGCAAGGGGAAGAAGGAAAAGCGTGGGAGGCGCCATTTAAAATAACTCAAGATGCCGAAGAGTGGCAGTATCACTGCTTTCGACAACGAGGTAGAAGACTGGACCACGTATGTGGAAAGAATTGAAGTGTACTGCAAGGCAAATGAGGTGGCCGATGGAAAGAAGGCGTCGGTATTATTAAATTTGATGGGCGCGAGAACGTACGGCCTATTACGGAATTTAATTACCCCAGCTAAACCAATGGAGAAAAGTTTTGAAGAGATTGTTAATATCTTACAGGAACACCTAAACCCTACACCGCTGCTGATAGCAGAAAGATTCAAGTTCCATAAAAGAAACCAGCACAAAGATGAGAGCAATGCTGACTATCTTACGGAACTACGCAAGTTATCGAAGCACTGCCAGTTCGGAGCAGGACTGGCAGACACCTTGCGGGATAAGTTTGTCTGCGGGCTCCAGAGTGAAGGAACCCAGAAACGACTACTTTCGGAAAAGGACCTGATGCTAGAACAGGCTTTCAGCGTGGCAGTATCCTGCGAAGCAGCAGCACGGGGAGCTGCGGAAATACAACAGAAACCACAGGAATACAGCGCTAACGAAATGGCGTATGGAGCAGAAAAGTGCTATCGCTGCGGCAGAACAACCCATGATCAGAAGGACTGCTGGGTTAAGGACAAAATATGCAGGCAATGTGGGAAAATGGGACACATAGCAAGAGTCTGCAGGTCGGGAGAGAAAACCAACACTACAAGAACTACTAAGGAAAAGTACAAGAAAGTAAAGAAATTGACAGACAGTAGTTCGGAAGATCAGGAGAGTGATAAGGACTCCAGGAGCAGGAGACTAAGTTGTCTAAAGTTACACAATGTGATCGCAAAGGAGGATCACCGAACCATTTGGGTCACCCTCATGATAGCAGGGTCACCAGTAAAGATGGAATTGGACACAGGATCAGCCCTAACTATCATGAATCGACGAGACTATGAGCGGCTATTCTCACACATACCCTTGAAGGACACGTCCATTGTATTGAATACATACACGGGGCAAAAAGTCTACCCCAGAGGAAAAATAAGGGTGCCAGTTGAATACAACGGCAAGGAAACACAGAAACTGTATCTATATATACTACCAGATGGAGGACCACCATAATTGGGACGTGAATGGATCCGAAAAATACAATTGGATTGGCATTCCATTCAGGCGCTAACTGTGACTGATAAAAAGGATGATGACGTCACACCTGGCCGACTGTCAAAAATTCTAACTGACACGAAAGAGGTGTTCCAACAAGGACTTGGGACTTTAAAAGGAGTAACGGCAACGATAAAAATCGAAGATAACGCAAACCCAAAATTTTTTAAGGCCAGACTGGTACCTTACGCGATCTGCCCAGCCGTTGAAGCAGAGCTGGAGAGTCTGGAGCATTCGGGTGTGCTGTCCAAGGTGGACTGGAGCGAGTGGGCCACACCCATCGTTCCTGTAATGAAGAAATCATTGAGCAGCACGCCTGGGGAACCGAAGAAGGTTCGCATCTGTGGGGACTTCAAGGTAACTGTGAACCCAGTCCTGCACACAGTACAATATCCACTTCCACGGATAGAAGATATTTTTGCCTCACTATCTGGAGGGAAACGCTTTACAAAGATTGATCTGGCCCAAGCGTATCTACAAATGGAGGTGGAACAAGCGTCTAGGAAATACCTCACGATAAACACTCACAAAGGCCTTTACCAGTACAATCGACTGGTATTCGGGGTAGCATCAGCCCCGGCTATTTGGCAGAGGTCGATGGAACAAGTCCTGCAAGGGATCCCGGGGACAGTGTTATTTGGACGACATCCTGGTTACGGGCGAAAATGACAGTGAACACCTTGCCAACCTGGAGCAGGTGCTCATGAGATTACAGGAATATGGGCTATGAGCCAACCGCCCCAAATGCGAGTTCTTCAGGAGACAAATCTCGTATTGTGGCCACATGATTGATGAGGAAAGGTTGCATAAGTCGCCGGACAAGATTGAGGCTGTAGTCAAGGCTCCAGCACCGGAAAATGTGTCGCAACTGAGGTCGTTCCTCGGGTTGGTGAACTACTACCATAAGTTCTTGCCGAATTTATCCACAATTCTGCACCCACTGAACGCCCTACTGCAAACTGGAGTAACATGGAAATGGAGTGATGAGTGTAAGCGTGCCTTTCAGAAATGTAAATGCCTAATCACTTCAAAAGAAGTATTGGCCCACTACAATCCAACACTGCCGATTCGGTTAGCATGTGATGCGTCTCCCTACGGCATCGGAGCGGTGCTGTCACACAAATTCCCTGACGGTTCAGAGAGGCCAATAGCCTTTGCGTCGCGCTCGTTAACCTCAGCCGATCGTAACTACGCCGAGATTGACAGGGAGGCCCTCAGCCTGGTGTGGGGGGTGAAGAAGTTCAATCACTATCTGCACGGGCAGAAATTCACCCTACTGACTGATCATCAGCCCCTGGTCTCCGTTTTTAACCCAAAGAAGGGCGTTCCGGTGATGACGGCGCAACGGCTGCAAAGATGGTCACTTTTTTTCTAGGGGCACATCAGTGCGACATAGGGTACAAGGGTATGAAACAGCATGGAAACGCTGATGGGCTGATATTCCATGCGACCATAGTCGAATGTCTACCTGTTACAAACTCAAGTATAGAGAAGGAAACCCGAAATGACCCGACACTCTCTCGGGTCTATGATTTGACGGTGAATGGATGACCAGCACATGGCGACTCACTGTTGCCAGCATTCTCGCCAAGGAGAGAACAGCTGTCAGTGTGCTGGGGGACCTTGATGCGTGGATCCCGAGTGGTAATTCCACCCAAGTTGAGAGATAGATTGCTCAATGAGCTTCATGAGGGTCATCTGGGAGGGGTAAAAATGAAGAGCCTAGCCAGGGCGTTTGTGTGGTGGCCGGGAATCGATAAAGAAATCGAGGGTATGACCAAGAGATGCACAGGATGCCAGAAGGTCCAAAACGCTCCACCACAGGCCCCGCTACATCCATGGGAGTGGCCCTCATCTCCATGGCAACGGGTACACATTGATTTTGCTGGTCCATTTATGGACTCAATGTTCCTAATCGCTGTGGACGCCCATTCGAAATGGCCAGAGGTCATCAAAATGTCCTCCACCACCACGGAGAAAACTATTGCAGTCCTACGGACCATCTTCGCCAGGAATGGCTTGCCAGAACAGATTTGCTCCGACAATGGGCCACAGTTTGTGTCAGAGGATTTCCGGAGGTTTCTGAGGAATAATGGGGTGAAGCATTACACATCTGCCCCATATCATCCAGCCACAAATGGATTGGCTGAGAGGTTTGTTCAGACCTTTAAAAAGGCCATAAAGGCAATGCACAATGACGACATACCACTACAACACAAGGTGGATAATTTCTTGTTTGCTTACCGGAATGCGACACATGCAGTCACCAACCAAGCTCCAGCCATAATGTTCTTCAACCGAAGGCTAAGATGTCGCCTGGATTTGCTCAAACCAAACATAAGACGAGATGTTGAGGATAAGCAATTCCAGCACATAAATGAGAAGCCAACCAGGAGCTTCAAGATAGGGCAACCAGTCTTGGCCCGCGACTACCGAACAGAAAAATGGCAGCCAGGAACGATATGCACACAGCAGGGACCACTAATGTACACAGTGGACGTTGGAGAGAGCATCGTGAGACGCCATGCTGACCAGATTCTAGAGTCACAGGAACAAGCCAAACCCATACCACGAGCAGGTGCACCTGGTAAACAACCCGAAGTACAGATTGCATCTACCTCAGAAGCAGTGGTATTGGAAGCTGACGAACCAACCAATGACAATGAGCCAGAATCAACTCCGCCGCAAGAACAGGATACTCGAGAAAGGCGCTATCCAGTCAGGATCAGGAAGCCTCCTCAAAGACTGAACTTATAAATGATTATTTCAGTTGATGTATATAGTACAGAGAAAATTGTAATTGTAATTAGTTATTATTTAGTTGTTAAATGAATGTTATGTACTGTTTATCTAAAAGGGGAGGAATTGTTGTGTATGTGCCTTTAAGGGATGAACTGATTCTATATTGCAGTACCGGCAGTGACCACCCCTGTATATAAAGCCATAGCAGGCTTCTGTATTTCAGTCTTGATTTACTCTCTGTTCAGTAAATACCTGTTTTATTGTTCTCCTGCGGTTTGAGTATTATTGATCCTCGGTCACTACACTCTTGAGCATCCCCGATTTTAATCGCTCCACCATTGGTGGCCGTGCCTTCAGCTGTCAAGGCCCTAAGTTCTGGAATTCCCTCCCTAAACCTTTCTGCCTCTCTACCTCTCTTTCCTCCTTAAAGACGCTCCTTAAAACCTACCTCATTTGCCCTAATACCTCTTTATGTGGCTCGGTGTCAAAATTTGTTTTATAACGCTCCTGTGAAGCACCTTGGGATGTTTTACTACGTTAAAGGCACTATATAAATACAAGCTGCTGTTGTTGTTGTTGATAGCTGGAGGGCTTGAGAGACCACTGAGATACTTTTGCCTCCACCCACAGCAAGAGTTTGAGTACCAGGTATGGGATTCCCAAAAGGCATTCGGAAGTTCGCAATGAAGGGGGAGCAGCAATACAGGATGGAGGAAAGGAGAGTATCACAGCAGAATCACAGAATCACAGAAACCCCACAGTGCAGATAGAGGCCATTTCGGCCCATCGAGCCTGCACCGACACATATCCCACCCGATCCCCGTAACCCCTACACCAACACATATCCCACCCTATCCCCGTAACCCCATGTATTTAATCCCCCTAACACTAAGGGTCAATTTATCATAGCCAATCAACCTAGCCCGCACATCTTTGGACTGTGGGAGGAAACCGGAGCACCCGGAGAAAACCCACGCAAACACGGGGAGAATGTGCAAACTCCACACAGACAGTCGCCCGAGGCCGGATTCGAACCCGGGTCCCTGGCGCTGTGAGGCAACAGTGCTAACCACTATGCCACCTGTCCCAAAAAATTTACAGGCTACTCAGATTGTATGAAGATCTCGGTGAGGAGCTCAGTGTGAGCAAAGTGTGATTCGCAAAAAGGCAGCAGGGGATCTGTGCCAGCTACCGCATGAAAATCTGTGGCTAATGCAATCTACCCAGACAGCTCTGCCTCTGCCTGGGAAAGTGACAACCCCACTTAATTTTTACACCACCAGCTCATTGCATGCAGCAACAGAGGATCTGTGCTATATCATCCAGGGAGCTGTCAGATAACTGACTCACTTTTTAGGAGAGTTGGGGGATTCATCCAATTTGGCATCACAGCAAGGCAGTAACACGATAGGCCCATCCAGTTTTATTGCGTTGCTTGGTTCCTCAAAGTGCAGTATGCAATAGATGACACACACACAGCACTGCCAGCTCCTACATTTTAACCCCTCAACTTTCTGAATAGCAAGGAATGTTCAGATTATGTGTAAAGAATCCATCACATGAATGTCAGATTTGTTGGAAATTGCCAAAATGCCTTCATCCTCAGGAATTCTGCACTCTTTGAGCTCTACCAGGAAGATAGTCCTGTGGGTGACCTCTGTAAGAGTTGCATGAACAGCAGCTGTACAGTGCTACAATGAGGTACAAGTCTCTTAACAGAATTTTCAAAGAAAACTACAGAGGACTTCATGGGGTGCTTCTGCTGCCTTGACAAACCAAGAGGGGCATTGCAATATGATGGGAGCATGTATCCCACAGCTGTAGCTTGCTGCACCCTGCACAACTTGGCCATCAAAAAGAGCTTAACAAGAAGATTCCTGGGAAGATGGCCCGAGCTGCTTTGGAGGCAAAATGGCATGGAGTGGAGCATCAGGAGATCTGTCACTCACAAGGCTCTTCAGTCACGTCTGCTTTGTTTCGATATACTTATTTTCCCTCCAAAGTGTGACACAGATATTTGCATTAGCGTATGGTGTCTAAAATGTGAACATACGCAATGGCCCAGAACTTGGTGTCAGGGGCTTGCCGCGCGTGCAAGCCCCCGATCTGCACTCACCCAGTGCGCTGACATCTGAAGCCCGGGCCTGCTTGCACTTCCTGTGACAGGCCCGGTTCAGATGTCGGCGCGATGTGCTTACCTGATCCAGCGGCGTAGTTAGTGCGATGTGCCGGCTGGGATCAGGTGAGCACTGTGCAGCCAATCAGGGTAGGGGAAGGTTCATTCATGAGTTTGAGAGTAAGAACTGTCAAACTCATGAAAACTACGGGGGCCCAAAACACTATTTAAACTTTAAATAAAAGTTTAAAAAACATCCCAATCATTAAAGTAAGTATAAATAAGTTAAAAAAAATAAATTAAACAATAATTTTTTTTTGAAAAAAATAAATTTTTAATAAAAAGGGTCTAAAACTAAACTTACCTTATTGTAGATTCTTTAAAATAATAAACCTGTGGGAAAAAAAAATCTAAATTACACTAAAACACCACTTACCTGTAAAAATAAATACTTACGTGTGCTTTTTACAAGCGTAAAGACTGGAAGCCTTTACACATGCGCAAAACCCCCAAAACAGAGGAAATCCAAGACGCACGCGCTGCCCCCTACAGCGCACGCGCTAGCCTCTTCACCTCTTGGATTAGAGGAGAGGAAATGCCGGTTTTCAGCGCATGCGCTGTGCATGCTGAAAACCGGCATTTCTTCCGGCCAGACGCGTGAGTACCCCTTCCGTACTCACGCGTTTGGGGAGGAATTTCTGGGCCATTATTTTAATTGGTTTCCCATTGCACTGTTCATGGAGAATCAGAAGCTACACTGTTTTATATTGTGTAACCTATAATACCAGAGAGTACTTTGTTGTGATTGAAGAAATTAAATTGTGATTTTATCACTCAGTATTATGGGAGTACTTTCAGGTCCAAATAGTTGGATTAGATTCATATTTTCATGGAAATTATAAACCAGGGATCTTGATTATTGTATATTTTTTGAACAATAATTAAATTTAACTTCCAAGATACAGAGAAAAATAGTAAGGGAGATGTTTCAGCGGGGTAGGAGGCATACAGAATTACTGGAAGGTGAGGGGGCTCAGGTAGTTTAGCAGTGTTGGGAGGGTGGTCTTGAGGTCTGGGATTTGGATGGTGGGAACATCAAAGGGACGTTCAGTCTATGAATATTAGGGAAGGGAATTCTTTGGGAGTGGGGTTCTAGGAGTTTGGAAGTAGTGGAAGCTTGTGCGGTGGGGATGGGAGTTGCAGGGTGTGAAAGTACTGCAAGGTGGATGGTGGGGTTTGGGAGCAATAGACAGAGCACTGGGAGCCTTGGACAATTGGCAAAGGAGATATGTGTGGGATTATTAGGAGAGCGTGCTGGGAAGGGAGGTCCAAGAGTTTGGGAGGATTTAGGAAAGCAATTTTAAGGCCCGAAAGCATTGATGGAGTTGGGGTGTCAAACTATTGGGAGGGCTGGATATATCTCCACAAGTGCCAGAGTCGGACCAGTGAGTGGCAGGTTGCATCACAAGGGAAGGGGAAGGAACAAAATTCTCCAAGCTGTGTAAAGTAATGGACTTTACTGTGGCTACAAGGGCAGCTTCTGTTTGTTGTTCAGCTAATTTTATAAAAGTGAGCTGGTGATGCTCCCGCAGCAGATGAGGGTCGGCAGGAGAATGTTTTTTGGGGCATGGTACAGTAGGGCATTAAGAACAGTGGTAGCAGTCTTGTGGAGGAGCTGGCATTGGCTGAAAATGCAACACTGGTATGTCGAATCAGGTGAGACATACTGGCCTCCAAAAAGGTGCAAATAGTCTCCACTGGGAGGTGGGCTCCAGGCCAGGGAAGTGGCCTGGACCCCTGAAGATGAGCAATTTTTTAAAATCTAAAGTAATCCCCCCTTTTACACAGGGATCCAAAGGGGCCACAGAATGGTGTCTGAGGGAATTGCTTAGATGAACTCTCCCTCCCCTCCTGATAGCGAGAGGTGGTCCTATGCAAATAAAGTGCCATCCCACTGACCCCACAAACTCCAATGGGGTCAGGTTGGAGGGCACCAGGAGGTGGGATTGCAATCTGTGGACTTTTAGCCCCACTGTTTCATAATGGCAGGAATATTATATCAAAAACTGTCACTTTAATTAGCAGTGTATTTTAAAGTGGCAGCTGTGACAAATGAAGCATTTTTGTTCTCATTTTTACTGTATTAATTTGTTCACTTTCTTCAGGTCACGTTTCATGTAGAGTTAAAATTGTCTACTGTTGCCTGAATTTCCAAGATAATATACGTTACAGTCTAGGATGTAAAAGGGTCACTTCAGATGATTTATGCTCAAGAAGCATTTCTTTGACACCTTTCTGTTCAGGTGTCATTCTGTGCAGTTTGGTCAGCTTGATGCCTTGGTCAGGTACAGACCGGTTGAGAGATGTCTTTCAACTATAACTGTAAGCTGTACAAACTTGTCTGGAAATCTGAATGGCTGATCATCTAATGTGGTGAAGAGAAATAGAATTACTAATACCTTTTAGTCAGGTTTTATCTTCAAAATAATTTGGGTTATATGGTGAATGAATTGTAATTGAGAGCAGGCTGATTGAGATGTTTGTGATACAAAGCTAATCAAGGGCTTCGTGATAGTTTTACACCATGTTGGAAATTAATGATTGTGTTTCAAAGATCAATTTTATGTTGGCTAGAGGTGCAACATTTTTGTTGTCTTCACATGAAGTTTGTAATTACTGTGAATATGCTGTTTTTGATTATTGTTTATTTACCTGTTTAATGTTCAATAGATGCGTCTGTTGGTTCACAGCCTGAGCAACACAACAGTGTATATTGTTTCATCTTCCAAAGATGGTGCCAGATATATTACAGTAAGCCAGAATGCAGTGGCAAGGGTTATCTTTTCAATGCTAGGGATCCGTTACTTTTACCTAGATATTGGGTAGATAAAGACACACTCTGGTTCATATGGGGCACAAGATCTACTTACAGGAGTGTCAGATGGTGCTGAACGCAAGTAGAATATCTACTATAAAAACACAAAAAGATTACAGCAGTGTTCTGCCTTTCAACCTGCCTAAAAGTAAAGGAAGGCTCCAACTGGTTACTTGAACATCTGCTTGTACAGTAAAGACATGCTCCACTTACTGGCAATTTAATCCAAACTCTATTTTATACAGCAGATCTGAATCCTTATTGACTGTGGCCATCTGGTAAAAATGAGATAAAAAATATGAAATGAAGACATTCAACGACAAAAAAACAATTTTGTGGATAAGTAATAGTGTTGTAAAATATGGAATTAAAAAAAAACATATTAAATTTCAGCTCTATACATTCAGATTCATAAAAAATTACAGCACATAACGCTGACACTCCAATGCAGTTATGAGGGAGTGCTGTACTGTCGGAGGTGCCATCTTTCGGATGAGGAGTTAAACTAAGGCCCTATCTGCTCTCTAGGGTAGACATAAAGGGGGAGAAATTCAGTATAGCCCCGTTTGGGGCGCTAATTTTGCCGGGGCGCTAAAAGTAGTGCCCCGGAAAAATTAGCGCCCCCACGCCGGAAATTAGTCGGTTGCGCCCCAAAGGGAAGCGGGGCACTACTGGAGGCATCCCGCCTCCCTCTTGGGGCGCTGTGAGTGAATATCGTGGCGCTACATGCCGCAGCGCCACACGCTGTGGCACGTCGCGATGCGGTATTGCAGGCCTTCTTCCCCTTCTTAAAGGGGAGGGGCCTTGTGCAGCGCGATCTGGGGCCCAGCTGGGCCCCCGGGGATCGGGAGTGCAGGCAAAAGAGCCCGGCACCCAAGAGAAGTGCCGGGCTCTTGGAGCGCAGCCGGCACTCTGCGGGGGGGGGGGGGTTCCGGAGGCCGGGGACGGGAGCGCAGGCAGGTGCTGGCAGGTGGCCAACAACAAAAATGGCCGCCCCGCACCTCGCCTTTAATTTGTGCCTCCCCAGCCGCAGGTACGCCACCCTGACCCTGTCGGACATAGCGTCCGATGGTAAATCAGGGGGCGCTCCCGAAGATCACAGCCGGGGCGTGAGCGGGGAGCTGCGCACACCGATGATGTCATCGCCAGTGGCGCAGCGCTAACGGTTAGCGCCACCACTATCCTCCTGCTGAATTTTGCGGGAGGCATGGGCAGTGCTGCGCCCGGGCGCTAGTTGGTTTGCGCCCCACTTAGCGCCCTCTGAAGGCGCTAACGGGTGGCGCAACCAACTGAATTTTTCCCCCAAAATATCCCATGGCACTATTTTGAAGCAGAACAGGGGAGTTCTCCCCAGTGTCCTGGCCAATATTTATCCCTCAACCAGCATCACTAAAACAGATGATCTAATCATTATTTCATAGCTGTTTGTGGGACCTTGCTGTGCACAAATTGGCTGTCACATTTCCTACATCACAACAGTGACAGCAGCTGGGGAATAAAACTTAAGTGGCTGTAAAGCATTTTGGGACATCCTGAAAGGTGCTATGTAAATGCAAGTCTTTTTTTAATTCAACCAATTTTGTCTGCACCAACTCTCTGAAAGAACCAGCCATTGGTTCCATTCTTGTGCTCTCTCCCAATAGCCTTATTAAATGTTTCTTTTTCAAGTATTTATTCCCTTCCCTTTTATAAGTTGCAATAGATTCTGCTTCCATCGCTGTCTCTGCTATGTCCTAACAACTCACTGTTTTGAATCATTTTAGTCTGTCTAGGACCTCCACCTCATTTATATCAAAATCCTGAATTTTGCCTCAGTTATCTCCTTTTGGAAAGGACATGTTGCTCACATATTCCTTTGTGAATACTTGGAGGAGGAAATAATCCAGAATATTTACTATTTTGTGCACCTTAATTACATGCGAACATACGAACATACGAATTAGGAGCAGGAGTAGGCCATTCGGCCCTTCGAGCTTGCTCTGCCATTCAATAAGATCATGGCTGATCCAATTACTCCACATTCCCGCCTACCCCCGATAACTTATCACCCCTTGCTTACCAAGAATCTATCTACCTCTGCCTTAAAAATATTCAAAGGCTCTGCTTCCACCGCCCTCTGAGGAAGAGAGTTCCAAAGACTCACGACCCTCTGTGAGAAAAAATGTCTCCTCATCTCTGTCTTAAATGGGCGACCACTTATTTTTAGATTCCTAGTTCTAGATTCTTCCACAAGAGGAAACATCCTCTCCACATCCACTCTGTCCAGACCCCTCAGGATCTTATATGTTTCAATCAAGTCACCTCTTACTCTTCTGAACTCCAGCGGATACAAGCCTAGCCTGTCCAACCTTTCCTCATAAGGCAACCTGCCCATTCCAGGTATTAGTCTAGTAAACCTTCTCTGAACTGCTTCCAACGCATTTACATCCTTCCTTAAATAAGGAGACCAATACTGTACACAGTACTCCAGATGTGGTCTCACCAATGCCCTGTATAACTGAAGCATAACCTCCCTACTTTTGTATTCCATTCCCCTTGCAATAAACAATAACATTCTATTAGCTTTCCTAATTACTTGCTGTACCTGCATAGTAACCTTTTGTGATTCATGCAGTAGGACACCCAGATCCCTCTGCATCTCAGAGCTCTGCAATCTCTCACCATTTAGATAATATGCTTATTTTTTATTTTTCCTGCCAAAATGGACAACTTCACATTTTCCCACATTATACTCCATTTGCCAGATCTTTGCCCATTCACTTAACCTATCTATATCCCTTTGTAGCCTCCTTATGTCCTCTTCACAATTTACTTTCCTACCTATCTTTGTGTCATCAGCAAATTTAGCAACCATACCTTTGGTCCCTTCATCCAAGTCATTTATATAAATTGTAAAAAGTTGAGGCCCCAGCACTGATCCCTGTGGCACACCACTCGTTACATCTTACCAATCAGAAAATGACCCATTTATCCCTACTCTGTTTCCTGTTAGCTAGCCAATCTTCTATCCATGCCAATATGTTACCCCCTACACCATGAGCTTTTATTTTCCGCAATAACCTTTGATGTGGCACCTTATCAAATGACTTCTGGAAATCTAAGTACAGTACATCCACCGGTTCCCCTTTATCCACAGCACATGTTACAATTTCAAGTCTATTTTCATCTTTTATGGTTCTCATTCTCTTGACTGCCCTTACTATTGTAATACTGAATGAATTTTTAACTTTTACATTTTGCATCTGCAGCTATGCTTTTTTCTCTCTGCCCCTTTGATCACCCATTTAACATGGTTCTGTGAGTTCCTAGACTCATTCCAATAAACCCCTTCCCTTTCCTGAAAGCAAGATTTGTGGAGTTAATTTTTTCCTCCTGCACTTTTAATGTATTTCTAATTTATTTAGGGTCACGCTTGATTCAAAGTTTAGATTTATCTTGCATACTCAGCATTATTCCTTTGATGATGTCTTACTTGTCCTCTACTGCAGTGATGAGAAGCCTCTTCCAGTCCATTCACTTTAGATTTTAACTCATTTCTTTAAATTTAGCCTTTTTAAAATTATTTATCTGGACCCTAGTCTTTGGCATTTCTAACTCTTAGGGGGAAAAATTCGGTTGCTTTACGCCTCCCGTTGAGGGCGCTAATGGGGCGCAAAGTAACTAGCGGCGATGTTTGCGCTGCTCGCAAAATTGACCAGACATTTTGCAGCGGCACTAAACACTACCAGCACGATCTCCTGCACCCACAGGTCGTGACGTCAGTCGAGCGTGCAACGCCCCGGTAGCGCCCCGGACCGGATATTGAGTGGCGCCCCCTGCCTTACCGCCTGCCGCTAGCAACAACAGGTTGAGGGGAGCGTTTTGCAGACGGGAAGGGACTGGGGGAGCGCTATTTAAAGGCGACCGCTTCCTGCCTTTTTTTGTTGGCGATATTTTTGTACCACGCATTCTGAGAGAGAGAGAGACTTCTGGAGAGATTCAATGCTGTATAAAGGAGTTTTGGGTACTGAGCAGCACTTTGCAGGTTTATTTTAATTTGACCTTCCTTGCATTGATTTAGAAGAGGCTTGGGGGCTGCACTCTGAGCTATTTCCATTGTTCTTTCTAGCAGATTTGATGTACAGGTCTCTCCAGGCCGAGAGTCAAGGCTGCAATGAGCAGGGTGTGGATGGAGAGCAAGATCGACTCTCCCCTTTAAGAACTGGCCAGCGCCAGTGTGTCTGTGTTCCATTGCTGACTGACATCACATGAGCTTCGCCAGCACTGTGAGGTAGCGCCTCGCTCCTCGGCAGTAGCGCATTAAGAGAGGTGTGTTGTGCCTGATTTAGCGCTCCAATTACCTCCAGGGGCGATAAAAGCCAAGTTTGCAGTCGGAGGCGATAATTCGCGCCCGGCGCTAAACTTTGCGCCCGGCTGATAATTGCGCCCCAAATGGGGCGATACCGAATTTCTCCCCCTTAGATTATTATTATTATTACTATAACTTTTAGAGGGAAGTGGTGGAAACAGAGATACTCATGTTTTCAAGAGGAGACTGGATAGGCACTTGAGGGAAATAAACTTTCAGGGCTACGGGGATAGAGCGGAGGAATGGGGCTGACTGGATTGCTCCACAGAGAGCCGGCACGGGCTCGATGGGCTGAATGGCCTCCTTCTGTGCCGTTATGACTCTATGTTAAGCTTATAATTCAGTGGTTGCTGTCCCCCAGGAGGCTACAACTTCCATTTACCGTGCATTGTTTGGGTTACTAACAAATATCAAGCCAAGATGAGCATTGCCTCGTATGAATTTCTTACCACACGAGAATATGAGCAGTCATACATTACATTTACCAACTCTGACTAAACAACTTGGGTGTATGGAAATCACCCATTAAAACAACTTTCCTGTTCTCACCATTTTCTATCTTTATATAGAGCAAACGGTGTCTCCTGCTAGCCATACTGCAAATAAGCTTGGATTTTTTTCACGTTAGAGATGTCAAAACAGAGAAGGTAAATTTGTAGATTTCCTGCTTCCATCTTAAATACTACTTCATTGGTAGTTTTGCTACCTGCTTTGCTTGCCTTAAGTATTGATTTCTTGGTGTTTTACAAATAAGAAACTGAGCCAATCACTTGCAATCCAAGGCCCGCGCAGAGCTACTGAGCATGAATGTCCCAGCACTCCTGCTCTACATCACCAGAGAGCAGCCCCATGTAAGGTAATCAACCAGGCACATGGACTATCCCAACACATTGAAGTATCTCCGTCATTCTTTTTCATCAAGTTCAGTTTCATCCGTTAGTTGTGGCACACAGATTGGACCCCTTCTCCTAAATTTGGACACCTGTGTTTTAAATTATCTAAATAAATGGATTTGTTTTTCTTTATTCGTTCATGAGGTGTGGGCATCGCTGGCAAGGCCAGCAGTTATTGCCCATCCCTAATTGACCTTGAGAAAGTGGTGGTGAGCCGCCTTCTTGAATCGTTGCAGTCCGTGTGGTGAAGGTACTCCCACAATGCTGTTAGGGAGGGAGTTCCAGGAATTTGACCCTGCAACGATGAAGGAACGGCAATATACTTCCAAGTCAGGATGGTGTGTGACTTGGAGGAGAACTTGGAGGTGGTGGTGCTCCCATGCGCCTGCTGCCCTTGTCCTTCTAGGTGAAAGAGGTCGCGGGTTTGGGAGGTGCTGCCGAAGGAGCCTTGGCGAGTTGCTGCAGTGCATCTTGTAGATGGTACACACTGCAGGCACGGTACGCTGGTGGTGGAGGGAGTGAATGTTAAAGGTGGTGGATGGGGTGCCAATCAAGTGAGCTGCTTTGTCCTGGATGGTGTTGAGCTTTTTGAGTGTTGTTGGAGCTGCACTCATCCAGGCATAGGAGAGTGTTCCATCCCACTCCTGATTTGTGCCTTGTAGATGCTGGAAAGGCTTTGGGGAGTCAGCAGGCGAGTCACTTGCCACAGAATACCTAACCTCTGACCTGCTCTTGTTGCCACAGTATTTATGTGGCTAGTCCAGTTAAGTTTCTGATCAATGGTGACCCCCAGGATGTTGATGTTGGGGGATTCAGCGATGGTGATGCTGTTGAATGTCAAGGGACGGTGTTTAGACTCTCGCTTGTTGGAGATAGGTCATTGCCTGGCACTTGTGTGGTGTGAATGTTACCTGCCACTTTTCAGCCCAAGCCTGAACGTCGTCCAGGTCTTGTTGTATGCGGGCATGGACTGCTTCATTATCCAAGGAGTTGTGAATGGCACTGAACACTGTGCAGTCATCAGCGAACATCCCCATTTCTGACCTTATATTGGAGGGAAGGTCATTGATGAAGCAGCTGAAGATGGTATGCTATGATTGGTCATATCACCTGAAGTAACATTAAACTGGAAATTAAATTGCTCTTCAAAATAGTAAACTTGGAGAAAGTTATTTGGAATTTGAGCAAAGGTTTTAAAAATGTTACTGAAATTGGGAAAAATTGGCAGAAATGTGAAGTTTAAGTAGATATTATGTAACAGTATTGGAATATGTGCAAGATATTTTGACAGACATTAATGAAAGAGGATTGAGCTGGACAAAAAGATGACTCCAGATGACAACTTGCCAAAAATGGGCCTCAGAGGCATGAACCAGCATACTAGAACAAAGACATATAACTTGCTGTCTGATGAAAGAGGTTGTATGTTTTTATGACAACATCCAAGTGATACTTAATGCTGGAACGCTGCCAGTGCTACCTCGCAATATACACTGCAGAAGTTAACCTTGCCAAGTGCATTCTTCATCCTTGGAAATAGAATGTCATCTGGTACTTGAAGTTGAATCCAGTTAATGCTGTGCTATTACAATTTAAAAAATGATGTTTATTGCTGTACTTATACCGCATTTGACTATGAAAAATGTAATCTTTTGTGGTAACTTCTTTTCTCGCTCTACTGGAGTTTGATTAGGTCTTCTACAACCCTTCTCTGAAGAATTGAAAGGATGCACAGCTAGCATCGACAATCTTGAGGAAAAAGAGATTATTTTCCAAACATGTCAAATTTAATTACTAATCTGTTACGCCAAGTCTCAGTTATCTATATTGAATTCCATGAAGATGACAACATGATAAGAAAACTCAAGAAGAACATTGGGCCGTATTTTTCGATGCCTACGGGTATGTACGCACTGTGTACACACCGTTAGGGACATCAGAAATGCAGGTTTCAGGCATGCCTAGCGCATGCGCTGAAATCCAGCATTTCAGATTTGTCAAGAATGCTCCTGCCCTGGAGAAGGGCCTCTGCGGGCGGACAGTTCCGCTTTCTGGAGACTCTTAGAAATCTTACACCTGGTAAAAGCAAGCATAAGGCCTACTTTTACCAGCATAAGATTTGAACAAAAGTATTAAAAAAACATTCTTTTCCATTCATATATCATTAAAAAATACTTTTAAAAAGGTAAGTTTATTTTTAGCCTGTAAAAAACTTTTAATTATATTTTTCAAAAAATTAAATTTTTGTTTAAAATGTTTAATTTATTGTAATTTCAGCTCATTTAAAAAATGTGCTTAAAATTTTTTTTTTAAAGTTTTACACTGTTTTTGGGGTGATCTCCATTCATATATTTGACAGGTCTATCTGTCAAGTGTATGAAGGGAGATTCCCTTCTGCTATTGGCTCCCCATGACCCACGTGATCCCAGTGACGCTTGCGAACCGCATACGCCTCTGAGATATGTGGGCCCTGCACATTTCGAGTTGGAGAGGCCCAGGAGCGCAAGTGTCCAGACCTCGGTAAGTCCGTAGATTTTTTTCCAGATTGGAGGCCTCCGCACGCAGGAAGCCTCCGATCTGAAAATACAGCCCATTATTGTTTTAAGTTTTGTTTGCAATGTTAGGCACTCGGGAGTTATTGTTTAATTAGATTACATGATGTTAGTGAAAATCATTTTAGCCAAAAGCCTATCCAGTGTCTAATCACACATTTACAGTTCCCCGCGATTCTTTATCACATGCATTTTTGAAAGCAAATGCGCAAGATATATAGTTGCACGCAAACTCAAGACTCAACTAGTGTAAGATTCGCAAAATTTGTGCATTTCCCTGAAGGTTATTATCGATAAAAGGGACCCTGCGTGGACATTTCTTTTGAAATTAAAAAGGGTACCTGTAATGTATATACCTTTAAGCGGGGAACTACTTTTTACAGCTCATGTATACTGTAGTACCGGCAGTGACCACACCTGTATATAGCACTGAGTAGTAATCTGTACAGTCAGTTCCACTGTGAGCCACGTTGAGTAAACACCTGTTGTACCATTTCTCCTGCAGTCTGTGTCTTATTATACACAGACACAACATTGGCGACGAGGCAAGTTCGAACCTACCTGCAACTCTGCATCACCTCCCGGGGATTTGTTCCTGGAGTTCAGTGGATTGAAGGTCAAGGCCAGAGACTCGGGCGTCGACCACAGGCAACCGCCCAGTCATCCAGCAGAGACGCGAGAATTGCGGGGGAGGCTGTCGAGCGCCAGGCTTGGCTTTCCAGTCGAGGTGGTCCAGCGAAACGGGCTGGCAACAGGTAGTGCGCAGACCCTTCCCGGACAGCGGCGGGCTAGAGCCCGACCGAGCGGCACAGCAAAGGGCCGAGCAGCGTCGACGGGGGAGAGAGAGAGTGGGCAGAGCGCCACAGGGCACAGCCGGTGTTCAGGGGCTGAGCAGCGTCGGAGAGAGGGAGAGAGAGATGCACAGAAACCCGCGAGGCACCGCCATTGCCACAAGGACCGCCGAGAGCGGCGTTGGCAGCAGCGCAGGAGAAGCGCGCGAAACCTACAGGGCGCTGCCATTGCCACGAGAACCGCCGGGAGCAGCGTTGGCAGCAGCGGGGGAGGAAGGAAAGCGCGGGAGACGCCATTTTAAGCCATTGGGAGACGCCATTTTAAACCACACCCAAAATGCCGAAGAGTGGCAGTATCACCGCATTTGACAATGAAGTCGAAGATTGGACTACATATGTCGAACGAATAGAGGTGTACTGCAAGGCAAACGAGGTGTCAGATGACAAGAAAGCGTCGGTATTGTTAAATTTAATGGGTGCAAAGACGTATGGTTTATTACGAAATCTAGTAACCCCAACGAAGCCAATGGAAAAGAGTTTTGAAGACATAGTAACGATACTACAGGGACATTTAAACCCCACACCGCTGCTGATAGCAGAAAGATTCAAGTTTCACAAATGGAACCAGCATAACGATGAAAGCAATGCTGATTATTTAACAGAACTGCGCAAACTATCGAAACACTGCCAGTTTGGAGCGGGACTGGCAGATACCTTAAGGGACAAGTTTGCATGTGGGCTTCAAAGTGAAGAAACCCAGAAAAGGCTTTTATCTGAAAAGGACCTTACGCTGAAAAAGGCTTTCAGCATTGCGGTATCATATGAAGCAGCAGCACGTGGCGCTGCAGAGACACAACAGAGACCGCAAGAATATGGCACAAACGAAATGTCATATGGAACACAGAAGTGCTATCGCTGTGGCAGAACAACACATGACCACAATGATTGCTGGTTCAAAGACAAAGTGTGCAGACAGTGTGGAAAAGTAGGACACATAGCACGAGTCTGCAGGTCGGGAAAGAAAACCAGCAATAAGAAACCTACCAAAGGAAAGTACAAGAAGGTACATAAGATGATGGAGAATAGTTCAGATGAACAAAAGAGTGATAATGACTCCGAAAGCAGGGAACTGAGTTGTCTGAAACTACATAATGTGATCACAATGGAGGATCACCGAACCATTTGGGTCACTCTCAAGATAGCAGGAGTCCAGGTAAAGATGGAATTGGACACAGGATCAGCCCTAACAATCATAAACTGACGGGACTACGAGCGGCTATTCTCACACATACCCTTGAGAGACACAAAAATTATTTTGAAGACGTACACGGGGCAAAAAGCCTACCCCAAAGGAACAATAAGGGTGACCGTTATATATAACGGTAAGGAAACACCAAAACTAGACCTGTATGTATTGCAAGATGGAGAACCACCATTACTGGGACGTGAATGGATCCGGAAAATACAACTGGATTGGCATTCCATACAGGCACTGACTGTGGCTGACAAAAAGGATGACGACGTCACACCTGGGCGACTGTCAAAGATCCTAACTGACACGAAAGAAGTGTTCCAGCAAGGACTCGGAACACTAAAAGGCATGACAGCGACGATTAAATTGAAGAAAACGCAAGTCCAAAATTTTTTAAGGCCAGACTGGTACCTTATGCGATCCGCCCAGTCGTCGAAGCAGAGCTGGAGAGTCTGGAACGTTCAGGTGTACTGTCCAAGGTAGACTGGAGCGAGTGGGCTACACCCATCGTCCCTGTGATGAAAAAGTCATTGAGCAGCACACCTGGGGAACCAAGGAAGGTTCGCATCTGTGGGGACTTTAAGGTAACAGTGAACCCAGTCCTTCACACCATACAATATCCACTTCCGCGGATTGAAGATATTTTCGCCTCGCTATCTGGAGGGAAACGCTTCACTAAGATTGATCTGGCCCAGGCGTATCTGCAAATGGAGGTAGAAGAAGCATCAAAAAAATACCTCACAATCAACACCCATAAAGGTCTCTACCAATACAACCGGCTGGTATTCGGGGTAGCATCAGCTCCGGCTATTTGGCAGAGGGCAATGGAACAAGTCCTGCAAGGGATCCCAGGGACCCAGCGTTATTTGGACGACATCCTGGTCACGGGCGAAAATGACAGTGATCACCTTGCCAACCTGGAGCAGGTGCTCACTAGATTGCAGGAATATGGGCTCCGAGTTAACCGCCCCAAATGTGAGTTTTTTAGAAAACAGATCTCGTATTGTGGCCACGTTATCGATAAAGAGGGGTTACATAAGTCCCCAGAGAAGATTGAGGCAGTAGTCAAGGCTCCAGCACCGGAAAATGTGTCACAACTGAGGTCGTTCCTCGGGCTGGTAAACTACTACTGTAGTGTATGTACCATTATTAAGGGGAGAACTACTTTTTACAGCTCCTGTATACTGTAGTACCGGCAGTGACCACACCTGTATATAAACCCTGAGTAGGGATCTGTACAGTTAGTTTTAGAGTAACCCTCATCCAGTAAACACCTGTTAATTTTTCCCTGCAGTCGCTTGTCTCATTATTGAGGAAACACAACATCAAGATACACGGATCTAACAGTGGCGACGAGACGATTCAAACCTACCTGCAACTCTGCATCACCTCCCAGGGATTCGCTCCTGGAGAACAGTGAAAGAAGAAGGCCGAGTCCAGAAGCACGGGCGTCGACCATCCAGCGGCGATTTGAGCATCGTAGGGGAGGCTGTTGAGAGCTGGGCTTGGTTCTCCAGTCACGGTGGTCCAGCGAAATGGGCTGGCAACAGGTACGGCGCAGACCCTTCCCGGACAGCGTCGGCTAGAGCCGATCGACGGCACAGAAAAGGCCGAGCAGCATCGACGGGAGAAGAGAGAGGGTAGAGCGCACAGGGCGCAGCCGGTGTTCAGGACCGAGCGGCGTCGACGGGAGAAGAGAGAGGGTAACGAGCACAGAGCGCAGCCGGTGTTCAAGGGCTGAGCAGAGGCAACGAGAGAGAGAGGCGCGCAGGAAAACGCGCAGAGCGCAGCCGGTGTTCAAGGGCCGAGCTGCAGCGGAGAAGAAGGGAGAGTGCAGGAGACACCATTAAGAAGGGAGAGCACGGGAGACACCATTTTGAGCCGCAGCGGAGAAGAAGGGAGAGCGCGGGAGATGCCATTTTGAGCCAGTCTAACCACACCCAAAAATGCCGAAGAGTGGCAGTATCACAGCGTTCGACAATGAAGTCGAAGATTGGACGACATATGTCGAACGCATTGAAGTATACTGCAAGGCGAATGAAGTGCCAGATGACAAGAAAGCGCTGGTATTGTTGAATTCAATGGGTGCAAAAACGTATGGCTTACTGCGAAACCTAGTAACCCCAGAGAAACCAGTGGAAAAGAATTTTGAAAACATAGGGCTGGATTTTGCTAGGGCCGGGGAGGCGGGATTGGGGGCGTGTGGGGGATAAAAATCGCAAAACTGGCGTGCGGGCCCAAACCCGCCTCCATCCCGCCTCCACGCAATTTTCCTAAATTCGTGTCTGCTGGTCCCAACTCCGTTCCGCCTCCAGGAGGCGGGATAGGCCCTTAAGGCCCTTAACAAGCCCTCAATTGGCTCTATAATCCCATTTTCCTAACCACTTGCAAGTTTACTCATTTTCCCACGTGAAACACGCCTGGTGGGAAACACACATCTGAAACCTGGCGGGAGCACAACTGGCTTGCGGAGTAGCAGCTGCAGCTCAACCATTAAATGGCAGATTTGAACAGGCTTTAGGTGGCATAACTTTGCTCTCTCAGGTCTGGGGGATCTTTCAGAAGGCATACCCACAGCTCTGGAAGTTTGCAGCCTGACAACCATCTCCAGTGTGACCTCCTGGGAAACCCCTCTCGCCACCTTCACTGAGCGCTTCCTCAACTGAGGCATCTACCAGAAGCATGGGAGCCATTTTTGTCCTGCCCTTCTGGATATTACATGAGGCCGCCCAACAGCAGCAGCAACAACAGTTGCGCCAAGCTGCTGCTGCCCCACCTGAGGTTGCACAGGCCAGAAGGGGCCAGCGCATGGAAGGCCGTCGGCGCAGGAGATACCCCCCAAACAGGGTCTACAGACGCAGGGTCAGCTACCTCAACATGTCTGAGCAGCAGTGCCAAAGGCGGCTCCGACTTTCGCGAGAGATAGTGGCTGACACCTGCGCAATGCTGCAGCAAGACCTGGAGCCCAGAGGAGCAGCTGGACACCCCTTATCAGTGGTCGTCAAAGTCACCATCGCACTCAACCTTTTTGCCTCAGGCTCATTCCAGGGATCAGCAGCAGACATCAGCGGCATCTCCCAGGCGGCCGCACACACCTGCATCAAGCGGGTAACCGATGCCCTCTTTGCCATCGCGCACAATCACATCCATTTCACCAAGGATCGAGCAAGTGTCATGGCGAGAGCGGTTGGATTTGCTAATCTTGCAGGCTTTCCAAGGGTGCAGGGCATCGTTGATTGCACACATGTGGCCCTTAAGGCTCCCCATCGCAATCCTGGTATTTTTGTCAACCGAAAGGGCTTCCACTCCCTCAACGTTCAGCTGGTGTGTGTGACCACAAGAAGGAAATTTTGCATGTTTGTGCCAAGTACCCTGGCAGTTGCCATGACTCCTTCATACTGCGCCAGTCTACTGTGCCTCCGCTATTCAGTCCGCCACACCAACTTAACGGATGGCTACTTGGAGACAAGGGCTATCCCTTGAGGACGTGGCTATTGACGCCGCTGAGGAGCCCATCCAACGCAGCTGAGGAGAACTACAACTCCAGCCACCTTTCCACCAGAGCCATGATCGAGCAGACCATTGGTCTGCTGAAGATGCGCTTCAGATGCCTGGATAGATCAGGTGGAGCCCTGCAATACTCAGCAGCCAGGGTCTCCAGAATCGTTGTGGTTTGCTGTGTGCTTCACAACATGGCACAGCGTCGTGGCTTGCAGATGGCCGAGGACCAAGTGGCTCCTGACATATCCTCCTCAGATAAGGAGGAGGAGGAGGGGGAGGAGGAGAGCGAAGGCAAACATCTTGCAGAGGCTCATCAACCAGCGGCAGCAGTGCGCGAGAACATTGGTGGCTGGCATGCAAGGAACGCGCTCATATTGGGCAGATTTGCTGAGCCTCGCCCATGAGGGACTATTGCCTCGCATCCTTTTACCTGAGCACTGACAATAGCCAGGAACCAGCTGACTTCTAGCGATGTGACCACCATACTGACCTCAAAGTGAAAGTCCCATTCGTGAAATGACACACGCCACAACTACAGCAGTAGCCAACAGATGATTTATTAACATTATTCTGATGGCTTTCAACCATAACACATTAAATTCCACCCAAGTGACTACCCTTGTGACTATTTGTGCAGCTTCTTTCTCTTACGCGTGCTCCTACGTAGTGGTTCCCCAGTGGCATCAGCAGATGTGGAGGCCCCTTGCTCACTTCCTTGCTGCTCCTGTCTGGACACCTTTGGCGGGCATCCTCTGGGGTTGCGAGCCTGTAAGGGCTGCGCAACAATCTGCTGCTCCTGCGGCTGTGCAGGGGTTGAGACGCCGATCTCACTTGGGTGCTGACTCAGGTGGGGCTCTGACCGAGGACTTGTCAGTGGCATGGAAGTTTGAGCGCTTGGAGAGGAGCCCCCACCTCCTTGTTCTCTGCCACCATCATCCCTCTCATGGGTCAGGTCCCCCTCAGCGCTTGCAAGTGGCGAGAGAGCACCTTGCTGCACATCAGGGGAGCCATGGGGACCCGTGTCGGGACTGGCAGTCCTTCTCAGAGGGACTGCCATGAAGGTCTGTTTTCTCTGTTCAATAGCTGCCCATCGCTCCTCCAGAGATGTCAGTCTAGTCTGAACACTCACCATGTTTTCAACACTCGCGCGACTTATCTCCTCCATGGCCGTAGCCAGCCTTTCCACGGAGGTTGCCATCCTTTCCGTGGTAATGCGTTGATGCGCCAATGACTCCACAAAGGCTCTGCTCATGTTAGCGACGGACTCCTCCATTCGCTCCACACTCGCAGCAACCCTGGAGACAAAACCTGCCAGAGACTCCTGAATATTTTCCTGGAGTCCCATCACCGCTGATACTGTGGATGGACCCAGAGGCAGAGGGTCGACATGCAGCTGAGCCGAGCTGGGAGAGTGCTGCGCCCCCCGACTAGGACTCTCCACTGCTGTCCCTGTCTCCACCATCTGCTGAGGCTCACTTGTGAGCTGTGATACACCAGGTGACAACACTACTCTATGTCCCGAAGGTCCCACCAAGGTGTGAGTGTCTGCGCTGGTGCTGGGTGCGTTGCCTTCTGCTGACGCTGCGCCCTCAGAGGTTGCAGCTTCCTCTGAGGAGTCTGGATGCTGAGGCTGAACCTCCTCCTGCGTCCTGGAGACGGGAGCTTGCGATGGTCCTGTGGGGGAGTAAAGGAAAGTGTCAGAGATGAGAGGCCAGGGTTACCTGCACAGTGCTTATTGCAGATGATCAGAGGTCCATCTGCTAGAGCTTTCAAGTCATTATCAGCGAGTCATGCAATGCAATTGAGAGAGTTGGAAAACTCTTCTGTCACCAGCTTGCTCTGCTGCACCGGTCTCTCCGTCCCCCACTTGTGTGTCATCCTGGATGCCGACGATCTCCAGGATCGCCTCCTCCCATGGGGTCAGCTGGGCTAAGGAGGCTGCCCCTCCCCCTGTCCTGGCTCGCTCTTTTCGGTTGTGAGCTCTCTTTTCCTGCAATGGGGGAGACAAGTGGAGTTTGAGCGAGAATGAAGGAGTGAGTGTAGAGAATCGATGGCATAGATGCTTAGAAGGAGAGAAAGATGGAGTGAGATGGCAAGACCAAGGGCCCTCCCTATGTGATGTAAGTTGTTTTCATAGCATGACAGTGATAGGGAGTGTGAGGGCTGCATAGTCCATTAGTTAGGTGAATGTGACCATAGAGAGAGAGGGAGTGGGAAAGGGTGCATGGATGTCAGTGTCAAGTAGGATGTGGCGGAAGAGATTGGTAAAGCTGAGAGCTGGTGAGGAAAGGCAATGGGGATCAGATTAAGAGTGATGGGAACATCATACCCACTTTTCCAGTGCGCAGAAGGTCATGGAAGCGTTTCCGACACTGGATCCATGTTCTGCTGGTATTCGAGCTGGCGTTCACCTGCTCTGCCACCCTCAGCCACACAGCCTTGGTTTGCTGGGGTGGCTTCTTCCTCCCCGAGGAGGGGAAGAGCACCTCCCTGCTCTCTATCGCTCCCTCCACCAATGCCTGGAGGGCTGCCTCGTCAAATCTGGGGGATGCCTTACTCCGATGTGTCGCCATGATTGATGATGGTAGCAGCAGCTGCCAGGGCCAGAAGCTTGGCAGTCTGCTGAAGTGAGCAAGGCTTGTGGAAGCCCTTAAATGAAGCACCAGTGATGATGTCATCGGAGGCGAGCTTCCCACCTGAAAAGCTCACTGGCTAGGGGTTCCCACACGTGGGGAATCAATTGGGCTATAAAATCAAAATTGCATCAATTTCCCACATCGTTCAGGATTCGTGTGGGAAACACGAAATGTGGGGAACATGACCCCAACCCGCCCCCGTAGCAAAATCCAGCCCATAGTGTCAATCCTACAGGGCCACTTAAACCCCACACCGCTGCTGATAGCAGAAAGATTTAAGTTTCACAAAAGGAACCAGCATAAAGATGAAAGTAATGCTGAGTATTTAACGGAACTGCGCAAGCTATCGAAACACTGCCAGTTTGGAACGGGACTAGCAGATACTTTAAGGGATAAGTTTGTGTGTGGGCTTCAAAGTGAAGGAACCCAGAAACGGCTTCTATCAGAAAAGGATCCTACGCTGGACAAGGCTTTCAGCATGGCAGTATCACACGAAGCAGCAGCACGGGGCACGGCAGAGATACAATGGAGACCGCAAGAATATGGCACAAATGAAATGTCATACGGAACAGTGAAGTGCTATCGCTGCGGCAGAACAACACACGACCATAAGGATTGCTGGTTCAAGGACCAAGTGTGCAGACAGTGTGGAAAAGTAGGACACATAGCAAGAGTCTGCAGGTCGGAACAGAAAACCAGCAGCAAGAAATCTCCACAGGAGAAGTACAAGAAGGTACATAAGGTGACAGAGAGTAATTCAGACGAACAGAAAAGTGATACAGACTCCGGAAGCAAGGAGCTGGGCTTTCTGAAATTACATAATGTGATCAAAACGGAGGATCACCAAACTATCTGGGTGACGCTCAAGATAGCCAGAGTCCAAGTGAAAATGGAATTGGACACAGGATCAGCCCTAACAGTCATAAACCGAAGGGACTACAAGCGGCTATTCTCACATATACCCTTGAGAGATACAGAGATCGTCTTGAAGACATACACGGGGCAAAAAGTCTACCCCAAAGGAAAAATAAGGGTGAACATTATATATAACGGCAAGGAAACACCAAAAATGGACCTATATGTATTGCCAGAGGGAGGACCACCACTACTAGTACATGAATGGATCCGGAAGATACAGCTAGATTGGCATTCCATACAAGCACTGACGGTAGATGCCAAAAAGGATGATGACGTCACACCTGGACGACTGTCAAAAATGCTAACTGATGCACAACAAGTGTTCCAGGAGGGACTCGGAACACTAAAAGGCATAACAGCAACGATCAAAATAGAGGAAAATGCAAGCCCAAAGTTTTTTAAGGCCAGACCGGTGCCTTATGCGATCCGCCCAGCCGTCGAAGCAGAGCTGGAAGGTTTGGAACGTTCAGGAGTACTGTCCAAAGTGGACTGGAGCGAGTGGGCTACACCCATCATTCCTGTAATGAAGAGGTCATTGAGTAATACGCCTGGGGAATCAAAGAAGGTTTGCATCTGTGGGGACTATAAGGTGACAGTTAACCCAGTCCTTCACACGGTACAATATCCGCTTCCGCGGATTGAAGATATTTTCGCCTCGCTATCTGGAGGGAAACGCTTCACTAAGATTGATCTAGCCCAGGCGTACCTGCAAATGGAGGTAGAAGAAGCCTCAAAACAGTACCTCACGATCAACACTCATAAAGGTCTCTACCAATACAGCCGGCTGGTGTTCGGGGTAGCATCAGCTCCGGCTATTTGGCAAAGGGCAATGGATCAAGTCCTGCAAGGAATTCCAGGGATCCAGTGTTATTTGGATGACATCCTGGTCACGGGCGAAAATGACAGTGATCACATCGCCAACCTGGAGCAGGTGCTCACTAGATTGAAGGAATATGAGCTCCGAGCTAATCACCACAAATGCGAGTTTTTCCAGAAGCAGATCTCGTATTGTGGCCACGTTATTGATGAAGAGGGGTTACATAAGTCCCCTGAAAAGATTGCGGCAGTAGTCAAGGCTCCAGCACCGGAAAATGTGTCACAACTGAGGTCGTTCCTCGGGCTGGTGAACTACTACCATAAGTTCTTGCCAAATTTGTCTACCGTACTACACCCACTGAACAGCCTACTGCAAACGGGGGTACCATGGAAGTGGAATGACGAATGTAAACGAGCTTTCCAGAAGAGCAAAGAATTGATCACATCAAAAGAGGTGTTGTCTCATTTCAACCCAGCACTACCAATTCGGTTGGCGTGTGATGCATCACCCTATGGCATTGGAGCGGTGCTGTCGCACAAATTCTCGGACAGCTCAGAGAGGCCAATAGCCTTTGCGTCACGATCACTAACCTCAGCCGAGCGTAACTACGCCCAGATTGACAGGGAGGTCCTCAGCCTAGTGTGGGGAGTGAAAAAGTTCAACCACTATCTGCACGGGCAGAAGTTCACCTTGCTGACTGACCACCAACCACTTGTCTCCATCTTTAATCCAAAGAAGGGCGTTCCGGTGATGACTGCACAACAGCTGCAAAGATGGTCCCTTTTTCTAGGGGCGAACCAATATGAAATCGAGTATAAAGGCACGAAACAGCATGGAAACGCTGATGGGCTATCACGCCTGCCACTGCCTACTGTGGAGGAAGCACCAGCAGTGGACCCTGTCGAAATATTTCATTCGACTATAATTGAACGCTTGCCTGTAACTAACGCTGATATAGAGAAGGAGACCCAAAATGACCCAACACTGTCTCGGGTATATGACTTGACGGTGAAGGGATGGCCAACACATGGCGACTCACTCTTGCCAGCATTCTCATCCAGAAGAGAACAGCTGTCAATATGCCAGGGGACCTTGATGTATGGATCCCGAGTGGTAACTCCACCCAAGTTAAGGGAGAGAGTGCTCAATGAGCTTCACGAAGGCCATCTGGGAGGGGTGAAAATGAAAAGCCTTGCTAGGGCTTATGTGTGGTGGCCGGGGATCGATCAGCAAATCGAGGACCTGACAAAGAGCTGCTCAGGATGCCAGAAGGTCCAAAATGCACCACCACATGCCCCTCTACACCCATGGGAGTGGCCCTCATCTCCATGGCAATGGGTGCATATTGATTTTGCTGGTCCATTCATAGACTCAATGTTTTTAATAGCCGTGGATGCGCACTCGAAATGGCCTGAGGTGATCAAAATGTCCTTCACCACCACGGAGAAAACTATTGCAGTCCTACGGACCATATTTGCCAGGAATGGCTTGCCAGAGCAGATTTGCTCTGATAACGGACCACAGTTTGTGTCCGAGGAGTTTTGAAGATTTATGAAGAGGAATGGGGTAAAGCATTACACATCCGCCCCGTATCATCCAGCCACAAATGGATTGGCTGAGAGGTTCGTATAAACCTTTAAGAAAGCACCATGTCCAGGTAAAATTTGACGCAATGTGGGTGTGCGTTGGAACGTCATTTCAGTTGGATCATGCATGTTTTATGATAAAGTCCTGCCACTGGATAAAATAGTTTTTAGGCTACAAAATGCAGTCTGTCACCACTGACACAAAAAGAAAAGTGAGCTGACAGGTTTCCACAGTATAATTCCAGAATATCAAAATATTACACTGGATTATGTTGTGCTTAGAGTAGTGGAATCTGATGAAGGTATGTCACTGCCAACACTGAAATGTCACTAGAAGCGAGATTGACCGGGAATGTCAAAAGTAATGGGGGGGGGAAATTGAGCTGCTTTGTGCCTCCCCTTAGCGCCCCCAAAGCCCCTAGTGCCTGGGTGCAGTGCCGCTAACGCCTCCCTTGAAATTCAACGGGAGGTTAGTGGTGGCGGTAGTCGATAGCATCCCATGGTGCTGTGCTGCTGGCGATTACATCATTGCTGTGCACAGTGCCCCGCTTGCGCCCCGGCCGACAGGATCAGGGGGCATTTTGGCAGCAGCGGCGGCGTAAATTTAAGAGCAGGTGCCGGGCGGCCATTTTTCTGTTTTCCCGACACCCTGCTCCCTAGTGGTCCAGCAGGGCC
The DNA here is from genome assembly GCF_052327205.1 of Somniosus microcephalus. Taxonomy (NCBI): domain Eukaryota; kingdom Metazoa; phylum Chordata; class Chondrichthyes; order Squaliformes; family Somniosidae; genus Somniosus; species Somniosus microcephalus. Next base: position 220,563,053 of record NC_140992.1, read on the forward strand.
CCGGTGCGCACAGCACTAGGCCCCCCCTTTTATCAGGGGTGGAGCCCTGCAATGACATAGTGCTACGTGCCGCCACTCATAGCGCTGTTACACGTAATGCTGCGAAATTCACTGGTAGCGGCCCCAATAAGGAGGGGGGTGCTTTCCAGTAGTGCCCCGCCTCCTGCTTGCGGAGCTACTATTGAATTTACGGTGCAGGGGCACTAAAATTAGCGCCCCGGCGACGTTAGCTCCCCAAAGTGGGGCGCCACCGAATTTTTCCCCCATGGTCTTTTCTCGCAGTCCAGCATTAAATTAATGTAGATTTTTGTTGGCTACGCTTAAGACTGTACTTCTATTCTTTAATTATTTTTTATTCAAACCTTCTTAATTGATACTTCTACAATTGGTTTATTTTGGTATTCAGGATTAAATCTACAAAGAAAAAATGTTTTGCATGTTGTAAGAAGAAAGATAAAGGAATTTGCTCTCTAGTCCCAGAGAAGTTAAATGAAATTGGGACGGGCTTCACTTGAACCAGTGTCCAGGCAAATCCAATTAATAGGGCTGTAGATAGGGCTTTATACTAAATAGGGGGGAGGGTTCAGGTGAGGGGAAACTTTGAAAGTTAAAGAGAAAGGACAAGGCAATAGTGCAGGGTAACGATAGGGGTCATGATAACCAGAGTGTGACAGGAAGGGACAGAGCGTACAAGCATAAGAGTGCACCAGCAAATAGGGTCAGAGTAGGGAAAAATGGTAAAAAGACAAAATTAAAGGCTCTTTATCTGAATACATGCAGCATTCGTAACAAGAGAGATGAATTAACAGCACAAATAGAAATAAATGGGTATGATCTGATAGCCATTACAGAGACGTGGTTGCAAGGTGACCAAGGCTGGGAACTGAATATTCAGGAGTATTTGACATTTTGGAAGGATAGGCAGAAAGGAAAAGGAGGTGGGGTAGCTCTGTTAATACAGGATGAGATCAGTACAGTAGTGAGAAATGATCTTGGCTCGGAAGATCAAGATGTAGAATCAGTTTGGGTGGCAATAAGAAATAATAAGGGAAAGAAGTCACTGGTGGGAGTAGTCTATAGGTTCCCTAACAGTAACTACACTGTAGGACAGAGTATAAATCAAAAAATAATGGGGGCTTGTAAGAAAGGTACTGCAATAATCGTGGGCGATTTTAATTTTCAGATAGATTGGACAAATCAAATTGGCAAAGGTAGCCCTGAGGACAAGTTCATAGAGTGTATTCAGGACAGTTTCTTAGAACAATACATTGTGGAACCAACCTGGGAACAGGCTACTTTAGATCTGGTAATGTGTAATGAGACAGGATTAATTAATAATCTCATAGTAAAGGATCCTCTAGGGAACAGTGATCATAACATGATAGAATTTCACATTCAGTTTGAGGGTGAGAAACTTGGGTCTGAATCTAGCGTCTTAAACTTAAATAAAGACAATTACAAGGGTATGAAGACCGAGTTGGCTAAAGCGGACTGGGAAAATAGATTTAAAGGTAAGATGGTAGATAAGCAGTGGCTGACTTTTAAGGAGATATTTCATAACCCTCAACAAAGGTATATTCCAGTGAGAAAGAAAGACTCTATGAGAAGGGTGAACCATCCATGGCTAACTAAGAAAGTTTAGGAGGGTATCAAATTGAAAGTAAAGTATACAATGTTGCAAAGATTAGTGGTAGGCCAGAAGTTTGGGAAATTTTTAGAAACTTGCAAAGGATGACTAAAAAAATAGAGGGAGAAAATAGATTATGAGAGTCAACCAGCAAGAAATATAAAAACAGACAGTAAGAGCTTCTACAAGTATATAAAAAGGAAGAGAGTAGCTAAAGTAAATGTTTGTCCCTTAGAGGATGAGATTGGGGAATTAATAATGGGAAACAAGGAAATGGCAGAGACTTTGAACAAATATTTTGTATCTGTCTTCACAGTAGAAGACACTAAAAGCATCCCAATAATAGTGGAAAATCAAGGTGCAAAAGGGAGGGTGGAACTTAAAACAATCACGATCACTAGACAAAAAGTACTAGGCAAACTAATGGGACTAAAGGCTGACAAGTCCCCTGGACCTGATGGACTGCATCCTAGGGTCTTAAAAGAAGTGGCTGCAGAGAAAGTGGATGCATTGGTTGTAATCTACCAAAATTCCCTGGATTCTGGAATGGTCCCTGTGGATTGGAAAACCGCAAATGTAACACCCCTATTCAAGAAAGGAGGGAGACAGAAAGCAGGAACCAAAGGTCAGTTAGCCTAGCATCTGGCATTGGGAAAATGCTGGAATCCATTATTAAGGGAGCAGTAGCAGGACATTTAGAGAATCATAATACAATCAAGCAGAGTTCTTTGAGAATGTAATGAGCAGGGTGGATAAAGGGGAACCAGTAGATGTAGTGTATTTGTATTTCCAAAAGGCATTCGATAAGGTGCCACATAAAAGGTTTCTGCACAAGATAAGAGTTCATGTTGTTGGGGTAATATATTAGCATGGATAGAGGATTGACTAACTAACAGAAAACAGAGAGTCAGGATAAATGGGTCATTTTCAGGTTGGCAAACTGTAACTAGTGGGGTGCCACAGGGATCAGTGCTGGGGCCTCAACTATTTATAATCTATAATAATGACTTGGATGAATGGACCGAGTGTACTGTAGCCAAATTTGCTGACAATACAAAGATAGGTGGGAAAGCAAGTTGTGATGAGGACACAAAGGGCTGGATTTCGCCTTTCAGTGCAGCCTAGAGGTGGGACAGCTTCCTTCCAGGTTCCGATCCTGCCCCCAACGATGTACGACGCACAGATGCTATTTTGCATCAATTGGCCTTGTTAAGCCCGCCCTGTGGGCTTGCCGGCCAATTAGGAGAGAGCCCGTATCAGATGACGTCAGTTGATGACGCGTCATCTGCCGGTTTTCTTAAAGGGACCACACTCAATTTTTTTTGACAAGTGATTTTTCAGTATTTGATAGCATCGAGGTGCTGCAAACACTGACAATCACTGTACAAAGGTGAGCCCTTGCACCCAGGCTCTCCAGTGACTCCCTCTTTAGGCTAGAACAGATGGCAGCTGTAGGTGAGGTTACAGAAGCGATCTGTCACTGGTGAGAGAGGTTCTCCCAATGAGGTGGGACTACACAAACACTTAAAAACCTGTTACCTACAGTATAGGCTTTAATTCCTTCCCGCCTCCAAGGAGACGGGACCCCTGGCAAGAGGGCACGGAGGCGGGTTGAGGGCAGGTTTGCCACCCGCCCCCAAATTCTGCAACTTTCCCGGCAGTCCCGCCTCCATACCCGCCTCCTCGGGGCTGAGAAATTCCAGCCCTTTATGTTAGCATGCAGGTATTATTGCATTATTGTCATTATTGCAAGGGGGATAGAGTATAAAAGTAGAGAAGTCTTGCTACAACTCTACAGGACATTGGTGAGACCACACCTAGAGTACTGCGTACAGTTTGGGTCTCCTTATTTAAGGAGGGATATACTTGCATTGGAGGCAGTTCAAAGAAAGTTCACTAGGTTGATTCCTGGAATGAAGGGTTGGTTTTATGAGGAAAGGTTGAGCAGGTTGGGCCTATACTCATTGGAGTTTAGAAGATGAGAGGTGATCTTATTGAAACATATAAGATTCTGAGGGGGTTTGACAGGGTAGATGCTGAGAGGATGTTTCCTCTCGTGGGGGAATCGAGAGCTAGGAGGCATAGTTTCAGAATAAGGGGTCACCCATTTAAGACGGAGATGAGGAGGAATTTCTTCTCTCAGAGGATTGGAATTCTCTACCCCAGAGAGCTGTGGAGGCGGAGTCATTGAATATATTCAAGACTGAGATAGACAGATTTTTGAACTACAGGGGAATCAAGGGTTATGGGGAACAGGCAGAAAAGTGGAGTTGAGGCCAAGATCAGACCAGCCACGATCTTATTGAATGGTGGAGCAGGCTCGAGGGGCCGAATGGCCTACTCCTGCTCCTATTTCTTATGTTCTTATGTAAATACTGACAGTAGTGCTTAGGCTATTGGAAAGACACTAATCTTTTTAAATTACCTAAAATGTGGCTATACCAGACTCCAAAATGACATATGCCCTAAGTTTTCTGATCATAACATTGATAGTATACCTTTGGTGTTATGTTTGGAAAACCTAGACCAGCATGTGTTGTAAGAACTGACTGTATTTTTCTCCCTAAATTGATGGTGAACATTTAATACTCTTCCTGCTCCTTCCTTTGTGGGATGCTGCAAACATGAGCTGCTGTTATCAAGAGAATGAGGAAAATAGAACACATTTTCGGGTGTCATACAATCATACTCGTATCACAAAATATAGTCCCAATGCTACTGAACATCACCACAAAGTAAGCTGAGTCGCCCATACTCTGCATCACCGCTGTAGGTATTTTATAATCTGTAGCTCCTAGCCACAACAGACTCTGTTTATGCCACAATTTTAAAAAATAACATTTATATTTAATTTGTAACCAGTTTGAACTGGGAGTGTTGCAAGTATGGAGAACACTAATACTTCCTCTTTTGTCATGCGATCTGTTTCTTTCTCATTCCAGATATCATTTTAAAAATCCAGTAATCCTGGATTAAGTACTAAACCAGTGCATCTTTTTGGCCTCAAATAATATAGTGCGTCATTTCATCCTCAGTGACGAAGACAGTTCCCTTCCCTTCCCCTCTCCCAGGGATATGCGTACACTTGGTAAATAGACCAATGATTGTGATTGGAAAGAAGGTGAAGAAAATATTTTCTGTTTTTCCACTTCCAATAATTTTACTTTTGATGAGAATCCAAGTGTAAAATGTAAATTTGTTCAAATATTCTTGGTGAAAGTGTATGGTTCCTGTACAATTTTTTTTCCAAGAGTTAGTTTAATATTTTGAACTAGCAATGATGAGTTTTGAAATCTTTCAAAGCTATCACCCTATCCCATCACAGTATGCGTTAGCTTAACAGCTCACTCAGAGGCATTTGCTGTCTTAGATGGAGTTGGATTTACAAATTGTAGAACTGCTTTTTAGAGTGATGATAATATCGTGGGCTTATCTTTCATATGTGTTCAAAAAAAATCACCTTTCAGACAGAAATAGGGATATTGGTCAGAAGAAATCCAAAATTTATGAAACAAGAGGCCGGCATGACCTGCATCAATGCCAGTACTCTGCACTGAAATTTCTATAAACTTTACAATAACCTGACACCCTGGAGCAAAGCAAATAACTGACATTAAGGCTTATTCCTTTTGTATCTGAACCTATGCTCATGCACTTTAAAAAAAATGTGTTCCTGGGATATGGGCGTTGCTGGAAAGGCCAGCATTTATTGCCCATCCCTAATTGCCCTTGAGAAGGTGGTGGTGAGCCGCCTTCTTGAACCACTGCAGTCCGTGTGGTGAAGGTACTCCCACAGTGCTGTTAGGGAGGGAGTTCCAGGATTTTGACCCAGCAACGATGAAGGAACAACGATATACTTCCAAGTCAGGATGGTGTGTGACTTGGAGGGGAACTTGCAAGTGGTGGTGTTCCCATGTGCCTGCTGCCCTTATCCTTCTAGGTGGAAGAGGTCACGGATTTGGGAAGTGCTGCCGAAGAAGCCTTGGCGAGTTGCTGCAGTGCATCTTGTAGATGGTACACACTGCAGTCACGGTGCGCCGGTGGTGGAGGGAGTGAATGTTTAAAGTGGTGGATGGGGTGCCAATCAAGTGGGATGTTTTGTCCTGGATGGTGTCAAACTTCTTGAGTGTGCTGCATTCATCCAGGCAAATGGAGAGTGTTGAGTCTGTGTGTTCCAGATATACTTATTTTAAATAACTGGACACAGACAACAGGAAAAACTTAAACAGGTCTTTACTACTTGAAGGTCAGGGCTGAACTGCTTTACAAATTACTACACAGAGCTTATATACCGGTGTGGTCACCACCGGTACTACAATATACAGTAGCAAGAGAAAGTAGTCCATCTTCTTAAGGTAGTTCTCTTAAGGTGGTACAGGTTACATACACCACAATTCCTCCCTTTTTAGCTTAACAGTGTACACCCCAATTTAAACATAACATGGAATCCATGAATGGACCTGCAAAGTCGATATGTACACGCTGCCATGGGGTTGAAGGCCATTCCCATGGATGCAGCGGTGCAATTGGAGGTGCATTTTGAACTTTTTTGGCACCCTGAGCAGCTTTTAGTCAGATCCTCTATTTGTTTGTCGATACCTGGCCACCACACATAAGCCCTAGCAAGGCTTTTCATCTTGACTCCCCCCAGATGACCTTCATGCAGTTCCTTTAGAACTCTCTCCCTTAATTTAGGAGGAATAATCACCCTTGTTCCATACATCAATGTTCCTTGACAAACGGACAGCTGTTCTCGTCTGGCTGAGAATGCCGGTAACAGTGGTTCGCCATGTGCTGGCCATCCCTTCACTGTCAATTCGTAGACCCGAGACAGTGTCGGGTCATTCCTGGTCTCTCTCTCAATACTCGCATTGGTGACTGGCAAACATTCGATGATGGTCGAGTGAAATAACTCAACAGGGTCAACTGTTGGTGCCTCTTCCGCTGTAGGTAGTGGCAGGCGCAACAGCCCATCAGCATTACCATGTTGCTTTGTACCTTTGAATTCGATCTCATATTGATGTGCACCTAGGAAAAGGGACCATCTCTGGAGCCTCTGCGCTGTCATCACCGAAACACCCTTCTTAGGGTTAAAAATGGAAACCAACGGCTGGTGGTCTGTCAGCAGCGTAAACTTTTGGCCTTGCAGGTAATGATTACATTTTTTTACTCCCCACACGAGGCTGAGAGCCTCCCTATCTATCTGAGCATAGTTGCGCTCAGCAGAGGTCAATGATCTGGATGCGAACGCGACTGGTCTTTCCAAGCCATTTGGCAACTTATGTGATAGCACTGCACCAATACCATATGGAGAAGCATCACAAGCTAAACGAATAGGCAGCGTTGGGTTAAAGTGAGCCAACACTTCCTTAGAGGTGATCAATGCCTTGCTTTTGTGAAAAGCCCGCTTACAGTCCTCGCTCCACTTCCATGGCACTCCCTTTTGTAAAAGAGCGTTCAGCGGGTGTAGCACTGTGGATAAATTTGGCAGAAACTTGTGGTAATAGTTAATCAACCCTAGGAACGACCTCAACTGGGATACATTTTCCGGAGCGGGAGCCTTCACAACAGCTTCGATCTTGTCAGGTGACTTGTGAAGCCCCTCCTGGTCAATGACGTGACCACAGTACGAGATTCGCTTCTGAAAGAACTCACATTTCTGGCGATTAACTCGAAGTCCATACTCTTTCAATCTGGTGAGCACCTGTTCCAAATTAGCAAGGTGTTCCTCATCATCATCTCCTGTAATAAGAATGTCATCCAGATAGCATTGTGTGCCAGGAATTCCCTGTAATACCTGCTCCATGGCCCTTTGCCAAATCACTGGAGCCGATGCCACTCCAAAAACCAGTCTATTATACCGATATAAGCCCTTATGCGTGTTGATCGTGAGATACTGGCGTGACGCTTCATCAACTTCCATCTGTAAGTACGCCTGCGCCAGGTCTATCTTGGTGAAGTGTTTCCCACCAGACAACTAAGCGAAGATATCCTCAATCCGCGGAAGCGGATATTGCACCGTGTGAAGAACCGGATTAACAGTGATCTTGAAATCGCCACAGATGCGAACCTTCCCCGGTTCCCCCGGCTTGTTGCTCAATGAATGCTTCATGACGGGAACAATGGGCGTGGCCCATTCGCTCCAGTCCACCTTTGACAGTACTCCTGAACCTTCTAGCCCTTCCAGCTCAGCTTCCACTGCAGGTCGTATCGCATAAGGTACCGGTCTGGCTTTGAAAAATTTCGGGTTTGCATGTTCTTCAACCTTGATGTTTGCCGTAATTCCTTTCAGTGTTCCCAGTCCCTGTTGGAACACCTCCTCAGCATCGTCCAATATTCTGGACAGTCGTTTAGGTTTGACATCGTCCTTTTTACCGGAATCTACAGTTAGTGCTTTTAAGGAATGCCAGTCCATATTTATTCTCCTGATCCATTCCCGTCCCAGTAGTGATGGACCTCCCTCAGGTAACACATACAAGTCCATTCCTTTGCTTTCTTTACCCTTGTGGACCACCTTTACTTTTATCTTTCCGATGGGGTACACTCTTTGCCCCGTGTATGTTTTTAATACAATCTCCGTATCCCTTAGGGGAATGTGTGAGAATAACCTTTTGTAATCTTGCTTATTCATGACCGTCAATGCCGATCCCGTGTCCAATTCCATCTTCACTTGGACTCCTGCTATCTGGAGTGTAACCCAAATAGTTTGGTGGTCTGCTGAGTTACCCACATTATGTATTCTTAGACAACCCAGTTCCTTACTGCTGGAGTCTGAATCCGTCTTCTGTTCATCCGAACTGTTCTCTGTCACCTTGTGTACTTTTTTGTACTTCTTCTGTGGTGACTTTTTGTTGCTGGTCTTCTTTCCTGACCGGCATACTTTCGCTATGTGACCGAGTCTGCCACATTTTCTGCATTCTTGATCTTTGAACCAGCACTGGTTCTGATCGTGCGTTGCCCTTCCGCAACGATAGCACTTTACTGCACCCAATGCCATTTGATTGGTGCTGAGTTCCGATGGCCTTAGCTGCATTTCCACGGTGCCTCGTGCTGCCGCCTCGTGCGATGCTGCAATGGTGACAGCTTTAACTAGCGTAAGGTCCTTTTCCTCTAGCAGTCGCTTCTGAGTTCCTTCTTTTAATAGTCCACACACGAACTTATCTCTCAAAGCATCTGCTAGTCCTGTGCCAAACTGACAGTACTTTGATAGCTTGCGCAGTTCAATTAAGAATTCAGCGTTGCTTTCCTCTTTCAGCTGCGTTCTTCTGTAAAATTTAAATCGTTCCGCTATCAGCAGCGGCGTGGGGTTTAAATGCTCTTGCAGGATAGTAACAATATTCACGAAAGTGTTATCCGCCGGTTTATCTGGTGTTACAAGGTGCCTTAATAACCCGTACATCTTCGCACCCATCGAGTTTAATAGGGTTAGTGCTTTCTTTTCAGCTGGTATCTCATTTACTGTACAATAAACTTCAATACGCTCCACATAAGTGGCCCAATCTGCGACATCGCTATCAAAAGCAGTGATGTTACCGTTTTTAGGCATCCTTGTAAGTTTCTTTAAATATTTTATTATTTTTTTTTTCCCGCGCTTGTCTTCTTCCTGCGCCGACTAAAATGGCGGCTTCCCGCGCTTGGCTTCTTCCCCCGCTGGCTACAATGGCGATTACTGCGCTGTTGCCGTTCTCGCCTCCCAGCGGTCCTTAATTTCCCCCGACGCTGCTGCTTTTACTCCCCGCTGTCCTCGTGGGTATTAGCGCTTCCTTTCTTGCTGCGCGTCTATTCCGATTGCAGCCCGGCCCTTTACACCGGCTGCGGTCGAGTTCTCCGCCCTTTTTCCTCCGGTCTCGCCCCCCTTCTCCACTGACAACGCGGCCGACTTTCTGCCGTGTCGCTAGATCGGCTTACCCACCGCCGTGGAAGAAGGATGATCACTGCCTGTCGCTGATGGTGGACTTCGTGGTCAGCAATTCCAACCCGGGTTCTCGATGCCTCCCGTGCGAATGCGGTGCTCAGCAGGATGATGAGGGCGGATGCCTCTTCTCGACGCCCGTTCTGGGGATGAAGCTGCCTTGGATGCAATTGCCGCTGGGTAAGATCGACTCGTCACCACTGTTGAGTCTGTGTGTTCCAGATATACTTATTTTTTAAATAACTGGACACAGACAACAGGAAAAACTTAAACAGGTCTTTACTACTTGAAGGTCAGGGCTGAACTGCTTTACAAATTACTACACAGAGCTTATATACCGGTGTGGTCACCACCGGTACTACAATATACAGTAGCAAGAGAAAGTAGTCCATCTTCTTAAGGTAGTTCTCTTAAGGTGGTACAGGTTACATACACCACAGAGAGTATTTCAGCACACTCCTGACTTGTGCCTTGTAGATGGTGGAAAGGCTTTGGGGAGTCAGTAGGTGAGACACTCGCCGCAGAATACCCAGCCTCTGACCTGCTCTTGTTGCCACAGTATTTAAGTGGCTGCTGGGCCAGTTAATTTTCTGGTCAATGGTAACCCCAGGATGTTGAAGGTGGGGGATTTGGTGATGGTAATGCCATTGAATGTCAAGGGGCGGTGGTTAGACTCTCGCTTGTTGGGCATAGTCATTGCCTGGCACTTGTGTGGCGCCAATGTTACTTGCCACTTATCAGCTCAAGCTTGACTGTCATCCAGATCTTGCTGCATGTGGGCATGAACTGCTTCACTATCTGAGGAGTTGCAAATGGAACTGTGCAATCATCAGCGAACATCCCCACTTCTAACCTTATGATAGAGGGAAGGTCATTGATGAAGCAGCTGAAGATGGTTGGGCCTAGGACACTGCCCTGAGGAACTCCTGCAGCGATGTTCTGGGGCTGAGATGATTGTCCTCCAACAACTACAACTATCTTCCTTTGTGCTAGGTATGACTCCAGCCAGTGGAGAATTTCCACCCTGATTCCCATTGACTTCAATTTTACTAGGGCTCCTCGATGCTACACTTTGTCAAATGCTGCCTTGATGTCAAGGGCAGTCACTTTCCCCTCACCTCTGGAATTCAACTCTTTTGTCCATGTCTGGAGCCGAGTGGTCCTGGCCGAACCCAAACTGAGCATTGGAGAGCAGGTTATTGGTGAGTAAGTGCCGCTTGATCGCACTGTCGACAACACTTTCCATCACTTTGCTGATGATTGAGGGTAGGCTGATAGGGTGGTAATTGGCTGGATTGGATTTGTCGTGGACAGGACATACCTGGGCAGTTTTCCACATTGTCGGATAGATGCCAGTGTTGTAGCTGTACTGGAACAGCTTGGCTAGAGGCACGACTAGATTTTTTTTATTCATTCCAGGAAGTGGGCATTGCTGGCAATGCCAGCATTTATTGCCCATTCCTAATTGCCCTTGAGAAGGTGGTGGTGAGCCGCCTTCTTGAACCGCTGCAGTCCGTGTGGTGAAGGTACTCCCACAGTGCCGTTAGGGAGGGAGTTCCATGATTTTGACCCAGCGACGTTGAAGGATCGGCGATATACTTCTAAGTCAGGATGGTGTGTGACTTGGAGGGGAACTTGGAGGTGGTGGTGTTCTCATGCGCCTGCTGCCCTTGTCCTTCTAGGTGGAAGAGGTCATGGGTTTGGGAGGTGCTGCCGAAAGATGCAGTGCATCTTGTAGATGGTACACACTGCAGCCATGGGAGCACAAGTCTTCAGCACGACAGCTGGGATGTTGTCAACGCCCATAGCCTTTGTTGTATCCAGTACGCTCAGCCATTTCTTGATTTCACGTGGAGTGAATCGAATTGGCTGAAGACTGGCTTCTGTGATGTTGGGGACCTCAGGAGGGGGGTCACTATAAATCATCCACTCGGCACATCTGGTTGCAAATGCTTTAGCCTTACCTTTTGCACTCACGTGCTGGGCTCTGCCATCATTGAGGATGGGGATATTCATGGAGCCTCCTCCTCCCATTAATTTAATTGTCCACCACCATTCACAACTTGACGTGGCAGGACTGCAGAGCTTTGATTTGATCCGTTGGTTGTGGGATCGCTTAGCTCTGTCTATAGCATGCTGCTTCCGCTGCTAGCATGCATGTAGTCCTGTGTTGCAGCTTCCCCAGTTTGACAGCTCACTTTTAGGTACACCTGGTGCTGCTCCTGGCATGCTCTTCTACTCTCCTCATTGAACCAGGGTTGGTCCCCTGGCTTGATGGTAATGGTAAAGTGAGGCATCTGCCAGACCATGAGGTTACAGATTGTGGTGGAATACAATTCTGCTGCTGCTAATGGCCCACAGCGCCTCATGGATGCCCAGTTTTGAGCTGCTAGATCTGTTCTGAATCTGACCCATTTTGCACCGTGGTAGTGCCACACTACACGATGTAGGCTGTCCTCAGTGCCAAGACGGGGTTTCGTCTCCACAAGGACAGTATGTTGGTCACTGCTACCAAGGACAGATGCATCTGCGACAGATAGATTGGTGGGGACGAGGTCAAGTAGGTTTTTCCCCTCATGTTGGTTCTCTCAACACATGCCGCAGTCCTAGTCTGGCAACTATGCCCTTCAGGGCTCAGCCAGCAGTGGTGCTACCAAGCCATTCTTGGTGATAGACATTGAAGTCCCCCATCCAGAGTACATTCTGAGCCCTTGCTACCCTCAGTGCTTCTTTCAAGTGGTGTTCAACATGGAGGAGTACTGATTCATCAGCTGAGGGAGGGCGGTAGGTGGTAATTAGCAGGAGGTTTCCTTGCCTATGCTTGACCTAGAAGCCATGAGACTTCATGGGGTCCAGAATCAATGTTGAGGACTCCCAGGGCCACTCCCTCCTGACTGTATACCACTGTGCCACCACCCCTGGTGGGTCTGTCCTGCCGGTGGGACATGGCATACCCAGGGATGGTGTTGGAGGATTCTGGGACATTGACTGAAAGGTATGATTCTACAAATATGACTATGTCAGGCTGTTGCTTGACTAGTCTGTGGGGCTGCTCTCCCAATTTTGGCACAAGTCCCCAGATGTTGGTGAGGAGGACTTTGCCTGGTCGACTGGGCTGGGTGTGCCGTGGTCGTGTCTGAAGTCCATCTGGTTTTATTCTTATTATTGTGGCTTGTTAGGCCACTTCAGAGGGCAGTTAAGATTCAACCCCGTTGCTGTGGGTCTGGAGTCATGTATAGGCCAGGCCAAGTAAGGACAGACAAATTTCCTTTCCTAATGGACATTAGTGAACCGGATGGGTTTTTACAACAATCCGATAGTTTCATGGGCACCATTACTGATTCTAGCTTTTTATTCCAGATTTATTTAATTAACTGAATTTAAATTCCCCAGCTGCCTTGGTGGGATTTGAAGTCACTGGCCTAGAAATTCAGTTGCGTGCGCCAGCCGTTAGCGCCTTAGGAGGAGTAGATCTCGAGCGCTAGGCACTTAGCGGCCGGGCGCAGGGCGATCTGCGCCTACGCCCAACTTCAGTAGACATTTAGCGCCGGCGCAAAGTGTTTGCGCGCGCTCAGCTGCACGCGCAGCTTATGACGTCATTTCGTCGTGCAACGCCCTTTGTGCGCCCCAAACCGGAACTTCAGTCGCGCCCGCCCAATGTGGGCGTGGCGGTGCTAAGAACTGTGAAGTGGAACGCAGCAGAGGCCCTGCGGGCCTCGGGGAGCGCTAATTAAAGGGCACTTACACTGAACTATAAAGGCCAGCCATTTTGCTGCAATGACTTTTCTGCAACGGATTTCTGGACAGAGACCAAGGAAGAGACCTTACTGATTTGGCCCAACATAGGAGAGGTATTTTTGGCTTCTGGCCAGAGCTTGGAAATTTGCCTCATTGTGATTTCATTGTTTGCAAGTATATTATGGGGGCTGCATGGGGTTCCAACCCTCAGTTCCAGCATTATGTGCGAAGGGCTCGCAGACGCTGTGTGAGAGGGGCAGCCATGCCTAGGCGCAGAGGGGGCATCAGGCGTCGGCAACGTAGGCCTTACCCACTCAGGGAATACCGCCAGCAGGTGTCCTATCTCACCATGACTGCCGCGCAGTGTGTTAAGAGGCTGCGCTTCAGAAGGGAGGTGGTTGCAGAGATCTGCCAGCTGCTTCACAGAGATCTGCGTCCACAGCTGATGTGCAGGACGTCTCTGTCGGTGGAAGTGAAGGTCACGGTGGCTCTGAACTTTTATGCAAGCGGCTCCTTCCAAGCCGCTGCTGGGGACATAGCTAACATATCCCAGTTCGCCGTGCATCGCTGCTTACGGCAGGTCACCGATGCCCTTTTCACAAGGAGACACCAATTCATCTCTTTCCCCATGACCCTGGAGAGGCAGGAGCAGCGTGCAGTCGGATTTGCGAGGATCGCGGACTTCCCCATGGTGCAGGGCGCCATTGACTGCACGCATGTGGCTTTGCGGGCACCTATCGACAATGCCGAGGATTACCGCAACCGGAAGGGCTACCATTCCCTCAATGTACAGCTGGTGTGTGACAACAGGCAGCGCATCCTAGCTGTCAATGCCCGCTTTCCAGGCAGCAGCCACGATGCATTTATCCTGCGCCAGACTACTGTGGCTGACATGTTCCAGGCACAGCCTCCCCAAAGAGGATGGCTTATCGGGGACAAAGGCTATCCTTTGTGTACATGGCTCATGACCCCGCTCCGCGCGCCCAGGACCCCTGCTGAGGAGGCATACAACGAAAGCCATCAAGCCACAAGGAACATCATAGAGCAAATGATTGGCGTCCTCAAGCAATGGTTCCGCTGCCTGGATCGCTCCGGCGGATCTCTGCAGTATTCGCCGGATAGAGTCTCCCAGTTCGTCGTCGTTTGCTGCATGCTGCACAACCTGGCTATCCGCAGGACTCAGGCACTGCCACCTCACGTTGGACCACCACCTCAGAAGGAGGAGCAGGAGGACCATGAGGAGGAGGAGGAAGAGGAGGAGGAGTACCAACCCAGGAGGGAGCCACAAGATCCAAGGGCCGTCCGTCGGCGGCTTATTGAACGACACTTTTAGGCACCCTGTCAGGGAATGGCTTGTGGCAATGAAGGGACATGAATGCAGCCGCTCCGCAAGCCCTCAGCCGGTTAATGCAACAACCACTTCAAACATCACACATGGACAAGCTGAATAAAGAAAAAGCTTTATTGAACAAACTCAGGGCCCTTCCCACATGAAACCCAAAAACAGACAACACCCCCAAAAAACAGTCAAACACATGACTCACTCCCACAACCTGGGGAGGAATAACAAAACTTTTCCATCCAAATGGCCTTCATCCTCGGCCTTACCAAAACAACCCCCCCCATAGACAACACAACCACCCCCATATAAAAAAACATTTGGCAACACACTCTACTTTGTGTGCCGAGAGGGCGAGTCCTTGTCCAGCCTTTTCCGGCCCCTGGCTGACCTGCTGCTCCGCCTCAACCTGGGCCCTGTGGGTGCTGCAAGGCTGGGGGAAGGCTCCTGAGGGGCACATTGTGTGACGGCAGATGCCCTTGGGGGTCGGCCTAGACGAGCTCTGGCCCTCGAGGGGCCGGCTGCTGACTGCTGCAGCTGTGGCTGGGCAGCAACAGTCTCTCCAGCAGCTCGTGGCAGCTTCACTGGGGGAGTGGCAGTGGCGGCTGCAGCAATGGGGGCAAGCTGGCTGAAGCCAGGCGCTCGCTGCTCGCCTGAGACACTGGCACTCGGCCGGGCTGGCACTGCAGCAAGCGCAGCAATCTGCTGAAGGCCAGACCGCTGTGCTGCTGCAGTGCGGCGGGTGCCCTGGCGATGCCTGGCTGACACAGCGAGTGTGGCAGCAGTGAGTGCCCGTACTGCCCTGGTCTGTGCCCGCATCAGACCAGCCAGTGACTGCATGGCACCACTGATCAACTGGCCACTCGCTGCCTGTGCTGCCCTGAAGTCGTCCCGACTCGCGTCCTGTGCTGCCCTGAATTCGGCCCGACTCGCGTCCTGTGCTGCCCCGAATTGCTCAAAACCCCTGGCCTGTGCTGCCCCGAGTTGCTCAAAACCCCTGGCCTGTGAGGCCCCGAAATCGGACACACTATGAGCTAGGGACTCGATGGCCTCAGGCAACCGTGCCACAACCCCCATGAACTCGGTGTGCCGGCGATCCGAGTCCGCGGACATTTGATCGAGGAGGCGCACCTCCTGGGCGAGGACCGTCTCCGGACTGGAGGCCGGACTCTCCCTCTGGGGAGAAGGCCGCCGAGCTGCCCGACCCTTCTCGCGTGGCTGGACGCCACTGGGCCCAGCAACTACACTCCCCTGCAACACTTCCCCCCTCTGGGGAGAAGGCAGCCGAGCTGCCCGACCCTTCCCACGTGGCTGGACGCCACTGGGCACAGGAGCTACACTCCCCTGCAACACTTCCCCCCTCTGGGGAGAAGGCCGCCGAGCTGCCCGACCCTTCCCGCGTGGCTCGACGCCACTGGGCACAGGAGCTACACCCCCCTGCAACACTTCCCCCTGCCTCTCCTCCAGGGAAGACGTGTCCCCTCCATTGCCATCCCCTGGCGCGGATGAGGGTTCCCCCGATGGGTCGCCTTCCTCTTGCTCCTCCTCGTCCTCCTCTTCCGAGGGACTGTCACTGGCAGCTTCAGGGACCTCCTCCTCACCAGCTGAAAGCAGGAAGGCACAAGAGTAGCTTTAGAGTGAGGACAGGGCATCAGCGAGGGAGGCATGAGTGGTGGCATTCAGCGCATTTGTCGGACAGTGGCAAAGGATGTAGATCTGAAGCGCAAGGGGAACGAGAGAGGTCCAAAAGGTCATGTCCTTACCATTGGGGCCCAGCACAGGGTCGGCATCTCCACATGCAACGGGGGCCAATCAGCCGGCCACCCATGAGTCGACCCACGCGCTCCTCCAGGTCACTGAGCTGCTGGAACTGGGGACGGCCTCCCCCGGTGACAGTCCGGCTCCTCAGATTCTGGGCCAGCTTGGCCTGCAAGAGAAAGGACGGCCTCTAAGTACAGTGTGGTGCCCTGTTGTTGTGTGCACTGCCTCCCATGGTCGAATAGCTTGGCCAGTGTGGTGCCCTGTTGCTGTATGCACTGCCTCCCATGGTCGAATAGCTTGGCCAGTGTGGTGCCCTGTTGCTGTATGCACTGCCTCCCATGGTCGAATAGCTTGGCCAGTGTGGTGCCCTGTTGCTGTATGCATTGCCTCCCATGGTGGAATAGCTTGGCCAGTGTGTAAAGTGCAGAAAGTGCAATTGATGTTCATGCCAGTGCCATAGCTGCTGGATGAGGGCTGGCCATTAGGGCTTTGAGGTCCCTTTGCCCATAATGTGAGGTGCACATGCAAGGATGAGGAGGACACTGGAAAGGGTACTCACCCTGACAATCCGAGTGAGGTCGTTAAACTTTTTCCGGCATTGGACACCAGTCCTGGGGACATCGCAGGTGGCTGTGACCCTCTGGGCGATATCCCTCCAGGCTCTCCTGTACACCCTGGTGGCAGGCTTCTTGCCACTGTCCGGGAACAAGATATGGCGTCTCCTCTCCAATGCCCTAACCAGCACCTTTAAATCATGGGCAGAGAAGCGCTGCGCTCGCTCACGGGCCCTCTGCATCCTTCCTGGTGCTATTTCTCTCCAGCAGCAGTGTTTAGGCCTAGCTGGAGGGCTGCAGTATCCAGGGCGTGGCAGTAGACCAAGTCGACCCTTCCCCCTTTAAGAGCTGGCCGGCGCCAGGGTGTCTACTGTCAATCAAGACATGACCGCACCTGCGCTGCGCCCGGCCTCGGCGGTATCAGTCTGCACCGTCGGCTTAGCGCCTAAAGATAGCCGTGCATCGCCAGTTTTAGCGCTCGAGCAAACTCCTTGGCCAAAGCTACTGAATATCGGCGAAGTGGCCTCCACTTTGCGCTGGGCGCAAACTTTAGCGGCCGCCTGACTTTACCGCCCCAAAAGTGGCTATACTGAATTTCTAGGCCTGTATGTTTGTAACATGGAGATCTGCTGTGAGTGGAGAAGAAGCATGCAAAGGGGTAGAGGAGCTTAACATGCTTGGGGAGTAGTGTGCTTGAAAACTGCTTTGGAAAGGTGTGACATCTTGAGACAACAGCACAACATGGCTTCCGGTATGAACTGTACTGCAAGTGGCTTTATTATTATATACATCAGTAGTCCACCAGGTGACTCTATTACACTTCTCCCTCTTTATTGAAGAAGTTAATCATAGCAAATAATCATTGTACATGACTTGCATGGTATACACAACTCTTGGTATACATTTCTCGAAATGAACCCATTTTATGTTTCCAAATTCTACTATAGAATTCTGTAACACAAACAAAAGATGTGAACTTATTTTCCATATTTACAGATTAAACTTAACCACTGGGTTTCTGTTTTGAAGAGGATACCTTCTTTCTTGAACAGAACTTTCAGATTTTGTTGTAGGACTTTGACTCATTCTAGGCTGAGCCTGCGGAGAATTTTTCTCCAAGGGCTGACCTTGATCTACATTTGGACTCTCTACAGTTTCAGACTGTTTGTCTGCCTGACTCGGGCTCAGTCTTAAATTCTGACTTTCTCTTGGACTTGTTTCTGGTACGTCTGATGTAGGATTTGCTACTGGTACTCTACTTGTAACAAGACTATCTGACTCATCAGAATAAATTGAAACATCCCGGCTTTCAACTCCTTCCACTTCTGTAAGTAAGATATGATCAATGTGAACAAACCTAACCTTTCCATGATCAAACATCTTGACCAAATATGTGCGAGGGCCACATAGCTTCACTACTCTTCCTGGTAACCACTTTAACCATTTATGGTGCTGGTTCTTCACTCTAACCTCCTGGTTCAACTTCACACTTCTCTCTCTAACTCTACCTTTATCATGATTCTCTTTCTGCCGTGATTGTTTCTGTTCTACGGACTGTGCCAAGTTTGGCTTTAATAACGAGAACCTGGTTTGTGGCTGTCATTTGAGAAACAACTCTGCTGGTTTTCTACCAGTAGTGGTATGAGTAGTATTCTGATAGGTAATCAGAAAATTTGCCAGTTTGTGGTCCAACGACAACTGACGTTTCTTTGGATTTGGGTCCAACGTTTGCTTGATGAGGGCACGTTTGACAATTTGTAATGTGCGCTCTGCTACACCATTTGAAGCAAGGTGGTACGGTGGAACTTTGGTATGTTTCACACCATTTCTGCTCATGAACTGTGTGAACTCTTCTGAACAAAATTGTGGCCCATTATCAGACACAATTTCTTCTGGGAGGCCGTATGAAGAAAACAATCTTTGCAAATTGTCTAGTGATTTGCTTGTTGTTATTATCCACATCAGAAACACCTCTACACATTTTGAGTGACTATCTATCACTATGAACAATTGCTCAGCGAACTCTACATGTAACCTATGCCTCACCCTGGGAGGCATGGTACTGATAGTGGTTTCTTGCTCACCGATTGACATGTTGTACACATAGAAACATAGAAGATAGGAGCAGGTGTAGGTCATTCGGCCCCTCGAGCCTGCTCCGCCATTCAATGAGATCATGGCTGATCATCCAAATTCAGGACCCTGTTCCTGCCTTCTCTCCATATCCCTTGATCCCTTTAGCCTTAAGAAATATATCCAACTCCTTCTTGAATATATTTAATGAATTGGCCTCTACTGCCTTCTTTGGTAGAGAATTCCACAGGTTCACCACTCTCTGGGTGAAGAAATTCCTCTTCATCTCTGTCCTAAATGGCTTACCCCTTATCCTTAGACTGTGACCCCTGGTTCTGGACTCCCCGACCATCGGGAACATCCTTCCAGCATCTAGTCTGTCTAGTCCTGTTAGAATTTTATAAGTTTCAATGAGATCCCCTCTCATTCTTCTAAACTCCAGCGAGTACAAGCCTAATCGACCCAATCTCTCCTCGTATGTCATTCCTGCCATCCCAGGTATCAGCCTGGTGAATCTTCGTTGCACTCCTTCCATGGCAAGCACATCCTTCCACAGATAAGGGGACCAAAACTGCACACAATACTCAAGGTGTGGTCTCACCAAGGCCCTGTACAACTGCAGCAAGACATCCTTGTTCCTGTACTCAAACCCTCTCGCTACAAAGGCCAACATACCATTTGCCTTCTTAACCGCCTGCAGCACCTGCATGCTTACTTTCAGCGACTGCTGCACAAGGACGCCCAGGTCTCATTGCACTTCCCCTTCTCCCAATCTATTGCCATTCAGATAGTACTCTGCCTTCCTGTTTTTACACCAAAGTGGATAACCTCGCATTTATCCACGTTATATTGCATCTGCCATGCTTCTGCCCAATCACCCAACCTGTCCAAATCATACTGGAGTTTCACGGCATCCTCCTCACAGCACACATGCCCACCCAGCTTTGTGTCGTCTGCAAACTTGGAGATATTACATCTAGTTCCCTCGTCCAGATCATTAATATATATTGTGAATAGCTGGGGTCCAAGGAGCGATCCCTGCGGTACCCCACTAGTCACTGCCTGCCACTCGGAAAAAGAGCCGTTTATTCCAACTCTTTGCTTTCTGTCTGCCAACCAGTTCTCTATCTTTTATAATGGACTCCAGCATTTTCCCCACTACCAATGTCAGGCTTACCGGTCTGTAATTCCCCGTTTTCTCTCTACTACCTTTTTTGAATAGTGGGGTAACATTAGCTACCCTCCAATCCATGGGTACTGTTCCAGATTCCATCGAATGCTGGAAGATGATCAGCAAAGCATCAACTATTTCTAGGGCCACTTCCTTAAGTACCCTAGGATGTAGATTATCAGGCCCTGGGGATTTATCGGCCCTCAATCCCATCAATTTCCCTAACACCATTTCCCTACAAATACTGATTTCTATCAGTTCCTCCTGTCATTAGACCCTATGTTCCCCGACCTCTTTGGGAGGTTATTTGTGTCCTCCTTTGTGAAGACAGAACCAAAGTATGTATTTAATTGGTCTGCCATTTCTTTGTTCCCCATTATAAATTCCCCTGATTCTGACTGTAAGGGACCTACGCTTGGCTTCACCAATCTTTTTCTCTTCACATATCTATAAAAGCTTTTACAGTCAGTTTTTATGTTCCCTGAAAGCTTACTCTCATACTCTATTTCCCCCCTCTTTTTTAATCCCTTTGTCCTCCTTTGCTGAATCCTAAACTGCTCCCAATCCTCAAGTTTACTGCTTTTTCTGGCCAATTTATATGTCCTCTCCTTGGATCTTATGCTATCCCTAATTTACACGGACTGACTATGTACTCTCTCTTTATCTAAACCTGGCCACCATAAGTAACTGCATGCAAAGCTCTTGGTCAAGCACATTCCCAGGTGCTAGTCATGAAGATATCCTAACAATTTAGACCTGAATCTATTTGGGATAACCACTCTTGCTCCCCACATGATACAATCTTTATCCACTGACAATTCATTCCTGTGAATGAGGTATGGATGGATATCATCCTCTGATATCTGGTTTGGCCATCCATTTGCTATGTAATCATACACCTTTGAGATAATTGGGTCACATTTGGTTGCCCTATCAATCTCTTCAGTTGTGACTGGCAGCTCATCAATGTATGAGAAATAGAACACTTCTTGCTTATTGGATGTAATTTGTGATGGGGATGGCAACCTGGATATAGCATCAGCATTACTGTGATCAGCTGATTGTCTGTACTCAATGTCATACGTATACACTGACAAAATCTGCATTTGGGCTGCAGCTAAGGTTAGAACTGGGGACTTTGGATGGAGGATTGCTGTCAGGGGCTTTTGGTCAGTAACTATGGTAAATTTACAACCAAATAAGTATTTGTGAAACTTCTTGACCCCAAAAATCAATGACAAAGCTTCCCTTTCGATCTGCGCATAATTCCGCTCACTGGCACTGAGAGTACATGAAGCAAAAACAATTGGTCTCTCCTCCCCACTATCTAGTACATGAGAGATCACTGCCCCAACTCCGTATGGAGTGGTGTCACACGCTAGCTTGATCTCCTTAGATACATCATAGTGAACTAACATGGTACTCGCTACTAACTGACTTTTACACTCTTTGAAATGCTGTGTCGCACTCTTTTGACCACTTCCAAGGGACCTGTTTTCTCAACAGCTCATTCAGTGAATGTAACAATGTAGCCAAATTTGGGAGGAACTTTCCGTAATAATTCAATGAACCCAAAAATGATTGAAGTTCAGAGACCTTCTTGGGAGTGGATGAAATTCTGCTTACATCCAGCTTTTCCTTGGTTGGATGTAAATCATCTTTGTCTACTCTGTGCCCTAAGTACTCCAGAGTTTTGAAACAACTCACACTTGTGAGCTGTCACTCATACTCCGTGCTTCTCTAGGCATTTGAGCACTTCATTCAACTTCTTCTTCTTCTTCTTAGGCAGTCCCTCGGAACTGAGGATGACTTGCTTCCACATTAAAAATGAGCTCGCAGGTGACTGATTAGTCGAATGCGGGACCTACAGTCTCTGTCACAGTTGGGGCAGATGGTGGTTGAAGGGTCGGATGGGTGGGGTGCTTGGGTTGATGTGCGCTCCTTGCGCTGCCTGCGCCTGGCTTCCGCTTGCTCCCGGCGAAGAGACTCGAGGTGTTCGGCGCCTTCCCGGATGCTTCTCCTCCACTTTGTACGATCTTGGGCCAGGGATTCCCAGGTGTCAGTGGGGATGTTATACTTTTTCAAGGAGGCTTTGAGGGTGTCCTTGAAGTGTTTCCTCTGCCCGCCTGGGGCTCTCTTGCCGTGCTGGAGCTCCGAGTAGAGCGCTTGTTTTGGGAGTCTCGTATCGGGCATGCGGACAATGTGACCCATCCTTCGGAGCTGATTGAGCGTGGTCAGAGCTTCGATGCTGGGGATGTTGGCCTGAGCAAGAACACTGACATTGGTGCGCCTATTCTGCCAATGGATTTGCAGGATCTTGCCGAGGCAGCGTTGGTGGTACCTCTCCAGTGCTTTGAGGTGCCTGCTGTACATGGTCCATGTCTCTGAGGCATACAGCAGGGCAGGTATCACTACTGCCCTGTAGACCATGAGCTTAGTGCCGGGTTTGAGGTCCTGGTCTTCAAACACTCTCTTCCTCAGGCGACCGAAGGCTGCACTGGCACACTGAAGGCGGTGTTGGACTTCGTCGTCGACATCTGCCCTTGTTGACAGTAGGCTCCCGAGGTATGGAAAGTGGTCCACGTTGTCCAAGGCCTTGTCGTGGATTTTGATAATTGGGGGGCAGCACTGTGTGGCGGGGGCAGGTTGGTAGAGGACCTTTGTCTTACGGATGTTTAGTGTAAGGCCCATGCTCTCATATGCTTCGGTGAAGGTGTTTACGATGGTTTGGAGTTCGACCTCCGAGTGAGCGCAGACGCAAGCATCGTCTGCATACTGTAATTCGACGACAGAGGATGGGACGACCTTGGATCTGGACTGGAGGCGACAGAGGTTGAACAGTTTCCCGTTTGTTCTGTAAATTAGCTCCACTCCAGTGGGGAGCTTACTGAGGGTGAGATGGAGCATTGCAGCAAGGAAGATTGAGAAAAGCGTTGGTGCGATGACACAGCCTTGCTTGACCCCGGTTCGTACGTGAATTGGGTCTGTGGAGGATCCGTTGGTCAGGATCACGGCTTGCATGTCGTCGTGAAGCAGGCAGAGGATAACACCTCATCATGGATTTGCCTGATTGGTGCTGAAATGAGTATGTCATCAAAATAACACACTACCCCTTCAATCCCTTGCAAAATTTGGTTCATCACCCCCTGGAATATGTCGGGGGCAGAAGACACTCCAAATGGTAGCCAGCTGAACTGATATAGGCCTAGGTGAGTGTTTATAGTCAAGCATAACTTGGACTCTTCATCTAACTCAAGTTGTAGGTAGGCGTTTGTTAGATCTAACTTGGAAAAGATCTGGCCACCTGTCAACATTGTGAACAAATCTTCCACATTTGGCAACGTATTGGGCAGATTACACTCTAGAATCTGGTTTACGGTTACCTTATAATCACCACACAAACTTACCTTACCATCTGAGTTAGGTACAACAACAATGGGTGTAGCCCAATTACTCAGATCTACCTTAGAGATAATGGCTCATATTTTCCGATCGCAGACCTCTCACGTGCGGAGGCCTGCGATCTGGAAAAATCTACGCACTTACCTGAGGGCTCCTGGGACGCGCACAGTTCCGATGTTGGTCCTCTTTAAACTCCAAGTGCGCAGGGCCCATGTATCCCAGAGGCGCATGTAGTTCGCCACGTCCCTGGGATCACGTGGTCCATGGGGAGCCAATCAAAGAAGGGAATCTCCCTTCATACACTTGACAGGAAGACCTTTCAAATATATGAATGGAGATCACCCCAAAAACATAGTAAAACTTTAAATACATTTTTTTTTATCACATTTTTTTAATGACTTTTAAACAAAAATTTAATTTTTTGAAAAAAATAATTAAAGTTTTTTACAGGGCTAAAAATAAACTTACCTTTTTTATAAGTATTTTTAAATGATAAATCAGTGAAAAAATTTGTTTTTTATTTTTTTACTTTTTTCGACTCTTATCCTGGTAAAAGCAGGCCTTACACCTGCTTTTACCAGGCGTAAGAATTGTAAGAGTTTTCTGCGGGCGGAGGGTCTCCAAAAAGCGGAACTATCCGCCCGCAGAGGCCCTTCTCCAGGGCAGCTGGAGGATCTGTCAAGACCATTCTTGACAGATTGGAAATGCCGGTTTTCAGCGCATGCACTGTGCATGTCTGAAACCGGCATTTCCGATGTCCCTACGGGTGAGTACATAGCGCGTACCCACCCGTAGGGATTGGAATATCTGGGCCATTGTTCTTAGTTTCTCGTCTTTTGAGTTCTTGCTCAACTTTCTCCTTGAGTGCGTATTTTATGGGACGTGCCTTGCTGTAAACTGGTTTTGCATCCTTCTGCACCCTGACACTCGCCTTGAAATCTTGGATCGGACTGCCCGTTTCGCTGAACACCTTCGGATACTGCTTGATGACATCATCTTTTGAAGAAAATTTCGCTTCCACACGAAAAATCTCATTCCAATCCAACTTCAGTGATCCCAACCAATTTCCACCTATCAAGGCAAGCTTGTCTCCTGCCACTACTATGGGAGGCAAACTCTGACACTGATCCTTGTATTTCACTGGTATGATGACACTTCCTACTACAGAGATTTGCTCTCCTGAGTAGACTCGCAGCTCTACCTTCGATTTCTCTAGTCGATAATCAAGCAACTTGTCGCGATATAGTGATTCGGGTACTACACTCACGGATGCACCAGTGTCAATTTCTATGGGTATCCTGGTTCCTGTGACATCTACTTGGATAACAATACCTCGCGAATCACTGTTAGATACCTTTGTGCTCCTAATGATGTGAATCTCCAGAAACTCCTCGTCCTGCTGCTTCTCTTCAATGGTATGTAGTGTCTGGCGATTTCTACTTCTAGCATTGCCAGTCGGTTTACTTTTCTGTCGGCACGCCTTCGCAAGATGCCCAGTTTTCTTGCAGTTGAAACACTCTGCCTTCACATATGGACAGCTTTGAGCGATGTGTTGTCCCAGGCACTGATAGCACGACTTCAATGCACTGTTACCTTGGCCAGTTGCTGAGGCCTTGGGGCCCAACTGCCTTTTACATTTTAGCTGCAGCCGATTCACCTCGGTTGTCTGATGACTAGAAATGGTGCGGAACTCTCGGGAGTATCGGTCGGTCATATCCATCGACATAGCTGTCTGACAAGCAAGTGTTGAGAAATCACAACAAATCAGCAGGTCAAACTCTACTCAGGGTAACTTGATATCTCTTTTTAAGAGGTGAATTCACCCTTTAAATACAGCAGTCTCAGATGCAAATTCCGCCCCCAATTGGGTAGGCTGTGCAACAACGATCCCAATGCCCGGGGAGCCCACCAATAAAATGCAAATAAGGCCTGGCTGTCAAAATTGGCTGGGCCATCCATCCATGCGATTAGGCGACCACCTCGATCGCTCTGCCCTCCAAATGCCTGGGGGGAAATCTACCCCACCGTTTTTAATATATATAATAGATGCTGTTGGCTTGAAGACTCACTTGAATGTATTGAATGACTTACTATGAGTTTGTAGTGGTTACTTTGTACAAGCTACTTTATGCTGTTTCTGTGGTTACTTGCAGAGTGGAAGAATGTTACAAAGTGCCACTGCTTCACTGAGAGAAATGAACAGAGCAGCACAAGCTTAAACCAGATGCTCCACATTATATCGATCAACCACTTTCCTCCAATGTCTTTGTTCCTCATGAAACAAAACTTTACCACAAATTCATCTCACAAAAATTAAAGCCCAGAAAATCATGAGTTAAAACATAAATCTCACTTGGCCTTGGGAGTGCAGAAAAACCTTGAATTTCTTTTGCCAAGCAACCGCTGTCTAACTGCACCTGGTCAGTTTTAGATTAGGTGGTTTGCTGAGAAAATATTGTGTGTGCTCCAATTCTTTGTGGAATCTTTGCGAGGTCTCATTTTTAAAATTCGATAAACAATGTAATTTTGGCATTGAATGTATGCTGAGCTTCGATGGCAGCTCTTTGGTTTTACAATAGTCTTGGCCTATTTTGCAGATGGAGCCATTCCAGCAAAGCAGAGTTGTTATGAAGCACCTGAATGCGATATTATCTGATCACAACTGTTTCAAATGTAATAACCTTTGCTTCATCGCGTAATCCATAAGTACCCAATCAAATGGTAATGGATTTAGACGCTACAGGTGCTGTCGGCAATAAAACAGTTTATACATGAGTACCAGTAAAAAGTGCAGCAGGGATTAAGGGATTTTCTAAGCCTTGCTGCTCAGATGATTTGATCCAAAAGATCTGTGGAAGCAGGGCTTTATTTACAGATTGTTGACTTAAAGCATACTTTCGACTGATAATTGGCTGATTTCAGAGTGCAACTAGCTTTACCCTTACGTGAAATACTTGCTATTTAATATCTTCAACTTGATCAGATTAACAATTTCGACAAACCAATATTATGTGGCAAAAATCTGTTTCGTTGACGCCCATTTTGATACCTTCCAAGAGT
The DNA here is from genome assembly GCF_052327205.1 of Somniosus microcephalus. Classification (NCBI taxonomy): domain Eukaryota; kingdom Metazoa; phylum Chordata; class Chondrichthyes; order Squaliformes; family Somniosidae; genus Somniosus; species Somniosus microcephalus. The sequence continues at coordinate 220,589,690 of NC_140992.1, forward strand.
GATGGATCTAATTCTCGACTATAATGACCCACTAATATTGTATTGTTGTCAATTGAATTCAGCTTGTTTTATCATTTACAGCTTTACAGCTGCATAGCCTCATGATTTATATCCTGTTGAAATAACTATTGGACATTGAAGATGCATGTTTTTAATTCAAACTATCACCCACTGTTTCTAACTGATTAGAAAATGCCTTTTCTAATAAGTTATTTATAGTAGTACCTTGGAGTTTCTTTACAGCCGCTTCATCCAAGCAGTACAGACCAGCTGAAGAATCTATACTCTCACTACAGGAAACTCTCTCTTAACCGGTAAAATTCAGGAGTAGGTTCAGGTAAGTTTTACTATATATTAGTGGCCATGTAACGGGGGTTCCTGGATCTGTAGCCATGTAACCGGGGTTCCTGCACCCGTGGCCGTGCAACAGGGACTCCTGGATCTGTGGCCGTGTAACTGGGACTCCTGCACAAGTGCCATGTAACCGGGGCTCCTGCACCTGTGGCCGTGTACGGGGCTCTCGTACCTTGGTAAGTATACCTCTCTGTAATCCAGAGTTTTTGATCAACCGGCACCACGCCGGTCCCATCGCTTCTTCGCAATGCATGGTAAACCTCTCTCTCTCGTTTTTGCAACGCAATACTCTGTAACTGTACTTAATGTGAGCCTCCTGTAGTTGGTTGGCTTCCTGGTGAGCTAATGGTATCACCTGGTCTAATATTGGGCTCTACACGACAAAAAGTCCCAGGTCTAGTTCCCGATCTGTGATGCTATTTGTGGAACCCCAACTGATGCCCTAGCTGACATCAGATAACTACGCAGTGACCCTGAACTATACTGGGGAAAATCGGCCAGAGTTCCTGCTCTTGATCTATTATCTGGTACCCCCTGCTGGAGGTAGTTGTCAGGCAAGGGGAGGATCGAGTTAGCCTGTGATGGTGTCAGGGGGGTGCTGCTCACTACAGGTTGAGCGTCCTGATTCCGGCAACCTCGGGACCGAGGCCGAGACGGTTTTCTTGTTTTTCCGGACTTCAGAACATGTTTCTGATGTCTGAAGTCCGGCAATATCGTAACCTGGGCTCAGGCGTTACCAGACTTCGGACATCAGAAACACGTTCCAAGTCCTGGGCCCAGGCTGTGATATTTCCGGTTTTTGGACGTCACCTTGTAGTTCTTCTCCTCACAGGCCTTGTAGTCCTCGCTTCTTCGCAATGCATGGTAAACCTCTCTCTCTCGTTTTTGCAACGCAATACTCTGTAACTGTACTTAATGTGAGCCTCCTGGCCTGTATCTTTTGCTACCATCTTCAAATTTGAAAAGGAATGTACAGTACTCAAAGCATGAAATATAATAAAGGTTTTTATTTGTAAAACAGTTAAGTTATGAAATATAAAACAGTAAATGAAGGCTTTTATTTGTTAAACAGAGTAAAAATAAACAGGTACAGTTACAATTGGCTGGAGGTTGTGCTTGAGGTAGAGGGCTCAGCTATCATGTCTGGGGCTGATGATGGGCCAGCAATAGGATTATCAAATGTGGAAATTACTGGTGTAGTTGCACGCTGTAGGTCTTGGGCCTTCTGTTGCGACATCTTTTGAACGATATTTAATATTGTTGTTTGTTTAAATAATTTGGGCTTTTCTTTCACTAACCTTTCCCGAATTCTGTAGACCTGCAGTATTTCTTCTTCACTTGTGAAGCTTCGTTGCTCTAAGGCGTGAACTAATTCTTGACAAAGATTGAGTGCTTTGTCAATCGACACTTTTTCGACTTGATCACAGGCATCATCATCATCCTCACTGCTTTCATCCTTTTCTTCTGGATGCAAAACCCTCTGCATGATTTCTTCATCTGTCACTGCAGCACAATGGGAGCATCGTTGTCTATGTCCATGACTTCTGCAACATCGTCCTCATCAATATAATTTTCAGCTGCCTCATGATCTGCTGAGGCTTTCTCACCACATACTTTCAGTTGCCTGATGCCATGATGCCTTTTAATTTTGGCTAGCCAACCAGAAGAGTACTCGCGTGGAGTTTCAATCCCCAGTTGTGCATGGAATATTTTAGCTTGTTGCACCACCATTGGGCCAGACAACGGAAAATTTTCACTTCGCCTCTGTCGCCACCATTCCATCACTGCTCGATCCAAATCATCACATTTCAGCTTATGCATACTTTTTCTCTTACTCATTTCCTTGTGAACATCACTTTCCGCATAAAACTTCATGAGCTGTTCTTTCTGTTTTCTAATATCATAGATGGTGGAGAGTCCAACACCACACTCCTCACTCAATCTTCTCACTGAAGCACCTTTATCTAATCTCTGAAGTAACTCAACCTTCTTGGCAATTGAAAGTGAACAATGCTTCCTCTTTCCTTTATCTGAACCCATTGGGGTATCTGTTGGCCTTTTTGACATGTTTGCAATGACAACACAAATTCACAATCTTTACCTGTGCAGATCTTTAAATCGGGAAAAACACCACAGCAATGGAATCAGGTTGGGTGGGGTCTGATCATGGGATGTAGATGGGTCAGCTGGGATCTCAGCATGGGGTGTAGGTGGGTCAGCTGGGATCTCAGCATGGGGTGTAGGTGGGTTAGCTGGGATCTCAGCATGGGGTGTAGGTGGGTCAGCTGGGATCTCAGCATGGGGTGTAGGTGGGTCAGCTGGGATCTCAGCATAGGGTGTAGGTGGGTCAGCTGGGATCTCAGCATAGGGTGTAGGTGGGTCAGCTGGGATCTCAGTATGGGGTGTAGGTGGGTCAGCTGGGATCTCAGCATGTGGTGTAGGTGGGTCAGCTGGGATCTCAGCATGGGGTGTAGGTGGGTCAGCTGGGGTTGAGTCTGGCCAAAGGGACTTGTGTGCTGTGCAGAGTTGCTGCGGACCGAGGAGCAGCGGTGCGGTGACTGTGAAGACCTGGCCTGGAACGGGTAGGTTTGGCGGTTTTATTCTTTGCAATTTCTGTACAGTAGTTGGATTTCATTTTTTGACTTTTCACTGGGCCTGGCTGGCAGCGGAAATGGTTTGACAGGGTGTCCAGATTCAGGAACATTTTACGGATTCCGGACGACCCTGCCACCAATCGTCCCGGATTCCGGAACATTATGGATTCCGGAACTCTGGATTTTGGGCACTCAACATGTATTACCCCAGCATTCAGGAAGAGGCGGCCGGGGTGGGGGGCGGGGGGGGGGGGGGGCGACGAAAGAATTTACTTTGTTTCTTGATGTCGGGTTCAATGATTCAGAGGTGCAGGGTATCAGCAAAATATAATTTTTAAAACAATCCATTAAAAGTTAGTTCAGCAAACTATCTTAATAGATCAAAAACAAAAGTCATTTAAATTGTGATTTTTGTTGGTACTGCTTATTTTGGCGAGCACTGCATTATTTATTTCAACCGTTTCAATTTGCGGGGCTATTTGCAGTTTAATCTACTCAAAATTAAATTACTGATCCCATATAGGACAAGTTCCACAATCTCACATTGAAGTCATCAGCATGAAGTGGCGACTTCTTGGCTATCTCCAGTTTGAAATGAAGGTAAGGTCAGAGTAATGCAGTATCTGTGTATGATGTAATGAGATGAGAAGCACCAGGATCAACAGGTTAATAGAATCAAAAGCACTAGGGATGAAAAACAAATAAATCACCCTTTTGTTTTCATTTCAGTTATGTATTTTTCTGTCTTATTGATTCTGTTAATATTTGTGCACCTTAGTTACAAGGTGTATGAGAACAGGCTGATGGCAGTAGGAAGTCGTCTCCAGGTTGGAGTTTCAGTACAAAGTTTTTGCACTCTCTTCCTATCATGTTTGTCCTTAAAAACACTGATTATTTATTTGGAGGAGAACTCATTGGTTCTTACAAGGGGTACAGTCACTGCAGGGTCTTTATTTTAACAGAAAACTTTAAATTCACCTAATACGGGATCTCCCTGTTTTCCTTTAAAATATAAAGGAAGTCACACAACACCAGGTTATAGTCCAACAGCTTTATTTGAAATCACAAGCTTTCGGAGCGCTGCTCCTTCGTCAGGTGAAGGAGCAACACTTCGCCTGACGAAGGAGCAGTGCTCCGAAAGCTTGTGATTTCAAATAAAGCTGTTGGACTATAACCTGGTGTTGTGTGATTTCTTACATTTGTCCACCTGAGTCCAACACCGGCATCTCCACATCATGTCCTTTAAAATAGATCTAGTTTGGTGAGTAGTGCTGGGTTGTATTTTGCAGTTGTTGCCTGAAACCAAGACATAATTTAAAAGCAAGGGCAGCAGGCGAATGAGAACACCACCACCTGCAAATTCCCCTCCAAGTCACACACCATCCTGACTTGGAAATATATTGCCGTTCCTTCATCGCCACTGGGTCAAAACCCTGGAACTCCCTTCCTAACAGCACTGTGGGAGCACCTTCACCACATGGACCGCTGCGGTTCAAGAAGGCGGCTCACCACCACCTTCTCAAGGGCAATTATGGATGGGCAATAAATGCTGGCTTTGCCAGCGATGCCCACATCTCATAAACTAATATAAAAAAAGAAATCTTAAAGACTATGCGTGGAAACCACGTTTTGGTTCTGAGGAGGACTTTGACTTTGGCTATCTCTTGATGGTCACTGCAGGTGAGAGGGATCCAATCCTGTAGTTCCAAGGGATGACTGTATGCTCACTGTGTAGAATGGTATTATCCTCAGTGACAGATAACTCATCATGAACCAGCCATAGCTGCTGCTAATCTTTCGCAGCGTAAGATGCTCCTGTGTACCATGCTTGATTTCAGCCAGACTGATAGCCTTAGATGTAGAAAGTTGAGCTACAAAATTAAAATAGATTCTTCAGCTTGTGGATTGTATTGACCTTCTTCGGCTCCCACATTATTTTCTTTGTGGAGACTAGAACAAAATATTCTCAGTGTTCCTTACCAAATTCACATTTCTCGCGTGTGCGTGCAGGGCCATTTTCTTGTAGACTGTGAAGAATGCTGCAAGGTCTATTGGGTTGTGTGCGCGTATCAGAATATCATTGCTTCTTGTTGAATGATATTTTGAGTTATCTCAGCTATAGTAGCTATTCTGAATCACATTAACATAGAACCATAGGAACATAGAAGATAGAATCAGGAGTAGGCCATTCGGCCCCTCGAGCCTGCTCCACCATTTAATGAGATCATGGCTGATCATCCAAATTCAGTACCCTGTCCCTGCTTTCCCCCGTATCCCTTGATCCCTTTAGCCTTAAGAAATATATCAAACTCCTTCTTGAATATATTTAATGAATTGGCCTCAACTGCCTTCTGTGGTAGAGAATTCCACAGGTTCACCACTCTCTGGGTGAAGAAATTCCTCCTCATCTCAGTCCTAAATGGCTTACCCCTTATCCTTAGCCTGTGACCCCTGGTTCTGGACTCTCCCGCCATCGGGAACATCCTTCCTGCATCTAGTCTGTCTAGTCCTGTTAGAATTTTATAAGTTTCGATGAGATCCCCTCTCATTCTTCTAAACTCTAGCGAATATAAGCATAATCGACCCAATCTCTCTCATACGTCATTCCTGCCATCCCAGGTATCAGTCTGGAGAATCTTCACTGCACTCCCTCCATGGCAAGAACATCCTTCCTCAGATAAGGCGACCAAAACTGCACACAATACTCAAGGTGTGGTCTCACCAAGGCCCTGTACAACTGCAGCAAGACATCCTTGCTCCTGTACTCGAATCCTCTCGCTATGAAGGCCAACATACCATTTGCCTTCTTAACTGCCTGCTACACCTGCATGCTTACCTTCAGCGACTGGTGCACAAGGACACCCAGGTCTCGTTGCACTTCCCCGTCTCCCAATCTATTGCCGTTCAGATAATAATCTGCCTTCCTGTTTTTGCCACCAAAGTGGATAACCTCGCATTTATCCACATTATACTGCATCTGCCATGCATCTGCCCAATCACCCAACCTGTCCAAATCATACTGGAATTTCTCTGCATTCTCCTCACAGCACACACGCCCACCCAGCTTTGTGTCGGCTGCAACTTGGAGATATTGGGCAGGATTTTCATTGTGCCGTGGAGTCGGGATTGAAGGCGTTTGGCGGGGGGGGGGGGGTTAAAATCCCGAAATCAGGGGTCCCGACCCCTTCCCGCACCCAAACCCACCTCCATGCCAGTTTCAAAGGAGGCGGGTACCCGCCCCGCACTGGGACCCGCCTACCCGAGGCGGGAAGGGATTAGTGCCAATTAGTGTTAACAGGCAGTTTTTGGACTAATCCCTATTTTTGATGTTGAAGTGTGGGATTCCCGACGGCTCCAAATCACGCCAAGTTAGAGGAGGTGGGCCGTCGCGTTGAAGGAGTTGGAGGGGTCGAGATGTCGGTGTTCAGGTGAGTGATGTGTGCATGAGTGCAAAGGTAAGTGTGTTTGGTGTGTCTAAAGTGATTAAATAAGTTTTTACATACCTTTTCTTACTTTTTCAGCCTTCCTTCCTTTAGGTTCCAGGAGTCCCTCATCTCACTGGCACAGAAAGCAGAATGGCTGCGAACTGTAAAAAGTGACAGCCTTCAGCTTTCTGTGCAGGAGAGATTTCTAACTGAGTCTGTGGAGAAGGACTCAGGTTAGAAGTAAGACTATCAGTGTTTGACAGCTTCAAACAGCTGTGAAACACTGGGGTAGATTTTCCGGAACCTGTCGGGAAGAAGGCAGGACTTCCCCTTTCGGGTTTTTGACCTGCCTACTTCGATGTCCAGCCAATCCGCGCGATTTTCCCTTGATTGACCTTGTTGAGCCCGCCCAGCGGGCTCAGCAGACCAATTAAGGGCCACCTGGCAACAGGTGGGGTCACAGACTACAATTTCATCTGTCGAGAGTTTTTGACAGATGAAATATCAGCGTTTCACAGCTGTTTGAAGCTGTGAAACACTGACAGTCTGAGTTCTACCATGAGTCATTCTGCACAGACTCAGTTAGAACTCTTACCAGCACTCAAAGCTGAAGGCTGTCACTTTTAACAGATCACAGCCATTCAGCTTTAAGTTCCGGGTGAGTGATGGGCTCCCGACGGCTACAGGAAGAAAGGCTGTGAAGGTAAGTACAGGTAAGTAAAAGTTCTTTACACACTTTAGACACACCAAACACACTTACCTTTACACTCATGCACCCATCACTCACCTGAGCACCGACATCACGACCCCTCCAACTCCTTCAACCCGACGGCCCACCTGCTCTAACCTGGCGTGGTTTGGAGCCGTCGGGAAACCCACACGAAACCCCTCAAAATAGGGATTAGGCTAAAAACTGCCTGTTAACTAACTGTTAACAGGCAGTTAATTGGCACTAATCCCTTCTTGCCTAGTTTCGGTGGGTCCCAGTGCGGGGCGAGTACCCGCCGCCCCTGAAACTTACGTGGGGCGGGGTTTTGGGCGGGATGGTGTCGGGACCCCCAAATTTGGGATTTTCCCCCCCACACGCCTGAAACCCCACCAGACGGCTCCATGAAAATCTAGCCCATTGATATTTCATCTGTCAAAATCCATGCCAGTATATTACCCCCAATCCCATGTGCTTTAATTTTGCACACTAACCTCCTATGTGGGACTTTATCAATGGCCTTCTGAAAATCTAAATACACTACATCCACTAGTTCTCCCTTATCTATTCTACCAGTTACATCCTCAAAAAACTCCAGTAGGTTTGTCAAACACGATTTCCCTTTCATAAATCCATGTTGACTTTGTCTAATCCTGTTGATATTTTCTAAGTGTCCTGTTATCACATCCTTTATATGAGGAGAGATTGGGTCGATTGGGCTTGTACTTGCTGGAGTTTAGAAGAATGAGAGGGGATCTGATCGAAACTTATAAAATTCTAACAGGACTAGACAGACTAGATGCTGGAAGGCTGTTCCCGATGGTCGGGGAGTCCACAACCAGGGGTCACAGTCTAAGGATAAGGGGTAAGCCATTTAGGACAGAGATGAGGAGGAATTTCTTCACCCAGAGAGTGGTGAACCTGTGGAATTCTCTACCAAAGAAGGCAGTAGAGGCCAGTTCATTAAATATATTTAAGAAGGAGTTGGAAATATTTCTTAAGGCTAGGGGGATCAAGGGATAGGGAGAGAAGGCAGGAACAGGGTACTGAATTTGGACGATCAGCCATGATCTCATTGAATGGTGGAGCAGGCTCGAGGGGCCGAATGGCCTACTCCTGCTCCTATCTTCTATGTTTCTATAATAGACTCTAGCATTTTCCCTGCTATTAATGTTAGGCTAACCGGTCTGTAGTTCCCTGTTTTCTCTCTCCCTCCTTTGTTAAATAGTGAGGTTACATTTGCCACCCTCCAATCTGCAGGAACTGTTTCATAATCTATAGAATTTTGGAAGATGACAACTAATGCATCCACTTTTTCCATGGCTACTTCTTCTAGTACTCTGGGATGCAGATTATCAGGCCCTGGGGATTTATTGGCTTTCAGTCCAATTAATTTCACCAGCACTATTTTTTTACTAATACTAATTTCCTTTAATTCCTGCTTCTCACTAGACCCTTGGTTCCCTAGCATTTCTGGAAAATTATTTGTGTCCTCTTCCGTGAAGACAGAACCAAAGTATTTTTTTAATTGCTCAGCCATTTCCTTGTTCCCCATTATAAATTCTCCCGTTTCTGACTGTAAGGGACCTACATGTGTCTTCACTAATCTTTTTCTTTTTACATATTTGTAGAAGCTTTTATAGTCTGCCTTTATGTTCCTTGTAAGTTTACTCTCATACTTTATTTTTCCCCCTCTTAATCAATCTCTTGGTCCTTTTTTGTTGAACTCTAAACTGCTCCCAATCCTCAGGCTTGCTACTTTTTCTGACAACTTTATATGACTCCTCTTTGGATCTAATATTATCCTTAATTTCTTTTGTTGGCCATTGTTGGGCCGCTTTTCCTTTTGTGTTTTGCACCAGAAAGGAATGTATAACTGTTGCAATTCATGCATTCGTTCCTTAAATGTTAGACATTGCCTAACCACCGTTATGCCTTTTAATGAAGCTCCCCAATCTATCATAGCCAACTCACTCCTCATAACTTCGTAGTTTCCTTTGTTTAGATTTAGGATTCTAGTTTCAGATTGGACTTCTTCACTTTCCATCTTAATGAAAAATTCTATCATGCTATGGTCACTCGTCCCTAAAGGACCACACACAACAAGATTATTAATGAACCCCTTCTCATTGCACAACACCCAATCTAGGATAGCCTGTTCCCTAGTTTGCTCCTCAACATACTGCTCTAAAAAAATCTCGTACACACTCTAGGAATTCATCCTCCACATTATTATTGCTAATTTGGTTTGGCCAGTCTATATGTACATTAAAGTCACCCAGGATTACTGTAGTACCCTTGTCATATGCATCTCTAATTACCTGTTTGATGCCATCCCCTACATTACCACTACTGTTTGCAGGCCTATAGACAACTCCCACCAATGTTTTCTGCCCCTTGGTGCTTCTTAGCTCCACCCAGACTGATTCTACATCTTGATTTTCTGAGCCAATATCCTGTCTCACTATTGCTCTGATTTCATCCTTTAATAACAATGCCACCCTATCTCCTTTTCCTTTTTCTCTGTCCTTCCTAAATATCGAATATCCTTGGATATTTAGCTCCCAGCCTTGGTCACCCTGCAGCCATGTCTCCGTAATCACAATTATATTGTATCTGTTTACATCTATTTGCGCTGCTAATTCGTCTACCTTATTACAAATGCTTCATGCATTCAGATACAGTGCCTTTACGATAGCAAAATACTGCGGATGCTGGAAATCCGAAATAACAACAGAAAACACTGGAAAAACTCAGCAGGCCAGGCAACATCCATGGCGAGAGAAACAGAGTCAACGTTTTGGGTCAAAACCCTTCTACAGAACTGAGAAGAAAAGGCAGGAAACACATCTTCCCCTCCCCTCCCCTTTCAGCATTCCGTAGGGACTGCTCCCTCTGAGACACCCTAGTCCACTCCTCTACCACCCCCAGTACCTCGTTCCCTTCACCCGGCACCTTCCCGTGCAAGCGCAGGAGATGCAACACCTGCCCTTATACCTCCCCCCTTCCCACTGTCCAGGGCCCCAAACACCCCTTCCAGGTGAAACAGTGATTTACTTGTACTTCTTGCAATCTAGTATACTGTATTCGCTGCTCACGATGTGGCCTCCCCTACATTGGGGAGACCAAACGCAGATTGGGTGGCCGCTTTGCGGAACATCCCCGTTCAGTCCGTAAGGGTGACCCCGAGCTTCCGGTCGCCTGTCATTTTAATTCACCTCCCCATTCCCACTCAGACCTCACCGTACTCGGGCTCTTGCATTGTTCCATGGAAGCTCAGCGTAAACTCGAGGAACAGCACCTCATCTTCTGATTAGGCACTATACAGCCTTCCGGACTCAATATCGAGTTCAACAATTTCAGATCATAACCTCGGCCCCTATTATATTTTTATATTTTTTATCCACACTTTTGGTTTGTGCCTTTTCCCTTTTTTTTCTCTCTCCCACATGGCAGCTGTCTTTCACTCTACCAGCACATTTCACACTTCATCTAGAGCCATTGTTTGTTTCTTTACCTGTCCTATTACTATCTCGTCTCACCTTGAATATCTCTTAATGTCTCTTCTTTCATCCCCTCCCCCATTTCCCAGCCCCCAAACTGCCTTTTAATCTGTTTCATTTCCTGCCTTTTCTTCTCAGTTCTGTAGAAGGGTTTCGACCTGAAACATTGATTCTGTTTCTCTCTCCATGGATGTTGCCTGGCCTGCTGAGTTTTTCCAACGTTTTCTGTTGTTATTACAGTGCTTTTAGATTTGTCTTTTGTCAATAATATTCCACAAATACACAGTATCAACAAAGACTTGATTGGCACGCCTGGAAATCTATTGTTAGCTAAATGATCATTGAATTCAGGGTGTGCTGTTCCAATATGGTGAATAAATATGCATCATCATATCCAGAGTTGTTAGTTCTGTTCAGTAACTATCTGCACATGGTTCTGTTTTGACTGAATATATTTTTTGTGGATGCATATCTGGGCCAACATGCATTAGATCTTTTTGTAGACATCTACAATTGGATCACTGACAGCACGAGGGGAAGTGACTCAATCTCCCATAAACATGACATTCTTTTTCTCTTTGCTGGGCAATCACCAGGATTTGGGTACTTTCCACTGCAGACAATGGGAGTTGACTTGGCCTAATTGATCTCACCTTTGCATGATATGGTTTTCGCTTGGTATTTATGTCATTGATGGAAATTTGTTGCCTAGTTTCTACGTCTGCCATATGATATTTGGCTAGGTTAAATCTCCAGGCCAGTTCTAATCTTTCATTTAACATGCAGTCTTTTGCTCTGGCCTGGTGGCACAGTATTTCAGAGAACTTCCTTCTATCAGCAGTGTTTCGACTTTCCAGCTTGCATCAATGAAACCACATTTTTCTGCTTGTCAGCATGGTTGTGTGCAAAAGGCATTGACAGATTCATTCTTGGTTGTGCAGCACATTGAAGTATCATTGACTAATATTTTGCTTGAGAGTAAAATCATCAGTTAGGACTTAGCGTTCCCAAGGCCAGCACCATTTCCAGTATTAGATAGCATGCCAAATATGTCTTATAATGTTCACCCTCATCATGCAAAGGCAAAACTGCATCACATAGTATTATTAGTGGTATCAAAACCTGTTAGAGTACACTCGGACTGTTTCTCCCACCTTGAGGTGGCTGACGTAGGGTTGTTGTATAGGTTAAATGTGGTACATGAGGCAATCTTGCAGCCATATTACTGGTAGAATTATATTGTTGTTTAGATGGATTTGTGGGATACACTAGATCTCAGGTTTAATTAATTAATTAAATGTATTTAATTATAAGTTGTGAGTTCCTCACGATGCTCTTCCAGTGCGGCCACCCTGTAACCAGAGATTATTCTAGAAGCCTGGGTAGAAATATCAATGTAATTACTGTAGAAATTACTTTTTTTACATTATTGCTTGTTCATTTTATGTGCTGTCTTTTTATGTCTTTTATTTATTTTATGTCTGCTTTATTTATATTTAAAGTATGTATGCGTGTATATGTCAGTATGTGTTTTTTTGTGATGGCGCCGATGAAGATGGCTGCCGTCCTTGCGGGCTCCGTGCGTACCAGGCAGCTAAGTGTTCTTGCTGCTTGGTGCTCTCGGCTCGTCAAGAATAAAGCATTTCACTGACTAGATTACACTTCTTGTATTTAGTTATGTGACCAATAAAATTGAAATTGAATTATTGACTCATTCCAAACTGATATAGTCCTCAGGCTAAATGAATCCTGCTTATGTTACAGAAGTTACCTCCTGAATGTTTCTTTAATTCTCTTCTTAAATTATCCACCAACCTCCCATTAATATCTTGAATCATCTTGATTATCAAACTCTCATGTTCGTATTAAGAAACACTAAATATTTATTTCCCGGGAAGTTCCCTGAAGCCCTTGATTGTTACAAGGAATACAGTCACACTCCCCAAATGAAGAGGACCAGATTAAGTTGTGTTTGGATAAAATATTTAGCTATCCTGCAGGTTGTGCTGCACCTCTAAAAATGTCATTAGAAATTCACAGAAAATTATCTTTCGTCAACAGTAAATTTGATTTTATTTAAATCCATAAGGAAATGCTTATAAGATAATGGTTAATTCAATGGTTAATTTGAAGTAGTTACTTAGTAACTGAATAAAATGTGTTTAAATAATGGTTTATGGAATATAGGTATACAATTTGCACATGTTGTCATGAATGTTTAATGGTATTTTATTTGCTAGAATGATTTTAGTGTCACATTGATTATTTTGGTGTTCCATTTGATGTAGGACATCTGCTGTACCTGGTGAAATGCTTTCATTTTCATTATAAATGTTTGAAGCAGGATAAAAGCAGTGTGCAAAACAAATAGGCACTTGAGTTCTAATAGTATCAAGCCATAAATGTCAGGCATCTGGAAATTATAGCTTCAATTTCATCAGTGTAGACTTTTTGTCTGGTTTATTATGCCTGTTTAGGATTTGGCTGCAGGCAAAAATTATGTAGCTGATCGCAGTTAGGAAACATTCTAATCTGTGCAATTCAGATGGTCACAATACAACATAATACACATCAAGGTTTTAAGATAAAGCAGCAATCCAACCTTGTCAAATGGTTTTGAATTGTACTGTGTCACTGGACGATGCAGCTACTGCCTTGTTTTGCCTGACAAAATTGCATATTTAAGATTGAAGGACAAGACTTCCATTTTCATAAATTTCACTTTGTCATCTAGTGGCTACATGTACTAAAAGCATACGTGACCCCAACAGCTAGCTGTTTTAGAACAGAAACAAAAGAAAATGACAGGAAGTCTAAGAATTTTACTTTGATTCATGTTTTAGAATGATTTTACCTGCATTCATTAAGATAAATGTTACATTTTAGATATTGTAAAACTGATTAATTTTGTGACCTATGTTTTCATCATATTCACACATTACTTGTGTCTCGCAAAATATTCTTATTGTTATTACAATGAGCTGGTTAGATAGAATGTTTTATTTTAGAAGCACTACATAATGCAAGCACACTGTGGTGCCATTAAAATACAAAGGGGCAATTTACAAACAGCTTTGCAGTTTTAGTGTAAGCATTTTTCAAGTGTGTCTTTGATACCAGCCAAAGTCATTTGCACATTCCTCCTTAACAAAGCTTCAGCTAAGCAAAATCACTTACAAATGCTGCTGTCCCCAACAAGGAGAATTAGGTGCGCAATATCCCAAATTCTCACTTTGTTTCTTGGTCTGTTAAGTTGTGATGTAGCGGTTACTCGCATGCTTTTATTTAAGGGTGACGGGCCACATGAAATAAACTGTACATGAAATATGAAAAAATATATTTTAGTATAGTTAGTAATAATGCAAAGCTTGGATCTTAACGTTGAAAATCGAACATTGCTGTGTGTGTGTATCTATGTCTATCTACCTCTATAATATTATTAAAATCTAGATAGGATAGAGTTTCTACTTTGGGTGCAATTGGAAAATTGCGCCCAAAATGCGCTTGAAATTACACTGGTTAGGTTATGTTTCAAGTTTTTGCTAAAATTCATTTGCTTAATCACAAACATAAAATCTTCCATGAACTAGTGCAATCAGGCAGTGTAATAGAATGTAATGTTTTCTTTTGTTCTTTCCATTAAAAAGTATTCCTGGATGTATTTAAGTGTGGTAACCTGGTGCAGTTTTATTAATACAGCTGAAAATGGGTTCACCAAAAATAAGCATTTCTAATAAGGGTGTCCAGTCCTTCACCTGCGAGTAACCTGATTTAAAATCACTGAAAATGAATTTTAAAAATCTATACTGATTTAATAGTTGCATTGGTGTAAAGTAGTCAGTTACTTAGTAAATTAAATACTTTTTGATATGAAAAGATTTTTAAAATGTGCCTACTAGTGCCTGTGCGCCGTAGAAAATTAGTGCAGTTTTAACAGTCTTTCCTAACCAGCACAGTTGCCAGAATCTCGCAATTTTGACCTGGGGCGTGGCCAGTTTTGTGGGCAGGGCCTGATTCAACGAATTGAATCTTGAGCCAGCAACAACAACAATATGCATTTATATAGTGCCTTTAATGTAGTAAAACATCCCAAGGCACTTCACAGGGGCGTTATCAAACAAAATTTGGTACCGAGCCACATAAGGAGATACTAGGACAGGCTTGGTCAAAGAGGTAGGTTTTAAAGAGCGTCCTAAAGGAGGAGAGAGAGGTACAGAGGCAGAGAGGCTTAGGGAGGGAATACCAGAGCTTGAGGTCTTGGCAGCTGAAGGCACAGCCGTCAACGGTGGAGCAATGAAAATCGGGAATGCTGAAGAGGCCAGATTTGGAGGAGTGGTGAAATCTCGGAGGGTTGCAGGGCTGGAGGAAGTTACAGAGATAGGGAGGGGTGAAGCACAGAAAACACAAGCTTAAATGGTTTTGGGCATAACTCATCTGTGTTATAAATTCCCTGATTTTTTGCGTTGGATTAGCTATTCCGTCCAGATTGCGTTGGAATCTGGGTGCAAAACAAGCAGAAACTTCTCCCCCGATATGTGTGTACCTTTCATGTCTGTTACACTTAAGATGCCAAATGTTGTCTAATGTAAATTTCTGTATCACTAAAAAAAGGACAAAGAAATGAAGATAGTAATTTGGAACATTCAGACAACAGAGGGGGTGGTAATGGACCTAATTCTAGGGAATGTAGCCGGGCAAGTGGTAGAAGTGTCAGTAGGAGAGCATTTTGGTGACAGTGACCATAATTCAGTGAGATTTAAGGTAGTCATGGAAAAGGACAAAGATGGACCAGAAATAAAGGTTCTAAATTGGGGGAAGGCCGATTTTAATATGATAAGGCAGGATCTGGCCAAAGTGGACTGAGATCAGCTACTTGTAGGAAAATCCACATCAGAGCAGTGGGAGTCTTTCAGAAAGGAAATAGAGAGAGTACAACACCAACATGTTCCCGTAAAGGTCAAGGGTGGGACCAACCCAGGGAACCCTGGATGTCAAGGGATATACAAGAATGGATTAGGAAAAAGAAAGGGAGGCTTTTGGCAGATACAAAGGACTAAAAACAGTGGAAGCCCTAGAGGAGTATAGAAAGTGCAGGGGTGTACTTAAAAAAGAAATTAGGAGAGCGAAGAGGGGGCATGAATAAACATTGGCGGGCAAAATGAAGGAAAATCCCAAGGTGTTTTATAAGTATATTAAGGGCAAGAGGATAACCAGGGAAAGAGTAGGGCCCATTAGGGGACCAAAGTGGCAATCTGTGTGTAGAGCCGGAAGATGTAGGTGAGGTTTTAAATCAATATTTTGCATCTGTGTTCACTATGGAGAAGGACGATGTAGGCATAGAAATCAGGCAGGGAAATTGTGATATACTTGAACAAATTAGTATTGAGAGGGAGGAGGTACTAGCGGTTTTAGCGGGCTTAAAAGTGGATAAATCCCCAGGCCCTGACAAGATGTATCCCAGGATGCTATGTGAGGCAAGGGAGGAGATTGCAGTGGCTCTGACACAAATTTTCAGAACCTCTCTGGCCACAGGGGAAGTGCCAGAGGACTGGAGAACAGCTAATGTAGTACCATTATTCAAGAAGGGTAGTAGGGATAAATCAGGGAATTACAGGCCAGTGAGCCTAACATCAGTGGTACGGAAATTATTGGAAAACATTCTGAGGGACAGAATTAGTCTCCACTTGGAGAGGCAAGGATTAATCAAGGATAGTCAGCATGGCTTTGTCAGGGGGAGATCATGTCTAACCAATTTGATTGAATTTTTCGAGGTGGTGACTAGGTGTGTGGATGAGGGTAGTGCAGTTGATGTAGTCTACATGGACTTCAGTAAGGCTTTTGACAAAGTCCCACATGGGAGACTGGTCAAGAAGGTAAGAGCCCATGGGATCCAGGGCAATTTGGCACATTGGATCCAAAATTGGCTTAGTGGCAGGAGGCAGAGGGTGATGGTCGAAGGTTGTTTTTGTGACTGGAAGCCTGTGTCCAGTGGTGTACCGCAGGGATCGGTGCTGGGTCCTTTGCTGTTTGTAGTGTACATTAATGATTTAGATATGAATGTAGGAGGTGTGATCAGTAAGTTCGCAGATGACACGAAAATTGGTGGAGTGGTAAATAGCGAAGAGGGAAGCCTTAGGCTACAGGACGATATAGACGGGTTGGTTAGATGGGCAGAACAGTGGCAAATGGAATTTAACCCTGAAAAGTGTGAGGTGATGCATTTTGGGAGGACTAACAAGGTAAGGGAATACACAATGAATGGTAGGACCCTAGGAAGGGCAGAGGATCAGAGGGACCTTGGTGTGCATGTACATAAATCCCTGAAGGCAGCAGGACAGGTAGATAAGGTGGTTAAAAAGGCATTTGGGATATTGCCTTCATTAGCCGAGGCATAGAATATAAGAGCAGGGAGGTTATGATGGAGCTGCACAAAACACTAGTTAGGCCACAGCTGGAATACTGTGTGCAGTTCTGGTTGCCAAACTATAGGAGGGATGTGATTGCATTGGAGAGGGTGCAGAGGAGATTCACCAGGATGTTACCTGGGCTGGAGCGTTTCAGCTATGAAAAGAGACTGGACAGGCTGGGGTTGTTTTCCTTAGAGCAGAGAAGGCTGAGGGGGGTCCGGATTGAGGTGTACAAAATTATGAGGGACATAGATAGGGTAGATAGAAAGGAAGGGTTCGACCCGAAACGTCAACTCAAATTTCTCTCCACGGATGTTGCCTGACCTGCTGAGTTTTTCCAGCATTTTCTGTTGTTATTTTAGATAGAAAGGAACTTTTCCCCTTAGTAGAGGGGTCAATAACCAGGGGGCATAGTTTCAAGGTAAGGGGCAGGAGGTTTAGAGGGGATTTGAGGAAAGACCTTTTCACCCAGTGGGTGGTTGGAACCTTCAACTCACTGCCTGAAAGGGTGGTAGAGGCAGGAACCCTCACAACATTCAAGAAGCATTTAGATGAGCACTTGAAATGCCATAACATACAAGGCTACGGACCAAGTGCTGGAAAATGGGATTAGAATAGACAGGTCTTGATGGCCGGTGCTGACACGATGGGCCAAAGGGCCTCTTTCTGTGCTGTATAACTCTATGACTCTATAAACTCTCCAGCAACAGAACATACCAAGCTCGTACTATCTCAGGCTGGAATTTTGCCTACCTAGGCAGGTCCGGTGTGGGCGGTGGCCATGGCGGGTCGCAACCCTGCTGCTGGCTCCATCCCGCTGCTGAAAATTAACTTTCACTAAATGCCCGCCCTGCATGTTACTCAGCCCAATTAAATGGTGCGGGTCTAGTGACGTAATTCGTGACGCGTTTTCAGTCGGGATCTTTAAAGGGACCATGGCCACATTAGATTTGAAGTTTAATCTAACATAGTGTTGTCAGTGTAGTACAGCATTGGAGTGCTGCAAACTCTGACAATGACTGCACAGAGGTAGAGGGCTGCACCAGGTTCTCCGATGACTTATGCTTATGGAGGGAGTCAGAGCACAGAGGGAGGTTCTGTTCCCTTCCGATAGGGAGAAGAGACCTTCCCTGGAGACCAAAGCAGCCTGATTGGAGATTGCAGAGGAGGTCACAAGCAGGGATGTCATCAGGAGGACCTGGGTGCAGTGCCACAAACGTTTCAATGATCTCATTCAATCAGGAAACGTTAGTACAAAGTCACACTCAACATCATCCTGCTGTGCCTCTCATCACATCCTCATCACTCTGCCTCCCCCACCCTACTCCTGCACATCCTTACTCACACCAACATACCTTGCACCTCCACCCATCCCTCTCTATCTATCAACATTATCACATTGCCATCTCACTAGCCACATATCACACTCACTCTCATCCTAGTGCAATCATACTAGCCACTTGGGTGTTTTATCCAATGTTTATGTAAAGTTCCTGTTAATGTGGTGTCAAACTAAAAAATCTTTATTTTCAACACTATGCATTCTTGGACAGATTTGTGTGCACCTTTGGAAGTGGCTTAGTGAGTTGCAGTGAATGGTGAGACATAACGGTACCTCCCACAATGGTGATGAGTATGAAAGGAATGGTTTGGTCATTGTAGGGATGCTTTATGGTGTTGGTGTGAGGTGATGCCAACCTGGTGCATCATGTGGCAGCCATATGGGTGTACAGCATAAAGATAACCTAATCTGGCCATTGTGAGGCCATCCTTGGCCTCCTGGGTAGCACTGTGGTTAGGTGCTGATGCCCTCTATCCTGTGCAGCATCAGGTGATTGCGGAGAAGGTTGGTGTGGTTGTTGGTGCTGCTGGTGTGCCTGGTGCTGCTGGTGTTGGAGCTCATCATGGTGGGATTCTGAGGACCAAGGTGAGACAGTATAAATGGCACCCATGTTGATGGAATAGGTGGCAGGTGAAATACAGATGACAGAAGCAATCTGTCAATGGTGAGAGAGTTCTTCCAATGAGGTGAGACTGGATGGAGACTTTGCTGCAAACACTTGCAGCCTTGCGAATCTGTGTTGGAAATGGACTGAGCAACAGCTTCTGCCTGAGGAAAGTGATCATCTGGCAGGTGGGAGCTTTTAATGGCCCAGAAATTCGTGTCGGGGACTTCCCGCGGGTGCAAGCCCCCGACCTACACTTAGCTAGCACACCGGCAGTTGAGGCCTGGGGCTGCGTGGATTTCCTCTCTGTGGCCCGGTCCAGCTCCCGGCGCGCTGTGCTTGCGTGATCCAGCGGCGTAGTTAGTGCGATGCGTCGGCTGGGATCACGTGAGCACTGGGCAACCAATCGGAGGAGGGAAAAGTCCATTTATGAGTTTGATAGAAAGAACTGTCAAACTCATGAAAACGCCGGGCGCCCAAAACAGTACTTAACCTTAAAATAAATTTGAAAAAAAATCACACTATTTAAATCAACTATAAATAACATTAAATAACTATTTTAAACAATAATTTAAATTTTTGAAAAAAATAATTTTATAAAAAATCAGGGCTAAAAATACTTACCTTACTGTAAAGTATTTAAAAATAATAAACCTGTGGAAAAAATGTTCTAATTTTAATTAATTGACCACTTACCTTTTAAAATGAAATCCTTACGTCTGTTTTTTTAATGTGTAAAATGTAGAGGCCTTCACACACGGGCAAACCTGTAAAAAAAGAGGAAGTTCAACGCGCACGCGCAGACTCCTGCATGCACGCGTTCGACCTCTGAACCCCTTGGTTCAGAGGATCGGAAATGCCGGTTTCCCGCGCATGCGTAGTGCATGCAAGAAACCGGCACTTCCATCGGGTCCACGCGTGATTACTCCGTCTGTACTCACGCGTTGGGACCCAAATTTCTGGGCCATTGTACATTTGATGCTGTCAAGTAATCAGCTGGAGCAATGGCTGCGGAACTCCTGCCTCAGGTTAACAGACGTGGTTCCCGAGCTGTGTGTTTCCTGTGGCCATGCAGTTAAATTTAAAAAGTAAGTTAAAAAAGCCTGTTAAGGGTCTGACAACTAGCTGTTAATCATCTCAATTGGGTCGCCCACTGCTGCCGGTCAGGTCGGCTCCACGATGACAGACGTACCTGTGGGAAAGGCGCATAGGTGCTCGATGACAGTGGGTTCCCGACCCGCTGTCAAAAACAACAATATTCCCACCCGACCCGCCACCGATAGTGCCTGCTACCACCCTAGAACAGTTCAGCTAACGTGGATTTGAGTATGATTTTTCCACTATTTAATTAGCATCATCTAAACTTTAGAGTCTTCAAGGAATATACACCCACACTCATTGCCACTTGCCTTTAATTCAATTAAACCAGCTTCCTCCAGTGCTTTCTCAGTTCATTCTGAATCAGTCCTGCTCTTCCCTTTACTTTCCTTACATTAAACTTTTTTTTGCACTCAGCATCACTCTCTACTTTCTTTAAATAAAATCAGAGACATCCAGTTAATCAGACAGGGAGAGGGACAAAGAAAGGGGCTTTGCCACCATTTGTATTTTATTAGAGTTCAAAGATAATGATTTTATAGAGGCATATAACATCAGTAGTAGGGAAAATGCTGGAGTTTATTATAAAGGATGTGATAACAGGACACTTAGAAAATATCAACAGGATTAGACAAAGTCAACATGGATTTATGAAAGAGAAATTGTGTTTGACAAACCTACTGGAGTTTTTTGAGGATGTAACTGGTAGAATAGATAAGGGAGAACCAGTGGATGTGGTTTATTTGGATTTTCAGAAGGCCTTTGATAAAGTCCCACATAAGAGGTTAGTGTGCAAAATTAAAGCACATGGGATTGGGGGTAATATACTGGCATGGATTGAAAATTGGTTAAAAGACAGGAAACAGAGAGTAGGAATAAATGGGTATTTTTTGGGGTGGCAGGCAGTGACTAGTGTGGTACCGCAGGGATCAGTGCTTGGGCCCCAGCTATTCACAATATATATCAATGATTAGGAAGAGGGAACCAAATGTAATATTTCCAAGTTTGCTGACGATATGAAACTAGGTGGGATTGTGAGTTGTGAGGAGGATGCAAAGTGGCTTCAAGGCGATTTAGACAAGTTGAATGAGAGGGCAAATACATGGCAGATGCAGTATAACATGGATAAATGTGAAGTTATCCACTTCTGTAGGAAAAACAGAAAGGCAGAGTAATATTTAAATGGTGATAGATTGGGAAATGTTCATGTACAAAGGGACCTGTGTGCCCTTGTACACGAGTCACTGAAAGCAAACATGCAGGTGCAGCAAGCAGTTAGGAAGGCAAATGGTATGTTGGCCTTCATTGCAAGAGGATTTGAGTACAGGAGCAAGGATGTCTTACTACATTTATACAGGGTGTTTATACAGACGCAAATCGCAGGAGCTCTCCCCAATGCTGCCATCCTCAGCATCACTCCTATAATGTTGCTACCAAAACACAGTGCTGCTAAATGGCACAATCCCCTCCCCTCCCTATTGCTGTTAAATTCCAAATATCTACTTACAGCCTGGAACATGTCATGTACTTTTGAGGTGTAGTCACTCTTGTAAGGTAAGGAAACACAACAGCCAATTTGCACACAGGAAAGTTCCACAAACAGCAATGAGATAATAACCAAATAATCTGTTTTAATAATGTTAGTTAAAGGGTAACAAACAAAATCAGAACAGGTTACTTATTTTTACATTTATGGTTAATTTAATGGACAATGGAGATTATTCTTTGATATCAAGTAATTCTTGAGGAGTTGCATTAAAATGTAACATTTCCAAATTTGCCGATGACACAAAGCTAGGTGGCAGTGTCAATTGCGAAGAGGATGTGAAGAGGCTTCAAGGGGATCTCGACAGGCTCAGTGAGTGGACGAGAACATGGCAGCTGGAATATAATGTGGATAAATGTGAAGTTATCCACTTTGGTAGAAAAAACAGAAAGGCAGAGTATTTCCTAAATGGTGAAAGATTGGGGAATGCAGATGCTCAAAGGGACCTGGGTGTCCTTGTACATGAGTCATTGAAAGTGAATGTGCAGGTGCAGCAAGCCATTAGGAAGGCAAATGTTATGCTGGCCTTCATTACAAGAGGATTTGAGTACAGGAGTAAAGAAGTTTTATTATATAGGGCCTTGGTGAGACCACACCTGGCCTACTGTGTACAATTTTGGTCTCCTTACCTAAGGAAGGATATACTTACCATAGAGGGAGTGCAACAAAGGTTCCCGAGATTGATTCTTGGGATGGCGGGACTGTCGTATGAGAAGAGATTGAGTGAACTAGGCCTGTATTCTCTTGAATTCAGAAGAATGAGAGGGGATCTCATCGAAGCATACAAAATTATTGCAGGGCTTGATAGGGTGGATGCTGGGAGAATGTTTCCCCTGGCTGGGGAGTCTAGAACCAGGGGCCACAGCCTCAAGATAAAGGGTAGGCCATTCAGGACTGAGATGAGAAGAAATTTCTTCACACAGAGGGTGGTGAATCTTTGGAATTCTCTACCCCAGAGGGCTGTGGAGGCTCAGTCATTGGGTATATTCAAAACAGAAGTCGATAGATTTCTGACTAGTAAGGGCATCAAGGGATATGGCGATAGGGCGGGTGAATGGAGTTGAGGCAGAAGATCAGCCATGATCTCATTGAATGGTGGAGCAGGCTCGAAGGGCTGAATGGCCTACTCCTACTCTTATTTCTTATGTTCTTAATACAACTTAGGAACAATGCTAAACACAATGAGCCGAAATTTGCGGTCGGAGCTGTACCTCCGGAGTACCTGCTGGCTCCCGGGCTTCGGACTCTTGCGGCCCTGGGCCTATGGGTGTATGTCTGCATAAAGGCCCACGGATCCCAGGGGCGCAGGCGGTTCGGAAGCGTCCCTGGGGTCATGTGGGCCAGGTTAACCAATTAGAAAGGGGTATTCCTCAGAAGCTTATGGGGATTCCATTTACGAACAGAATCCCTATAAGCATAGGAGGGGTCCCCAGATAATTAAATAATTAACACAACTGAAATAAAAATAATGTTGCCATGTTCAAAATTAATTAATTAAAAGCATTTAAAATAAAAATTGAATTTTTTGAAAAATGATTTTAAACATTTTAATCCAGGCCAAAATTTACATAAACAAATTTTAAATGTTTTTGTATGCTTTAATAATTTTTAAAATGTTCATTTAACATTTATTTTAACCCATGTACTGGTAAAAGCAGGCCCTACTCTTGCATTTACCAGGTGTAAGGGTTTCATGGGCCTTTGCTGGGCAGTAGTTGGACAAGGCTTCCGATGGCGTACGCTGTGCTGACGCCGCCATCGGCACCGTAACTTCAGGCCCAATTACATTACCTGAGCAACGCTGAAACCTGACATCAGAACGGCATCATTTGAAAACATAATGGGCCAGAAATTTGGGTCAGAGGCTTCCCGCGGGTACAAGCCCCCGACCTGCATTTACCTAGTGCGCCGGCTGTTGTGCTGTGGGCTTGCGTGGGATTCCGATCCTGGGCCTGCTCCAACTGCTGGTGCGCAGTGCTTGCGTATCCCAGGGGCGCAGTTAGTTTGAAGCATCCCCTGGGATCATGTGGGCCATGGAGAGCCAATGGTAGCAGGGAATCTCTATTCATAGATTTGACAGGAAGACCTGTCAAATCTATGAATACAGTTCGGCCCCAAAACATAACTAAAACTTCGAATAAATTTTTTTTTTAAATCACATTTTTAAAATAACTATAAATTACATAAAATAACTATTTTAAACAATAATTTAAATTTTTGAAAAAATTAATTACAGTTTTTAACGGGGCTAAAAATAAACTTACTGTTCTTTAAAGTATTTAAAAATAATAAACCTGTGGAAAAAAGTTTTAATTTTACTTAATTCACCATTTACCTTGTTAAAAGCAGGCCTTGCGACTGCTTTTTAAAAGCGTAGCTGCTGGAAACTTACCCTCCCGGAGAAACCTGTAAAAAAACCGGAAGTTCCAGGCATACGCGCTGCCTCTCCGGTGCACGCATTTCACCTGTGAACCCCTTCCTTTAAGGGAACGGAAGTTCTGGTTTCCCGCGCATGTGCAGTGCATGTACGAAACCGGCACTTTCGTTGGGCCTACACGTGAGTACACAGTGCGTGCTCACCCATGGGGACCTGAATTTCTGGCCCAATTTCTTTCCTTTCTAGCCCTGCAGTTTTCCCCCATTACTAGCAATTGTGCTGTGGCTATCTCAGACACAATACCTAGTCACCTTTTTACATTGAGAAACCAAGTTGGTTCCATGTCGTAGGACACCAATGTGATGAAATAACTCTGTGTTCTGGCATTTGTATTGTCTGTTGTTGTTGTACTTGCTAATGTCTGGAATGTTCTACAGATGTAACCACTAATGCTCCTCCCTAGCCCCACCCCTCTGGATCCACCGGATTGGTGTGAGTCTTACTCATAAGGGCTGGGTCGGTGATGAATGATCGCTGCCTTGTCTTCAATCGATGCCATGTTCTTACTTAATAAAAGCCTTTAGTTTTAAGCTTTAACCTCTTGGATTCAGGCAGTTATTTGGCACATCAACCACTAAAGCTGAAAAGAGAGAAGGAGAAAAATTAAGAAAATTAGAAACCAATGATTAGGGTGGTGGCATGGTTTGGGTTTTCAAAGTCTGAAAATTGTAGGAAGAAGGTGAGAAGTTGTGTAGTTTAAGGTCCTGGGAAAGTAATGAATTATAGTATGCAACACGTTTTAAAGCAACACAATGAGGAAATAGAGTGTGTAGGATGATGTATTTGGAGCTCAGAAGGAATGAGAGGAAGGAGCACTGACCATTGGAGCATCAATACAATAGAAAGATTGTGATGAGAAGGAAAGGTTAGAGGCTAGACATGAGATGGGGATTGGTTACCAGTTGATGAGCTTTCTTTTATTCTACTCAGAAATATCACATGTGTTGGAAGAAGCTCCTCAGATATAGGATCAGTATTCATGATGGACTTCAACTATGTTTTCAGTCCTCGTGGTTTATATGCCTATCCTACAATTTGCATGTGATTCTTAGATCTTCATGTGGGGACCTTAAAAGTGACTTTCTACAATTTTAATTTTTTTGCTGCACAAAGTGCAAGCATTTAAAAATATGTTCTTAAATTATGGGATTCAGGGGTAAATTGCAAGTGTTGGTAATTCTGCTTGGACTTTCTAGAGACTTGGGGGAAAAATTCAGTTGGTTCGCGCCTCCCGTTAGCGCCTTAAGAGGGCGCTAATGGGGCGCAAAGCAACTAGCGTCCAGGCGCGACGATATCTGCACCTCTCGCGAAATGGACCGGACATTTTGTGGCGGCGCTAAACAATACTGCCTGATCTCCTGCGTATGCAGATCTTGATGTCATTCGAGCGTGCAATGCCCTTGCGGCGCCCCGGAATGGAAACTGAGTGGCGCCCCCCCTCCTTTTCGCCTGGCGCAAACAACGACAGGTAGACTTGAATGCTTCCCAGTTGCTGTGTGGGCTGGGGGGAGGGCACTATTTAAAGGGGGCCTCTTCCTGGCTTTTTGTGTGGTAGACATTTTTGCACCACTCATTCTGAGAGAGAGAGAGAGAGATTTTGAGAGAGAGAAAGAGAGACTTCTGCATTGAGTCAACACTGTGTGAAGTGGTTTTGGCTTCTGACCATAACTTTGCAGGTACTTTGGTTTTTGACCTTCATTACTTTGATTGCCAAGAGACTATGGGGGCTGCACTAATTGGGGGCATCGTCCTGCGCCAGCAGATTTGGAGGCCACAGAGACGCAGAGAGAGAGTGGCAATCATGGCCAGACGGAGGAGGGCCAACAGGCCTCTGTACAGGAGACCTTACCCCCCCAGGGTATTTCGCCAACAATTCTCATACATTAATATGCCTGAGGAGCAGTGTTTGTGAAGGCTGCGCTTCAGCAAGGAGGCGGTCACTGAGCTCTGCCACCTACTGCAGCCAGATCTGCAGCCTCAACTGAGGAGCATGACGTCTCTGTCGGTGGCAGTGAAGATAACAGTGGCTCTCAACTTTTATGCCACTGGCTCATTTCAAACAGCTACTGGGGACATCGCCAATATCTCCCAGTTCGCGGTCCATTGCTGCATCCATCAGGCCACAAATGCCCTCTATAAAAGGAGACAAGAGTACATCTCTTTCCCCATGAACCGGCCAAGCAGCATGAATGTGCTATGGGCTTTGCAAGGATAGCGGCCTTCCCCATAGTGCAGGGCGCCATTGACTGCACGCACGTGGCTTTGTCCGCATGAGAATGCAGAGGATTTCCACAACCATAAGGGGTTCCATTCCCTAAACGTGCAGTTGGTCTGTGACCACAGACAGCTGATACTCGCTGTCAATGCCAGCTATCCAGGCAGCAGCCACGATGCATACATCCTGTGCCAGTCTACCGTGGCAGAACTTTTCCAGGCACCGCATCGCCCAGGTGGTTGACTTCTCGAGGACAAGGGATATCCACTGTGTACCTGGCTGATGACACCGCTCCGTACGCCCAACACCCCTGCTGAGCTGCAGTACAACGAGAGCCATCAAGCTACCAGGAACATCGTTGAGCACACAATCGGCGTGCTCAAGCAATGGTTCCACTGTCTGGACCATTCTGGAGGAGCCCTGCACTACTCACCTGAGCGAGTCTCCCACTTCATTGTTGTGTGCTGCATGCTGCATAACCTGGCAATCCTCAGGACCCAGCCAATGCCACCAGGCCTTGGAGCACCACCAGAGGAGGAGGAGGAAGAGGAGGAGGATGATCATCAGCAGCACCAAGGCAGGAGGGAGGCACACAATGTAGAAACTGGAAGGGCCATCCATCAACGGCTGATAGCAAGCCGCTTCTAGGCCCCTGCTGAGGAAATGGCTTCTGCCATTGAGAACAACATGAATGAAATCAACCCGCAACCCCTAAGCCGGCCAAGGCAGCAATGATTGCAAAGACCAAACATGTACATTTTGAATACAAAAACTTATTTATTTTACAAACTCTGTGTGTGTCATTTCCGCATGACAAACTAATAGAAAGAAACACAAAAAAACAGTCATTAACACGGTGGCATAGTGGGGGGCAGCACGGTGGCATAGTGGTTAGCACTGTTGCCTCACAGCGCCAGGGACCCGGGTTCGAATCCGGCCTCGGGTGACTGTCTGTGTGGAGTTTGCACATTCTCCCCGTGTTTGCGTGGGTTTCCTCCGGGTGCTCCGGTTTCCTCCCACAGTCCAAAGATGTGTGGGTTAGGTTGATTGGCTATGATAAATTGACCCTTAGTGTTAGGGGGATTAAATACGTGGGGTTACGGGGATCGGGTGGGATATGTGTCGGTGCAGGCTCGATGGGCCGAAATGGCCTCTATCTGCACTGTGGGGTTTCTGTGATTCTGTGATTCTGTGATAACTGGTTCTCACAACCTGGAGATAATGTCCAAAACACTAAACAAAAGTTTGACCACGAACCTCAGCCTTTAATAAAAAAAGGAACATTTTGTCACACCTCCTACTTTTTGCCCTTCGAGGGTAATCTCCTTCCCTTGCGTACTTCCCCCCTTCCCACCCTACTGCTCCTCCGTAATGGGACCCCAGTGGCTGCAGCAAGGCTGGTGGAAGGCTGCTGATTGTCAGAACCTGAAACTGCAGATGCCCTTGAAGGACGGCCTCGACCAGCTCTGGGCCTGGAGGGCCCGGCTGTAGACTGCACCAACTCTGCATGGGCGGCAGCAGTCTGTCCTACAGGCGGTGGCAAGTGCAGTGGAGAAGTGACAGTGGTGGCAGCAGGAATGCTGTCACCTTGAGAGAGGACAGCAACTCCCTGCTCGACCGAGACACTGGCACTCCCACGGGGCAGCACTTCAGCATCCGGAGCGATCTTCTGGATCACAGATTGCTGGCCTGCTACGGCGCAGTGAGAGCCCCGGGGAAATGTCTTCGAACCAGCGAGGATGGCAGCAGTCAGTGCTCGCGTGGCCTCAATCTGAGTCTGCATGAGAGCAGTCAGAGATGGGGTCATGGCAGCCAGTGACTGAATTGCAGCACTAAGCTTTAGCATCGCATCCGCCTGTGCTACAGCGAAGTGCTCCACACCCCTTGCCAGTGATTCAATGCATTCGGGCACCCTTCCCACTGCACCCATGAGCTAAGTGTGCATGTGCACCGCCTGGGTGTTCATTTCAGCGATCAGCCGCTCCTCCTCTGCGTCCAGTGCAGCAGGACTCGTTGGTCTACTCTCCCTCCGGGGAGAAGGCCCCCGAGCTTCCCTACCCCCATCGTGTCGCTGCAGCCCGCCGGGTCCTGGAGCTTCACCCTCATCAGACCCTTCCCCCCTGCTCCCCTCCAGTGAAGGCATGTTCCCAGTGTGGGCATGGGCTTCCTCGGGAGAGGGTGGCGCTGATGCTCTGGCTCCCTCTTCCTCCTCGCCTGCAGCTTCACTCCTACTGGCAGTTTGAGGGCCCGTCTCCTCAACTGGTGAATCACCATCTGAAAGCAGGGAGGTACAAGAGTGGCTTTAGTGTGAGGACAGGGTGGCAGTAAGGGAGGAATGATTGCAGCGATTTAGTAAGTTGGATTGAAAGTGTCAAAGGCTGGTGTTCTGAGGGACAAGTGGAAGGAGACTGGGGTCAGCCTCTGCAGTGGCGACGGGACCGATCACCCGGCTTGCTACAATCCTGTGGATGCGCTCCTCAAGATCGCTGAGGGGTTGCAGCTGAGGCCACCCTCCACCTGTCTGTTGCTGCTGTCTCCTATTATGAGATAGCTTGGCCTGCAAGAAAAAGGACAATGTCTGAGTAAATATACAGCCATGGTCTTGCCTGATGTGGCTCCTATAGGTGAATATCCCTTACTGTATGCAGCCATGGTCTTGCCTGATGTGCCTCCCATAGGTGAATGGCCCTTACTGTATGCAGCCATGGTATTGCCTGATGTGCCTGCTGTTGTGTATGTACCTTTCAGAGAAGAACTGATTCTATACTGCAGTACCGGCAGTGACCACCCCTGTATATAAAGCCATAGCAGGCTTCTGTATTTCAGTCTTAAGTTACCCTCTGTTCCAGCATTTCCTGCCTGTGCAGCTGCCTCAGTCAGCAGGAGGAGAAGGAGCAGACAAACCAGGAGAGTGGAGAGTGTAAAGTGGTGGTCTCCTGACCAGGAAGAGCAGGATATCGTTAGACCACCACCACCTCCACCTCCACCATCATCACAGCAACTGAGATGCCTGGAGAGAGAGGACAGAGGAGGAGAAGGAGAAGGGAGGCCAGCAACAACACCAACCAGGGGAGAGGCCTTTCCCATTACTGCCTCCCCAAATTGGCCTCCATTCCAGGAGAGAGGGGAGAGAAACAACCAACAACTACCAACTGTCTGGAAGGAGGGAAGAACAACAGCATCTTTCAGGTGGGTGTTATTTGGTGCACTCTCCCAAAGACTTTGTATTTTAGGTGGGGGGAGAAAAGAAGAAAAAAGGGCCGGATCATCAAGGGGTGTGTGTGTGTGTGGCTCTTGTAAAACACTAGGCCACACACACCACTAATTAAGCACCCCTTCCTATTGCCTGACCTGGGATAGCTGGAGCTGCCTAGGTGATCAATTGTACATCGTTAAGACCTGGTGTGGGACTGAGCCTGGGGCGTCTCCAGCTTTCCCAGGTGAAGACATCTTCTCCCCCTGCTAGAAGACCACCTTCAAAGACTTTAATTTTTCATCGGAGAGTGCACCCCTGCCGACACCCACCCACCCGCCATCCTGAGTGGCGACCCTGCTTTTGCGGCCTCCCTCCTTCCCAACCCCCCTCTCTCTCTCTCTTTGTCTTTCTCTGCCTTTCTCTCTGAGGCACCTCATTTCATCTTTAATTATTAATTGCCTATTGAGCAGAAGGGAGAAGGCCCCTCTCCCAATTTCAATCAATAAGGGGGAGAGGTGTGCCTTCAATTTAAACAGCTCCCTCTGCTCAATTAAGGACCAAAAAAAATACCTGAGGCCACATTAACACCTTCAGGCCTGTGACTTGGGGTGAGTGTAGCCCTTTTTTAGAAAACACCCCAGAATGGCGACTGCATCTTCGCCAGTGACGGGGCCAGCCAAGACGTATGCGGGAGTGGCAGCCACAGCCACAGCTGCTCCCACTGCTTCTGCTGCCCCGTCACCATTCAGACTAATAACAAAAAAGCTTGGGGTAAAGAGCTACACTCACCCCACTATGACCATTGAGGCCTGCGTTAAAGCCATGGCTGGGGTTGTCGGCCCCTCAGCCATCGTCGCGGCCTCAAAAATGTATGGGAAGGCTGTGTTCTTCCTGGGGTCGGAGCGGGCGGTGTCCCTGGCTGTCACCAAGGGGCTCACCGTGGGTGGGACCTTCCTGCCGGTGGACCCCCTCGAGGCCACCACGCAGAGGGTGGTTATTTCGAACGTCCCGCCCTATGTTCCTGGTGAGCTCCTCCTTCCCCATCTACGTCAACTTGGGGAGGTGAGGTCGGGGATCACACCCATCCCGCTCGGCTTCCGGGAGGCGAGCCTTCGCCACGTCTTCTCCTTCCGGCGCCAGCTGTTCATCCAGCTGGCGCGGGAGGAGGACACTGACGGGGCATTCATCGTCCACCACGAGGGGACCGCCTATCGCGTCTTATGGACGTCGGACGGTGTGCGGTGCCACGCCTGCAAGGAGGTGGGGCACATCCGGAAAAACTGCCCCGCCTCCAAGGCCGCCGGATCATCTCGTGCGGCCGAGGCTGGCGCCGCCGACGCTCCTCCTCCCGGATCTGCCCACGCGTCGGGAACGTCTGATGCGCGGTCGACGTCGGGGGCCGATGCCACCAAGGCCTCCGGCGGGGGGGAGGGAGCGTGTCCGGCCGGAATGAAGGCGCGGTGGAAAAATAAACACCTTAGGGCGGGTCCCCCCGTGGATGGCCAGCCCTTGCCCCTTGAGCCCCTTACACCCGCGCTCCTCGCGGAGTTAATCGGGGCAGATGCGAGCGGGACGGGCCTCGTGCCCGAGCCTGTGGCCACAACCGCCGTAGCGGAAACGCCATTACCTGCGGCCGGGCTCGGGCCCGAGGAGCCCAACAAACCTGCTCCGCCGGAGGGAGCTGAGGAGGAGGCCTCTGCAGTCATGGAGGTCTCCCTCGCTCCCTCCGTGCTAAAAAGAAGGCGCGACCCCCTGGAAGAGGAGGAGGACCGGGAGGAGGAAGGTCCCTCCGAGCAGGGGGAGTCGTCGCCCGCCGCGGGTACTGTGCCCCCCCCCCCGCTGTCATCATCACCAGCGATCGGCAGGGGTCGCCTGTCCCTCGGGAGGCTGAGGCAGATGTGTCTGTCCGACGCGTGCCTCCCGGGGATGGGGACGAGACCCTGCCCGTGGGGGGGGTCGCGCAACTACCCGCGGCGGTAATTGAAATTGACCTTCTATCGGTGCCGTTACCCCTCGCCGGGTCGGGCGGCCTGGGGTCTGGGTTGGCCGAGCTCGAGGATAATGAGCTCGCCCAATGCGACCCGGACATCTCCCAGGGGCTGCTCGTCCTGGTAGAGCTTTTAATTCAAAACCCCCCATCCGCTGGGTCGGAGGTTGGTGGCGGGGAGGAGGATGGCCCCCTGGCTGCGTCTCTGGTGCCGGACGTACTGGAGGAGCTGGGAATTGTTCTCTCCCCGGTTTCGCCGGTCGTTCCGGCGTCTGAGGCGGAGGGGAGCTCTGAACCGCCGCCGTCTTCTGGCCCAGCACCCCTAGAGGAGCCCAGGGAGAAATCCTCTGCCGCCAATCCTGGGGGTGGGATCCGGGCGGAGGCGGGGCTGGCTGGCGCGGCCGAGCCGTTCGCTTCGCACTGCGCGGCGGACGGGTCGGCCGCTGGTGACGACCCCCTGGAGGAGGATGGGGACTCGGTGATGGGCACGGAGGACGATTCAGACTCCAGCGCCGACGAGGCGATGGACGACCTCGTGCCCCTTGCCGAGTCTCCCCTCATTCCCGTAAGGGAACTCCGGGATTTTATGGCCACGTGCCTGGGTCGGCGCAATAAGGTCCGGCTGGCCCTCGACAGGTGGTCGGAGCTGGGGCTGCTCATCGTATCCGTCCGCGCCGCCGTTAAGATCATGGGCGCGGACAAGGGTGTGAACCCGCTCGAGCTGCATCGGCTCACAACGTTTCTCACTGGGCTGCTGAGGAAGTGGCGGCTGACCAGCGGCTGCGCTTCCTCCCCCCGTTAGGTGTAGGTAGAGGTTGCACTATGCTTCTGACATGAAGATAACCATAGCCAGCCTCAACATCAACGGCAGCAGGGAGGCGCGCCGCAGATTCAATAACTTCTCGGTCCTTCGGGACGGGAAGTATGCGGTGTGCCTCCTGCAAGAAACCCACACCGTTCCGGGAGACAAAGCCACGTGGCTCCTGGAGTGGCAAGGAGGGGTCAGCATGAGTCACCTCTCCAACAATTCCAGTGGGGTGGCTATCTTGCTGGCCCCGCATTTTCAGCCGGAGATCTTGGGGGTCAAGGAGCACGTGCCGGGCCGCTTGCTCCAGGTCACTGTTCGCCTGGGGGGCGTGCCGCTCCATCTAGTGAACGTGTACGCCCCTCAGACCGGTGCGCAGCAAGTGCGCTTCTTCGAAGAAGTGTCCGCTCTGTTGGGCTCCGTCGACGTGGGCGAGTGCGTCATCCTCGGGGGGGATTTTAACTGCACCCTCGAGGCGAGGGACCGTTCGGGTCCCCCGCGAAGCCCGGCGGCGATGGAGAAGTTGAGGGACCTGGTTGGGTCCTTCGACTTGGTGGACGTCTGGCGAAATCTCCACCCCGACTCCAGCGCCTTCACTAGCGTGAGGTCTGGGGGAGGAAGGTCCAGAATCGACCGCCTTTACATTTCCCGGGCGTACGTCTCCTGCGTTCTGGCGGCTTCCATGCGGCCGGTGCCGTGCACGGACCACCACCCGGTGTGGGCGGAGCTCGCTCCGCTGCGCGCACGCGGGGGGTCCGCGTACTGGCATGTTAACAACCTGCTGCTGGAGGACGCGCGGTTCCGGGATTCGTTTCGTCTGTTCTGGGCCGACTGGAGAAGGAAGCGGGGGGGCTTCCCCTCCTTGAGGCTATGGTGGGATGGGGGAAAGCTCACATCCGTCTCTTCTGTCAGGAGTACGCGAAGGGGTCGACCAAGAGGCGGGAGGCCCGGGTCGGGCGGTTGGAGAAGGAGGTGCTCGACCTGGAGTCCCGTCTCGGTCAGGTCGTCGAGGACCCGGCCCTGCGGAAGGTGTACGAAGAGAAGAAGGGCGCGCTGAAGGACCTGCAGCTCGTCGGGTCCCGAGGCGCGTACGTGAGGTCGCGGATCCAGCTCCTGCGGGACCTGGACCGCGGCTCCCCCTTCTTCTACTCGCTGGAAAAAGATGGGGGGTCCGTAAGCAGCTCTTGGGGCTGCTGGCCGACGACGGATCTCTGGTCTCGGATCCGGAGGGAATCAGCACGGAGACCCGCGCCTACTACGGGGCTCTGTTTTCTCCAGATCCGTCCCGTGAGGATGCGCGCAGAATTTTCTGGGAGGACCTGCCGAAGGTCAGCCCGGAGGGCGCCGAAAAATTGGACGCTCCGCTAAGCCTGGCGGAGCTGACCGGCGCCCTCCGCCAGCTCTCTAGGGGAAAGTCCCCGGGGCTGGACGGGCTGACCGTGGAGTTCCACAGGGCGTTCTGGGACGTCTTGGGGGGCGACTACGCGCGGGTCCTGGGGGAAAGTTTGGCGACCGGGGAGATGCCCCTCTCTTGGCGCAGGGCGGTCATTGTCCTGCTGCCTAAGAAGGGTGATCTCCGCCTCCTTAAGAGCTGGCACCCGGTCTCCCTCCTCAGCACGGACTATAAAATCTTTGCCAGGGCCATGTCTGCTCGCCTTGGCACCGTGCTGGCCCACATGATCCACCCCGACCAGTCCTACACGGTCCCGGGCTGGACCATCCACGATAACACCCATCTGGTCCGGGTCCTGGTCCACCACTCCCAGAGGGCTGGTCTGTCGGTCGCCTTCCTTTCCCTGGATCAGGAGAAGGCGTTCGACAGGGTGGATCACGAGTATCTCTTCGGGACTCTGCGTGCATTCGGGTTCGGGACGCATTTCGTCGCCCAGATCCAACTTCTCTAAACCGCCGCGGAGTGTCTGATTAAAGTTAACGGGTCCTTGACGGCGCCCCTTCGCTTCGGGAGGGGGGTGCGTCAGGGATGCCCCATGTCCGGTCAGTTATACGCTGTTTGCTTGGAGCCATTCCTGCGCCTCTTGCGGAAGAGGTTGACGGGACTGGCTCTGCAAGGGCCGGGCGTGGAGGTGGTCCTCTCGGCTTACGCCGATGACGTGCTCCTCATGGTCACGGATCCCGCTGACTTGCGGAGGATGCGGGAATGCCAGCAGATTTACTCGGACGCATCCTCCGCCAAGATCAACTGGGAGAAATGTTCCGGACTCCTGGTGGGTCAGTGGCGGGTGGACTCCCTGCCGGAGGAGTTCAGGCCTTTCGCCTGGAGCACCACGCACCTCCTCTATTTGGGAGTCTACCTTAGCCCTGCCAAGGATGCCTGGCCGGCGAACTGGCAAGAGCTGGAGGCCAAAGTCACCGCTCGCCTAGGACGCTGGACAGGACTGCTCCGAGTGTTGTCCTACAGGGGTCGAGCGCTGGTCATAAACCAGCTGGTGGCCGCCATGTTGTGGTACCGGTTGGTCACTTTGATCCCTCCCCCTGCGTTTGTCGCCAAGATGCAGAAGAAACTCATCGACTTCTTCTGGGACAAAAGGAAGCACTGGGTCTCTGCCGTGGTTCTGTGTCTCCCGCTTAGGGAGGGCGGTCAGGCGCTGGTGTGCCTTCGCACCCAGGCTGCGACTTTCCATCTTCAGACGCTGCAGAGATACCTGTACGTCGAGAATCCTCCGAGATGGTGTGCGCTGGCGACGTTTTTCTTCTGCCAGCTGCACGGCCTCAATTACGACACGCAGCTCCTGTTCGCGAACGTTGGCGGCAGGCAGCTGGCCTGTGGGAGCTGCCTGTCTTCGACCAGGAACTGCTATGGGTTTGGAACTACGTCGCTTCCAGGCGGAGCTCTCCCCCATCAGGAGCGGCGGCTCTCCTTCGGGAGCCGCTGCTCAGGAATCCGCACCTCCACGAATGAGGGTTCGGGCGGCTGGCGGAGGGCAGGGATGTGCTTGGCAAGGTGACCAGAGTCGGGGACCTGCTCGATGGCGGAGGAGCGGGCTGGATGGCGCCGGAGGAGCTGGCGCGGCGCCTGTCCTGGGCCAACGTCCGGCTCGCGGTCGAAGCCATCGACTCGGTGAAAGCGGCACTGGGCCCCAACTCCACTAGGTGTATCGAGGCGGCTCAAGCACGTGGGGCGATCCCGTCCGAGCTTACCCCCGTTCGGACGGAATTCCTCATCGGCGCCCAGCCCCGAAACTCCCCTCGGGAACCGGCGCCTCACAACTTGAGCCGTCTCGAGGAAATACCCTCCGTGCCTTTTCATTCCGCGCGGAGGGGTTTCCTGTATGGGCTGCTCCTGCACACTCTCCACTTTGCCATCTTCGTCTACCGTCCGGACACGCCTTGGCGTGGCGTCTTGCCGACTGACGGTGGCGGAGGTCCCCAATGGAGGGCTCTCTACACGGGAGTCCTCCCTTGTTCCATCGGGGACTTGGCCTGGAGGGTGTTGCACGGAGCGGTCCCGTGCAATAAGGTTTTAAGCAGGTTCACGGACTCCCAGGCCGCCTGCATTTTTTGCGGCCTGGAGGAGTCCGTGTTTCACGTTTATATGGAATGTGAGAGGTTGCAGCCCCCTTTCACTACTTGAAGGGGCTGCTCCTCGATTTTTGGTTGCACTTCAGTCCCATGCTCTTGATCTACGGTCACCCGGTGCGGAGGGGAGCGGACAGGTTGGAGGACCTCCTTGTGGGCCTGCTCCTGGGCCTGGCTGAAAGAGCCATCAATTGGTCCAGGCAGTGGGCGGTCGAGGGGGTCGTCCAGCCGGATTGCCTGCCTCTCTTCCGCGGCCATGTTCGCGCCCGGGTGGCCCTGGAGATGGAGCATGCGGTGTCCGCCGGTGCGCTTGAGTATTTCCGCGACCGGTGGGCGCCGCGGGGACTTAAGTGCATCATCAACCCGGAAAACCAAATTTTAATTTGATTTGTTAACTTTTAGTTGAACTTTTGTTTACAGTCCAATTAGGTTTTTTTTTGGGTACAAACAAAAGAGTTACCCTCTGTTCAGTAAATACCTGTTGTTATTGTTCTCCTGCAGTCCGTGTATTATTTATACTCGGACACTACATTGGCGACGAACAGGTTCGAACTCACCTGCAGTACTGCATCACCTCACGGGGATCTTTCCCTGAGAAGAAACTTCTTGGAGGTCGAAGTCAGAACAACGGGCGTCGACCGCGGGCAACCGCCCAAGGATTCATCGGAGTTCGGAGAGTTGCAGGAGAGGCTGTGGAGAGCTGGGCTTGGCTCCTCGGTCAACATGTTCCAGCAAATCGTGCTGGTAGCAGGTAGTGCGCTGATCCTTCCGGACTGCGGCGGGCTCGAGCTCAATCGAGCGGCTCTGCAAAGGGGCCGTGCAGCGTCGTCGGGAGGAAAAGAGAGCGAGAGAGGGTGGAGCGCACAGGGCGCGGTCAGTGCTCAAGAACCGGGCAGCGTAGCGAAAATAAAACAAGGGGAAGGAAAAGTGAGACGCTCCGAAGCCGCGGGTCACCGCCATTACCCTGCAGAATGCTAGGAGCAGCGTGGCAGCAAGGGGAAGAAGGAAAAGCGCGGGAGGCGCCATTTTATTCCATTGGGGAAGAAAGAAAAGCGCGGGAGGCGCCATTTTAATCCATTGGTGAAGGAGAAAAAGCGCGGGAGGCGCCATTTTAAATCACTCAAGATGCCGAAAAGTGGCAGTATCACTGCTTTTGACAACGAGGTAGAAGACTGGACCATGTATGTGGAAAGAATTGAAGTGTACTGCAAGGAAAATGAGGTGGCCGATGGAAAGAAGGCGTCGGTATTATTAAATTTGATGAGCGCGAGAACGTACGGCCTATTGCGAAATTTAATTACCCCAACTAAACCAATGGAGAAAAGTTTTGAAGAGATTGTTAATATCTTACAGGAACACCTAAACCCTACACCGCTGCTGATAGCAGAAAGATTCAAGTTCCATAAAGAAACCAGCACAAAGATGAGAGCAATGCTGACTATCTTACGGAACTACGCAAGTTATCGAAGCACTGCCAGTTCAGAGCAGGACTGGCAGACACCTTACAGGATAAGTTTGTCTGCGGGCTCCAGAGTGAAGGAACCCAGAAACGACTACTTTCGGAAAAGGACCTGACGCTAGAACAGGCTTTCAGCGTGGCAGTATCCTACGAAGCAGCAGCACGGGGAGCTGCGGAAATACAACAGAAACCACAAGAATACAGCGCTAACGAAATGGCGTATGGAGCAGAAAAGTGCTATCGCTGCGGCAGAACAACCCATGATCAGAAGGACTGCTGGTTTAAGGACAAAGTATGCAGGCAATGTGGGAAAATGGGACACATAGCAAGAGTCTGCAGGTCGGGAAAGAAAACCAACACTACAAGAACTACTAAGGAAAAGTACAAGAGAGTAAAGAAATTGACAGACAGTAGTTCGGAAGATCAGGAGAGTGATAAGGACTCCGGGAGCAGGAGACTAAGTTGTCTAAAGTTACACAACGTGATCACAAAGGAGGATCACCGAACCATTTGGGTCACCCTCATGATAGCAGGGTCCCCAGTAAAGATGGAATTGGATACAGGATCAGCCCTAACTGTCATGAATCGACGAGACTATGAGCGGCTATTCTCACACATACCCTTGAAGGACACGTCCATTGTATTGAAGACATACATGGGGCAAAAAGTCTACCCCAGAGGAAAAATAAGGGTGCCAGTTGAATACAACGGCAAGGAAACACAGAAACTGTATCTATATATACTACCAGATGGAGGACCACCATTATTGGGACGTGAATGGATCCGAAAAATACAATTGGATTGGCATTCCATTCAGGCGCTAACTGTGACTGATAAAAAGGAAGATGACGTCACACCTGGACGACTGTCAAAAATTCTAACTGACGCGAAAGAGGTGTTCCAACAAGGACTTGGGACTCTAAAAGGAGTAACAGCAATGATAAAAATCGAAGATAACGCAAACCCAAACTTTTTTAAGGCCAGACCAGTACCTTACGCGATCCGCCCAGCCGTTGAAGCAGAGCTGGAGAGTCTGGAACGTCCGGGTATGCTGTCCAAGGTGGACTGGAGCGAGTGGGCCACACCCATCATTCCTGTAATGAAGAAATCATTGAGCAGCACGCCTGGGGAACCAAAGAAGGTCCGCATCTGTGGGGACTTCAAGGTGACTGTGAACCCAGTCCTGCACACAGTACAATATCCACTTCCACGGATAGAAGATATTTTCGCCTCACTATCTGGAGGGAAATGCTTTACAAAGATTGATCTGGCCCAAGTGTATCTACAAATGGAGGTGGAAGAAGCATCTAGGAAATACCTCGCGATAAACACTCACAGAGGCCTTTAACAGTACAATCGACTGGTATTCGGGGTAGCATCAGCCCCGGCTATTTGGCAGAGGGCGATGGAACAAGTCCTGCAAGGGATCCCGGGGACCCAGTGTTATTTGAGCGACATCCTGGTTACGGGCGAAAATGACAGTGAACACCTTGCCAACCTGGAGCAGGTGCTCACTAGATTACAGGAATATGGGCTACGAGCCAACCGCCCCAAATGCGAGTTCTTCAGGAGACAAATCTCGTATTGTGGCCACATGATTGATGAGGAAGGGTTGCATAAGTTGCCGGACAAGATTGAGGCTGTAGTCAAGGCTCCAGCACCGGAAAATGTGTCGCAATTGAGGTCGTTCCTCGGGTTGGTGAACTACTACCATAAGTTCTTGCCGAATTTATCTACAATTCTGCACCCACTGGACGCCCTACTGCAAACTGGAGTAACATGGAAATGGAGTGATGAGTGTAAGCGTGCCTTTCAGAAATGTAAATGCGTAATCACTTCAAAAGAAGCATTGGCCCACTACAATCCAACACTACCGATTCGGTTAGCATGTGATGTGTCTCCCTACGGCATCGGAGCGGTGCTGTCACACAAATTCCTTGACGGTTCAGAGAGGCCAATAGCCTTTGCGTCGCGCTCGTTAACCTCAGCCGAGCGTAACTATGCCCAGATTGACAGGGAGGCCCTCAGCCTGGTGTGAACATAAGAACATAAGAACATAAGAAATAGGAGCAGGAGTAGGCCAATCGGCCCCTCGAGCCTGCTCCACCATTCAATAAGATCATGGCTGATCTGATCCTAACCTCAAATCTTCTATCACTCTCCATCCCACCCGAACCCATGTGATCTCCCCAGAGAGGCAAAAAACCAGATAAAAAACCCAATGGCCAATTTGTGAGAAAAAATCTGGGAAATTCCTCTCCGACCCATCTAGGCGATCGAAACTCTTCCAGGAGATCACTCTGTCCCTATATTTCCTACAGTACTTACCTTCTGTAAAGGCGATCTCCACCCCAGCCAGGAACAGGAATAAAACCATCTCCTGAAATCTAACACAGAATTAGAACACAAGAAGTAGGAACAGAACCAGGCTACACAGCCCCTGGGCCTGCTCCACTACCCACAGGGCCATAACCATTCCGAACCTAGACTCGTGTCCAATTTCCTGCCCGCTCCCCGTAACCCTTCATTCCCTTTACTTCTAGGAAACTATCTATTTCTGTTTTAAATTTATTTAATGATGTAGCTTCCACAGCTTTCTGGGGCAGCAAATTCCACAAACCTACCACCCTCTGAGTGAAGAAGTTTCTCCTCATCTCAGTTTTGAAAGAGCAGCCCCTTATTTTAAGATTATGCCCCCTAGTTCTAGTTTCACCCATCATTGGGAACATCCTCACCGCATCCACCCAATCAAGCCCCTTCACAATCTGATATGTTTCAATAAGATCGCCTCTCATTCTTCTGAACTCCAATGAGTAGAGTCCCAATCTACTCAACCTCTCCTCATATGACCACCCCCTCATCCCTGGGATTAACCGAGTGAACCTTCTTTGTACTGACTCGAGAGCAAGTATGTCTTTTCTTAAGTATGGACACCAAAACTGTATGCAGTATTCCAGGTGCGGTCTCACCAATACCTTGTATAACTGCAGCAATACCTCCCTGTTTTTATATTCTATCCCCCGAGCAATAAAAGCCAACATTCCATTGGCCTTCTTGATCACTTGCTGCACCTGCATACTAACGTTTTGAGTTTCGTGCACCAGGACCCCCAGATCCCTTTGTACTACAGTACTTTCCAGTTTCTTGCCATTAAGATAATAACTTGCTCTATGATTTTTCCTGCCAAAGTGCATAACCTCGCACTTTCCAGTATTGTATTCCATCTGCCAAATCTCTGCCCACTTACTTAGCCTGTCTATGTCACTTTGCAGGTTTTTTATGTCCTCCTCACTCACTACTTTCCCTCCCATCTTTGTATCATCTGCAAACTTTGATATGTTACACTCGGTCCCCTCCTCCAAATCGTTAATATAGATTGTAAAGAGTTGGGGACCCAGCACTGACCCCTGCGGAACACCACTAGTTACTGATTGCCAGTCT
This sequence comes from Somniosus microcephalus, assembly GCF_052327205.1. Taxonomy (NCBI): domain Eukaryota; kingdom Metazoa; phylum Chordata; class Chondrichthyes; order Squaliformes; family Somniosidae; genus Somniosus; species Somniosus microcephalus. Next base: position 220,630,346 of record NC_140992.1, read on the forward strand.
GAGAATGAACCATTTATCCCAACTCTCTGCTTTCTGTTAGAGAGCCAATTCTCCACCCACGCCAGAATATTACCCCCAATCCCGTGATTTTTTATCTTGAGCAATAATCTTTTGTGTGGCACCTTGTCAAATGCCTTTTGGAAGTCTTACGTCCACTGGTTCTCCTTTATCCACCCTGTATGTTACTTCCTCAAAGAACTCAAGCAAATTTGTAAAACATGACTTCCCCTTCATGAAACCATGCTGAGTTTGTCCTATTAAATTATGTTTATCCAAATGTCCCGTTACTGTCTCCTTAATAATGGACTCTAACATTTTACCAACCACAGATGTTAGGCTAACAGGTCTATAGTTTCCAGCCTTCTGCCTACTACCCTTTTTAAATAAGGGTGTTACATTAGCAGTTTTCCAATCTGCCGGGACCTTTGCTGAGTCCAGGGAGTTTTGGAAAATTATTACCAATGCATCCATAATCCCTACCGCCACTTCCCTGAAGAAGTTCAATCACTATCTGCACGGGCAGAAATTCACCCTACTGACTGATCATCAGCCCCTGGTCTCCATTTTTAACCCAAAGAAGGGCGTTCCGGTGATGACGGCGCAACGGCTGCAAAGATGGTCACTTTCTCTAGGGGCACATCAGTACAACATAGAGTACAAGGGTATGAAACAGCATGGAAACGCTGATGGGCTGTCGCGCCTACCGTTGCCTACGGTAGAGGAAGCACCTGCAGTGGACCCTGTTGAGATATTCCATGCGACCATAGTCGAATGTCTACCTGTTACAAACTCAAGTATAGAGAAGGAAACCCGAAATGACCCGACACTCTCTCGGGTCTATGATTTGACGGTGAAGGGATGGCCAGCACATGGCGACTCACTGTTGCCAGCATTCTCGCCAAGGAGAGAACAGCTGCCAGTGTGCCGGGGGACCTTGATGTGTGGATCCCGAGTGGTAATTCCACCCAAGTTGAGAGATAGAGTGCTCAATGAGCTTCATGAGGGTCATCTGGGAGGGGTAAAAATGAAGAGCCTAGCCAGGGCGTTTGTGTGGTGGCCGGGAATCGATAAAGAAATCGAGGATATGACCAAGAGATGCACAGGATGTCAGAAGGTCCAAAACGCTCCACCACAGGCCCCGCTACATCCATGGGATTGGCCCTCATCTCCATGGCAACGGGTACACATTGATTTTGCTGGTCCATTTTTGGATTCAATGTTCCTAATCGCTGTGGACGCCCATTCGAAATGGCCAGAGGTCATCAAAATGTCCTCCACCACCACGGAGAAAACTATTGCAGTCCTACGGGCCATCTTCACCAGGAATGGCTTGCCAGAACAGATTTGCTCCGACAATGGGCCACAGTTTGTGATAGAGGATTTCCAGAGGTTTCTGAGGAATAATGGGGTGAAGCATTACACATCTGCCCCATATCATCCAGCCACAAATGGATTGGCTGAGAGGTTTGTTCAGACCCTTAAAAAGGCAATAAAGGCAATGTATAATGACAACATACCACTACAACACAAGGTGGATAATTTCTTGTTTGCTTACCGGAATGCGACACATGCAGTCACCAACCAAGCTCCAGCCATAATGTTCTTCAACCGAAGGCTAAGATGTCACCTGGATTTGCTCAAACCAAACATAAGACGAGCTGTTGAGGATAAGCAATTCCAGCACATAAATGAGAAGCCAACCAGGAGCTTCAAGATAGGGCAACCAGTCTTGGCCCGCGACTACCGAACAGAAAAATGGTAGCCAGGAACGATATGCACACAGCAGGGACCACTAATGTACACAGTGGACGTTGGAGAGAGCATCGTGAGACGCCATGCTGACCAGATTCTAGAGTCACAGGAACAAGCCAAACCCATACCACGAGCAGGTGCACCTGGTAATCAACCCGAAGTACAGATTGCGTCTACCTCAGAAGCAGTGGTATTGGAAGCTGACGAACCAACCAATAACAATGAGCCAGAATCGACTCCGCCGCAAGAACAGGATATTCGAGAAAGGCGCTATCCAGTCAGGATCAGGAAGCCTCCTCAAAGACTGAACTTATAAATGATTATTTCAGTTGATGTATATAGTACAGAGAAAATTGTAATTGTAATTAGTTATTATTTAGTTGTTAAATGAATGTTATGTACTGTTTATCTGAAAGGGGAGGAATTGTTGTGTATGTACCTTTAAGAGAAGAACTGATTCTATACTGCAGTACCGGCAGTGACCACCCCTGTATATAAAGCCATAGCAGGCTTCTGTATTTCAGTCTTAAGTTACCCTCTGTTCAGCTGCAAGCACGAGTAGAGGGAGCAGCCAGACTTTGGAGAGTGGATTAAAGTGGTGGTCCCCTGACCAGGAAGAGGAGGAGAACGTTGGACCACCACCACCAACTCCACCATCATTACATCAACTGAGGTGCCTGGAGAGAGAGGACAGAGGAGGAGAAGGAGAAAGGAGGCCTACATCAACATCAACCAGGGGAGAGGCCTTTCTATCACTGCCTCCCCAATTTGGCCTCCACTTCAGGAGAGGGAGAGAGGGGAGAGAAACCAACTGCTTGAAAGGAGGGAAGAAAACTTCATCCGGAACATCTACAGGTGGGTGTTATTTGGGGCACTCTCCCAAGACTTTGTATTTTAGGTGGGGGGAGAAAAGAAGAAGCAAGGCCGGATCATCAAGGGGTGTAGTGTGTGTGCTCTTGTTAAAAGCTAGGCCACACACACCACTAATTAGCATCCCTTCTATTGCCTGCCCTGGGAGAGCTTGGAGCTGCCCAAGGTGAAGTCCTTAATTTAATTTAATTACCTCGTTAAGACCTGTTGCAGGACTAAGCTTGGGCTTCTCCAGCTTTTCCAGGTGAAGACGTCTTCTCCCCCTGCCAGAAGACCACCATCACCAAAGACTTTTTCCATCGGAGAGTGCAACCCTGCCTACACCCACCCACCATCCTGAGTGGCAACACTGCCCTTTGCGGCCTCCCTCCTTCCCACCCCCCCCACCTCTCTCTCTCTCTCTCTTTGTCTCTCTCTGCCTGTCTTTCTAAGGCACCTTAGTTTCATCTATTTTATTAATTGCCAATTGAAGCAGAGGGGCGAGGGCTCCTCTCCCAATTTAAATCAATAAGGAGAGAGGTGTGTCCTCATTTTAATCAGCTCCCTCTGCTCAATAGAGGACAAAAAAATATATATATACACCGAGGCCATTAACACCTTCAGGCCTGTGACTTGGGGTGAGTGTAGCCCTTAAAAAAAGCACCCCAGAATGGCGACTGCATCTTCGCCGGTGGCGGGGCCAGCCGGGACCTATGCGAGAGTGGTAGCCACAGCCACAGCTGCTCCCGCTGTTCCTGCTGCCCCGTCACCTTTTCGATTAATAACAAAAAAGCTTGGGGTGAAGAGCTACACTCACCCCACTATGACCATCGAGGCCTGCGTCAAGGCCATGGCTGGGGTTGTCGGCCCCTCAGCCATCGTCGCGGCCTCGAAAATGTATGGGAAGGCTGTGTTCTTCCTGGGGTCGGAGCGGGCGGTGTCCCTGGCTGTCGCCAAGGGGCTCACCGTGGGCGGGACTTTCCTGCCGGTGGATCCTCTCGAGGCCACCGCGCAGAGGATCATTATTTCCAACGTCCCGCCCTATGTTCCTGGTGAGCTCCTCCTTCCCCATTTGCGACAACTTGGGGAGGTGAGGTCGGGGATCACGCCCATCCCGCTCGGCTTCCGGGAGGCCAGCCTTCGCCACGTCTTCTCCTTCCGGCGCCAGCTGTTTATCCAGCTGGCGCGGGAGGAGGACACTGAAGGGGCGTTCGTCGTCCTCCACGAGGGGACCGCCTACCGCGCCTTTTGGACGTCGGACGGTGTGAGGTGCCATGCCTGCAGGGAGGTGGGGCACATCAGGAGGAACTGCCCTGCCTCCAAGGCCGCCGGACCGTCTCGTGCGGCCGAGGCTGGCGCCGCCGCCCTTCCCCCCGGATCTGCCCGCGCGTCAAGTACGTCTGATGCGCGGTTGACGTCGGGGGCCGATGCCACCAAGGCCTCCGGCGGGGGGGAGGGAGCGTGTCCGGCCGGAAAGAAGGCGCGGGGAAAAAAGAAGCACCTTAGGGCAGGTCCGCCCGTGGATGGTGAGCCCTTGCCCCTTGAGCCCCTTACACCCGCGCTCCTCGCGGAGTTGATCAGGGCAGATGTGAGCGGGAGGGGCCCCGTGCCCGAGCCTGTGGCCGCAACCGCCGCAGCGGTAATGCCAATACCTGCGGCCGGGCTCGGGCCCGAGGAACCCGACAAACCTGCTCCGCCGGAGGGAGTCGAGGAGGAGGCCTTTGCAGACATGGAGGTCTCCCTCGCTCCCTCCGTGCTAAAAAGAAGGCGCGACCCCCTGGATGAGGAGGAGGACCGGGAGGAGGAAGGTCCCTCCGAGCAGGGGGAGTCGTCGCCCGCCGCGGGTACTGCGCCCCCCCGCCCCCCCAGCGCTGTCGTCATCACCAGCGATCGGCAGGGGTCGCCTGTCCCTCGGGAGGCTGAGGCAGATGTGTCTGTCCAGCACGTGCCTCCCGGGGATGGGGATGAGACCCTGCCCGTGGGGGGGGTTGCGGAACAACCCGCGGCAGTAATTGAAGTTGACCTTTTATCGGTGTCGTTACCCCTCGCCGGGTCGGGCAGCCTGGGGGTTGGGTCGGGCGAGCTCGAGGATAATGAGCTCGCCCAATGCGACCCGGACGTCTCCCAGGGGATGCTCGTCCTGGTAGAGCTTTTAATTCAAAACCCCCCGTCCGCTGGGTCGGAGGTTGGTGGCGGGGAGGAGGATGGCCCCCTGGCTGCGTCTCTGGTGCCGGACGTACTGGAGGAGCTGGAAATTGTTCTCTCCCCGGTTTCTCCGGTCGTTCCGGCGTCTGAGGCGGAGGGGAGCTCTGAACCGCCGCCGTCTTCTGGCCCGGCACCCCTAGAGGAGCCCAGGGAGAAATCCTCTGCCGCCGATCCTGGGGGTGGGATCCGGGCGGAGGCGGGGCTGGCTGGCGCGGCCGAGTCGTTCGCTTCGCACTGCGCGGCGGACGGGTCGGCCGCTGGTGACGACCCCCTGGAGGAGGATGGGGACTCGGTGATGGGCACGGAGGATGATTCGGACTCCAGCGCCGACATGGCGATGGATGACCTCGTGCCCCTTGCCGAGTCTCCCCTCATTTCCGTAAGGGAACTCCGGGATTTTATGGCCACGTGCCTGGGTCAGCGCAATAAGGTCCGGCTGGCCCTCGACAGGTGGTCGGAGCTGGCGCTGCTCATCGATTCCGTCCGCGCCGCCGTTAAGATCTTGGGCGCGGACGAGGGTGTGAACCCGCTCGAGCTGCGTCGGCTCACAACGTTTCTCACTGGGCTGCTGAGGAAGTGGCGGCTGACCAGCGGCTGCGCTTCCTCGCCCCGTTAGGTGTAGGTAGAGGTTGCACTATGCTTCTGACATGAAGATAACCATAGCCAGCCTCAACATCAACGGCAGCAGGGAGGCGCGCCGCAGATTCAATAACTTCTCGGTCCTTCGGGACGGGAAGTATGCGGTGTGCTTCCTGCAAGAAACCCACACCGTTCCGGGAGACGAAGCCACGTGGCTCCTGGAGTGGCAAGGAGGGGTCAGCATGAGTCACCTCTCCAACAATTCCAGCGGGGTGGCTATCTTGCTGGCCCCGCATTTTCAGCCGGAGATCTTGGGGGTCAAGGAGCACGTGCCGGGCCGCTTGCTCCATGTCACTGTTCGCCTGGGGGGCGTGCCGCTCCATCTAGTGAACGTGTACGCCCCTCAGACCAGTGCGCAGCAAGTGCGCTTCTTCGAAGAAGTGTCCGCTCTCTTGGGCTCCATCGACGTGGGCGAGTGCGTCATCCTCGGGGGGGATTTTAACTGCACCCTCGAGGCGAGGGACCGTTCGGGTCCCCCGCGAAGCCCGGCGGCGATGGAGAAGTTGAGGGACCTGGTTGGGTCCTTCGACTTGGTGGACGTCTGGCGAAATCTCCACCCCGACTCCAGCGCCTTCACTAGCGTGAGGTCTGGGGGAGGAAGGTCCAGAATCGACCGCCTCTACATTTCCCGGGCGTTCGTCTCCTGCGTTCCGGCAGCTTCCATGCGGCCGGTGCCGTGCACGGACCACCACCTGGTGTGGGCGGAGCTCGCTCCGCTGCGCGCGCCGGGGGGGTCCGTGTACTGGCATTTTAACAACCTGCTGCTGGAGGACGCACGGTTCCGGGATTCGTTTCGTCGATTCTGGGCCGACTGGAGAAGGAAGCAGGGGGGCTTCCCCTCCTTGAGGCTATGGTGGGATGTGGGCAAGGCTCACATCCGTCTCTTCTGTCAGGAGTACGCGAAGGGGTCGACCAAGAGGCGGGAGGCCCGGGTCGGGCGGTTGGAGCAGGAGGTGCTCGACCTGGAGTCCCGTCTCGGTCAGGTTGTCGAGGACCCGGCCCTGCGGAAGGTGTACGAAGAGAAGAAGGGCGCGCTGAAGGACCTGCAGCTCGTCGGGTCCCGAGGCGCGTACGTGAGGTCGCGGATCCAGCTCCTGCGGGACCTGGACCGCGGCTCCCCCTTCTTCTACTCGCTGGAAAAAAGACGGGGGGTCCGTAAGCAGCTCTTGGGGCTGCTGGCCGACGACGGATCTCTGGTCTCAGATCCGGAGGGAATCAGCGCGGAGACCCGCGCCTATTACGGGGCTCTGTTCTCTCCGGATCCGTCCAGCGAGGATGCGCGCAGAGTTTTGTGGGAGGACCTGCCGAAGGTTGGCCCGGAGGGCGCCGAAAAATTGGACGCTCCGCTAAGTCTGGCGGAGCTGACCGGCGCCCTCCGCCAGCTCTCTAGGGGAAAGTCCCCGGGGCTGGACGGGCTGACCGTGGAGTTCCACAGGGCGTTCTGGGACGTCTTGGGGGGCGACTACGCGCGGGTCCTGGGGGAAAGTTTGGCGACCGGGGAGATGCCCCTCTCTTGGCGCAGGGCGGTCATTGTCCTGCTGCCTAAGAAGGGCGATCTCCGCCTCCTTAAGAACTGGCGCCCGGTCTCCCTCCTCAGCACGGACTATAAAATCTTTGCCAGGGCCATGTCTGCTCGCCTTGGCACCGTGCTGGCCCACATGATCCACCCCGACCAGTCCTACACGGTCCCGGGCCGGACCATCCACGATAACATCCATCTGGTCCGGGACCTGGTCCACCACTCCCAGAGGGCTGGTCTGTCGGTCGCCTTCCTTTCCCTGGATCAGGAGAAGGCGTTCGACAGGGTGGATCACGAGTATCTCTTCGGGACTCTGCGCGCATTCGGGTTCGGGACGCATTTCGTCGCCCGGATCCGACTTCTGTACGCCGCCGCGGAGTGTCTGATTAAAGTTAACGGGTCCTTGACGGCGCCCCTTCGCTTCGGGAGGGGGGTGCGTCAGGGATGCCCCATGTCCGGCCAGTTATATGCCATTTGCGTGGAGCCTTTCCTGCGCCTCTTGCGGAAGAGGTTGACGGGACTGGCTCTGCAAGGGCCGGGCGTGGAGGTGGTCCTCTCGGCTTACGCCGATGACGTGCTCCTCACGGTCACGGATCCCGCTGACTTGCGGAGGATGCGGGAATGCCAGCAGATTTACTCGGACGCATCCTCCGCCAAGATCAACTGGGAGAAATGTTCCGGACTCCTGGTGGGTCAGTGGCGGGTGGACTCCCTGCCGGAGGAGTTCAGGCCTTTCGCCTGGAGCACCACGCACCTCCTCTATTTGGGAGTCTACCTTAGCCCTGCCGAGGACGCTTGGCCGGCGAACTGGCAAGAGCTGGAGGCCAAAGTCACCGCTCGCCTAGGACGCTGGACAGGACTGCTCCGAGTGTTGTCCTACAGGGGTCGAGCGCTGGTCATAAACCAGCTGGTGGCCGCCATGTTGTGGTACCGGTTGGTCACTTTGATCCCTCCCCCTGCGTTTGTCGCCAAGATTCAGAAGAAGCTCATCGACTTCTTCTGGGACAAAAGGAAGCACTGGGTCTCTGCCGCGGTTCTGTGTCTCCCGCTTAGGGAGGGCGGTCAGGCGCTGGTGTGCCTTCGCACCCAGGCTGCGACTTTCCGTCTTCAGACGCTGCAGAGATACCTGTACGTCGAGAATCCTCCGAGATGGTGTGCGCTGGCGACGTTTTTCTTCCGCCAGCTGCATGGCCTCAATTACGACACGCAGCTCCTGTTTGCGAAAGTGGGCAGCAGGCGTGCCGGCCTGCGGGAGCTGCCTGTCTTCTACCAGGAACTACTATGGGTTTGGAACTACGTCGCTTCCAGGCGGAGCTCTCCCCCGTCAGGAGCGGCGGCTCTCCTTCGGCAGCCGCTGCTCAGGAATCCGCACCTCCACGAACACGGGTTCGGGCGGCTGGCGGAGGGTAGGGCTGTGGCTGGCAAGGTGACCAGAGTCGGGGACCTGCTCGATGGCGGAGGAGCGGGCTGGATGGCGCCGGAGGAGCTGGCGCGGCGCCTGTCCTGGGCCAACGTCCGGCTCGCGGTCGAAACCATCGAATCGGTAAAAGCGGCACTGGGCCCCGACTCCACTAGGTGTATCGAGGCGGCTCAAGCACGTGGGGCGATCCCGTCCGAGCTTACCCCCGTTCAGACGGAATTCCTCATCGGCGCCCGGCCCCGAAACTCCCCTCGGGAACCGGCGCCTCACAACTTGAGCCGTCTCGAGGAAATACCCTCCGTGCCTTTTCATTCCGCGCGGAGGGGTTTCCTGTACGGGCTGCTCCTGCACACTCTCCACTTTGCCATCTTCGTCTACCGTCCGGACACGCCTTGGCGTTGCGTTTTGCCGACCGGCGGTAGCGGAGGTCCCCAATGGAGGGCTCTCTATGCGGGAGTCCTCCCTTGTTCCATCGGGGACTTGGCCTGGAGGGTGTTGCACGGAGCGGTCCCATGCAATAAGGTTTTAAGTAGGTTCACGGACTCCCAGGCCGCCTGCATTTTTTGCGGCCTGGAGGAGTCCGTGTTTCACGTTTATATGGATTGTGAGAGGTTGCAGCCCCTCTTTCACTACTTGAAGGGGCTGCTCCTCGATTTTTGGTTGCACTTCAGTCCCACGCTCTTGATCTACGGTCACCCGGTGCGGAGGGGAGCGGACAGGTTGGAGGACCTCCTTGTGGGCCTGCTCCTGGGCCTGGCTAAAAGAGCCATCAATTGGTCCAGGCAGCGGGCGGTCGAGGGGGTCGTCCAGCCGGATTGCCTGCATCTCTTCCGCGGCCATGTTCGCGCCCGGGTGGCCCTGGAGATGGAGCACGCGGTGTCCGCCGGTGCGCTTGAGTATTTCCGCGACCGGTGGGCGCCGCGGGGACTGGAGTGCATCATCAACACGGATAACCAAATTTTAATTTGATTTGTTAAGCTTTCGTTGAACTTTTGTTTATTTACAGTCGAATTGGTTTTTTTTGGGTCCAAATAAAAGAGTACCCTCTGTTCAGTAAATACCTGTTGTTATTGTTCTCCTGCAGTCCGTGTATTATTTATACTCGGTCACTACACCTTCCATAGGTGAATAGCCCTTACTGTTTGCAGCCATGGTCTTGCCTAATGTGCCTCCCATAGGTGAATAGCCCTTACTGTATGCAGCCATGGTCTTGCCTGATGTGCCTCCCATAGGTGAATAGCCCTTACTGTATGCAGCCATGGTCTTGCCTGATGTGCCTCCCGTAGATGAATAGCCCTTTCTGTATGCAAAGTGTGGAATGTGCATGTATGTTTCATGAGAGGGCCATAGGTGTTGGATGCGTGTTGGGCATTGGGGTTTTAAAACCCTCTGGCCATAGAGTGAGGTTGAGATGGAGGGATGGAGAGGTATTGAAAAAAAGCCATTCACCCTGACGACCCGAGTGAGGTCGTTGAACTTTTTTCTACATTGTGTATGGGTCCTGGGCACCATGGTCCTGGAGGAGACGCTCTGTGCCACCTCACTCCACACTCTTCTGTAATCGCACAGCAAAGGTCTCCTGCCACTCTCTGGGTACAATATTGATCTTCTGTGCTCCACCGCGCCAACCAGAGCCTCCAAGGCCCGCTCGCTGAAGCGCTGTGCTCACTCCCTGGCCCTCTCCATAGTCATTGGCTGCAAGATTTAGGCACAGGTCTCTCCAGGCCGAGATTCAAGGCTCCAATGAGCAGGGTGTGGCTGGAGAGCAAGATCAACCCTCCCCTTTAAGAACTGGCCGGTGCCAGTGTGTCTGTGTTCCATGGCTAACTGACAGCACCTGCGCTGCGCTTGCGCTCTGAGTTAACGCCTCGCTCCTCGGCCTTTGCGCCTTAAGAGAGGTGTGTAGTGCCTGAATTAGCACTCCAATCACTTCCAGGGGCGATAAAAGCCAAGTTTGCCGTCAGAGGCGATAATTAGCGCCAGGCGCTAAACTTTGCGCACGGCCGATAATCGCGCCCCAAACGGGCCGATACTGAATTTTTCCCCCTTACTACTTGAGGGAAACAAAGTGGTTGGAATAAAAGAGAAAGCTTTAACAATGGAAGAAATGTGGGAGTTCCACTTGAGGTCAATATTGAAGTCAAGATTCCTATCAGATGAAGAATGACTAAGGGTGGAGCCTTCAATAGATGAAGAAATTAGAATCATAGAGAATCATAGAATAATACAGCACAGAAGGACACCATTTTTCCCATCGTGCTTGTGTCGGCTCTTTCAAATAGCTATCCAATCAGTCTCAATCCCCTGCTCGTTCCGCATAGTCCTGTCAATTTTTTCTTTTCAAGTCCAATTCCCTGTTGAAAGTTATTATTGAATCTGCTTCCACCACCCTTTCAGGCAGTGCATTTCAGATAATAAAAACTCACTGCGTAAAAAAATGTTTCCTCATGTCACCTCTGGTTCTTTTGCCAATCACCTTAAATCTGTTCCTTTGGTTACCGACCCTTCTGCCATTGGAAACAGTTTCTCCATATTTACTCTATCAAAATCCTTCAAGATTTTGAACACCTCTATCAAATCTCCTCTTAACCTTCTCTGCTCTGAGGAGAGGAATCCCATTTTCTCCAGTCTGTCCACATAAGTGAAGTCTTTCATCCCAGTACCATTCTAGTAAATCTGCTCTGCACCCTCTCTAAGGCCTTGACATCCTTCCTAAAGTGTGGTGCCCAGAATTGGCCACAATACTCCAGCTGGGGCCAAAGCAGTGTTTTATAAAGATTTCACATAACTTCTTTGCTTTTGTACTCTATAGCCCCAATATTAACTGAGGCGCGTGTTCGGAGTGGGAGAGGAGGAGTTATGGACAAGAAACTGGGAAGTACGGGCTTCCCCGAACGCCCTGCAGATTTAATGGCGTGTTTTATTTTTTTTCTCCAGGTTTCCCGCCCGACAACCAGCTTGATTGACAGGCAGGTGGGAAAGCCTGCAGCCGAGGAGCAGATAGTAGTGGCGGGGGAGGCAGGGATTTCAGGGGGTCGAGATGGTGGTCGCGGCGGGGTAGAGTGTGGTCGGGGGGGCGCGGTCATGATCGCAGAGGTTCGGAGATCGTGGAGTTGGGGAGTCGGACAAGTAAGCTTGTTGGGCCTAAAGGAAACACTCCTGCTCCTTCTGGCCCACAAGTAGTGCTGTAAAGCCACTTACCTCATGGATCCAGCCTGCTTTTACCTGCCGGGTTCCCCGAGGCCAGGGAAACCCGGCTGACATGAGTTAAAAATAGACAACTTATAAAAATGGAGGCACGCAGCCTCCTTAAAAGGTTTGAATGACCGACTTGCCTCCTGAGAGCAGATTGGTCGCTCGTCCCCATCCCACCTCCATTAAAACAGGATGTGGGCAGGTTCAAGGTGGTTTGGGTTTGAAATTTTTTAAATTTTAATTTCCCACCTGTTTTTGTGGTTTAAATTTAGCCCCTATGTTTATTAATAAAGCCAAGGATCCCGTATTCCTTTTTAATAGCCTTCTCAACTTGTCCTGCCACCTTCAAAGACTTCTGTACATACACCCCCAATTCTCTCTGTTCCTGCCCCACCCCCCTTTAAAATTGTACCTTTTAATTTATATTGGGCTAGATTTTAATGTGCAGGAGCAATATGGGTTTGGGGGTGGGTGAGGGGGGCTAAAACTGGCAAAATTGACAGCGCGTCGGGAAGCCGGCTCCAACCCGTTGACTTCTGGGTCTCACTGCAGCACGTTAGGCATCGTGCGCGCAACACCCTCGGGAGAGGCGGGTTGCCAATTAACATATGTTAATCGCTCAATTAGAGAAATATTGACACAGATTTTTAACTTTAACTTTGGGACCACGGGTTTTCCAGGCTTCCTGGAACTCGCCAGTGAAAGCAAGGCGAGAATACAGCGGCAATTGAGGGGGCTGAAGCAAGCTCAGGGAAATATGCCAATAAATACTCAGTACTCACAGCTGCTTTCCTGCCTGCTTGTGGGAAAGGGTTTATTCACAGTACTTCTGCTGAGAGGTTACTTTACACACTTTGGAGTTTTCTTCAACACTTTGGAGGTTTGGAGGTCTGATCTGCAATTTGGAGGTCTAGGTGCCGCTTATGCTGCCTTAGATTGGACCTCAGATGATGATCAAGATGACCAGCAACGTGCCACCAGCAGCCTACTGGTCACAGACCTGTAGCTCCACAGGAGAGAAGGGAGCAGCAGAGAGGGCAGCAGTGGAGACATGCAGGAGGCCATAACCAGCACACAGGGTCTATAGGCAGAGGATAAGCTTCCTCGACATGTCTGACCACCAGTGTCTTAGGAGGCTCAGGGTGTCGCGTCAGGTAGTGGCAGACATTTGCAGACTGCTGGAACAAGACCTGCTGCTGGAACAAGACCTGCTGCTGGAACAAGACCTGCTGCTGGAACAAGACCTGCTGCCGGAACAAGACCTGCTGCCAACTGGACCTGGTGGCCATAATTTACCAGTGGCTGACAAAGTCACCACCACCCTCAACCTTTTTGCCATTGGATCCTTCCAGGGCTCTGCCGGAGACATTTTTGCAGGATCTCCCAGTTGGCAGCACACAAATGAATAAGACAGGTGACTGATGGCTTGTTTGCCAGGGCCGGCAATTATGTCAACTTTGCCTGCGATGACGCCAGTCAGAATGAGCGGGTGCTCAGGTTTGCGGCTCTGGCTGGCTTCCCACAGGTGCAGGGCATCATCGACTGCACACACATGACAATTAGGGAACCCATCGATCACCCAGGAGTGTTCATCAACCGCAAGAGCTTCCACTCCAATAATGTGCAGCTGGTGTGCAGCCACAAAAAGATCTTTATGCAGGTTTGGGCAAGATTCCCGGGCATTCACCCTGCGGCAGTCCACACCGCCAAACGTCTTTGCACCTGGAAGCAGAGTTATCGGCTGGTTGCTCGGACACAAGGGATAGCCACTTAAAACGTGGCTGATGACACCTCTCAGAAACTCAAAGAATAAGGCCCAGGAGCACTACAATGAATGCCATATGACCACCGGATGTCTCATCGAACAAGCCATTGGCATGCTGAAGATGCGCTTCAGGTGCCTGGACAGTTCTGGAGATGCACTTCAATACGCACCAGCCAGGATCTCCAGAATGGTCGTGGTGTGCTGTGCTCTGCACAACATTGCCTAGCAGCGAGGTTTGGACCTGCAGGAGGAACAAGGCACAGAGCACAGAGCCTCTTCAGAGAATTCTGAGGAGGAGGAGGAGGAGAAAAGTGAGGAGGAAGATGAGGAGGAGGAAGAGGAAGATGAGGAGGCAAAAGGTGATCAGCTCCACCAGCAGCGCACATTGCTGCCCAGGATGTCCTGATTATTACGAGGTTCACTTAGGTTCCACGAGTGCACCCATCTTACAACCCCATGCAAAAGCCACTTTTTGCCCCACGCCCCCAATGCCACCAACACAAAGCAGTCCTGCAATCAACCAAGCCTACCTTTCACATCCCCCCCATTGGTCGCCATCAATTCGGGTCTCCCCATTCATCAGCAAACAACTGATGAGGCCACTTGCCAACCAGCAACCAAGAATGGGCAACACGGGAAAGTGGTGCAAAACAATAAGATTTATGTGCTTCAAATGAAGAAAAGAAGCATAACAACACAACAATGTGTAAGGCATTCCTTTTCCTAGTGCTTCTATGTGGAGCAACGCCTGTGCCTGCTCACATACCTCCTCTGAATGTTGAGGTGCTCTTGGCCGACGTCTTCTGGGTTTTGGAGCCAGTGAGAGTCCCGTCAAAGTCTGTTCCACCTGCACCTGTGCAGGGGCAGACTCGGCCATCGAGACACGAGGCAGCATGTTGGGTACTGACTGGGGGTGGAGGGGGTGGGCGGCAATGGGTGAGAAGTGAAAACGCTTTGAGTACAGTCCTCCGTTCCATGTCCTCCTTCGCCATCATCCCTATCATGGCCCAGACGCACTTCCCCGCTACCGCTGTGCTGGAGAGCACTTTGCTGCAGATCAGTGGGGCAATGAACGGCCAAGGCTAGGGTATCATTCATCCTATTGAAGGTGGCATCCAGAGTCTGCAAGCCCTTGTTCAAGGTCTGTATGCAATCGTTCGATTGCCCCATTTGATGCCCCATGCAGGTGGCCACTTTATCCATGGAAGAAGACATTATCACAATGGCCTGCAAAAACATCCCAATCATGCTTGAGATGGACTCCTCCAATCTCTCTGCGATTGTGGACAGTGTGCTTGGAACACCTGTCAGTACACTGCACATTCTCTGCTGCTGCTCAATGATTATCCTCATCATCGCCGGCCCTCGGGGTATAGCATCTGTGTCCAGCTGAGCAGAGCTTGGAGAGGCCTGTGCCCTCCGATGCGGACTCTCCAGTGCTGTCCCTAACTTGTAAAGTGTGAGTCACCAGGTGAAAACCCAACTATCTGCCTTACTGGTCCCACCGAAGTGCGAGTATCTGAGCTGGTGCATGGTCTGCATGAGTCCTGTGACGGTGCACCCTCAGAGGGAGTGACCTCTTCTGAGGAGTCGTCGGTGGTGACCTCGAACAACTCCTGCTGGATGCGTGAAAGCCCTGTGCGAGATAAAAGATATGAATGAATACTGTCAAGATAAGAATGTTGGAAGTTATCATTATGCACATGAGCATATTTCTGTCGCTGTTGACATCAAGTCAACATGAGTGAGTGTTGTATGCCATGTGGCTCTCTGATATTTAATTCTGTCACCAGGTAGCTGGCAGGCCCCCATCTCCGACAGATCTCCAATGTCTCCTCCTCTGCAGCTGTTAATTGCGAAATGGCTGGAGGGCCACCTTTGGTTCTTTCCCTCTCTCTGGTGTTCTGTGCTCTCTTCTCCTGCAAGGAGGGAAAGAAGAGACCTATGGCTGAGAGTAATGGCATGTGTTCAGCCAATAGATGGAGTGCATTTGATGAGGGTGACTATCAGGGAGAGGCATGAAATTGAATAAGGATGAGGGTGAGTGTCAGTGGTGGATGGATCGATGGGGATGTGAGGAAGTGCGTAGTCAGAGAGGGATGGGTGCACCTGCAAGGTAAGTTAGTGTGAGGAGTGATGTGCTGGAGTAGGCTTGAGAAGGCAGAGTGAGGGGGTTGGGGTGATACACACATCAAGATGTAGGTGAATGTGCCACTGCTCTCACCTTTCCTGCCCTGGTTAGGTCATTAAACTGCTTTCTGCATTGGATTCAGGAGCGTGGCACTCTGTTCCTGCTGCTGACCTCTTCTGCCACCTCCAACCACACCTTCTTGGTTTCCTCAGTTGCAAGGTATCTCTCTCCTACTCCTCACAGCCCCCAGCAACACATCCAGGGTGGTGTCCGTAAAGCGGGACGCAGCCTTTGCCTGTCTGGATTCCAATGCAACACTTCTAGTTCTCTGACAGCCAACTCCAACTCCTTCAACTTGCATGTTTGGATTGTTCCTTTAAATACTGCAGTTGAGATCATGGCATGCAGCTTGTCATCACGCCCGCTGCCACAGATTGGACGGGAAACCTGGAAATAAAATACAAATGAATTGGCTGCGTTAAAAAGCCAATGACCGACGCACTTAACATATTTCCGGGTTTCCCACATGCTATCGCCTCCCCCCACCCCCCCACCCGCCCCGCTCTCAGCACGTCTGCACATTAAAATCCAGCCCATTGTGTCCATTAAGGCACAGAACATGGGTCGTGTCTACTTGCAACAGCAAATTTCTGATTGGTCCCCTTGGCAGACAAGACACACCTAACAGTTTGTCTGGAATGTGTAATTTGATCCTGCCTGCTGGAGAGTAATCAAGTTCTTTGTAATGTGTAATTTGATCCATCCATTGTAACAGCCAGGCACCAGAGCTCACAGTGCTAACATTATTGCTTTCAGAGAACAGACAGGGCTCACCCACCCGGGTTAGGAGCACTCACAGTGCTCACACTGCTGAGTTCAGGTAGGAAGGGGGGTGGCCATGGAGGCATTTTAACATGAGGATGAGAATTTTAAAATCAAGGTGTTAGTGGACAATGTTCGCCCTAATTTTTGGGGGGGATGCCGTCCCTTTAACAGGCTGCATGGCCCATTCAAAATTTCATGCATGTGCAAAAGCTCCCATTCAAAAGCCGGTAAGCGGCCTGCGTGGGACCTCCAGACAACTGCGTGGCCATGCAGCTTAGCAGGAACGTTGTTGGTGGACCATGAGCCAATGTAGGTCAACGAGCACAGGGGTGCTGGGTGAATGGGACTTGCTGCGTGTTAGGATAGGTGCAGCACAGTTTTGGATGAGCTTAAGTTCATTGAGGGTGGAAGATGGGAGGCTGGCCAGGAAAACTATAGAATCGTCGAGTCTGGCAAACAACACATAAATGTGATGTTATGCATGTTGTAGGACCAACACAGAATACGCTCTCATTTTAAAAAATTCATTTATTTATTGCCCATCCCTAGTTGCCCTTGAGAGGGTGGTTGTGAGCTGCCTTCTTGAACTGCTACGGTCTGGAGGGGGGGAGGAGATGGAGAACGTGGTGCATGTGTAAAGAGGGTAGGGGTGGAAGAACGTAATCCAGGCATAACAGAGGGCAGGAGAATGTGATCTATCTTCCCATCTGGATCACGTTCTTGCTCTCATCCCCCCCATTTTAGACCTGGATCACATTCTTCCCCCTCCCCACTGTTCTCACCATGCTCCCCCCCTCAACAAGTTCCTGACCTTCTCTCCCCAAGTTCCTGATCTTCTGCCCCCTCTCCGAGCGCCTCTCTCTCCAGGCTCCTCTCCCCTCTTCGATTCCCTCTCCTTCCACCTCCTTCAATCCACTCTGCTCCCCCCTTTGATTCCCCTCTCCTCCCTTTCCCTCTCGATCCCATCTCCTCTCCCCCCTTCGATCCCCTCGCCTACCCACCTCCAATGCCCTCTCCTCCCCACTCCGATCCTCTCTCCTCTCCACCTCCCCCCCCCCCCCCCCACCCCCATCCAATCCCCTGACCTTCTCTGGACGGAATCGAGGAAAGCGTGCTGGTGCAGGCTGCAGCCGCTGCACCGTTTGGTACTGCACATGTGCGACCGGATCGAGTGCGCATGCACAGTACCAAATGGGGGTGCATGCGCAGAGAGACCAGAACACCATGGAAATAATCACAGTGCAGAACATATGTATATAATACGGTTTTCTGGCTACTCATGTCTACTCACCTCCAAACGAATGATATGCTTATTAAAACTTAATGCAGAATTGAACATATTACTTGTGTGACGTGACATATTCAATCTCCTTGCCAATGTCTGCAAGAACATCATTCTGTGCCATGTCTGCTTAGTAAATCTGTTTTGTGAAGCTTTTCTTATCTGTTACTACCATTAAGCTACTTTCCAAAAGGCTCTTCTGTATGGAAACCACAATCCTTTTGCTTTAAAAGAAGGAGAGTTCTCCTGGTTTTCTGGCCAATATTTATCCCTCAACCAACAGCACTAAAACGTATTAGATGGTCATTATCTCATTGCTGTTTGTGGGAGCTTGCTGTGCATAAATTGGCTGCCGCATTTCCCTACATTACAACAGTAACTACACTTCAAAAGTACTTCATTGTATGTAAAGCACTTGGGAAATCCTGAGATTGTGAAAGGTGCTTGCAAAGTATTTCTTTCTTTAGAAACGTAGTAAGCCATTCAGCCTCTTGAGCCTATTCTGCTGTTCTATTAGATTATGGCTGATCTGTACCTCCATTCCATTGACTCTGCTTTGCTCCACATCACTTAATACACTTTAAGTAATAAAAAATTGATCTTGGGCCTGCAAATTTCAATTGACCCTGCATCCACAGCTTTTTGGGGGAAGAGAGTTCCAGATTTCTGCTACCCTTTGTGTAAAAAACGTGCTTTCTGATTTCACTCCTGAACGGCCTAGCTCTAATTTTAAGATTGTGCCACCTTGCTCTGGATTCTCCCACCAGAAGAAATAATTTCTCTGAATCTGCCCTATTGAATCCCTTTATCATTATATAAATACTTCAATTAGATCACCCTCAACCTTCCAAATAAAGGGAATACTGTTGTGTCTGTGTATAATAAGACACAGACTGCAGGAGAACGGTACAACAGGTGTTTACTCAACGTGGCTCACACTGGAACTGATCTGTACAGATTACTACTCAGTACTATATACAGGTGTGGTCACTGCCGGTACTGCAGTATACATGAGCTGTAAAAGATAGTTCCCCCCTTAAAGGTATATACATTACAATTCCTCCCCTTTTAGATTAACAGTACCATAACACTCATTTAACAATTAAATATCAAACTAATTACAATTAACACTTTTAACATGCAACATTAGCTGAAAATAGTCTATTTATATATTCAGTCTTTGGGGAGGCTTCCTGATCCTTTTTGGATAGCGCCTTTCCCAAGTGTCTTGCTCTTGGTGCGGAGGCGATTCTGGCCCCCTGTCGTCGGTTGGTTCATCAGCTTCCGATGCTACTGTTTCTGGGGTAGATGCGACCTGTACGTCGGGTTCATCACCAGGTACGTATGGGCGAGGCATGGGGTTGACTTGTTCCTGTGACTCTAGGATCTGGTCAGCATGGCGTCTCACGATGCTCTCCCCAATGTCCACTGTATACATTAGTGGGCCCTGCCGTGTGCATATCGTTCCTGGCTGCCATTTTTCTGTTCGGTAGTCGCGGGCCAAGACTGGTTGCCCTACATTGAAGCTCCTTGTTGGCTTCTCATGGATGTGCTGGAATTGCTTACTCTCAACATCTCTTCGTACGTTTGGTTTGAGCAAATCCAGGCGAGATCTTAACCTTCGGTTAAAGAACATCATGGCTGGGGCCTGGTTGGTGACTGCATGTGTCGCATTCCGGTAGGCAAACAGGAAATTGTCCACCTTGTGCTGCAGCGGAATGTTGTCATTGTACATAGCCTTTATTGCCTTCTTAAAGGTTTGTACGAACCTCTCAGCCAATCCATTTGTGGCTGGATGATATGGGGCGTGTTAAGTCTGTGTGTTCCAGTTATGGCTAATATGAATCACTGCACACAGACCACAAGAATAACTTTAACAGGTCTTTACTAGTCGAAGGTCAGGGCTGAACTGCCCAATAAATCATTACACAGCACTTATATACCGGTGTGGTCACCACAGGTATTACAGTATACAGCAGCCAAGATAAAGTAGTGCATCTCTTAAAATAGTTCTCTTAAAGGTGGAACGGTTACATACACCACAATCCTCCCTTTTTAGCTTAACAGTATATATTCCCCATTAACATAACATAATAAGATATATACACAACTTCATGTAAAAACAGTTCACAGATTCAGTCTCTGAGGAGGCCTCCTGACTCGGTCCGGATAACGCCTCGGTGGTGTAGTAGTTTTCGGTGGTGTAGTAGGTTCTTTTGGCAAGGTCGATTCGGCTTGAATGCCAGTGTCGGGTTCATCTGGTTCCAGTATCACCGGATCGGAGGTAGATACTATGGGTATCTCTGCTTCATCATTAGGCGTATAGAGTTGTGGTGTAGGTTGTCCCTTTTCGGATGACTCTATGATCTGGTCAGCATGGCGCCTTATTATGCTTTCACCAATGTCCACGGTATACATCAGCGGTCCTAGTCGTGTGCAAATAGTTCCAGGCTGCCATTTCTCGGTACGGTAGTCCCGGGCCAAAACTTGTTGACCTATCTGGAAGGTTCTAGTTGGCCTTTCATTCATGCCTTGAAATTGCCGGTTCTCTACGTCCCTTCTGATGTTTGGCTTGATCAAATCCAGCCGGCATCTTAGTCTTCTATTGAAAAACATCATGGCGGGAGTTTGGTTTGTAACCACATGTGTTGCATTCCTGTACGCAAACAAGAAGTTATCTACCTTATGTTGTAGATTTATGTCTTCATTACCCATGGCCTTTATGGCCTTCTTGAAGGTCTGGACAAACCTTTCAGCTAATCCATTGGTGGCGGGATGGTATGGGGCGGACGTGTAGTGCTTAACCCCATTGTTTTTTAAGAACTTCCTGAATTCTTCGGACACAAATTGCGGTCCATTATCAGAACAGATCTGTTCCGGCAGCCCATTCCTGGCAAATATGGTCCTTAATACTGTGATGGTTTTTTCCGTGGTGGTGGAGGACATCTTTATTACCTCCGGCCACTTGGAGTGTGCATCCACCGCGATTAAGAACATTGAGTCCATAAATGGACCAGCAAATTCGATATGTACCCTTTGCCATGGAGATGAGGTCCACTCCCATGGATGTAGAGGGGCTTGTGGTGGGGCGTTTTGGACCTTCTGGCATCCTAGACAGCTCTTGGTCATTTCTTCGATGTCTCCATCGATACCTGGCCACCACACAAACGCTCTGGCTAGGTTCTTCATTTTCACTCCACCCAGATGCCCCTCGTGCAGCTCCTTTAGCACTTTATACTGGAGTTTGGGTGGAATCACCACTCTGGATCCACACATCAAGGTTCCTCGGCACACTGACAGCTGTTCTCTTCTTTGCGAGAATGCTGGCAACAGTGGTTCGCCATGTGCTGGCCATCCGTTCACCGTTAAATCGTAGACTCGTGAGAGAGTCGGGTCATTTCTCGTTTCCTTTTCAATGGTAGAATTTGTTACTGGTAGACATTCCACTATGGTTGAGTGGAACATCTCCACTGGGTCCACTGTAGGCGCCTCTTCTACCGTTGGCAACGGTAGGCGCGATAAACCGTCAGCATTCCCATGCTGTTTTGATCCTTTGTATTCTATGTCATATTGGTGTGCCCCTAGGAAAAGGGACCACCTCTGTAGCCTTTGCGCTGTCATAATGGGAACGCCCTTTTTAGGGTTGAATATTGATACCAACGGCTGGTGGTCTGTCAGCAGTGTAAACTTCTGGCCCTGCAGGTAATGATTAAACTTCTTTACTCCCCACACAAGGCTGAGAGCCTTCCTATCTATCTGAGCATAGTTGCGCTCAGCGGAGGTCAATGATCTGGATGCAAATGCGACTGGCCTTTCCAAGCCATTTGGCAACTTGTGTGAGAGTACTGCTCCAATACCATAAGGAGAAGCATCACAAGCTAAACGAATAGGTAGCGTTGGGTCGAAGTGAGCCAACATTTCCTCTGAGATGATCAATGCCTTGCTTTTGCGAAAGGCCTTCTTACAGTCCTCGCTCCACTTCCATGGTACTTCTTTCTGCAAAAGAGCATTCAGCGGGTGCAGCACCGTGGATAGATTTGGCAGAAACTTATGGTAATAGTTAATCAACCCTAGGAACGACCTCAACTGGGATACATTTTCCGGAGCAGGAGCCTTCACAACAGCTTCGATCTTGTCAGGTGACTTGTGCAGCCCCTCCTGGTCAATGACATGACCACAGTACGAGATCCGTTTCTGAAAGAACTCACATTTCTGGCGATTAACTCGAAGTCCATATTCCTTCAATCTGGTGAGCACCAGTTTCAAATTTGCAAGGTGTTCCTCATCGTCATCTCCTGTAATCAGGATATCGTCCAAGTAACATTGAGTGCTTGGAATTCCCTGTAATACCTGCTCCATGGCCCTCTGTCAAATTGCTGGAGCCGAAGCCACTCCATAAACCAGTCTATTATATCGATACAAGCCTCTGTGCGTGTTGATTGTCAGATACTGGCGCGACTCTTCCTCAACTTCCATCTGTAAGTACGCTTGCGCCAGGTCTATCTTGGTGAAGTGTTTCCCGCCAGACAATGAAGCAAAGATATCCTCAATCCGCGGAAGCGGATATTGCACCGTGTGAAGCACCGGATTAACTGTGATCGTGAAGTCTCCACAGCTGCGGACCTTCCCCGGTTCCCCTGGCTTGTTACTCGATGAACGCTTCATGACGGGAACAATGGGCATGGCCCACTCACTCCAGTCCACCGTAGACAGTACTCCTGAACGTTCTAGCCCTTCCAGCTCAGCTTCCACAGCAGGTCGTATCGCATAAGGTACCAGTCTGGCTTTGAAAAATTTTGGGTTTGCATGTTCTGCAATCTTGATTTTTGCCTTAATTCCTCTCAGTGTTCCCAGTCCCTGTTGGAACACCTCTTTAGCCTCATCCAATATTCTGGACAATCGTTCAGGTTTGACATCTTTTTTTCCAGAATCTACCGTTATTGCTTTTAGGGAGTGCCAGTCCATATTTATTTTCCTGATCCACTCCCGTCCCAGAAGTGGTGGACCTCCCTCAGGTAGTACATATAAGTCCATTCCTTGGTGTTCTTTGCCCTTGTATATCACCTTGACTTTTATCTTTCCGATGGGGTATACTCTTTGCCCCGTGTATGTCTGCAATACTATCTCCGTATCCCGTAGGGGAATATGTGTGAATAACCTTTTGTAATCTTGCTTATTCATGACCGTCAACGCCGATCCGGTGTCCAATTCCATCTTCACTTGGACTCCTGCTATCTGCAGTGTGACCCAGATAGTTTGTAGGTCAGCTTCCTTACTCACATTGTGAATTCTCAGACTACCCAGTTCCTTGCTGTTGGAGTCTGAATCCGAATTCTGTTCATCCGAACTCTTCTCAGCCACCTTATGTACCTTTCTGCACTTTTCCTGCGGTGACTTTTTGTTGCTGGTCTTCTTTCCTGACCGGCATACTTTAGCTATGTGACCAAGCTTGCCACATTTTCTACATTCCTGGTTTTTAAACCAGCATTGGTTCTGATCGTGTGTTGTCTTTCCACAACGATAACATTTCGCTGTACCCAAAGCCATTTGATCTACGCTGAGTACCGCTGCCTTCAGCTGCATTTCCGCAGTGCCTCTCGCTGCGGCTTCGTGCGATGCTGCAATAGTGACAGCCTTATCAAGTGTAAGATCATTCTCTTCAAGCAGCCGCTTTTGTGTTCCTTCTTTCGACAATCCACACACGAATTTGTCTCTCAGTGCCTCTGTCAGTCTTTCCCCAAACTGACAGTATTTCGCTAGCTTACGCAGTTCAATTAAATACTCCGCGTTGCTTTCCTCTTTCAGTTGCGTTCTCGCATAAAATTTAAATCGTTCCGCTAACATCAGCGGTGTGGGGTTCAAATGATTTCTCAGGACACCAACAATATTAGCGAAAGCCTGATCCGCCGGTTTAGCTGGTGATAGAAGATGCTTCAATAGCCCGTATGTCTTCGCACCCATTGAGTTTAGTAAGGTTAGTGCTTTATCTTCATCGGATATTTTATTTGCCTTACAATAAATCTCTATGCGTTCTACATATGTGGCCCAATCTTCAACATCGGGATCGAAATCGTTGATGTTACCACGCTTAGGCATCCTCACAATCTTCTTGAGAAACAAAAAGAAATTTTTCTTTAATTTTTTTTTTAAATGGCGGTTTCCCGCGCTTGTCTTCTTCCCCCGCCTACGAAAATGGCGGCTTCCCGCGTTTACCTTTCTCCCCCGCTGGCTGCAATGGCGATTGCCGTATTGCTGCGTTCGTCCTCCCCAGCGGTTCTCAAATCGTGCCTCCCAGCCCCTCTTGCAGTCCGGTCCTTTCCCCCGGCTGCGGCTGAGTTCTCCGCGTTTTTTTTTTTTTTTTAATTTTCTCCTGCGCCTTACGCTGTCCCGGTCGCTGCGCCTCGCGGCCTCGGTAGCTGCCCGGCCTTTTTCACCGGTCGCGGTCGAGCTCTCTCTCGACGTTGTTGCGTCTCCCAGCCCGCTTGCAGCCCGGTCTTTTACACCGGCTGCGTTTGCATTCACCGCGGCTCCCGTGCCTTACGCTGCCCCAGTCTCAGCGCCTCTGGCCCCGACTTCTGTCCGGCTCTTTCCCCGGCCGTGGTCGAGTTCTCTGCCCTTATATCCTCCGTTTTTCCCTCCCCTACTTCACAGCCAACTTGGCCGACTTGCTGCTCGTCGCTGATCGGCTTACCCACCACCGTGATAGAAGGGATGATCACTGCCTGTTGCTGATGGAAGGCTTCGTGTCAGGATTCTTACTTGCTCTTCAGACCTGAGTCTTTTCTCAGCAGGATGATGAGGACGGATGCCTCTTCTCGACGCCCGTTAAACTGCCTTGGATATGTCTCTGCCGCAGGGTAAGATTGTACTCGTCGCCACTGTTAAGTCTGTGTGTTCCAGTTATGGTTAATATGAATCACTGCACACAGACCACAAGAATAACTTTAACAGGTCTTTACTAGTCGAAGGTCAGGGCTGAACTGCCCAATAAATCATTACACAGCACTTATACACCGGTGTGGTCACCACCGGTATTACAGTATACAGCAGCCAAGATAAAGTAGTGCATCTCTTAAAATAGTTCTCTTAAAGGTGGAACGGTTACATACACCACAGGGCGGATGTGTAATGCCTTACCCCATTCTTTTTCAAGAACCTCCGGAACTCTTCGGACACAAACTGTGGTCCGTTGTCGGAGCAAATCTGTTCTGACAAGCCATTCCTGGCAAAAATGGTCCGTAGGACTGCAATAGTTTTCTCCGTGGTGGTGGAGGACATTTTGATGACCTCAGGCCATTTCGAGTGCGCATCCACGGCTATTAAAAACATTGAGTCCATGAATGGACCAGCAAAATCAATATGCACCCGTTGCCATGGAGATGAGGGCCACTCCCATGGGTGTAGAGGGGCCTGTGGTGGTGCATTTTAGACTTTCTGGCATCTTGAGCAGCTCTTGGTCAGGTCCTCGATTTGCTTATCGATTCCTAGCCACCACACATAAGCCCTGGCTAGGCTTTTCATTTTTACCCCTCCCAGATGACCCTCATGAAGCTCATTGAGCACTCTATCCCTTAACTTGGGTGGAATTACCACTCGGGATCCACACATCAAGGTCCCCCGGCACACTGACAGCTGTTCTCTCCTTGTCGAGAATGCTGGCAACAGTGAGTCGCCATGTGCTGACCATCCCTTCACCGTCAAATCATATACCCGAGACAGTGTCGGGTCATTTCGGGTTTCCTTTTCGATACAAGCGTTAGTTACCGGAAGGTATTCAACTATAGTCGAATGGAATATTTCGACAGGATCCACTGCTGGTGCTTCCTCCGCAGTAGGCAGTGGCCGGCATGATAGCCCATCAGCATTTCCATGCTGTTTCGTGCCCTTATATTCAATCTCATAGTGGTGCGCCCCTAGAAAAAGTGACCATCTTTGTAGTCATTGTGCAGTCATCACCAGAACGCCCTTCTTCGGATTAAAAATGGAGACAAGAGGCTGGTGATCAGTCAGCAAGGTGAATTTCTGCCCGTGCAGATAGTATTGAACTTTTTCACTCCCCACACTAGGCTGAGGGCCTCCCTGTCAATCTGGGCGTAGTTAAGCTTGGCTGAGGTTAGTGATCGTGACGCAAAGGCTATTGGCCTCTCTGAGCCATCCGAGAATTTGTGCGACAGCACCGCTCCAATGCCGTATGGTGACGCATCACATGCCAACCGAATTGGTAATGCCGGGTTGTAATGGGCCAATACCTCTTTCGATGTGACTAGTGTTTTGCTCTTCTGGAAAGCTCATCTACATTCGTCACTCCACTTCCATGGCACCCCAGTTTGCAGTAGGGTGTTCAGTGGGTGTAGTATTGTAGACAAATTTGGCAAGAACTTATGGTAGTAGTTTACCAGCCCGAGGAACGACCTCAGTTGTGACACATTTTCCGGTGCTGGAGCCTTGACTACTGCCTCAATCTTCTCTGGGGACTTATGTAACCCCTCTTTATCGATAACGTGGCCACAATACGAGATCTGTTTTCTAAAAAACTCACATTTGGGGTGGTTAGCTCGGAGCCCATATTTCTGCAATCTAGTGAGCACCTGCTCCAGGTTGGCAAGGTGATCACTGTCGTTTTCACCCGTGACCAGGATGTCGTCCAAATAACACTGGGTCCCTGGGATCCCTTGCAGGACTTGTTCCATTGCCCTCTGCCAAATAGCCGGAGCTGATGCTACCCCGAATACCAGCCGGTTGTATTGGTAGAGACCTTTATGGGTGTTGATTGTGAGGTATTTTTTTGGTGCTTCTTCTACCTCCATTTGCAGATACGCCTGGGCCAGATGAATCTTAGTGAAGCATTTCCCTCCAGATAGCGAGGCGAAAATATCTTCAATTCGTGGAAGTGGATATTGTACGGTGTGAAGGACCGGGTTCACTGTTACCTTAAAGTCTCCACAGATGCGAACCTTCCTTGGATCCCCAGGCGTGCTGCTCAACGACTTTTTCATCACAGGGACGATGGGTGTAGCCCACTCGCTCCAGTCTACCTTGGACAGTACACCTGAACGTTCCAGACTCTCCAGCTCTGCTTCGACGGCTGGGCGGATCGCATAAGGTACCGGTCTGGCCTTAAAAAATTTTGGGCTTGCGTTTTCTTCAATTTTAATCATCGCTGTCATTCCTTTTAGTGTTCCGAGTCCTTGCTGGAACACTTCTTTCGCGTCAGTTAGGATCTTTGACAGTCGCCCAGGTGTGACGTCGTCATCCTTTTTGTCAGCCACAGTCAGTGCCTGTATGGAATGCCAATCCAGTTGTATTTTCCGGATCCATTCACGTCCCAGTAATGGTGGTCCTCCATCTTGCAATACATACAGGTCTAGTTTTGGTGTTTCCTTACCGTTATATATAACGCTCACCCTTATTTTTCCTTTGGGGTAGACTTTTTGCCCCGTGTACGTCTTCAAAATAATTTTTGTGTCTCTCAAGGGTATGTGTGAGAATAGCCGCTCGTAGTCCCGTCGGTTTATGACTGTTAGGGCTGATCCTGTGTCCAATTCCATCTTTACCTGGACTCCTGCTATCTTGAGAGTGACCCAAATGGTTCGGTGATCCTCCGTTGTGATCACATTATGTAGTTTCAGACAACTCAGTTCCCTGCTTTCAGAGTTGTTATCACTCTTTTGTTCGTCTGAACTATTCTCCATCATCTTATGTACCTTCTTGTACTTTTCTTTGGTAGGTTTTTTTTGCTGGTTTTCTTTCCCGACCTGCAGACTCGTGCTATGTGTCCTACTTTTCCACACTGTCTGCACACTTTGTCTTTGAACCAGCAATCATTCTGGTCGTGTGTTGTTCTGCCGCAGCGATAGCACTTCTCTGTTCTATATGACATTTTGTTTGTGCCATATTCTTGCGGTCTCTGTTGTATCTCTGCAGTGCCCCGTGCTGCTGCTTCATATGATACCGCAATGCTGAAAGCCTTTTCCAGCGTAAGGTCCTTTTCAGATAAAAGCCGTTTCTGGGTTCCTTCACTTTGAAGCCCACACACAAACTTGTCCCTTAAGGTATCTGCCAGTCCCGTTCCAAACTGGCAGTGTTTCGATAGTTTGCGCAGTTCTGTTAAATAATCAGCATTGCTTTCATCCTTATGCTGGTTCCGTTTGTGAAACTTGAATCTTTCTGCTATCAGCAGCGGTGTGGGGTTTAAATGTTACTGTAGTATCGTTACTATGTCTTCAAAACTCTTTTCCATTGGCTTCGTTGGGGTTACTAGATTTCGTAATAAACCATACGTCTTTGCACTCATTAAATTTAACAATACCAACGCTTTCTTGTCATCTGACAGCTCATTTGCCTTGCAGTATACCTCTATTTGTTCGACATATGTAGTCCAATCTTTGACTTCATTGTCAAATGCGGTGATACTGCCACTCTTCGGCATTTTGGGTGTGGTTTAAAATGGCGTCTCCCAATGGCTTAAAATGGCGTCTCCCGTGCTTTCCTTCTTCCCCCGCTGCTGCCAACACCTCTCCCGGCGGTTCTCGTGGCAATGGCGGCACCCTGTAGGTTTCGCGCGCTTCTCCTGCGCTGCTGCCAACGCCACTCTCGGCGGTCCTCGTGGCAATGGCGGTGCCCTGTAGGTTTCGCGCACTTCTCCTGTGCTGCTGCCAACGCCACTCTCGGCGGTCCTCGTGGCAATGGCGGCGCCCTGTAGGTTTCGCGCGCTTCTCCTGCGCTGCTGCCAACGCCGCTCTCGGCGGTCCTCGTGGCAATGGCGGCGCCTCGCGGGTTTCTGCGCGTCTCTCTCTCCCTTTCTTCGATGCTGCTCGGCCCCTGAACACCGGCTGTGCCCTGTGCGCTTTGCCCTCTCTCTCTCTCCCCCGTCGACACTGCTTGGCCCTTTGCTGTGCCGCTCGGTCGGGCTCTAGCCCGCCGCTGTCCGGGAAGGGTCTGCGCACTACCTGTTGCCAGCCCGTTTCGCTGGACCACCTCAACTGGAAAGCCAAGCCTGGCTCTCGACAGCCTCCCCCGCAATTCTCGAGTCTCTGCTGGATGACTGGGCGGTTGCCCCTGGTCGACACCCGAGTCTCTGGCCTTGACCTCCAATCCACTGATCTCCAGGAATGAATCCCCGGGAGGTGATGCAGAGTTGCAGGTAGGTTCGAACTTGCCTTGTCGCCAATGTTGTGTCTGTGTATAATAAGACACAGACTACAGGAGAACGGTACAACAGGTGTTTACTCAACGTGGCTCACACTGGAACTGATCTGTACAGATTACTACTCAGTACTATATACAGGTGTGGTCACTGCCAGTACTGCAGTATACATGAGCTGCAAAAGATAGTTCCCCCCTTAAAGGTATATACATTACAAATACAAACCAAGTTTAGTAGAAATTCATAACACATTCTCCATTGAGCTGTCGTCTGAGTAATTCCTTTGCATTTCAGGATTGGTATGATCTGTTGTAGTTCCCTCACTCAGAGAAATTCAGATCAATTAATATTTGAGGAAAAAAGTACTTGTAGAAGCATTATATGTTTCTTATAACTAATTATAAATATTGCCTTCAATACTGCCTCGGAAAATAATTTATTTCTGTTTGAGATAATTTAATTGACTGTTAGGGAAACATCAGGGTCCCTAGGCCTGTCTATTTTTTTAAGTTTTTGGC
Source organism: Somniosus microcephalus (assembly GCF_052327205.1). Lineage (NCBI taxonomy): Eukaryota > Metazoa > Chordata > Chondrichthyes > Squaliformes > Somniosidae > Somniosus > Somniosus microcephalus. The sequence goes on from NC_140992.1 coordinate 220,659,592, forward strand.
TTGCATTTAGTGATACTGAAGCAAGCATTAATGTCAGGAGAAGCTTTATGACTTTCATTAAAACCTAAATCACTTAGAACGCAATTTTAACTGTGTCTTTTGCTGTTTTTCTCTCTGTCCCAATCCCTCTCACTTCTATTTTTATTATTTTAACTTCCACGTCAACAGTATCCCTTATTTGATGGTACTGGTCATAAAATGGCCAACACTGAGATTCAATTAAAAATCTACAATTATTTTTTAAAATAATTTTCCTCTTTAAATTCTAAGGAGCCTCCGGAGGAACTCATGGCATTAAGTAGATAGGAGGGACTGTGTTAGTTTCTGGGGTACTGTGCTAGCCACAGCTATTATACTGGAGCCAGCAGGATTTGTCCAGTATCAAGACAATCTGCATTACTAGAGGTGGAAGCTCTGAACTGGAATGAGACTTTGTCTGTCTATATTAGGATGTTTGTGCAAAATTTGAGCCCGACAGTCATGAAATTGTTAGTATAATGCTAGAAGTAAGAAAGAAAGACTTGCATTTATGTAGCACCTTTATGACCACCGGACGTCCCAAAGCGCTTTACAGCCAATGAAGCACTTATGAACTGTAGTTACTGTTGTAATCTGAGAAAGGCAGCAGCAAGCTCCCACAAACAGCAAGGTGATAATAACCAGATAATTTGTTTTTTTTAGTGATGTTGATTGAGGGATAAATATTGGCCAGGACACCGGGGATAACTCCCCTGCTCTTCTTCGAAATAGTGCCATGGGATCTTTTGCGTCAACCTGAGAGAGCAGACGGGGCCTCAGTTTAACGTCTCATCTGAAAGACGGCACCTCCGACAGTGCAGCACTCCCTCAGCACTGCACTGGAGTGTCAGCCTAGATTTTTGTGCTCAAGTCTCTGGAGTGGGACTTAAACCCACAACCTTCTGATTCAGAGGCGAGGGTACTACCGACTGAGCCACAGCCGACAAATATTGGGGCAATGTATTTATATTGAGACTATTTTAATGTGTATTAGATTCTGCCATTGATTGCGGAGCTGATATACCGTAGTTTTAAACAGAAATGTAACTTACTATTCAGTCTTTCACTTCCATTACATCATCAGCCAGCTTTACACAATTCTCTGGAAAATCTTTTGTTGAATCGCTCACCAGCATTAACTAAATTGACAGTGAACAAGTGAATATTCATTGCTGCTGCAGAAGAGATTCGGACAGTAATCACATCAGGCGCAAGATAAATTCTTTCAAAAATCTATTCCAGCTTTTGTCTCATCATTTATTTTGTACAAAACTGAAGCATTTTGGCTGCACAAGGAATATAATGATTTACAATTTATGCTGATTTTAATGAAAATTACCATTTATTATCCATTCAACGAGGGTGAGAGGCTGCAGCTTATGCGAGTCTCTGCGATTTGTTTGTACAGGAGGGGTGGGAAGAAAATATATTAATTCAGTGGAAGAATTATTTTATGTGTTTTAATAACTTGAAGCCAAAAAAAAGGCACAAAGGTTGACAGCTTGTGTTATTAAAGATGTTGATGCTCTTTGAGAAGATGCCAGCACAATTACTGCAGACAGAAGTTGGTGGAACCACTCTGTGCCAGCTCAGTGCACCCTGGTGTTGTGTAATAGAGGTGATGATGATGAATAACCCAATAACAGCGATAATGTTTAGTTGTGATCATTTTAATTTCTATATCATGGCAACACTAGCTGGCAGCAGTGGTTGCAAATTATATTACTCTGTCTCTGCTGGTGAGATCTTGCAAGTTCCTGCCAGTGTCCTCAGTAGAGGCTGCTAATTAATGAATCTTCACATAGAATAAACTCTCAATTTCTTCTCCAGTCAAGCTCCTGCAGCTTTCTACCACAGCTGTGTAGCAACTAACGTAAATGAGTGGCGCTGTTAATGTGGGCAGTCGTGCACTATTTTAAGTATTACCTGCATGTGTGTCTTGATAAAAGGGATCCACCATAATGAGTCTGCACATCAAGGTTTAATTTAATTACATCATTACTGACGCAGAAGCATTTCTGGGCCCCAGGTGAAAAACTATGCCTGGATTGCAACTATTACAATAAATAATACTGCTGCGGTAGTGAAGTGGCAACTGATAAATGATAAAAAGGCTTCATTACATTAATACCTTTTAATTCATAAAATAGGGTTAGAGTAAAACTAAAAATAAAGACATTTCCTGATTTTGTGAATAGGAGATAAAAATGGATTTCATGTTTGGGGGATTTTTTTGCATTACATGATTATTTACACAAAAGCAAAGAAAAATTGCACTAACAGTGTTTATAGCCTTCATACTGATGTCTTGTGTTTTTTTCAAGCTTGAACTGCTGTATTTATTCTGTATGACCATTAAGTGCTCATATGTAAATGACGTAATGTTTAATGAGAAGCAAGGTCATTTGAAATTAGCTGCCAAATGAACATTTTGAAACGAGATATATAGTGCACTGAAGAGAATATATTTGAATGCTCCTGTGGTGATGTATTATGATACAGGTGATTGTGTGCATACACCCATATGTATCGCTGAGGTAGCTTTTTTAAAAACTTGTTTTTATGGGATGTGGGCGTCGCTGGCTAAGCCAGCATTTATTGCCCATCCCTACTTATAAGAACATAAGAACATAAGAAATAGGAGCAGGAGTAGGCCAATCGGCCCCTCGAGCCTGCTCCACCATTTAATAAAATCATGGCTGATCTGATCTCAACCTCAAATCTACTATCACTCTCCATCCCGCCCGAACCCATGTGATCTCCCAGGAGAGGTGAAAAACCAGTTAAAAAAAAACCAATGGCCAATTTGGGAGAAAAAATCTGGGAAATTCCTCTCCGACCCATCTAGGCAATCGAAACTCGTCCAGGAGATCACTCTGTCCCTATATTTTCTACAGTACTTACCTTCTGTAAAGTCGATCTCCACCCCAGCCAGGAACAGGAATAAAACCATCTCCTGAAATCTAACAGAATTAGAACACAAGAAGTAGGAGCAGAACCAGGCTACACGGCCCCTGGGCCCGCTCCACTACCCACAGGGCCACGACCATTCCGAACCTAGACTCATGTCCAATTTCCTGCCCGCTCCCCGTAACCCTTAATTCCCTTTACTTCTAGGAAACTATCTATTTCTGTTTTAAATTTATTTAATGATGTAGCTTCCACAGCTTTCTGGGGCAGCAAATTCCACAAACCTACCACCCTCTGAGTGAAGAAGTTTCTCCTCATCTCAGTTTTGAAGGAGCAGCCCCTTATTCTAAGATTATGCCCCCTAGTTCTAGTTTCACCCATCATTGGGAACATCCTCACCGCATCCACCCGATCAAGCCCCTTCACAATCTGATATGTTTCAATAAGATCGCCTCTCATTCTTCTGAACTCCAATGAGTAGAGTCCCAATCTACTCAACCTCTCATCATATGTCCACCCCCTTATCCCCGGAATTAACCGAGTGAACCTTCTTTGTACTGACTCGAGCGCAAGTATGTCTTTTCTTAAGTATGGACACCAAAACTGTATGCAGTATTCCAGGTGCGGTCTCACCAATACCTTGTACAACTGCAGCAATACCTCCCTGTTTTTATATTCTATCCCCCGAGCAATAAAAGCCAACATTCCATTGGCCTTCTTGATCACTTGCTGCACCTGCATACTAACTTTTTGAGTTTCGTGCACCAGGACCCCCAGATCCCTTTGTACTACAGTACTTTCCAGTTTCTTGCCATTAAGATAATAACTTGCTCTACAATTTTTCCTGCCAAAGTGCATAACCTCACACTTTCCAGTATTGTATTCCATCTGCCAAATCTCTGCCCACTTACTTAGCCTGTCTATGTCCCTTTGCAGCTTTTTTATGTCCTCCTCACTCACTACTTTCCCTCCCATCTTTGTAGCATCTGCAAACTTTGATATGTTACGCTCGGTCCCCTCCTCCAAATCGTTAATATAGATTGTAAAGAGTTGGGGACCCAGCACTGACCCCTGCGGAACACCACTAGTTACTGATTGCCAGTCTGAGAATGAACCATTTATCCCAACTCTTTGCTTTCTGTTAGAGAGCCAATCCTCCACCCACGCCAGAATATTACCCCCAATCCCGTGATTTTTTACCTTAAGCAATAATCTTTTGTGTGGCACCTTGTCAAATGCCTTTTGGAAGTCTAAATACACTACGTCCATTGGTTCCCCTTTATCCACCCTGTATGTTACTTCCTCAAAGAACTCAAGCAAATTTGTCAAACATGACTTCCCCTTCATGAAACCATGCTGAGTTTGTCCTATTAAATTATGTTTATCCAAATGTCCCGTTACTGTCTCCTTAATAATGGACTCTAAAATTTTACCAACCACAGATGTTAGGCTAACAGGTCTATAGTTTCCAGCCTTTGGCCTACTACCCTTTTTAAATAAGGGTGTTACATTAGCAGTTTTCCAATCTGCCAGGACCTTTGCTAAGTCCAGGGTGTTTTGGAAAATTATTACCAATGCATCCACAATCCCTACTGCCACTTCCCTCAAGACCCTAGGATGTAAGCCATCAGGTCCAGGTGATTTATCTGCCTTGAGTCCCATTATTTTACTAAGTACCACTTACTTAGTGATTTTAATCGTATTTAGCTCCTCCCCCCCTAGAGCCCCCTGTTTGTCCAGTGTTGGGATATTCTTAGTGTCCTCTATCGTAAAGACTGACACAAAATATTTGTTCAGCGTTTTTGCCATCTCCATGTTTCCCACCATTAATTTCCCAGTCTCATCCTCTAAGGGACCAACATTTACTTTAGCCACCCTTTTTCTTTTTATATAACTATAGAAACTTTTGCTATCTGTTTTTATATTTTTTGCTAATTTACTTTCATAATCTATCTTCCCTTTCTTAATCAATCTTTTAGTTATTTTTTGCTGTCTTTTAAAGACTTCCCAATCTTCTATCCTCCCACTAGATTTGGCTACCTTATATGCCCTTGTTTTTAGTCGGATACTATCCTTAATTACTTTACTTAGCCATGGATGGCTATCTTTTCTTTTACACCCTTTTTTCCTCAGTGGAATATATATTTTTTGGAATTTGTAAAATAACTCCTTAAATGTACACCACTGATCATGTACCGTCTTACCCTTTAATCTATTTTCCCAGTCCACTCTAATCAATTCCGCTCTCATACCTTCATAGTCTCCTTTATTCAAGCTCAGCACGCTTGTTTGAGATCCAATCTTTTCACCCTCTAATTGAATATGGAATTCAACCATGTTATGGTCACTCATTCCAAGGGGATCCTTTACTAGGACATTTTTAATTAATCCAGTCTCATTACACAGGACCAAATCTAAGGTTGCTTGCCCCCTGGTCGGTTTAGTTGCATACTGCTCAAGAAACCCATCCCTAATATACTCAATGAACTCATCCTCAAGGCTGCCCTGCCCAATTTAATATGTCCAGTTAATATGATAGTTAAAATCCCCCATAATTATAGCTGTTCCCTTATTACAAGCCTCAACTATTTCCTGATTAATACTCCGTCCAACAGAGTTGCAACTGTTCGGAGGCCTATAGACTACGCCCACTAGTGTTTTTTTCCCCTTATTATTCCTTTTCTCCACCCAAACTGTTTCACTATCCTGCTCCTTTGACCCAATATAATTTCTCTGTATTACAGTGATTCCTTCCTTTATTAACATAGCCACCCCACCTCCCCTTCCTTCCTGCCTGTCCTTCCTGATTGTTAAATAACCTGGTATGTTTAATTCCCAGTCATGGTCACCCTGCAGCCATGTTTCTGTAATGGCCACAAGATCATACCCATATGTAGTTATTTGTGCCGTTAACTCATCCATTTTGTTACGAATGCTACGTGTATTCAGATAAAGAACTTTCAAATATGTTTTGTGACACTGAGTTCCTGTTTTTTCCCTTTTTACTACTTTACCTTTTACTCCATACCTTCTGTCTCTTCCTGACACGTTCTGTTTTTTAATTCCCCCACTGCTACCTAAGTCTATGACCTTCTCCGTTGTCATTTTTATTATTTGCTCTCTAGAAACCTCCCCCCCACTAATTAGTTTAAAGCCCTCTCTACAGCCCTAGTTGTATGATTCGCCAGGACTCTAGTCCCAGCACTGGCCAAGTGAAGTCCATCCCAACGGAACAGTTCCCTCCTATCCCAGTACTGGTGCCAGTGTCCCAAGAAGCAAAACCCATTTCTCCCACACCAGTCTTTGAGCCACGCATTTAACTCTTTAATTTTATTTATCCTAGCCAAATTCGCTCGTGGCTCAGGTAATAACCCTTGAGGTTCTGTTTTTTAATTTGACCCCTAGCTGCTCATACTCCTTTACCAGAACCTTCTTCCTTGTCCTATCTACGTCGTTTGTATCAACATGGACCATGACGACAGGATCCTCCCCCTCCCACTCCAAGTTTCTTTCCAGCCCAGAAGAGATGTCCTTAACCCTGGCACCGGGCAGGCAACACAGCCTTCAGGACTCCCGCTCTTGACTGCAGAGAACCCTATCTATCCCCCTAATGATACTATCCCCTACCAATACAACATTTCTTTTTACTCCCTCCACTTGAATGGCCCCCTGTTCCATGGTGCTGTGGCCAGGTTGCTCATCCTCCCTGCAGTCCCCGCTCCCACCTTCACAGGGAGTAAGAACCTCGAACCTGCTTGACAAGAGCAAGGGCTGCGTCTCCTTCAAAACTACCTCCTGGATCCTCGTACCTGCCTCACTCGTAGTCACACTGTCCTGTCCCTGACCACGGACTACATCTGCATTAATTAATTTCATAGGTGTGACTACCTCCTGAAACATAGAGTCCAGGAACTTCTCCCCCTCCCTGATGTGCCGCAGTGTCTGAAGCTCAGTCTCAAGCTCTTTAACACGGAGCCTGAGTTCCTCTAGCAGCAAACACTTATCGCAAATGTAATCACCGTGAGCCTCAATGGGGTCCACCAGCTCCCACATTTCACAACAGTAACACATCACCTGTTCACCAATATGTATGTAATTAATTAAATTTCTTATTATTAGTTATGAAGGCCCTCTGCCCCGATATAGATGATAATATTACACCACTATTTAATAGGACTTACCAACTTAAAGGTACAGAAGAGAAGGAAAAGGACCTACCAACCAGCTGATTACCAACCTCCATTTTGAATGCTGTCTGTGGGGCCATCCGGTTGAATTGTCTTGCTGCGCCTCATCTGCAGTGCTGGATTAGCCTGAGAGTGGGAAGCAAAACAGAGCAAAAACACCCCCTCATCTCCCACTTGTCCGAACTCTGCCACTTACCAAACTCTGCTTACACTCAATGCACCGCACTCAGAGCTGCCGCACTAAGCCCGCCCCTTTTTATACCCGGATTCTACTTCCGGTTTAAACTCCCCAACAGCTTAATTTACTCTAAAAAATTAAACTTACATCAAATAATTAAATTTTTAACTCACTAAAATTCAGTAAATTCACTTAAATGACTTTTTCTGCCACTTACCAAACTCTGCTTACACTCAATGCACCGTACTTGCCCTTGAGAAGGTGGTGGTGAGCCGCCTTCTTGAACCACTGCAGTCCATGTGGTGAAGGTACTCCCATAGTGCTGTTAGGTAGGGAGTGCCAGGATTTTGACCCAGCGACAATGAAGGATCGGCGATATACTTCTAAGTCAGGATGATGTTTGCCTTGTAGGGGAACTTGGAGGTGGTGGTGTTCCCATGCGTCTGCTGCCCTTGTCCTTCTAGGTAGAAGAGGTTGCGGGTTTGGGAGGTGCTGCCGAAGAAGCCTTGGTGAGTTGCTGCAGTGCATCTTGTAGATGGTACACACTGCAGCCACGGTACACCAGTGGTGGAGGGAGTGGATGTTTAAGGTGGTTGGGGGGTGCAAATCAAGCAGACTGCTTTGTCCTGGATGGTGTCGAGCTTCTTGAGTGTTGTTGGAGCTGCACTCATTCAGGCAAGTGGAGAGTATTCCATCACACTCCTTACTTGTGCCTTGTAGATGATGGAAAGGCTTTGAGGAGTCAAGAGGTGAGACACTCGCTGCAGAATACCTAGCCTCTGACCTTCTCTTGTTGCCACAGTATTTATGTGGCTGGTCCAGTTAAGTTTCTGGTCAATGGTGACTCCCAGGATGTTGATGGTGGGGGATTCGGTTAATTATGGGATGTTTCATACTGCTATAAAAATTTTAGGTATTTCCAATAAAAATGCCTGTTGAAAGAATGCAACTTCATGACAATTTTCTGTTGCTAAATATGTAAATACACTTGATGTAATATTCTGCAGTATGTGTTCTCTGTGTGATATTATCTGAGCTATCAAAGATTTAAGACCCTTTACTTGACACTACTAACCTTTCTTTGTACTGGAATACATGTAGGAACAGTACTTCTGCATTGATAGCACCACTCGTTAAAGCTTGTTTGCAGCAACGGTATCAATGCTGATTTTGTTCTGAAGCTCAGAGGAAGAATGACCACCCATGTAGAGGTGAGTCAACAACAACTAGCATTTATTCAGTACCTTCAACATAAAATGTCCAAATTGCTGTAAACGGGCTAAATCTAAAGCCAAACAGGTAGTACATGAGTTGGGAGGTGAATGAAGGCATCGTCAAAGTAGAAGGTTGTGAGGAGACTTTTACAGGAGGGAAGAAAGGTAGCAAGACAGAGGGGTTTGGAGATCAACTTCCAGATTGTGGGGCCGAGGTGGCTGAAGGATCTGCCTCTTAGGTGGACATAAAAGATCCCATGGCACTATTTCAAAGAAGAGCCAGGGAGTTCTCCCCGGTGTCCCCATCGATATTTATCTCTTAATAAACATCACTAAAGCATATTTTCTGGTCATCATCACATTGCTGTTTGTTGGACCTTGCTATGCGCAAATTGGCCGCCATGTTTCCTACATTATAATAGTGACTACACTTCAAAAGTACTTAATTGGCAGTAAAGTGCTTTGGGACATCCTGAGGTCATGAAAGGTGTTATATAGATGCAAGTCTTTTTTTTTGTCCACCTGTAGACTTTTACAGTACTCCTCGCTGTTGCCAAATCCTCTACTTTTGCGTTGTCAGCAAATGGGAATGGAAACTCAGGTTATTGCTCCCTCCCTCCCTAAACCTGGGGACGCTGAGCCCAGTGATAATCCTCCAACCCCACATTAGCTAACTCAGCACAAACCAGGGATCAACCTTGAGATCTTCCTGCTCTATGTAGCTCAGTACTCACCCCAATGTGCATGTACTCAGAAATATTTTGCTTTGATTTCCATGTATATCCACATGTGAAATTTGACATGCATAGTTCCCACCTACAATATTAATACTTAGCAATAAATTTAAAATCTTGACCTTTCAAAATAACTAACTTTTACTCCATTGAAAGGAACCAAAGAAAAATCACAGAAATGGATTTATGCAAGTGTTCTGGTAAATCCTGTTAAATCATCATAATGATGTATTCATACTCCAGTGTATGGAAACATTACAATCTTGATGCCATAGATCTGCCATATTTAGGGGTAATCAAATTGACATAAGGCTTCTTCTGCTCATATGGAAGCTGACTGTAAATTGACAATCACACTCAAATATTTTGTCTTTGTATAAAGCCATGAAGCTAAACTTTTATACTAGAGCTATCACTCAGATGCTTGGAGCGAAAACAGCCGTGTGAATTTAATACACTATGCCTGCTGAGGGGATTTTCAAAGTGTCCAGAGTTATGATTGGAAAGAGATCTGAGGTAGCTCATCTGAGTAATAGTGATATTATAGCACACCTGAATGTCTAATAATGCCAATCAAAACTAAACCAATTTCATAAATAACTGTCCTTAAATGGTGTGTATGAGCAGGGTAGTGAAGGCCATCAGAATATCTAATTTATTCTTGCAAAAAGAAACCTTTATAAGTTACTTTGTTGCTTGAGTTACAAAGCTTTACTCACTTGGTTAGGAAGCTGTTTCTCTTTGCACATTCTACTTATATTAAAAGATACTTTCCAATATAAAGACCTTTCGGTTTTAATTGTAACCTTTTCCCTTTTTCGTGATGGACATGCTCCACATTGAGGTTGATTTATTTCTGTGAGGCCCTCTGGTAGGTTTCTAATTCATCTTCCTGTGAGATAAACTGCAGTTAGATACTACCTACACTTTCAGTGCCAAAATAATGAACTGTGGTTTACCACTATTGCATTTGTTGCCTGTCAGCTACCAAGTTCATCACCTTCAGTCTACCTCACACCTGTTTACTATCCATTATCACAACTGAACAACTGTATGCTTCTAAACCAAAAGATGCATATCTTGCCTTGCTTTTGATAGAGATCCCTACCCCACAAACCGCATACACTAACTGTCCATTTTTAAAAATATAATTGATTAACATGAGCCTAAGACCAGCTACAGATTGCTTGCATTTCTATGCAAAAAGCAGTTTATTCAATAATGAATTAGAAGCTCAATTTTAAAATATATATGCTGATTTTACAGGGATTTACCTGTGTAAATTTGGATTCTGTCATTTGATACTGACTGACAAACCTTTGTCAATTTTTGCATTTCATATCATTCACGTGTGAGCATTTCAGTGGTGAAATAATCGCAATTCACTTTTCATACTTGTATGGCTTGATCTTTATTTTTATTTTTAATTCCTTGAGGAGGCTGGTTTTACTTGCAATCAATTGTGTGATCATCTTATCAGTGTTCTGAAACAGCACATCTTATAAATAAGTTTCACACTAAATGAATGTGGTAAATGCTATTGAAACTTCACAAAATTGTAAATGTGGACCTCCCTCTGTTTTGAGATGTGTTGCTGTCTTTAATAATCTCCCCATGCGTCTATATAAACCAAAGTGGCCATTTTGTGAAAATAATATAGGTTAATGTAAAATTAGGAACAACAAAAAGCTACTTAACTTACCCAGATTAATGTGTTGTTTAAACCTGTATAAAGACACATTCAGACCATCCTTATATTTATCCTACTTTTGTGCCACACCAATAGCCTCTGCCCTTTGATGAATTAATTATCTTTCTGCTTTTTTGAATGATTCAACCGAATTTATATTGACCATCAACTCTAGCTTTGAAATTGTAACTTCCCAAATTATATATTTACAAGCTTGTGTGCCTTGGAGTTTCCTTGAATTTCAAATCTTCATGTTTGCCTTACTGAATCTCTGTGGCCCCAATATTAACTCGAAGGCATGTTGGGAACGGCAGTGTGGGGGTGGGAGGATCCGATATTGCATGGGAAACCCAAAAGGGATTTCACTGTGTATGCCTGTGGCATTTTAACGCAGCCACCTTATTATCATTTGATTTCCGGGTTTGGTGTCGATTGCGTGGCTGTGGGCGCGATGAGGAGCCGCATGATGCGATCTCAACTCTAGTGTTAAAGGGGCCAATCCAAAGATGGGATTTGCAGGTTGGGAGTTTGCACAAAGAGAGGGAGAAGTTTCATGATAGATTCAGGAGGGTAAAGGGCTGCATCTTGATTTAACGATGCATCGCTTGATGTGCTGCTGGGGACAGTGAGGAGCCACAGAGTGATTCTCTTCCCCAGTAACAGGAAAAAGAAACATGCTGCTACCACAAAGAAGGCATGGCTGAAGGTGGCCCAGGAGGTCAGAAGCAGGAGCATTGTGCCACACTCCTGGATTCAGTGCAGGAAGTTTATTAATTACCTAGCCAGGTCAGGAAAGGTGAGTAGAGTTGCACATTCACCTGCATTCTGTTGTGCACATCACATCCCCTCACTCTGCATTCTCAAGCCTAGTCCATCACATCACTCCTCATACCCACTTACCTTGCAAGCACACCCATTGTTCTCTTTCATTGTACTTCCTCACATCCCCATCTATCCATCCACCACTGCCACTCACCCTGAACCTTATGCAATTTGATGCCTCTCCCTGATAGTCACCCTCACCAAATGCACTCCATCCATCGAGTGAACACATGCCATTACAGTCACTTGTAGGTCTGTTCTTTCCCTCGTTGCAGGAGAAGAAAACACAGAAAATGAGGAAGAGGGAAAGAATCGTATGTGGTCTCCCACAGATTTCCCAGCTAACAACTGCAGAGGAGGAAACACTGGAGAGCAGTGGTGTTTTGGACTCCCTGGCCATCGGAGATAGGGAGACAGGGAGCTTCCAGCTACCTGGTGACACAATTAAATATCAGCGACCCACATGTCATACAACAATAAGTTATGTTGACTTGATTTCAACAGCGAGTGAAATATGATCATCTTCATAAAGATAAGTTGCATTGTACTTACATTGCCAAAATGACTAGAGATAATTAGCTTACATCAGCAGAAAACCTTAAAGGAAATACCACTGTAAAAGGGCATAAATATTGAACTCTCAAATGGGATAATAGACTCGCTTAAAGGGGCAAAACGATTCTCGGCTTCAGAGCTAGTTCTGTAAGTCTACAACTCTTTGTACCTCGGGGATTAAAGTACTGTATTTGATTTTGGTGGATATCCTGAATAAACTTTAAGAACTGTAAAACTGTAGCGAAGTTAAGATTTGAGAGTAGGTTCTCTGCTAATAGAATTGTTATGCTTTTTCTTTTTGGAACTGTTAATGTTGCAATTGACTCACCAACTGTAAATTATATGTTGGTTCTTTAATAAATCTATATATTTTTAGAATTGTCTCATAATACTTCTGTATCAAACTCGCGAACTCAATCTCTGTACACTCTTTGGTGAGGAGTTGCAGAATTCTGGGGAGTTTTCTGGATCCTCATAATATCCGGAACATTACAGTCTAGCTAAACTTATTAAAAGTGCTATCTGGAGGATGGTAACTTTTTCAGGTTGTTCCTTTCCTTTAGGAGAGATAGTCTGGACCTTTAGACCCAATTAAGCGTCTTTAGGATTCGGCTACCTCAAACTTTAGTTGAAAGTGAATGTCTGAGGAATATGCTTGATCCGGGGTAGCCCTAAAGGGGCTAGGACTAGTAATAATCCTTTCAGCCCCTCCCCCCCCCACAGTCAGTGCCCCATATGCTGCCTCGTCTCATGATGGTCGCGTCTGCCCCGCACAGGAGCAGGTAGAGCAGTCATTGGCTGGGCCCCCATGGGCTCCAAAACCCAAGAGTATCTCAGCAGTCAGAACAGATATCTGAGCAGCCTGTCTCTACCTCTGCTTAAGGCACAAAGGTTGCACCACGTAGCAGCGGTTGAAAAAAGAAGAGTAAAGCTTTGTAGTTCCACAAGGGTATGCACATGGGTGTATGATGAAATGTTATATTGTGAAGTTTCCGTTGTTTAGTGGAATCACATAGATTTTATTCTTTTGCACCACTTTCCCATCTTGCCCATTCTTGGTTGCAGCGTGGCAAATTGCTTTTTAACTTGCCTGTTGATGAATGGGAAAACATTCATTGATGGGAACCAATGGGGGGATGTGCAAGGGGTGGATGGTTGTTGGCAGTACTGTTTTGTGCCAATGGTATTGGGGGGGGGTGCGAGAAGAGTGACTGTTACATGTGGTTCTGCCATGGGGGCACTGGTGCAACCTAAGTGAACCTTGCATTAATAAGGGCATCTCTGGCATCATAGGCAACAATGTGAGCTGCTGGTACTGCATTGCCCTCATCACCTTCCTCCTTCTCGAGATCGCCTGCATAGGATCTGCACTCTGTAACTTGTTCGTCCTGCAGACCCAAAACTTGCTGCTGTGCAATATTGTGCTGAGTGCAGCACACCCCAACCTTTCTGGACACCCTGGCTGGTGCACACTGAAGGCCAACTCCAGATCTGTCTAGGTACCTGAAGCGCATCTTCAGCATGCTGATGGCTTGTTTGATCACATATCTGATGGTTATATGGCATTCATTGTAATGCTGTTAGGCTTCATTGGTTGGGTTCCTGACAGGTGTCATCAGCCAAGTTTGAAGTGGGTATCCCTTGTCTCCTAGCAGCCACCCCTTAAGTGTGCTTGCAGGTCCAAAGATGTCAGGAAGCTTGGACTGCCCCAGAATGAAAGCATCATGGCAGTTCCGGTGAATCTTGCGCACATCCACAGAAATATCTTTCTGTGGTTGCACCCAGCTGCACATTGATGAAGTGGAAGCCCTTGCAGTTCATGAGTACTCCTGATTGATCTGAGAGTACCCGGATTGCTATGTGTGTGCAGTCAATGATGTCCAGCTCCTCGTCCGAGGTCCAATCTAAGGCAACCAAGGCGGCACCCTTGATTCGGAAAACCTCCAAAGTGTAAGAAGTAAACTCTCAGCAAAAGTACAAACAAACTCTTTCCCACTAGTGGTAAGAAAGCAGCTGTAAGCACTGAGCATTTATTGCAATATTTTCATGAGTTTTAATCAGCCCTCTCTGTTCTGGCCTTGCTTTCCGTTCTTGCCTTACTTTCACCGGCGAGTTTCAGGGAGTTCGGGAAACCCGTGGATGCGATGTTAAATTTAAAATTGTGTTGAAATATCACTCCAATTGAGTGATTAACATATGTTAATAGGTAACTGTTATGTCCGTGTATAATCAGACACAGACTGCGGAGAACGGTACAAACGGTGTTTACTCAACGTGGCTCAGACTGCAACTGAACTGTACAGATTACTACTCAACGTTATATACAGGTGTGGTCACTGCCGGTACTACAGTATACATGAGCTGTAAAAAGTAGTTCTCCCCCTTAAAGGTACATACATTACAGTAACATCTCCTCTCCCGAGGGGGTTGCACGCAACCAGCCTAGCATGTTCGAGTTAAATACGGAAGTCACTGGGTTGGAACCAGCTTCCTGACACGCTTGCATTTTTATTGTTTTAACACCCCACCCGCTCCCAAACCCATGCGCTCCTCCAGGTTAAAATTCCCCTATGATTCTGAAACCTTAGATTGAACAGGTTTAGTTCCCTAATGCAGTTCTTATTATTATCTGGCCAACACAGGAAAGATAGGTTATTCTGTTTTGAATGTGTACCCTTCATTAGAGCGGAAGACTGACAGATGAACTGTTATTTTAGTAAGGGTAGAGAAAGTAAAGTAAAGAGTCAAAGGCCCAGAAATTCAGGTCGGAGGCTTCCCGCGGGTGCAAGCCCCCGACCTGCACTTACCTAGCGCGCCTGCCGTTGTGTTGTGGGCCCGCGTGGGATTCCGATCCTGGGCCTGCTCCAACTGCCGGCGTGCAGTGCTCGCGTATCCCAGGGGCGCAGTTAGTTCGAAGCGTCCCCTTAGATCACGTGGGCCATGGAGAGCCAATGGTAGCAGGGAATCTCCATTCATAAATTTGACAGGAAGACCTGTCAAATCTATGAATAGAGATCAGCCCCAAAAACTAACTAAAACTTCAAATACATTTTTAAAAAAATCACATTTTTAAAATAACTATAAATTACATAAAATAACTATTTTAAACAATAATTTTAGTTTTTGAAAAAATTAATTACAGTTTTTAACAGGGCTAAAAATAAACTTACCTTTCTTTAAAGTATTTAAAAATAATAAACCTGTAGAAAAAATGTTTTAATTTTGCTTAATTCATCACTTACCTTGCGCAGCTGCGGGAAACTTGCCCTCCCGGAGAAACCTGTAAAAAACATGGAAGTTCAAGGTCTACGCGTTGCCTCTCTGGCGCACGCGTTTGACCTCTGAACACCTTCCTTCAAGGGAATGGAAGTTCCGGTTTCCTGCGCATGCACAGTGCATGCACAAAACTGGCACTTTCGTTGGCCCCACGGGTGAGTACCACATGCATACTCACCCGTGGAGACCCGAATTTCTGGCCCATGATGTATAGCAATCACAGAGTAGGAGTTTTCCTTGGGAAACTTGGACCTGCAAATGGATTAATAGAAAATGGGAGGAATTTTAACCCTAAAAAATGGGTGGGTTGGGGTTGGATTGGAAGCTAAAATGTTAAAAAATTGAATCCTGACCAAAATCTGCCTCCAACACACCCACTTCCAGTTTTAACGGAGACAGGATGGGTAGCCAACCCGTTCCCAGGAGGCGGGTCATCTATTTAAATATTATAATGAGGTTGGTGTGCCTCTGATTTAACCAGCATTTCAAATTTATCTGGCTGGTCGGGTTTCTCAGGCTTTGGGAAACCCAACAGCTAATGGAAGCCAAGGACTGCTGGATGCAGGAGGTAAGTGCCTGTACACTTACCTCCTGGATCTAACGTCCCTCACTCCTTGAGTACTGCACTGGAGTGTCAGTCTAGATTTTTGTGCTCAAGATCCTCAATGAGTTGATGCATAAATATAAAAAGAGCAAAACAATGTGCAAATAATGGGTGGGTAAAAGGACACAGGAGGCATCCGTACAAAGAAAACAGAAGGAAAAATGAGATATGGCCCAGAAATTCGGGTCGGGGGCTTCCCACAGGTGCAAGCCCCCGACCTGCACTTATCTTGCGCGCCAGCAGTTGAGCTGTAGGGCCCTGTGGAATTCCGCTCCAGGGCCTGGCCCAGCTGCCGGCGCACTGTGCTTGTGTGTCCCAGGGGCGTAGTTAGTGCGATGCGTCCCCTGGGATCACGTGAGCCATGGGCAGCCAATCGGAGGAGGGAAAAGCCTATTCATAAGATTGACAGGAAGACCTGTCTAAACTTATGAATACTACGGGCCTCAAAATAGCAGTAAACCTTCAAATACATTTTTTTTAAATCACACTTTTTCAATAAACTACAAATTACATTAAATGACTATTTTAAACAAGAATTTATATTTTTGAAAAAAATAATTTTATAAAAAAACAGGGCTAAAAATAAACTTACCTTGCTTTAAAGTATTTAAAAATAATAAACCTGTGGAAAAAATGTTTTAATTTTAATTAATTGACCACTTACCTTCTAAAAAGCAGGCCTTACGCCTGCTTTTTAAATGTGTAAATCCTACAGGTTAACCTCGCGTGAAAACCTGCAAAAAAAAACTAAGTTCAAAGCGCACGCGCAGCCTCCCCTGCGCGCACATTTGACCTCTGAACCCCTTCGTTCAGAGGATCGGAAGTGCTGGTTTCCCACGCATGCACAGTGCATGCAGGAAACCCGCACTTCCATTCGGCCTACGGGTGAGTACCCCGTGCGTACTCACCCGTGGAGAGCCGAATTTCTGGGCCATTAATTTAAAACAGAAATGGGAGTGAAACACACTGGATCTGCCAGTTGTGAGAAGAGAACAAACAGAGCTCCACACCACGAACGGGCTCTTTTGAATGGTCTTTGCCTCAAACTGCAACCTATTTCCCCTCTCTCGGACACTGACAGACCTCTGCTGATCGGCACCTCATCCACTTGTTCACTCCCTCCATCACTGACTTACCCTAGCTGCAGTGTGTACTCTCTACAGAATGCACTGCAGAACTCATTAAGGCTTCTTGGGCAGCTCCTCCCTAACCTCTACAACCATGAAGGACAAAAGCAACAGGTGCAATGAACACCATCACCTCTCAAAGTTCTCCTCCAAGTCACAGCCAAGACTTGGACATATATTGCTGTTCCTTCATTATCGCTGGGTCAAAATCCTGGAACTCCCTACCGAACAGCTTTGTGGGAGTACCTTTGCCACATGGACTGCAGCAGTTCCAGAAAGTGCACCACCACCTTCTTGGGGCAAATATGGGTGGGCCATAAATGTCAGCATTGTCCACGATGCCCACATTCTGAGAAGGAATTAGAACAAAATGTTTTGCTATGAAGAAAATGGAGGGCATAACTGAGGTCTGAAGTTACTAAAGTAATTGGGCTAGAAATTCATTATAGCCAAGAAATGGGCGGTGTCAGTAGAAAAGTTGGAGAATTAGCTCCAGGCACTAATGCTTTAGACTGCACACAAAATTCATTCTTACTGCTTAAAGAAATGATTGGAGTTCTAATTCAAGTCTTAAAGCCCAAGCTCATTGACGTTACACTCAAAGGGTGGACCAATATCAGGGGCAGCCTATTCACAAGTCATGATTGCCGCAGGCTTTTTTCAGTACTTAAATGGGAGGTTCATTGATGCTGCAGAAGCTCATTCTCCACATCGTTGGCTGTGCAGCTGCCTCAGCAAGCAGAAACAGAAGCAGAAGCAGAAGGACTGAACCAAGTGTACTCATGGCAGAGCCACGCCCTCTCTCAGGATGACAGCATTCCTGCTCCCACCACTGGTACTCTGCCATTGCCCTTGTTGCTGCCTGTCATCCAGCCAGCCCAGACTGCTGCCGCACATGCTGAGGTGGTGCAGTCTACAGATGGGCCTTCCAGGCCCAGAGCTGGTTGAGGGCATCCGGCAAGGCCATCTCAAGTCTCCCGCACGAACACTCAGCAGCCTTCCACCAGAGTAGGCAAAGGCACAGTAACGACAGACACTAAGGGACTACACAAGGGTGAATAGTTAATATTTTTGGTTTAAATGGCCTAGAAATTCAGTTTGCACAGTTTTGGGGCGCTAAAGTCGGGCGTTCGGTAAATTTAGCGCCCGCCGGAAACTGCAGGCAACCGCGCCGAAATTCAGTGGATTTGGCCAAGAGTTTTGGCGAGCGCTGAAACCGGCGTTGCAATGCTCGGTTCCGGCGCTAAACCGGCGCTGCGGCCTGATAACGCCGATGCCGGGCGCAGCGCAGGTGCGGTCATGTGTTGCTTGACAGCAGACACCCTGACGCCGGCCTGCTCTTAAAGGGGGAAGGGTCAACTTTGACTGCTGCCACGCCCTGCACACTGGAGCCCTGCTGCTAGGCCTCAACAGTGCTGGTGGGACAAAATAGCGCCAGGACAGATGGAGATGGCCCGTGAAAGAGCCCAGCGCTTCTCAGACCATGCACTGAGGGTGCTGATTGATGCTGTCCAGGAGAGAAGACCCATCTTGTGCCCGGACAATGGCAGAAAGGCTCCCAGGAGAGAGTTCAGGAAAGCCTGGAGGAGCATCGCACGCAGGGTCTCCTCAAACTCAGATGTGCCCAGGACTGCGGACCAGTGCCGCAAAAAGTTCAATGACCTCTGTCGGCTGGTGAAGGTGAGTACCCTTTCCACTGTCCTCCTCATCCTTGCATGTGAGCCTCACACTATGGGCAAAGGGACCTCAAAGGCATAATGGGCAGCCCTCCTCACGCAGCAATGCCACTGGCATGATCATCAGCAGCACTTTCTGCACTGACCACACTGGCCAGGCTATTCCACCATGGGAGGCAGTACACACAGCAACAGGGCACCACACTGTACTTAGAGTCCGTCCTTTCTCTTGCAGGCCAAGCTGGCAAGAAATGCGCGCAGCCGGGTGGAGATCGGTGGTGGACGGCCCCACTACCAGGCTTTACGTGCTCTGGAGGAGAGCGTCGCTGGACTCCTGCGTCCCCGGGTGACTGGCCCTGTAGCCATCGGGGATGCGGACCCTGTGCTGGGAGCCACTGGTAAGGAGATGACCGCTTGCAGCTCTCTCGTTGCCCTAGTGCTTCCGATCTAAATCCTTTCCCACTGACGGACAAATGCGCACAATGCCACCGCTCAGGCATCCCTCGCTGACGCCCTGTCCTCACTTTAAAGCTACTCTTGTGCCTTCCTGCTTCCAGCTGCTGAGGAGGAGGTGGTCCCTGAGGCGCCGGGTGCCAGGCCCTTGGAGGAGGAGGACGTCCAGGACGAGGAAGAAGCCGGCCCATCGGGCGAGCCCTCAGCCGTGCCAGGGGATGGCAATGAAGGGGGGACGTCTGGCATGCAGGAGAGCCAGGGGGAGGTGTTGCAGGGGAGGGCAGATCCTGCTTGCAGTGGGGTCCAGGCAGGCGGCAGGGGTCGGCCAGCTCGGCCGGCTTCTCCCCAGCTGCAGAGTCCTCTCTCCAGTCCGGAGAGTGGCCTCGGCCAGGAGGTGCACCTCCTGCAAGAGATCTCGGTGGCGTCTGACCGGCACCACCATGAGTTCATGGGGGTTGTGCAGCAGATGCCGCACGCCATCGAGTCCCTGGCTCAGAGTGTGGCAGCATTCGGGCAATCACAGGCCAGGGGGGTGGAGCAACTGGCCGCAGCGCACGCCAGGGGGGTCGAACTACTCGCGGCACTGCAGGAGGAGAGTCGCTAGAGAGGTGGTTCCTTCGACACACTGTCACAGCAGCTGGAGGCACACACCCGGGCAGTGCGGTCACTGACTTCTGCCACACTCGCTTTGACGCAGAGGCGTCGCACCCGCACCCGCCGCCCTGCTGCAACACAGCGGGCTGGCCTCCAGCACATAGCTGCGCCAGCTGAACTGCCAGGCCGGATGACTGCCACTGTGTCTGCTGAGCCTCGCGCGCCTGGCAGCAGCCAGCTTGCCCCCCTTGGAGCATCCGACACTGCCACTCCCCCAGCCAGGGTGCGAGGAGCTGCTGCTGCCACTGATGCTGGCCAGCCACAGCCGAACCAGTCAGCAGCCGGCCCCTCCCGGGACGTGCGTCGTGTTGGCCGACCTCCAAGGGCATCTGTCGCGACGCATGGGGGCCCTCATGAGCCTTCCCCCAGCCTTGAGGCCGCCACAGGGCCCACGTTGAGGCGGAGCAGCAGGCCGGGCAGGGGCCGGGGAAGGCTCTCTAAGGACTCGCCCTCTCGGCACAGCCGCTAGAGTGTGGTCTCTGCGGCATTGTATATATGGGGGGGATTGTGTTTTGGGGGCTGATTTTTGTGGATGGCCGAAATTGAAGGCATTTTTTGTTTTTATGGGGGTCTTTCTGTTGGCGAGGGGGGCCCTTTTTTTGTTACGGCCAATGTTGAAGGCCATGTGGATGGCCAACTTTTGTTAGTCCTCCCCAGGTTGGGGGAGTGACATATGTTTGTGACTGTTTTTTGGGTGTGTTCTGTGTTTTTGAGTTTCATGTGGGAAGGGGCCTCAGTTTGTTAAATAAAGGTTTTTATTTATTCAGCTTGTCCAGGTGTCATGTTTCAAGTGTTTGCTGCGTTAACTGGCTGACGGCTTCCGGAGCGGCTGCCTTCAGGTGCGCTCATTCCCACAGGCCATTCCCTCACAGCGGGCCTAGAAGTGTCGAGCAATAAGCCCCCGGCGTACGGCCCTTGGGCCTTCTGGCCCCCTCCTGGCCTGCTCCTCCTCCTCCTCCCCCTCCTCCTCCTGATGGTCCTCCTGCTCGTCCTCCTCAGGTGGTGGTGCAATGTCAGGTGGCAGTGCCTGCGTCCGGCGGATAGCCAGGTTGTGCAGCATGCAGCACACGACGACGAACTGGGACACTCTATCCGGCGAATACTGTAGAGAGCCGCCGGAGCGATCCAGGCAGCGGAAGCATTGCTTGAGGACGCCTATGGTTTGCTCTATGACGTTCCTTGTTGCTTGATGGCTTTCGTTGTATGAGTCCTCCGCTGGGGTCCTGGGCGCGCGGAGCGGGGTCATGAGCCATGTGCACAAAGGGTAGCCCTTGTCCCCGATAAGCCATCCCCTTGGTGGAGGCTGTGCCTGGAACATGTCAGCCACAGTAGTCTGGCGCAGGATAAAAGCATCGTGGCTGCTTCCTGGGAAGCGGGCATTTACAGCTAGGATGCGCTGCCTGTGGTCACACACCAGCTGCACATTGAGGGAATGGTAGCCCTTGCGGTTGCGGTAAACCTCGGGATTGTCTATAGGTGCCCGCATAGCCACATGCGTGCAGTCAATGGCGCCCTGCACCATGGGGATGCCCGCGATCCTGCCAAATCCCACTGCACGCTGCTGCTGCCTCTGTTGGGTCATGGGGAAGGAGATGAACTGGTGTCTCCTCGCGAACAGTGCATCGGTGACCTGCCGGATGCAGCGATGTGCGGCGAACTGGGAGATGTTCGCGATGTCCCCAGCAGCGGCTTGGAACGAGCCGCTTGCATAAAAGCTGAGAGCCACTGTGACCTTCACTTCCACCGAGAGAGACGTCCTGGACATGAGCTGTGGCTGCAAATCTGCGTGAAGCAGCTGGCAGATCTCTCCAACCACCTCCCTTCTGAAGCGCAGCCTCTTTACACAAAGTGCCGCAGACATGGTGACATAGGACACCTGCTGCCGGTATTGCCTGGGTGCGTAAGGCCTACGTTGGTGACGCCTGATGGCCCTTCTGTGTCTACGCATGGCTGCCCGTCTCTCACAGCGTCTGCGAGCCCTCCGCACATAATGCTGCAAC
This sequence comes from Somniosus microcephalus, assembly GCF_052327205.1. Taxonomy (NCBI): domain Eukaryota; kingdom Metazoa; phylum Chordata; class Chondrichthyes; order Squaliformes; family Somniosidae; genus Somniosus; species Somniosus microcephalus. The sequence goes on from NC_140992.1 coordinate 220,681,690, forward strand.
TCAATGTTGGCCCCCCATGCAGCCCCCATAATCAAGGTCGCAACAGTGAAATCAGCAAGAGTCAAATGTCAAAGCACTGGCCAGAAGCCAAAAAGACCTCTCCTATCTTGTCCCAAATCTGGAATCTCTGTCCCTTGGTCTCTGTGTAGAAATCCAAAGCAGTGAAGTCATTGCAGCAAAATGGCTGGGCTTTATAGGTCAGTGGAGGTGCCATTTAATTTGCGCTGCCCGAGGCCCACAGGGCCTCTGCAACGTTCCATTTTACAATTCCTAATAGCGCCACGCCCACATTGGGCGGGCGCCACTCAATTTCCGGTTTGGGGCGCTAAAACAGCGTTGTGCGAGGATATGACGTCATAAGCTGCGCGCGCACCCGAGCGGGCGCTAACACTTTGCGCCGGCGCTAAATCTCAAATGAATTTGGGCGTCGGCGCAGATCGGTCTGCATTCCGGCGCTAAGGCTTTATCGACGGAAATACAGCCCTTTTTTGGCGTTAGCGCCTGGCGCAGCCAACTGAATTTCTAGGCCAAATATGTGTTCACTGATTTTTGATAAATTTATTAATTCAGTTTGGATTCTTTTGTGGTGAGTCTCATTTCAGCTTTGCGCTGTGATATGGCCTGCGACAGGGATGGAATGATACGGATGTGGTGAGCAATGGGGATCTGGGGTTTAATTCATTCGAACCGCAGTCTGATGAGGTGGTTACGGGCCGCCCTACCAGAAGGCTAATTGAGTAGCTGCCCCATCCTTCACTCCTGTTCCTCCTCCTCCTCAGCCTCTTCCTTCCTCCTTGTCCTCCTCCTCATCCTCATCCTCCTCCTTAGGTGGTCCTGCAATCCCAAGGGCTGCATCCTCAAGTGGCCAAGTTGTGGAGCATGCAGCAGACAACTACGAAATCGGACACCCACTCAGCCGAGTACTGGAGGGCTCCTCCCGAGCGGTCAAGGCAGCGGAACCGTTGGTTCAGCAGGCCGGTGGTCTGCTTGATGATGTTCCGGGTGGCAACATGGCTCTCATTATATTAGCACTGGGCAGGAGTGTTGAGGTTGCAAAGGGGAGTCATGAGCCAGCTGGAGAGAAGATAGACCTTGTCTTCGAGCAGCCAGCCATGATCTTGATGTGGTGGCTGGAAGAGTGCTGGCACACTGGTCTGGCACAGGATAAAGGCACCATGGCTGCTGCCAGGATAGCGGGCATTGACATTGAGGATTCGCTGTGCATGGTTGCACACCAACTGCATATTAAGTGAGTGGTAGCCTTTGCGATTACGGAAGATCTCAGGATTGTTATGCGGCGCCCACAAAGCCACGTGGGTGCAGTCAATGGCACCCTGCACCATAGGGAATCCTGCTATCCTGGCAAAGCCACATGCATGCTCATCCTCCTTCTCTCTGGTGATCAGGAAGCCAATGTAATTCCTTCTCCTGCTGTATGAGAGCCTCAGTGACCTCTCGGATGCAGCAATGGACGGCGAACTGTGAGATGTTAGTTATGTCTCCAGTTGCAGACTAGAAGGATCCGCTGGCAAAGAAATTGAGGGCCACAGTGACCTTGACTGCCACTGGGAGAGCCGGGGTCACCCTGGTCTGAGGCTGGAGGTCTGGTTGCAGGAGGTGGCAGAGTTTTGTCACCTCCTCCTTGGTGAAGTGAAGCCTTCTAATACACTGCTCCTCGCTTAATTGGTGGTAGGGGAAGTGCTCTCAAAATACCCTCGGAGGGTAAGTAAGACCACATGTCGAGAGCCCTGATGGCTCTCCTCCTCCCTCTGCGCACATGTTCCCATCTTTGTTGCTGCCTACGTTCCCTCCACCATAGATCCTGGAGGGTGAGGTGGCATGTCAGTACAGCCCCCATTAATGTTATCAAGTGTAGCAGTTTGATTCTTTGAAGAATAAATGTAGCTACTTTTTAGTTGCCACAACACTCCTGATACAACAGAACCTTGAAATTACTGAATTAAACTGTTGGATTTTATGAAACTGACAAGAAACCACTGAAACTGCACTAATCTGACAGCTGTGAGTCCTTACTAATGATCCCTTTAAATAACGTCCCTGGAGCCGGCTTCCTGGTGCATCATGCCAGCTCTCCCTGTTGGTGTTTACTCCAGGCGCTAAGGTAGGTGGCGACAATCAATTTAGCGAATCGGGCGGTCAGTGACTGATGTCACGACCCACCTGGCATTGACGTTCCCAGTGATAACTCTTACTGGTGACGCTAAAATGGGGGCGGGATTTGGCGTGCGGCGCTGGTTTCGCCGTGCCCCGGTGATACTGTTCTAGCGCCCCATTAGCGCCATCTGCTGGCGCTAACGGGAGGCATTAAGGTGACAAATTTTTCCCCCATTGTTTATTACTGAGGGCTGCAAAATGTCAGACAGAAAGGTGAGGTACTCTTCCTGAACAGGAGGGGAGAAACAGGAAAAGAAATAAGAAATAAACTTGCATTTATATAGTGCCTTTCATAATGTCAGGATGTCCCAAAGTGCTTTACAGCCACTGAAGTACTTTTGAATTGTAGTCACTTTTGTAATGTTGGAAATGCAGCAGCCAAATTGTGCACAGCAAGCTCCCACAAACAGCAACGAGATAAAAACAGAAAATGCTGGAAATACTCAGCAGGCCAGGCAGCATCCATGGAGAGAGGAACAGAGTTAACGTTTCAGGTCTGGGACCCTTCATTAGAACTGGAAAAAGCTGGAGATGTAACAGATATTAAGCAGGTGCAGAGACAGGGGGTGGGGTTAGGAAGGGAGGAAGGAATTGAAAGAACATACTGTGCTAATGTAAGAGGCAGGAAAGATAAAATGTTGCAAATGGGAATGGCAAAATAATACAGCATGAAAAATGGGGGCAGGGGTTATTGTCTGAAATTGAAATTACAGCGAGATAAATATTGCCCAGGACACAGGAAGGGAGGAACAGTGTCTCATCTCTTCCTCGTTGACCATTAACTTTGTGGCAAGCACCCTATCTTACCTGTACCTCCTGTCTCTTGCTGTTTTTTCAACAATTTTATGAAAAATATCATAAAAACAGATCTACAAGAAACTACACAGACAACATCTGATTGCAGTATGTGTGCAAAAAGTAATTAGTGTTCCCAATTTTTGGGTGTATTCAATAGATGTGATATAAAATACCAAAAAAACAGGAACACTGGAGTCTGAGTTTATTTAATAATGCTGATAAAAATCCCATGGTAATACATGAAAAATCAGAAATACAATTACTTTTCACACTCATGTTGCTTTATAATCAGATGCTGCTTCTCGGTGCCTGTGTATTTAAAACCTGAAAGTACCAGTCAGTGTTGCAAGTGAGAAAATTTTGGTATCTTCCAGTGATGTGGTTTGTTAGATTGTTGAAGGTTTTTCCTTCAGCTTCTGTCAGAGTTGATCAATTGACTGGTTGCCAGTGCCCCGGCCGTGCACTGGCACTGCTGTGAAGATTCACAATTAAATGTTTCGATTTCAACTGAAGGCAAGCATTAAATACTGATTTTACGGAAACATAAAATAACAAATAAGCAAAAAAACCATGAAAAGTAAATACCAACAAGAAGTTCATAAATCATAGTAATATAGACAGGAAAGTTTTAGTCAATCTGCCATTTTATATTCGATTACAGAACTAGACAGTGTACTCAAGATATATTGTAGCTGCATGGATAGTTGATTAGCGAAGCTTTTAATAGATGAAATCATCCATGAGTTGTTTAAACTGAATAACCTTTTCCAAATTCCCTTCTAAATTCCTCTTGAACATTTTCCACTTGCCCTTTTTGTCCTGAAGCTGGCGACTGATGCTGGCATATGCCTCCAGCACTCACCTGTATTAATTTCTTTGTGGGTTCAATGACGAGACATTTATGAAAGAGAATGACTTTTAATCTAAAGCTTGTTCAACTCTTTTATACAGCTTTTACAGGAGACACGATGCTTGTGACGCATCTAGAACGAAACTGAAACTAAACCAAACTGCTTGTCTCTCACATGACCTCTGCTGGTCAGGCATAAGTAATCAATACATGCAAACATGCTATTAAGGCATCATAATCGAACAGGCAAATAACATCACTATTTGCTGATATCATTACATCTCCCTTTCTTAAAACAAAAGTATTTTACTTTTAACTAACAACATGTTTTCTTTGTATTAATCTGCATTTTAACTGTAACACTTAATGAACTTACATTATCATCATCATGATCAAGGTTTTTTAACCTTGCTTTGTGTGTTCACATGAAATATGTCAATACACTAGAACTTGAAGAAAGAATAAGATAACATTACTTCCTTCTATAACAATAGTCCTTAAATTTGCTCAATGAGTCTCTCAGGAGGCTTCACGTGTCTTGAGGATTTTCTGATTGATTGTCCTTGAATCTGAGTTGTTGCCTCAGATGATTGGTTCTCAGCTGTGTGATCAGGTTGTTCAACAGTATCAGTCTCTTGACCTGCTGTGGCTGGTCCCATGAGAAGATCTCAATGATTTCTTCTCAGAACAGCACGCTCATCTGTCTGAATGGTGTATGATCTTGGTTGAACTTCACTCAGGACAGTTCCCTTCTGAGTCCATGTGTTTGTTTTGTCTTTGAACCTTACTTGGTCACCAGTGTGGAGTTCAGGTAGGTTTTGTGTTCCTCTGTCATAGTAGTACTTTTGCTTTTCTTTCTGTTGCTCTTTGAACTTCCTCACTTTCTCCCCCTCTTTCGTTTTCAAGAGGTTCTCCGGGATGGCTAGGTTTGACCTTAGCCGACGTCCCATCAGGAGTTGGGCTGGTGACATACCACACTCGAGCGGCGTTGTGCGGTATACAAGCATGCTCTGGTAGAAGTCAGTTCCACTGTCTTTTGCCTTGTACATCAGTCTTTTCACTGTCTGGACCGATTTTTCCACTAGACCATTGGACTGTGGAAGTGAGGACTTGACGTTGTGTGAACAAAGTCCCACTCTTTGGCAAAGTGTCGGAAACTTGCATTGTAAAACTGGGGTCCGTTGTCTGTGAAGACCTCGCTTGCCACGCCATGTCTGGAGAATATGGCTTTCATACATCTTATCACAGCATCTGCAGTGGTGGTGTACAGTCTACAAACCTCTGGATACAGGGAGTAATAGTCTGTGACTACAAGATAGTCCTTCCCTTGACATACGAATAGGTCAGCGCCTACCTTCTGGTAAGGTCTGTCTGGCGCTGGGTGTGGCTTTAGTGGTTCTATCGGATTGCTTGCTCGATATTTCAGGCATATTGTGCAGTTTGACACCTCATTTGTCACATCTTGGTTGATTCGTGGCCAGTACATCACCTCTCGTGCTCTTTTCTTACACTTTTCGATTCCCAAATGTCCTCCATGAATCTTTTTTAACATCTCTTTTCTCAGAATCTTTGGGATAACCATTTTACTTCCTTTGTAGATGATGTCTTCGACCACTGATAGTTCCGCCCTGCAGTTCCAGTACTCTGCCATGTCAGGTGAGCAGTCTTGCTTCATGTTGGGCCATCCATCCAAGATGCTTTTCCTCAGTCGTCTCATTGTTTCAACTTTGTTTGTCTCAGTCTTTATGAGCTCCATTTTTGCATCTGCTATGGGCAGTGCACTTGTGATCATGTCCACGTAGGCATTCACTTTTTCATCCATTGTGGTGTTTGCGGGCTCACTTGGGTCAACAGCTCTGGACAACGTGTCTGCTGTATACATCAGCTTACCCGGTGTGTACGCAACATTCAGTGTATAGCGTTGCAGCCTGATCATCATTCTTTGTATTCTAAGCGGCAGCTATTTAGTGGCTTTTAGAACAATGCAATCAAGGGCTTATGGTCAGTCTCTACACTGATTGCTTGTCCTGCCACAAACTGGTGAAATCTTTCACAGGCGTATGTGATGCTGAGCAGCTCCTTTTCTATTTGAGCATATCGCGTCTCTGCGTCTGTCATTGAGCGCGATGCATATGCAATAGGTTGCCAGTAGTCATATTGTTGCAGAAGAACGGCACCGAGCCCACTCTGTGATGCATCTGATGATATCTTGATGGGTCTCGCTGGGTCATAAAGCCTCAGAACTGGTTCCTCTGTGAGCAGTTTCTTTAGATCGCTCCATGACTTCTCATGCTCATGATTCCATTCCCATTCTATGTTCTTTTCAGTTAGTCTTCTCAGTGGCGCCATCTTTTCTGAGAGGTTGGATATGAATTTACCCATGTAGTTGATCTTTCCATTAAACCTCTGCACGTCCTTTTTGCATTGTGGCCTTGGCATATTCTCAATGGCGGACACCTTTCTGGGATCTGGTCTGATGCCCTCACTGCTAAGGATATCTCCCACGAATGTCAGTTCTGTCACCCCGAGCTGGCATTTCTCTCTATTCAGCTTCAGGTTTGTTTTCCTTGTTGCTTCCAGCACTTTTTTCAGTCTCTTGTCATGCTCAGTTCTCGTGGTTCCCCATACTATGATGTCATCCATTGATGTATCAACTCCCTCCAGGTGCTCATAGATCATATGGATTGTTTTGTGATACACTTCAGGAGCTGAGGCAATGCCAAATGGTAACCTTAGGAATCTGTATCTGCCAAATGGACTGTTGAACGTGCACAGTCTTGAACTTGCTTCGTCCAGCTTCATCTGCCAAAATCCTGATGATGCATCTAACTTGCTGAAATATTTTGCATTTGCAAACTGTGCCATGATTTCCTCACGTGTAGGAAGCTTGAAGTGCTCTCTCTTTATTGCTCTGTTTAGATCTCTTGGATCCAGGCAAATTCTGAGCTTTCCATTCTTTTTGTCCACTACGACGAGGGAACTCACCCACTCAGTTGACTCATCTATCTTCTGAATCACGTTCAGGCTTTCCATCCTGTCCAACTCTGCCTTCAGTTGCTTTTGAAGAGCAAACGGAACTTTTCTGCATGGATGTATGGCCGGTGTCATACTTTTATCTACGCTGATCATGTGTTCTCCTGGAATGCAGCCTAGACCCTTAAATAGGTCTTTGTACTCTTTCATGAGTTCATCATAGACTGTCTCTCCTTCGCTTTCCACAACGAGGACTCTCTTTACCAGGTTCAGTCTCTCACAGGCTTTTAAACCTAGTATGGCTTGCACATCCTTTGGCACCACGATTAATGCTAGCATGTGCTCTCTGTCCTTGTGTGTTACTTTGACAATGCATCTTCCTTTCACTGGTATATCAGTACCTGAGATCCTGTTACTTTCACTTTGATTCCATGTATCTTTGGTCTGGGTCTAATTTTCTTAAAATCAGTCTCTGATATCACATTAACTTGTGCTCCAGTATCCAATTTAAATGGAATGTGTATGTCATTCACTTTTAGTGTCAACATCCAGTCTCTTTCTTCTTTTTTGTTTTCAGACACAACAGCTACATCGAACTCCTCTATGTTGCTTTCATCTACTGCATGGACCTTGCTTTGTTGCACTTGGTTCTTGCAGCAACAGGCATAATGGTTGTTTTTGTTGCAACTATTGCATGTTTTACCATATGCTGGACACTTTTTTGGTGGATGCTGTGTACCGCATCGACTACATGTCTTTCGATTGTCCCTTTCATTTTTGTTCGCTGGCCACGCCTCTTTTTTCACATTGGCGCTCTTTTTGTTAAACGGTTTATGTCCGTTCATTCTCACTGCATCCACGTTGCAGCTATTGTCACTGAACAGCTCCTTTGCCTGCAACTTCACAGTCTCTGTAGCCCTACACAGTGCTATGGCTTTTCCCAGGTCTAGATCTTGCTCTCTTAGCAGTCTTTCCCTTAGACCATTATTCGGAATACCACACACCAGTCTGTCTTTTATCAGCGAGTCTGTCAGTCCCCCAAATTCACACGATTTGCTTCTGTTTCTCAGTTCAGTCACATACTGATCAATAGTCTCACCCGTTTTCTGTACACATGTGAAAAATCTGTGCCTCTCAAACGTCACGTTATGTTTAGGTATGCAGTAGGCCTCAAACTGTTCCATTATTTTATCTAGCTTCATTTTGTCTCCATCAGCAGCGAATGTGAAGTTATTATACACCTCCAGCGCTTCATCACCCATGACATGTCAGAACAGTGACGCTTTTATTTTATCACCTTTCTCGTCAGCTCCGATTGCTGATAAATACAACTCTAAACATTGTTTGAATCTCCTCCAATTTTCAGCCACATTACCTGTCAACTGAAGCATTGCCGGTGGGTGTAAACCTTCCATTTTTTCACTTCGTTAGCTATTCTCCAATGGTAAGCAACGATGTTCTCTTTTGGCTTGCTAATTTGTGGAGAGCTGATTTAACTTCAGATTTTTTCTCTTCATCTCTTTCAATCACTTCTGACACCATGTATTAATTTCTTTGTGGGTTCAATGATGAGACATTTATGAAAGAGAATGACTTTTAATCTAAAGCTTGTTCAACTCTTTTATACAGCTTTTACAGGAGACACGATGCTTGTGATGCATCTAGAACGAAACTGAAACTAAACCAAACTGCTTGTCTCTCACATGACCTCTGCTGGTCAGGCATAAGTAATCAATACATGCAAACATGCTATTAAGGCATCATAATCGAACAGGCAAATAACATCACTATTTGCTGATATCATTACATCACCCACCACCAATCTCTACCTACCAACACTTACATCCACATCTCACACCTTTCACACAATGACAACTATTCAACTATGGCGGGCACAAGGGTCATTAGTTATTAGAATTCATCTGATATGTGTGATATGTTTATAGATAAATTTATTAACTGTGTTTGGAATGTTTTGCGGACTCTCTCATTTTACCTTTGCACCCAGGAAGACGCTGTGATACGCCGTGAAACAGGGATTGTATGATGGGGATGTGGTGAGCAACGGGGATCTGGGGTTTCATTCATGTGAATCGGACTCTGATGAGCTGGTCACGGACAGCCCGTCCAGAAGGCCGATTGTCTCACTGTCTCCTCCCTCCCTCCTGTTCCTCCTCCTCCTCTTCCTCTTCCACCTCCTCCTCCTCCTCATCCTCATCCACCTCTGCCTCATCCTCCTCCTGAGGTCATCCTGCAATCCCTGCTGGCAAGGGCTGTGCCCTCATGATGGCCAAGTTGTGCAGCATGCAGCAGATCACAACGAAATGGGACACCAGCACTCCCGGGCGGTCAAGGCAGTGGAACCGTTGCTTCAGTAGGCCAATGGTCTGTTCGATGATGTTCCTGGTGGCAGCATGGCTCTCATTATATAAATGCTGGGCACGAGTGTTGGGTTGCGGAGGGGAGTCTTGAGCCAGGTAGAGAGCGGCTAGCCCTTCTCTCCGAGCAGCCAGCCACGAGCTTGATGTGGTGCCTGGAAGAGTGCTGGCACACCGGTCGTGATTGCTGCCAGGATAGCGGGCATTGACATTAAGAACTCACTGACTGTGGTCGCACAACAACTGCACATTGAATGAATGGTAGCCTTTGCGGTTACGGAAGATCTCGGGGTTTTTATGCGGTGCCCGCAAAACCACGTGGGTGCAGTCGATGGCACCCTGCATCATGGGGGAGCTCGCTATCCTGGCAAAGCCACCTGCACGCTTGTCCTGCTTCTCTTTGGTGATCGGGAAGCCAATGTAGTCCCTTCTCCTGCTGTAGAGAGCCTCAGTGACCTCCCGGATGCAGCGATGGACAGCAAACTGTGAGATGTTTGCTATATCTCCTGTTGCAGACTGGACGGATCCGCTGGTGAAGAAACTGAGGGCCACAGTGACCTTGACTGCCACTGGGAGAGCCATGGTCTCCCTAATCTGAGGCTCGAGGTCTGGTTGCAGGAGGTGGCACAGTTCAGTGACCACATCCTTGCTGAAGTGGAGTCTTCTAATACACTGCTCCTCACTTAATTGAAGATAGGAGAAGTGCTCTTGGAATACCCTCAGAGGGTAAGGCCTCCTGTTGAGAGCCCTGATGGCCCTCCTCCTCACTCTGTGCACATATTCCCATATTTCTCGCTGCCTACATTCCCTCTGCCGTAGATCCTGGAGGGCGAGGTGGCATGCCAGTACAGCCCCCATTAATGTTACCAAGTGTAGCAGTTTGAATCTTTGAAGAATAAATGTAGATACGTTTTAGTTGCCAGAAGACTCCTGATACAACAGAACCTTGAAATTACTGAATGAAACTTGCAGTGGGTGAAACTAACAAAAACACTGAAATTACACTAACCTAACAGCTGCGAGTGATTACTGATGTGTAAGGCTTGCAAAATTACACAATTGCCACCCAAAGGAAGAAAGGAAGAGATATTGGACTGTTTGAAGAAAATATTGGGCCAAAAGGAGTTAAAAATCAAAACCCCAGGAAGATTTGGCTGGTTTAAAAGGCATGTTCAGACCTGCGAAAAGCTGTGACACAGGGAAGGTGGGGCAGGCCCCCGAAAACAGACAGTTTGAGTATTGGGCCGTCTGGGAATGTCCTGGGCCACCTCAACCTTTACATAAAGACAATAAAAACCTGTTCTCGCCGAAACTCACAGAGCCCCAAAGTACATGAATAAAACAGTACATACCCACAGCAAAACAAAAGAAGGAACATGGCCCAACAGGAAACAACAATCAAACAGCAGTCCAAAACCAATCAGAGAGATTTCCAAAACGTTTTACATTTTTAAACTGGTTTCAAGGCAATCCCGAAACCAGTTAAAGGCCAATTAAGAATAGATGGACCATCCCCGAAGCTCGTTGAGAATAGATGGGCCATCCCCGAAGCTCGTTAAAGTTTTAAAACATATTAAAATAATGAGCCCTTCAAAACTTAACAAAGAAACCAGAGATTTGGCGGTCAGATAAGCCAGGCCGCAAACCAATATAATTGAGGCCTGCTTGTCCAGTGAATCAGTTCAAGTTGCAGTAAGATCACAGTTGAGATCGGAGAAGAAGTGCAGTTCAAGTTCATCAGTCGGAGAATCGGAGACTTGAAGGAAGAAGAAGGAAAAGAAAGTCGCGGCAACCAAAGGCTTCAAGAAACCAACAACTACCAATATTACCACCAACCAGGTAATACTAGGCCACCGCGACCTACAAGAAACCAACCACCGAAAAATTCGAAAGTCAAAAAAATTGTTTCCACTAGGCTGGTCTGACTTACCCCTGGGTAAGATTTTGACACAAAAGACCCTAAAACTTTACCTAGCCAAAGAAAATTGGGTACTTACCCGATACATCCAAAATACGCAGCTAACCGCATCAGCGGACAAACCCAAACTGAAGACCCAACGCAGGTGCAGTCTTCTACCACGTCCGGGGTACAGCAGGCTCCAACCACCACAACTAAGGAGAATCCCGAAATCGTGAACCTCTACAATCTGTCAAGAAAGTCATTTGGTGAGCATTTCCTGGTCCTCTGGATTTTCAACCTAGTTAGGATAGTGGGGTTGGGAGGGTAAGGGATTTTGTCTATTGTAATTCTCCCTCGCATATTCTGAGTGTTCCCCACCCTTTTAGAGTATAAGTTTTATTGTATTGTATATTTTCCTGTCTCAAAATAAAGATCTCAATTCCTTTGACCAACCCAGGTGTCTGTTGCAAGTTCATTACAACCCTCAAATAAGTCCAAAGTCTAGAACCAAAGGAGTGGGAGCTATTCGAACTGCTCAGGGAGTCAGAGGTGAAGCTGACCACATACACCACCACTTACAGATGTTCCCTTGAAATAACATCCCTGGAGCCGGCTTCCTGGTGCTGCACATCAGCTCTCCCTGTCAGTGTTTACTCCAGGTGGTGATGTAAGTGGCGAGAATCAATTTTGCAAATCGGGCAGTCAGTAAGCATTGTACACTCACTGATGTCATGATCTGCTTGGCATTGATATTCCCAGCGATACCTCTTACCGGCGGCGCCACGAGGGTGCTGGATTTGGCGTGCGATGCTGGTTTTGCCTCGCCCTGGCAATACTGGTCTAGCGCCCCATTATCGCCATCTACTGGCGCTAACGGGAGGTGCTAAAGGGACAAATTTTTCCCCCAATATTTCTTTATTGTGCCTGATATGTAACTGCTTGTTTATCACAGCTAATCCCTTGGATGACACCTCTTCACCTTCTCTCTTGACCCCTCCACTGCCTTTGTACTATCAGACTGCTTGGGATAGATTTTGGTTTTACGTGATAGTGTAAAACATGTGATAGTGAATCGGCAGCCCATTTTACCTCTCTCCTGATTTTTATTTCCATTGACAATTCACTATCATCCGGTTTACATTATCGCACAGAGTCAAAATTACCCTCCTTGTCTGACATCCAGTCTTGGATGAGTCTTAACTTACTCTAGCCAGACATTGGAAAGACCAAAAAAATCACCTTTTCCCCTTGCCACAAAATCTGCTCCCTTACTTCTGATTTCATCCCCCTCCCCAGCCATTATCTCAAGCTGAACCAGACTATTTGTAACCTCGGTGATATATTCAACTCTGCCCTCAGTTTCCGACCTCATATCCTCTCCATCACAAAGATTGCCTACTTCCACCTCCCGTAATAGTGTCTGTCTCAACCCATCTGTTGCTGAAACTTTCATTCATGCCTTTGTCACTTCCAGAGTTAATTACTATAAATGTTCCCCTGGCTGGCCTCCCATCCTCCATAAGCTTCAGTTAATCCAAAACTCTGCTGCCCGTATTCTCTGTTGCACCACATCCCACTCTCCATCACCCCAGTTCTGGCTGACCTACATTGGCTCCCAGTTCCCCAATATATAAAATTTTAAATTTTCATCTTTATGGTTAAATGTCTTCCTGGCCTTGTCTTGCCACCTCTGTACCCTCCTCCAGCTCTGCAACCACCCCACCCCCCACAAATCTCCTTTCCTCCAACTCCAACCTCTTGTGCATCTCCCCGCCCTTTGTCCCACCATTGGCTGCTGTGACTATTACAGTCCAGGTCCTTCTCTCTGGAATTCCCTCGCTAAACCCATATGCCTCTGCACTTCTTCTCCTCTTTTAAAACATACCTTAAAACTCATCTTTTTAAGCAAGGTTTTGGCCACTCCATCTAATCTTTCCTACTTTGGCTTGGCATCTTCTTCATGCCTCTGAGAAGAGTCTTTAAAGGCAAGTTGTTGATTCAATTTATAGCACGTTGTATAGCACAGGGCCTGGCCTTTTTGTTGTATCATACCAAGTCGAGTGGGACTACTGGTTACAAATGGTGTACGTTGGACCTCACCATTAGCCTACTTCAAGTACTGTTCAGCCGCCACAGAAGTATCACAGTCTAATTTAACTTTATTCAGAAAAAATGCTGATGGAAAGCCAATGAAAATGCTCTGTTAGAATACTTTCATTTTCTAGGTAGGTTTGTTGATGGATATTAATTGTCAGCTTTTTTTAACAGCATAGTTGACGTGAAATATAAAATACTAAGTTGAAACCATTAGCTTTCCTTTCAGGATAAACAAAGTGGATCCTTGGCTTGGATGAGTAGGTGTCCGATTACTAGGACTAAGTTAAGCTAAAGTAAACCAATTAAGAACAACCTGAAGTTTTGGCTTTAGTCCAACTGAATGTCACAACCTGAATGTGAATTTGAAAGGTGAAAGTAAAGCAGAATCCAAGTGCTTATTCCCACTGTTCTCTGAGTGTATAGTCAATGAAAAGCAAAAGTACTGCAAGGCTCTTAATGATAAGCTTGCAGCCAGCACCTAGTTCTTTTCATAACAGTCTAAGAAATGCAATAGAACCAAACATACAGATACAAGAAAAACCCATAAATGATTCAACAGCGCATGATGTGACCTCTGTTACAGTCTCTGTTCCATTCTCTGTTCCCATTATGGGCAATCACTAGTACTCTAGGGCAGCTAAGTGTTATTATAAAGGTTGTAATTTTGTAATTTTGAAAGTTAAATAATTAGCAGTTCAATAGCTTTGTTAGTCTCTGTATTTAATGCACGCATTCACTGCAGAGATGACATTGTGGGATCCCCGGCCTACTAAGATGTATCAGAGTCCTTGGGACAGTTAAAGAATTAAGTGCGTTAGCAGAATGTCAATGTATTTTACTTTGTGGAGGTAGCAAATGCTGATTAATTAAACACAGTTTTTTAATCAATGTGAAATTGTAACCGTTCAACCAATTTTTGCATTGTTTTCCAACCATTTAGTAGGAATGATATATTGTACTGTAGATTTTGTTTCAGTTCTTTAGATCTTGTTCAGCAGAGTATTACTGACACCTTTATTATAACAGAACATGAGTATGTATACCCAGCCTTCAAGTTGCTAGCAGTATAATTTCCAGAATTGGTTGAACACGTCACCTGAATATACTGGGTCACATGTTTAATGTGTTCAGGTCAACAATGTGTTCAGAACCATGTCCACTGATGTATTGACATTTCAATGACCAAACTCTGAATATTTGGTTATTCTTTCCAGTAATTGATAGAACATTTGACTGCAAAAATGATCAATGAATAGCTTAGCCCCTCACCACATGCATAGACGAGTAAGGACAACAGCAGCACGGTGGTGGCTTTTACTTCCAATTTAGATCTGTTCAACACTCATATATGTAGTCATAAAAATTGTTTTGCAAAACTATTAACAGATTGATATTTATAGCTACCATGTACAATTTGCAGTTTGTAATTCATGTCAATAGGTTTATTGAAAAATTAACATTTTAATTCTTGTCTCTGGTTCTTTCTTGTTGTTTGACCTTTCCCAATAATTTCCAGCTGCACTTGCTATAATATTTAGGGTTATGGATAATGTGTAAAATATAGTAGATTTAATTGTATGTACATGTCTGGTAGTAACACCGATTGAAGTGTTTCTTTAGAATATAACGCAGGGCTTCAGGTAATGGTAAACTGTTCAGACTTTGCTGTCATAGCTTATGAAGTGATCCCAACTCCTTGATGTATTATTGCATTGTAACACTCCTCGCTGTGTGTTCTCCTGTCGGTAGCTGGGTGTTTGGGAGCAGGCCAGTGTAGTTAGTTTGATCTAGAGTGGTTGTGCTGATAGATTTTCCCTCCTTCCTAACAGTGGGGAAGCTTATGCTTGGTACCTTATGACAACCCAGCTACAATTGGGAACTCGCTGTTTATGGAGTAGCAGGTGCAAATTTTGCTTCCATTGCTCTGTGCCATTGTACCCTGGCTCAATCACTTCCTATCTCCTTTGCATTTGTGATGTGATTACCAATTACAGATAGTCTTGTGGCTGTGGAACTGTTAAAACACAGCTTCTAGATGTGTATATTCTATATATATATATTTATTCTATAATATATTTGCATGTATTTTAAAAGCACAAATAGACCAAAAATTACAAGACAAAATTTGTGAGACCTGATCTATCTAGAAATATCACACAATGCATAAGTGAGACAGTAATGTCACATGATTAGCTGAACTAAATATTTTCTATTCTCACACAAATGCTGGAATACAATAATGCCACTTCTTGGAAATCCAGTTGGTCTTCTGTCCTTAATCTTGTGCCAGCGCCACTTGAGACTTTGCATTTCATCCGAATGCTTAAAGCTGAAAGGGTAGTTGCAGCATGCTCCACTTCTGTTCTGGTATTCTTTGTTGTAATACTGATGTATAACAGCTCTTGTTTCTTCTCACAAAGAATATGATCACAGAGGCTCTCTAGATGCCTGGGGTCACATGCATCTAACAGAATAGAAAAAAAGAGAATTCATTAAAGCGCTGATAATATTGGCATCGTTTTACATTGACCTTCCCGCGTTCCACTGTGAGGCACAGCTAATGAAATCTATACATGAGCTTGTCAGATATGTCTGTTAGCTTTTCTTATTTTACTTTAATTATTGCACTAGATTCTGGTGCATGACAGCACATATTTCGTGGATTTAATGCTATTGTATTTCTGGGGTTCGCAAAATTCTATTTGCTGAAAAAAAACCATTAAAATCAAATACAAATTAGGTTATGTTTAAACTAATAGTAAGCCCTGTAGTACGTAGGCAGGTTTGTATTACAATACAGGTTCATAATGTATACATTTTGATTTTGCTATATTCAATCATTTTTATTAAATGTCTCGGAGGTGAGTAATAATAATCTTTTTATCAAAATGTCAGCAGCAACAATACTTTGCAGGTATAGGGAAGTGAGAGTGAAATTGGCTCTCTTTAAGTGACAGATACTTGGGTTTCCAGCCATTGGCGCATTATGTTAATTGTTAAGTTGCCGTTCTAGACATGATTTTAGGCAGGCAGCGTGCTGAGCTGAAGCTCAGTTATTTTTCTTGTTAGGTAACATTTAATTAGTACTGGAAATTATTTGTAGCTGAAACACTGATGGTGTGTCTTATCTTAGATTGGTTTTATTCAGTGTTATTTATGAGCATGCACACCTTCAAGTGTCCCTAAGAGGATCTTGCATTAGATTCATACATTTAATATAGATTTAATTAACTTGGTTTGATTAGTAGGGACATGAGGGCTGTACAGTGTCAGATCTGTTGGTGATTGTGCAAGTCGCTTAATTTGTCTGAATATAAGAAAATTTGCAGTTTCCACTTAGTGCTTAATCGCTTTCCACAGACAGACATAAAATGCCAGATGACATGGTGTGATTACATCTCCTGCTGGTGTACAGTATATCGAGTTAAAAATGCAATTTAATATAACCTTATATTATTTGTACCACTTACCTTGAATAACAAATTTCATTTAATTTACCTTTTGCTTCTACTCACAATATTTGTCCATTAAATTGATGGAAAAGGTTTACATTCTGTTTAAAATGAGTATCAGCATGACATTGTTCTCTATAATTGACATATCTAGTCCTGAGTGCCTGGCTCCCACTGGAGAAATTGAGGACTTTAATAGTAATTCATGAGGTGCATGATGGACACACTAAATTGGCTTAGAGTTGGTGTTAATGTAAATATCCAGCTCGCACTGGAAACAACTTGATTTATTAAATACGTCACTCAGTGAAATAAACCTTATTAAAATGCATTTTATATGGCAATTATTCAAGACATCAATCAATATCATATGACAGCTTTTTAAATTGACATCTTTAAATTATATATTTTCCCCAGCACCATGTCCTGTTGTGTTCAATGGCATCAATTGTGTGATGTTATATCCGCGACATTAAATACAGCAACAACGTTGTACAATTGGTATTTTAGCATATCGTCCTTGGAAAAAAATTGCAATTAATACTTTTCAAATGCTTTAATCCTGCTGCCCTGCTTCTTCTCCAAGCTATTTACAAATTGAAGACGAGGGGGAGAAATTCACTATCGCCCCAGTTGGGGCGCTCATTTTTTAAAGTTTGAAAAGTTAGCGGCAGGCGCTAATGATTTAAAACTTTTGAAAAATTTGCTGTTTGCGCTCCAAGAAGGAGGTGGAGAGCTAAATCAAGCGCTCGCTTCCTTCTTGGAGTGCAATCGGCAGCAGGAGGGGCGGAGACTTCAGCAGTGCTGCACACTAGGCCGTGCAACGCTGCCACGTTCAAAGGCGCCTTCCCTCCCTTAAAGGGAAGGGCCATCGCTGCAGGCTCTGCAATATAAAAAGTACCGCCCTGGACCACCAAGGCAGCCGCGATCCTGCGCGATCAATCTGGCACTCAAGCAGGAACCCGCGAAAGAAACTGCAACAAGAAAGGCAAGTTTTTTTTTACTTACCTCGGCCACCTCGCCTTTAATCATCACCCCCCAAAGTGGCCGGCTGCCCGATGCATGCCTCCTGCAGCTGTTGGTGTTTTCAACCAGCGCTGCTGCAGGGAGCTGAAGTCAATTTCGGGTCCGGGGTGCTATCAGGGAGATGTGCACAGTGATGACGTTACAATCTCAGGGTGAGGGAGATTGAGGCGTGACGCCGCAGCACTGCTGCAAAACTACCGCCGAATATGGCGGGAGTCGATGTCAGCACTACTCCCGGTCACAAAGCCATTTGTGCCCCAGGGGCGCTAACGGGAGGTGCAAAGGCACCCAATTTCGCCCCCAAGGTATTTGTCATGTCTACAAATGGAGCTTTTGAAAATGATGGATAAACTTAAATGTGCCCTACTCCTTTCATGTGAAAGCCTTCTTCATATCCAATGGTACAACTATCACAAGGCCCAAAGAATCCTTGCCAGAGAACTTCTGCAGTTAGCCTGATCTGACGACATTTGTTAAAACTAACCTGATGGATATTGATTAGGCGTGGATGAGAGTTTTTGTGTCTGCCACCCAATATCTGTGCTTGGATTTTATGTACCATATTCATGAGAGTGGTGATCTTATAACTGATGTGGTGCAAAGGGTTTGAATTATTTTAAGAGGTAATCATGATAATGGTGATTTTAAGGAATAACTGCAATGCTCTGGGGTGCTAGGATGTGTGTATGCATTAAGCCCTCCCCATGCATAGAATTGACAGGCTCTGCCATGGGAAAATTGAGGAGAGGCCAGGTGTATCTGCATGGGGGAGGGGAGGTTGAGACTGAGGGAGGGCCACCATGGGTCACTCTTGAACTGCATAGCGGTTGACTATTCTGTGACATGGGTAGAAGCCTGATAGTAGATTTCCAGCCCATTCACTCAACCTGCTAATGCCTGTGGCAGAGGGAGCCATCAGGAGGGAGAAAAATATAAAATAATATAAAAAGATATCATATGATTCTTGCCAGCCCATTACACACAAGATTAAAAGAAAACATATTTATTGGATTTCAGGTTCAAATTCAATTTGATTCAAATTTGACATTGCCCAAGTTTTCCAAAAATAGCAGTCATTGAGCACTGAGCACTGTAGACTTGCTGTGAGCAAAGCCCACCTGCAGTTACACATAATACAATTCGAATGTGTCCATGGACATCACATCAGGTACTGTTCCACATGTCTTGAGTACTTGGAATAGAAATTGGTACATAAGAACATAAGAACATAAGAAATAGGAGCAGGAGTAGGCCAATCGGCCCCTCGAGCCTGCTCCGCCATTCAATAAGATCATGGCTGATCTGATCCTAACCACCAATCTACTATCACAGAACCATCTCCTGAATCTAACAGAATTAGACACACGAAATAGGAGCAGGATCAGGCTACACGGCCCCTGGGCCCGCTCCGCTACCCACAGGGCCATGACCGATCCGAACCTAGACTCATGTCCAAATTCCTGCCCGCTCCCCGTAACCCTTAATTCCCTTTACTTCTAGGAAACTGTCTATTTCTGTTTTAAATTTATGTAATGATGTAGCTTCTACAGCTTTTTGGGGCAGCACATTCCATGGACCTACCACCCTCTGAGTGAAGTAGTTCCTCCTCATCTCAGTTTTGAAAGAGCAGCCCCTTATTTTAAGACTATGCCCCCTAGTTCTAGTTTCACCCATCATCGGGAACATCCTCCACGCATCCACCCGATCCAACCCCTTCACAATCTTATATGTTTCAATAAGATCGCCTCTCATTGTTCTGAACTCCAATGAGTAGAGTCCCAATCTACTCAACCTCTCCTCATATGTCCATCCCCTCATCCCCGGGATTAACCGAGTGAACCTTCTTTGTACTGACTCGAGAGCAAGTATGTCCTTTCTTAAGTATGGACACCAAAACTGTACGCAGTATTCCAGGTGCGGTCTCACCAATACCTTGTACAACTGAAGCAATACCTCCCTATTTTTATATTCTATCCCCCTAGCAATGAAAGCCAACATTCCATTGGCCTTCTTAATCACTTGCTGCACCTGCATACTAACCTTTTGAGTTTCGTGCACCAGGACCCCCAGATCCCTTTGTACTTCAGTACTTTCCAGTTTCTTGCCATTAAGATAATAACTTGCTCTACGATTTTTCCTGCCAAAGTGTTCATGTTTTTTGGGTGTACATTTTTTAGTTTTTTCATTCACGGGATGTGGGCATCGCTGGCAAGGCCAGCATTTATTGCCCATCCCTAATTGCCCTTGAGAAGGTGGTGGTGATCCGCCTTCTTGAACCGCTACAGTCAGTGAGGTGAAGATACTCCCACAGTGCTGTTAGGGAGGGAGTTCCAGGATTTTGACCCAGCGACGATGAAGGAACGGCGATATACTTCCAAGTCAGGATGGTGTGTGACTTGAAGGGGAACTTGGAGGTGGTGGTATTCCCATGCACCTGCTGCCCTTGTCCTTCTAGGTGGTACAGGTCGCGGGTTTGGGAGGTGCTGCTGAAGAAGCCTTGGTGAGTTGCTGCAGTGCATCTTATAGATGGTACACACTGCAGCCAGCGGTCAAGGGAGTGAATGTTTAGGGTGTTGGATGATGTGCCGATCAAGCGGGTTGCTTTGTCCTGGATAGTGTTGAGCTTCGTGAGTGTTGTTGGAGCTGCACTCATCCAGGCAAGTGGAAAATATTCCATCACACTTGTGCCTTGTAGATGGTGGAATGGCTTTGGGGACTCAGGAGGTGGGACACTCGCTGCAGAATACCCAGCCTCTGACCTACTCTTGTTGCCACAGTATTTATGTGGCTGGTCCAGTTAAGTTTCTGGTCAATGGTGACCTCCAGGATGTTGATGGTGGGGGATTTGGCAATGGTAATGCCGTTGAATGTCATGGGGAGGTGGTTAGACTCTCTTGTTGGAGATGATGATTGCCTGGCACTTGTGTGGCACGAATGTTACCTGCCACTTTTCAGCCCAAGCCTGAATGTTATCCAGGTCTTGCTGCATGCGGGCACCTGCTGAGTATTTCTAGCATTTTCTGTTTTTATTTCCGATTTCAAGCTTTTTGTCTCTCTTTTTCCAATTTCCAGTGATTTCTGTTTTTATTTCCAATTTCCAGTATTTTCTGTTATTATTTCAGATTTCCAGCATCCGCAGTATTTTCCTATTGTATGAACTCTAATCATTTAGTTTCCTGAAGAGAAAACATTCTGAAAAGCTGTTTCCCCCGGTCCAAATGTAACTCAAGCAAAATGTCAAAATATACATGTTTTATAACTGTGTCAACTAATTGGTCTGGAGATCAAGGGCATGAAATTGGGATAGTTAGCGCCCGCATTTTGGGCACTATGAGTGCCTTTAGAGCTCCAAAATGGCGTCTTCAGTGCACGCGCGCACTTGTGGGCTGAATCACACTGGACATCATGTTGGTGAGGGTGTTAGTATGCACAGTTAACGTCTGCTGGAAGCAGGCAGAGCAAGCAGATCATGACGTCAACCAGGATGCAGCCCCAGCTAACGCTTTCTCTTAACCTCTCACAGGTGAACATGCATTCAGCAGCAGGAAGGAACCCCCCACCAGCGCTATTTAAAGGGATCATCATCAACTACTTACAGGTTAGTTGCTAGTTGATTTATTCTGGCTGTTGCTACGATTCTACAAGTGTTTGGTGTTTTTTGCAGTTGTTTTAAGTTGCAAAAGTCTACAGGGAGCAGTGTGGCAGGTGCTGAAGGACTTTTTCCTGACTTCAAGGCTTCTGCACAAACCACTTGCTGTCAGACATGGGTGCACTAGTAAGCATTCCCTTTGGAATACAGCATGACTTGGAGAATGAACAGAGGCCACACAGAGCAAGACAAGTTGTTGGAAGAGGGAGGAGGAGGAGGAGGAAGAGGGGACAAGGGCTCTTAGCAGGAGGCCATATCCACCCAGTGTGTCCGGGGATCAATTCTCCTACCTACACCTCAGCAAGGAACAATGTGTGAGATGTCTGCGCTTCAGTCCTCACTGAAATCTGCCACCTGCTGTAGCTACAACTGCAACCTCAGAGCAGAGCAAGGACTACATCACCAGTGGCAGTGAAGGTGGCAATGGCAATTAACTTTTATGCGTCTGGTGCCTTCCAGACTGGAGCTGGCAGTTTGCCGTCCACTGTTGTGTAAGGGAGGTCACTGAAGCTCTCTATTCCAAGAGAGCTGACTACATTTCATGCTCTCTGTCCAGAGACCACCAGGAGGAGTGAGCATGCAGCTTCGCTAGGATTGCAGCTTTCCCCATGGTGCAGGTTGCCATTGACTGCACGCACATCGCAAATCTGCCATATACCGGAACTGAAAGGGATTCCACTCCCTCAACGTCCAGCTGGTGTGTGACCATAGGCAGTGAATCATGCAGGTCAATGCCCGGATTCCTGGCAGCAGTCATAACGCCTTCAGTCTGTGGCAGTCCACTATGCCAGCTGCATTTCAGCCACCACGGCAAACCAAAGGGTGGCTACTGGGAGACAAGGGCTATCCGCTGATGACATGGCTCATAACACCAATGTGCAACCCACGCACATGTGGGCAGCATGCATACAATGAGAGCCATGCTGCTACATGAAATGTGATAGACAGACCATTGGCGTGCTGAATCAATGTTTCTGCTGCCTGGACCGCTCTGGAGGAGCCCTGCAGTACTCGGCAGAGCGGGTGTCAAGATTTGTGGTGGTCCGCTGCATGTTGCACAACCTCGCCATCATGAGGGCACAACCACCAGCTATACGGTGAATGGAGGATGATGAGGAGTGGAGGATGACGAAGAGGAGACGAGGAGGAGGAAACCTAGACAGCCCCTTTTTGCCTGGGCTGTCTGATGTAAGAAAACTACTGTACTAGGCACTTGGCCTAAGCATTAAACAAAGCTTTAATCAACTGCTTTACAACATGGAGGTCTAGTTGTGTCCTTCACTAGTTCCTGTTAAGAATGTCCTGCGCAAGCTGGGCCCATGCCCGAGTATTTATACTCTCCCTGGACAGCGCCACCTGCAGGCTGCTCAGTATTATTTCATAAGTCTTTCTTTCATGAATGACTAATTCATGTCACTGTCCGTGAAGAACTGATCCGAGTGCGATACCAGTAACCGCAACCCCAGTTCTCCATTCACCATAATCCCACAGTGTTCACTTGGCCACAACGCTAAATAAACGCCAGCACAAAATAAACATTCAAAACCAGATTTATAATTTAAATCATGCCATATGCATACAAAAGTCAACCAATCATCCTTGTGCATTCCTGTAGTCCTCATCTGAGTCCTCTGCAGCAGAAATCGTGTGCGACCTCTCCCTCTGTTATGCTGGTACCTGAGCTATCCTTGCCCCCTGCCCTGGCTACAGGCCACACGTACCCAGTGTCTCACCACATGCAGATCCCACCTCTATGCTATCCTCTAAATTATGCACAGTGTCATTATCTGAGCTGGTGGCTGCGAGTGTGAAATCGAGTGACAGTGTGTCTTCATCATCACTGTCTTCTTGCTGTTCCTCCATTACGTGGCCAGGTTGCACTTTTTGGATATCTGAAAGGAGAAAGGCACAAGGATAAGGTTGTGATGAGGGGAGGGGAGGGGAGGAATGTAAGAGGTGCATGCTTACACCATCTGCAACTTGTAATCAGAAGAGATTGTGGGATGAAGACAAAGTGGGATGTGAGAAGGAGGATTAGGTTTGAGGATACCGTCATCTTCAATTGATCCAGCCCCAGCGCTGGCCACGGGCTCAGCAATGGTCATCCCAATAATGGCCAGCACTGTCTACTCCTTACGGGTAAGGTCTTGCAGGCGCACCTTCCCCTCCGGTTAGCTCCTGCTGTCTCTGGTTGTGCGCCACCTTGTCCTGCAAGAGAGAGGGAAGTATGTCAGTGAGTGTGGTGCAATCTGTTTGGCTAATGTGGCTGTTATGGTTGAATAGCTGGTGGTGTGTGCAAGCTGTGAGATGTGAGTGTGAGGCTTGCAGCAATGCCAAGTGTGTGAGGGTGAGGTGAAGCATATGAATTTTACGTATGAGGCCTGATTGATAGAAATTGTTGGTAGGTGAGTGATGGGGGTGTGGTGATTTAAGCAGTCGCTGAGGCTAGTGATGCATTCACTGACCTTGACCACTCGTGTGAGGTCATTGAACTTCTTGCGGCACCGCATCCAGGTCCTTGGGACTTGACTCCTGCAATTGACCTTCATGGCTATCTGCTCACACTGCCTTTTGACCATGTGTCTGGAGGGCCTCCTTCTTCCCTGCGGATACAGGACATCTCTCCTCATTTCCACTTCCTCCACCAAGACCTCCAGTGCCGCGTCCGAAAACCTTGGAGCTCGCGCTCTCCCCTGTTGTGCCATTGCTCACTCTTTCCCAGATCAGAATCTCTTCAACCACGACTCGCAGATCTAGCCACAATGCATCTCCCTTTAATAGGTGTAGTCTAGCTTTAAGCAGTACAGGCTAGCTTTAACTAGTGCTAGAATCTCACGATATTGGCCCCCTGTGTCCAGCCAATGAACAGCGCGGTTAGCACTGGCGGGACACTGAAATCATTGAAGTGAGCAGACAGCATGAAGTTGGTATACTGGCTGCATCGTGATCCCTGAGCCCGTTTTTGGGGGTTATTCAATTTAGCCCCCGAAATGTTGTATTAATAAAATAATTAACAGAACATTTTTTTAGGCGGAACGATCATAAAACAATCTAACACACTGATTAAATGTCCTTGAACGTGTTGTCGCCTCCCAAATCCATACCCATCTTTCCCACAACACTATGTTTGAACCCCTCCAATCAGGTTTCCACACCCGCCACAGCACTAAAACGGCCCTTATCAAAGTCACAAATGACATCCTATGTAACTGTGACCATGGTCATCCTTCTCGACCCATCTGCAGCCTTTGACATGGTTGACTACACAATCCTCCTCCAAAGCCTCTCCTCCATTGTCCAGTTGGATGGGACTACCCTCACCAGGTTCCATTACTATTTACCCAGTCATAGCCCGAAAATCACCTGCAATGGCTTCTTTTCCCGCTCCCATACCGTTACCTCTGGAGTCTCCCAAGGATCTATCCTTAGCCCCCTTCTATTTCTCATGTACTCGGCGACATCATCTGAAAACACAACATCAGGTTCCACACGTATGCTGATGTCACCCAGCTCTACCTCACCACCACCTTTCTCAACCCTTCCACTGCTTCTGTTTTGTCATGCTGCTTGTCCGACATGCAGTATTGGATGTGCAGAAATTTCGTCCAATTAAATATTGGGAAGACTGAAGCTATTGTCTTCGGTGCAGCCACAAAACCGCTCCCTGGCCATTGACTCCATCTATCTCCCATATCCTCTCCATCACCAAGACCGCCTACTTCCACCTCCATAACACTGCCTGTCTCCACCCCACCTCAGCTCATCTGTTGCCCCGAGACTCAACTATTAAAATGCTCACCTAGCCGGCCTCCCACCTTGCACCCTCCATAACCTGGAGCTCATCCCAAGCTCAGCTGCCCTTATCCTAACTTGCACCAAGTCCCGTTCACTCATCACCCCTGTGCTCGGTGACCTACATTGGATCCCAGTCTGATAACGCCTCGATTTTAAAATTGTCATCCTTGTTTCCAAATCACTCCATGGCCTCACTCCTCCCTACCTCTGTAACCCTCTCCACCCCTACAACCCTCCGAGATCTCTGCGTTCCTCCAATTCTGGCCTCTTGGTCATCCCCAATTTTAATTGCTCTACTATTGGTAGCTGTGCCTTCAGCTGCCAAGGCCCTAAGCTCTGGAATTCCCTCCCTAAATCGCTGATATTTCCTAATAGTTCATGTGGCTCAGTGTCAAATTTGGTTTGATAAAGCTCCTGTGAAGTGCCTTGGGACGTTTTCCTACGTTAAAGGCACTATATAAATGCAAATTGCTGTTGTTGTATGTCCAGTAATACAGTGTTAGTCCAAATCGTGAAAAACACCCACTCATTCAGGTTACTTTTTTGGTAAT